>NC_136061.1:2114273454-2115678454 GCF_964261635.1 Lissotriton helveticus | reverse complement strand
GAATTAACGTGCACACTGTAAAACGTGGCAACGTAGGTTTACATAGGCCTAATACTCGTAGCTTTCACGAGAACTGGAAACTGGCATACTAGAGATGGACACAACTGTAATTGCGTCTTTAATCGATCAGAAAGGAATACATGCATATCGATCATGCACATATAACATAAGATGGGGAACACGTAGGGACACAGAACATGGCAAAATTTACTTTTCCACATTCCCTCCTTGACCCTACGTTTCCATCAGGAAACATCAATATTCATGATACCATCTATCATTTCATACAGTATCATTTGCTCGTCTCGAATTGTCTTGGAACGGGATTTAGGACTAGGAATACAAGAGGTAGCACAAATGCCGCAAATCGCAGGGCCACATTGTATACAGAGGCAGCAACTGAATATGATCATTACTGCAATACCTAGGAATGACAATACTTTCCATCCCCAGGCAGATATAATACTCCAGAGCCAACCGGACCATGTCCAGGTGCCTGGATTCTGGTGTAACTGATGGGCAATTTTATGAAGTCTGGTTATAGCTGAATAAACAGACGGCGCGTTATTAGGAATGAAAATGCAGCAACTAGATCCGATGACTCTACATGCTCCTCCTCTATCGGCCAGTAAGACGTCAAGAACGAGACGATTTTGGAGCACGACAAATCTCATAGCAGATTGCTCTTCGGTTAAGTTACCTAGAGCAGAAGTAGTCTCATTCACTACTGCTTCAAGGGTTCTGGTTAGTCTACGTATTAACTTACTATTCTGGATAGGTAATATAAAGAAGAAGAAACCTTTATTGAAATCTGTATACTGTTCTAGAGCAGTTTCAGTTTGATCGACAATTGGGGACTCAATCTTTCGTCTATGTCTAACGTGTACTAGATGTGTGTCTCTGTGATAATCTGATGGGGCTAGAAAAACTGGTGGCAGTAGGAAGGCAATGTAACATGTTCCATCCCAATCGAGGGGCAGACGAACATATGCGGTCTGACCACAAACAAAATAAGAATGACGTGAAGCTTTGAAAATAGATTTCCCACTGTCACTATACTCGACAGTAGTAGTACAATCACTATGTCCTACATGTATGGAACCATTATTTCTGACACATAATTCACCTTTGACTGGTAGTACTGAAATAGCAGGTAAGTCTGGAGTAGTATCAGACTGAACATTCAGGACCATGAAATTCGAAGAATAATTACCTAAATTGTAAACTTCATTTTCTAGATCTAACCCAGTTCTATGGGAGAGACCTTGCTTGTCTGGAAAACATGTTCTATTCAGAAGGGACATATCATTTGAAGATGACGTTAACATGGACCATGCTCCACACGAACCATTATGTGAGAACGGATAAGGAAAGAGTGGCAGAACTCCCTTCGGTGTCTGGAAAGGGGGGAGTCGACCACACACCCAACAATTAGTAGCATTGCTGGTCTGGTGTGAATAGTGTAACATTCTGATGAATGTATTATTTCTCATAGCAAGACGATAGGATAACTCGTGAGGAGGCAGATCACTAAATGTGTGCTCTACTGTAGCATTAGAAAACTTATTTACATGAGAAATTGGAAAACATAAATGCAATGCATAACTTGTGCAGGTAATCATCAAACTTAGAAACAATAGAAAACTTAGAAAAACGATACATCGGATAGAGTTTTGACTAACTCTCTCACTATGGGGGTCTATCTCACACATGTCAGATACCTGTCTAACCATTTCACCCGAGGGGGACTTAGACAATTAAACTGGCTGACTTATTTTACTAGACCGGAGTTTCAATCGATATTCCTGCTGCGGAGTTTTCTCCAACAGAGGAACTTTCAGTTCTGGAATTGAATGAATGTTTGATTTAGAGTCTGGTTTCAGGCAGTCTTTAGAATTGGAAATGTCTGTAGAAATTTCATTAAAAGTCTTGTTTCTGAGTCCGTGAAATTTCTTGACATGAGACAGATGGACCCAACCCTTACGGCCCTCCAACTTCACGGCCGTACGGGTGGTCAGAAGGACTAGTTGAGGTTGCTTCCAGCGGGGCTCCAGCGGACTTGAACGATCAAAGTTCCTTATCAAAACGAGGTCCCCGGGGATAACCTCATGCGGTTTCACTTCAGTGTTGTCTGGAAATGCGGCAGCAACCTGTGAACGACAAGAGTGTAGGGCAGACATCAAGGAAGCTAGGTAATCTGTCAACATATTACTGGAAACATCTGTAATACTACGGGGTCTAGGTGTACCCCACATATTTGGGGGGCGGCCGAATACGACCTCATAAGGGGACAGACCTGATCTGGAGTGTGCAACCATCCTCATGAAGAATAGAGCAACTGGCAGGGCAACTAGCCAGTCTACACCTTTCTCTTTACATGTCTTAGCAATACGGATTTTCAGTGTTTGATTATGTCTCTCTACGAGACCGGCTGCTTCAGGATGGCGCACACAATGGAACTTCCACTGGTACCCTAACAAAAGGGAAACATGTTTCATTAACTCGGATGAGAATGGCTGGCCGTTATCAGAATACACGACCCTAGGGAGTCCATAGCGGGGAAAGTATTCACGAACCAACTGCTTGGCAGTGGTCGCTGCTGTGTAATCTGGAACTGGATATGCTTCTGTCCACCTGGACAAAGCGCATACAACTACGAGAACATACTTGAAACCTCGACATCGCTCCATCTGAATATAATCCATCTGGAGGACATCAAAAGGGTGGTCAGGGGGCTGGAATCCACCTTGTTCCACCGGAACACTTTTACCTGGATTGAACTGACAACATATCATACAGGTACGGACTTTCTGCTTGGCTGCAGCTCGTAAATGCTTGTTGAACCAAAGGTTCTGTATACTGTCTAACATAGCTTTTTCTCCTAGGTGTGCTGGGCTATGTGCGGTATTAATAATGACTTGAACCATAGAGTCGGGGAGAAACCATGTGGCTTTTCCCTTCGTCAACCATCCCTGATCTGTCTGGACCCCTCCTTGTTCGGACCATTTCTTGATCTCTTCAGGAGTAGCATGTAACTGTATGTCTATGACATCTTGTGTAGGGTCCTTAACTACCATACAAGTAGTCTGTTCTGGAGTGGATGTCTGTGTCTTGTTAACTGGAATGTCTGGAGTCTGAGCTGTAAGCTTGGCTGTTCGATCTGCTAGATCATTACCTTGGGAAATGATGTCAGTAACTTTCGTATGTGCTTTGCACTTCATGATAGCAATAGCTGTCGGTAAATGTATTGCATCTAACAAAGCTTGAATGAGGAGACCATGCTGAATCTTGGTTCCATGAGAAGTCATGAAACCTCTCTCCTGCCAGAGCACTCCAAAGTCGTGTACGACTCCGAATGCGTAACGTGAATCTGTATATATGTTTACTTTCAGGTTCTTGGCACGTATGCAGGCTTGGGTCAGAGCGATAAGCTCTGCTGCTTGGGCAGACAGGGTGTCAATACGATGTGTTTCTATAACTTCGGTGTCAGTAGTCACTGCATACGCGGCTACTAGTTCTCCTGTACTAGTTCTCATACATGAACCATCCACTTAAAGTGTCAGGTCGGGATCAGGTAATGCAATGTCTGTCAGATCTTGTCTTGGCTTAGTCATAGTGTTAATGACTTCCACACAGTCATGTGTGGCAGGTTTTGAAGTAACTGACGGTAACAGTGTAGCAGGATTTAAAACGTTGCAGCGTCTGATTTCTATGTGTGGCTGGAACAATGTCAGTTCATAACCTGTTAAACGTGCAATTGTCAAGTGCTGAGTCTGTGTTCGGTTTAAAAGAACTTCCACGGAGTGTGGAACTTGTACTGTCAGGGAGTGTCCTAATACTATGGAATCACTTTGTCTGATTGCTAGAGCTGTGGCTGCAACTGACTTGAGGCACGCAGGCAGAGCCTGGGCTACTGGATCTAATGTGCTCGAAAAATAAGCACAGGGCTTGTATTGTCCTGCTTGATCTTGCGTGAGAACAGATAATGCTGTACCATCACGTTCTGTGACAAAAAGTGTAAAAGGCTTACTATAGTTCGGTGTTGCTAGAACAGGTGCTTGGCATAAGGCTTTCTTTAACTCATTAAAACTAAGTGTATGTTCAGATGTCCAAGGGAGAACAGTCGATACGGCTGCCTCCTGTGTCGTTAACTGTATCAGTGGCTTTGCTAGAAATGCATACTGAGGAATCCATTGTCTGCAGTAAGAAGTAAGGCCGATAAAAGCTCGTACCTCCTTCTGTGTCTTGGGCTGTGGAAGACTCGCTATCAACTGGATACGGTCTGGTGTCAACTGCCTACCCCACTTGGACAGTAAGTGGCCTAAGTAGATCACTTGCTGGACACAGAATTGTAATTTGGAAGGGGACACCTTGTGCCCCATCTCTGCTAGGAAATACAGAACTGTAAGTGACGCTCGCTCGCAGTTACGTTCAGAACGGGCTGTGATCAGTAGATCATCGACATACTGGAGCAGGGCAGTGTCAGCTGGCATGTGAATATTGTCTAGTTGTCTTTTAAGTGCTTGACTGTAAATACTAGGGCTTTCTGTGAAACCTTGAGGAGCTCGTGTGAATTTATAGCTCCTTCCATTTAAACAAAAACCGAAAAGGTACTGGCTATCTGGATGAATCGGGACACTGAAAAATGCATTCTTGAGGTCTATTACTGTAAAAAATACAGCTTCAGAATCAATAGCTGTCAATAGGGATGAAATATCTGGGACTACTGGATACTGGGGTATGATACATTTATTAAGTTCTCGAAGGTCAATCACTAATCGATATACTGGGGGTGCATTTGGATCAGTACGTTTCATGACTGGAATGATAGGAGAATTACATACATTGGAGTCAGTTTCTACAACCACTCCTTGAGCAATGAGCTCGTCAATAATTTTGGATAAGGCTGCTACAGCCTCAGGTGGCAATCTGTACTGTCTGATTCGCGGCAAGACTACACCTTGCTTGAGGGTCACACGATGAGGTGTGATTTGCATGAAACCTACATCAGTTGGACCTTGCGCCCATAAATGCTGCGGTACATTAGACAATCTGGGATCAAAATCACGTAATACATAGTGACCTTTGAAGTCACGCAAAAACAAACGAACTCCCTCTGGGGAGCAACATATTACTGCACCTAATTCCTTCAATGTCTTAATACCTAACAAATTTTCTGGACATGATTTCGTAAGTAACAAATCAGTAGTTCGGGACAATGGACCAACTTCTAGGGTAACTGGCTTTGATATCTCGTTAACAATAGGCTTTCCTGAAAATCCAAGGGAAACATTTCTAGAGCCTGAGAGCGGAGCCCCTGGAACCTCGTCATGACTGATAGTAGTCCTACTTGCCCCTGTATCAATCAGAAACTTTCTGTCTTTCCCTAATACTTGACTGTGTACATAGGGACCCTCTTGATCTACAGGAATCTCGATGAGAGGCAAGCCTACCTCCCTCTCTAGGCGGTTTCATGAATACGGTTGATACTCTGGATACTCTGACTGGGCATACTGGTACATCTGCTGTGTAACGTGCTGTGTTGCAGCTATAGGCTGCGGTGCTGGAATTGTCTGTTGTGCATTCTGTGGTGACTGAGAAGTCTGTGAGACTTGCTCTTGCCTAGGCGGACGTGGTCTTTCTTTAGTTTTACCAGTGGCTATGTTGTGTTTCAGAACTGCACACTCGTTTATAAAATGACCTGGCTGTTTACAATAATTGCATGTCCCTTTAACGGGAGCTGCAGGATGACTGGCCTGATTCGGACCCCTCTTCTGACTGTCTTGTGGAACAGATTGTGCAACTAGTACTTTCATTTTCGTGTCTTTCATACGTCTTCTCTCGTGTTCTTGTTCTTCTCTAATTCTATTCTGATGGTACTGGAGCATCTGGAGCATCTGGGACGGGGTACTAGCTTGCCATGTACTTTCGACTTTCAAAACTCGATTCTTCACTTGTGGGCTTGAATTCTCGACTAGTTTAGTAACAAAAAGATGAGGGTATGATTCGCTACCTGTCTTCAAACCACTGTTGATTATAAAACATTTCTCGAATCTAGAATAAAAATCACTAGTATCTTCATCCTGTTTCTGTTTGCATGCTGAGATTGCATCCCAGTCTTCCTTTTTCGTGGCTAATAACCTAGGCAAAACCTGAATCAATAACTCTGGTAATTCTTTACATTTATCTCCAAGACCGGTACCTGGTACTCGTATCTTATCTTCAGCTTCTAGAACTGCCCAATCGATCTTTTTCTCTCCCACCTCCCATTCTTTTTCCTTGAGTTTCTCATATACCCCTGCGGGCAACAGGACCTTTAACATTTTAATAATATCTGGATACGTGTATTCTCCCATACGGAGCATGTCTTTTAATTCTCGATGGAACCCTGCTGGATCTTTGTCGTGACAGGGAATTAATTTCTTCATCTCTAAGAGTTCCATCTTTGTGATAGGGGTGTAAACAAATACTCGTTGCATTTCACCACCCGCTGTCCTAACTGGATGCACTTCTCGTAACGGATGCTGTCTATCTATGTAAAATGGTTTACTTTCTGGAGGTGAGACGTGAACAAAATGCGGGTTCAGAAACGTTCTATACTTGTGGCGCTGTTCTAGAATGACACTAATTAAATCGGTACCTAAACCTTTCCATTTGTACTGGAGTAACTCGTTCAGGATATCATGTAACGGGCCTGGATCAGAATGTTGACCCTCATATAATGTAATGAGGTGCTGGATCATATACATACCCACCAATCGCTGCTCGGCTGGGGGCAGTTTCAGAAACATTTGTGCCACTATTTCGTCTGGAAAATTGGTAGAATCAGTAATCCATCGGACTGCTGATCGGACTAGTTCTTGTTCATGCATGGTACTAAGTTCACTATAACCGATTCGTGATTTCAGAATGTGATCGGTAGCTTGAAATACTTGTTCTAGAGAACCTTGTTCTGGTGCTGGATGATGAAAGACTTTCTTGTGTTCCGGGCATAAATGTCGGTCTGGATATCTAGATTTTCCTACATACGCTATTCTGGCGGTATTCTCGTCTTCTACTTCTTCAGTATCTGAATTACTTTCTTTCTCGTTTACTTGTGCTTCTTTACGTTGTTCGTGTAACCTTATTATTTCTTTGCGTATTTTCTTGTACATACTTTCTATACTACTGATTGTCCTGTGTTTACCCTCGGCTATATTATCACTCCACCTTGTTAGACTTTTCATTTCGTTCGGATCTTTAGTCGGGGAATCTTGTTCCCTTATTAAACAATTGATTAGAAACTTTAATAACATAAGCTGGGTCTCAGCTTTCCTGAGAGACATGACTTCACCAATACTTTCTGGATCTTCTCCTGTACGGATGAAACGATACATTCTGTCTAGATCTTCTTTCATATTCGGTAGGGTGTCCAAATACCCGGTCACCCGTCTTACACGCAAGGAATATATAACCATATTATCCTCACCTGGGACTGGATCATAACAGCATTCAGTAAGAGCTCGTCTGATATCTGCAACGGACTGGTATTTGGGCGTACGCTGTAACGCACGTTCATGTAACTCGACTAACGCTACACGTTTGATTGGCGGCGGGGTACCTGGAGGACCTCCTCCCGCGGCTCCTAAACTGGAATCGTCGACTGATACTCTTCGTGCTGGCAGAGTGACCGAAGTAGCGGGAACTTGTACTGTGGGCTGGACCGGGGGTACCGTAACAGGTACTGCAACAGGTGCCCCGGTGGCTGGAAGAGCAGGAATTACATTATTTACAGGAGCTGGCGGAGCAGGATTCGCATACTCTGGGACTGTGTCGTCCAAATAGGACGAGAGAAAAATATCAGCTGCAGTCGGTTTGTGACGTAGCTTAATCGGAACTAATGGCGGCGGGAAATTACATGGTGCTTCCGGGGTTGCTTTTGGCAAGCCCTCGGCAAGAAGAGGATACATACCCTTAATGAGGGCATTTCTCTGTCGGTCTGACTGTTCGGCTTTAACTCGTTCATCTACTTCGATTAATTCCCTTTCCTGGGCTCTTTCTAAGGATTCTCTACTTAATTCTGACTTCCTGATTTCTTTCTCTGTTCTTCTATGAGATTCTTTGCGCCATAACTCGATGGCATCTTTCTGGGACTGTCTGGCTTTCTTTTTCCATAATGCTTCTTCTACTCGCATGATGCACTCTGCATCCCACGTACCTGATACGGGCCATCTATACTTTTCCTCTAACTGTTTGGTGTACTCCACCCATAAATCTAAATACAATATGGCACTTATGCCATGCTTTTGATACATAAAATGACCTGGACTGTCCCTAGGCGGGACAGGAACTGCTTCTTCGAGCAGACCTTTTCTAGTTTTTAACTGACGTAACTTGGAGAACAGAGGCATGACTGAACTGGAGTCTAGACACGATACAATACACAATGAACACGACAATTACTGAAAAACAACACATTCATACCACGACATTGAAAACACATGAAATAACATTTAAATAACAGTTCGGACAAAATACTACCTGGAATACTGAAAACAGAATTCATGAATTTCTCGAGAACAGAACTGACTAGAACAGGAACTAGAATGACTAGATGCACTGCTAAAACAGTACGAAACTTACCGGTCCCATAAAGAGACACGTCAGGACCCGCATCCACCTAAGTGGACACTTCGTGTTGGATCTGCGTACCCAAACCCACGGACCAGAGACAAATTAATTGACCCTGTCTAGATACTACCCCAGCAACGGTACTCACCGGGCAGCAAGAACGGAAGGCCTCGGACTGGACTGGACTGCTACGACGACGGACGGACGAACTTCGGACTTCTGTTACGGGTGGGCCTCCGGATACCTCGGACCTTGGACTCTCGGCTTGGGCTCTGGTCGGGACTCGCCGCGTTCCTCCACCGCCTCGTCTGGACGCTGGACCGCAACCTCCGTCTCCTCCGTGGGCCTGAGGGATACTTGAAGCAGAAATATCTGCACGTGCACGGTATGGTTCCGTCACGGCTGCAGAGGATCAGGGGGCCTGCGTGGCTTCTCCGGCGCGTGGGGAAAGGGCAAGTTCCTATTCGGGCGCCATTATGTGGTAAATAAATAATTAATTACCGGTACTATTTTTGACTATAATAAATAAACGGTTTAGCTCAATAAATAAGAGTCAAGATACGAGGTAGCCAGAGTATACAGGCTTTAATCAAGCATAACGGGACAGGAACAGGACAGCCTGCATGGGAATGGGATGGCAGCTGCCGGGGGCAGGATCTGGGCAAGAGTGGCTAGCAAACTTTAATAACAGTGCACAATATTTATAGTTAAACAAAACACATGGTATTCAATACAGTAGGCGTAGCAGTAGGCGGAGCTTTTAGCAGTCGCGAAAGATAAGGACTGAATGAGGTAACAAGAAGGCGTGAACAGGGCGTATACATAGACATGTGATGTAGACGTAACAGAATATGTCATAAACGGGGCGGAAACATAGAGGGGGCTACCTGAGGAGCTGGGACCTCTGACCTAGTGGTGCGCGCAAACTGGCAATGACGTGTTACTAGGGAGAACTGGGGGGCTATGACTTCTGCGCTAGAAGAGGAGACGAAAGTCTGGAGTGTCAGAGCGACATGTACCTAAAGCCTATCTAGTATCTAGTGTTTAGAGAACATGTTGATAGAATCCAAAAGTTATCAGAGTAAAGGCTAACAGACACTAAGACTGGTGCATGCATTATTCTACATGTAGTGCGGGTGCAGGGAATATTCTATGAATATTAATACAGTATTTCTCTTACATGGAGACATAAAGGCTAGACCATGACAGAAACTATTGATGTGATTCAGTAGCTTAGGAATGCAGAGAAGGAGGGCTGGACTGATAACTAGAATCATAACATACTCTTGGCAGACTGGCAGGCAGAGCCAGGCCAAGCCGGGCACTGCGAGGCAGGAAGTAAGTGAAGGGTCAGGGATGCAGGTGGGGCTGTATCGCTCCTCGGAGAGGGTTCAGGAGACAGGAGCTGAATCTGAGTCCGGGCCCTTTTTGAGGCCTAGAAACGGGGACTTTCAATGAATTAACGTGCACACTGTAAAACGTGGCAACGTAGGTTTACATAGGCCTAATACTCGTAGCTTTCACGAGAACTGGAAACTGGCATACTAGAGATGGACACAACTGTAATTGCGTCTTTAATCGATCAGAAAGGAATACATGCATATCGATCATGCACATATAACATAAGATGGGGAACACGTAGGGACACAGAACATGGCAAAATTTACTTTTCCACAGTCTGACAAGACACAGATAATGTGATTGGAAAAGGGTGAAGATGAAGTTGGCTTCTCCTTGCACGGCCTAGAAACAGCCTGTCAACAGTGTAAAAAAATTAAGATGAATAATGAATAACACTTGAAAGTTTAACTATTTTATTCACCATAGAAGCAACAACCACCAGCACACATGTTGTGACCATAGTGCCCTCATATCTGTCAACTATCACTTCTTGGAGCAGGTGGAATGTACCACAGGTAAGGAGTGGATAAAAGGGAAGAGGATTGCACCAACGATAGGAAATCACTTGAAGAATAACAGATAAGATATTTACAACAGTACAAATAGATTGGCTCATAAAAGGCAGACTCAGATTAAGTCACAATCCTATCAACCTAATTTATATTCATTAGGTATATTGCACATTTAAACTTAATCTGATTAGGTATAATCACAGATATGGGGGCTTGCAAGGGTTGACAGGCCACCAGTCTGTGACTGATTTCAATAAAGTGAACTTTTTTTAAGCATTCCATTTTTCATGATGCAGCTGGGACTGTGTTTTAAAAAAGTAAACTCTTTAAAAAAAAAAGCTTGTTTGAGAGTTGGCAATGGTCCTGTGCCCCATTTCCTACTATCCACCGAGGCCCATGGAGACACCTTCCCTTTTTGTAAATGGGTTACCACATAAGTATAGGTCTTTATTTGACAAATCATTTTGCACATAATTAGGTGCGTTTGGTACAGCGCCAAACCTGGCTACGCAGTCAACTCAAGCTGAGCACGACTTTGGCCAAGCACAGAGGAGGTTGGCTGTAGGACTTGGCCAAAGGTCAAACAATGTATCCAATCCACCAAAAGCTGCTCATCCGTGCTGCACACATTCTTCAGACGTACGCAGCAGGGCTTGTTTACAGGACGCCATCCCATTATGGTCAGCCAAGCCCTGCTGCGCACCGCCAAAGGCTGAAAGTCATGTGCAGCTTCGGCTAGCCACAGGGTCAGGCCTGCACCTAATGTTAATTGGGCGGACAACCCCCATTACACACAGTTTTCAGTGACCAAAGCTGATGCTGGTCTAACTTTTTCTTTTTTTCTGTTGTTTTCTTTTGATCCATAAAACTTGTGGGAGGGCCAACGAGGCTCACAAATCCATGTGTTCGTGAGTGTGTGTGTTTGTGTATTTGTGTCTTTGTGTGTCTGTGTTTCTGTGCCCTGTGCTAAGGTTCACTGATCCAAGAGTCCAACATTTGTTTCAAAGCTCTTGCCAGGGTTCATGGACCCTCAGGGCAGGCTTCGAAAACCTTTGTAGCTAAGTTGGTGTTCGTGAACTCTGCCTCCATGGACCACTTCAGTGCCAGGGTTGCAGATCCAGTCTCTGCTTTCATTCACGCTTTTCACTGATCAGGTAGTAATGTCAAATACCTCATACTACTGTGTGCTTAGAAATAGCAGTCACACATTTGTGCTTCAGAGACACTTTACTGCAGCATTTGCTATAACAATTCAATATTAATCCTAATTGTGTTTTAACAAACATTTCCCGCTTCATGTTAACCAAAGAAGTAGCTAAACATATGTTTAGTGTACTTATACTAGCTCTGCACTAATGTCTGTGTAGAGAGCAGGTGTATGCAGGTTTTTTCTCTTTCCCTTTGCCAGACGCCTCTATCACTAATTCCAAGTTGGCCAGAGCACGGTGGCATACTGCTCGCCCAAATTAAACTGGCCTAGTGTTCCCGCACTTGAATTTTCCAGGTGCTACAATATCAGACCCAATTTTACCAGCCTGAAAATCAGTTGATAAAATTGCTTGAGGAGCTCAGGCTGTGAGTGCTGCTCGGCCCCTTCCCAACCTCCTCTTGTGGCAAGGGGAGAGAGAGAGAGAGAGAGAGAGAGAGTATGTAATGCTCTTCCCTGCCATGTCTCACTGTCTCCTTCCCACTGCCACCATCCACACCCAGAGCCTGAGGCGAATGTAACTGGTAATCCCCAGGGAATTGGAAATTCTGTGCAGGAACTGGACACATAAAAAACAAGGCCGCACAGTTCTTCGCTATTCTGATGAACTCTTAACACACGGATTTATCTGATACCAGCCAGAAACATTATTACCAGCCACATGGTATCCCTGCATACTAAACTGCATTACTTGTAATCAGGGCCTCTGTGTGCTTACAGATGAACTAAACAGTAGGATTTGCTATTACTGTGCTAAATATTAAAACTATTTTCATTGGAAAAAGTCAGTTTCCCTTTAGTTTTTGTTCCCACTACCCATAAGCGCGTCGCTTGAAAAAAGAGTCCGTTTGTAATGTTCGTTGTCATTGTTTGTTTCATGTAAGTGGTCCGCCTGTGCGGAGCGGCTGGCTATGACTTTGGTGTCATTTCCCTGTGCCACATTTATGTGTGTTCTTGGTCTTTCACCTTCTGGATTTAAGGTAGTTGCGACTGTTTCACTATTAAAGATGGAGATGCTGACCAAACTAACCCTAAAAATTATCTATTTCCCTATCACTTTTCAGCTCCAGGATTCTAGTAAATCATGTCACTAAGTACTGGAAAGTGGGTTATTAGTAGAGGTAAATATATCTCTAGCACTGGCATAAAACTACTGACAAAATATAGGGCTCAGTATAGGTCTTAGAAAATTATTCCCATGCTCAACCCTTGGTAGCTTGGCTGCGAGCAGGCAGGCTTAAATTCAAAGACAAGTATATAAAGCTTTCAAAAACACAAATTTAGTAAAATTCTGTAAATATTTAAGACATAACATGCAATAAAATTCCAATTTATAAAAATAGGAACTATTTTTATCTTTAAAATGACACCAAAACAAAAAAAAACAATGTAGTGACCCGGAGATATGAATTTTCAAGGATTTCAAGGATTTAGCACTATATAGCACATAGAAACCTATAGCACCTATTAGGACATCTGGTTTTGCTAGGCTCGCGGTAGTCTTAGTCAAAGTTTTTACCTTCTGACTTAGAAACTTTTCTGGAGCTTCTCTTCCCGGGGCCCCTCAAAGATCTCAGTCAGTCCGGATTTGGTGAGGGTTCACCAGATTGCCTTGTGACGAGCTCCTGGTCAAACTTGTGAAAGCTTTCCAGAGAAACAAACCAGAGATCCAGGCCGGCACACGGTTGAAGGTGGGCAGCTTGACTCTCGTAGTTGGTCCCGGTCACCTTGTTGTATAGCGTTTTAGGACCCTAGTGTAATTTTCCCGATTCATGGCCTTATATAGGTATAAAATAAATACCCTTTTTATTGAAAACGCCGGTCTCTCTATTTCTCTGCACCTCTGGTGAAATGAAGCATGCACGATTGGCTGAGTGAAATAACTATCTATTGTTTCCGTAACTCTAGAGATATATTTCTTATTCTTGGGGAACAAAGTTGTCATGTTTTAAGCGGTTGTCAAAAACGAATCCCTTCTTGTTTATTCGAGAAAGTTTCTAGTGACCTCTGAGCTAGCTGACACACACACAATTAAGTTTAGTATATTCGGTAGAGGCCTAGTTGACTTCAGTCCTACGTCTAAACTACAGGATACACTATTTCAATGCGCAGAGCATATTGGCAATATAGGAACTACACTGCAACCTTTTCTACGTTCAGACTTAGAAACTTTTACAGAGCTTTTTCTTGCAAGGTCCCTCAATGATCTTCATCAGCCTGATTCAGTGAGGGTTCGCCGACCTGGGTTTCAGCCATATCCCGGTCAAACTCTGGAAGCCAGACCTCTGGAGCTTTTCAGCGGGACACACTTGGATGGCAGGCTTTCTTGTGGTTGAGGGTCGCCGGCTTGGCTGGCCAGGTTGAGTTGGTCGGCTTATGGAGCTTTTTCCCAAAGTTGCTCCAAACCTCTTCAAACTTCTGGAACTTGCTCCTGAAGTTCCTTAAAGGGCCCCAAAGTGCCCAAAACGTACTCCATGGGTCTGGAAACTCCAAGATGGTCCTTTAAAGTTTGGGACTTCAATTTCCACAATCTACTTGGACAAATCCCTTACAAATCCACTGGTAATACACCAGGTTGGGGATTCCTGGTGGTGATTGTCCAGTTGAGCTCTGTTAACTTGTAGCCTGCAGGGAGTCCACTCTTTAGTCATTTTGAAGCAGATTTAATCTACAGGGCTGTAGTTTCAGATTGTGCAGCAGGCGCAGTCAGTCAGAGTGCAGGGCCTGGTTGGTGCAAATCAGACTTCCAGCATGGACCCATCTTCTTCCTTAAGTTTCAAGCAGCAGATCTGGGAGGCTCTTCCCCTCTCAGATACTTATTCCAAGTTCTCTGGGTCAAGCAGGAGGGAACACCTGTCCAGTGAGGTGCAGGACAAAACCCCAGAGTATGACCATATCCTCCAAAGTGTGGCACTAAAGACTGTCAGTGAGCACCATTTCTTCAAAATTCAACAGGGCTGATTTTCTGGATCTGGCATTCCTATGCCCAGCACCCTCTCCCCCAAGAAGGACTTGCTAACCCCAGGTGTCATTTATCACCTTTTCAAAGCAACCTGGCTAATCCACTTAACTCTGGTCAATCAGGTAAGAGTACTAAAAGGCTACATTTTAGCTCACACATAAGAAAGTTTTATAACATTTTGTCTGTACATTTTAGGATAAATTCAATAGCATATTGTTGGATTTATCAATACTATTCTACTGAGTTCTTGAATTATATTTGTATGGCTTCTCTGTCTTCAGTTACTAATCACTAACTTCTTGTCATGTTAGCCTATGGGGTTGGGTGTTTGCAATGGAAATATGAACAGGGCTATTTCTCCAACACCAGGGCTAATAAAACATGTTTTATAAGGACCCTCCTTATATCAACAGGACTCCCCACCTCTGGAACACCTAGGGAAGAATATAGGGGTTTTGAATATGTACAAATATTGCAGATCATCCTCACTCTACAGTGCTCCTAGCACAAAAGTCCATTTGAGAAGCACTTCACTACAATGTGGGGAGTGAAATGTGCAATTTCATTAAACCCTGGGTATTTACAACTCATTTTATAAGGGTCCTGATAAATACCTGACCCCCACCCGGGATACCTAGGGAAGACCCAGGGGATTCCTAATATGCCCAAACATTGTAATTTATTAGTTTTTAAGTGCCCCAAATACCAAAGTCGAGTGTGGGCGCAACTTGCATTTTAAAAGCAGTCCTGCAACACAGGGTTGCTTTTAAACTGACCTCAGCAGTGCACACATGCAAGTGCAGAAAGAGCGCTGGCCTCTAAACTTCCATGCCTTTCAAAAGGCAGTTTTGATCCCCCTGCCCTATTATGTATAAGTGCCTTATAGGGGAGATCGTGCCAATCACAGGGGTACCCTAACCATAGTGTACCTTAGTGTATGTAGGTGTTTTCATTGTATTCTATGTGTCTTTTCAGCATAGCACTGGCCCTGGGCCTGGTTAAGCAGAGCCCAGGGACAGTCAGAGTCAGTTACCACCAGTAAAAAATCAAAAACATGGGTGGCGCACAGGGCACAAGGAGGACTTTGCAACACTATGCAAATCAGCTCTCGTCTGAGTGACAAGTTGTTAAACTGTTATCATTCATGATTGCATCCTGCTCAAAATACTGAGTCATTTATTCTAGCCATTCTTCATGACCTCAGATATGAGTTAGATTTTGGCCATGTAAATGGTTTGATATCACTGAATCTGTCCACCGCCTTTGACACAGTCGATGATACCATTCTGTTGGATTGTGTTGGGTTTACCAAGGCAGCGGGTATTGATGAAAATACCTTACAATGAGTGTTTTTTGTTTTTTATTTCTGGAAGCACCAAGCAGCTAAACTTGAATTATTTAGTGTCCAAAATCCTTACGTTTATTTATTATTTATTACGCGCTGCACTCATCCCGAGGGATATCAAGGCGCTGGTAGCGAATATCCTGGTACAGCTGCGAGAGTGGGAATTGATACTTGGGGAACAGATGAGTTTTTCGCTTTTTCCGAAACAGTATGTAGTTGGAAGTGAGCCGTAGGTCCAGAGGTAGCTCGTTCCACTTCTTAGCTACCATATAAGAGAATGATCGCCCTCCGGTCCTCACTTTCCTAATGCACTTAGTTCTGGCCAGAGCTAGATGAAGTGATAGCAGACTCCTAGTGGGGGCATAAAACTCGTTTTTCTCCTGGAGTATTATAGGGCCAGTTCAGTACAGAGCCTTATGTGCGTGACTGAGTAGCTTACATGCTGCTCTTTGGCGCATGGGTAGCCAGTGCAAGGTCTTCGTTGAGGCCGAATTTAGCTTGCCTTTGTTGCAGACAAGTTTGGCGGCGGCGTTCTGGAGCACCTGGAGTCACGTGAATAGGAGCTCGTTCATGCCTACAAATAGTGCGTTCCCATAATCCATTTGACTGACCAGCAAGGCTTGCGTGACAGATCTTCTGCAGTCCAGTGGTATCCAGGGAAAAAGCCTGACCAAGAGTATCAGGGTTGCAAAACCTTTGCCACAGAGGGGCTGTACATGGTCTTTAATGGACAGAGTGTCATCAATGGTGATGCCCAGGTTTTTGGCGCAATGTTTTGGAGTTGGGGCGGTGCCAAGTGTGTGTGGCCACCATGTGGCATCCCAAACTAATTTGGCACCCCTGAAGAGTAAAATCTCAGATTTCCCTGCGTTCAACTTTAAGCAATGCTCATGCATCCATTGAGCCATCTCCATGAGGCAGTTGTGTAGCTTTGATTTAGTGACCTCAGGCTTTTCATCCAGGGCCACCCTCAGCTACGTGTCATCAACATAGGAGCAAATACCAATGCCCCACTTCCTGCTGATTTTCGCCAGTGAGGAAACATAGGCATTGAATAAAGTGGGGCTTAATGATGCTCCCTGTAGGACACCACAGTTGATGTGGCTCGATTTGGATTGAAATTGGCCAAAGTGGACTGATTGTGTTTGGTTACTTAGAAAGGAGCTGAACCAACTCAGCACATTGGAATAGATTCCTTTTCATAGCGGGTTTCTGGCAAACTGTTTTGAGAGACCGTATCGAACGCCGTCGACAGGTCCAACAATATCAGCGCAACGGCCCCTCTTTGGTCAGTACAGGATCTAATGTTGTCTGTTACAGCCAGCAGCGATGCCTCTGTGCTATTTTTTGTCCTGAATCCTGTCTAGGATTGGTCTAGACGAATGTTGGTTTCTAGGAAGTTAGATAATTGCCTGTTCCCCAATCTCCTCAAAACTTTGGAGAGGTAGGGGAGTTGGGATATAGGGCGGTCATTTTTGGGATTGAGAACATCGGTTCCAGCGCCATTTTTGGGCGGGGTGTTCATTGTGATGGCCTGTTAGTTCTAGGGTGATGTAAATGTAAAAAAATGTAAATTGATACTTGTATAGCGCACTACTCACCCGCAAGGGTCTCAAGGCGCTTGTACGAATACCGCTGTGGAACCCATCCTGGCTTTCCCTGTGAGGTGTCCACTCCTGGGCACCCCCAAGGTGGAGGCCAGGCATCCTTAGCGTTGTGGGGGCCGTTGTGGAGATTAAGCAAGCTATTGCCCAGAGTTGCAGAGTGGGACTCCATGATTGGAATAGGCACTGAGGCGAGAATTATCAGGTCCGTGGAAATTTTGAGCCCAAGACCCGCCGAGGCAGGGAATTGAACCCTGGTCCGGGGCTAGACCTCTGCATCAGGGTCTGCCGCTCCAACCATTGAGCCACACTTCTCCACATGATGCAGGAGTGGTCGGAGATTGTTCTTGCCGCAATTTCTGTGTGCTCTATTAGGTGTGTGTGGACACCTGATATGAGGATGTAGTCGATCCTGCTGTAGGAGTTGTGTGGGTGGGAGTAAAAAGTGTAGTCTCTGGTATCAGGATGTTGGAGCCGTCATGGGTCTTTGAGGTCGAACCTGTTGCATATGTTCTTCAGGGTGTTGTGTGAGGAAGGGGGGCTTGGCGTGTGTTGTCGATTGTCTGTCTAGGGTGTGGTCTAGTGTTAGATTGAAGTCGCCAGCCAGTACTAACGTGTGGTTGGGTTCAATTGTCTCCAACCTTTTCTCTATTTTCTTCCAGAACTCTGTATCATCCTTATTTGGCACATATATGTTAGCTATGACTATAGTGTTGCCTCCTCTTTTTAGGTGAGTTTTTAGTAGTCTCCCTTCCTCGTCGTGCTGTTCTTTCTCAATGGATATCCTCGAGTTTCTATTGATCAGTGTGATGACCCCTTTTTTCTTGCCTTCAGCTGGAGAACAGGCTACTTGTCCTATCCACCTTGTCCTGATTTTGTTAGCTTCTTCCCTGGATAGTTTTGTCGCCTGTAATAGTATGACATCTCCCTTCATCTTTGCTAGATAGTCTAGTACCTTTTTTCTCTTTATTGGGTGGTTTAGACCCTTCACGTTGAGTGACACTATTTTCAGGTCTGTCTGAAGGGTGGAGCTGCTTCTCTGTGGGTTGGGTGTGTTATTGTTGGGTGTCATTATTTGTGATTTGTGGGATTCGCTAACTTATTCTTAATACTCTTTTTAAGATACCTGTCCTGGAGGATTGTGTGTGAGTGTTGACTACAGTAGTTTGTGTAGCTCAGCGTTATCGGTTTGGTCAGGAAAGTTTGTTTTAGTTGCGCTGTCAAGAGGACTTGTCTACCTGATGTTGGATTGTGGGCATCTGCGTTTACGAGACAATACACATGGACGAGATAGACTAGACAGACGGAACACTGGACAGGACAGACTAGACAGACGTGACGATTGACATACTGAAAACCCCCCCTTCTCCTCCTCCCTCCTCTCCCTCCCACTCTGTAACATCGTGCTGAAGATGTGCGACGGCAAAATCCCTCCCGCCCGCCCTCTCCCAGGGATGCTTGCTTTGCCTTGGTGAGCCAGCATGCATTGGGTAACGGTCCCTTGGTTCCGAGTGTCCCTTAAGAGTCAGTTAAGAATAGCACTTAGCCCTTGCTCATATAAAGGATATTGCTGCTGCCGTTGGAGGCACTCTGAAGTTACAACTTTGCTTGCTGGGACCTCTTGCCTGCGTTTTCCATCGGCTGGTCGCCATGTCCCATTTTTGTCATTAAAGATGAGGTAGCCTTGTCATTGTAGATGAGGTAGTGTGTTGTTAGCGCTGCTTACTAGACATAGAATCGTGGAAACAATTAGGGTTCTTCTTCCCGGCACACCTAGAAGATGAGGAGGAGAAACCCCTCACCTACAACAACATAAAAGCACGATACAACCTCAGCGAGATAGAACTCTATAACTTTCTGATAATTAAAACAGCAGTGGCAAAGGCTAAACTTTCTAAACATAAACCCACGATCACCCAATATATGGAAAACCTAAACAAGGTTGGTCACCAGGTGACCCATCCATACAAATTGCTCCGCCCCAATACATCAAAACTCAACAGCAACAGCACCAAATACTGGGAAGCACAAATAAACATCAATCTCACACAGCAAGAGACACACTCCCTCTGGGAGTCCACTTCGAAAAACATGATCTCCCCGGAGCTAGCCCAAACAAAGTTCTGGTTATTGCACCGCATATACTGGACCCCAGCGCAGCTAGCGACGTTGGGCCTCAGAGAAACAGACCGTTGTTGGAACTGTGACTCAGAAAAGGGAGACCTGTCGCACCTCATTTTCAACTGCTCAAAGGTGAGGGAGTTCTGGAATGAGGTCTTCACATTTGCAAACAGAGCCCTAGGGTGCACTCTAAAAGATGAATTCGCCACAATAACACAGCAAGCTTAGGGGCAGACAACATCACAAAGCAGGATAGTAGCCTTCTTGACTTCCTCCTAACTTCAGCTACCAAAACGGTGCTTGCCAACTGAAAAGACACTAGCAAGGCCACGTTCAAGGGGTGGTTGAACTGGATAACATTCCTCAGAGGGGCAGACAATACAGCACTTAGACACGCCCCATGGAAGAATCCCAACAGAGAGATGTGGATGACGCTAGACAAGTTTCTTGACCCTTACGAACCCCCATGAAGGAAAGAAGGGCAGAATTAATTAAAATAGGCTCAGACGAAACACTATGAGGGTCTACCACAACACCCAAATCACCATCTGCATGTTTTATTTGCATGTTTTATGTTTTATGTGTGACAAGAGCTAAGACAAATACTGCAATCACCCGTTGTTTTTGTATAAAGTGTAAACACACTGAGGAGCAACCGTCCATCAAAAGGCAACGCAATGGTAATCCCGGTTGAATATTTAGCGAATTGTTAGTTCATGTTATGTGTGCTATATATTGTAATGTACTGTAAAATATCAATAAAAACAATTTAAAAAAAAAGAGAGAACATCGTTTCCGGCTTTTTTAGCAGAGGGATTACTGAGGCGTGTTTCCATGTATCAGGAAAGGTGGCAGTTTTGAGAGAGTTGTTAAAGAGCTGGGTGATGAATGGGCACAAAATGGAGGCAGTCTGAGAAAAAATGAAGTGAGGGCAGGGTCTAGCGGGGATCCAGTTTTTACTTCACCCATAGCCTTTGGGACCTCATTCTCTTTAAGGGGGGTGAAATTACACATAACTAATGTGGCATCTGGATGGGGAATCGAGAGGTCCCTGTTCGTTATGTTAGCTTTTGTGAGAGAATTGAAGATGGAATAGATCTTCTTTATCTTATCGGAAAAGAAGTCACTTATTCTTTCACATGCGTCTACTGATGGGGTTAAGATTTGGGACATACTGGCTGGTTTACTGACTTCTCTGACTATCCTGTACAGTTCTTTAGCAGAGTTGCAATTCTCATTGATTCTGAGGGCATTTTTTTTGCATTTTTTATGGTGTGATTATAGGATTTAGGTTCGGATTTGTACCTCAGTTTGTCCGATTCATTCTTTGAGGATCTCCATTGATGTTCAAGGTTTTGATATTCCCTTTTGAGTTCTTTAAGTTGTGGGGTGTACCATTTTTCCGCATGCGGTCTTTTCAAATGCCTATGTTTCTGTATTGGAGCCAGTTTGTCCAAAGTTGTACAGATCTCTGACTCAAGGTTAGCGGCTCCTGTACATACTGGGAGATCCCCTAAGGTCTGTATGTTGGAGCATGTAAAGTGTGCTAGAAATGAAGATTCAGTAACATGCCTCCAGGCTCGATTCGATGAATGATGAGTTTTGCGGAACTTAATTGATTTAACTGGTAGACCCAGTGTGAAGGCTATGAGCGAGGGGTCTGTCCAAAGTAATGGCTTAATCTCATGGATGCAAGTGACTTCGATATTAGAAAAGAGTAGGTCAAGCGTGTGACCAGCAATGTGGGTGGGCCCCTCAGTCCACTGTTTGAGTTGAAGTATCTGCATGTCGCTCTATGTGTCGTTAAATGTGACTCAGACCAGGGCTTATCAGGTTCAACATCTATATTAGCCCATTTACCAATGCTATTGGTGAGATGATTGTCAGATGATCTATATACACGCATGACACCCACCTGATGTTACATCTAGATAATAATGCTGCCTCTCACAATAAGTTTCAGCCGATAACAAAATTCATATGGCAAGGGATGGGTGGCAAACATTTTTAAGTAAATGTAGAATACTTAAGTACCAACATGGCTGTCCGGAGCTTCAGCTCCTTGGTAGCCCCGTGCACAACATCCTAACGCGGCCCTTCAAGCCCCACTAAATTATCAGAAAGAGCCAAATGCAAACATCAGACGATTTGGAGCGTCTGCCACTGTGGCCGCCGATACATCCAGCGACTGCTCTGCCGTGATATCGGCAAATTCTCCCGTGGCGACAGCGCCTCATGATGGCGTCCGATGTGAAACAGAGGTAGAAGTGCGGGGGCCGCGACATCAGGCGCCAGAGGTGAAACTGACCCACGTTAGGAGGTTGAAGTGCGGGGGCTGCGACATCAGAAGTGGGCCCCCGGAAAGAAAGAAAAAAAAACTGCACCGATTTGCGGCGAGATCAGATGCTGGACTTTCATCTTCCCTGGAGGGCGCCCGGAGCTGAGGCGAATCAGTGACACCGAGGATGGCAGCCTGTGATCACCAGATCTGCAGCCTCCATCTGCCTGTGTGGCCCGACCGCAGTGTGTGGATGGTGGGCTGTGGCCACAGCGGATGAGCGGGACAGGTTGTTCTCGAATCGATCTCGAAGACACCAGTTGCTGAGGGCAGAGGTGAGCGGACCCCCCTCCCCAATGCGAGGCAAAATGGCGGCTCCTACCGTGCTAGCCTGCCATGAGTAGTCATGCATCCAGGTGGGCTCTGGTGGCAGGGGAGAGTGGCTGCCAGTGGCAATTTCTTTCCCAGAGCTGAACTTTTATTGTGCAGCCCCTCTTGGACGATGCCTTCCTCAAGGTGGCATCCGGATTCCCCTTGGACCATGGTTTTTCACTCCCCCTGTGCCAATTTGTCACTCTCTTAGTGCACCTGACTACCCAGACAGCGGAGTCTGAGCATTGTGCCCGTCGCCCGTGGAGCAGCTCGGCTCAGCTATTGAGGAGATCGGCCTTGGTTCACCTACCCAGCCGGACTTCGAGCTCAGTTTCTCCCCGTCTCCCTGTCTCTCACTTATCCCCTGCTTCGAATTTCTGTAATTCTGCTCTCTGCTCACTGCAGTCCCAGTGGCAATGGCAAGTGCCCCCACCTTCCCCAATACACTAAAACCTGCCTGGCAGGTGATCACACCTCCCTGTGACAGGATATCAATTGTTCTGACTTCCCCTGTTCGAGCTTGGCTCAGCAGCAGGAGGGCAGAAACATGTCTCTGGTCAGCAGCAGCCCTAGGTTGCTGTCCGGTTATTGAAGACTGGTACCAGGAGCACTGAGGGCCTCCCGGAGGAGCTTTACAGTGCATGGTGTAGGGGTATGATTCCAACATGTTTGATACCAAACATTACACGGTTTATCACAGCCAGTTTAGAGTTAGCCATCGCGTAATGACATATGGCCACTCTATATATCGTAACGGCTGATGCACTTACAACCCGGGAGAATGAATTCCGAAGATTGTAGGGGTGTCCTGTTCATGCATGGGCACTCTCACACTTAGAAGCTCAGGATTGAAAGGCCAGCTTTAGGGGGGACCTATAGGTTTTTCAAGTGCAGTGACCTCAGATATAGGGAAACCCATATCTGTCGTAAGTGGGGCTCGCACCAGCTTACACAGGCTGCAGTGGCAGGCCTGTCATCACAGTTTGAGGGGTCTCACATGGGTAGCATAATACATGCTTCAGCCCATAGGGGACCATGGTGTACCTATGCCCTGGGTACCTCAGTGCCATATTCTAGGGACTTATAAGGATATACCAGTAGCCAATCTGGGATGTACCTAAGTGCCCACCATAACCAATTTAGGGGAGAAAGCACAGAGACTGGGGTTCTAATTTGCAAGATCACAGTCAAGCTAGTCAGAAACAGCTTAACACCAGGCATAAAATGGGGGTAACCATGAGAGCAGCTCCTTCTTTCCTACACCAAGTATGTAAGTTTAGATCTACCCTAATATTTGCTACAAAAGTTTCCAGAAGTGTCTCAGCGATGCAGTGTGCATGTGCTTTTTGCAGCCTGAGACCTTTGTAAGCCGTGCCCTGTGATTGTGGGCACCTGGAGTCCAAGCGAGTCTCAGCAGTGCTGTGTGCGTGTGCTTTTTGCAGCCTGAACCCTTCGTGAGGATTGTCCTGTGATCGTGGGCACCTGGAGTCCAAGCGAGTCTCAGCGACGCTGTGTGCATGTGCTTTTTGCAGCCTGAGCCCTTCGTGAGGATTGTCCTGTGATCGTGTGTACCTGGAGTCCAAGTGAAAGTCAGCAACGCTGTGTGCGTGTGCTTTGTGCGGCCAGAGACCTTTGTTAGCACTGCTCTGTGATCGTGCACACCAGAAGTTCATGTGTGTCTTAGGGACGCTGTGTGTGTGTGCTTTTTGCAGCCTGAGACCCTCGGAAGAAGTGCCCTGTGATTGTGCACACCCAAGGCTTAAGGGTGTCTCAGCGACGATGTGTGCGTGTGCCCTGTTGTAGCCTGAGATCTTTGTTATCATCATTGACCCAGAATCAACCAAGTCGCATCGGAGGCCTAAGTCGCGAGAGCCGGAGAGGAAAGTGAGGTCGCACCCCCCAGGTAACGTTTGTCAGCGCCTGGGGCGGGGTGAGGGCTCAGAGAGAGATGCTCTAGGCCTCTCCCCTTCTGGTAGCCGAAGCCTCTGTTCCAGCTTGTATCGCTGCCCGTTCATGCCAAGGAGTGGCAGTACCGGGGCCGGAGTGTTGAGCTGCACTGTGGTTTACACCAGATCCGTGTTGGGGGCATATGGTGACGGAAACTGACCGCGAGTCAGTACGAGGGGCGGAGAGACCGTCTGAAGCACCATGATCGGTGCTGGAGTGTATTACACATTGAATTAATTCTGAATCCCGAACTACCTGATTGTTGTATTACGCATTGCATTAGTTTGCAGAACGAACTGCCTGATTGTTACATTACGCATTGCATTATTTGTGCGTAACGAACTGCCTGATTGTTGTATTAGGCATTGCATTAGCTTGCAGAACAAACTACCTGAATGTTGCATTACACATTGCATTATTTCTGCATAACGAGCTGCCTGATTGTTGTGTTACGCATTGCATTCGTTTGCATCACGAACTGCATTATACTTACATTACAAAAGTGCCTGATTCTTGCATTACGAACTGCCTAGCCTTGCATTAGGACTGCATAGTATCACCTAGAATTGGTCATTTATTCCGCCAGAACTTACAAAAGCTGACTGACCTAATAACTAGCCAGGAGGTATACTACAAAAACGCATATGTTGGATTTTTATCGTGTGATCTCATCGTATATCTTTTTATACTTGTTTTTATATGAAACTCGTGTGGAGTACTTCTGTGGTGTCACCATTGGGTCACTGGGAGCGTTGTTGCAAATACTTTAAATATTTGCCTTGAAGATAAGCCTGGCTGCTCGTGCCGAGCTACCAAGGGGGTGAGCAGGGGTTATCTGAGAAGGTGTCCTTCCTTTCCCTGACGTGGAAGCGAGGGCCCCTACTTGGCCTAAAGTACCGACCTCAGCTATCTAGGGAATCCCAGTTCTAACAGTTACAGTGTCTGTTCTCTTTATTTTGGAAATGTATTTCCCTTCTGTAGCAAACATTATACTTAAACACACCATTACTTTTGAAATTGGCTGCATTCCAGTAATTGATTGTTTTATTTTTTGCACTGTTTGTCAGACTTTACTTACACCCTTATTTTTTGCAAGAGTGCTACTTGCTGCCCCTGTAAACACCTATGTGTATCGAGTTAAATACAGTAAATACAGTATATCCATTAAATTCGAAGTTCCTAAATTACTTTATTCACGCTTTTAGTAGTTTATGGAATCCTTATGACTCACCTTCCACCCTTACTGCTATTTCCTTCCCAGTAAGTACTTTCCTCATCCACTTAGGCACTCAGCATGCAGTACTTTTTTGATTCATGCTGATTAAATGGGGAATCCATTGATTATTCTGTGTGGAGATGAACAGCCCAGATTTCATTTCTTTAAACAGCCAATTTTGGGACCTGGAAACATGCAAATGTTTTTTGACCTTGTAGCTCACTTTCCTCCCTTCACACCAGGGGCCAGATGTAGGAGAATCGTATTTACCGATTCATAAATACCGAATTTTACCGATTCGGTATTTATGATTTGGTAAATATGAAGGAGGGAGATTTAGGAAGAATCGGTATTTGAATTACCGATTCTTTAAAATTCGGTATTTACCGATTCGGTAAATACCGAATCGGTATTTCCCATTGATTCCTATGGGCTTCACCGAATCGGTAAATACCGATTCCTGCAAGGGTGCAGGGGGTGTCACTTTGACACCCTCTAGCACCCCAAATACAGGCATGTGTGCCATGTGGCACACAGACATGCCCTAAGGGCATGTCTGTCTGTCACATGGCATAGGTGTGCATGCACACCTGGATTCGGTATTTTGCCACCCAATTGGATTGGGTGGTAAAATACCGATTCTGTAAGACCCTTGGGACTCAGAAGAGTCCCACCTACATCGGGAAGTTACCGATTCGGTAAAAATACCGAATCGGTATTTTACCGATTCGGTAATTTTACCGAATCGGTAAAATAGGGCCCCTGCATGCCAATTCTTAAATACCGGTTGGTAACGGCCGAAATCGGCCGTTACCGACCGTTATTTAGGCTCCTACATCTGGCCCCAAGTGTCTTTTCAGTAACTTTATGTATTATTTTATTCCACAAATGGTCCTTTTTGGGTTGACACGCCATTGACATACGGAGCATTTGGACCAAGCAAACCTGTGTCTAGTAGGAATCCTTTGCTTGCAGAATTGATTACCCTTGTATTATGCTATTCCTTTTCCTTACTGATTTATAGTTGCTCCACTCACTGAACAAAATGTGCTCTGTGTGATAATACGAGCACTGATAGTTTCCATCTAATGATTTATTACATTCAAAATTAAAAGTTTGAATCTCATACTGACGATGTGTGCTGATTTAATTACAGGCTTTGCATCATTAACTAGTGCGAGGGTATCTTTAAGAGGAATGTAAACATGTTTTCTGAATGATTCCTTGGTGACGCGGTGTTGTTTACTCAGCGGCGCAGTCTTGGTGGCATCCTGTCTGCACGGTCCCCAGACACAGAGACCATTAAAGTCCTTCGCATGAATGCAATCTGCATTTGTCATCATTTGAGCGGAATTGAACATATTTTGACATTTGAGGTGACCCTTGGGGTAAATTGTCCAGTGTATAAAGGTAAGGCAAATTTAAATGATTTGACAAATGTCTGCCAGACCGCATTCACATCGATTCTGAGGATTATGATGAATGATTTGGTTATTGGAGTAAATGTTGATACTTTTATATTTGGACAATTCACATGTGCTTCGATGTAAGTGTATAAATCATTCTCTCAGAACTATTTCATATAAATGATATAAGTAAATCATGTTTCTTGGAATATATCCAAAGCTTGTGTTTTAGGTGAATAAGGGCACAACTCATTCATGGTGGAGAAGGAATGTAATGACATTTTTATGTGTTAAATGAAATCTCTAGCACATAGATGCAAATGTAAGCACTTCAGTTTAAGTTGGAGATGGTTCTGCATTTCCATCCATTTTCATTTAAAGACACGCAAATAAACTTGACATTGCGGCCGGTGAAGCTGTGTATCAATCTGGGCACCTGAGGTACGAACATCGAAAACATTCATTCTGAACATAAAGATTATCATTTTTCCTCTCCCGTATGGAAGAATACTATTGATGGCAAGACCACCAGCGTAGCTAGGGGGGGGCGAGGGGGGCGGTCCGCCCCAAGCGGCACCCTTATTTAGGCGGCACTACACGGGAGACTTCTTTGGGGGCTGGGTTTCCGAGTTGCGAACTTTACAATCTAAACTGTATTGATTCGCTGGACTGCTTTCACTTTCGTGAGTCCATGGGAAGGAGCTCTGCTGAACTCAGAATGGCTCCAGGGGGCTGATCTTGGCGAGGTAACAGCAGGCACTGTAATTATGAATCCCGGGGCCGGCTGCATCACGCGCGCTCGACCAAGCCGGTGTCCCACCATGGCCTGGGATGCGGCAGGGTCACTTAAAACACCTGGGCAGACTGCGGCTGCCAGAGTGGTTCGCTCGCGTCCCAAGAGCACCAGGAACTGTGCAGCTGAGGTGATCTGGGCAGCCCGAAGGAGCCTGATGTGGGAGGCCGGACACAACAGGGAGGAGTGCTAGGCGGAAGGCATCGCGTGAAAAGCAGGCCGCAGATGCAATTGAAAAGGGGGGGCCCTCGGCCCCCCCGCACGCATGGCGGCGCGGCGACCGTCCCCCCCCTCTCTCCTGGGGTCATTCGGCGGTGGGGGCGTGCCCCGGGGGTGCGGCCCACCGCCGATTGGCCGGCGGCCCTCCTGACCCGGATTCAATCTAGTGGTTCCGGGTCGGGGGGGGCGGGCGATGGGAGGGGCCGACCGGCCCCTCGGGAATAAGAGGTAGGGAGCGCCCAGGAGACCCCCTTGTCCCTGGACGCTCCCTCGCTGAACGTTGTGCCCCGCGTTCGGGGCTTCTTTGTTTTTTAATTTTCTGCTTTCTCTTTTCAGGTCTCCGGAGCCGCAGCTTAGGGCCAGCCGCGCTGTGAAGGCGGAGAGCGTTTTGTTATTTGCTTTCTTTTGGCGTTGTGGAGCGGGGGTCCTGGTTCCTGGTCAGTCGCGTCGCGAGACGAGGAACATCGCTTCGCGGTTGCGGAAGCGGGTGAGCACCCACTGACGAATCCACGCCGCGGGTGCTCGGCTGAGGAAGCGTGTATCGGCCCGTGGTAGAGGCCTGTAAGGTATCGTGTGGGGGGCGGGGCTAGCCGGTAACCGGGAAGGTTGCCTGGGGTGACGAGGCTCTGATTTCACTAACCGGGTAAGTGTAAAGAGGGATCTGGAGCGGGCAATTGTGGGGCACGCGTTCTGTTGCTCAAGTGATTTTGTTGCCCTACGTGTTACAAAGAAACAGCGGTAATCAACTGTTTGGCGCTCTCTATTGTTTGGCGCGCATACACGCGCATTCTCGCTTTCTGTTGCCTCACGTGTTACAAACTCACGTGTTACAAACTTTAAAAACAGCCGGTGGGGGCGCGCGGTGTTTGAATTGGGAATAGGCAATTGTTTGGCGCGCATTCTCGCGCATTCTCGCTCGCGCCAACAGGAAGTAAAGCAGGGTCGACCAGGGCAGCACCTGGAGGGGAGACCCCATGTAAGATTATACAATTGTAAGGAAAAAACGATTTCACGACTGCACTGCATTTATTAATAAGTAATTGAGGTTCATGACTAGAAACAAAGTGTACAATTGTATGGAAAAACGAGGTGACATTTCTTCAATGGTTGTGCTTTAATTACTGAGTGATTTGTTGTTCATGTCATTACACAAAGTGTACAGTGCAGGGGAATAAGTGCAGTTACTGGTTACTTTTTGAATTTTGCTGATATAAGGTGTTTTTAGTGGCACACAGCAACAGTGAGGTTAACAGGGGGGTTCAATTGTCCCCTGTATTCAAGCTGGGTTTTCCTAAATCTGCCCCTGTTTTATTACACGGTGATAATACATTTCTCAATTCCAGGCAATTGTAACGACATTTTGGGCGCAATTCACTCGCGGACAGGACCGAAGGGCATCAGCACGCAACGTGGTGTGGACCGGGACCGCCGATCATTATCGCCGGCGAGGACGCAGGACTGATCGGTACGAGGGGTACGGGGGGCTGGCATTCATCGCTCCTGGTGGCCGCCGGGTGGGTCTACATTAGGTTTACTTACCCCTTACATAAGCGGACAAGCCGCTAGTGTTGCGGTCGCCGTTGCATGGTGCTGGAAGCCCCCTGGTGACCCTCCATCAAAAGGTACTCAGAGTTGGCCTGTTGTGATATTGAGAGAGTAGGCTGCTGTTGTTGGGGGTAGCATCATGCCAGGTCCACGGGGTGGAAAGAAGGGGTCCAACATGGAGGCTATGATGCGGGCCATGATGCGTGACATGAAAGAAATGAAACAGCAGCTAGGGAAAGTAAATGAGCTGGAAGCACGGTTTAATGAGAAGCATGGTGACGCCCCAGGTCCATCGGGTAGGCCTATTCGCAAGAGGGTTGCACCAGTGCCAAGGGGGGATTTTATCACCTCACCTACGAAGGCTAGGTCCAAGAGACCCAGGGATGACACCCCCACCCCAGGGCCAGTAGAGCCGGTACCTTCCGTGCCGTCGGCGGTCGTGCCACCCCCGCATATACCTATGCCTACACCCCTTGCCCCCGTGGTGCCGGTGCCTGTAGGTCAACCAGTAGACGCTGGGCCTGCTTCCCCACCGGTGCTCACGATCCCGGGTACAGGTGTGCCACACCCGGCACCCGCCCTGCCAGCTGTGTCGGTACCACAGGGCATAACCCCAGTGGTACCTGTTGTCCCTGTGGGTAATTTCGAGTCAACGCCCCCTGAATTGGTATCCCAGATAACGGCCTTGATGCCATGGCTCCAAAAAGGGGGAGCTTTTCCGAATTCTGCAGACCATGCAGCAGAGGCAGCAAAGTTTGTGGAAAAAATCAGATTGGCGGCGGTCGCCAACAGTGTTGTTTTGCCAGTATCTTCTCCCCTTGCAGGTCCAAGTGGTTCCCAGCTGAACGGATTGAATGGGCAGCCGCCCCCGGTGCCCGCACTTGGTAAGGAAGTGGCATTGCCACTCTTGGGGGACGGTGTTGTACCTTCCAGGAGCGAGAATCTGGCAGCATGTGTCATTAGCTGTGAAAGAGATGATTTGGGCGGATAAATACGTATACATTTATTCTTTGTTGTTAGATAATAGGGAAATGGAGCAGGCAAAGGCACTGAAGGAGTGGATGCTCCCAAGTGAATGGAGGGCGCAGTGTACTAGATTTAGGGTTGAAGAAAATCTCAACAACTGGATGCAAGCATGGGCTGTATTCACTGCAGTTAAAGCAGAGCGTCCTCCAGATTTACAGGCAGCATTGGCATGCTACTCGAGCAGGATTGTGGGGTGGAGTCAACAGTATTCTGGGGAGGCATGGAAGGGTTATGATGTCAATTTCAGGAAGGCATTGGAATTCAACAGATCATTGCCATGGGACACGGTAGATTCCATGGCGTGGCACAAACAGTTCTCCGATACTGCACCTCCCCCTCAGTTCGGTGCGGGCAAGATGTTCACTAGACCGCAGCAGCCCTTTCGGCCCCCCCAAACGGGTGAGGTACCTGGGAAGTTTAGAGCAGGTGGGCCAGAGAAAAAAGGGGTGTGCTGGGATTTTAATAGGCGCACCTGCACAAGGGCCGCGTGTAAGTTTAGACATGCATGTTCCTCCTGTGGGCACCCCTCCCATCCAGAAACTACCTGTAGGTCCAAGCAAGGTAACACAGGTCAGAGGGGTAGGGGAAGGCCAGTATAATTCAAACAGGTCAGGCCCCCCCACACCAGTGGATGTGGCGGCAATGATTCCATGGTTGAACAGATACCCAGACCACACATCGGCCACACTACTTCAAGAAGGTTTTTCTAAGGGTTTTAGGATCCCGGCCGGGGGATACACAGGCAGTGCGCACTGTAGAAATCAATTATCAGTCAAACACAATCCGGCTGTTGTGGCCGCAAAAATTGACAAGGAGCTTTCATTAGGCAGGATAGCTGGCCCTTTTTCTGAAGTGCCAGTACCCAATTTTGTGTGTTCCCCACTGGGAGTTGTCCCCAAGAAGGAGAAGGGGCAATTCAGATTGATTCATAACCTGTCAGCACCGAGGGGGGCGTCACTGAATGATGCCATTGATGAAGGTATTTGTAGTGTTAAGTACGCCTCTTTTGATCAGGCTGTTAACTTATTACAGACCGCGGGACCCGGGGCGCTGATGGCGAAATCAGACATAGAATCAGCCTTCCGCCTCCTCCCAGTCCACCCGGCGGACCAGCATCTTTTAGGTTTCACCTTTGGGGATAGGTTCTACATGGACAAATGCATGCCTATGGGTTGTTCTATTTCTTGCGCCTACTTTGAGATGTTTAGTTCCTTTCTTGAATGGGCCATGAGACAAGTGACGGGCCATCAAGGGGTCATGCATTACTTAGATGATTTCCTCTTCCTCGGTACAGCGGGATCTCAGGAGTGCGCACTGGCATTGCAGGAATTTTGCGTGCTCATGCGGGCTTTTGGGGTCCCTCTTGCGCCCGGAAAGACGGTGGGCCCGACCACCTGCTTAGAATTCCTTGGCATCGAGATTGACTCAATTGAGGGATGTTTTAGATTACCTAAGGACAAGGTGTGCAAATTCAAGACATCGCTACAGTTATGCCTCCGGAAGGGGAAGGTCACTTTGCAGCAATTACAGGAGGTGGTAGGGCAATTGAATTTCGCACTGAGAATAATCCCCATGGCTCGCCCCTTCTCTCGCTCCATCGCCCACGCGATGAGGGGGCTGAGGGAAAAACACCACCGCACGCGCCTATCGTCTGAAATTCGCCAGGATATGCTTATTTGGATGGCATTCCTGGAGGATTTTAACGGTAGGGTGGTCTGGCCCGGCCCGCTCACAACATCGGCGGAGTTGGGATTATGGACTGATGCGGCCGGTAGTGTGGGCTTTGGCGCCATCCTAGGGAACAGGTGGGTCGCTCAACAGTGGCCAGAAGAATGGAAGACATGGGGTCTGATCAGCAACGTTGGCTTCCTTGAACTCTTCCCAATATGGGTGGCACTGATGGTATGGCCCGAACACCTATGTAACCAATCAGTGGTGTTTTGGTCTGATAACATGACAGTGGTGGAATGTATCAACCAGCAGGGGGCGCGGTTCCTTTCATACTTCGTTTGATCAAAGAAATTGTTCTGCGGTGCCTTAAGTTGAATGCTAATTTTAGAGCCAAACATGTCCCTGGTATTTTAAACAATGCGGCTGACTCCCTTTCTCGCCTCAAAATGCAGGTTTTCAGGGAACATCTTCCCACAGCAGACCCCTCGCCAGCACACTTCCCAGCAGTACTTTGGCAGATTGGTGCCCCAGATTACAGGACCTCGTGGTCGCTAGCCTAGCCCCCAGGACCAAGACGGCTTACGAAGGGGCGTTTATGTCTTATTGTTCTTTCTTGGGGCCACAGTGGGAAGTGCTTTGGGCGAAGGAGGATGGGTTTGCAGCCTATTTAGAATGGATGCATAAGGAGGGGCGCTCGGTGGCAGCGGCGACCAGACATAGGGCAGCAGTGTCATTCTTCGCTCAAGCTAGGGGCTTCCGGGATCCCACTAATACCTTTATGATACGTAAGGCTTTAAGGGGATGGCGCCGTATTCAGGGACACCAGAAGGATAGGAGGAAGCCCATTGGATTGGCCCGGCTAACAGCCTTACTGGGCACGCTGGAGACTGTTTGTAACTCGGAGTGGGAGGTGCTTCTTTTTAAGGCGGCATTCTCCCTGGCATTCTATGGGGCGCTGAGAATCAGCGAGCTGGTGACAGGTTCCAAATCAGACCTACTAGGCGGCTTGCAAAAGGCTGGGGTGACGATAAAGGGGGACACCTTGTGGGTGAATATCCAGAAATCAAAAACCGACCAAGAAGCCAGGGGTCACACCATAGTTCTGCAACGTGCCCCCGCTAACCCGTGCTGCCCGGTGAGGCACGTAGAATCATTCCACGGACTATTGGTAGGGTCAGCGGGCAGGGCATTGCTCTGTCACGCCGATGGGAGCCCTTTGACCAGGTATCAATTCAGGAGAGTGTTGGAGATGGGGGTGAGGAAAGCAGGTCTTGACCCTAAAGATTTTGGCTCCCATTCCTTCAGGATTGGGGCAGCAACCGAGGCGGTGGCGGGGGGCCTCCCGGTGGAAAGAGTGAAGACAATTGGGAGATGGTCTTCAGAATGCTATAAACGTTATGTTCGGATTGACATGCTATGATTACTTGTCACTCACGCCTGGTCTCTTTCCGCTCTCTTACAGTTTCTCAGACCTGTTACGCAGGGGAGGAATTTGTCGTCGGGCACCGCCAATATTCATCAGCACGGAGCGGCGACCAGGAAAGGTTGAAGAATAATGTCTGGATTGTTGGTCATTCATATGTGAAGCGAGCAGAATGTGTCTTCCTGTCAGGTGACAAGAGGAAAAGGGCGGCACAATTAGGGTTGGACATCACGTTCTTTGGCAGAGGGGGGTTATGTCTTCGCGAGTTTAGGGGATTCTTCCAGGGGCTTTTAGCACGCCAGCAGTCTCCGCCGTCAGTGGTGATACTTCACCTTGGGGAGAATGATTTGGCAACACTGGGCAGGCGCATCGTGATTGAGGAGATTATCTCAACGGCGGGTTGGGTAGCTAAGACCTGCCCCGGGTGCACACTAGTATGGTCACAGCTCATACCTCGATTACAGTGGCGGGGGGGTCATTCGGTCAGGGCGTTGAATCACTCGGTAAAGAGGATCAACACACGGTTGGATAGGTTGTTTCGAACCCCCTTGTTACAGTCAATACCTCATGGGTGCATCTGGGGTCACAAGTATTACTTGAAGGACGGGGTTCATTTGACAGAGGAGGGTAATGTCCTTTGGTCTGACAATATCTGGGCTTGGCTAGAGGGCTTTGAGAGGAGGAGGGTGTCCTTAGGCAGGGGCTAGAGGGGGAGGCCAGATCGTCGGTTAACAATGCTGGCCTGTGGCGGTAAGGTCATTATCGGTGAGCACATATTTGAGGTCTGAGGGGGCGGGCATCATCCTATGGAGGTTCCCGCCCGGGGGGAGGGGCCTGCGGGCCACTCCCAGAACTCCAGGGGCAAGGTAATATGCAAAGGAGCACGGGGAGGAGTAGTTCACGCTTTCCTTAGGCTGGTAGCCACCCCGCGCGCGTGGACTCATGACGCCACCGGCGCAGAGTAAGGGCCCTCCTTTAGTGGGTAAATGGAGTTTAGGGCGTAGACCGGGCAACTCCCGGGGTAACACTGCGCATGCGCACTTCGAGGGGGGAGGCGCAGCTTGTAGGACCTGACACCGGTAGTGACCCTGCCAAATGGCCAGAAATGTACAAAAATCAAGTTAGGATGTTTAGTTTAAGCTAGGTAACAACATGTATTAGAGTTTTGTTAAGGTCAGGCTCTCAAACTTGTTGATAAAAATTGTATAACTAATGTCCTGCTGATTTTTGTATTCATTGTTGATTATGCAATTAAAACCATTTTTAATTTCATACTTTAATAAATACGGCCGGGCGACTAGCGCCCGCCTTCCAAAAAGTAGAACATGTCTCGTGTCCACGTTACTGGGTGTTGGGTGCCGGATTGGGGGGGAGGCGGCAGCCAGTCGCTGACCATGTGAAAAGGGGGGGCCCTCGGCCCCCCCGCACGCATGGCGGCGCGGCGACCGTCCCCCCCCCTCTCTCCTGGGGTCATTCGGCGGTGGGGGCGTGCCCCGGGGGTGCGGCCCACCGCCGATTGGCCGGCGGCCCTCCTGACCCGGATTCAATCTAGTGGTTCCGGGTCGGGGGGGGGCGGGCGATGGGAGGGGCCGACCGGCCCCTCGGGAATAAGAGGTAGGGAGCGCCCAGGAGACCCCCTTGTCCCTGGACGCTCCCTCGCTGAACGTTGTGCCCCGCGTTCGGGGCTTCTTTGTTTTCCCACCCACCATCCCTTGTAACAAAGCTTGGAGCAGTGTCATGTCTGGTTTAATGGTAAGTTTCGAAGGTACGGACCACTGGAGAGAAGGGTCTGTTGGTATATTTTGCGTTTGTTTAGGAATTCTTCCCCCTTTTTTAGAAAATATGTGTGAAGTGAATTGTATTTGAAACTATGTGTCTTTAGGCCTTTTTTCCCTTTTGTAGCTATACGTGATATTGTTATTTGGCGAAACAGGTGTGAAGTGAATTATATGTTAATATAATGTGTCGTTAGGCCTTTTTTCCTGTGTAGCTATACGTTGATACTGTATTTATTAGCCAGTGTAGCTGTCCTTTAGAATTTTTCCCATAGGTCGTCGTATTTATTAGGTATGGGGCATGCGGTAAGGTCATTATCGGTGAGCACATATTTGAGGTCTGAGGGGGCGGGCATCATCCTATGGAGGTTCCCGCCCGGGGGGAGGGGCCTGCGGGCCACTCCCAGAACTCCAGGGGCAAGGTAATATGCAAAGGAGCACGGGGAGGAGTAGTTCACGCTTTCCTTAGGCTGGTAGCCACCCCGCGCGCGTGGACTCATGACGCCACCGGCGCAGAGTAAGGGCCCTCCTTTAGTGGGTAAATGGAGTTTAGGGCGTAGACCGGGCAACTCCCGGGGTAACACTGCGCATGCGCACTTCGAGGGGGGAGGCGCAGCTTGTAGGACCTGACACCGGTAGTGACCCTGCCAAATGGCCAGAAATGTACAAAAATCAAGTTAGGATGTTTAGTTTAAGCTAGGTAACAACATGTATTAGAGTTTTGTTAAGGTCAGGCTCTCAAACTTGTTGATAAAAATTGTATAACTAATGTCCTGCTGATTTTTGTATTCATTGTTGATTATGCAATTAAAACCTTTTTTAATTTCATACTTTAATAAATACGGCCGGGCGACTAGCGCCCGCCTTCCAAAAAGTAGAACATGTCTCGTGTCCACGTTACTGGGTGTTGGGTGCCGGATTGGGGGGGAGGCGGCAGCCAGTCGCTGACCATGTTCTTTTCAAGTAAGTGTGTGCCTAGCCCTGGTCCGGAGTTAGAGAGGGGTCGCAGGGCGTAACTTGCTGCTGGCAATAAACAGTTCCAAATGATCTGTTCTGCCGGGTTTGGTTTGCATTCCGACCTCCTCCGAGATCAAAGCTCGGCGCAGGACTCGTTTAATGAATTGTTTGTTGTGTCATTAGCCGCTGGAGGTCAGAAGGTGTGTTTGAATTTTTCAAGGCGTGGCGGAAGAAAGCTATCTATTCTATAAAAAATATAAATCCCACTTGAACTGTCCGATTTTTCCACCAAAACGTCATGATGGCTCTAAGGATTATATTTTTCACAGAAGCTCGAGCCACGTTTTGTATGACCAGAGAAATGGAAATGAAACACACCACCACGCATGGAGAGGTGAATAATGGGGTAAAATCTACGAGGATGTGTGTGTTTTTTTTTAAATAGATGTGCACAGTTATATACTGCTCTGTTAAGTACCATTTCAACATTCAACTTTTTAATTTTTCTTGAAAGTCAAAATAACTTTTTAAACTGTATGAAAGTTGATCGAATTTTTTTCAACTTTCGCTCTGACTTACCCTAGCTTAGCAGGACTGCCTAGGAAATGCTGTTTGTTACTAAATCTGACTCTTAAAGGACAATTACTATCACGCCACTCCTTTTAAGACTGTTTGTCTGTATTGGTGCAATGCTTGCCTACACACCTCTGGATGAGAAGAGTCTGGCTTTATTATTGAACTATTTGCATGATTTTCTGAAGTACCTTGCAAAGAATGCACTAGTATTGTTCAGCACCTGTCACTATGAAGTTGCATCTCCTGGAGCCACCCCTGCCTGCCATAGACTCTGCTTGGAGCAAGTGAGGTAAGAGGAGAGCAGCAGCAGATTCAGAGGGTGGGTGGCTGAGTCTGTGGCCCATCCATGTTAGCTGCCAAGGTTTCAGATTGCTGTGTGTAACACTTTCAGAATTTCATTGTAATTATGAGTGACATTTCAACATCTAGAAGTCACACTTTCTCAGGGGCAAAAATTAAAATCCCTCATGTATGTGCATGTAACTTGCATGATCGAGGTAACTATTAGCAGCAATACTACGTGTCTCTCGGGCATCTTTCAAGTGCTCACCGGCCTTTTTCCCCAGCACCCCTCCCCTCCCCAGGGGCGGCAATCTGAGGGATAGCCCCGGGCACCACAAGCTCTAGCTACGCCCCTGGGCAAGACTAACCAATATCAAGTTTGGTCTGACCAAGTATGCTGGTAGAACAAATTCCCACCAATATGTGAATAATGTAGCATGTTACTCATGTACGCTGGACTAGATGTGTCTGCAAAGAGAGTTAAAAATCGAGAAGCGACCACAACCCAGGTGGAATGATGGGTGAACAGTTGTTAGTACCAGCTAGTGATAGCTTCTGTGATGCCCTTGAACACATTTTATTTTTAGGGTTGCATTATAATCACGTGTAGAGCCAACTCACATCTTATCTTTTGTCATATTAACATGAAATGTAAAATAGTGAGATGTGTGGCTCACTGGTTAGAGGCGGCAGACCCGGGAGCAGAAGTCGGCCCGGGACCAGGGTTCAATTCCCGAAGCGGCAGGGTCGTGGACCAGGGTCAGCGAACTCAACAATTCTCGTCTCGGTGCCTACTCTAACCTGGGGTCCCACTCGGCAACTCTGGGCATTAGCTTGCCTAATCTCCACAACGGCCCCATCAACGCCGGGGATGCAAAGCCAGGCCGGGTTCCCCAGCGGTATACAGCGCCTGGACGCCCCTTTGCTGGGGCAGCTGTGCGCTTTACAAGTATACAACATTTATTAACCTTAAACTTGAAGTGTTTAGTGATTAGAGATCTGAAAACAGGACACATATCAAATCTACACAGAAAGAATTGCATAGAGAATGGAGAGTTTCAACGTCACTCAGCCTCGTGCGATTTAGTACACAACACTGGGCCGCAGCTGTCAAACTTCTATGTATATAAAAATCAACCTCTCTCTTTGTCAGACCACGCGCTCACTAACTTCCTCAGAGAGCTTTTTACAATTCCCCGCACACACAGGTGAGGTCCTGGTCCCTTGATCCAGCACTGCGCATCAGAAGATGCCTGCATTTCGGAACACCGAGTGCACTGCGTGCTGTCTTAAGAGCACTGGTTGCCATGCCCAGGACCTTAAGGCACAACTCAAACCCACAACCAACTAGTGAAGCTGCAAATACTTCACAATGACGTCTAGAGGACTTGCAAGAAGCAGGTGACCTCTCGCCCGCTCCTGCCAGAGTGCATTATCAGATACAAACCTGCCCAATACAATACTGCTAAATAGTTCAACACAGCTGGAAGGTCTGAGGCTTGATCAGACTTTGCCTTGGGAGCTGGACCGGTAACTCCACAACATAGCGTGCAGACAGTAGACAGCCACCTCCGCGGAGACTGGTGGGTGAGACAGTCCTATATTGTCAGTAAAAATGCAGTATATTTCGGTAATTCCGAAAATGGTATGAGTTACCTGTCCAGTGTCTTTTCGTCTCCTTTGTATGAATATTGTCCAATGTGCCATCTTTCGATACACTTTTCCCTTTGATCAAAATTGCTAATTTCATCCTTACATCCACTTTTATTGAGCGGCTCCTTATTAGAAGGCCGAGATATTTAATCCCTAAACATTATATTGTTATTCAGTTTCTAGCCTGAATGATGCTCTCTCTCTCGGCCCAGAGTAATAATGTTCCAGTGATTCAGGATCTTCATCATTTTCATCCTGTCACCCATGGAGCGCTCCCAATATTAGATTCCATCTGCGCTGCGCTGCTAATGATATGTACTTACCCTGATTCCAAAATGCATCCATCAGTTGTGGCTAGATTATCCGTCTCGTGCAATCCCTCCCTAAATATATCGTGACACTCTAACTCATCCAGAACTAACATTCCCTCCGAAGCGAAGAAATGTCTCAAAGCAGGAAATACTGTCACATGCTGCATATAAAGTGACAGGCAAACCACAGCAGACTTTGTGCAGTGAGTCTCCAGTCCTGCAGAAATAAATGTGAGGACATGAAACACTGCTCAGTTTGTGTGTCGCTGTTCATCAGAAGTGTTCCTTCAGTGAAAACAAAACAACTTTTTCAGACTGTACATCGGAGCGAAACATCCTCTCCTCCATGCCCTTACCTTCTCAAGCTCCACCTTTCACCTGGGACCTGGAGTGAGGGCAGGGAATATGACTCATTACAACGTGTACTAATTCCACGCATGCCATTACAACGCGGGTATTACTACGTGTTGCAATTACAACGACAAGCCATTACATCGCATACTTTTACCACGCATATGTTTTTACCACGCATACCATTACAACGCAAAGGCATGCGTGGTAAAGCTATACTCATGGTAAAAGTACGCAATTTAAGTGACACTACCCTGCCCTAAACTTAGTACCACTGCACGACCTTCCCTGACCCCCGTACTCTCCCTACATTAAGACTACCCAGCATGACCCCTTGACACTACCCTAAACCCAACAACACTGCCCTGCACTAAACACACACCACAGCACTACCCTAAACCCTAAAACACTACTTCCAACACGACCCTCCCACGACCCTCAGTCTGCTCCCTATACTTGAACATTACCCTGCACTACACACACCATAGCACTACCCTAAACCATAGAATACTACCTCCAGCACAACCCTCCCCCGAGCCCAGTCCAGTTCCTACACTCAAACACTACCCTGCACGCCCGACACTACCCTAAACCCTAAAACACTACCCTACACTCCACAAACTTTATAACACTACCCCAAACCCTAAATTACTACCTCCACCCGAGGCCCAAACCCCCTTACCTGGCTCTTCTCGTGGTTCCTCTCTCTGGTTCCTGCTTCGCTTCACATCGGCTGAGGGGCGGTGCACGAGGCGTGGCGTTGTGAGGAAATAGAAGAGCCTCAGTTTCCTCACAACGAGGTGGAATGCCATTACATTGCATGCATTGTAAAAGCGCATGCGATGTAATAACATGCATAGTAATGGCTATGCGTTGTTCAACGCATCCGTTGTAACGCTTGCGATGTAATGGTGTGCGGTGTAAAAGCCGCGTTGAAATGGAGGTTTACCGAGGGCAGGGCCTTCCTGCCATCCTGCTTCCTAGTCTGCTCCTCGCATGTTGTTGTCATGTTGTATCTAGCTGGGCCTGTAAATCTAGGGGCATATGTACCAAAGTGTTGTGCAGCACAGCAAGCCACCTTGCTGCGCTGCATAACAAGGAAAGATCAGGAATGCATCGTATTTAACATAAAGCAACGCATTCCTGTCTTATCCCAGTGCTGGCGCACAATATGCTGGCTATCACCAACGCAGGCACCCTTGCATGATGGTGCAGAGGTACCTGCATTGTTGGCAGGATCGTTTTTGTACAAAAACAATCCCTTAAGGCATTTTCCTCGTTCCACATGTGCTGCAGAATGTAGCACATATAGAAAGAGGATAAAACTAGGAGAAATAAAGATATTTCTCCTCCTTACGCCTCCCTTTGGGATGTGTAGCAGTTTGATGCATTCCCAGTTCTACCAGTAATGGTAAATCTGGGAATGCCCCAAAATCCATGGGTGTTGCGACAAAACAACCATGCACCACCCATGGAATGTCTCCCTAGGTCAGAGCAACACAACGCAGTGATTTTGAGCTGCATTGCATTACTCTAGATTTATGAAGCCACTCAGGCACACCCAAGGGGGCCTTGCGTGGCTTTATAAATCTAACTTATGAGTTGCATCGCTCTTGCGCCCCATTGTGTGGTGCAAGGGCACCACAACTTGTTGATAAATTTGGCTCCTAGCATGTAGGTTTGTGTATCGGATGAGCTGGTCTCTTCAGTATTGCATTCAGTATTCCTTTCCCATGTTTCATAATTAAGGGCTCAGTGGTAAGTATTGAGAGGCAGTTTATTATTGTAGGGCTGATTTTCAATATTTCGATGTTTGTAAAGTTTCCTCATGGCGAGTGTGGAGAATGAGCGGTATTCTACATAGAGGCCAAATCAAGTTAACACCCCACCCCCATCAGCGGCAACTTTTTTTTGGTCCACGGTGAGTATCACAGCGATGGCTGCTTCATCAGATTAGGTCATTGTTATAATGTTTTTGTTGTTTTTTTAAAACTTTATTTATTGAGATTTTCAAAGTGCAGTGCAGGTGCATTTCTACAGGCATCAGTCCTGACAAAGCATACATAACATAACACTATATCAGTATTACAGATGTTGATATAAGGGTTGGATCCTCCGCAGCAATGTCCTTCATAGCAGGTTAACGCAGCAGTGCCTGTGTCCCCGATAACCAGTGAGACCATTAAGTAGATCATTCTCGTATATATTTCATCATTATACCAACGGCAGAACATTAATGAATCTTCAATAATACAGAAGCGGATAGCCATACTACATTTTCATGGGTTCTACAGCATTTCGTTATGTGTACTAGAAGATTGTAAGATCTGTAACCCAGAACGTGATGATCATCGTTATCTACAACTTTGCAGCAAGACTCATATCTGCCTGATCTTCAACATGCAATGCATTAGAATGATTCACAAGATAGCCCCTCAGGGGGTCCCATATATCCTTAGGCCTATTTCGCAGTGGTTGTGTTTCTGCATATATCTGATTTTGGTCTGGCAATAAATAATATCAGTCAACCAGTCCTTGAACTTGGGGGCTCTCCCCCTCCCACAGCGACATGCAACCCTGCGTTTCGCAAGCAGTAATGCAATGTTAATAAACTTCCTAGTGGGTTGTGGTATCTTCAGCGTGTATCCTAATACCATAATGAGTGGATCTCTATCTATCGCCCCGCTTATCATTTCCTGCAGTGCCGTATGAACCTCTGTCCAGTAGTCATATATCCTTGGGCATTTCCATGCCAAGTGCAAAAAACCCGCACCCTCTGCCCTGCACCTGTCACATCTGTCATTGTCTGTCAAGTGGAATCTTAGTTTTTTGACTGGTGTATAGTATATTCTTTGCAGGAATTCAAAGTGTATAATCTTGAGTCTGCAGCTAGAGGAGATGTTAGCTGTGATGTCACAACAATAGGCCCATTGCTTATCATCGATTTCAACTCCTATGTCAGCACTCCATTGTCTGCGAGCTTTACACTGTACATCCGCGCTTTGCGTCATGATGTTCCTATATATGTGGGAAACCATATGGCGCCCCTCTGCAGACGTCAGTACAATATGTAGCGGCATCATTGTTTCTGGCTCAGCAGGAAACTGTGGTAATATACTCTTCAATCCCTGTCGCAATCTGACATAATAGAATACTTTGAGAGGTATGGGTTGATTCCCCTGAAATAGCTGGTGCCTACTTTTAAACTGGCCTTTCAGGAATAGGTCCCCCCATTTATTAATGCTAAGTCGACGACACATTTTTTTGAAACCCACCTTCCTGCAGCAGTGTCAGTTGAGGATGATAGACAAGAGGTAGGTCTGGTGTATATAACATCGGGAGTTGCAATACTTTACAGATCCGCTGCCAGGCGTCCACCGTACAGGTCACCGTTTAAAAGGCCTTTCTATAGCTTCAACAGGGCCATGTATGATTCCTGTCAGGGGCAAGGGCCTCGCTATCCAATCCTCTGCAGCCAGCTGCGGCATGTAAGGGGTCGGTGCAAACCAGTGGTACGCGTAGTGTGCCTACGCACTCAGATAATATACAAAAAAGTCAGTCAAATCCTCCGTTAGCGTATGGTTGAGTATTGACCGACCATGCCAGCCGCGGTTCCTTGCCTCCCCAGAACAGTCTTAGCAATTCCGATCTCAGTGTTCTAAAAAAATAAGCGCCGGGTAGTATGGGATATTTTGAAAAAGGTACAAAAACCTAGGTAGGATAACCATTTTTATAAGCGACGCCCTACCCGCCATGGATAGTGGTAGTGACATCCAGCGAGTGACATCGTCGGCCAATTTCGTGATCGCAGTGCCATAATTCAACCTTATTGTTTCCTCTTTTTCTATGGCCACCTGAATGCCCAAATAGCGGAGATCTGAGCTGCACCAGTCTAGTGGGTAGTCTAACTGAAATCGGGACACCGCCGGAGTGAGAGGAAAAAACGGGGATTTCTTCCAATTAATTTGTACGCCTGACACGCGACCGAACACTATAAATTCGCGCAGCAAAGGATTAAGGTTGGATTGAGGATCAGCGACATACAACGTCAAATCGTCCGCATAGAGGGACACATCAATCTGACGTTGGAAGCATTTAAATGCGCTTTGCTTGTGCAATTGTCTAATACGACATGCTAAGGGCTCGATCGCAATCGCAAAAAGCAATGGGGAAAGCGGGCATCCCTGCCTGGCGCCTCTGGTGATAGATATCGGGTCAGATAACCCGCCATTGATAAGCACTCTTGCCGTAGGTTTAGTGTATAGCAATTTGATCCAGTCGACAAATAATCTAGGGAACCCCATCCTGTTCAGAACGGTAAATATGTAATTCCATTCAACTGCATCAAATGCTTTCGTAGCATCCAAGAACACGGCAGCTACCGGGACTTCCAGTGCTATGGTGCGGATCATAGAAAAAAGGGTGCGTAAATTATGAGTGGTGGATCTACCAGGAACAAAACCAGCCTGGTCTGGGAGCACTATCACGGTCATTAGGAGGGACAACCGAGTCGCTAGTATTTTTGCTCAAATTTTTGCATCGCAATTTATGAGGGACAGCGGTCGGTACGAATCGCACTCTGCGGGATCTTTCCCAGGTTTTAAAAGGGAGGTAATCACCACCTCTCGCATTGAACGTGGCAGTATCCCTACCTCTAGTGCATCTTCAAAAACCTCCTTCAATACTGGGGCCATTGTGTCTATGTAACATTTGTAAAATTCGGCTGGAAGGCCATCTAGCCCAGGGGCTTTACCATTTTTTAAGGACGTTATGGCATCCCGTACTTCGTCCAGCTCCAAAGGGGCACTGAGAAATTGTCTGTGTGCGTCACTTAGCCAGCATAACGCCACATCGCCTAGGAAGTCATCAAACATCACCTCACCTGCTCTTGCGTATTATATAAGCTGCCGTAGTGCGACGCGAATAGATGTAGAATACCCTTAGTATCTTGACATTTCTTTCCCTCTGGTGTAAGCATCTCAAGTATGTGCGTGCTATATCGAGGATTTTTTGTGATTCCTGCAAGTGCTCGCCATGGCCTCTCTCCCTCGCAGTACCTCCTAGCAGTCCAATGCTTACCCCTGAACTTAACCTCTCTAGCTGCTTCATCTTCATATTGTGTGAGTTTATCTCGAAAGTCGTTATGGAACTGTCCCCCTACATCCTGCGTCATCTTCACCTCTAGCTCTTTCAGTTCCTGCTCAAGTTTCTTTATAGTACCTCGAATGTCTCTCAGAACACCACAGCTTTTGGAGATGCAGTACCCCCTGACCGTAACTTAAAGCTTCCCAAATCGTTTCCACATCCTCCACAGATCCCTTATTTCTAGGAAAAAATGCTGCTATTTCCTCACCTAGTTCCGATTTAAAGACCTTGTCTAGTAATGCTGTAGGCTGAAGGCGCCACGAGGGCTTCGTCTTGTCATACCCAGGTATACTAATTTGGACCAGCAATGGACAATGATCCGAAAATGTCCTCGCCAAGTGTACAACCCTGCCCAGATCCACACTCAGTCCACGAGATAACAGGCAATAATCAAGTCGAGCCCATGTGTTTGAATATGCGGTGAAGTGCGTCCATTCTCTAAGTGTAGCGTGAGCAAACCTCCAGCTATCTATTAACCCCCCTTCCTCTATTATGCCTCTCAACACATCCCTGGCACATCTATTGTATTGGGCACAACCATCCAATCTGTCCATTCCTGGAACCAGAGCTACATTAAAATCTCCCCCCCATATAACATGCATGGAACCTATGTTGATCACCTTGCCCCATAATTGTGTAAAGAAATCAGGTGTGTCCACGTTAGGGGCGTAACAATTCACTATCGTGACTGTATCAGTGCCAAGCCTGCCCCACATTAAGACAAATCGTCCCTCCGAGTCTAATAGTTCACCAAGCATCGCAAAGGGCACCGTTTTTTTAATTAAAATAGCAGCCCCTCTAGCATATGCAGAATATGAAGAGAAACGTCGGACTGTCGCCCATTTGCTAGCAAATGTGTAATTGGCACGTGGACTTAGGTGTGTTTCCCGTAATAGCGCGATATGTATTTGATGTCTCTCCAAGTACGCCAGCACATTTCTACCTTTCCTGGCATTATTCAGGCCCCTTATATTCCAAGACAATACAGATATCTTCAACGTCAACCCATCAGCTGACATCACAATGGTTAGTGTCACAACATATCAGTAGGATAGAGCGAAACATTGCTTCCATTGCCTGAACCCATACCTGCCTATTCGATAGCACCTGCATCTCATTCAATCTCATATAATAACGACCCTCTGTCATCCTGGCCCCCTTCCACTTAAATCTGGGACCAAGGTAACGTCCTCTTACCATAGTCAAAACATACAATCCCCAAATGACCCCCCTCCCCCCCCCCTCCCTCTTTTCGGCATAGAACAGTAATACCTAGTGGCAAACGATCAACACATGACAGTGTATTAACACAATCCCACAACCCCCCCAGTCCACCTCCCTCCACCCACTGAAGCAACCCCAACTTGCCAGCATCGCCTTCCAACCCCCCGCCCCAAAATCCCACCAACAACATGCCCGTCGGCATAGCGACAGTAGCGAACATAGGGGAACACCCGTTGGGGGACAACTCTAGGTGGTCACACGTCCACTCTCCCCTCCCCCCGTGCCCCAGACCTATGCGACCCCTGGCGACGGTCAAGGAGGGGTAGTGGGGCCTGGAATACATTACCACCGGAACTCTCGACACCAGTCTGCATTGTAATCACCAACTTCCCCAGTCTCGGTATCCCATGTGGGATAGCAACAGTTATCCCAGGCGCTCAATTGGTCCATAGATAGACCTCAATGTGGGTATCTCAGAATTCCTCATCAGTCTCGTGTGTATTGTCTTGGTTTGCAGGTCTCCGTCCAGACGGTCTACGTTGCTCTTTCTTCAGTGTCCTTAGATACTCTTCCACCTCCTGTGGCTTAGTGAAGAAGCGCTGTGTCACCCGAAGCCGGGCCGGGTATAACAAGGCATAGTCTATCTGTGCGTCACGTAATTTATTTTTTACTGCAATAAACTTTCGTCTTTCCTCTTAAACCTGCGGGGTGAAGTCCGGGTAAATGGAAAAGGACTCGCCCTCGTGGGACAGGGTTCTTCTGTGCGAGCTACTCGTAGGGCCACGTCTCGATCCCGGTAGTTAGTAAGCGAGCAATTATGGGTCGAGGCGGAGTTCCAGGCTTGGGTTGTGGCCCAAGAGATCGGTGTGCTCGCTCCACTATGAACTGTGTGGAGAAGGCTTCAGCCCCGATGGTTGCCAGTAGCAGCTTTTCTATGTAGTCCTCCATGCGCCCCGTGTTGGTAGACTCAGGAACGCCTGTGACGCGTATATTATTGCGCCTACTGCGGGCTTCCAAATCCTCGTTTTTTGCAGCTATATCCCGCAGTAGGTTGTCCATTCTTGTGAGCTGCCCTGTGTGTCCCACCGTGATGTCATCGTTCACTGAAATGCGCCGCTCCGTCTCCCCTATTCTATCTTCGTGCTGATCCATCTTGTGCACGATGGCATCCATTCTCGTCGACATCTTGTCCACTTTATCCACTACTGTGGCAAATCCTTGCCCTATTTCTTGTAGGATCTGTTGGACATTTATCTCGGTGGTAGCTGACCCACCTGCTGCCTGATCCAGCCCAGTCGGTGCTCCGCTCTCCATGGTGGAAGTCGATACCTTTTTTGCAGCATCAAAGGTGAGTTTAGACTGGCGGGAGTCTGGCTTCCCCATCCTTGCCTAGATCCGATCGTTCCTACCTCCTGTCGTGCCCGAGTTGACAGTTGTCCACACTGTATTCCGAATCACCTGAAGGGGGGCGAGCTTCCTTCTAGTGTCCCACAAGCTGGAAGCCTCAGTCGTCTCACACCAGACTCGCGGCGACGCGGTGTGGAACTGGCTTAAATCCTTCTTAGCCGACCGTCGACAAACGATCTGGGCGCCTCCACACTCCGCCGTTATGGCACCTCTGGAAGTAGGGGTCCCTCAGGGGTCTATTCTTAGCCCCCTGCTTTTCAACATCTTTTTGGCCCCCCTTGCAGAGGTGGCGGAGTCCTTTGGCGCCCAGATCGTGTCTTATGCTGACGACACCCAACTCTTGTTTACTCACGACAAGAATGAGGTGTTCGATGGGATCCGCATCAGAAGCTGCTTAGAGGCGGTCTTTGGTTGGTTCAGAGAGCACGGTCTAAAATGCAACTCCGATAAATCGGAGTTGCTATTCTTTGGCTATGCTACTGAGCCAGCTTGGAAAAGCTGGTGGCCGCAAGACCTGTTCCCACCTGCAAAGGCAAGTGTGAAAGCTAAGAACTTAGGAATCATTATTGATAATGACCTAACCCTTGGGCCCCAAATATCTAGCCTTTCTGGGAAATGTTTTGGCATCCTCCGGATGCTCAGAAAATGTCTCCCCTTGATTTCTACCAAGCACAGAAGGGTCACCGTTCAAGCACTTGTTGGGTCTAGATTAGACTACGCAAACGCCCTATATCTAGGACTCCCTAAATACCTTGTAAGGCGACTTCAAGTAGTCCAAAATTCAGCTGCCCGTGCCATCTATGGGCTTCCTAGACGCGCAAGTGCCTCTGATCTGCTTAAAGAGCTGCACTGGCTTCCTATAGCCAAGAGAGTTCTGTTTAAGAGCTTGACGCTGACCTTTAAAGCTCTCCATGATATTGGCCCCAGCTACATCAGGAAACGTCTGGTTCTTTATAAACCCAATAGAGCCCTACAGTCCGCCTCCTTGTCTAAAATGGTAGTCCCGACCATTAAACGCGTTAGACAGGGCGGCCGCTCCTTTCATCACTTGGCTCCTCGTGCTTGGAACGAGCTTCCTCTCTCTCTTAGACAGACCCCCAGCCTTCTGTCTTTTAGAAAGGCACTAAAAACCTGGCTCTTCACCAGATAGGCTTGCCGCTTTTCCTTGCTGTTGTGTTGTGTTGTCGTCCTCGAAGGTTTTCTTCGCCAAAGCGCCGGGACACTCCTTTTGGAGTAGCTGTTGCGCTATAGAAGAACCAAAATAACATAACATAACATAACAATGGGTAAGTGTGGCCGTAGGCTCGTTCAATGCAGCATAGCAGTGCTGCAACGCTTAGGCTGTAAATCCCTCAGTGCCCCCAATAGCAAGTGTATGTATATCCTGAGATGCGGGCCTATCGAGGAGGGCAGCACTTTCGTATTGTTTACCTAACCAAGAATAGCGTGTGTGGCGATCCGCTGTATACTGGAGGACCATAGGCATGAGGGGTGGGTTTGGTATCGCAGCAGCCAACACTTACTGTCCTCACGAAATGCCAACAGCTCAATGCGCCATAATTGCAGTGGCTAGGTCTGCCGCGCGTTCCGCCATTTCTTCCTGCCTATGATGCAACCACCAGGGGGTCCTCCGCCGTCTGGTCACTATAATCAGTAAGGGCCGCCGTCTGCCACTCCAATGCCCCGTAAGGGAGGTCTCCGGTAGGCTACCCCAGCACTCACCACGTCAGGCCGCCATTATGCCCGCCTCGCAACCACACGTAGCATAGGTGTGCCCAAGGGCTGGTCCGCACTCCAGGTCACCACGGTCTGTTCTGCCGCGTCTCACCACAATCTTGTGCAGCGGTGAGTTCTCCCCGGCCGGGGAGTGCACCTGCGGCGGTCGGGTGTGTGTGGCCGCCGCAATCACACACGAGCATATGTCTTTCTCCCGGAGTCGCGGCCTGCGTTCCACGTGTGAAGCCGCGGCCTGTCCTGGTCGTGGCCGCCGCCTACAGTTCACCCTGCAGTCCAGTGATCCACCCGGGAAAAGTTGTAGGGCTCCGAAACCGCCGCCGCAGATAGCCGATCAGTGCCAAATTTTCACCGAGGTCTGGGGAGATTATAATGTATCTCTCAGTGTTTTTCCAGCCAGATCTTGAGCCGGTTTTTCAGGATAAATGACGGATATCGATCCAGGCTACATGAGCCTCACCCTAGGGCGGCCATTCTGTCGTGCGCCCTCTAGCGCCCCCCTAGGTCATTGTTATAATGTTGATCAGTGGTGACTGGTGTCAGGGTAGAGAGGTAGACCGGGGGAGCGGGAGGGATAACGGAGGACGACAAAAAAAAAATGCACATAAGAACTTACCTGCTGCATTTCCGCTCTTCCAATCTTCATGCTCCACTGCAAGCAGCACAGACTCCTAAACTCCTTTGCGACTAATCCTGCCACGGCAATCCTGACGCTGCTCTCATGCAATGAGAGCTGCGTCAGGATTAGCCTGAGCACCCTCGATTTGCACTCCCAGGAAGACTGGCAGCCTGTGCCTGCTGTCTCTAATCCGGCAACACCGCTCAGGTTAGAGGCATGTTTTGTGACCATTACAGTTTGGTCGGTCTGAGACGGCCAGCCAAACAGTCATGCGCACTGACAATAGTGCAGTAACAGGGGGACAGTGCCCCCCCTCCTCACAATGCCTCCCTCCCAAGCCTTGGCTCTAAGAACAATAATGAAACGATAATAAACACATTTTGTTATTTAATTTTTTACCTTTTTGAGGCTGCTGGGGGTGGGGGGAATGCTCCTTCACCATAGCAGAGGAGCTATTGATTCCATTCTAAGACAGAAGACCAGAATTATACAGCATCCTGGGTATAGGCCATCAAGAGAACAATGTGTGGTATTGTGAAGCACTTCGCGGGATCTGACCCACCTGTGAAAATTTCTTTTAAGTAGCGAACAGTCCCCAGGAAGTTAGTAACTGGAGTGCAGGGTCTGTAACCTCTTTTGTCACCTCAGTTTCTTTTATGTGCAGCGACACGGCAGAACAATGGATGCCTGTTATTCTGTTTCCATGTCCTGGGGTGAAGCCATCTCTCGGTTATTTTGAGTATGTCAGTTTCAAAGCACCATCTATTATGGCCAAATGGTTTAGTTCCCTTACTTCACCCTGGAGGTCATGGGTACTTATCTCTTTTCCATATTTCACTATTGGGTATTTAAGTGTAAAAAAGGGAAGGACAGTAAAGGATTGGGGCCTTCAGTGTTTGAGCTGGCTGGCAGCTGGTCCTAATGGGATCACTATATATTAGGTTGTTCACCTGTTATTTATTTTGTACAGTTATCAGAAACAGTGCATCGTGGGTCTGTCCGGCAAGGTTTCTTAAAAAGAAGCTTTAGAGTCTGTAGAAGACCGTATTGTAATTTTACACGTGTTTGAACCAATTAAGATGAAAATTTGAGAAGATGCTCATTGGTAAGAGTCCCCAGAACATTCCCAAAGAAACTGGAAAACAGATTGTGTGTAATTGTGCATTCAATAGCACGTTTTTGTCAAGCTGTTATTGCGGAAGTACTTCCAAAGAGATCATTGACATATTCAGGGCCTCTGATCCTGGAGATGCAATGGTCGCAGTTAAACGATGTAGCACTCTGAACTTACGGCATGAATGGAGCAAGTGAGCTCTGACATAAAGTTTTAGAGCTGCGGGGCCCTCTAATTGTGCCTCCCATATCATGTTTTTTACTGGTGTTCAGTCTTTTGTTGCGGAGAGCCCAGAGTACAAAGGACTGGGTGTAATGGTATCCGAGAACCTCCTAAACACAGAGAAAATATTTATTAAAGAGCAACCAATTTGATTAGTAGGACATCCGTTGCTTGCCTGGGTCTTCCCTGATCATAGTTCCCCTGACTCTTGTTTGCGTGGTGGAGCAGCAAAATGTTTGCCATCTTGGAAGGGAGTCAGATCCACATTAGGAGTATTGAGGAAAGCTGCATGATCTCATAGGTTCTATGCATATTACTTAAAGGTAATCTTGGTCCCGTTGTACTCGTCCCATTCATTAATTCTGGAGTTGTCCATCTCCCTGTCAGAAAAAAAAACAGAGAAGTGCTGGGCCCCCTATTTCCCCCCTTCCCACTGGGAGTACATAACAAGCACCTACTCAGTATTATGCCTGAAATACCAAGCCACCAGCAGGAAGGAGGGTCATCCATGAGGGAGGCAGGGAGGGGTGTGATGAATGGGATGAGGACAACAGGACCGGGAGTAATGTAGATTACCTGTAAGTAATAGGGCATTACCCCCAGGTCTGTCCAGTCATTGTCCCATTTATTCCGTATTGAGCATACCAAACCTAGAGATCCAGCCTTCCAAAACCCCCAAAGAACACCCAGGACACCATACCAAAAGCAGCATCCTAAGTGAAGCAAAAGGGAGAACTAAAGGAAAAAACAGGCAGGAGCACACAGCCTGCAACGCCCCAACCAAACAAAAGTGTCGCACCACCAAGATCAAGAGGAAGACAACCAAGGGGAATAACAAAGCAGCAAGCCTGTGGTGCCGCCACCCAGAGGCCACCCAACCCACTCCGAGAGCATGCCTGAACCAACCTCAGAGGAGGATCACCTTTCAAGGAAGCACCAGAGGCCGTCAGCAACAGAAGGACAGTGAGAAGGCCACACATGGAAGAAGACCAAAATTGACGAGACACACCAACAAGCCAGAAAAAGGCCAACAGGGACACAACCAAGCCCGGAAGAACCAGGACCCCAGAAAGCAGAAGGTACCCACAGCACCACAAACGCAGCCAACCACAGAAAAAAGGGCAAGCAGGGCACCCTGGCCCCACCGACTTCAACCCCAAAAAACACCAAGCGGAAGGGAGCCAGCCATGAAGGTGACAAGGCAAGCACAAACAAAGGCAAGGCCAGAAAAGGAGACACCACAGGGACCACGGAGACCCCAAGCCCAAGGCAAAGACCCCAGACAAGGAGGACCAAAACAGCCTCAGCACCCCACAGGGCACAAAAAGCCGGTAAGGGCGTCCACCAGGCCACAAATCCACTACCTCCAGCACCACCAAGCAGCCCCACAGACCCAGCAGCCGAACCGACAGAGAGCGTGCCCAAGCAGACAATGGAAGGAATGTCTAACAATAACTAAAAGACCCTCAACCAACCCCAAAAGAGAGTCTAGGGGAAGCAAGGGAAGTCCCAACAGCTCCCACCCTAACCAGAAAATGAAGGGAAACAGGGTCAACAATGGGACAAAACCTAACACCATTGTGGGGACCCACAACAGCCCAAAAAAGTAGAGAGGGTCAGTGTAGGAGGCTTGCTCAGTATAGGGTGCACACTTATTTTAGCGAGGCACCTTGCACTAATCCAGACAACTCTGTTGGTGGTTTTCGAGGTCTTAGACAACCAAGAACGCTCTTTAAATTGGTAGTTGTGGAGAGCAGCCTTGAGGCTTAGTCCAGGAGTGTTAAGCAGCTTGTTTTACCAGATCAAACCATGTAGTGTAGGTTAAATTAAAAAGAACCACACAGTGTAGGTACAAAATATGTCTATTTATTACACAACACTCACTAAAACAATGGTATGTCTCCAACCCGGAGTATCAGCACAAATACATACAATAGTACAATTGCAAACAGGTAAGTGAGCAAAATACATAGTGGTCTCCTGGGGGAGATCAAACCAGATACTAAGTAAGTGGAATGCGAACTGTGACTAAATTCAGGAATTGGACCAGGAGACTCAGAAGTGCTAGGGATGCAAGGAACCACCCAAGGTAAGTACTCAGGAACCCCACGGAGGCGGTGTCCAGAGTGGAAACACAGCCGTGTACTCAATAGAAGTCAACTGTAAAGTTGTGGTTGCAGTTTTGAAGAATGAGGATCCTTCACTGTGGACCCTGAAAAAACTATGTTGTAGACAGAAGGTTGGTGAGTCACCCCAGCCATGGATGCCCCAGGAAGAGTAGCGCTCTAGTTGTTGCTGGTGCTACCGTGGTTCCCTCCCTCCACACGTCATCTTCTATAAGAAGGAGGGATGTATCGTCAGCGCAGCGGGCGCGCCGGCAGCGCGCCGAAGGCACGCCAGAGACGTGCCCAGGGACAGAGCCCTGTGCAAACCACTAGGCATGTCTACACTAGAGAGCGATTATACCGCCTGAATAATCAAGTATGTGACCCACACACTATAGCCCCAGGTTTAATAGAAATACTGCATTCTAATTGCAATATATGTGAAGGGAACGCACTGTTATCACACCCCCGTGTAGAGATGGATGTCCAGGCCACTAAAATCCCTATTAAATGTATTTTATTAAACACCAGATCCATGGTAAAGCACAAATTCCAGCTTGAATGTATGATTCAACTGGAAGAACTGGATTTGGTTTTTCTTACAGAAACCTGGGCAAATGAGAATAGCGATTGAGACTGACATATAACAATTCCAGCAGGTTATCTTGTTACTAACCAATACCGAGTAGAAGCTAGGGGCGGAGGAATTGCGATAATATACCGCTCGGAATACTTGGTCACAACAGGCTCTGAGCTCATAGCCGAGACGGAGGCTATTTCGTTCTCTATAAAACGGAATGAAGTAGAAATATTCCCAAGTTTGCTAATATACAGACCACCTGGACCCAAAGCAGGCTTCTTAAAAGCTATTTCTAATCACCTGGAAGCCTGTTTTGACATGGAGTATTTTACAATTTTGGGGGATTTTAACTTCCATTTGGAAGATAAAAGTAACCCTGACACAAATTGCTTGCTAGACAAGCTAGCCAGCCTTGATTTTACTCAGATTATTAACGAACCTTATATAGCAGGACACACGCTGGATGGGATATGTACCAATAATTCTGGTTTATCAATTAGTAAAATCTGCATATTACCGTGGACTGATCATTCTGCGGTTTATTTTGATATAGCACCAACAACATCTACTAGAAGGCGCATTGCTCGCCCCCTAGATAATAAATACAGGATATGGAAATCAATAGATGAATCTCAACTTATATCAGCTCTTACTCTTATATCCAATGATTTAAACCAATCCATTGAGGATTTCTATAATTGGCTAAACAAAGCAGCAGATAAGGTGGCACCTGAGGTAACTAAGAAATCTATAAGGAAAAAGGTTTCATCACCATGTTATTCACCTGACTTAAAGCGGATAAAGATCAAATGCAGACAAAAGGAGCGACTCTGGAGATCTCAATATAGCACTGATCATAAAAAGGAATATTGCGCAGTCCTTGAAGAATACATGGCCGCAATTATACAAGCAAAGACTGCCTATTTTACGATAAGAATCCAAGAAGCTACAAACTCATCCAAAGAATTATTCCAAACGGTCAATGCATTGATGAGATGTCCACGTGACGTAGTGTTCACGCCAGAACAAGAATTTGTAAATAAAATAGCCACTTTTTTTCAAAACAAAGTACAAACAGTGTACGATGGTTTAGATAAATCAAGACATAACACAGAACAAACAAACATAGTGCAATTAGATTTTATGAAGGAACATGATGGCTTGCTATCATTCTCCCCAATCTCAGATGATAGGGTGGAGGAATTAGTTCTGAGCATTGAGTCTGGTTCACCTCTGGATCCTTGTCCCCCTTATATAGTACACATGGCATCAAAAGTTATCAGCTCATCCTTATCTCCACTAATTAACAAAAGTCTGGCTGACGGACTGTTCCCCAAGGCATGGAAAAAATCCTGTATACGCCCACTTTTGAAAAAACTTAAACTGGACCCACAGGTTGAGATGAACTACAGACCCATCTCCTGCTTGCCATTCGCAGTATTAGAAAAGGCCATAAACTGTGAACTGATGGCTTTCTTTGAGGCAAATAATCTGCTCGATACCACTCAGCATGGTTTCCATGCTAAACATTCCACTGAGACTGCTTTAATAATGGCAACAGAAGAAATACGCAAGGTAACAGATGGTGGGGAAGGGCTATATTAGTTTTGTTGGACCTAACTGCAGCCTTTGACGCGGTGAATCATACCGTGTTGAATCAAAGACTGCAGGAGGTGGGAGTAAGGGGCACACCACTCTCTCTTTTATCATCCTTTCTGTCAGACAGGAGACAAATGATCTGCTGGAATGGCCTGAGATCAGAAGAGTTTACCTTGCCACGTGGAGTCCCGCAGGGATCGGCCTTATCACCAACATTATTTAACATATATGTGGCCCCAGTGGCCAAAATGATAAAGAGCCATGGCTTCAAGTTGGTGTCTTATGCTGACGATACGCAGCTTATAGTATCTGTGGCGGAGTCTGGAGACACCAGGGCCACGGATTTCTGTAACTGCATTTCATCTTTGATGAGTTGGATGAATGTAAATTTTCTAAAATTGAACGCGGCAAAAACAGAAGTCCTGGAATTTGGCACAAAAGAACAAATCTGGAGCCAGCTATGGTGGCCAAATGCTGCTGGATCACCTCCGATACCAGTTTCAAAAGCTAGGAACCTAGGAGTAATGGTTGATAAAAATTTGACCTGGGCCCCACAAATCAATCAGGTCACGTCCACATGTTTCTTCACCCTAAGAGGAGTGAGAAAGATTCTCCCCTATATTCCTTTTTCCCTAAGGAAAATGGTAGTTGTCTCTACCATTCTGTCCAGAATCGACTACTGTAATGCACTTTACTTAGGAATGGGCGTTGCACAGTTGGATACGCTTCAGGCCATCCAAAACGCAGCAGCCAGAGTACTGCTCGGGCTCCTAAGACATCACCCTACATCTAAAGCCATCAGAAACCTTCACTGGCTCCCTGTCCGCAGACGAATAGAATTTAAGTCACTCTGTCTTGTTCATAAAGCTTTGTTCGGAGAGGGTGTGAATGAGGTACAATCTCTTTTTGCGCACTACGTCCCCACAAGGACTTTGAGATCTTCGGCCCTTGGACTTGTACAAATTCCAAAAATAAAAAGAGCACGTTGCGGAGGAAAACGCTTTTTATTCCTGGCGTCAAAACTCTGAAATACACTTCCATTACATCTCAGAGGTCTATCAAACAGACTGGCGTTCAGGAAGGAAATTAAAACATGGCTCTTTCCCAAGCAATAGTAAGAGGCCTTAAGATTAGTGCTTAACTCTAACACAGCGCCAAGACGCCTCGGCATTAGTACACTTTATAAGAACAGTCAGTCAGTCAGTCAGGAACCAGGATACCTACACCAGGGAAGCCGGGTAGATATGTGCGAAGAGGCATTGGAAACTGCTGTAGACCACAATGAAGGACTTTAGTGAAGATGCCACTGGTGAAGACTGTGCAAGAGCCCGGTGGAATACAAGGGTGGATTCTTGAAGAGAAGAGCATGCAAGCATAGGAAACAGAGTCTATGCTACCCGGAGGTGACCAGGAGGCACAGAAGAGCATTGCCCACCAATGACGGAAGATACAGGAGTGATTACAGTGGCCTTATTGCTGCAGCTGCTAGGACCAGGTGATGCTGAGGAAAACTATGTTAATCCTATGTTTGATTATGCTTTGTAACAAATGTAACTTGTAACCTGTAATTCACTGATCCTCATGTAAAGCGCTCTGATACCTACGGGTCTAGCCAGCGCTATATAAAACTCAATAAATAAAATAAATACAAATAAATAAATAAGGCTGTTACCAGGATTACTAAGGGCTTCCCGGAGGAGCATTCCAGGGCATGGAATCATACCCCAACACCGGTAATAGTGTTGGGGTATGATTCCACCATGTTTGATGCCAAACATACCCGGGTTCAGCAGAGCCACTATATAGTTAGCCATTGCCTAATGACGCGGGCCCACTATATGTATCAAAATGTGTGACCCGCACTAACAAAGCCTGGAGAATTGACTCAAAGGTTTGCAGGGGTGTCCTGCTCATGCAGTGGCACCCTCACACTTGTAACCCAGCACCCTGCCTTCAGAGTTGAAAGACCTGCCATAGAGGTGAATTATAGGTTGTAAGTGTAGTGACCTCAGATATAAGGAAACTTATATCTGTCGTAAGTGGTGCTAACTAGGGATGGGCGACAACTCCGTTCCACCCACGAAATGTGCGGAGATTTGCCCCTTCCGCCTTCTGCGATATAAACGGAGAAACAAGGCAATCTCTGCACACTTCGGTAGAACTGAGTTGGCTTCCCCCTCGCCTCCTTCCCGCAGTATTAACACTTTACAAAACATTATAAATAACAATCTTAAATAACCTTACTTTATCGGCGGCGGCCCGGGCTTCCCTGCGTCTTCTTCGCGTCTTCTTTTGGGAACTGCGCACGCGCGGGCGCCTGTGCATGCGCAGTTACCAGAAGAAGAGGCGATGAAGACGGAGGGAAGCCAGGGAACGCCGTCGATAATGTAACGTTATTTAAAATGTTATCTATAATGTTTTGTAAAGTGTTAATACTGCGGGAGGGAGGTGGGCGGCGCATAACGAAGCTATGAGGAGAGTGAGGAGATTGGTTCCATCTCCGTGCCTCTCCGGATAGACCCCTTACACAATTTATCCCCACCCTTAGTGCTAACACCAGCTTACACAGGCTGAATTGGCAGGCCTGTAGTCACAGTTTGAGTGGTCTCTAACAGGTGGCATAATACAAGCTGCAGCCCATGGAGACCCTTGGTGTACCTATGCCCTTGGTACCTTAGTACCATATACTAGGGACTTACCAGGGTACACCAGTAGCCATTGTGGAAGTACAGAAGTACTTACCAAGTCAAAGTTATGGAATAAGCACTGAGACTAGGGTCCTGATTAGTAGGATCCCAGTCATACTAGTAAAATAAAAATACTGATACCAGCAAATAGTGGGGGGGTAACTATGATTCTCCTTTCCTACAGCCTGCAACCAAGGGCATTGCCACACAGACCAACCCAGGAAGGGAGAAGGCACCGAATAAGAGCAAACCCCCACCTACCAGACCGACGCTGCCACAAGAGAGCCCAGAGGACACTGCCACAGAAACCCCTAGAGGAATACCAGGCCCCAGGGCAGGTACGACCAGCACCAACCACCAGCACTGACACAGGATGACCACCAAAGCACCCATACCAGGAGAAGGAGCCAAGCAGATGGACAGGTCGAGACCGAGGCACTCACAAAGAACAGAGGGGACACCGGGATACAACCCCCGGAACCCTGCCCAACAAAAGCACTGCTGTGACAAGAAGGAAGCAGACCTGATGAGCACCTGAAGAACGACCAGAAGCACCAGGCAGGCAGAAACACACACCCAAATGGGACAGAAATAGGCAGGGGGAGAGCCAGAGGCTAGAACCCAGCGAAGCACACGCCCCACCAGGAACGAGGCTAATAACCAGGCCCCACCCAAGGAAAGCCAAGGTGCGGACACCACCAAACCCATGACAGCCCCCAGTGCAACTGGAGTCGCAGACAGCCACTGGCCCCAGAGCCCAGGGCAAAAATGGTAGGCATAAGCACCATTCCAGGACCAAAAGAACAGGAGAGGCAACCAGGGCAGCCCAGAGCCCAACCCAGCTGATATCCCCACCGGCACCCGAGCAGCCAGCTGCCCGGACCACATACCCGCCAACAGCGACAGGAGGCCACAGGCACAGTGCCCCCACAGGGCTAGAAAGATAGGCACATGGCCCAACAGCCACAATCCAGAACCCAGCAACCACTGAGGGCAGAGACAAAGCTGCCAGAACCAGCCCCAACCCGGCCAAAGAGGCAATAAAAAGCGGCCGGGAAGCTGAGGTGGAAGCAAAGTAGCTCACAAAGGCTCCCCACAGCCCTGCCTGCACCTAGGGAATTGTTTATGCAGTTAGTTTTGAGTTCTTTTTACTTTTTACTAAAAGCAAGCTTTTATGATATGCTTGCAAATTGATTTATTTTGAAATAATTATCTATGCACAAACAACTCATGTAGTTTTAGTTCTCTAAAAATATGAAAACATCAGCATATGTCAAAATGTATCAATGAATAACGTTCCAAAACACAGGTGTATATTGAAAAAATAGATTTGATTGTATTTAAAAAGAAATGCTCAGGGGTACTAGATCATTGAACACACAATGTAACAGGAAGGTGCATGATTAAATAGTTGTTCTTTGTACTTCTCAGTGACAATTGTGTACACTTTTTTCAAAAAAAGTAATAAGGCAAACCAACAAATAAAGCAAATGGATATTGCCTGTATTAACATTATACAGAAAATAAGTGTGGTTGTCGACATTTCGGTTGATGGGCTGTCGCCTATCCGACCATCTTTAGGACAGTAGGAGTTTGCAATGGTTGACCCTCAAAAAATCAATTTGAATAGAAAATATATTTGGAAAGTCAGGTATTTGATGAATCAAAAATATCCTGTCTGAAGGAGCGGATCGATCTAAATAATGTCTTCGTGGTTTGTAGCAAAATCTGCAATCGCCCACGTAGTCCGCGTCTGTTAATATTCTTATAGATGAACAATTATCCTAGCAATTAATGTGCGGTAGATATGGATCTAAATTGTGTTGTGGCAATGTGCTTCCAAGTCTGAGACGCCTACTCTTGCGAGTGAACGTAGACTTCTGCAAGTGAGCACAGACTTGGAAGCCCATTGCCACGAAACAATTCAGATCCATATCTACCGCACATTAATTGCTAGGATCATTGTTCATCTATAAGAATATTAGCAGACACGAACTATGTGGAGTTAGAGGTCCCAGCATTCCTCTGTTCTTTTTTAGGTCTCGCGGAGTCAGCGCATGCGCTGCTCTGCAAGACATTTTGTAGTGTGCTTTTAAAAGTGCTTCCCCAGGCTTCTGCTGACCTAGCGCTTGCGGTCACAGGCGTGTGCACGCGCGCAGACGGCAGCTTTCAGTGATTACTTTCACTTTTGCCATGCACCACCTGTGTGTTTGCCACCGCGCGCGCGCACGCCTGCTTTCACTTTTGCTGTGAGTGTGTGTTTGTGTGTGTTGATTTGCCCGTTTTGTAAATTTGAGGTGAATACAATCCAACCTATCACCCTTCTTCATAACGTCACCAGTAGTTTCCACATTTTCTTGAATACATTTCCTCGGTTCGGTGTCCTTTCTCTGGACCACATCCTTATCCAACCAAGCACCTGCGTCCCTCTTCCCTCCTCTTACTATTCTATCTAGCTTGCTATCCCGCCCTTTGCCTGCATCTGGCTCAATGCGAATACACAGCCTAAGGCTTCCCTTCCTCCTCACAAACCTTTGAGAAAAGTCTGTGATGAGAGAAACACAGAAAACAGCACACAAATATAAAACTCCTAAGAATGGCATCCTAACTTGTGCCAGGACGCTCCAGGCTGCACCATTAAACGAGCCTCTGCTTGCCGGCGGGTATCAGCCACAGTGGACCCCGCCAGCTCTGCAGTGTTAACATGTTCCTCCCTGTGTCATGCAGTGATGCAAAGCTCCGGGGTGTCTGTTCCCTGCCCAGGTGGAAATCTCTGCCCTCCTGGGGGCTCAGCAGGGTACTGCAGATGTTCAGGCTCGTCTGTTCTGACCATGGCTGCTGCTGTGTATCGCGCGTCACCCCCTGCCGTTGTCCCAGTTGCTTTAACTGTGATCTACGTTGGCCTCCTCTTCCCCCTCCCCCTCTCCTTGCTCTGCCTTCTTTCTCTCCACTACTGCCGTTTTGGGCTGAATACCATCTCTAGTGATGACACTTCTCATTCCCATCCAGTACGTGCAGTCCTATGTATGCTCCGGGCAGCAGCGTGTTCCCAGCTCTCTCACCTGAGCCCTGCCCTACAGTCTGCAGTATCCGAGCCCCTGGATTCTCACCTGACTCCTGCAGCGTTTGCTCTCACCTGGCACCCACAGCATCCTCCTTTCGCTCTCCCCTAACTCGTGCAGTATTCTGTGGTCCCCACGCTCTCACAGGAATCCAGCAGCATCCTCGTCCTTCATCCCTCACTCACGCCAGTCACAGCAGTGTACTTGCTTCTAGTTACCCAGGACTGAACGTTGCACCACGGCGCCTATCAGTAGTTCATCCAATGCTGGTCTCTGCTTTGCCTCAGTTGCTTGCAGTTCTGATCTTTCCATTCGAAGTAAATGATTACAAATAGCATAATACAAGACCCAACAAAGCAAATATTTTTAGCTTTTGTATTATGAATACTTTTGATGTTGGGCTAGCAATTCTTCAGTTCCAGCCCCCAAACAACTGCATTCTGAATAAAGATTCAGGATAAACTTTATTCTCTTCACAAATGCCTGTTTGTGCTGATATCGGAATTCACAGATTTACATTAAACAATGCCAAAAGGTCAATCCTTTGGCATTTACTGGGTGAAAAAGGTGTTTTAAATGCAAAAACATGCAGCACATGTAGGCAATTGCTCCTTTCCTATAGTAGAACTTGATATAGGATGCATTTACTCCTGTTTAATGGTGTGGTAAATATCTCACCCGTACCCTTGTATTCAGGGCCTCGATAGCAATCATTATGTTCTCCGGAGACTGACTATCGATCGCGTAAAATAGGAGTGTCCAAAGACATTGAAATGATCTTCCAACTCAAAATGTCCATTCCCACAAATTGGCCTGGCAAGGTAAACACGTGATAAGCCTTTGATAATTTTAAAAATACAAATTTGGGTAAAATGAGTTTGGAACCTAAATGTGAACTATGCATAACAGCTGTGGTCTCTCACATCTGTTTAGCTCATGGCCTATTTTAACATGTCTAGCAATATGCTTGTGCACTGGAATTTTCTATTACTCAATGGGTTTGAGACTTATTTAGTTAGTGCCTCTCCAGTATGGTATTATGTGACATTATTTCCAAGCTAGGTTCCATCGTAAGAGTCCCTGCCCAGCACAGAAGAGACATTAAAGAGTACATGCTTGGACTGTGTAATGTCTACTGACCTAAACTTTCAGCTTTTGAGATCTTTTGTTTCTTAAATAAAAAAGCATTGGCATAGCCAATAGGACTCTCCTTTGGGACCTTATGTGTTTAGCCATGCAACAGTTGATGTTCTTGCACCAAGGATATTGTGCTGCATAACTAAATACTCATAAGGTCCCAAAGGCGAGACCTAATGGCTATGCCAATGCTTGTTCTGTCAGGGATATGGTCATCTGGGGGTAATGCTATGTTATGATACATTTCTTACAAAGTAAGCATCCACCCTCAATTATACCCCCTGATGCTTATAAACCAGTTACAGCAAAAACGCTATGGTTTTCAAAAACAATTTGACAGTTGATGCTCTAGATGACTATGCAAACAGAGATGTTTCAATGCATTTTTGGAGTCCATGGTCTTCTTTGATGCTTGGATATGTTCAAGCTTCCTTGCCCCACATTGAGATGGCTCTTCCCAATGTACTGTTTCAAATTTTAGAACCTCTGCCAAGTACTTCTGAGCAGAGCTTTATTTGCAAAGCCCAGCCTGACACAGCGTGGGGACACGCCGAGATGGCGTAACCATGCGCTTTACAAATTCCTTTATTATTATTATTATTATTATAGCTTTTGCCAATATCGCTTTGACCCAGGGTGGGTCTCATAGCAATGTGATGATCTTCTTAATGGCAATAACTACACAACCTCACTTCACTTTGCCACTGGGGGACGTCAGAGAACCTCTTATCTATCCAGCACCCTAGGCAGACTGGCTGTAAGGATCAGCCCGCGCTGTTGGCCAGATCTCCTTAAGTCTACATTTAAAGAAAACCCCACCAAAATGATATCTGTCTTGGGGTGATTCATACTAGGTCAGCTGCACTCGTCCATTTTTCCATCCCCATCAGGTAGTTTTTTAAGAGACTGGCATGCTGTAGGTTAAGCATTAAGAATGTATCTTCATGTACATGCAGAAAAATATACCAATGCTGTAAATCATTAAAAAAAAAAAGGCGATAGTCCTGCCCATTGTTGGAAACCAATCCTCAGCTTTTAAGCACGTAAATCAATAGATTGTATTTTACAGGCTATGTTCTCCCTACTGGAATGATCTTATTGAGCGCAAAAACAACATCTTTTTTAAGTGCAGTCTGGAGATCAGTATGACATTGTGTACAGTGTGGAAGCACACTGAAAATGCAAGTGAAGTAATGGTTCCAACATGCTACCATCGCCTAATACAGGGGGCATTCGGGATGTAAATGGTTATTGATTTGGTTGATTGAGCAAAGTAGCATCAACATCTAGTAATTCGGACTCTGGGCACTCACGATATCTGTGTAAAAAAACTATTTTCCTTTGAGAAAAGTTCCTTTGAATTACAGAGATCTTGACTGAGTTCAGTATCAGAGAAGGTACACCCATTCTCATTTCATTCAGAATTCTTCAAAGCATGTTTTCTGATTCTGAAGGGAGGACCCAATCTCTGCAGGACTGACGCTACACCTCGGGCCTGAGCTATAGCTGTACAAACCTGGAGAGAGCTAAAGGTCTGGTATGCTGTTAAGGAGAGAAGAGGTTTGAATATTGTCCATAAAAAAAGAAAGGGACTGGCATTAATACCTGCCACCTTAAAATCAGTATTAACCCAGCTCCAATGGCGACAGTCCATCCTGAATTACCACGCCCTAGCTGTATCGGAACACAAGCAGCCTAGGATCTGTTTCCCCCAGAACCGAAGACAAGTCTGGGCATACCCGTCCCATTTAGGACGATAAGCTAAAGTATAAAAAAAATGATGTATGAAAGCTTGAATTTTTTTTATTGCGCAAACTCAGCCCTACTGAGGACAATTTTGTGATGTACTGTACTACGACAAGCCGTGGAGACATTACCAGAATAGTTTGAAATAAAGAATATGAACTTTTCAGAACAGCGTGTGAAGATTCTACCTTGAACTTAAAATATTATAGTGTGCTCAGGGTAGACTCTTTCTCTAATTTGTATTTTCCTCTAGGAGGAAAAACCATGAGGTTGAAGTGGTAACCGACCTCTCTCCCCTTAGTAGCACCCAATAGATTGTACGTCCGTATTAATACTGCCCGATACGTCTGTTATGCGCCCGTCTCTCCTTTTCTATACCTGATTACCAAGTAGCTTTTTTACTATTTAGCTATACTATATTTTTAGCTTAAGTCAAGTTGTTAAAAACAGCGACATAGGGAGCACGCACAGCGCCAAGCAAGGTAGCCGCCTAGCCCCAGGACTCTGTATCGCGGTGGGTAATGCCGCGCTGGTTTCCGCAGCTCCAGCAACTTTTAATCACCGAAACGGAGAGCTTCATGAATCGGAAGAGCCCTTGAACGGTTCTCTTCCATTTTTATGCATTTCCTGCACCTCTTTCTCCTGGAAGCGCTAAATTTACTGCAACCCTGTTACAGCCGCCATTTTGTTTTCCTCTATGATGAAGATTTCACTCACCTCAAGTACAATATTTGCAAAATGACTCTTGCTACAACATGATGTGATACCTGCTACCTTGGAAATAATTATTCTTTTATGTGACCAGGAGTGACTTTAATATTTTACTTGCACTGAGCTGCACAGCAATTTCTGGATTTACCTAATCTGTGATATGCTTCTTCATTTACCTCAAATTCACCCCTTTTTTGACTTTGCTTACAAAACATGAAGTACCTGACCTTGCAGGCGTAACTAGGTTTTTCCTATGTCAGCAGCACTTTATTTATTTGAACATACTGATTTGCGCAGTTTCTCTAAATTGCTGTGGTTGTGCGCTGGTGGTTTCTCCCTTGCTTCATCGAAGTCTGTTACTCCTCCACTTTATGGGTAGGAGTAAGAAGTTACTTGTTACCAGCAGGCGATATCTGGCTGACGCTCCTGTCTTGGAATCCTGTCATACTGATTCTGTGCTCAGCGGTATTGAAATGGTGCACTCTGGGTCTTCAAAGTCTTCGACTCCATCGATATCTTCAACCAAATTGCAGACCCCTACTTCTGCCAGCAAACACCTCCAGCAAGACACTCCCTCTCCACTGAAACCTACTTCTCCAGTTTCCTTGAACATGGTCTTTGAAGAAGTTCATGCCTTGCGTCCATTGATTGAAGAGACTAATTTGCATCTCCAGCTGTTGGATACTGAGTGGGCATCTACGGAATCTCGCATCACTAATGTGGAACATCAATTCGATGACTTACAGAATTTCTACACTAAACTATCTACTTTAGAGGGAGAGTTCTCTTTGCTAAAGAAATCGGAAAGAGACGCAATTATCTATGCTTGTATGGCCTTCCTGAAGGTTTGGAGGGTAATGATCCCGTCCAGTTCTTCAATACATTTCTCATAAAACTTCTGGACCTTCCTGCTTCTACAACGCTTAACATTCAACGTGCTCACAGGTTAGGTCCCCGCCTGTCTTCATCAGCTGCTCCCTCGAAACCAAGGGGTGTGATCTTTTTATTTTTTTAATTTACAGACTTGCCACAAGTTTTAAACGCAGCCAAACACAAAAAGCAGCTTGTTTGGTTAGGCTTTAAACTTTTCATTTTGCAAGATGTGTCTCAGGCAACAGCTAAACGACGGAAAGAATTCCTTGATCTTCGTCCAGCCTTACGAACACTTGGAGCACGTTACAGACTTTTCCATTTGTTCAAAGTCACCTTCCAAAACAATACGTTCTCTTTTGATGATCCAGCTGACCTGAAGAAATGTATCCAACTACATTCCACTTATTCTATGGAAACATCCGGTCCTCTCTCTTCCTCATCGTCCTCCTTACAGTGACTTTCTCATTTATTGCTGACATGTTTTGTCTCACCTTGTCTGGTCTAATGTTGATTTTTTCTTCCACAGGTTACTGATGATAAATATTTTATAATACGCTCTCTTTAATCCTTTATGTACATTTTTTCTTCCCTCACATTTTAGCAGATATTTTCTCTTGATATATCCCTCTCTCTGTTTCCTATTTGTCTCATCTGGTTCCCCGTTGTGGTGCTTTCTCCCCGGTTAGTTGTATCCTCGTCTTTTATGTGTCGCCACCTCTCACCCATTTTCTCTTGTGCCCCTTCAAAAGGTACGTATTACAGTCATCAATCTTTTTCTTTTGTCTATTCTCGTTTACTTGTTCAATTTGTATCAATTGTTGACATGTACTGTCTTCTCTTATTGCTCTTTTTTATTCTTTCTTTCCCTCCTTTCTCTTCCCTCTATCACTTTTTCTACAACTTTTTTTTCTTCTCCCATGGCTTCATTATATTGTACATATTATTGTTATTTGTGTTATTTCATATATTTTCTAATGTGCGGACATTCAGGGTTTTATCGTGGGATGTGAAAGGTTTTATTAACCCTATTAAAAGGCAGAGAATATTATCTTGTCTAGCCTCTTATGATCCCAATATAGTTTTATTACAAGAAACTCATTTACCTGAAGCGGAGGCTTTGAAGCTTAAGTGAGGATGGGTTGGTTCAGTTCAAGTTTCTCCTACATCTAATAAGAAAAACGGCATAGTTATCTTAGTCCATAAGAAGTTGCAATGCTCGGTTGTTTCTCAGGAAATTGATTCGGAAGGTAGATGGATAATAGTTACATTACTGGTTAATAATATTTCGTTAACAGTTTTAATGTTTATGGTTCTACACAGCCAGATAATTCTTTTTGGCCCACTGTTACCAAAAAATGTATTCAATACCAAGATGACTTTTTTATTTTAGGAGGCGATTTCAACCAAATTATGGATCCTTTGATTGACCAACAATCTCAGATTCATTTCACTCCCCACAAAGCTCATAAGCAATTCCACAACACTATCTCTCAAACTCATCTTATTGATGCTTGGCGCTTATGCAACCCAGACACAACAGAATTTTCTTTCGTCTCCCCCCTCATGGCTCCCTTACCAGATTGGATTATATTTTTATCTCTAAATCTTTATCCCAAAATCTTATTTCCTCCTCCCATGAACCAATTGTAATTTCGGATCATGTCCTAGTTGTTGCAGATTTTGATTTGCTCCGTCTGCAGCCCAGATCTTCCAGATTGAGGTTCAACAATTTGCTTTTAAAGGAACCTCTTATCTCTTCTTCTTTTGATTCTTTTGCTGATTAATTTTTCTCTCTGAATACATTTCCCATTCTTCCCCAACATTGATTTGGGATTCATTTAAAGCAGCTGCCCGGGCTTTTATTATAAATTTTGTGTCCAGAAAAAGAAAAAAAACACTTGTTCAATAAAATAATTTATTAGCAAATATTAAATGGCTGGAGCATCAATTTTCTTCTTCTGGATCTCCTTCAGAAGAACTTATTTGTGCAAAATTTGATTTTAATAAACTAACCACAGATAACACTTCATCTTTTTTTTTACGCAGTAGTGGCAGGTATTATGGCGGTCAAAATATAGTCGGTAAGCTATTGGCTAATATCGTAAGGTTCGGAAGGAACCTGTATCCATAGACTCCATTCAGCCATCGGAGGGGAAACATCTACATTAGGGACAGGATATTCTAGATGAATTTGTGAAATTCTATAAATCTTTATACACCCTGGAAGCTCCTGTTTCTTCATCTTCATTAGATGCTTACCTTGCTCAGTCTATTCCCTCCTCTCAAAACAATTTAGACTTTGATGCTCTTGAAAGGGACATATCAGATTCAGAGGTTTCTACAGCCTTGGCTCTTCTCAAAAAGGAAAAAACTCCAGGCCCGATGGGTTTAAAGTAGAATTTTATTTACACTTTTCTAAGTTATTACTCCCAAAACTTCTATCTCTTTTTCAGTATTTTCATAGTATCGGTAAAGCTGAGGGTACTTTTTTAGAAGCCACAATATGCTTGAACCACAAAGATGGTCGCGACCCCAAGTTTTGCAAGAATTATTGCCCTATATCTTTAGTTAATGTTGACTATAACAGGTTTGCCAAATCACTTGCCGTTAGTATCGTACCCCTTTTACCTGCTTTGGTTGGACCAGAACAATGTGGTTTTGTTAAGGGTAGGCTAACGTCAGACAACTCACGCTTATTTCTGAATATTCTTAATAATGTTCCCACTCTCTCTTATGCCATGGCTGCAATTTCTATTGATTCGGAGAAGGCTAAGCATGGGCGTAAAATCCGTCCCGCTCGCGGAATTTGCAAATTTTTGACAAATTCACATTCCGCGAATTTGTCAAAAAATCCGCAATTCGCAAGCTTACGGATTTTTTTGCTTGGTCGCGAGACTTTTTGTCCGCAAGCATGCAAAAACGGCCGCGAACATGCAATTGCACAATGCGGGCATGCAACTAGCCCATGTACGACCGCATGGGTAACCTCTCGGTAGCCGTGCTGAAAAAATTCCGCGAACACACAAAAAGCCCCGCAAACACGCAAAAAGCCCCGCGAACACTCCCAAAAATCTTTTGGCGCATATTAGCAGATTTCGCGGACCGCGAATTCGCTTTCGCGCGAATTCGCGTACCGCAAATTAGCCCAATTCGCCTATACTTAGAGAAGGCATTTGATAGAGTGGACTGGTCTTGCTTATTTAAATCTCTACACTGGCATTGTTTTGGTCCTAAATTCATTTCATTTATTTCTTTACTTTACACTAATCCTACTGCTTCTGTCTTAGTTAATGGCCTCCAAATCTATATATATAAATAATACAAGTCTTTCCTTTGCAAAGAAGAGTACATCAAGGTTGTCCTCTATCTCCTTTTTGTCTTGTTCTTGGAACCCTTTTTGACTCGTATCTGTCAGAACTCCTCTATATCTGGTTTTGTCTATGTAGAATCTCATTTGAAACTATCAGCGTACGCAGATGATATTCTGCTTTTCATTTCAGACCCTGAAACATCTGTCCCTGCATTATTGCGGGAATTTTCAGATTTTTGTATGGTTTCTGGATACAAGATTAATCCTAAACTGAAATTCTCCTCATAACAAAATTCTGTTTTCAATAACATTTTGATTTGATTGGTTTTCGATGGAATCCCTCCAAAATTAAGTATTTAAGAATTTGGTTTACAAAATCCATTACAGAAACTGTCAAAATGTATATGAAAGACGCTCTAGCTCATATATCTAAACTTTTTTCCCAGTGGAATCCACTGTTTCTCTCTTGATAGGGACGTCTTGATTCCATTAAGATGATGATCACCCCTATTTTGTTATATGTTCTCTCTATGTTACCCATTCATATCCCTTCTATATATTTTTTAAAAGTGGACTCCCTTCTCTCTACATTCTTATGGCGTGGCAAGAAATCTAGGATATCTTTAGCTCATCTTAGGACACCGAAATCCATCGGAGGGGTGAAATTCCCTGATTTTAGACTGTATCATGAGGCGTTCTTCCTAAGGCAAGCATCTCATTGGCTTCTTACTGAACCCTCTCCATTTACTCCTTTATAGGCTACAGTGGAAAGCTCCCTTATTGCCCCATTTTCTATTAACGATTCATAAAAGGGGGTGGTGATGGACATCAAAAGATCAGGGCTTGATCCATCACAGTTTTTTAGCTCACTGCACCATCCCAGTTCAGAACCTGGCTACATGCAAATTAGTCTGTCCCTGGCCCAGTGCATCATGGGAACAGGGCAGACCAAACTACCAAGCCAATTCTTTACTGGAAAGGAAACAAGGTTCTGGGGACCGGTTTCTGGCATTGCAGCTGTCTTCGGCCCGGCTTGCTTGAATCCTGATGGTGCAGTGAGCAAGGGACTCATGTCTGAGCATACCCTTCCACACTTGTAGTGGCCAAAACGATTCATAAAAGGGGGTGGTGATGGACAGAGCATCTGAATTAAGCAGAACACTCCTACCCAGTCAAAAGATCAGGGCTTGATCCATCACCGTTTTTTAGCTCACTGCACCATCCCAGTTCAGAACCTGGCTACATGCAAATTAGTCTGTCCCTGGCCCAGTGCATCATGGGAACAGGGCAGACCAAACTACCAAGCCAATTCTTTACTGGAAAGGAAACAAGCTTCCGGGGACCGGTTTCTGGCATTGCAGCCGTCTTCGGCCCGGCTTGCTTGAATCCTGATGGTGCAGTGAGCAAGGGACTCATGTCTGAGCATACCCTTCCACACTTGTAGTGGCCAAAACGATTCATAAAAGGGGGTGGTGATGGACAGAGCATCTGAATTAAGCAGAACACTCCTACCCAGTCAAAAGATCAGGGCTTGATCCATCACCGTTTTTTAGCTCACTGCACCATCCCAGTTCAGAACCTGGCTACATGCAAATTAGTCTGTCCCTGGCCCAGTGCATCATGGGAACAGGGCAGACCAAACTACCAAGCCAATTCTTTACTGGAAAGGAAACAAGCTTCCGGGACCGGTTTCTGGCATTGCAGCCGTCTTCGGGCCGGCTTGCTTGAATCCTGATGGTGCAGTGAGCAGTGAGGGACAGACTAATTTGCATACAGCCAGGTTCTGAAACTGGGATGGTGCAATGAGCTAAAAAACGGTGTTGGATCTAGCCCTGATCTCTTGACTGGGTGAGAGTATTCTGCTTAATTCAGAGACTCTGTCCATCACCACCCCTTGTTGTAAATACCATTTTCTATTAAAGCACATTTAGCATTTACTACTAAAGTAAGTATTATATCTCTTCCTTTATTATTCAACATACATTCGCTTTGTTAAAATCTCATTATCAATAGACAATCACCTCGAGGGAATCTTTTTTACGATCTCCCATGTGGTATAACCATTGTATTACTATTAAAAATAGGCCTTTGTACTGGAAATCTTGGAGAGTTAAATGAATGGTTTGGGTTTGTGACTTATTCAATGGTATGACTCCATGTTCTTTTCCACAGTTTCAGGCTTTTTTGATTTGTCCTCTCTCATTCTGGCTTAAATTCTCAACTCTGATGGAGTTCATTTTTGACATTTTCTACTCCTTACCTTCAGACAGCTCTGTCTCTTCTGATGATCCATTACTGAAACTTCTTTATTTGATTCCAAAACCTTCCCTGATTTATCAATCCCTTTTTACCCCTGAACTGATCTGTTCTAAATCTAAACCCGAACTGTCCTGGGAAAAAGATTTGGGTTGTGTATAAAATTTGGGAATGTCTGTTAACAATTTCTAGATCCGCTTCTACTACCCAATCCATGTTTTTTCTTTATCATAGACTGTGACCAAATTCACACATGATGCTAACGATTCCTGTTGGTCCAGTAAATCCCCTATGGGAGATTTATTTAATCTTTCATTTTCCTGTCTGAACATGACCTCTTTCTGGTCAAACATATGGTCCACCATCTCCAAATGTTTTAAAATAAATACTCCTTTTTCTACTGACATTCTCTTTGCAGGTAGCCTGATGGAGTCCATAGGTTTGCTCTCCCATGAACGAGGCCTATTTGACCTTATGTTGGCATTAGCCTTCCAACAAATTGCACTTAATTGGAAATGCTCCACAAAACTGTCTGTTAAATCCTGGTGGAACAATGTTTGTCACTTTATTGGACTGAATATTGCTTTTGCCTACTCCTACAATCCACTTGGTAATAGGGATTTATACTGGTTACCCTTAACTACTTATCTAAATACCATTGCTAGAAATAAGATTTGCTTTATTCGTTCAGAAAACTTTTAACCGACGCAAATTGCTTCTTTCTCTGCTCATTTACCGTCAGAAGACTCCTCAAGAGCTGTAGCAGCACCCCTCCCCTCCCTTCAGCACCTTGGGACCCTCACGGGTAAGTATCACGCTCTACAAGTACTTTGATTGATTGATTTATTATTATATTTTATATTGTGTCGTACTGTTATGCTGTTTTTTCTAGCTATATCAACAATTAGTCTTTGCTATTTGATAAACTGGCACGCTTCTTTTAGTTGTAGGTTCTATTCTTTTTCTCTCTTCCTCCCCCTCTTTTTTCTCTATAAAATCTCAAAATGAAAAATGCTTTCTACTTACTGATATTTGTGTATGTTTCACGCAAGTTCAACTGGATATACTTGTATAATGTATTCTTTGTTTCTATATTTTATTTTTTAATAAAGCTTTTAAACCTTAAAAAAACCAGCAACATAGTGAGATATGCTGCAAGTGTGGAGTACACATTAGAATCTATTACGGATATCCTTAACTTTTCTTAAAAAATGTGACATCCATATGAAGCAAAATACAATCATTGCCCACCACTTTAAACGTTATGAATGAGTTTGTTGTTCTCCACAGTTCCTTACACATTGATGATCAAATTGCTCTTCGTTTTCCAATCATAATTTTGGCCTCCCCCTTGAGTACCATATTTTCAAATGTGTCTAATATTTGTGGCACACTTGTGGCATATATTTTGATGAAGCTTTTATTTATTTGTATTCTTGGTTACAATGGACTTGAGCATTTATAAATGCATGTATTTAGTATTAGTATAATGCAAACCTATCCATAGTATTGAAAACAATTCTATTTTTCGATAAACATAGGTCAAATTAGAAGGTACAAAACACAATAAGGCCCCTGTATCTACATAGAAAGACAAAGAAATTGAGTGCTGGAGTGTCTCTTTTACAAGACGATTCCCCTCATCCACCCGTAGGTGGCATGCGTCATCATAGGGAAACATCCTCGCATTGCGGACCTGCTCGCAATGTGGGCTACAACCCCCCTCTCTGAGAGTGAGGAGCTCAGGGATGTTTTCAGTGTTTCAGAAAGAGGCTTCCTAAAACCAATAGATAAGCAGGGTGTAGTGAGGAAAAGAAAAAAGATAGGCGTATGTGAGATAAAACTAACTATAAGGTATACCAAAAAAGTTTTATTGGGGTGTTTGTAGGTTAGAGATAAAAAGAGGAGTATAGGAGGGAATTCAACCGATCATAGATAAGTGGTGGTCAACATGTTTCTTCCTTCTACCCTTCATAGATGTGTTGTGGCTTTCATCAGGACCATAGTGAGAAAATTAAGTAGGTTGGTATGCGTGCTTCGCAACAGTTCATCAACCAGAAAGATGAAATACTAAACCAGTGGTTGGGCTGAATTATCACTTTGACAGGTCTTCACTGTTAGTGATTTAAACTCACAATGTCAGTTAATCAATCCCACCTCAACCTCAGTGAAAACACGAGAGTGCATCTATGTCTCTGATAGCGTTCCTGCAGAGGGACTGTTTCAATGTGAAACTTGACAACAACACCATTATTCATATACTGCGTGTTCTAATCTGAGGTGCACCGTACCTAACTTTGCAGCTCGACAAGGCATGAAAAACAGTCTCAGGTCAGAAAGCAACAGTTTAGTAATATAGGTAATTTATTTTCCTAGTGGAGAGTCCCGAAGTAGAAAGGTGTCTCCAGGGATATACACACCCCTCAAGGAACCTAGAGGTGATGAAACAAGGGAAAGCACAGGTCTTTGGGAAGTTGTATAAATTGCTGTAACAGGTGATCAAATCAACGTAAAAAGGCAACTAGACTACCTATGCGCAGTGGAATTACCACATGTTACCGTAGCACAAAATGAGCAATTAGGAGAATCTATAAGCGAGGAAGACATACAACAGGCAATAGGGACACAAACTCCACTAGACCCCTGGCTGGGATAGCCTGACGTCACAATTTTATAAAACCTTTAGCCCTGAGCCAGTTCCCCACCCGACCAGTCTTTTTAATCATATAGCAGACGCTAAACATGTGACTCATACAATGAGCGAAGCCATTATCTTGATTATGCCAAAACAAGGAAAGGATCCACAGAACTGTGGCTCCTAACACCCTATAGCATTGCTCAATCTAGACGCGAGTTTATACTCCAAAGTCTTGGCCTCACAACTGGAAGGTCTGATGCCAGCTCTGATTCACCCGGATCAATCAGGCATTATTAAAGGCAGACACAAGCACAACAATGTAAGCAGGGTAATCCACTTGATTGAGAAGGCCACCAAAAAAGCATATCCTGGCAGTACTGCTTGGTTTAGAACCCGAGAAGGTGTTTGATTGGGTGGACTGGCCTTTTTGGTTTCACACTCTTAAGTGAGTTACACAAAGATTCATCAAAGTGCCATTCTGCAAATTTCAAATAGAGAAAAATAGCGAATCGCAATTTGAAAATCGCAGAATGGCATTCATGAAGAAAAGCGATAGAAAAATGCGAATCGCAATCGGCCGCAAATACCGATTGCGATTGTGCCACAATCGCTTAAATTTCGCAGAATCGCCCGTTTCCCATGTTGAAATTGCGATCTCACAATTAGCGAAATCGCAATTTGCGATCTCGCTAACTGCGAGATCGCAAAAACGGGAAGTCGCATTTCGAGCCCATTGATGACATCACAACCAGGAAGTAGGCTTTTCCCTCCCACAAACAGATCACTGAGCCAGACAGTGGAAGCAGCATTGTGAAGAGCTCAACTACAGTGATTTTGCAGCACCCCAGCAGGACACATACCACCAACATGTCCCAGGAAGCAGCAGGGAGCAGTGGCCAAGGCAGGAAGAGAAAAATAAAGTTCTCTGAACAAGAACTTGAGTACCTCATAGAGGGGGTCTGTAATGACCATGGACGCCTCTTCGGCAAGGACTCCCGGAGGGTGCCAGAGGCAGACAAGCGCCGGATCTGGCTGCGCATCCGCGCGAAAGTAAATGCAGTCGGGGTGACCCAGCGGTCAATCGACGACTTAAAGAAGCGCTGGTACGACCTGAGAGGTAGTGCAAAGGAGCGCATTGTGCAGAGGCTTGGGGAGCGAGTTGCCACCGGTGGAGGGGATCCAATTGCCAAACCCAACACTCCATTGGAGGACCGTGTCGAGGACACCCTCACACCAGAAGCCTGCATCGGTGTAACTCAGCTGGACTCGTCCCGACCCAGCCAACAATCACAAGGTAAGTGCCATGCGACTGCGACCCCGTCCCCTAACAATGCCCATGACTCCTGAGCTAGCAATATGACATCCCCAGTAATGCAGGCCATGCACACCTGAAATGCCCCAATGCATTGTGGTAGTTGTAGTGTAATCATAATTCCCCAGATAGTCCAACACAGCCAGACCTGTCAAATCAAAGTAATTCCAAAAGCCAGTCAGGGAAAGCAAGCCTGCATGTATGTAGCAACGTCTCATGTGCAAGATACATATAATTAATCATGCACCCTTTTAAATCACAGGTGCTGCCGACCAACCCAGCACTGACAGCGAGGCACTGCATATCGAGGAGTTACCGGAGGACACTTAGGGTGAGGGCCAATCTGACCAACAACCAGGTCCATCCCAGCCACCTGCAGTGATTCCACCACCACCACCCCGTGTGGACAGGGCCACCCCTGCAGCCACAGGTGTCCAGCCACCGCCCCAACAGACACCCACGGCAGTTGTACAGGCCACACCAACAGCGGCTAGGAGGCAGACGAGGCGCACAGCCGGAGCAAGATCCCAGTCCAGCGGACTGAGGCGCCAGCAGCGTCAAGCCTCAACAGGCACGGGCAGGGCACTCCATCTACCTGATCCTGGCCTGGCCATTGAACGCCGCATGCTGGCGGTACACCAAACACAGGCGCGTCACCTGGCAGCGATACATCTTCAGCTGCAGAAGACTGCCAGCAATGTCGGACAGATGACCGCAGCTGTCCGTGAAAATAGTAAGCTGCTGGTAGACCAGCAGGACATGACCCGCTGCCGCCACCACCACCGCCAACTACTGGCCCGCCTGTCGGCCTACACCAGGTCAAACCACTTAGTAGGCAATGCTACATCGCAACTATCACGCAGATCACTTGCCATGCAGGGGCAAATGGTACAGTGTTGCCTGGATGTGGCTAGGTCACTTGAACAGCTGACAGCAGCAGTGCTCAGCATGCAGCCCACTGCCCATGGTGAACCAGGGGGGGGGGGTGACGATGTCAGCGAGGTTGCATCGACCAACAGCAGCATGTCCTTGCCGCCGGTGCCTGAACGCCGCCGCAGCAGCAGGCCCACAGCAGGATCACAGGCCAACACTGTCCCTCAGGACCCTGAGAGATGACTCGGTGCGTCCGGACGTAGGCGCCAGTGACACCTTGAACACTGTCTGTAGGGCCATGCTGGACACCTAAGCAAGCCCTCTACCCCTGCATGGGGAGGTATGAAGCAATACTGTCCTCATGTGACACCAAGGAAATCAAAGGCCACATTATTGTGCATTAACAATATAAATTTATGGTCTCACTTAACTCCAACTCATGTCATTATTACATTTGTCATGCATGAGTGCAGTGTTGTGTGAGGGGAATGGGTGCACTAGAAACAGTTAATAGTGATGTGGTTGCGGCACCTATGTCCTTCTGCAGGATTTTCCCAGTGCATGATGCACATGTGGAGATGGGCGGTTGTCCCCTTCCGACTCACTGCCAGATATCTCCACTGGTATCCTGCGCTTGGTAGCAATGTTGTGGAGAATTGCACACACGGCCACGATGCGGCAGCAGACCTCAGGCGTGTATTTGATGGCCCCACCAGTCTTGTGAAGTATGCGGAAACGGCTCTTCAAAAGGCCAAATGTCCTCTCAATGCAATTTCTTGTGCGTATGTGTGCAGCATTGTAACGCCGTTGCTGTGGTGTGGCAGGGTTGAGGTATGGGGTGAGGAGGTACTCACGGAGACCGTAGGCGCTGCCACCTGAAGGAAAGAAGCACAGGGTGAGTGCCTGTTCTGCGCAGATACATGATCACAGTGTACTATTTGGGGGCATGTGTACTTACCTAGTAGGTGTCCTTCGCCAAAGTCTCCCCTGGCCAGTCGTGTGTGCATGCCGCTGTGTCGGAATATGAAGGAGTCATGTGTGCTCCCCGGATATTGTGCCACTATGTCCGTGATGAATGTCTTGGCGTTGCAAACCATCTGGATATTGAGGGAGTGGTAGGACTTGCGGTTGCGGTACATGTATTCCGTTTGTGCTGGTGGGCAGAGGTGGATGTGGGTACAGTCGATGAATCCTATTACATGTGGGAATTGCGTGATGTAGAACTGAAGCTTGGTGTCATTCAAGTCATGTTGGGTGGTCGGGAATGAGATGTAGTGGTGTAGCCGGGTCAGCATTGCCTCCAGGAAACTCCTTAGGCAGCAGGACATGGTGGGCTGGGATATCCCCCCTGCAACAGCGACTATCCCCTGGAAGCTTCCGGAGGCCAGTAGGTGCAGGCTGCACAAGACCTGGACATGGGTGGGCACGGCATTGGTCCTCCTTGTTGTGTGCTGCATCAGGGGGTCTAGGTCCCGGATCAGCTTGATGATCATTGCCCCATTCAGGCGGTACTTAGAGTAAATTTGCTCATCAGTTTGGCCCAGAAGGGTGACCCGCTGGCGGAATATTCGCTCCTGGATCCTGCGTGTGCTCCCTGCTGCTCGCTGTAGCCTTCGCCGCCTGACCACCATGTAGAGTCCTGGCATTGTGAGAGTCCTCATGCTCCAGCTGCGTATCCTTAAGTGTGTTTGGTCAGGCCTGCACCTGTTGGTAGTTCGTTAAAGTTTTTTTTTTTTCCTTAATGGTTACCACCTGGTTTGGGTTCTCCTTAAATTGCACGTCGCTAATAGCGATTTTCGGGTTTTTCGCATTTTGTGATTTTTCTTGAATAGCGATAGCGATTATTTAGCGATTTCGCAACTCAATTCGCAGAATCCATGGTTTCTCGCAATTTCCGATTCGCTAATGGCCTTCTTCCTGGATTCTGCGAATTACTTTGCGAAATCACAATTTTTCTTTAGCGAATTCGCAATTTTTGAGTTTTCACTATCAAGAATTGCTTTTCTTCAAATTGCGATCGCAATTGCTAATTCGCAGCTATTGTGATCGCAATTTGGCTTCATGAATCTGGCTGTTAGTTTCTACAAAACCTTTATAGCAATGACTCGCTCTTCGCTTTGGCCGGAGTGGTCGCTCCCAGTGCCCCCTGGCGTGTACTGGTATCGTTACTGCAGCGCTTCTGTGACATTTGCCTCCTGTGTGCCTCTTATTGATCTGCCTGGCTGCCGCTTTGCATATAACGCGCATTGGCTTTAAAGTGTACTTTTTCAGCTGCTGTATTAGCGCGTTTGTTCCCAGGCGCTCTGTTGTGCTCCCCCCTCCTCCATTTTGTTTGTTGTTGCTCTCGTGGTCAGCCCGTCCCGCCTCCCAGCTGAGTCGCCCTCGCCCCTCCCCCCTCCTCTTCCTTATATGACAGTAGTTCCCGCGCGCAGCGTTCACGCGCAGCGACCGCGCCCAATCCGCGCCGAAGGTGCGCCAAAGGTAAGCCCGTCTACGCCCGTCCGCGCCTGGACCGCGCCCAGCGCCAGACCCCCTGCCCCTCTCGCCGCCCACCCCCCCCGCATTACCTACGATGCCGCCACCCTCCTAGCCCTTAACCCCGGCCGCGCCCCCACCTGCGTCCAAGCCGCTCCTGGACGCACCCATGGACCTTTCTCCTGCTACTCCTGCAAATTCAGCAGCACCGTCACCAACTCCGCTACGACCACAACACAGATTCCCGACCCCAACCACCTAGAATGCATCCTTCTCAACACCCGCTCGGTCCACAGGCACGCCATTGACCTTTGGAACCTACTTGACACCATCTCTCCTGACGTCGCCTTCCTAACGGAAACATGGATGAACGCTTCCTCCGCCCCTGACATCGCCATCGCCATCCCTGATGACTATAAGATCACACGCAAGGACCGCACCGACCATACAGGAGGTGGAATCGCTATCGTCCATAAGAAAACAATCCGCATCTCAACCAGCTCTGATGCCAACCTCGCCAACTCCGAACACCTTCACTTCCAGATCCACATCGACCCCAAGACCACACTCAGAGGCACCCTCCTCTACAGACCACCAGGACCACGCGCAAAATTCAGTGAAGACATCACGGACTTCATCACCCCACACGCGCTCCCCTCCAAAGACTACATCCTTCTGGGAGACCTCAACTTTCACCTTGAAAAGATCAACGACCGCAACACCGCCACCTTCTTAGACAACCTCGACAACCTCGGACTTAAACAACTGGTCACTTCCCCCACCCACATCGCAGGTCACACTCTCGACCCCATCTTCACCTCCAGCAACCATGTCTCCTTCAGCCACACTACGGATCTCCTCTGGACTGACCACAGCTGCGTTCACTTCACCTACAACAAGCCGAAACCCATCATCCACCTCCAACCAACTCTACAAAGAAACTGGAACAAAATCACCACAGAACAGATCTCCACATCGCTCCTTCAAACCTCCCCAGCCCTCTCTTCTAACGCCAACAAAGCCGCCTCCAACCTCACCCTTTGGTTATCCAACACCGCCGACACCTTAGCACCACTGAAAAAACGTCAACACAAACTTGGCATCAAGAAGGCCGCATGGTTCAACGACGACCTCAAGAAGTCCAAGAAACTATGCCGCTCCCTTGAAAAGGCCTGGAAAAAAGACCCATCCACCAGCAACAAGGACGCCTTCAAAAGCGCCATCCGTACTCACCACCAACTGATCCGAAAAGCGAAGAAAACAGCATTCAAAGATCGACTTGACAACAACGCCCACAACAGCAAGGAACTTTTCAACATCGTCAAGGAATTTTCCAACCCCTCGGCCAACTCCAACGACATCACCCCCTCTCAAACCCTCTGCGATTCCCTAGCCTCTTTTTTCCACAACAAGATTGCTGACATCCACAACAGCTTTGTCAACCAACCCGGAAGCCAACCCACCCTACCATCAGCTGACCATCTTCCCCCCGTTAACACCCTTAACGCCTGGAAGCCAATCTCCACTGAGGACACCATCCGCCTGATGAACTCCATCCACTCTGGATCCCCCACAGACCCATGCCCTCACCACATCTTCAACAAAGCAGACTCCGTCATAGCTCCGCACCTCCGAGTCGTCATCAACTGCTCCTTCAACTCCGCTACCTTCCCAGAAGACTGGAAACACGCTGAACTCACCGCCCTTCTGAAAAAACCAACAGCAGACCCCACCGAACTCAAAAACTACCGCCCCATCTCGCTTCTTCCATTCCCGGCCAAAGTCATCGAGAAAGCCGTCAACAACCAACTCGCCGCCTTCCTTGAAGCCAACAAATCCCTCGACCCCTCACAATCTGGCTTCCGAGCCAAACACAGCACTGAGACCGCCCTCATCGCAGCAACAGACGACATTCGAACTCTGCTGGACAATGGAGACACAGTCGCCCTCATCCTCCTCGACCTCTCTGCAGCCTTCGACACAGTCTGCCACAGCACCCTTTTACAACGCCTCAGAAACATCGGAATCCAAGGAAAGGCACTGGAATGGATCACTTCGTTCCTCACCGGAAGAACCCAGAGAGTCCGCCTCCCACCTTTCAAGTCCGAGGCCACCGAAGTCATCTGCGGCGTACCACAAGGATCCTCACTCAGTCCCACCCTCTTCAACGTATACATGAGCCCCCTCGCGGCCATCGCCCGCCAACACAACCTCAACATCATCTCTTACGCGGATGACACTCAACTGATCCTATCTCTCACCAAGGACCCCAGCACCGCCAAAACTAACCTACACGAAGGAATGAAAGAAGTCGCCGAATGGATGAAACAAAGCCGTCTGAAACTGAACTCAGACAAAACAGAAGTCCTCATCTTAGGTAAATCCCCCTCTGCATGGGACGACTCCTGGTGGCCGGAAGCCCTCGGAAATGCACCCATCCCGACAGACCACGCACGGAACCTTGGCGTCATCCTGGATTCTTCACTCTCAATGAACAAACAAGTCAGCGCCGTATCCTCTTCCTGCTTTAACATTCTTCGCATGCTCAGAAAAACATTTCGCTGGATCCCCTCCGATACAAGGAAAACAGTCACCCACGCTCTAGTCACGAGCCGACTGGACTACGGAAACACCCTCTACGCAGGTACCACCGCTAAACTCCAGAAGAAACTACAACGAATCCAAAACGCCTCAGCCAGGCTCATATTAGACATCCCACGCAACAAACACATCTCTGGTCACCTTAAAGACCTCCACTGGCTACCCGTCAATAAGAGGATTACTTTCCGACTGCTTACCCACGCACACAAATCACTCTACGACATCGGACCAGAGTGCCTCAACTCTCGACTGTCCTTTTACACCCCCTCCCGACAACTTCGCTCTTCCAGCCAAGCCTTCGCCACTGTACCTCGCATCAACAATACCACCATGGGAGGCAGATCCTTCTCATACCTGGCTGCCAAAACATGGAACTCACTCCCCGCTTACCTTCGCCTCACCCAGAATCACCTAGCGTTCAGAAAGCAGCTTAAAACGTGGATATTTGACAAATAATCCTCCTCCCCTTCCTAAGCGCCTTGAAACCCTCTGGGTATGTAGTGCGCTATATAAATGTTATGACTTGACTTGACTTGACATGATACAGGCTAACTTCGCCGCGCCAACTGCTAGGGTACTTGTCAATGGGGTGAGCTTGGGTCCCTTCCTATAGGGCAGGGGGATGAGACAGGGATGTCCGCTTTCCCTACTTGTCTTTGCACACAATATTGAACCTCTGGCAGCAAAGATAAGGGAGAACTCAACGATCAGTGGTATCAGTTATTGATCGCGAGATCATAGGATCTCACTGTTCACAGATGACATCTTACTAACACTTACAAATCCACATCACTCTCTGATAACACTGCAAGAGGAATTGAGACAATTTAAAGAGGTAGTAGACTTAAACATTAATCTAATCAAATCCTTCCTCCTTAACTTGAGACTGACCGACATGGAGGTGGGGCGCTAGTGGTCATGACCCCCTTTCAGTGGGCAAAGAAAGAACTTACGTACCTTGGTATTAAGGTAACTCCCAAGATCTCTGGTCTCTTTGCGGCTTACTATCCGCCACTCCTCCGCCACTTAAAAATGTATCTTAGAAGCTGGGCCCCCATGTACATGTCATTGCTTGGTAGAATACATGCTATTAAGATGATAGTCACACCAAATTTTCTTCATCTACCTACCTAGCGGTCACACACTTCTTACAAAATGTATCTGACAAAACAAAAGGACACACCTACCCTTTAATTTACTTCAGAAGCCGAGGGACAAAGGAGGTCTGGCACTCCCAGACTTTACTGTCTATTATAAAGCGGCCCAACTCCAAGTAATTACTGAGTGGTCCCAGCGAGAGTCAGCTAAATACTGGCTTCACATGGACAGGGCAATAGTGGGAAGAGTCATATGGGATGTTCTTTGAAAACTGAAACCATACCGCCTACCTAATGCTTATATAAGCACCCATACGAGAATTACCTTAAAAACCTGAGATGAGACATTTAGACTGGCTGTGTGGATGATATTTCCCTTACCGTTCACTCCCATACATTACAGCCAGGCTTTTCCACCACCAATGCGGCCAGGCATTTGCACATGGCTGGGTCCAAACTGGAATGGCTTAGTGAGCAAAAAAACAATGGATTTAGGCCCAGATCTCTGTACTGGGTGAATGTATGACCTTCTTCTGCATTCTGTCCATCTATTGTTCTTTTTGCATTTGTTACCTCGAGTGGGACGGGTATGCCCAGACGTGGGTCCCATGCTCTTCATGCCCCTGTAGTCAAGCTATCCTGGCTGAATAGGGCTGAAAGCCCAAAACTGGTCCTAGGATGCTTGTTTCCAGTCCAGGGAGGGCCTGGCCTGGAAGTTTGGGCTGGACTGTTCCCATTGAGTGCAGGGTCAAGACTGATTTGCATACGGCTGGGTCCAAACTGGAATGGCATGGTGAGCAAAAAAACTATGGATTTAGGCCCAGATCTCTGTACTGGGAGGAATGTATGACATTATTCTGCATTCTGTCCATCAATTGTTCTTTTTCCATTTGATGCATGGAGGCGGTGAGGCTGCCTCATGCTGTCGGACGTCTTCCATTAATGGGATACTTTGACTTATGAGCACTGTCAACGAGACTTGCACCTATTCAACACAGAATACTTTTACTATCTACAGCTGCATCATTGGCCACAGCAGCATAATATTCAAGAAGTGGTGACCAGGGAGCTTACACCAATAGAACGCTTTGTGAAGGGGCTGCGACTATTAAGGGTGCCATTTCCTTTCTCTATTCCCTGCTACTGCACACACTACCCTCCCGACAACCATGTCACCTTCAGTTTTGGGAGTGCACACTGGGGCAAGATATTTTAGATACCCAATGGAAGGCACTCTGGAAAGACATAGGGGGTCATTATGATGTCGTGCGGATTTCCTCCGCCAGGCTGCGGTGGCTACCGCCAGCCTGGCGGAGGAAATCTGCCCGACATCATCAGCCCAATTCCCCCCCGCCAGATTTGGATGGCGGGAGGGATCGCCCGCCTGTTTCCCCCCCCCCCCCCGGTCGCCTAGCGGCATATATATATGCCATAATAAATTATGGCAATGAAAACTACGTGAAAGTGCTGAGAGTGCCCTTAATTGCGGAACGGTCCCGGGAGTGAGGACTGTGTGTTTTGGAATATATATATATATATACATATACATATACATATATATATATATATATATATATATATATATATGTATATATATATATATGTGTGTGTTTTAAAAAAAATTATTTTTATTTCTATTAATTATTTATTTATTTTAATGTTATTAAAGTATTTTAAGTATGTTTAAGTTAGGTATATTATTTCATCAATTTAAAATTACTTTTAACTATTTAAAAAATTCGATATTTTGACTATCTATATTTTTGTAGGTCGGTATTTTTGATTCGATATTTTTGTACTTACCTGTTTGAAGATACGAAGTCGATATTTTGGCATTCAATATTTTTGTAGGTCTATATTTTTGCCATCGATATTCTTTCAGTGATCCCAAATTTGTTATCATCAGGGCTGAGAGGCCTTCTATTCCGCCTGGCATTTATCTGGTGGGCTGGAGCCTTGAAGGTTAGATTTAAAAGTACAGGGCCTCTCCTGGTACCTTGGTCACTTTCCCCAGCTCCCCGAGGTTTAGTGTTGTAGGCTGAGAGGCCTAAAAAGACAGAGAAAGGGAGGAGCAAGGACTGGGACGCTAGTGAGAAAGAAACCATATAGGAAGAGGGGAGGGAGGGGAGAAGGAGAGAGCGAGAACCAATGGATGGAAAGATAGCAATTGCACGAGGAGACGAAGGGGAGCAGAGTTGGTTTGAGCATTTTTGGCGGACTACTTATCGGATCCTAGTCTGTCCCTGGTTATCTACTTAAAAGTAAAACAGTTCTCGCTTTGTGGCTGAATAACTCCACCTTTAGCCTCATGCAATCTAAGACACAATAAATGCTGTTTTATTTCTTCACACAAGCATGTCTGATGTGTGATTTCCCTGGGCGGCTTTGTTCCAAACCATCGGTGAGAAATATGAGAAATATAAAAAAGCAAAGGGTGGAATGCTTGAATTAATCTCAGACAATGGTAATCACTTGCACCACATCTTAGTCCATCATGTTTTTACTGACTGCCACTCTAGCCAAGGCCAGCCTGATATTTTACAAACGCCAAATACGCTTTACCAATAACATATTCTTGACAATAAAAATGTAAATCTCTTCCAGGGCTAATGCTTCAATGAAATCCTCCTGGATCAGTGTGTGAAAGATATGCTTTGCTATTGCGAGAAGGAGTGCATCATGTTCCCAGGGGAGAGCAGTGGAGGTGTGAGGGTGAACAAGAGAAGATAACAGATTATTGGAGACTCGGTTTAAAGGCTGTAACATATGCTATGGAGCTCGTGCCGGTATTTCATTATGAAAGTCTGATCCATACCACACGTCTGCTGAAAGAGCACGGATTATCTCCTAATGCTTCCATTTATTCTCAGACACTGCATTTATTTCACCTGCCAAAAGCTGCGAGTGGACGAAATGTATTTCATGTATTGCGCTGCAAGTGAATCTGTAAACGTTTTCAAGAGAAGATAAAACTACCGTGGATTGGGGGTCTAGGAGGGACAATTTATAGACCATTAGGTGTGTGTTCCCACTTATAATCTCAATAACATAGAATACACCAATGGTCTCCTACATGTGTTTATTAGCAAGAAGGTAGTGCCTCTCTCAAACAAAATAATATAACGGAAACCTAACAGGAAGTGACATTCTATGACCTTTCTTGACTAGCTCTCCATAGCCTGTATCATTTGTCTCCGACTTCAGTCTTACATCCTCATCCATCTCTTTCTCCCCTGCCTCTTTCTCTATATCATCCCTCTACTTTTCCACTATCTACCCCACCTCACACCAGTTGCTGTTTCTTTCTCACCTGTCTATTTATTACTGATCTATCATCTATCTCACCTTTTTTCCTATTTGTCTCATTAGATCCCCTCTTTCACCTCTCTGCCCACTCTCTCTGAGCTATCTCTCACACCCGTCTGCCTCTTTATCACCTCTCATGCCCCCCCTTCTCTAGCTCTTTGAATTGTCTCTTTATGATCTGTGTGCCATCTTTTTCTTTGCTGCCTCTCTCATCCATTCATCTCCATCACCTTTCTCGCATCTGTCTCACGCTCTCTTTCTGTCACTTCTACTGTCTGTCTCTTAATTATCTGCTGTTAGGGCCTCTGTCTTCCCCTCATCTTTCAGGTGTTGATGTCTATTGCTAACACAATTGGTCTTTGTCTGTCAGGTGTCTCTTTACTATCGCTCTTGCACATAAATACACACACAGGGATGTAAGACATTACAACGCATGGTTTTACCACGCATGCCTTTACATCGCAGTTTTTACAACGCATAGCGTTAAGGGGTGCTGGATAGTGAATAGTTTAATTTACTATTCCAACTCCAGTCCCCGTGGATAGTAGGGAAGGTGTTGGATAGTAAATTAAATCTCTTCCCTATCCTAGAGCGCCCCTCAGCTCTATGCATTGTAATAACATGCGTTGTAATAGTTGCGTCGTAAAGGCACTGCGTGGTAAAAGTTGCGTTGTAAAGGATGTTCCCCCACACACAGATACCTGTCTGTCTTTCTGTCACTAATCTGCCACTCTGCAGTGTCCTACTCCTGTTTTCTTTCTGCTTTCCCTGGTCATCTTCCCCTTTCTCACTCTTTCTCATTCTGTATCTCACTTTCTACTTTCCTTTTTCCCCACAACTTTCTCATACACTGATTTTGTTCTCCCCCCATGCGCGTTCCAGCCAGCCAAACAGCTGGAGATACCTTTTTTTTTGTCAAACATGTTTTTGTTGATTTTTCGCCATAGAAAATTGCCATACATTCAATGAAGGAATCCCATTACAGCTTCCCGGTATCTATATCAATACACAGCATTTTTCCATTATTCAGGGAATCCCCTCGAACAGATTTTCAGTAAGGCATTGCCAGGGTTAATAAGGAAACAATTTTCAAACATCCATCCCAAACTATGCCCTCCCCTCATCTTATGTCCCTCCATCCTCCCTCTTGAACTGAAAAGAAAACGTGAAAAAAGGAAATGAAAACCTACATCTGAAATGAAAAAAAAAAAGCATAGCAGGGGACTCTGGTGACATGGGGGCGAGTGTGAATCTTGCAAATCACTACTCTAGTGGGTAAGACTTCGCGTTTAGAACTCAAAGAGATGTAGTGCTCACACACGCGAGGGGCAAGCCACTAGTGGAAGACCCATAGAGAGGTAACTGATCAGAGGGCCCCGGGCATATTCAAAGTTTTTAAGGTCCTCTCTATGTACACTACAGGGTTCTTTGTCTGCAACATTATTATATACCGTGATTCAAGGGTTCTTAATTTCCTGTGGCCCGGCATTATGAGAAAATGCACAAAAGCAACAGCAATTTGCTTTCATTCTTTATCCTAGATCAATTGACAAGGACAGAACGCAGGGGGGACTGGGTCAAGAAACTAAGAACCCTCGAATCACGGTATATAATAATGTTGCAGACAAAGAACCCGATAGGCCTGAACAATGAAGAAGAGATGTGGGCACACATTGGGTAGGACAGCTACTGGTCCAAATTAAATCTTATTTCCCTGCATATTCCACTCCCTCCATGAGAACATTAGTTTTCATGTGTCAGCCCATTCAGGGCAACATAATAGAAGTGAAACGCGAAACTGTTGGCACTTCCTTTAAGGCCACAAAGTCAGAAAGAAGTGTTTAGGTGATATATCCTGTGAAGAGAACAAGAAAAGCCCATTCAGGGCAAAATTAATTTGGAATTTGAGATTTGGCTATGATTACATGCAGAATCAAATATACATTGTATACTAATGCTGTGATTGAATAATGAAATGTCATTTATGCATTCCACATGATGTGATGAATTGAAATGGTAACAGGACCAAGCGCCTTTTTGACATTATAAGATGGCCGCCACAGTAATGTAGTAAATTGACTGTGCCTTCTTTTATGTTTATTTTAATCACGTGTGTGAATACCACGTTGTAACTTTATTTAAAGCATTTGAAATCGTGTATCTATCGACACTGACGAAGGCGGCTACGCCGAAACGCGTTTGTTGATACGATTGTGTAGCGCTGTAATAAATTATGGCAATGAAAACTACGTGAAAGTGCTGAGAGTGCCCTTAATTGCGGAACGGTCCCAGGAGTGAGGACTGTGTGTTTTGGAATATTGATGCACCCCACTGTGCGGTAAGGAGGCACCCAAGGCAAAGAGGAGCGACGGTTGGTGGAAAGGTGAAACTGAATATATATATATATATATATATATATATATATATATATATATATATATATATATATATATATATATATATATATATATATATGGCAGAACAGCGGCACCTGAGGAAGGCTAAATCAGCCGAAATGCATTGTGCGAGACAGCTGTTAAAATAAAGGGCTTCCATTGGAAATTTCCCCGTGTGGCCTCTTTTCCTTTCGGCAATGGAGGGGTTTGTTTTTATATATATATATATATATATATATAGATATATATATATATAGATATATATATATATATCTATATATATATATATCTATATATATATATATATATATATATATATATATAACATAGTATTAATAAAAATATACAATATATTTACCATACGATAGCGAGAGGGTTAAATTTACTATTCCCACTCCAGAGAGTGCAAAAGTAGGGAAAGCGTTGGATAGCGTAGGGGTAAAAATTACTATTCCCACTCCAGAGAGTGCAACAGTAGGGAAAACCTTGGATAGCGTAGGATTAAAATTACTATTCCCACTCCAGAGAGTGCAGCAGTAGGGTAAGCGTTGGATAGCGTAGAGGTACAAATTACTATTCCCACTCCAGTGAGTGCAACAGTAGGGAAAGTAAATACTTCATATATAATTAAAAATAAATTAAATATTAATACCAATTACAAATTATTTAAAATGAATTCCCAATTTAAGGGATTATAATAATTATTCAATTAAAAATAATAAAGTTAATTTAATTACTAAAAAATAATTACCTATTAATACAAAATATTTACCAAGAACAAAAAATAATTAACAATTAATTCAAAATAAATACCAATTTATATATTTTAATTTTTAATTAATTACAATTAAATGACTTCACTCCCAATTCCCCTATATACCACAACCCACTACAAAAATAAATAAATAAAATTAACAGAATTAGCAATTAATCAATTAATAACAATTAATTACCAATTATACATTAATTAAATCCCAATTCAACAATTAAATAACAATTAATTGTAAATAAGTAGCAATAAATAATTTAACATATTTAATTAATTATAATTAAATTACTTCCCACCCTATTCCCCTATAAACCCACAACCCGCTCCAGAAAATAAATAAATAAAATTAACATAATTATCAATTAATCAATTACAAAAATGTAATTACCAATTATTATTTAATTAATTACCAGTTAAAAAGTAATTAACAATTATTTTTAAATAAATACCAATAAATAAATAAAAATATTTAATTAATTATAATTATATTACTTCCCACCCTATTCCCCTATAAACCCACAACCCGCTCCAGAAAATAATGAATATAATTAACATAATTATCAATTAATAAAAATTAATTACCAATTATATTTTAATTAATTGCCAGTTAAAAATTAATTAACAATTAATTGTAAATAAATATCAATAAATTAAAATATTTAATTAATTATAATTAAATTACTTCCCACCCTATTCGCCTATAAACCCACAACCCGCTCCAGAAAATAAATGAATACAATTAACATAATTATCAATTAATAAAAATTAATGACCAATTATATTTTAATTAATTGCCAATTAAAAATTAATTAACAATTAATTGTAAATAAATACCAATAAATTAAAATATGTAATTAATTATAACTATTTAGAGCAAGAATACTCGAAGTACGGACTGGGGCCGCTTGCTGCCCCCTTGAGCTTTACATGCAGCCCCCTTGGTGAACAGCAGCAGGAGCTGCTGTTTAGTTGCTGAGCACTAATATTCAAATCTGTTTTTTAAATAAACAAGCACGCATTTATTAACCTGCAAATAAATGCTTGCTCAATTATTTAACATTTGTTTAGAGCTCTTTACACCTTTCATGACCCACCCAGACCCCCTACCGCTACCATGCTGGCATCAGTGCGGTCCTCGGTCACATCACAGACCGTATAACAACAACCCTATGCACACACAATGGAGTACAAGTAAAAATCATATCATAGGATTAGAGCAGAGTAACACAAGGTAAGGTGGCAGATAGATGAAGAAGTCTTGTGTATGTAGAAATCTTCAGTTCTTTATTTCCATCATAATGATACAGCAGCCAGCCGACACGTGTTTCATCGCTCACGCGAATCTTCAGGGCTGGGAATAACAACAAATTCCTCTTAAAAGCTTCACTACCAACGTAGAGTGTCTGTATTATTTACACAATATTCGTGTGGATGGCGATAAAATGCACTCAAATGTTGACAAATTTGTTTGTATGGTGAGACTCCATGTGAAGAGGGTAAATAGCTGTGATTCATTATAGTGCCGTAGGTCGCTTGGCTATGTGCTATACCAATATAAGCCAACCATGTCGTGTTCGTGGAACAAGACTGGAGGGTAAAAGTGAATCGTTGTGAGCAAGCATCTATTGAAGGTGACACACGTGAACTCTAAACGTGAATTATAAATTGCCAGAATGGCGTAGATTATAAAAATATTGTGTGGAAACGATACTGCTTGTGAAGAAGAACAAAAAGGGAGATTAAGGGGGACCCTAGTACCAAGAAAAGGTGCCACCTTAAAAATGTGGTATAGTTCAAGACATACCTCGGACGCTACTGAATATACTGAGGAGGTCTGAGGATACAGAACCAGAAGATGGGGGATAGGAAGAAGGACAAGGGAAACGGAAAAGGGGAACAAATTCGAAAGAAAAAAAGATAGATATAAGAGACATGATTGATTGTAAAGCGTAACGTCATGAAAATAATTGGTATAAATGTGATGACAAAATGCTCATCGCTCTGCCGGTGATACTTCCGACCCGGTAGGGCACTTGACCAATATAAGATATGTCGAAAATATGAGGAAGGTCACTGGAAGATAAGTGAAGGGACGTATCAAACCTTCGTCAAACCAGATAATGTAGCCAATATAAATAGGGAATGTATGGCATGAAATACGAGAGACATAGAATTAAGCTGATAGTATACTACCAAATCAAAACTCTGAATTAAAAACACACAGAGGAAGTTAAGTCCATCTGGAATTCTATTATTGCAGAAAACTTTTCTGTCGAGACAAATGCATTCCTGCGGAATGAGTATAAACCAGTTCTTATCAGGGTGTATGGTGGTTTACACCCGTCAGAGACTAAATACCACGTGAAATGATATATAAACCGTCCCTGGGATACATTGTACAAAAAATCCATATGTCATGCTCCTCTTCCCCCTACAACAGTTTTCGGGTCTAGAAGTGGTCCCGAAACAGATTCTGATAAAACATGTAGCACATAAAAATTTAAACCAGTCCTTAAAATTCAAAATGTTGCTAAATATGTAAATTGTGAATTCTTACCCTCCGATAAGGTTGCATCGGAAAGGGAATCGTGCTGGGGACCGGGATGTCGTGAGCATTCAAAGTGAACCCACTGTCTGTAAAATAATATTACAGAGTTACTACAGATGGTGTGGCCATCTAATATTAGTTATACATATCTATTGTATTCTGCATGATAAGTAGGTAGGGACTCACCCAATATCGTGAGTTTAGTTCACTCAATCTCGTTCTTGTAAGTGATTGACATCACAGACCGTACTTTGTGACCCCACGGCATATGTTAGTGAGTAAACCTGATTTAGAGGAACCTGGGTTCTATAAATAGATGAAAGAAACAATGGTTCCTTCTGGTTTAGAACTAGAAAACAATAAACATACGAAAAACAAGAATGGCCTAACTATGCAGTATTCACTCAACTGTGCAATTTTATCCATTTGTATGAAGAAAATTGTTACATCAAAATTTGAGCCCAAATTGGGGCGAGGATGTGACCTTACAGTTAGCACATTCGACCTCGAAACTGGGGAACCGGGTTCGAGTCTTGGCAGTCACGCTCAACATCCTGTGATTCTGGGCAAATCATTTCATCTCCTTGTGCCTAGCAAAAATGAATGTGTTCTCATGTACCGAAACTTGCGCTCATGTAAAGCGCTCTGATACCCGATGTCCCGGGTCTAGTTCGCGCTATATAAAACTCTAAAAAAAAAGTTTGAAATCACTAAGGCAATTTTAGTTGCAAATATACTTTTACGATTTATCTATTTATCAATTTGCTGTTTTATGTACAGCAAACTAGACCCAGAAGGGTATGAGAGGGCTTTACAATAATGAAACAAGGTAAATGTATCCATAAACGGGGAAGGATGCAAAGTATCTGGAGTGAGAAGTTTATGCATCACAATTATATAAACAAAGAAAAAATTTAAATTTACAAGATATTTATCCCGATGGGAGATATTTATAAGGAGATATAGGATGCTCAAGGACACGTGCCAGGGATAGGGGAGGGCTGGTACTGGGTTAGTGTATTTTTAAGTCGAGGCTAGCGGCAGCTTGCATGCACTTCTTGCTCTGCGAGGCATGCTGTAGTATGGTATGCTGTGGAAGCCTCGTCCACTCTTCGCCCATATTTGTCCTTGGCTTTGTGTCATTGTCCTTCTAAATGCTGGCTTCAGATTGGTAAATAGGCTTTTTTTTTAAGTTTTAAAGAAAATTTTATTGGGTATAAGAATGCAGCAAGAAAAAGATATACAAATTTGATACGAAACATTGTAAGCAATCAAAATAATATATAAGAAAAGGAAAAGTGAGAAAAAGAAAAGGGGGGAGGGGAAGAGAAAGAAAGGGGAGGAGAGAAAGAAAAGAAGAAAGACAGAGACTCAGCAAAGAAAATACAATTGCAATTCAAATCACATTATTAGAAATTAAACTTGCTAAAATTTAGAAGAAAGATGTATAATCATAAAGAAAAAATACAGAAGTTGAAAATGTAATAAAAAAGTAAGCAAGAAACACATCATGGAGGTTTGGGTACTTCTTCAGTACGAGGGGAATGGAGTGCAGAGGATGCGGCTGAGGAATCTAAGAAGGAGGTAATAGGTAACCACAGTAAATCACGTTTGATAGCAATTGCAACAGGATAGACATATGCTCTATCTAATCTATGATTAAAACAGACACCATACCACCAAGCTTGATATGATATGGATGAGGTATCTTTCCATGCTTTGGTAATTTGTTGGAATGCGATCGCTAGAAGGAGATCAATAATAGAGGTGTTGAAGGGAGATGAGGACCATATATCGGAAAGGCTACCCAGGAAAACATGTGTAAAAGAAAAAGGAAAATTGGCGGAAAAAATAGTATTATTTTGTTGCCAAACTTTGGACCAAAAAGTTCGAACAAGAGGACATAGGAATATCATGTGTTTGAGATCCGATCGTGGTTCTAAACAAGACCAGCATGTGGAGGGGATAGTGGAATCCACTTTATGTAATCGAGCAGGAGTAAGCATGAGACGATTATAAAGAAAAAATAAAGTTTGGGTAGTGTTAGCAGCTCTAGAGGATTTCCGTAACTTATTCCAAATATCTTGCCACAAAGAGAGAGAGAATGGTTCACCCAAATCTAATTCCCACGCTAGTTCGACGGTCGATTTTTCTCTAGTAGGAGAAGATTCATGTAATTTTTTATAAATCTGTGAAGCAGAGGAAGAAGATAAGAGGAAAGATAGGGTAAGAGGAGAGGAAGAAGATGTACAAGAGATAGAAAGGGGAAGAGAGTCATAGACCGTCTGAACAGCAGCAGTCAAAAGAGCGTATTTAGAGAAGAAGGAGAGAGGAAGAGAAAAACGAAGTTGGAGAATAGGGAAAGGGATACAAGCACCATGCTGAAAAATTTGATGTACCCAGAAAAATCCTTGATCATACCAAGCCTTCCAGAAAAGAGTCCTATTATTGACCTTAATAAGAGGATTGTACCAAAGAGGAGACTGTAAAAATCGTGAATGGCTATCAAGATTCTTCTGAAGTAGCGGAAGAAAAAGTTTTCTGGAGTTCTTGAGGATAGGTAAGGACATTTGCTTTGGGACACGGGGTAGGGAAACAAATTCTTTAAAAGAGAAGGGATGAAAAAAGGCAGATTCAATGTCAACCCACAGGGGGAGAGACGCATCATCCAGTAATGCATCGGATAACAAGGAAACCGAGTGGGAAAGAAAAAAGGAAGTATGATAAGAGGAAAAATTGGAAAAGTTAACTCCTCCCAAGTGTTTGGGGCGGCTAAGTTTAGAAAACGACATTCTAGCTCTCTTATTTTGCCTTAAGAAAGGGGATAAAATAGAATAAATAGTTTTATAACAAGACTTTGGGATATTAATAGGGAGATTAGAAAGGAAAAATAAAATAATAGCAACAAGCATCATTTTAATTGAGTCCAACCTTCCCCACCAAGATAAAAACAGTGGATGCCATCGTGACGTATAGTCTGTAAGAGTAGTATGTAAGTGTTTAATATTAAGAGCTACCGTCTCTTTAATGGAGGGAGCAAACCAAAGACCTAAATATTTAATTTTGGAAGGGTTCCAATGAAAAGAGGATATTACGAAGTCCGCATGAAAACAGAATTTATTAAGAGGAAGAATCTCGCATTTATCGACATTAAGTTTATAACCTGAAACAGCTGCAGAATCAGAGACTTCAGAAAGGAATGCAGGAACAGAAATTTGAGGGTTAGAAATCAAAAGGAGAATATCAGCATAGGCGGACAACTTTATTCGTTTATCACCATAAGAGAATCCTGAAATATTTGCATTAAGTCGAATTTTTGTTAGGAAGGGTTCTAAAGCAAGAATAAAAAGAAGGGGTGAAAGAGGACAGCCTTGACGGACGCCACGGAACAAAGGAAAAGAAGAGGAAACAAGGCCATTAGCAAAAATAAAAGATCTAGGAAAAGAATATAATAAAGAAACATAAGAAAGAAATTTAGACCCAAAACCAAACCATTTTAGGGAGGACAAAAGAAAGGGCCAATTAACTCTGTCAAAAGCCTTCTCCGCATCTAAAGCTATAGCAGCTAGAGACTGAGGAGAAGTTTGTGATTTACTAAGGACATTGAAAAATAAACGCGTGTTATCTGAAAGATGTCGACCCTTGATAAACCCACATTGTTCCCTACCAATAAGTTGAGGTAAAATTTTGTCTAAACGTAAAGCTAAAATCTTTGCAAAAATTTTGTAATCAAGGTTAATCAAGGAAATAGGTCTATAATTTTTACATAAAGTGTGATCCTTATTATCCTTGGGAAGAAGGCAAATTAAAGCCTCCTGAAAAGAACCTTCAGATTTTTGGGAGGAAATAAAGAAAGAAAATAATTGAAGTAATTTAGGAACAAGAAAGGAAGAAAAATGAGAATAAAATTCAATAGAGAAGCCATCCGGACCCGGCGCCTTCCCTCTCTTAAGAACACGAATGGCATCTAAAATATCAGTAGATGTAATATCTCTGTCTAAGGAAGAAAAGTCCACATCAGAAACTGAGAGAGAAGGAATGGAAGACAAATAATGATCAATGTCTGACGACAAAGGGGGAGATTCAGGAGTGTAAAGAGTCTGATAAAAATTAGAAAATTCACCCAAAATATCCTCGTCTTTATGAAGAATGGTATTAGTGGAAGAAACTATCGATTCAATCTTGGTGCGCTCTTTTTTAACCTTAAGATAATTTGCCAACATATTACCAGGCTTATTTTGTGATGAATAGTATTTAGCACTTGATTTAAGCAAAATTAAATTCGCGGATTCGGTGGATAACTTATTAAAGGATAATTTGACGGAAATAAGATTATTAAGATCAAATTGAGATTTGGATGAATAATATACCTGTTCTAAGTGTTTAATACGAGAAGTAAGCGTAGAGATAGATTGTGAGTTTAAACGTCTCTTTTTGGCAACATATGAAATGATGAAATCTCTAGAGGCAGCTTTAAATGTGTCCCATAACAATTGAGGGGATATGTGAGGGGACTCATTTTCTGTAAAGAAAAGGGAGGCAAAATCAAGAAAGGAAGTAGAAAATGAAGTGTCAAGGAGTAGGGAATTGTTAAATCTCCATCGTTTAGTCCCCTTACTAGGAGGGAGCAAGTCAAGTTGAAGAGAGACTGGGGCATGATCGGAGATTAAAATGGAACCTATATCCGAGTGAGTGATGAGTTGTGTGAGAGCTTTGGAAATGAAAAGATAGTCTATACGGGATTGGGAAGAATGGACTGGGGAAAAATATGTGTATTCTTGTAAAGTAGGATTACAAAGTCGCCATGAGTCAACTAGGGATCGTTGGGCAATAAGGGAGGTGAATTGAGCATGGGTTGGAGACGGAGAAAATCGGGAGTTAGATCTACGATCAAGGAAAGGGTCCATAATTGTGTTACAATCCCCGCCAAAAATAAAATAATCATCAGTATACTGCATTGTAGATGAGAGAATTTGAGGCCAAAACAACTTATCAGGAATAGTAGGTGCATACATATTAAAAATGGTTAAAGGAATTTTGTTAACCAACAACGATATAACAACCCATCTGCCCTCCGTATCATTATCTTGTTTAACAAGTTGAACATTCAAACGTTTATGAGTCAGAATAGCAACCCCATTACGTTTTCCCGTCCCCGGAGAAGCAAAAACTTGACCCACCCAATTACGTCGTAATTTAGAAACTTCAACATCTTTAACATGTATTTCTTGTAATAACACTATATCTGCTTTCAAATGAGCTAAGTGGGAAAGAACACGTTGTCTCTTGATAGGAGACCCCAAACCTTTAACATTCCAAGAGATTATATTAATTGACATTTAGAAATCTAAAAAACATTTGAAACATATGAATAATCATGTATAAATGTAATAGTACAACAAGTGAGAAGAGGAAAAAGAAGCGCAAGCAACAGCTGAAAGCGGAGAAAAGAAAAAGAAGACGTAGTATATAACGAGTAGCAAGAGAAAGATGTGATAAATGAAGAGGGGAAAGAAAAAGGAAATACAATGAGTGACGAAGAAAAATGAGAGAAGATAATGGAAGAGATAAGAATATATTTGAAGAGAAAGAAGAGTGCTGAGGAGAAAAAGGGAAAGAAGAAGAAAGAGGTACAGAAAGGTAACAAATACACAAGATCATAGAAAAAAACAAAATCCATACCGTAAAAATACAAGAGTATTGGGGATGGAGGAACCATGAAGGAAGGAGGCACGGCTGGGCGGGAACTCCACGAAGACGCGGCAAAGGGAGAAACCATCAGGCAATTGAGGAGGAACAAAACGAGAAACATCTCAGGGACTACAAGAGCAGCAACTAGGGGAGTACAAAAAAGAAAAATAACGTGAAACAAACATAGGGTAAGACATAATATCTAAAGAAAAGAACACGCTACAAAGACAGTATACATAAGGAACAAGTCAAACAGTTGAAGAGGACATGGCAATAAGAGATAACAGTCGAATGAAAAGACTAGGGTTGCGGAATGTCCATCGGAGCAGAATAACAGGAATCCAGGAAACGTTGCAAGCGGGCAGGATCTTCATAAGACGTCGTCTTATTGTTATAAGTGACCCTAAAAATGCGAGGATGAAAAAGCCCATAACGGGCATTCAAAGCTCGTAAAGCTGGTCTCATGTCTAGAAATCGTTTACGGCGGTCAGCTGTAGCCTTGGCATAGTCCTGAGCAAAGAATAAATTGGAGCCGTTGTGGGAAATCTTTCCTTTTTGCTTAGCTGCATGAAGTACTCGAAGAAGGTCAGTATATTCCAAAAAATATAGGATAACACCTCTAGGTTTAACAGAAGAGGTGGAAGTTGACTGACGAGAAGCCGGACCCAAACGGTGAGCACGTTGAATGTTCAGAGGAGGTGATGATGGTGGGAAATTGAGAAGAGTAGGAAGGAAGGACTGAAAAAATGAGATTGGATTGGACCCTTCCAGATTTTCAGCAAGGCCATAAATACGTAGATTATTACGCCTATTTCTGTTTTCCAAATTTTCGATTTGTTGTTTGAGAGAAGCAATCTCTGTTTGCATAGGAGGAACCTGGTCGATGAGTGGTTGAGCAGAAGCTAGGGAGACTTCAAGATCCCCCACTCTCTGTTGTGTGTGAGACCAATTGTCCTCAAGACTCTGGAGATGAGAATTAGTCTCTGACATATATGGCTTGAGAGCACGAATTTCTTCCAATAAAAGTTCCATAGAAATAGCATTCGACATGTTTGTAGGGGAGGGGGGATTCACTTTAGTGCGTTTTCCTGTGGTAACATTCGGAGACGATGATGAAGATTTACACAGAGTCTTTGTGGAACGGGAAACCGGAGTGGTAGAACCTCTAATAGTAGAATTATCCGATTGTGAATCATCGAATGAATCTTGCAAAACACTGAAAGGATTAGAGTCCTCCAAAGGTGGATGAGAAACAGAACGTTGCTGGAGGGCCGCATTGCGGTTGGTGCGTGACGTTGCCATGGTGAAGAAAAGACAACTGAAAAACGCACTGCGTCAATAGTAAAAACACAGTTATTATGAGGAAAAAATGGCGGAAAAATAGCAGGAATGAATGAACAGTGACGGTTGCCTCAAAGAAAAATGACTGGAGATGAAACAGGATATAGATAGAGGCAAGAAAAAGTCACTGGAGAGACGGTAAATTGTAAATCATCATTCTGAAGACGAAGTGAGAAGAGAGTCAAAATGGCGGCCACATCCTGAGGAGAAGTAAAAGTAGCTAGTTAATCAGCATAGGAGGTCCTCAACAGGAAAGAACAGATAACATGCAGATAACTGCCAGGTCACCAGATAAAGGGCTGCAGCATAGCAAACGTTGAAATGCGCAGATTTAGGGCAGCAGAGGTGGCATGAAAACGGAACAACAAAATGGCAGTCGCAGTCAGACGCGAGCCGTCAGGAACTGCAAAAGGTGAAATACCGGCAAAAACAGCTTCCCTTGATCCGTAAAGCACACGTAAAGATGCCGGGTGTCTTCCGCCACACTCCGAGCACTGCTCCGGCAGTCCAAAAAGGAAGGAAACGCCTGAAAGAAACCCCGTCACCTCACGTCGTAACGGAGCTCTCCAGACCTGCGGCCATCTTCCTTGGTGCCGTAGCCACGCCCATCGGTAAATAGGCTTTTTAGTCTGTCCTTGGTACCGCCTTGTCTCCATTTATTACCGCCCATAAGGACTGGACCTTTTACTGGTCATGCTACACGATCTGCTTTGTCATGGCTAACAGCACTACTTTGTTTTTTTGGGTTTTTTTGTAGCGCGGTGCGCTTTCACTTTAGCGGCAGCTCTTGGTTATTTAATTAATTTGCAGCGCGGTCCTCTCACTTTAGCGGCCGCGCTTGGTCATTTAATGAATTCGCTATTTTCTTCTGCGTGTGGGGCACAGGCGGGCTAGAGCCCGGCACGTCACGCGACGATTTGTGCGTTTGCATTGTGATTTTAGACCCAATTGTGGTGAGCTGGTGCTTAAGATACATTCCTATTTTTGGGCAGTGGTGGTTTCCCTGCCTGGGATGAATGGTATGCTGCAAAGGCAGTGTGCTGCTTTCGTGCTGGTGTGCATGGTCTTTTCTTTTGTGTGAGATTAACAGTAATTCAGCGGCCTCTCTTATTCTGAAGCAGCTAAAATTTGCAACAAAGTGTGCGAGTGGGTGGTGGCGCCGGGGGGTGTACTGCTGAAATTTAATAGCTTCATTGGGAGCTGTTCTTAGCGAAAACTCATGGCTCCTTTGAAGAAAGCACGCATATGTTTTACCATCTCGGTAACTCCTAATTTTATGCGGTATATGATTTGGTAATGCAGTATTTTACACAAACAAATTAATGCGATAAAGTACATGGAATGGAGTCCTTAAACAGCTTTGCTGAGCACCCCGCTGAAAATGTAAAACCCAGCCCTGTTGATACTACAGTTGGTTTTAGGTTTTATGATCTAATATGCAAAGTAGGTCTGTTTTTTTCGTTGGAAGAATACCAGTAAATGAACAAAACGTGTATTAACATCAATGGTAATTTATTTGTCAATATCACGAAAAGCTGCCATGTTTATACCATCTTGTAAACCCTGAGCAAGGATTTGCTTTGCGGGCAGCAAAAGCTAAAGCAATCATCTGTGGATGACTGAATTGTATTTTTTATTCTGCTACAAATTCATATTTGTTCATGGCCAGACCTAACTTTTCTCCTATGAGATCCTGCTCCCATTGGCCCCTGGTGCGACTAGGTACTTGCATTAAAAAAGAAGGTTACCCCCTATTTAATTGAGGCCTAAGAGGAGGGGGAAGGAAATAAATACAATAAGAAACCTCTTATCTGGCCTATCTTACTTTTCAAATGGTAATGACTCTATACTAAAACTTTTCACAACTCTTTAATTCTTCCAACACGGGACTTGGTGTTTTTCAGGAGAGATGAGTATTTTATGCACACGTTTGGAGGCAAATTATTAGATGTAAATAAGTTGAATGTATTGGTACCTTGTACAGCATAAAACTGTGCCCTTATACAGAATATTGTATTATTACAGATAAACCCCCAGACAAATCTCAAGGATGAAATGTGTAACTCTTTGGCCCTGAAGAAGGTGACTTTAATTTATGTTTCACCGAGACGTACGTAGGCCAGTGATACGCATCTGAAAGTCCTACTCAAGGAACAAGCCAAAAAGACGAATAAGCTAATATCAAATTGATGGACTTGCCTGCATTTTCGAATTGTGGAAACTCATGATAAAGAACAAACAGTAACAAGTAGTAGGCTTTGTTGTTTCAGATGTGTTTTTTATTGTTTGTGTGGTATGCTAGTTGGTATGTAAGAGTAGAATGATAGGTGAGAATGGAAGAATGATGGAGATACATTTGAGGGTTGTCTACACATAAATTATTGTTTAGAAAAGTTTAAAGATGTTTTTGTCCAATTTGAAAGAATGTGAATTTGTTTTTTGTATCACTATGTTTGCATAAATACCAAAACAAAGTGTGAAAAAAATACAAATGTTTTTTATAAAAAAGTAAATATATATATATTTTTTTGATAAATAAACAAAACTCAACACAAGATTAATTGTTGTGTATAGTTTCTATGCTGTAAGATAAATGCTTTGTGTAGGGTCAATACCATTTGAAAACTAAGATAGGCCAGATAAGAGGCGACTTGGTACTTGCCCTGAACTCCGCCTTGTCAACCAAGCAAGCCCAAATTGCTCTTGTAAGAGGGGTTCAGAGAGGTTTGTCCCATCCCTCCTCCAACCCATTTACACAAATGCTTCGAAAAAATGAGAACGAATCCCACAAACTGCGCTGCATTTATACAGAACAATTTTCACCTAAATTTGCTCAAAACCCATAGGCTCAGAAAGAGCACCCATTAAGTGGTTAGGAACTTTCATGGTATGCCAAGTCAGTAAAGCCTCACGCTCCCCAGGGGTAGACCCAATTTATTTCAAAATATGCATTAGGCCCCATTTGTCAATTACTTCCATGGTGTCAGGACTAGCATTATGTCATGGATGGTCTCCTCATACTATCGGTGCCCCTTTATGGCAATAGTTACATACAATATGACAGTACCAGTATTTACTACATCTATATTCCATGTGCTACTCCCACGTCAACAATTGCCTCTAGTACGTCAGGGCTAGCATTTTGTCATGAATGCTACCTTATGCCAAGGACTACATACAACATGACACTGCCAGAATGTTGCCTTTGATTGCTGCCATATACCATGGTTGATCCATGTCAAAAATTACTTCTAGTGCGTCAATACCAGCATTTTGTCTCCCTAATGCCAAGAATATTCTCCAGCATTTTTCCACAGCTGGTCCATGTGCCAAAAGATTTCCTCTACTGTGCCAGCATTTTTACTCTGGGCACTTCTTATCCCAAGAATTACACCTAGTATGCCAGCACCTCTCTCTTCCCAAGAGTGCCCCTTTATTCTACAAATTGGGTTTCTCCTGCCAGTGGCAGCATTTTGTCACATATGTCCCATGTGCCAAGAATTACTTTCAGTGTACCAATGTTTTGCCATAGGGTCCCCTAGTATACCAGCATTTTGCCACAAATGTCCCTTAAGCCAAGAATTACATCTGATGCCAATGCACATTGTCTCTACAGTTCACCCCAACTCAGTGAGTACCAGTGATTATGAGTATCCCTCACTCTGGACCTTCTGGCCTACTGTAAGTCATTCTTCTAACTTACAAAATACAATTTTTAGTGCTGACCAACCTCTCTATTATGATATTCACAATAACCATTACCTTTCCTATTCAGTTACAGCTTATAAGTGCTCTCAAATTGATCCCTGTCCTGATGATGATCTGACTTCATATAGAGGTCGAAACACAGCCGACAAACCATTAAACTCAAATTACCATATCAGTCCATTAATTGTCTAGAGTCTTGTTTTTTATTTGCATACATCCATCACCGTGTCACATTTGCTGTACTGTGATCACCTTTTCCTGAGCACTCTGCTGTCAATGAATGAAAAAATATATTGAAGAAATGTACTGTAGCGAATGTTAATTACGTCACTGTTGGCCATGCTTGTTTCCATATGTGATAATCTGCACATTAGTGGCTAAATCTGACATCCACAATATATACTACTGTTTTTGGAAAATTCATTTTGAGCCACTGTTTTCCGTAACACAGTTAATATGCCTGTGCCAGCATTTTACCTGGGTACCCCTTAATCAGGCCCACTAGAATTATGAGGCAGGGAAGGGCTAAATAAAGCAGCAGGGGGAGAGCAAATTACGCATCAAAGGGGAAATTACGTGGCATAATGCTGCACATTTTGTGGTAATTTTTCTGCATTACTTTGTCATTTTTTACACTTATGAGCACTGTCTGGGCATTGGTTGCACCTCATTAGTACAAGTTTAGCATTCAAATATAACAATAGGCAACAGAAAGGTGACCAGTCTACCTTTGCAAAGGGCATTGCACTGAAACATGTGTTGCTGCTAGTTTTTAGTAATGTTTGAACCATAAAAATGTATTTGGTTAAACTGCAGATTATGCAGCATGTGATGCATTAAGTGGCAAATGGAGCAAATATTTAACAATGCAGAAAACACAGCAGCCACACAAACACATAATTCCAGTGGCTGTGCCCTAAATGCAAAGAATTACCTCCAGTATGTCAGGTTTTGGCCATCAGTGCCTCTGTAGGCCAAGAATTACCTCCAGTGTGCCAGGGCCAGCGGAAGACTAAAAAGCGTAACGCACACTTTCACATACACCCACTCCTTGTCAGTCACTCTCACATATTCACTCACCCCATCAGTCACTCATGCACATGCTCTCACACACACTTATGTTCACTTCCATTTGCTCCCTTACTCTCATTCATTCTCACTCAGTCACTCACTTGCACACACACACTTTTTCTAGCTTGGTATTGATTATTCTCACTTAGTCTCATTCACAGTTACACTGTTGAACACTGTTACTTACTCCCCTTCACTCCCCCTGTCACACATACAGACATGCTCAAACACATTTCTTTTTTAGGTCGAGCCTAGCTCCTCGCTCTGCAAGGTATGCTCTAATAGAGTATGCAGTGGAAGCTCCGCTCACTCTCCGCCCATATTTGCCATTGGCTTGTGTCATTGTACTTCTTAAATTCTGATTCGTAAAAAGGCTGGTTAGTCCCTCCTTGGTACCTCTTTGTCTGTATTTGTTACCACCCATAACGACTGGACCTTTTACTTCACTTGTTAAACGGTCTGCATTATAAGTGGGTGAGCACTATTTTTTGTTTATTGACACTGGGGACAGTGGCTGCTTTTTTTTTAAAGTATTTGCATGCAGAGCATGGCGCCCATTTCAGAGACATCGCACTTAGTTTCATTTATTGTTATTAGGTTTTAACTTTAATACTGAGCGCGGTGTCCCTAAAACGGGTGCAACACAATAATTTTTTTGTTTACAACTTTCAGAATAAGAGCGGCACCCGCTTCAGGGATACCGCACTGAACCAGGCACAGCTGCTGCTATCAACATGTTTTGGCTTCTTCGCTGTGCATTCCCTTCCCTCAGCTAGTCCGTGCTTGCCTCCTCTATTGGCACCCTCTCTCCCTCACATGAGGGGGCGGGGCTTTGGGGCAATCTTAGGGAGTGAAAAGAAGCATTTGCAATGCAATAGGTCTCGCATTTACGTGAGTTTTAGCTATTGGCATTTTAAACGACAATGTCTTATTTATGTTTTGGTTTTTAAAACTTAAATAAAAGGCATTGTCATTTACAGTGCCAATAGCTTAAACTCGCCTAAATGTGAGGCCTATTGCATTGCAAATTCTTGTTGAAGGATTGGGGAGTAGACAAGTTGACAGGCCATTTCAATTGGAGGATGGTCTGGCAAAACCTCAGATATGTGTTTAAATTCTTCATGGGTAGTTTTTCAGCCATGTTGAGTGTTCCTATATCAGCGATTCATGACTAGTAAACTACTAAGCAAAGACATGTTGAGTTATTTCCTGAAGGCGACATGAGAGGGGTTGGTGTGGAGTACCAGATGTTATGAGCATTGCCTGAGAAGAGTTGGTTCAGTGTGAAGGATTTTTTTAGCAGAGGGGTTTCAAGACAAAGGGCGTCTGCACTTCTAAGTGTTTTGTATTATCCTGAAACAATACATTTATGGGCTATGTAGTTCGGCGTTCCGCAGTGTAAGGCCTTGTAAATAATACAGAATAGCTTGCATTGGCTTCTGGTTTTGATCGGAAGACAATTGAGGTTTTTCAGTATGGATCTCATTTGTTGCTGCCTGATACTAACTGTGCTGCGGAGTTGAGTACTGTGCTCCATGTATAGATTACAAAGGGTGGGTGAGAGGATTGAGCCTTGGGGGTTGGTGGGGCTTGTTCAAGTTAAGCGGGATCAATATGTTTTTAGCCACTTTCACATGTTGGGAGTCGATTGAGGGGTATGATGCAAACCATGATAGCACTAGGAATTCTCAGGCTCGTCCACTTATACAGGATCTTTAGCTGAAATTGATTATAAATCACTGAGAGATTGTGTGAGGCTCTGCTGACATGAAGATCTCTGTTGATGTGGAGGGGTGGATTTCATGAGAGAGGTAGTGTGGTTGGGTCTGGGGCCCCAGTTTGGGTATCTGTTCTGGTATGTAGGAGGGTGAATGCTCAGAGTTCAAAGACGAAGAAGCTACTGGTCAAGAGTCCAAGTTGGATTGAAGCTTGGATTGGAGAGGTATGAGTATATCCTCAATTTGTTGGGTGACCTTTGAGCAGAGTAAGGCGGGGGAGTTGTGAGGGGAGTGATTTTGAGGTGATGGTGAGAGTAGGGTTTATGTGGGTGAGTTGATCGTGTAGAACTTCCTGGGAGTATGTACTGTTTTGGAATAAGGATGGGGTGGGAAGAGGGGTCAAGTGGGAGGGGGTACTGCTGTAGAAGTAGAGTGGATGCCACGGGTTAGAGAGAGGGGTCAAGCATCATTGGAAATGTTGGACTTTGAGGCAAGGAGAGGCGAAGGAGTATAAATTAGTATTTTCAGTGGCCGTCAAATAGAGGGCATGAGGCTGTTATGTAGAAGTGGGTATAATGCAGTTGAGGTCATTGGGATAGTCACAATGAGAGTTCTTTTCTGAGTTTGAAAGAGGTTCTTGAAGTGTAGATCAAATTGGGTCAATGTATTGTCTGAGTATTGGACCATTATGTTACCAATATTATGGTCAGGTGGGGATATATCTATGGTTAGTCTCTTACCATGGGGAATGTCCTAAGATTCAGAGACTCTTCTAGCCTATCTGAGGGTCGAAAGCCAAGCGTTGGTGTTGCCTGTGTAGAAGAGAAGGTTAGTCTTAACACATCCATTTCGACTGCTGATGTAATGGTCTGCACATTGTGTTTCTGGTAATTCTTTCATTGACTTATGCTTAAAGTTTTTAGTGGTATGTTTCCAGTGGTTGGAAAGATTAGAGATTTTGTGTGAGTTCTGGCAACTTTTGATCAGGTGTTTGAGCAAGGAGTTTATGTTTGGGGTTTATGTTTGAGGTATTCATCGAGGGCTATTCGAAGTTAGATGCAGAAATGAAGTCGAAACGGTACATTTGAGGGAAGTGTGTTTGGTTAATTTCAATATAGAGAAGTAGAGAATTTGAAAGTTGGGCTGTGCGTGCAAGTTTACCACATTGTGAGGGAGATACAACTGAGAGCTGCCGCTGGAAACAGGTCTGCTGTGAGCACAAAAGATTCTAATGGAACATGAAGGCAGCATTTTGTGCCAGGCCTGTGTTCAATATGCCAAAGGTTTCATGTGAAAAGGCTGGTGTAGGTGAGGGGAGAATGAGTAGTGTGGCTTAATACGGTGAGTCTGTGCTGGGCAGAATCAAGTAAATCAGGGTCTTAGTAGGTAATCAAGAGGTGATCACTCATTTAACAGGATGCATCATTTGATGTGACAGATTGGAGTCAAACATTCAGGACTAGCTTATTCTCATAGGGAGAGGTGAGGTTTCAACAAGGGAAGTTGGTGTCGGAGTACACTATTACAACAATGGTCTTATTTCTTTTTTTGAAGGACCTCCCATGCCTCCTAATATTTAGAGTCTCATATTCTTTGGGGCCCACCCAGGAGGGCGGAGGGGGGATTGACCGACCACAGACACAGTAGTAAGGTGTGACAAAGGCCGCTTTATTGGAAGCAGGTGCATCCTGAATAAACAAACCTTGGCCTGCGCCAAACAAAACTAATCCTCACTAAATAAGGAATACCTAACAAACCCCCCACCCCCTCCCCTAAATGATATCCCCCCAATCACAACATACTCACAACATAACCACACCCTCCCATGTGCAACATGCCTTCTTTCTAAATTAAACATACCTTCACCCCTGCAGAGAAACCCCACCCCCTGTCAAGACAATCCCAGTGCTCCAACTTAGCCCCTTTTTTCTAGGAAAAGCGCCACCTCCTTGTATAGCACACCTACACCTGCTCCAGCGACACGATAAACCCCCAACCTCAACCTGATGCACCAGCTCCCAACAAACCCCCTCAGAGCCACCACCGAAAAAACACCCTTTACACAGGCTGCCCCGGAACCTCCGATCTCCCCTGGCAACCCCCCCTTGAAAGCGGGTTCCGACCCTCCAAGCCCCCCAGGAAAACACACACACCACCCCAACAAAAAACACAGGGAGTGTGGGCGGTAAAAAACCTCGAGCCTAGGGCCCCCTCCGGCTGCCGTGTCACTGCCACCGAAATGGTGGTCAGTAACACAAAATGGCCGTATAAATATCCCCCCAGCCCAACCATCCCAATACCCAGCCCAAACACAGCTCAAAGCCCAAGGAAGTAGCCCAACCAGCCCAAAAACCCCAGCAAACCCTGCTCCGTCTCCCCCCTCCCTCCGGGCCCCAAAAACCCCCGGGGGTGGCAGGCCTCCCGGGGATTGAACAACCACAGACACAGTAGTAAGGTGTGACAAAGGCCGCTTTATTGGAAGCAGGTTCATCCTGAATAAACAAACCTTGGTCTGCGCCGAACAAAACTAATCCTCACTAACTAAGGAATACCTAACAAACCCCCTCAGCCCCTCCCCTAAATGATATCCCCCAATCATAACATACTCACACCCTCCCATGTGCAACATGCCTTCTTTCTGAATTAAACATACCTTGACCCCTGCAGAGAAACCCCACACCCTGTCAAGACAATCCCAGTGCTCCAACTTAGCCCCTTTTTTCTAGGACAAGCGTCACTCGAAAGTCACATAGTGACTTTCGACCCCCCCCCCCCTAGGACATCCCCCCCTTTGGGTATCTGCGGACCCCCAAAGCTGCGTCCAGGGGCTCTTTCATCTGTACCAGGTATAGCTCCATCCCATAACGTGACAAGGGCACCCCGTGCTCTCTGAAAAAATACACCGCCCCATACCTCAGGTCAGGATGTTCCAAACACCCTATCCCCTCCTTAGCACAAAAGTCCTTCATCTCTCTGTTGATTTTCCTCCTGGCCCTGTCTATAACCCATGGACGCTCCACCCCCCCCCCATCAGACCCTCCTAGGAATGAACTCGGACCAGATTACATAGCATCCTGCCCATTTCGACTTAATTTCTAACAAGTCCCGCTTCATTTGCTTCATCAGCGCCAGCCCCTTGCACATAACCAAGTAATTTTCCCCCACGTGAATGAGCACCACATCCGGACACACACCACCTTTCACCACATTGTTCAAAACCGGCACCAATTTGTGCCAACGCATCCCTCCTTTTCCACACCATTGACACCGAAACAATCTGATGTCCAACTCCAGATTCAGGCTCCGATGCCTGTCCCACTCGGCCCTCTCCGCTCTCTTTACAAATGAATGCCCCACAATGAAGATTTCCAACACCGCCGCATCCGGCCCTGCCACAGCACCTGTAAAGACACACATGTAAGAGAGCGGCAGTACATCCCCGTCATTGCATTCCGTCTACCCCCCGCAACCGAACGTATTTCTTGTAACAATCCGATTTCCACCGCCCCAAACACTTTATGTCCTCCGTTCCCCAACCTTTGGGCGCCGCGTCCGTCGCCGCCCCTATTCTAAAGGAATGCGTCCCGAACGTCATGGGGTCCTCACCCATCCACCGCAGGGCGTGCCGCAGGACCCCCAGCGCCTGACTCGCCGTCACCCGGCCATCCATCCCTCGACCAAATACCTCCCCCCTTGCCTCCTGCCGCCCGGCCGCCAATCGCCGACCCCACTCCGCGGGACACACACCGGCCACCCTCCCCGGCCCCAACACCACCCAAGTCCCCACCCCTCGCTGATCCGTCTTAGAGCGCCTCAAGCGTACAGCCACCTCACTCGCCTGCACCTCCACATCCTCCCACAGCACCACCACCCACCTTTCAAACCCACTAGCTCCGACACCCGAAACGCTCCAAAAAACAGCCACGACACAAGCGTGGAAAACAACACCGTCTCCCCCCCGTCGTGACACACCAACGGCAACGCCGTTATCAGGCCTCCTAGCATCTCTTCCGTGATAGGCCGCCGCTGACTCAACCGCGCACCTCTCTCCCTTGCCCAACCTTCCAACAACCTCATGCCCAACTCCCTGGCCGACGGCGGATACCCCCACCACAGCTTTCCCATGAACGCCACCGCCGACAGTTTACCCGCGATCGTCACCCGAGACAAACCCTTATCCATCATGGCCAGCATGAAACGCACCACCTGCTCCTACCGCTGCCATCGGTCCCCCTGCCTTGCCGCTCCAGACTGCCGAAATTCCGACCACGCCTGTTCGTACGCCTTCCATGTAGACGCCACCACCGAAGACCTCACCAGTTGAACAACCCTGCGTCTCCCACCGACCTCAGCTCCCTCGGCACCGGCATCTTGGTCTCCTCCGCCGCCATGGCTAGCCCATGGAACCTCTGCCACTGTGAACGAGACAAAGCATCTGCAATGTCATTGTCCACCCCAGGCACATGTCTGGCCTGAACAAGATGTCATGCTCAAGGCAGCGAAGTCCGAACACTGTCATCAATTTGAGCACCTGCGGGTCCCGCGCCGATTGCCTGTTTACCACCTGCACAACGGACATATTGTCCACTCGGAACAACACCTGCTTGTGAGCCAACTCCTGCGCCCACACGGACCCAGCCACCAACAAAGGGAACAGTTCCAAAAACGCGATGCTGCGGCCCCCCGCCTGCCACTGAGGCGGCCACTGTTCCGCGCACCAGCGACCCGCCCAGTACAAACAGAAACCTCCAACACCCGCTGCGTCAGAAACCATCGTGACGTCCCACTCTCAGTCCTCCGGAGGCGCCGTGGGCACCCCGCTAAACCACTCCCAAAAAAGTCAGCCACATCCGCAAATCCTCCTTCGACCCCGCCGACAACCTCACGTGATGATTCGACAACGTCAAACCCGACAACGCCAGGCCCAGCCGCCGACAGAACGTCCGCCCCGCTCGCACCACTCGACACGCAAAGTTTAAATGCCCCAATGGCACCTGCACTTCCCACACCGTCACCTTCCGCCTGTCCAACATGCCCCTGACCAACGCCTCCATTGCCGCTTTCTTGTCGTACGGTAGACGTGCTTCCATGTCTGCTGAGTCGAGCTCTATGCCTAAAAATGACAGCACCAAACTGGGACCGTACGTCTTCTCTGGCGCCAGGGGAACCCCAAAGTAGCCCATTAGTTCCTGGAAATTGCGCAGCTGTTGCTGACAATCCGACAAACCGGGCCGTCCCACCAAAAAAAGTCATCCAAATAGTGCGTCACCGTCTCAGAGCCTGTGCGCCAGGAAAAAGCCCACTGCAGGAAAGAGCTAAAACGCTCGAACAACACGCAGGAGATGGAGCACCCCATCGGCATTGCCTTGTCCACAAAGATGCTCCCCTCTAATTGAATTCCCAACAACTGGTAATCCTCCGGGTGCACCGGGAGCAATCTGAACGCCGATTTGATGTCGTAATCACCATCAGTGCACCCGGCCACACCGCCGTCACTATCTTCTGCGCCACGTCAACCGACGAGTAGGACACCGACGCGAGCTCCACCGAAATGAAGTCATTCACCGATGACCCCTCCGGCCACGACAAGTGATGTATCAGCCGGAACTGCCCCGGCTCCTTCTTGGGCACCACCCCAATCGGGGATATGATCAGGTTCGGCACTGTCGGCTCCGCAAAAGGACCCGCCATTCGGCCCTCCCGCACCTCTTTGAACAATTTCTCTTGCACCACCCCCTTCCGCACGTTCACCGACTTCAGGTTACCCGCCCAACGCGCGATCCGCGGCCCCTCGTACCCCAACCAAAAACCCTCCCGGAAGCCATGGCGCAAAACAGCCTCATCGTCCGCCCGCGGATACGCCGCCAGCAAAGGCTCCAGCCGGTCCAGCCTAACTGGTGTACGAGCCCTCTCCCAGAGCTCCTGCTCCTTCCCTGCCCCCCCTCCCCTCCCATAGTCTGTCCACCCGACGCTGCAGGCTGATGGCCCGCCGCCGCATGCTGTTGCCCAGGGGGCCTCCAACACCCCAGCAGCGCACCACTGGGTGCCTCCTACCGCACTTCGAGCATTCATGTCCAAAGCGGCACACCTGTCGGCCACATGCCCCCTTGTTGAAATCCCAACAAGCTCCGACCGTGGACTGCCCAGCACTCTCTCCTTGGCCCACCACCCCACGGGTGGGACAGGCGGAAAAGGGGGGTGACGCGAGTGGCAAACCGCTCGCCGTATAAACGGTGCTGCCGAACTTCTCCCCGTCCATCGTCTGCTGATACAAATCCGAGTCCAGCTCCCCCCACTTCGCGTCCGGGTCCGACGCCATCCTGGCCTGAAACTCCTCGTCGTAATGTGACCAAGCGTAGCCGGCGTACGTCACATGCGCCCTCCGCACCACGTCCATGTACTTGAACAGCGTAAAGGCCCTGTCCGGGTACTTTTCGCAATAGACGCTGGCATAGATGAGGAACGCCGCCGACCAATTGTCAATCGTCAGCGGTACCTTGGGGCGCCTGGCCAGCTCCTGCTCCTCCTCCTTTGATCCCTCCTTAGACGTGAGCTCCCTGTGAAGGAGCTTCAGCATCTCCACCTACTCCCCTTTCCATATCCTCTCTTTCGTCGCTAGCGAAAGATGGGTCCCCAAAGGTTTCATCACTCCCATGTATGGGAGCTTACACACTGGCACCACGCAGCTCTCCTTTCCCCCGGCGGTCGCACCACCCGTCGTCGCACTCGCCGCCGCTGTGCCACCTCCAGCGGCCGGCCCCGCCGCCACAAGCGCCAGTGTCCGCGCCGCTGCGCCCCCATCGCCGACCGCCCCGGCGCCCGCCGAAGCTACCGCCACGTCCGTGCCTACCCCGGTATCCGTCACGTAGCGTCCCTTCACCAGCCGCACCAAGTCCTCCCCCGTGCCTCTGTCCCCACCGAGACCTGCGTGCGGCGCTTCCTGCCCAAACCACTCCCCGCTTCGTTCCACACCTTACCTGGCGTCAAGGCTGGCGTCCGCACTGGATCCCGCCGCCTAACCAGTGGAGCTGGGGGGGCCGTCACTCTGGGCGCATCCAGCTGAGGTCGAACCTGTAAAACACTGCCAACAGCATTACTGCCCCCCCAGTCCCGAACCTCCCCCTCCTCCTCAGACTCTCCATCACACACCCTGTGCCCCCCCCGCCAGTCACGTCTGTCCACCAGGCAGTCCACACGACTCAACCCCGCCTTCTCCCTACACACCGTCATCAACTCACCCAGATCCACACTCACTCTCCTCCCATTCGCCACGCCGGAGTCAAATGCAGCATTCACTGCAGCATCTCGCTCTCCGCAATCCCCGGCGGCCACCTCGACCCTTCGTACCCGGCGCCCCGCCGACTGCCATGCACCTCAGCCAAGTCCCTCGTTGGAGCACGACCTCCCGTACTAGGCAGAGCCGGCCCATCCCCTCGGCAAGCTGCTCACCCGAGAACCTCTCCCACTGCGCCTGCCAAGGAAAAAACGGGGAGTCCAGCATGCCGGGGTAAAAATGACCCCACGTCCCCCAAAATCCCCCCCGCACCCCATCCCCTCTGCGGCCCCCTCCCCCAGCCCGCAGAGTGGCCCCCTCTCTTAGCCGGCCGCTCCAGCCAACCCCCCCTCCACCCACAGAGGTTGCCCCTACCCACCCCCCCATGTCGCCCCACACGGGTCCCCCGCCCCCCAACCCGGGCCCCCCCCAGCTCGGCCCTCCACCCCATGCCCCCAACCCCACCCCGGAGTGCTCCCACCCCCAAACTCCTCGCACCCCCAACTCCCCAACTCCCCAACCCCCCGTCGCCCAACCGGTCCCCCACAGAGCACCCCCCGGTCCTGCCCTGCGACCACCCCACTCCCCTTCTGCCCCACCCCACACACCCCCGCCGGCGACCTGCTGCGCCCCACCACGCTCTCCCCCTCCCCCGATGAGGACCCCCAGTCCAGCTCAGCCTCACCCCCCTTGCCCCCCTCCGCCCCCCTTGCCGCCTCATCTTCCCCCTCCCCTCCAGCTCCGATTCTTCGATCAGTAACGGGGAGTACCCCCTTGCCCACAGCCCCCTGCCCCCCTTGGGCCAGCCCCCCCACCCACCATCGCGGCCTGTGTCTCGCCTACACCCCTGTCCCTCCCACGAGGCACCCCTCCCTGCTCCCTCTCCTGCCTGCCAGCGCCTCCTACCACCTCCTCCTCACATGGCACCGCCGCCGTCATCTTGACTCCCCGGCCCCACCTCCTGCCCTCCCGTACCGTCCACAAAAGCCAGCTCCGACCTGGTAGCAGCAACCTTCTTCCCCCTGCCCCCTTTCGCCCCTTACCGGACCGCAGTGCCGCCCCCCCCCCCTCGCTGTCTGGCCTCAGCACCCCTCCCGCCCCTTCCCCCAGTACCGCAAGCCCTCCGCAGCCGAGAACGCGGGGGCTCGCAGGCCAGCACAGCTGCCGCAGCGCCGTTGGCAGCGAGCCACGGCGGCCTCACCTGCACTTCCGGCCTGACGAAGTCGAGACGCCCCGCCTCCCCCAGCAACCGCAGGGCTTCCACTACGTGCGGATCCTCAATGCTCGCTATGACGCCGACAACACCACCGGCAATACCGCGACTCCTAGAACGCAGACCACGCGACACCACAACACAAAACCTCGAGCCTAGGGCCCCCTCCGGCTACCGTGTCACTGCCACCGAAATGGAGGTCAGTAACACAAAATGGCCGTATAAATATCCCCCGAGCCCAACCAGCCCAATACCCGGCCCAAACACAGCCAAAAGCCCAAGGAAGTAGCCCAACCAGCCCAAAAACCCCAGCAACCCCTCCTCCGTCTCCCCCCCTCACTCCGGGCCCCAAAACCCCCTGGGGTTGGCAGGCCTCTCGTTGGTCGGCCACCCCCCCAAAAACCCCATTCTTCTTACGTAGGGCTGCACTAAGAGAAAATCCATCTTTGGTTTCTGTGGTCCTTACAAGGAAATGGTAAGAAATATTAGACTTTCTTTTATATTTGCAGACCTGTGAGGTGCCCTTTCCACTGGACCTTCATTTATTTATGTGGACTATGAGGTGTCTTTTTCTTTGATCCTTCTATTTTTTATAGACCGGTGAGGTGTCCTTTCTATTGGTCCTGTTAGTTATGTGGACCTGTTTGGTGTCATTTTCAATGATCTTTACCAGTACCACTAAATAGTGGAAAGAAAGAAATGAAGCAAGAACCTATGTGTTGTGGGGGAGGGGCAAGGGTGGTGTAGGGAGGACAGCCAAGGTTTTAAGTTATGTCCTCTGTTCTGGGTCCCCAATTAAAGATCCTCGCCTTGTCTCAAAGTTCTGTAGTGCCACCGGGACCCTGGAAGAAGGTGTGCAGAGGGAGGTGCAGCTCGCCATACTGCAGCCTGATACAAGGTCTTTGGAGCATGGAGGGAAAATCTCAGGGGATTGCAGCCCAGGCTAGGATGAATTCAGGGGCCATCCAGATCGCACTGCAGCACCACCGGGACCCACGAAGGTGGCCTATGGAGGGTCTGGGTGGCCTGGTTTTGGTGGCAAAGGCTCAGTGTCGTAGGTACTGCGGCTTGGGTTACGATGCATCCTAGGGCCATGCAGAGTTCATCTCCACTCCAGGGACTTAGGTGGGACTCAAATACTCCAAGAGAGAAGAGGGGCCCAATCAACCCTGGTGAATTCAGTTAGCCAGAGGCCAGTGGGTCAGGTTATGACTGGGCTGCTGTTCAGTCGTCGTTCAATCGACCAAAGGGGCATCCAGTGCTCCTTCCTACAGAGGAAATGATTGTCTTGATTCACCCACCTGAGAGGTGCTGGCATCGTCAAACTTCTATCTGCTGGGGTCCTCATCCAGGTAAGCAGTGGATGCTAGCTCTGCTCTGGGTGATGTTCATTTAGAGGTTTTTTTTCTTGAGTCTGGTCTGGGAGTGCTTTTGTGGTGGATGGCTGGGGCTAAACAGGAATGTCTATGGATGGTGATTCCAGACCCGTGAAAAATGTTAAAGGACTGCCTCCATATTCAGCATCATAAGACTGTCAGGAATTCACAAATGGATTCCCAAACTCCGATCCATCCCATTTCCACCTCAGAAAAGGTTGCAAATTTACTACTGCCAAGGGCCGGCAAAACTCCCATTCCAGGGTGGAAAGGAAAACAAATTTGCTGGGGATGTAGGAGGAACTTCTTTTTCACAGGGAAAATATTACCCATGTGGAGAAAAAAAGGAAAAATGTGCATTTGCGCAAAGGATCCTATTCCTGCTGTTTGGAGTTCTCTACAAAGAAGAACTCCATAAAGATGGAATAGGAGCCCACGTGTCCTTTCCAGATTGTGCATGGCACAGCTTTCCAGGAATACTCCTGGAGATGTTTGTAAATAGTTGGGGTGGATGGAAAACCACCTATCTATATGTCTCCAACTTTTTTCGTGAATTGGGCCAAGGTGAGTTGATGGTGTAGTTCTCAAGTGTATCGAATGTGCAATCATGACAGAATATTTAAAAAACAAACATGTATGTATGGTTATAGTTTTGAGCATCTAGTCACAGTGTTTGCATCCTGGCACACTATGAGCCAGGGTGTATTCATAGTTTGATCCCACGGATGTCCAACAAATGCAACTGGTCCTGGCTGTAAACTTATGTTGCATCTTTCGATATTCATGTGCTTAAATTTAAAAAAGGCAGGTGTACAGATTGTTCTAACTTCGCTCACCCGGGCATAGAGTTTTGTTTTCATTGCATTCAGTGGCAGTTCATTCCATTAGAGCATGGGAGTGTTGACCCCCTGCAGGGAGCCACTACACCCCAGGCAGACTCTGTACATGCCTTTGTTCATTTCTGTAGGGTGGGGGCGGGACTGAGGAGCTCTCTCTCTCTCCTGGCGAGGATTGAATGGGAGGCTGTGTTGAGTGAACTGCTCATGTGAGATTGGCTGGTGTTTTCCATTTGACCAATGTCACGTGAAGTTCAGGTTTCCTTAATGAACACTACTAGAAGCTGGAAGAGCAGAGACACAGCCCCATCGGTCTCCAGTGGAGCATTGTCCCTCCCTGACCAAGCCTATATTGGCACTACTTTTATGCTGTTTGGTATTAAAAGCAGCATGACAGTAGTGCTTGGATTGGCTGGGATGCCATAGTGCCCACACCGCCATACGCTCCCGCCCGCTTGTACTGCACACACATATTACAATTCCCACCCAAGGTGACTCTGGAGACATTTTTGTGGGAAAGAACTGCTGCAGGTTTATTTCATACAACACAGGTATGACGTTAAAGTGGGTCATCTTACGGGCGATCCAACGCAGGCAGTCCCTCTCTGTCCCGCATGCCTAAGGTGCCATCTTGCACTGCGAGTCGATGCTCTGACGGTGCAGCACATTACCATGTTCGTTATACTCCCGCCCCCCTGTCGGGGCGGAGCGGTGTGGCACACCCCCGATCGGTTCAGGCCCCCCGCCCGCCCGAAGGACTAACGGGGCACCATCGCAGTTTTCCGGAACCTCCTTCGGCTCCTGGTCCTTTGCTCAGGCACCCTTACTGTGCCAGGCAGAGGTACCCTTACTGTACCCTTCTGCCGCAGAGGTACCCTTACTGTCCCCGTCTGCTTCCAGATCGCCCTGTAACTCCGCCTGCAACACAAAATCAGACCATTACATCGTTCAAAACTTCGCCTCGCCGCTCTAGCTGCTGGGTCAGGGTTCAGGGTGGGACAGAGCAGCGCCGTGGGAGCAACAGGAAGGAGAGAGGCCGAGCTTAGGGCTGCAGCAGAATATATAGCAAGGCGTCCCCTAATCACCTGGCGACCCCCCCCCCTCTGGCCAATGAGCGGTGGACTCGGGGAGAGGGCACCTGATAGGTAGGCTCCGCTAGCCGGGTGGGACTAAAGCGCTGCCCCACCCATGCTCCCCTGCGGGTCACGCGGTCAGCGGCATAGTGCCCACACCGCCATACGCTCCCGCCCGCTTGTACTGCACACACATATTACAATTCCCACCCAAGGAGACTCTGGAGACATTTTTGTGGGAAAGAACTGCTGCAGGTTTATTTCATACAACACAGGTATGACGTTAAGGTGGGTCATCTTACGGGCGATCCAACGCAGGCAGCCCCTCGCTGTCCCACATGCCTAAGGAGCCATCTTGCACTGCGAGTCGATGCTCTGACGGTGCAGCACATTACCATGTTCGTTATACTCCCGCCCCCCCTGTCGGGGCGGAGCGGTGTGACACACCCCCGATCGGTTCAGGCCCCCCGACCGCCCGAAGGACTAACGGGGCGCCATCGTGGTTTTCCGGAACCTCCTTCGGCTCCTGGTCCTTGGCTCAGGCACCCTTACTGTACCAGGCAGAGGTACCCTTACTGTACCCTTCTGCTGCAGAGGTACCCTTACTGTCCCCGTCTTCTTCCAGATCGCCCTGTAACTCCGCCACAGCTCTGGAGGAGGCTTCCGTCGATGACAGAGCCCCCCATCCACCATGCTACTTATGCTACTTACAACCTGCCGCTGTCAGAGCCTCTTGTATGTCTAGGAGGAACACATCCATCCCCAACCCAGACAGGTGCACCCCATCTTGCTTGTAATACCCTTCGGTTCTTTCTTGGATGAGTGCATGCCTAATGAACCCCAGGCCACTCTTTTCCATAAACTTCTGCATGGACATTTTCACCCTCCTGCGGGACTGTTCTATCGCAATAGGAGATCTGGCACCCCTCCACGTTTTGCGGGGGACAATTTCAGACCAAAACAGCTCAGTGGCCCCCAGCTTGTTGGTTACTGCTGACACATCCCTCTGCATGACCTGGATCAGGGCCCTCCTCCCCATCGTGACCAGATCATTCCCTCCCAGGTGAATAATGAGGATATCCGGAGGATCCCCCCTTTCAACCAGACATTGTTCAAGCTTGTATTTTAGGTGACCCCATTTCATTCCAGAAACACCCAACCACCGAATTTCTGTCCTTGCGAAAGCCAAGCCCCATTTCTTGGATGCTGCCCATCGTTCCAACCTGTGAACATAGGAATGGCCCATCACCCACACGCAACCGCCAGCTGTAAAGAAGACAAGACAATGTTCAAACGACCGATAAATGACGGGGGAGGACTGGACACCAACATGTTGACACACTTGTTTATTGATGCACTGCACACTGCACACTGAAAACGTGATTGACACATATATACATTGATTGGTTCGCCAATAGCCGTAGTCGTCCATAATATATGAAATGGATTAATAGCCATTTTGCACAGTAGAACGCCCTTGCACTCCCCTTAGGGGCGGATGTATCGCTGGTAGCAAGAAGATGACCACCTTCCTACCTTCTTAACTCCTTCCTTACCCAACCCCGCTCTAAATGCAGACGTGGCTGCTTCTATCCTGAACGAGTGGCTAGAGAATTTTTTCCCTGCCCCTGACAAACCTGCCTTCGCCAAGGCTGCGCCCATTACGCGTTCCAACTGGAACCTGGTTAAGGGTGTCCCATCGGCATGGATGAAGAAGTGCCCTCCCAACAATGGCCTGATCTTTAAATATTCCCTGACCGCAGTAACCGGGCAATACCTGGGGTCCTCCAACGCCTGTAGTACTTTTGTCGCGCCCTTCCCGGCCTGGTCCGTCTTCGATTTCCGGACCCTCAGCACCAGGGCGTCCCTTGCACATACATCCAGCATATCTAATGCTCTCCCAGACCTATCTGACTTAGACTTAGCCACCAGCTCGCTTGCTCTAAAGGCACCAAAGAACGCCAAGCAGAAGGCTGTTGAAAAAAGCTGGGCCTCAAATGCTGAACTGGTCACTGTCGGCAAAATGTCCATCATGCGCCGCAATGCGGGAAATTCGATCCCTAACCTCTGGTCGGCTGCCCTGACTTCCTCCCGGGCCCACCCCTTAAGTGCTGCCCTGATCCTGAATGCACTTGTGGGATCCTCGGCTCCGCTAAGCTTGGTATCATGTTTGAACGCTGCCAGGTGGCCGCACACCCAAGAGTGCGCCTTGCCCGCCTCCTTGGCCCACACCACAAAAGTCTCTACCTGCTCTACGGGACTTAAAGCAGAAGCTCCCAGTGAAAGTATTACTGTTCTGAAAGTAGTCAACTGGGCCGCATATCACCTCCGGGTGGCCTGTGCCAAGGAATGCTGTCCCATCGTCTTCAAACGCTCTCCCACTGAAGGAGCCGCCACAGTGGTGCCAGGAATGGAGTCATCGCCGCCCTCGCCTGCGGCCAGGCCTCCCGGAATCGGAGCCACTGAAAGCGAGAGAGAGCGTCAGCTGCCACATTCTTCACACCTTCATTATGCCTTGCCCTGAACTCAGTGTTACTCCGCAAACCCGCCCTGACTAATTCCCTGAGCAGACTCAGAACCAGGGGGCAGTTAGCTGACATCCCGTTGATGGCCTGGACTACGGCCATGTTATCCGACCAAAAGACTACTTTTCTGTTGCCCAATCCCCCTGGCCACAAGTGCAGTGCCGCCACTATGGGGAGGAGTTCCAGTACTGTTATGTTTGCAGTCACCCCTTTCTTGCGCCAGGCGTTTGGCCATCGCATGGCACACCACTCTTCAACGAATATCACCCCGAAACCTTCCCTACCAGATGCATCTGAAAATAAGCAAAGTTCCTGGCTGCTCTCCCATGGTGCCCTCCAGATCACAGTACCATTAAAGTTCAACAAAAATTCATCCCAGATCTGTAGATCAGCTCTCAGCCCGGGACCCAGTCGCACTAAGTGATGTTTCTTTTCAATGTTAGCCGTAGCCTTTGCCAATCTGCGAGAGAAAACCTTGCCCGCTGGTATAACTCGTGCTGCAAAGTTCAACTTACCCAACAGGCTCTGAACAACCTCCAATGTTGCCTTGTTCTTGCTGATCAGTGACCTAATGTCCTGCCTCAATTCCCTAACCTTGTCAGCTGGGAGCCTAGATTCCCCTTTGATGGTGTCCAATTCAATGCCCAGGAAAGTGAGTATTTGTGCTGGCCCCTCTGTCTTGCCCGGAGCCAGGGGCACACCCAAATGACCAGCCAGCCCTTCAAAAGCCCGCAAACCCTCTGCGCACTCCTGAGTGCACTCCCTGCCGAAGAATAGTAAGTCGTCTAGATAGTGAGTAACCTGGGAAATGCCATGCTTGTTGGTTAGGACCCACTGGAGGAAACAACTGAACGCCTCGAAATAGGCACATGAGACGGCGCACCCTATTGGCATGCAGCGGTCAAAGAAAAATTTGCCCTCCCACTTGAAGCCTAACAAATGTTGACTAGCTGGATGGACAGGCAGGAGGCGGAACGCTGCTTCTATGTCCGCCTTGGCCAGCCACGCCCCTTTGCCCATCCTCCGGATCATATCAATGGCCATATCCAGTGAACAATAAGTCACGGAACAGGCCCCTTCCTCCAGCCAATGGTTAACAGAATTGCCCTCCGGGTAAGATAAGTGGTGAATCAGGCGGTATGCCCAAGGCTGCTTTTTTGGCACAACTCCCAGTGGTGAAACTAAAAAATTCTCTAGGGGGGGGGGGACGGAAATGGGCCAGCCACCCTCCCCAGGTCAACCTCCTTCTTAATCTTATCGCTAACAATCTGGGGTAGATCCCTGGCTGATTTAAGGTTCAACGCGTCCCTACAACCCAGTGGCCCCTTGTAAGGTATTCTGAAGCCATCCACAAAACCTCCGGCCAACAACGCTTGCTCTTTCAAAAACAGGTACAATCTGATCAAAGGAAGAAAATTCTGTAACACGATGGGGGAGGGGCCCTTGCCACCCAGTGCCCTACTGGCCTGCTCCGTCTGGTCTCTGTGTCTGGGAGGGAGGGGGTTCTGGCCGTTGTTACAAGTGATGGCTGCGTGCTGGGCACCACATTTGCTACAGTTGTGGGCAAACTTACATGCTGTACCCCAGGTGCATGTTCCCCCGTTGAACAGTCTGCACGTTCCAGAGTTGAAACGTCTAGGTCCTGACCCCTGGCCCCTCCCCCGACCCCCACGAAAGGGCTGCTTAAAGGGACGCCTCGGGAACTGTTCCCATTGCTTGTTGTCTAACTCACCCTGCGCCTTGTAAGATGTGTCTCTCTGTCCGCTACCTGTTCTGCACATGTGTTTGATCCAGAGCTGGATATCCTTGTGGTCCCACCCTAAGTCAGGACAGTTAGCCATCGTTTTCCTAAAATCCTGATCATACGAGAACCAGCCCATCCCCCCGGACTCCCTTGCTCCCTGCTGTATGGTGTTGGCGTATTCCATCAGTGCCTCACTCTGAACCGGCTCCTTCTGCACAATCACTGCCGCTAGGATGTTAAAAGCCTCAGTCCAATTCTCTATGGTTTTTTCTGGCCAACGCTGGTACCTAACTTTTTTATCATCCTCTTTTCCCCCCATCCTCCTAGTGTCTGCACCCGCGTTGTCATGCATCAATAGTGTCAAAATATCGATGTACTCCCTCCTCCATACTCCTTCCTTGGCAGCCTGAGGTACCTGCCGTGCCAGGGAGCAACGGCCGGATGTCAATGGTGCCTGTGTCTGGTGGGACACTTTTCTCCTGTGCCCTTCTGTCGCACTGCCAATGGGAAAATCATTCCTGTATGTGACTTTACTTCAATAGTCAATTTCTTCTCGTTATCTTATTTAATCCAAAGTTTTTTTCTTTATCATACTTAATCACATCATAGCGGAGACTTGGTGTTGTGGCATTGAATTTATTTATTCATCATTTTCAAATACCGGACGTTGCCATAGGCTTCTACGAGGGCATGTGAGGACAAACATATTTCAACGCTGTTTTTATGACGTCAACATTCACCCAATGCATTTCGAATTAACAATTCTTCGTCAGGGGTTTGACTGAAAATGAAATGAAGGAAACTGGTAAACTGGCTGCTCAAAATACTAAATAACTCAATCAAATAACTTTAAATCAATCCTCACCATGTTCAAATAAATCCTACAAATGATTAGCATCCCATGGCGCTCCCTCCGTGCTCAAAACCCACCCCTCTCCCGGGTTAACAATCGGTATTTAGCTCGATGCGTTCAATATGACATAACTCACTCCCTACTGTGCAGTTCCCTCTAAACTCTACTTCACCCTTCTCACATTTACCTTTTCAGCGCCGCACCCGGTGGCATGACCTCATATCACTCCCTCCGTAACAGGCATTCTAGAAGTTTTTCCCTTCCGCTCACTCCGTTTTAAACGGGAAAAGACACACACCTGTGAGTAATATAGCTACAAGTCTCCACCCCTACTTGTAGTTCGTAAGTCCCATGTGGAGATAAACTCAATCTCCCATAGTGCTCTACATCGATCTAAGGAGGTGAACTCACAAAGACAGAAGATATGACACTAAAACGATCACGAACAACACTGATATATGAACGAGGCGACAGTTGAACTTTGATGCTCGTACAATTTGTTTTTTCTATAAATTGCTTTTATTTATGCTCGTAATTGATGTTTACGTTAACACATTGTCAAACATGCTCTTAAAGCTTAGAAGGATGTCATGAAAAGGTTCTGTTTTATTTAATTTTTTTTTTTGTGAGTTCACCTCCTTAGATCGATGTAGAGCACTATGGGAGATTGAGTTTATCTCCACATGGGACTTACGAACTACAAGTAGGGGTGGAGACTTGTAGCTATATTACTCACAGGTGTGTGTCTTTTCCCGTTTAAAACGGAGTGAGCGGAAGGGAAAAACTTCTAGAATGCCTGTTACGGAGGGAGTGATATGAGGTCATGCCACCGGGTGCGGCGCTGAAAAGGTAAATGTGAGAAGGGTGAAGTAGAGTTTAGAGGGAACTGCACAGTAGGGAGTGAGTTATGTCATATTGAACGCATCGAGCTAAATACCGATTGTTAACCCGGGAGAGGGGTGGGTTTTGAGCACGGAGGGAGCGCCATGGGATGCTAATCATTTGTAGGATTTATTTGAACATGGTGAGGATTGATTTAAAGTTATTTGATTGAGTTATTTAGTATTTTGAGCAGCCAGTTTACCAGTTTCCTTCATTTCATTTTCAGTCAAACCCCTGACGAAGAATTGTTAATTCGAAATGCATTGGGTGAATGTTGACGTCATAAAAACAGCGTTGAAATATGTTTGTCCTCACATGCCCTCGTAGAAGCCTATGGCAACGTCCGGTATTTGAAAATGATGAATAAATAAATTCAATGCCACAACACCAAGTCTCCGCTATGATGTGATTAAGTATGATAAAGAAAAAAACTTTGGATTAAATAAGATAACGAGAAGAAATTGACTATTGAAGTAAAGTCACATACAGGAATGATTTTCCCATTGGCAGTGCGACAGAAGGGCACAGGAGAAAAGTGTCCCACCAGACTTGGTTTTAACGTAACTGTGTAGAGGCTTGACACAGCTTCTGTTCGCACGCATCTTATCGCCTAAACTGCACATTAACGTAAACAACCAAGGGAAGGAGTGCAACCGCTCAATCTTTAAATTGCTAATGGTGCCTGTGTAACATTAGGCTTGGACGGCCCCACGGCGGCCGATTGTCCTGGATCAACCAGCCGTGATAGGTGCCGACCCCATAGCAGACACCCGGGCGGCATCCTGTGAGTTGGCCAGGTTGGCAGGCGTTGCAACTGCTGCTGGCACTGCAACTGGGGGAACCTGCAAGCCCGCACCCGAAGGCCCGTGACCGTGCGACCCTGCAATAGGAGTTCCTTGCTGAGCCCACACCTGCAGCACTGAATCAGAGGTTGCCGGAGCGGGGAGGAGTGCCATACCCTTCTGCACCGCCGCAACCTCATCTAAACGTTTTTGGAAGAATGACATCAAACTCAACATTCCGTCCATGGCCTTACCCATTTGGGCCAAGTCTGTCAGGCCCGCGGCCGACTCCTGCACCGCGGTAGGTGCCACCGTCAGTTCAGTTGGACTCGCTGCAGGGGGCGGTGGCGTCGTGCGGGGTTCCTTTCACGGCGGCTCGGCCGGGAATCCCTTGCTTGTCGTCTTTTGCTTCCGAGTGGACCTCCGCGTCGCTTCACCCGAGGGACCCGCCTTGTCCTCGGGGTTGGGGGCACCGGTTCGCCCCGCGTCCTCCTGCCTTCGCGCCTCGATGACGCCCTGGGCCCACGCTGGCCCCTTTGCCTGTGCCATGGCCAAAAATTCTGCCCCCAGCCCTTCTTGTGGTAGCGCAGCATCGCGAGTGCCCATGGCGGTGGCTTCTATCCTAGTGGGTTCCTACAAACGAGAAAATACGTGAGGTTGCGCTACACCTTGCCGAGTCTACTGGCAACTCCAATTTGTTGGGCTGCACTATCGGCAACAACATTACTCACAACCCGTACCCTTCCGTGTAACCCGTATCACTGTAATTACCTGTCGAATACTTTGGTAATTGTACCGCAGTTGCCAGTCCTTCCCACGTGTCCCAGAGCGCGATCTGAAAGACAACCGAATTACTCAAGTTACTAGGCTGCAGCGGTTTGGATCACAACAGTCCGCAATCGGCACTGTAATACATTTGTTTCCAATGCTATATATAACGGAGAGATGGTTGTTGTAATCGGGTGAAGTTCAAGCTATATAAAACCGCATAAACTAAATAACTAAACATGGACTATAATCATTTATTTTAGCAAGGTTTGTCCTGAACGCCGTGCCATAATATACTGCACTTTCTGCGTGGTGTGTTTTGGTTATGCGGCTCCGCATAGAACTCTCGAATAATTGGTTCCTTTTCTATATTCTAATTCGCCACGAAGTTCCCTACAATAATTCAGAATGCTATACTTTCATCTGTCTTCGCAGTCACTCCGTTCCCTCCTTGTAGAAGTAACCTTAAATTCGTAAATGAAGTGTTCACATATTCGTTGCCCCCAAAAGGCACAATGAACACGTGAAAAAGTTACCAGAACTGAAATATATACATTTTAAATTAAAGGACTTCACCCTTGATTTGACCATGAATAAATTCTGTTGCTCCTACATCTAATTTCCCTGCTGGTTGCTCTCTCGGTTTATGCCTACTTGCACTAGAAAGGGAATTTTAACATGATAGGTATAACCGTTGACAAAGCCAATCGTCCTGGCACGGTATAGGTGCAATGCAACCGCTTTGTATAACTGTTTGAATGGACAGAAGCAGTGCACTACCGGTCGAGCTGCACTCTATGCGAAGCACAGATTTTAGTTACAGACATTCACGCACCGGCCGTCAAACCAACCATCATTGAACGCGCATGCAGTTTGCCGCATAGAGCTGTTGCCTAAAAACTACCATAACGGGAAAGGCGCGGCAGCAGGTTGCGCTACTCCTCGCTGAGTCTACTGGCAAGAAAACACATGAGGTTGCGCCACTCATTGCTGAGCCTGCTGGCAACCGTAATCAGCTGAGCTAAACTGGTGCCTGCTCCATTTATGATTATCAACGAGAGAGGTAGGGCTCGAGTCAACACTCCTGTGCCCCATAAGGTTTATAAGAATCAACAGAGGAGTGCTTATGTGCAATTTAGAATAAGAATACTAAAGCAGAAATAAATAGAAAATGAAAAAAGTGGCAGTTTATTCCCGGACCCCTACCTGAGTCTGGTAGTCCTGTGTTCCAGCATGTCTAATCCTACTAGCCAGGAGGCGACCACCCTGTGGACCGGAATGACTGAATCCGACAAGGCAAGGCAACAAACCTTTTGTTTAGAAGGACCCTCACTCACCACTAGTTGGTGACATGCTTCATCATTGGGTCACCGCTGGGGTGACCGAATGCCGCCCCAGCGTGCTACAATGCCTGAGTTACAGCGGAGCGGGTTGGTGGTGAGTGTACTAGTGAATCAACTCAAATGTATGTGCAAAATAAGTGAGTGCAAGGTTAAAAAATACAAGGATAGAACCCAAAAAAACTTTTTAATGTGGGCCAACCTGTATTAGGAGCTGGTCAACATGTTTCTGCTGTCAAAAAAGCGGGATCACGCAGCATTCGTCAGGACCTCACCTCACATGTCAAATGGCAACATTAAAACATTAAAGACTTTAATGTTGCCATTTGACATGTAACTGAGTTGGATTGCATGTTTCTCTGTTGTTTGTGTTCTAAGTGTCAGTTTGTCCTTTTTTCTCCTTTTTACAGGTACCCTTAGGCTACTGTACTCTACAGTGTGCCAACACGGTAAATATCCGTGAGTAATTTCACTTTTACTATTTGTATTTTTGTATTTTTCACATTAAGTGCCTCACGGGTGGGTGTACCTTAGCGCGTACACACCCCCGGAGTGACATTTAGGCGAGGTCCTGACGAATGCTGCGCAATCCCGCTTTTTTGACAGCAGAAACATGTTGACCAGCTATTGTAATTAAGGACACCGCTCTCTTAATATAGAACCATTGGTTGTCCGACCTTCACGTTTTTAATCCTAATACAGGTTGGCCCACATTAAAAAGTTTTTTGGGGTTCTATCCTTGTATTTTTTAACCTTGCACTCACTTATTTTGCACATACATTTGAGTTGATTCACTAGTACACTCACCACCAACCCGCTCCGCTGTAACTCAGGCGTTGTAGCACGCTGGGGCGGCATTCGGTCACCCCAGCGGGGACCCAATGATGAAGCATGTCACCAACTAGTGGTGAGTGAGTGTCCTTCTAAACAAAAGGTTTGTTGCCTTGCCTTGTCGGATTCAGTCATTCCGGTCCACAGGGCCTGCTCCATTTACTCACATCCAACCCTTCGCAGGACTCGCACTCATGTAATTACCTGCTGATATACTTGCTAATCTTCCGCGGCTGCCAGTCCTTGCACGTGTTCCCGGGCGCGACCTGAAAGACAACACCGAATTACTTTCCGTGTACACTGCATTCGTGCTTTCTCTGTGTCTGCCGCTTCACCCCGTGCACAGCGGGCGTATTGGGCCGGCACCCGTGGCCTCAGCGGTCACACTGAACTCGGCGCCTACCTTGCAAACACCCATGTACTCTACCTACTCTTTATTCACATATTAGTAGCCTTCAAATTGTCGTGCTTTTCGCTCTGGAGTGGCAGACAAAGAAAAGCGCATGATGTTCATTTTGGAAATTACTGTATGTGTTTCAATGTTGCTTGGAGTTGAAACCTTGCACAAACATTTATCCGTGTACACATTATCCGTGTTCATGAACCAGAAGGAGGCCTCATCCGTTCTAATGTCATAAATCAATTTTGCGTGCATTCGACTTCATGAATATGTTTCATGTTCCCAGTGTGACACCACGACCTAACCTGACTATTTATACAACACCATGTTACCCATTCTAAAATCAGGACTACACCTTGTTTTAACACGAGTAGGTTCAGTTGGTTCAATTCAGTTGACCTAGCCACTTCTATTCATTTCTATTATATGTATTTAATCTATTGAATGCGATTTTATATAGCGCGAACTGTACCCGAACGTGGAGGCGTGTGTTTTCACACGAGTAGGTTCAATTCAATTGACGTCGTCACGACTCCTATTCATTTCAATTTTATGCGTGACAGATCGTTTTAGAGAACTGCTGTGCCTCACCAGAAAGAACCGGTGTCATTCAATGCCGGCAGGACAGACCGCAGGAACCCGACTTCCTCCGAAAAGAAGTCATCCGTCATGCGAGTCTGTGGGTATCAGTTTTGTCACGACTACGTCGAGGCCCTAGCACGCCATGTCTGTACCTTGGCTGCTCCTAAGATTATTGTTATCTGGCAACCTGGGCAATATAACGTTTAACGAAATTAAGCAAGATTTGCACTCTGAAACTGGAACACCTAAATATTCGCGTGTGCTAGAACAATGGCCTATTTTTTATCCGCTTTACCCCCGATCTGGCTCAACTGCGTGACGATCCCCCCCTCAGAAAGGCAACAACAGTGGCGTCATTGTGCGACCGCAGCTTTCGAGTTTAGTGCTGGTGGAGTTTTGCGTTTACCAGATAACCACGTATTAGGATCGCCATGATGCGTTCCAGCCCCCGGAAATTAACTGCCTATTACATTCTGGGAATCGTAATCATGGTTCATCTCAACTAAACTAACGAGACTGAAATCCATTCTACGGATGTTTGTGGCCGGAAGAACTGATCCAGGCACAGGTGTTACTGATTATAAGAAGGATGTGCTAACCTTCGCAGTGCTAGAAATGCCTCTCATCACGCTCTGATTTATTTAATAAACGAGCTCCGAAGAAACAGTCCTCATGACCCGTGCAAGGGACGCTGTGAATAGATAACCAGCTTAAGGCTATGTCCGATGTCGACAGAGCGCGCTCACCACAGAGCGCCTAACGAATGGCTTGTAACAAGGGACCAGTAATGGCGGCCGAATTATGGCGCCAACCCAGTCCCCTCGCTAATCGAATGACCGCTAACAAAGGACTGGTAATGATACTTGCACATCGCTAACTAGGAACACCAGTACGAGCGAATTATGGCGCCAACCCAGTCCCTCGATAACCTAACATCGCTAACTTAGGAACACCGGTGCGAGTGTGAACAGCGATACAGCAATTAGTGTAAAACATCACGCACCGGAAAATTAGAAGTTTACTAACCACTGCATGAACTTAGACCTAACACTCGCTCGCCCAACCCAACGTTACAAGGCCGCCTAGGCATATTCAGTTCTCAGGAGCGGAAGGGGAGAATGCCATTGAAATTTGTAACGCGAGATAAATCCATGCACTACGCTACCGTAGTAAACTATAACCCTCATAAGCATTCAAGTATTGACAGCAATTGGGACGGATGCATATCCCCTATTAATTTTCAGAGGACAGAGGCGGTTTGATGCTAAGCGGACGACATTTCCCTATTAACTTTAAGTATTTCCCTATTAACTTTAAGTGATACATCGTCTGCTATGGGACCTGGCTTCTCCCGGCAGAATCGGGGCTATTGGCCAATCCGCCTAATGTTTCTTTTAACAAACGCCCGTAAGCCTGGAGACCAACCCGATCCCTTACGCACCGAAATTAAAAAGGGGGGTGCTGACATGGCCCGCGCGGCACTCCGAGCTGGTCCACCCACACCCGCGATTGTCCACCCGGCTCGTGGCTCGCCACCACTAACCCCCCCCGTGGCCGACACCACTGGGCCCCATACAACCTGTTCATGCCCAGGGACGAGGCCGGGGGGAGGCAAGTTGGAAGCACATACCTCGCGTGTAACCGACGATCCGACAAAGACAGAGCAGCACCACGGGAGCAACAGGAAGGAGAGAGGCCGAGCTTAGGGCTGCAGCAGACTATATAGCAAGGCGTCCCCTAATCACCTGGCGAGCCCCCCCCCCTCTGGCCAATGGGCGTTGGACTCGGGGAGAGGGCACCTGATAGGTAGGCTCCGCTAGCCGGGTGGGACTAAAGCGCTGCCCCGCCCATGCTCCCCTGCGGCTCACGCGGTCAGCGGCATTTCCCAGTATGCACATCTGTTCTAGCTGTGCGAAGTGGGAGAATCACGTTTACTGAATGTAAGAATGCGTTTATTTACTTTACAGAAGTGTGCAACATTACATTTGTAGTGCAGAGGTGATCGCGGCATTTACTATTTTAATAGAATGTTTTACCTTTAAATAGAATGTGCCCTAAAAACCTCTGCAATTCAAATTTAAGCATACAGTTGTTCGTAAATTAGTATTATGTAGCCTCAACACTTTGGAAAGTCACCAGCCGCCTCTGAGGGCCTTTGTGTCATTGCCGGCCTTGCTTTCTATGCTTAATCATTATCTGTATGCTTGCCATTTTGCGACTCAACAGGAAGGCCGTTTACAGGGAGACAAAGGCAACATAAGTGAAAGTGCACAAGTGAGAATAGAGAATGGATTGAAGGTGTTTGAGAGAGGAAGTGTAGGGAATCAGACAAAAACAGGAGTCACATTAAATAGGTCAACCAAGTGGGGCCAGAGCAGTATATCTCAGCCCATAATAAAAGAGCTCAGGTGAAAGGGTCTGAAACTACGCCATCAACAAAAAATAAAAAATATAGATCCAGAGGGAAAGAAAAATAAACACCAGAGAGAGATAAAGAGTAAATAATGAGCCTCACTGAACTTTAATTCTGGAAAGAAAGGATATTAAAAGGACGTACTCTGGTAGGGTGGCATGATAAGAAAAGAGATTAGTGTAGTTGAGATAACAGTACGAGAGCACCACAATCAAGAGGAGGGTATTTTAATGTTGGCCATTTCAGTTGGAGACAAGGGAGTGGTACAGGGGGGGAAAGCAGCGCAAATAGATTCTGCTCAGAGCAACCTAGAAACCAAAGACACTACATCAACAGATAAAGTCATAGGGCAGGAATGAGGAAGCGGGCCACGAATGGTGTGAAGTAACAAGAGAGGAGGGGAACTTCCAGGAGGCAAATGGAGTGTTTGGAAAAATAACTAAAAAGCTGGCAGTAGAAATTAGAAATGGTTCCAGCATACAATTAAATAAACTTATTCCACTTTGGAAAAGAACTTAGAAGGAATAGTGTCAAGGACAGCAAAACTTGAGGAAGCAATGCACAAGGTTAGTCCAGAAGTAAAGAGTAATGCACAAGAAATGTTAAACTTAAATTACAGGATATGGAAGTGGCTGAGACATGAGACCCTCGATTGGCTGGAAAATCTCTCAAGAAGGAATGATCTGAAGATAATGGCTGTCCCAGCAGACGTAAGAAGAGGAGTTCTCCCAATGGCTTTGGCGGTCGACCTCGAATCTGGGGAACTGGGTTCGAGTCTGTCAATGACCTTGAACATCCTGTGATTCTGGGCAAATCATTTAATCTCCCCGTGTTTAACAAAAAAAAATGAATGTGTCCTCATGTAACGCAACTGGTCCTATGTAAAGCGTTCTGATTCCCGATACCGTTAGGTCAAGTTCGCGTTATATAAAACTCTGTAAAATAAAAAAATAAGTAGAAGGTGTTGACCTGAAGCTTATATGATAGATCGGATTATGGAGGCCATCTTTTAAGGAAATAAAGACATTAAGTGGGAGCAAGAAATATGGAGCCTACACCATAACGTTTTTAAAGTAAATACCAGCAGAAAAAAACAAGAAAGATAATAGTGAATTTTCTGTCATATTCAGTGAAGGAAACAGCATTGACTGCAACCCTTAAGATTTAAATACCCCACATATCAGGACTATACGATTAAGATAAGATCCGACAAATGTCAGGTTGTGGAAGAAAGACAATGGTGATTAGGACAAAGAATGGAAGAGCTGAAGAGATTAAGTACAAAAGTATGGATGAGGTTCCCAGCTATGTTAAGGATAATGTGGGCCAATTTAATGTACAACATGAAAGAAGTAAGGGAAGTTGATAAATTATAACAATCAATAAATAACAGTCTATAAGTCAACAAAACATGTAAGTACATTGAAGGTTAACAGTCCTAGGAAATAAAGCTGAGATACGGATTGAATAAGAAGTAGCTCAAGGGGCAATATAAGAAAGGCTGATAGCAAAGGGAGGCTTCCTTAGGGAAGGGAGGTGAGGGAAGGGAGCACATTTGGTGTGGCGCATAGAGGAAAAAACAAATATTATTTTTAGTCCATAAGCCTTAGACATCGTGGTCAGACTTGTGTGCAATTAAAATTAATGGATAGAGGAGATGAGACATTACGTTTAGTATCAAGGAATTTAAATGGGTTGATGGTCAAAATAAAACAACAGAGTGCACTGGAATTTTTAAGAACTTCAGTGAATAAAATTAAACACATTTGACTAGTATAGAATTTAAGAACATCTTTGCACAGGAACGGTGGGGGCAGGTTGTTATAAAAACAGATTGGCTATGTTACTCTAAACGAGTTGCAATTACAATTACAGTAAGGTAACAAGCAAAAATATAAGTTTTAGACACAAAGGTAGATAAACTAGGGAGATGGGTGATAGTGAAAATAAAATGTAATAACTTATGGCTAGTCTTTATGGGTTATTATGAGGTCAGCTAGACAATCCAGACCCTTTTCCCGCCCAGTAATTTTAAACAGAGATTTTAATACCCTGTTAGATAATGATGTAGAGAGATACACTTAGGACCCACCTATGAATTTACCAAAGGTATTGAAATGCATGAGGGATATAATGCAAGATTTGGATGTCTGCGACATTTGAAGAGCACACATAGAGACACAGAGGAGATATTTGTTTCATAGCAAACAAATGGGAACTTCTCATGAATAGAATCATGACTCCTAGATGACACGTTGAAAGATACAATGCCAAATATAAAACACATACCTGCACTTATCTCGAACCTCTTTGCTGTATGGCTGGAGTTAAAAATCCTAACTCAAAGAACGAGAACTAGGTGGCCAATGAATCATTGCCTGTTAAGGAACGAGGGAGCAAATAGAGACCAAAGGAATTTAAAATAGGTGTTCTTTAATCATAATTTGGGAAGTGTTAAGTTAAAGATAGTATAGGGTACATAGAAAGCGTTCTTGAGGGAGTGATAATGAAGACGGCAAAAGAATGAAAGATGGTATGCAATAAAATGACCTGGAAAGTGCTATAAAGAGCTATATAGAAATGTGAGATCATTGACTTAAAGCAAGATGGGCGACAAGCAACAAATATAGTATGAGTATGATGAGAAAAGAGGTATAGTACTAATATGGAAAACTAAAATGGAGAGAGTGAGAAATCATATTAACTGCATCCAGAATGTAAAAGACTGCAATGAGGTTACTAACATTACAGGAATAGGAAAGGTTTTTCAGGAGACTTACAGAATGTTGTATGAGGAAATAAAAAGAGTGTTAAGAGTGTAAGAGGGGAAAATCAATGATTGGCTTAAAGCCCCCCCACCCCGCCCTGTTAGAGGGAGAGACATTGAGAAATTTACTAAGAGAGCACTTGGACAACTAAATTAATAGTTCAATAAAGAATATACAAAGTGGAAAAGCCTCAGGACCGGGTGGAACTCTGGTAGGGATAAATATGGACTTAGGGGAAGAAATCTTGCCAGTTTAGAGAAAGCTATTTAAAAGTATATTAAAATAGATAAATCCAGAAGAGATCCTTCAAAGTTGACAGGAGGCTGCAATAACCCTGATATTAATACCCAGTAAGAATTGCAAAAAATGCAACTCATCTAGACTGATTTGTTTGCTGAATTCTGACTACAAAGTTTTCATTAATATAATGGCTACGAGCATGTCAGGTCTTATAGGGGGGATAATTCAGGAGGATCAGAAAGCTTTTTTGTCTACCCAGTAGGTAGCTATAGGATATCACACATATATTGATGAGTATAAGAAATCTAGCAGACAAATATGAAGTACCATTGGGTGCAATAACATTAGGCGCCACCATGGCATTCAACAGAGTTAATTGATTGTATCTGTGGAAATGTCTAGAAAGCTTTGAATTCCTTCACTTCATTCAAGTAATTAAATCCCTTTATAAATAACCATGCCCTAAAGTGCTAGTCAATCGAAACGTAACTGTGAAACATAAGCATCCAAGGAGGAACGTATCAGGGATGCCCATTATTTTATTTGATTTCCCCCCTGTCTGCTCAATGTATTCAAGCTGCTTTGATTAATGTGCGGTCCATGGCTAAACATGCTTCTGACATCTTTGAGCTGCTGGTAGATAGCCAATTAGACCTGTTATTTATATCAGAGACCTGGCTTATTGAGTGTTCAGCTCCGGTCATTGCTTTGGCTATCCCTGAAGAGTCAAAATTGCCAGGGTCGACCGCAAAATAAGCAGAGGAGGTGCGGTTGCGGTAGTCTTCAGGGAAAATTGGACTCTTACTCAGGGACAGCCACAGGATTTTAGGGAGGGGGAAGCACTGGACTTTTCCCTTACTATTTCTCCGCATTTTTTACAGGGAGCCATGCTGTTATATCGTTCCCCTGGATCCCCAAATTCTTTTTTAAAAGCTTTTGCTGAAGCCATCCTGCCTAGAGCCCTGCACTACTCTAATTATGTACTGCTCTGTGACTTTAATATTCACTTTGACTGTAGAGAGGTTTCCGACACACGTGCTCTTAATGAGTACCTGGATCTGGTCCACCTGACCCAATGGATTAAGTCCCCTTCCCATAGTGGGGGTCATACCATTAATGTGGTCTGTTCCATCTTTCCTTTCTCTTGGACCATTAATCCATCCTATTTTTCTACAAAGACTTTAGAGGCTAGACCCCCTCCTCATATTGAACTTGCTGCCCTTGGCAGAGTCCTGAAAGATACCCGCCCAGGTACCCTCGGGGGTCTGCTGGAAGCGGTCGGCAGATTTAATAATTGGCTGGCCAGAGCAGTGGAGCATTTCTCCTCACCTCTGGGTCATAAAAGAGAGAGAAAATCCCCGTCTCAGCCCTGGTTTTCAAAGGAATTAAAACAACTAAAAAATCCTGTATAAAGCTTGAGCGACGTTGGAGACAGGCCTATTGTCCGTTAGCCAAAATAGCTTTCAATAAGGCTCAGAACAACTATTACACCATGGTCAAGCTGGCCAAAGGCCACTTTTTTGTGGAGCGTATTGCCCAATCAAAAAATAATTGAAAAGAAATATTTGCAATTGTTCAAAGCTTCCTAAATCCATGCGCTGAACAGATGGCTACATCCGTCTCTAACGACTGGTGTGAGCAGCTTTCAGGTTTTATTATTAATAAAATTTAAGCCATAGAGGATAGCTTCATAACTGCTACCCGTATGCAGGCGATCGATTCGCATCAGACAGCCGTAGACCCTGATCCAGTCTGCCCCTGCTTGACGGCATTTACTCCCAATCCGTTGTCTGATACTCTGGCAATACTTAAATCGCTTAAATCAGGCTCTCCTATGGATCCCTGCCGAGAAAGGTTACTGGCGGCAGTGGCGGAGCTAGTTAACCCTGAAGTTAACAAAACTGTCAATCTGTCCCTCCTGGCCGCCACATTCCCTCCTGAGTGGAAACAGGCAAAACTCCTCCCCCTGCTGAAAAATCCTTCATTAAATCCCGCTACCCCGGCCAGTTACCGTCCAATTTCATTCCTCCTGGCTATGGCTAAGGTGTGTGAGAATGCCGCTCACAAGCATCTCTCCGAGTTTGTCGAGACTTCTGGCGCCCTCGACCCCGCCCAGTCGGGTTTTAGTGCCTCCCATAGTACCGAGACAGCCCTCTTTGAGGGGGTGTAGGTTATTAGAGAGTGCCAGGATGCCGGCGGCAGAGCAGCTCTGGTGCTATTAGACCTCTCTGCCGCGTTTGACACCGTGCCACACCGCCAACTTTTGGCACGGTTGTCTCACATCGGCATCTCTGGTCAGGTGTGGAAGTGGATTGAATCCTTTTTAGCCAATAGAACACAGCAACTATGGCTGCCTCCTTTCGCCTCAACACCAAGAAGTCTGACTACAGGGGTCCCTCAAGGCTCAACGTTGAGCCCTCTTTTGTTCAATGTTTATATGACGCCCCTAATTTACCTGGTGGAGGAGCAGGGCTCTAAGATCATAGCTTATGCTGATGATACCCAGCTCCTCTTCACGTGGAAGAAAACTGATTTCTCACTGTTCAGTGCCAAAAACTGTCTTGCTGAAGTTTTAAAATGGCTAGCGCAGACCCAATTGAAATGTAAAAAGGAGAAATCTGAGGTTCTCCTCTATGGATCTTTTCCCCTGCATTTTAGGGAGGACATCTGGCTGGTGGTCTACCCCTTGCCTAAATCTATGGGGAGCCCGGCGAAAAAATTCAGGGTGTGGTTCAGTGAGGAACTTAGATTTCTGCCGCATATTAACAAACTAGCCGATGCGTGCTTTGGCACACTGAAACGTCTAAAGAAGTTTCTGCCCCTATTGACCAAAGTGGCTAAAGAAATGGTGACCCGTGCTCTCATCCTATCACGTCTGGACTATGCCAATGCTTTGTACATTGGTCTTCCGGCATATCAGCTAAAAAAGTTGCAGATTGTCCAGAACGTGATGGCTAGAGCTTTATTTGGTAATTCTGGCAGATTTAGCGCAAGGCAGACTCTACGGGATCTGCACTGGCTCCCGGTTGACCAACGTATTTTGTTCAAAGCTCTTATGCTTGCCCACGGTGCTCTCTACAAGGCAGGGCCTCAGTATCTTAGGAGACGTTTCACCTTCTATGTGCCGCCGAGACATTTACGCTCTACAGGTCAATGCCTCGCTGTTGTACCTAGGTACCGCCTGACCAGAATGGGCGGCAACTCCCTCTCTGTTAGAGCAGCCATGGCTTGGAATGCCTTGCCCTTTGAACTTCATAATATCGGGGTTCTCAGGCTGTTAAAAAACAGTTAAACATTTTGTTATTCAAGTAATCTTCCAGCCGGGTCAGCTGCCCTCTGTCTCCACCATTCAGCTTCCGCGCCTGGACACTTCTGAGTCGCCATGAGTGATATAAATGGAGGTTAACATAACATAGCATAACATTTATATATTGATCCATTTGCAAAATTAATAGAAGAACACAAAGAGATTGTCTTTCTTTTGGCTAGGCAACGAAAGGACACTTACAATATATATAGTTGACATAGTTACAGACATCTCACAAACAAGAAAATGTCATACCCAACTTTGAGGTATGGAGAGTCCGTTTGGCTCTTATTCGGGAACATTAAATTGGAAAGAAAGGACGCTGCAAAAAGATGAGATATCTGGAAATTACTAATCAATAATATTTGGGAAGTTTGCTATGAAAAATCTATCCAGAGTATCAAAAGAGATACATTTACTATTAAGAAAATGGTGAAATCTACATTTAATTATTTATAGGAAGGTAAACATAATCAAGTTATGTATGCTGCCAAAACTAACTTTGTGTTTAAAAGAAACCCACTGAATATTAACAGAAAAGAAAATCAAAACAAATAGTTGTTTATGAGTTTCTAAAGTGTATAGCTTAGCATGGAAAACGTTGAGAAGAAAATTGTCAAAAGGAGGTTTACAATTATCATATAGTAACCTTTAATGGCTAGTCTTTCATTTCAAGAATTGTAGTCAAGACCTGTTTTATTAGGGGCACTCGACCAATCAAGTAGGGGGCTAATGTGTCGAGTAATGACTAAGGAGATTCTTGCATAAATCTGGCACACCAAAACATTTCAAGAAATGTGAAAATGCTGAGGGCAGTGGCCAGGGTATGGTTTACCATCTAGAAAACAATTGGGACTACAGTACTACAGCCGGTTGACACCATTATGGTCATCACTAGAAACGCCGGAGTGTACGAAAGAGAAACGCCGGAGTGTACGAAAGACCAACTTCAAAGTCACTAATGGAAGCAGAAATACTCCAATGGGGGAATCTGACAAATTAAGATGGTCTGATTAAATGGGAAGAGTTAGCAGAATGAACAATGGAAAAGCTTTCAGGATTTAATGCACAGATGAGATCCTGGATTTCTATCCAGAAATGGTAAAGCAAGATTCACTTGAAATAGAAGGAGAAGTACAAGACTTGACCCCTAAGAAAAAAGAAGTTCCGATGAGGTATGCCACACTTCGTTTAGCTGAGGAAAGTAAGATGGCTCCACCATGTGGAATATGGGAAAGAAGCTTGCCAAGCCTAGTGATGAATTTATTACAAGTATCTATTAATGCGAAATTCACAAAACTTGTCCAGATATACACTTGTAAGAAATGTGAAACCCCAGAGGTAGATGATTTGCACGTTTGTGTTATGCCCAGGTCTCCGAATCTTCTGGAATAAAATAAATGCTGATTTAACCAAAACTTGTGAAAAAGAAATAGAGGTAAGCCCCCAAATGATTATATTTCGTTTTGGAAATAGTGATCCTGTAAGACAAAAAAATAATAAACAGAAGAGAAAAATGTTTTATCTAATATTATTGGCAAGAAGAGAAATATGTAAGAGATGGATGGAGAAAAGTTCACCAACTTAACAGGAATGGAAGAGAGAGGTGTGTAATATTATTGAACTAGAGAAATGGAGTGCAAGATCAGAAAGGAAGTGAATTTCATGGACTTCAGTAATAAGCTAACTAAAGGGACATGGAGATATTAATACATGAAATGAGCCCATAATTGCATCTAAAAAGGTGAAGGAGAGTAAGTATCAGAAAAGTTGTAAGACCCCCAATCTGTCCCCTCTATAGGGGTTGGGTACAAAAAAGAAGAAAAGAAAGAGAAATAATTAATCTAATGATGATGAGGAGTAAATGAAAAAAACGTTGGAGAAAGATTATGAGAAGAACTGGCATGCAGCAAAAACCATGATGAGACATTTCCAATCACCACACTCCCCCTCTCCCCAGTCCTGGTTCAGTAGAAGCAGGAGATTCATTCACTTCGGGCACCAGATTAAGACAGTGATGGAGGCCACAACACTGCATGTGCTTTGGAATTATCTGTTTTTTCTGTTGGGAAACCTTCCTCTAGTTCCTTTTCTTCACCTTTGAGTAGCGAGTATATGGATATTACTGGGGCCTCACAATTGTGCATTTTGCTATCTACCCTGGCAGACAAGCACTTGGTGATATTGTTGAAGACATCTCTCCACAGACTTAATTAATAAACAGAGCAAAGCGACCCTGTAAATTGTTGCAATGATGTCAAAATGGTGCTGAGAACAAGAGCATATACGTTGTATATTTCACAGTCCCTGCTTAAATGCTTACAGTCTCTAGAAATGTATTAATGGATGGTGTTGGTTGCATGGAATTACTGATCTCTATAGTGCAGTAAGTTCACTGCTGTTGTGCTTTTGATTTTATGGGATCATAACTCTGGGCCTGATTTATATATTGGTGGAGAGGGTAATCTGTTGCAATGTCGATGGAGTTCCCTCCTCGCCAATATAGTACTCCCCCTGCCAAATTTAATTGTGGGTGGACCCTAAGTTTATCCATGGCAGAGACTACTCTGTCTCCTCAGTGACCAAACTTCTCCAACGGCCCTGGGAAGTAAGGGCCATCAGAGAAATGGTTAAATGTCCACCCACTCAATTTGGATGGGCAGACATGTAGTCATTTTTTACTGTTCTTTACCGCCAGATATGACTTGGCACTAAGGAACAGTGAAACCATTCTATAGCCCCACCCATGGTGAGGAGAACATTATTTTTTATTTTCAAAAAGAAAATCTTGTTTTAGAATTTCTTTTTGAAAAGAAGAAAAGAATACTGTTTGCTGCAGGGCTGCGTCTCTCTGACACAGCCCTGCAGCAAATAGTAAAATACACTGTAACAGCTGTTCCTGCCAATGCCTTTATAAATGGCTGCCTGCATGGCGGTCACTTACAAAGTTGGTGGGTGGCCTCTCCGTGCCCATGGCAGATCCAGGGGCCATCCGCCTATACGTGAATCAGTCCCAACGTCTTTAGATAGAGGGACTTCACAGGCAGTAAAGCAGCACATCTAGATCAATAAATTTACTCAAGGGCAGTCCTACAAACCTGGCTACCACTCTGGGGCCTAGTCTATTTGGCAAACATCTGGACGAGGTGATAAAAGGGAGGTTCACAACTTCGTTAGCTGCAAGGCATTCTAGGGCAAAGACAGTTCATCTTCCATACAACTTTCTTGGCAGAAAGAATTTCACCATTCTCTAACATTTGCATATACTGAGATAGCTCCTCATAGGGTAGCAGTAACGTAGGATGAGGTGGAGCAATATTAACGTTTCCACAGGACTTGGGTGAAGGAAAAAAAAATTATTATTTACATTATAGAAATGGAAGCAGGGAGCCTGTCTCCGTGTGCAGCTGCATCGGCATTAGGTATGAATACGCATAAACTAAAGTCGCAGATGTAATAATAGATTTACTATGCTTAACTCCACACATATATGTACACTGACAATGATCTTCAAGGCACATAGATGTAGAATAAAAAATATGAACTCTACATTTACCTATATATACTTAATTTAAAGCTGATGTATCATCTACATACAGCAACTGACCACCATGACTTAATTCTGATCCCCTCCTTTAAGGGCATCCTCCATGCTACATCATGTTTCATAAAGGGCCTAAAGAAATATGGCATCAGGCGACCCTGTTGGAACACCACTGGCTAGCCTTACCGGCTACACTATCTTCAAAACTAACTGTGTCATCTTATCTACACATAAATTAATGTAGATTAGTTTGCACACTCCCTCTTTAAGGGTACATTTTAAGAGTTCAATGTGCTCCTTGGGTGTGTACTCCGGTCTTGTACACATTAATATCTGTGAACTGCATACCCTGCAATAGGGGATGTACCCTCAGGCACAACTGGGCCCCGTGAGGGGTTGTAGAAACTGTATTCTTAGTATAAACAACAATTATCTGGGAAATGTTTACTTATTCATATTTATTCACCTTCATATGAATTCATTCCATTAATGGTTTTATGCAAGATACTCCATTCAAATTCTTAGTTCATACTCCTCATGCTCCAGTGCATTTCAGGTGGAACACCCTTCGTCAGGAAACAACAAGCTGTACATTAATGTAAATAAGTCTTAATACATGAGGGGACTCTGTGTGTATCTCAATAATTTGGTTGATTGGTGAGAGTTAATGTGGTTTAAATTGTGTCATAAATCGAGTCATTGAAATATGAGTCATGGTGAACGGCCAAACTTAAACGTGAACAACTTGTGTAAGTGGAGTTATTTCGCGGCTACCTGCTGTGTCAGATTTAGCTCAAATTTGCATGGTTAGTGACCCTGGTTTTTCCTCAAAGTGAGCGTATTCCGGTAATACCTTATCTGTGCTCCTCGATACACGGGTACTTAGATTAAACAAACAACGTTGCGGTGGGGTTAGTTCGAGGCTGTTGTTTCAGAATTAGCTCAAACTCGTACGGTTGACAGTGATTCGCGTTGTACGTTAATAATATAAGGTGACCCCGGTTTTACCTCAAAGTGAGCATTTCCAGTACTATCTTATCTGTGCTCCTCGATGCATGGGTACTTAAATTAAACAAACAACTTTGTCTCATATCGACTAGTCTAAGCGGGTAATTAAAAGACTATGCGTGCAGTATATCAATCCTGGTAAAACAAACTACTTACGGGAGTATTCACACATGGCGTGCTCAGTCGGTTAGTAGGTGATATGTTTCCAGTGTTTGTTAGTGAATTGTTAAGTAGCGTGCAGGGTGTAGGAATCGATGACAGACAAAGTAACTTTCTATACGATCGTGGTCACCATCTTGGAATGGGGTATCTTCGTGAGTAGCAAATGCTATCTCTGTGGTGTGCTTTAAGTAACAACCAACTGTCTGAAGGTGAATTATAATGTATTCAGTCGTGAGTCAACTGTGGGTGCATAAAACCATATAGCAGCGGTGGGACACCTATAAAGTGAGAGTTCCATAAAGTCAATTCAAAACAGAGATATAGGGTGAACACAAGAAAACTCCTGAAAAACGGGTGAAGAATTATAAAAACTAAAAAAACATGTCTGCTCTACAATAAATGCATAAGACTCTATTAATGTTGAGAGTCAGAATCCTGTATGTGGTGCGTCTGTACTGGTAAACACAAATGAAGAGTAGTGTTATCATCAAGGTGAACACAATAGTCGTCAATACAAACAATAAAGTGTATACAATCTGTTTACGTAGATCTGCCAGAGACTTCTATAGCTAACAAGTATATTCCATTGTCATTCATTCCAAATGGTTTCATGGTTTCAAGTTGTTTTATCCAATAGTTTTCTCTTTGTAAGAGGTATTCGTTGTTGTCTCGCCCCTCCTCTTTGGTGATGACTTCCAACATTAGATATTTAAGTTGACTGATACTGTGCTTATTTTCTACAAAATGACTAGCTACTGTGGATTTCAGGTTTTTGTTGCGTATGTTAGATTTGTGTTCATTGAGTCTTGTTTTAATCTTATGCTCAGTCTTACTAATATATGCTTGGCCACATGGGCATTTTAGTAGGTAGACAACATTTGTGGTGTCGCATGTCGCTGTCACTCTTAGTTTGATTCTATTTCCTTTCCGCGGGTGTGTTATGGGGTCTCCTTTGATGGCATTATTACAATTGTTACAATTGTTGCATGGTAACGTGCCCTTGTGTGTGGTTCTCTCCTCTTTGATAGGATGTTTCAGTATTTCTCCATTATTTCTACTTCTTCTATAAGCAAAGATCAGTAGTTCATTAAATAAGTTGTTAAACTCATCTTCTTGTGCTAAAATGGACCAGTGCTGTTTTATGATCCGTCGATAGGCCTTGCTCATTGTCGACTATCTGGAGACTACAACCATTACGTGTATTGTCTGTTCGGTCTGTTTTAGTGAGCAGTTCACTCTGAGTTCTTTTAACGTTGCGAAGTTTGGCTTGTTCCAATACTGTCTTCGGATAACCTCTGTTTGCAAACCTTTGTTCCATTTTGTTTATTCATTTGGTGACTACCTTAGGTTGTGACACTATTCTTTTTACCCTAAGTATTTGGGAATATGGAAGGAGTTGTTTTAAACTGTCTTGATGGAAACTATGATAGTGCAAAGTATTGTTGCGGTCTGTAGTTTTTCGGTATATGTCTGTTTCAAATCCAGTGTCTGTTCTTGTAATTTCTATGTCTAGAAACGTAATTCTTTGCTCTTTGTTCCCCAAACCATTTACATTCCAGGACAGGACTGAGTATGTATCGCTATTGTGCACAGCCATGTTGCATCTGAAACTGTTGGTTAATCGCTTCTTGTGCTCCCTTGACTTCTAATGCGTTGTTTGAAATGAATGCCACCTGATCTAAACCCTAACTTAACTTTCTGGTTCCCCATACCCCAACTCCTTACCTTCCCTACCCCCCCACTCTTCCTCCCACCCACGCAGCTACCCCTATGGGTCAATGTGATCAACTGTGTCATGGATGGATTGGAGAGGTCTGTCGCCCGCCCGTCGTGAAACCTCAGGTGTATTCCTAGTCTCCTATCTCCCTAGTATAATGTACTAAACCAGGAGATGGCTGTAAGCCACTTTTCACTTCTCTTTATCTATGTCTGGATCCTCCACTTGGTGAAGAGGAGGAGGAGACACTACGCTGAGAAAAGAAACAATAAAGTAATTTCAAACTAAAATATGAAATAGTACTAAGAAAGAAAGAAAATCAAAAGCACACAAATAAGGGGGGAAGGAGAACTCCTCGCCAGCTTCTTGTCCCTTCGGCCCTCGGACGGCCCGATAATGTTCTTCAATCTTCATTCTTACTTTGCCAGGTCTGAGGGGCTGCTTCATGTGCCGTTTTGTCTGAGTTAGGTTCCTTAAGGAGTTTAATGTTCTGTAGCAATGGGTGATCACTGTCCGAATCCAATGAGATTTCTTGGTGTGTATGCTCTGGGGTGTGTCGCTGTGATAGTCCTGGTTTATGGACTATCACCTTGCTCACTATTACCTTGCTTCTTGGGTGAGTGTCTTCAGAGTCTGTAGCTTGAAGTAATGCACTTGTGGTTTTCTTATTGCAGTATGGCGTTGCCCTGGCGGAGTCTCCTGAAAGGCCAGTATTAAACTTCAGTTTTAGCCTCTGCGATCTGGGTCTACTTAGTGTTGGGGCCCTCTCCTGGAGGATGCCGCTTGTTCCCCTGTTGTTCTTTTGGAGGGCAGTTCCTCTATCCAAAGCCATGCTTCCTCTGGAGTTTTGAAGAAGAGTGTTCTGGACTGATATATTACTTTTAATTTGGCTGGGAAGAGTAGCATTTATTGTATCTTGAGGTTCTGTAACTTTTCTTTCACCAAATCAAATGTATTGCGCTGTTTTTGCACCTCTCTGGAATTGTCTGGGAACACCATTATTTGGGTATTCTCGATTCAGATTTATGCGGTTTGTCTAATTTCTCTGAGTACGAGGTGCCGGTCTTGATAGTTATAAAAAGCATGTTATCATGGGCCTGGACAATGCTCCGGTGGGGGTGTTTTGGCTGGTATTCTGTGGGCCCTCTCGATCACAAAACAGGAGGAGAATTGAACATTTGAAAGGGAGTCTATCAACCATTGGCGCAGGAAGGCACCAGCATCTGAGCCTTCTATTGCTTCTGGAAAGCCAGTGAAACGTAGGTTATTTCTACGAGAGTGATTTTCTACGTCCTTGACCCTCCAGGCCACCTCCTTCATAGCTGTGGTCAAAGCTGTGACCTTCTTCCTAAGTTTGTGCGAGGTGTCTTCCACTTCTGATATTCGCTGCTCTGCTTGCGTACCTTTTTCAGAAATGTTGCGGAGATCCTGGCGCAGCAGCTTGACATCGATTCGAATTTCATAGTTTTTTCCTTCCAGCGCGTCTCTGGAGGATCGAATTGTTTTTGCCATTTGTTGCTGCTTTCCAAAACTGTTTCATGCGAAGGCCTAGGCTATATCACTGTTGTGTCAGTGTTGGATTTGTTGGGATCCTCCCAGGTAATTCCGGGGTTTATCTAAGGTTTCTCCTCTTCTACAAGTCTCACCAGATTTCATTGATCTCGGGGTTTTGTGGTCAGGTCCCTTCCTGGCGCAGCGTGAATGCCCCAGAGTACTGGCACCCAGCTTTCTCGAGGTTATAGTTTCTGGCCGAGTGGCATCGGCCAGATATGGTTCCCTTTCCTAGGTGCCTCGAAACATCAAGCACTTCCACGGTATTGGGCAGTCTGTCCCCAACTCACCAGGAGGCCTAGGTTTGCTGGCTGACCCTCTTTTTCTGGACCCAGTGCTGGGCTCGTTGCTCGGTGTTGTTCGTGCCTCAGTAGTTCTGGGCACTCGAGCCCCACGCGGGACTCTGGGGGACCTCTCGCCATGCCTTGTGGCTCCCTTCCTCACCACCGACTTGTGGGGTAATGGGAGGGGGTAGAGGATATCTTCAACATCAGATGCACCTCGCTCATAGCCCTCTGGTCCCTCCATGCACCATGGGTGGCGCTCTATCTAGGTGTATTTCGTGGGGGTGGGACTTGTTGTGGTCTTCACCATGCTTCTTCCCCAGGTTTAAATCGATTTCCCCGCAGATCCGGGCCTCTGCGGTCTTTTAATTTTTCATGTGGGCCCCAGCACCACAGAAGCCTCCTATTTGCTTCACATCTCCGTGGGGTCACCCGTTTCCACCAATAGTCCCAGCTGCCAGGAGGGAGACACGGGTTAGGTGGGTCCCCCACCCAGGCCCTCTTTACCTTAATCAGCGGTTTCTCCTAGGTCTCTCCTGCAGGCAGGCAGCAGCTTTCCCCCTAGGACGGCCCGGGTCTGCAGCCGTTTCGCTTACTAGTGCGTTTATGTCCCGCGGCACCGAGCCCTGGAGATCACCGCGGTGGGGCTGCACCTATGGTCCGGTTGCCTAGTGGGGTCGCCTTTCAATGGATGGCCCCTTCTTCACCTGTTCTTCACCTTCGACACTGCTGGTTCACAGCGTAGGCTGAGGGCTCTTAGGGATCATCTGCTTCGGTGCGTGTGGGGAGGCCAGAGGCGCTCCTTTTAGCACCGGGCGTCCCACTGCGAGGTCCGGCACGTCTCGGTTGGTTCTGCGAGCTCTGCTCTCACCGCGGCCTCCTGCATCACAGAGGGGTGGGAGAGGTGTCCAATCGTCTCCCCCTCCATCTCTTTGCTTCTTTGGGTTGAATCGGCCCACGGCCTCTCTATGTTTTCAGTTTGACTGCCCGAGGCCGCGGTGCTTTGCCATTTTGTCCCCGGCATTGTCTCTCCTCCTAGTCTCCGCTCTTCAGCGCTCTGAATCTGCACTGCTTCAGTTGGATATTTCTGCCGAGCTTTAAAGTCCACTTCTCAGACAGCGATTGCTGCGGTCAGGATTGCGTAGAGAATGAAGGATATCTACAGGATTATCAGTGGGCCATCGGAGCACCGGTCCGAAATGTCTAGTCCACAATGCTGCTGGCCACGCCTCTCCAGTGTAGCCCTCTTTGAACAAGGTGTCTTCAACTAGTAGTAAATTAATTTAACGTTGGCCACTGAGGCCATCTTTGAATGCATTTTCTAAAAAAGCATTGGCTAAGCCAGTAGATTTGTTTCAGTTGCAATCATGGTTCCATTTCATCTTATCCTCTGTCATTTTCTAACTTCTCTTCTTTACTCTCTCCTTACCTATTTATTTATATTTTGCAATTATATTCCATATTTTTTCAGGTACTTTTCTTTTACACAAATTGTGTACTCGGTTATAGATCGGTACTTGTTTTTAATGTGAAAAATATTTTTTTTTACTTTGTAGGAATAAGAATCCAGGTTGACTGAGCACAGTCACTATTTGCATCGCACAACAGCATGAACATTTACTAGAATCCAGCTACAAAGAAACCTGTCCAGTACTGGTGGAAGAGGTGAGGCGCAGCGGCCAGGGTGCCTGACTCCAGCCCCCCAAGATTCATAGTTCGTTCACCGGACCCGTGGTGACTCGCGACAAAAGCTTACTTAATATCCCCAACTGCTCCCAGCGCTGGGACACCTCTCCAGAAGTAGCTGTGCGCTTTACACAAGCTGGCATTTACGTTTACTATCAAGATTTATTTCACCATCATCTAGTGGTTGACAAACGCAATACACGGTAGAGAGCCGATCACACAATATCCACTAATAAGTTCCATTGCATATGTATTTTTCTGGTACTTGTGAAAAGGATTGGTGAATAAAAATAAAGTGACATTTCTCACATCAATTATTTTCTTTTTGCTGATGCTTTCTTCATGCACATCAAGATTTGGCACCTCATTTTAATAATAATAGCAGGTGTGGGAAACTTGTACCTTGCCTGTTGCACTGGCTCTATTTACATTATTGTGGTGGTATTTAGTCATGGCAGATTGCCAGGCCTTTAAAAACAGTCGGATTCTTACTTGTCCAGCAGACAGCTGATATTATTAGATATGTACAAATACTTTGACCTGCTGATTGTATTGAATCACGCTGCTGATTAATTTGCTGGCAGCCTGTAAATGGCTGCCATTAATTGGCCTTTAGTGGACTGTGCTTGATGTCAGGAGGCGAGAAGCACTTGCTCCTTCGGGAGCTATAAGTAACTTTTAATTTACAGCCTCGTCATTACACATTTTGAAACCGTTGCCTCCCACTTGAATCAGCGTCATGTGCAATTCCACCGAGAGTACGAGCAGGGCCCGGAGGCGCTGTAATGTAATTTGTTCTATTTGTTCTCGTTTAGAAAAATAATCTACATATTAGCCATGGAAAAGGCTTTTAAGTGAAGATTCAGTTCTAAAAAAGAACAATGGATGCACATTTTAAAGGCAAACCGAAAAAAATTAATTAATTTGTATCCACTTATTTAATTTCAAACTTGTAAACACAATCATTTTTTGTACACATTGGACCAAGTGTGATTTGATTTGCCACAACTGATGTCAGTTGCTGGGCAAACAAGAACATTTCCATTGGTTGTATGATGGAGGCACAACTGAATAAACCACACATGCCTCTACCACGCAGCCTAAACCATGAATGCATATTAACCACGCATTCCTTCACCACGCAAGCCTTTCCCACATAATTTCGTGGTAAAGGCACAAATAGTAAAGGGGTATGCGTGGCTAAGGTCTTGACTGCTGTCCTATGCTACAAACTTCCCCGTCCGCCCCCCTTTCTGCTCTGAGGTCCAAATATCCGACCCCCTCCCAACCCCCACACTGACCCTAACCTACCTTGACCCCCTCCCACCACCCTTGCGCTGCTCTTAAGCAAATTGCTATTTTAAAAAAAACTACACCAACCCCCACCCCTAAAAACAACCCCGCCCTCCCCTAAGCCCTATAACCTACCCCGACTACCCATTCCCCTCCTCATGCCCTGAGGCCTAATTCCATAACCCCTCATTAAAAAAACTTCCCCAAACCTCCCCCGGCCCTAAAAACTACTCTGACCCCCCCAGCACTGTAAACTACTCCTGACCCCCAGCCCTGATAACTACCCCGATCCCCTCAGCCCTGAAAACTAGCCGTGAACTCTAGCCAGCCCTGAAAACTACCTCCAACCCACAGCCCAGAAAACGACACATGACCCACCTCCAGCCCACAAAACTACACTCGACCTCCACAGCTCAGAAAACTACTCTGACCCCCCCAGCACTGTAAACTACTCCTGACCCGCAGCCCTGATAACTACCCCGATCCCCTCAGCCCTGAAAACTAGCCGTGAACCCCAGCCAGCACTGAAAACTACCTCCAAACCACAGCACTGAAAACTACACCTGACCCACCTCCAGCCCACACAACTACCCTCGACCTCCTCACTTCAGAAAACTACCCTGACCCCCAGCACAGAAAACCTTCCTGACCCACCTCCAGCTCAGAAAACGACCCCGACATCTGCAGACCAAAAAACTCCTCGACCCACTCCCCAGCCCAGAAAACTACCCTCGAGCCACCCCCAGACCACAAAACTACCCCCAACCCCCAGCCCAGAGAAAACTACTCCAATCACCCCAGCCCAGAGAATTACAGCCCAGCCCCAATAACCTCACCGCGGATCTCTTCCTGCGAGGTCTTCCTGCTTCCGTCCCTAGCAGCCAGCAACTAGACTGCGCATTGCCTTAACCACGCATATGCATGGTTAAGGCATATGCGTGGTTAAGGCAAGCGTGGTTTAGATTGCGGAGTCAGAACACTCGTGATAAAGACCGCGGTGTTCAACTGTTTCCCATTTCCATTTGATATGCTTTCATGAAAAGTAGTGAAAGCATACTAAATAAAAAAAGTTTTGCAAATGTTGCATGGTGAAGAAATCATTTGGGAGGAACTACTCAACTTTCCTTGGAGTTTGACACTATAACGTTCTCTAGGCTGCAGCTTTCTTGAGGCGAGAAGCACTTGCTCCTTTGGGAGCTATAAGTAACTTTAAATATACAGCCTCGTCATTACACATTTTGAAACCGTTGCCTCCCACTTGAATCAGCGTCATGTCCAATTCCACCGAGAGTACAAGCAGGGCCCAGCGGCGCTGTAATGTAATTTGCTCTATTTGATCGCGTTAAGAAAAATAATCTACATATTAGCCAAGGAAAAGGCTTTCAAGCAAAGATTGAGTTCTAAAAAGAACAATGGATACACATTCTAAAGGCAAACCGAAAAAAATAAATTAAGTTATATCCACTTATTTAAATTCAAACTTGTAAACACAATTTTTTTTTGTACACATTGGGCCCAAGTGTGATTTGATTTGCCACAACTGACGTCAGTTACTAAGCAAACAAGAACATTTCCATTGGTTGTATGATAAAGGAACGACTGGATAAACCATGTGTACCTCTTCCACACAGCCTAAACCATGAGTGCATATTAACCACGCATTCCTTTATCATGTATGCCTTTATGTTATATTATGATATCTGGAGTTATAGATCGAATTACTGCCCTGAGGCATCTAAGTGCTATACAGTTCCGAGTGTCGAGAAAGGACTGCAGAGAATAACCAGGTTTTTACAGCTTTCCTGAAGGAAAGGAAGCTGGGTGCTGTTTTTATACAGAGCGGAAGTAAGTTTAATGCTTTGGATGCTTCGAGCACAATGCTTTTTCCCCCATCGTACTTGTTTTAATCTAGGCAGTACTAGTAATTTTGCGTTTGCTGATCGAAGATTTCTGTTTAAAGCTCTGATGGACTTGGCCCTTTTTGCAGGGTCATCCCAGAACCTTTTGCCTTCCTCCTGGTATTTTTTCAGACGCGGTCTTGGTGGTTTTAGGACTCTGGGCACTTTATCACTGCTGTTCAGTGTTAAAGTTCATGTGCTCTCTATGGTAAACTTGGTAAGATTGGTCTACACCTGTTTGGCATATTTAATTTACCTATCAGCCCCCTGTAAATTAGTATCTCCTATACTCGGGTTAGTAAATTAAATACTTCTGGTGGGCTTGTAGCGCTGCTTGCACCACCCACCATAGTAGCCTTTCAAACTTGTCTCAGGCCTCTGCCATTCCTGGCCTGTGCACGCAGTTTACTGCTGCTGTGACGTGGCACATAAAGTGGGTGCCACATCTGTGACTCCCCTTTTACTACATATCAGTCACCCCTAAGGTAGGCCCAAGCTGGCCCTATAGGCAGGGTGCGCTGTAGGTAAAAGGTAGGACATGTGCCTTAACTGTGTGGCATGTCCTCGTAGTGGTTTCTCACTACTGTGAGGCTGCCCTCTCATAGAAATGCATTGTGGATTCCCTGATATGTCTTTCAGTGGTAATCCCTGACACGAGAGGAGTAGCATGGTCAAGTTTGGTATGTTTGGAATAGTGGCAATAAATGCTGAGTAATGATGTTCGCAGTTTTATTATCACTAATTTAGAAATGCCCCTTTTAGAAGTGGGCATTTCTGTGTGCTGTGTGTCTTTGTGCCTGCCTTTTGTGTATTGCATGTCTGGCTCTGGAGTGATAGGTGCTGGGGAGGTGCACTGGCTCCAGAGGGGCTAGGTGAGTCAGTGCTAGGCTGAAAAGGCTGATCTGCATTTGTAGCAGTGGGATCAGCAGCACCTGGACCTGAATAGGACAATGCCTGCCATCCACAATGCTGGCTCCGCGCCCCTGTAGTGTGTCTGGGGCCAGGGTCTACACTAACAAAGGAGGTTGCTGTGCACTGTAAATAAAATGTTTAAGTGCCCCCCAGAACTGGTTTGGACCGGGCACAGAGCCCTGTGCCAGGGCGAGAACAAAGACACATGTAGTATAAATATTGGGGTTGTGACCCCATGTCTGTTGTACCTACTCAGAGCTGAAGGACTGCTGGGCGTGAGGAGGAACCGCTGTGGGACGCAATTGCTGTCTCTTGGGGGTACTTACGTGCTGGTGTGCCTCTGTCCAGCTCTGCCCTAGGGAACTTTGGACTTAGCGCCTCGTGAGCGCTACATCTTCATTGCCTGAGCCCAAGGAGGGAGGCTCCAACTTTGACCGTGAAGGAGTGCTCTTGTGTGTGGCAGCGCTGGTGGCCTACCCAGTGCAGGGCAGCGTGTGCCTGGTGTTTGAGCCCAAGGAATGGGCTCCATCTGCCAAGGTGCGGCGGGAGCAGTGGCCAGGAAGCAGAAACAGCCGAGAATGATGGCCAGAACGGGAAGATAGGCACGCTTGTGACTGACTGTAGGCAGGGCTCCCCGTACGGAGGGGGAGAGCCCTGCTCCAACGAAGACAGAGCCTTGTGTTGCATGGTGAAGAAAACATTTGGGAGAAACTGATCAAATTCCCTTGGAGGTTGAGACTATAACATTCTCCAGGCTGCAGCTTTCTGCTCATTTTATTATGATGAAGGCTTGTGCTATGCATGGGCTCTGCTTTTAGGTCGAAGCCTACCAGACAGAAAAGACTTCTGGGCATTCTGGGAGCCTCCCTGAGAATGCATTCTGCCCATTGTTTAAAATTGACTTTGCGGTTCATTACTAACATTTTCTGGCTTTCTTTTTGCTGGCTTTATTTGCTATAGGCTGTCCAGAATGTGTTTGTCAGGTCAGGCCCATTGAGCAAAGCTTCTTCACTATTGCTCCACATATTCTTCTATAAGTTCTCAATTTCTGTAAACAAGTCTTTACATTTTGTTCTTATCTTGACACATTTGCATTCAAAGGCAGAGGCCAAATGTCAGGATCTGTTTTCTGAGGGAGCTTGGGGTTTACTTTTCTTTCTCTAACTATGAGGTGAGAGAATTTATGTGACGATCCTGCCAGGTAATGGGGGAAAAAGTGTCTGTAAACAAATTCTGAAAATATTTCATAATATATCAGAATTAGGAAGCATAAATGAAGGACTTTTTGTAATTTGAAAGTGTGGTGGAAGCAAATATCTTAATATGATCAAGACAAATAAGTACAGTGGATTATGCCATTTCCACACATTACCATTGTGAGCTGTATAGTTTTATCAGTAAAACTGTATGTGCAAATGAATTGGTCATTTCAATTGAAAATACCTTATCTGTAATGGCAGTGCACTAGCACACCATGCATAGTCCACACTATGCCACTCCATTTTACACCACACCACTCTACACCATTCCTCTACACTCTATGCCCTTCACTCGAATCTGCTCCACTCTAAGCCACTCCACTCTACTCCATGACACAACACTCTATGCCACTCTACTCCACGACACTCCATTCCACCACACCTCAATCCACTCTACACCGCTGTATGCCACTTCATGCTAGGACACTCTAAGACACTACAATCTATGACACTCAACTCTAAGTCACTCCACTCTATGCCACTCCATGCTACTTTACTCCATTCTATGCCACTCCTCTCTATGACACTTTACTCCACTCTACACCACTGCACTCTATGACATTTTTTCCATTCTATGCCCCTCAACTCTACACCTCTTCACTCTAAGCCCATCTACTCTGTGACACAGTACTTTTCTCCACTCTCAGTCACTCCACTCTATGCCACTCCACTCTATGACACTTTACACCACTCCACTCTATGACATTCTGCTTTACTGCACTCTACTCCACTCCACTCTACTCCACTGCACTCCATGACGCTCTACACCACTCCACTCTATATTACTGTACTCCACTCTATGACTCTCTACTCCACTCTACAACACTCTACTCCACTCTGTGTCACTCTACACCACTTCACTCTATGTCAGTCTACTCTACTCTATGCCATTCAACTATACACCACTCCACTGTACTTTATGACTCAACTCTACTCTACGCCACTCTACGACTCTACACCACTCTACGCCACTTCACAACACTCTACTCTACCCCCTCTACTCTATGACACTCCACCCTACGAGGGGCGGTTCCTCCATAATGGTAGAGGAGCGTTTTCCCACTGGTAAGTCAGTCAGGTGTCAATTGAAAATAAAATGATGCCAGCAGTGTAGAGAGGGGTGAGGCTGATACATAGCAGGGAAGCGTGGTAGATACACTATACGTGTGTCAGTCTGTTTGGCCAGCCATCTTAGGGCAGCTAAACAGACGACTGCACTTAGGTTTCTCCAACCCTAATATCACAGGCTCCCAGGCACTGTCGGAGTGGCAAACCACGCTGCTCAGACCAATCCTGGCGCTACTCTCATGCTTTTGAGAGCAGTGCCAGGAAAGGGTGGGGAGACTGTACCCCACTGCATGCTGGGAGGAGATCCGGAGAAGAGGACTGAGATGGCCTTGTCATCAGGTACGTTTAAAAAAATATATTGTTCCCCATTATCCCCCTTCCCATGCTCCCACTTTAGTATTGCAGCAGCCGCCTATGGCACTTTATTCCATTCTCTTCCCCTCCGTTCTACTCCCGTCCACTCTACTCTACGACACTCTACTCCACCACACAGCATGGCACTCCATGACATTACATTCCTGTCTACTACACTACTCCACTCTTCTCCACTTTACGTCACTCTTCACCACGCCAATCTCCTAGTGCCACTAACTTTTAGCCATGCTAAACAGCACCCACACCGTTGCTCAAACTTGGCTGAAACACATTGTGAATGCCAATAGCTCTTCAGTGGGCAAGACCTATTGGCTTTGTCATTGCTTGTTAGTTTACGCCTGCACTTTTGTTTTATGCTACTTGCAATTACTCTGTACATACAGACAGGGTTTGACATACTGTATTAGTGCTCCAATGCAATACAGCACTTACAAGTAACAGGGACTACGTGACCTGCGACATCCTATGCACAGCACAAACTAACACTCCTGCCACCAAGATAGCAATTCTCTAGTATAAGTTAAGAATGTGAAGATTACTAGATAGCAGTCATAATCATAGTCGTTGACCATAAAATTCCAATAAAAGCAGGCTGTAGTGGTTGCTCTGCTATGATAAGGATCAGCAGGATCCAGGAACCAAATGGCAGGAATCAGCAAGTCTAGTCATAGGCATTGTGGCCTCCCAGGACATAGTAAGGGAAGTAGTAAGAAATACAGCAGGGTCCCATGACCTGGGTTCTTGGATGAAAAATGTAAGAAGAGGATCCTCTCACCCAGGTCAGACTTGATCTTCAAAGTCTAGGAGATTTCACAAATTCACACTCCGACAACTTTATATATGTGGTCAGTATTAAATGTGTGAAAAGTCACTACCGGGCAGGGCCATCAACCTTAAAATACCAATAAATAGAGGTTGTGGGTGATTTCTCTGCAATAGCATAGGTTAGCAGGATGGGAGTGAGTGCTCAGGAATCAGAAAAAACATGCCTAAGACACTGCACTGAGCTTTGAAGTGAAAGGGTAGTTTAATTTGTCCTTAAAAAGTTCCTACCAGGCCCTAAGGTCAGAGTTGTTGAATGTACAAAGGAGGCAAAGGGTACTCACCCCAAATGCCTATGTGAGCTACAGTGTCCATTGGAGTGCAGCAACTAACACATTCACCAACAAGACATTTTTAGCCAAAGGTAAAGGTTTTGAGATGTTACTAGTTGGAAGGGGTTGATAAGGTCATCAACAGTAAAAAGCTTACATTAGCAGGCTTCATATCAAATCTCTGTGATTTTAAGGTTGTCCAGGATGGAGCCAAGTGCACAGCAACGAGGAAAGCTAGCTTGAGATATTGCAGTCAGCCTTGAGGTAGTGGGGTAATTTGATATTTTCCAACAGGCATTCTTGGATGAACAAGGAGGGCAAGGCTCCGCTTTGCCAGGCAGGCATGTGTATTTGACATACTTTACAGATGGAAAACTGTAAGAAACAGAAGGTGGTTAGGAGGGATCAATCTCAAACTCTTTAAGGATAAAGGGACTCTAAAGTCCCATCCTTTGAAAACACAAATCTCAGCCTTAATTTTTAACTTTTTACACAATGATCACATGCCTAGTCATCATCACGATCACCAATTTTATTTATAGCAATCTGTACTTCACAGTAGTGTTTTCTTTTTTATATGTAATGTTATTAGTCACACAAAATACACATATATATATACACACACATCACTATTTCGCAATCAAATACAGGTAATGAACAATAACAGTAAACAATATTCTAATTCTAAAAATAATGCATTTTGTTTGCTTTTTTCACCCAAAAGATCATACAAAATCAAAAGAGTGTCCTCCTTTCAAATCAGGGGGTACACTTGAGAGGAAGTTGTGTATTCGCACAATCAGTTCTAATAAATTCTGAACCTAAGTTCAAAGATTGTGTACAACCAAACAATTAAATCAGGTACAAAATATCACAAAGACTCCTCTTGTCTGAAATGGCATGTCGATGCGGACCAGTTTCGGCCTCCTGGAATCTGGGCCTCCTCAGGACAAGGGTGAATGAAGAACCTATGTAAATACACAACAAAGGAACCCACAATGTATTACACCTATCCATCACAATTATGTCCATCTCCACGTCACCCCGGCGCAACGTGGCCGCCACCATCACCGTGAGTCATAACTGAAAGAATAAATATTCGCCAAAAGTATCAGTCATCCAAGGAAGTAAAGCGAAGTCAAAGTGAAGAAAATGTGCACAAGGGCTAAATCAAAGGAGTACTCAGTTATCATGAACGTGAGCCACCTAACACAAAAATACTCAGTGTAAAAGAACCGAACGATGTTATGAACATCTATCAAATCATACTACTTATAAGTCCACATTAGAATCTCAACCCAAAAGACTCCTACAGTGGTTAAGATACACCGAGAGTAGATGGAGATCAAAAACGTACTACTCTGCCAATATTCGCTGTGCATGAAATTGCACCTCAGGGACTCAATTAATTCTTTTCAAACTGAAAAGAAAACATTGACATCTAATTAGCATGGACGGAGCGGCCCCCTCATTCTGCCAATGGAAATCGCAGTGGATGCCCTGCATTTACACACCGCTAATAGGGCCAAGTAGACTCTCTTACCTGACAGACAGACACAGTCGCACTGTCAGCTTCCGCCCTATCGTAGCGGACCACCGGCTCCTCTTCTACTTCAACGGAGTCCAGCAACTCTGCGGGAGGCCCGCGGTCCCTGCAGGGGACCCCATAGGAGGGCAAACCCCATAGTAGGGCGTAGGAAACCGCAGGCCCGCCAGGGGGAGGGAGGGGGGGCGGGGTCGGACAAGGGTAGGCCACCCTCCCTTTCTTCTGGACTGATATGGGGAGCACTTCCGTCCTGGCGCCCTCTTTGCTGCTGCCCCCTTTCACTGTCGGTCACTCCAGGCTGTCCTCCCCAGCCTCAGACACAGGCCCCTAGCCCCTTCCTTCCCTCTCACTTCCCCCCACGACGCCGGACGCGAGGCCCGCAATTTCACTCCACGCCAGAGATGCAGACAATTTGAAATCGGCTAGGGACAATGCTGAGGTGGTAAGAGCCAAAGTTGGTAAGGAACTCGAGCTGGGGAGGGTTGCTGGCCATTCTCGCTACCTCCATTAGACAACTTTGTGGTATCCCCGCTGGGGATAGTACCGAAGAAAGAGCCTGGATCTTTCAGGCTGATCCACCACCTGTCATACCCGGAGGGAGAGTCAATTAATCACAATCTGGAAGAAGGGGTATGCTCTGTCTCGTATTGTTCATTTGATGTGGCCATTGACCTCGTGCGTAGAGCCGGAAAAGGGGCCTGGTTAGCAAAAGCGGATATTGAGTCTGCTTTCCGACTCCTGCCAGTGCACCCCAGCAGCCAGAACCTACTGGGCTTTAGGCTGGGCAATGAGTACTATTACGACAGATGCATGCCCATGGGTTGCTCCATTTCCTGCGCTTTCTTTGAAGCCTTCAGCACATTTTTACAATGGGTACTACAAGGCGTGGAAGGTGTTCTAGGCGTCACCCATTACCTGGATGACTTCCTGTTTGTAGGCAAGGCAGAGTCAGCTGAGTGTGCAGAGGCATTGGCGAAATTTCAAAGTATGACTAAGTATCTTGGAGTGCCACTGGCTCCTGGGAAGACTGTGGGTCCAGCGCAGGCTTTAGTTTTCTTAGGGATAGAAATTGACACGTTAACAGGTGAGGCCAGGCTCCCAGCAGATAAGGTCGCAGAGCTAGCGGCCCAGATCAAACAGGTGCTAGGGCAGGACAAGGTATCATTGGACGACATCCAAAGCCTGCATGGGAGATTAAGCTTCGCTACAAAAGTGATACCAGCGGGCAGGGCTTTCGCGCTCAGGTTGGCCAGGACAGCAGCGAAGATCAGGCGCAAGCACCACCAAGTGAGGTTGAGTTTTGGGGTCAAAGAAGACCTTAAGGTGTGGGGGGACTTCCTCGAGCATTTCAATGGATCAGTGATATGGAGGGAACCCTGGACTAGCAGCCAGGAACTGACGTTGTTTACTGACGCGTCAGGTAGGGATGGCTTTGGGGCAATTCTAGACAAAGATTGGTGCGCGGCAGGGTGGCCCAATGCTTGGAGGAAGAAAAAGATTACCTCCAACATAACAGTTTTAGAACTATTCCCGATTGTGGTGGCTTTCCACCTTTGGCCTGCCTTACTGTCTGCGAAAAGAGTGGTTCTATGGTCAGATAACATGGCGGTAGTCCAAGCCATCAATACCCAGTCGGCCTCTTGTGCACTTGTGCTATGTTTACTAAGGGAACTGGTCAAAGTGTGTTTATACAACAATGTGGAATGCAAAGCTAAGCACATCCCGGGAGCTCTAAACACGGCTGCTGACGCACTTTCACGTTTCCATTGGCAGCGGTTTCGAGAGGCGTGGCCAAGGGCGAGGGAAGAGATGACGCCTTTCCCGGCTCGGCTATGGCACCTGCTGCGGTGGCGCAGCGCATCAGAGAACTAGGCGAGATGTCAGTGGCACCTAGAACGATGAGGAGATACCAAACTTGTGTGAAGACATTCTGCGAGGTCATGGGCCCTTGGGAGCGGGAGGATTCGAGACAGGCTGAAAAAGTGCAGGCATTCATGATCTGGGCGAGGGATGAGGGGAAGAGCCACTCCTGGATGGCGGGGCATTTGTCCGCCATCGGTCACCATGCTCGATTGGCTGGTCAGAAGGACCCCACGACAGCATTTACAACTAGGGCGGCACTCAAAGGATGGGCGAGAGTGATGCCCAGATTGGCAGATCAGAGGGCCCCCATTGATTATGACACCCTGAAGAGCATGATAGACGCCCTGCCTACAGTTACACACTCCGCCTATGAAGCAGCCCTCTTTGCAGTAACGTTTAGCTTAGCATTCTTCGGAGCCTTCAGGATTGGTGAACTAGTGGCACGGTCCAAAAAAGAGTCCAACACCAGGGCCATCTCGGTTAGGGACGTCCGTACAACTGCGGAGTCAGTTGAGATCTTTCTACATTCATCCAAGACAGACCAGTCAGGCAAGGGTAGGAACATCACATTACAGCGCTTGGGGAATGACAGTTACTGCCCGGTGGCCCTGTTGGCCACTTTCCTGCCTCGCCGCCCCCAGACAGACGGCCTGCTACTTATCCACTCTGATTGTTCCCCGGTCACTAAGTATCAGGTGGAGCATGTGATGCAGGGGTGCTTATTCCTGGCAGGATACACTATAGAAGGGGCCAAGTTTAGCACACACTCCTTTAGGATAGGCGCAGCCACCACGGCTTTTAGGGCAGGCCTCCCTGCCGAAACAATTAAAAAAGTGGGTCGTTGGGAATCCAACTGCTATAGGAGGTACGTCAGACCTCTGAGCGTTATACTCCCGGTGAGCACACAGGTGGTCAATGACGTGTAAATAATGTATATAACCAATTGTCATGACATGAGTAAACATGGTGGTTCACTTTCAGTGCCACACGGTGTGTGTTTGTTTGCAGTGCTTTTAAGTGTGTCAATAAAATACATTTGTCAACATACTGTGTTTTATTGCAGGGACAGAGGTATGGGTGATGGGGCACTCCTATGTCACGAGACTGGCGAGATGGGTGAATGCCAACACATGGAAGCACGGGTTTAACAACACCAAGATATCATGGTTCGGCTTCCCTGGGATGCACTGGGCCGCACTGTTAGGGACGCTGCGTAGATTACTGAGGGAACACAGGCAGAAGCCAAGCATCCTGGTGGTGCACCTGGGGGGGGAACGACCTGGTGGCATTAGGCAAAAGGCGTTTGTTAGATAAAATGAGGAAAGATTTAAGCATCCTGAGCAGCGAATTAGGACAATGCAACATATACTGGTCAGAAATTTCCCCCAGGCCAATTTGGCATGGCGCAATATCTCAGGAGGCATTAGAAGTCACCCGGAGGCGCGTCAACGCAGCAATGCGCAAATTCAGCGAACAGAGAGGCATAGGTTTCATCAGGCATGGCTTGCTGCATGCCAAATCCATTGGTTGCTGGGAATCCGACGGGGTGCACTTGTCCAAAGTGGGGATGGCGATTTTCCTATTAGACTTGGGGGAGGCGCTAGAAACAGCCGGATGTAGATAAGAAGCGAACTAAAGGCTAGGTAGTGGGGGCTCTGGGCGCAGCGGGTGCCACGCCCAGGGCTGTGGAAAAAGTACAAGGCGACCCCCATGCAGGACAGGCGCAGGAACAGGACCTGAAGCCACAGTGCGAGAGGCACAATACTGAGTCATACATAAGCCGAGGGGCCCTTCTTGGGGACTTGGTTCAACGGCACCCCGTTAGTCCTTAGGGCGGTTGTAAGCCTGAGCAACCGGGGGTTTGCTAATAACGCCCCTCCTGGCTGGGCAAGGTGTGAGTTGACTCTCCCTGGTCCAGAGGGGGGGGCAGGTGGACGATAGGTCCATCGGTGGGAGGCTTGCCTCCCAGGTTCGACACATGGCCAGGGCCACTAGTGTCTGCTTCCTTGGCTCTATTTCAGGCGCCCTGCAACAAGGGGTTGCAGGGTGTGAGGGGTCGCCTGTCAGTTAACCCGCTCTGTTATTTGTATCACAAATAAACCTGCAACTTCTTATTCCCCACATACTTGTCTGTGTATCATTTGGGCGGTGAGGGTTGTGGGACAAGGGTACCGATGCAACTACTATGCGGGAGGCCCGCGGTCCCTGCAGGGGACCCCATAGGAGGGCAAACCCCGTAGTAGGGCGTAGGAAACCGCAGGCCCGCCAGGGGGAGGGAGGGGGGCGGGGTCAGACAAGGGTAGGCCACCCCCCCTTTCTTCTGGACTGATATGGGGAGCACTTCCGTCCTGGCGCCCTCTTTGCTGCTGCCCCCTTTCACTGTCGGTCGCTCCAGGCTGTCCTCGCCAGCCTCAGACACAGGCCCCTAGCCCCTTCCTTCCCTCTCACTTCCCCCCACGACGCCGGACGCGAGGCCCGCAATTTCACTCCCCTCCCTACCGCTCACCCGCTGAAAGGGGGGAAGTGGGGAGGGGGGAATATTAACGATGTTTTTTGTTTTCCAGGTTGCAGGAGGAGTTACAAGGCGACCCCCATGCAGGACAGGCGCAGGAACAGGACCTGAAGCCACAGTGCGAGAGGCACAATACTGAGTCATACATAAGCCGAGGGGCCCTTCTTGGGGACTTGGTTCAACGGCACCCCGTTAGTCCTTAGGGCGGTTGTAAGCCTGAGCAACCGGGGGTTTGCTAATAACGCCCCTCCTGGCTGGGCAAGGTGTGAGTTGACTCTCCCTGGTCCAGAGGGGTGGGGGGCAGGTGGACGATAGGTCCATCGGTGGGAGGCTTGCCTCCCAGGTTCGACACATGGCCAGGGCCACTAGTGTCTGCTTCCTTGGCTCTACTTCAGGCGCCCTGCAACAAGGGGTTGCGGGGTGTGAGGGGTCGCCTGTCAGTTAACCCGCTCTGTTATTTGTATCACAAATAAACCTGCAACTTCTTATTCCCAACATACTTGTCTGTGTATCATTTGGGCGGTGAGGGTTGTGGGACAAAGGTACCGATGCAACTACTATGTAAATAAACCACACATGCAAACATAGTTCACCATACGGGGTGTATATTACCAAAACGGAGTTAGCACCATGTATTGTTTATGTGGAACACAATCACGGAAACAGGTAATGTTGTACAGAAAGATTTATTGTAAATACAAGGAGCTTGTGGGAAGGAACAGGTGACTGGGCAGAGTCAACGGAGGTCACAGAAAGTCCCCGTAGAGGAACCCTGACGTCACTTAAATATGTGCTAGGCATTCCACAGCTGGCGCGTGCTTACTGACCAATGGGAGAAGGGGAGGAATAAAACAACTAGAACTACAACACACAAGACCATCAATCTGCTAAAGGTCTCTAAGCACATAACGAGCATCGCCCTGCTTACCTTACATACCTTCTCTTTCCGTGATTAGAACACGGAAAACAGCCTTAGTATGGCGCACTCGATCAGGGCACACACCTATCACTCGATCGGGCGCTCAAAAAAGTACCAAACTCGGCGTCTCACGTGATCGCAAAGGCGTACCAAGTGATCGGCCCCAGAGTCACCGAGCACTGAGAACAGACTTCAATCACAGCTCCTCACTGTCTGTGCATTCATATCTCAGAGTGCTAACGCGGGGAAAAGCAAACTGTCACAACATAATACTCTGTGTTTAGTTTAAAGCAACAAGGAGCACTCTAAAGATGATCAGCTCACATTCCCATATGTATACCATGAAGATCTATTAAAAGTATTAACCCATAGCGCAGAAACAATATAAAAGGAGAAATTAGAAAAAATATAAATAAATAAAATAAATAAAAATAGAAAATAGCCACGACTGGTAAAGAATACAACACGTTATATAGATGGAGCCATCCTTCAGAGAGATTGAATCAGGAGTTATTTAAAACAGGAAATAGCAGCCATTTGCTACTGATGTTTGACTAAAGGCCTCTTGTGTGAGTTGAAAGCAGCGTTAATGAAGGGAGAATTGATAGTTGGAAGGGGCCAGACAGAGGAGATATAAAAGGAAGTGAATTTGTGGAGACATATATAAAAGTAGATTTTCACAAGGCTCACATGTTAAAGAAGAGCATTAACAAGGCTGAACAAAATGAGGTTTACCAATCATTGTTGTGCTGCTGTCCTATCTAAAACAATTGGTGCAGGATATGTCTCCTTTCACGATATTGTCTCTTTTTCTCCCTGTAATGTCATTCAGTACTAATAGCAATAGTGTATGTTCACTGGGAGGAAATTCTAGAAGTTCAGGAGGATATCTGCTAATGTAACATAGAAAGAGCAATGTATCTGGGCTCACCACATGGATTGGTGCAGACAGAATGGTAGCACAGGGTGAGGTGATTCCTTCTTGTTTTATCAGGGCAGCCACCCACCAAACATTTTTGCCTCTCAGGCTACATATGCAAGTTTAATGTTTGGCTATGGTCTGCCAACTGGTGCTTATCTGCCATTGGGAGCTTTCAGGACCATGAGAGGGTTTTGTGGTGCAAACCCTTCCTGAACATGTAGGCCTCCGTTAGTCTAGTAGGTGAAATTTGGGCTTCTAAAGATTGTGTAGTTTCTCTAGGTTACCACCCTTGATTATGCTTACACTTCTTTGTTCACATGTACATTTTACTGCTCATGTCGCCAACTTTTGTTTTTCTTCTCACCAACGTCCATTCTTGCCTATTTGGCATCATTGAACTTACTTGACAGCATCTCTGTCTTGCATCTCTTTCCATATGTATTACTTGCCCTCCTGTCATTAGCCCCTTTTTAGTGGATACCCACATGAAGTAACCAGCTACCCCACCCCACTCCAATTGAACTACCTGTACCACAAACTATCCAGGTTGGCCTCTTACACTTTCGCCTTTCCGCCTACCTCCATCTGTCCTCCTCTTAGACTAATACATATGTAAGGAGTAGTTACCTAACAGCTGCAGTCAGCATGGGGTTTGAACTCAAACATAACAAAACTCGAATTATAAAATGGAACCTTCAGATTAAATTATACCTACAAACTTATTACAAATATAATTTGAAGGCCTATCTCTCACACATCCTTCCCTATCATTCTGTTTATTTAACCCCAAGATAAGATAAGAACATATCTTTGGGCAATCTTGTGCTATATCCACAATTCTAAATGCTTCTCACATATAAACACAAATAATACAACAATTTAGCATCCATACACTCTCCCACTGTGACCTGTAATGCACTTCGACAACCCTCAACCGGGTAGGAAGTGCTATATAAATGCTAAAATACAATACAACTCAACATCAATGTGAAGTATAATGGGAATTAAGAGAGCAAAAGATCAATGAAGAAATGTATATATATATATATATATATATATATATATATATATATATATATATCACCACACTCCGCTTGCACTTTTCCTTTGGATTTTGGAGAAAAGCGGAAGACAAACCCAATTCTGGTGCCATTCAAGTGTTTATTTTCAGTGAGCCACCATTGCTGCCATGACGCTTATGGCCAAACTCGGCTTTGATCACATGACCATATATATATATATATATATGTATATATATATATATATTTCAAAAAACACAAGGTTTGCCCTTTTGAGGATACCGCATACACCAGGGTTACAGCACTCAGCGCCGCAGGCAGCAATATAGATAGCAGGCTGCCTTCCCCCTCTAGCAGCCAAAGGCGTTTCCGGCTCCCATGAGCCCTTGATCACTGGCGTGTAAGGATACAGGAAGCGGGAAGTGGAACATAATTTATTTGCATTCAGAGTCCCACCCACGTGGGCCAAAGGCATGCTGGAAATAGTAGTTCAAAGTGCTACCCCTTGACTCGCAGTTCCTCTCTACATATATACACTGAAAAAACCACAGGTTTCAGGGACGTTATAGTTAGTCGGGCATTTCACTCATACAAAACCAGAGAAATTTGGCTGTTATAGTTAGCTGAGCTAACTACAACTCGTGCCCCTGCAAATGCACTGCTGATGACGTCACATATTACATCACTCATAACATGGTCAGTGACATCACTAATGACATCATTGAGGAGGGCTATTTGGCCCCCAAAGTCCCTCAGGAGTAAAGTTGACTTTATCCCCCAACCAGTAATGTGCCAGGAGGCGCATTTTCAAAATGGTGGAGAAAGGTGAGCGTCGCCTCCGAAGACCTCTTAGAAATCCCATTGTGTACGACTTACTGGAGGTAACCGGAGGGGTAGATGGCCCCAAAGATAACCTTGGGGGTCAACTACCTATCCTACTACCTCTAGTAAGTCCCACACAGAAGGATTGGTAAGTTCTCATAGCAGGCTACATCCGCTTTGCCCACCACACTGCAAACATGCTCCCTGGCGCGCTGTTGGATTGGGATTAAAGTCCCCTTCATTGCTGAGAATCCTTAGGGGCCAACTAGCTTACCAGATACCTCCAGTATGCCCCAGATAGTGGGAGGTGGAAACAGGCCACACTCCTTTCTCCACCACTCTGTAAACAAGTCTCCTGGTGCACTCTTGGTTGGGAGATTAACTCCCCCTGCCTCCTGAGGGTCCCTGGCGGCCAAATAGCCCTCCTGTTATCTCTAGTAAGCCCCACACAGCTGGATTGCTGAGAGTGGTCTGAGGCCATGCCCCCTTTTTACACCACTCAGCAAACAAGCCTCTTAGTGCACTGCTGCTCATGAGATGAAGTCCACTTTAGTCCTGAGGCCCTCAGGGTACAAGAGGACCTCATCACCCCACCAGAAGTGAGCCATGATGGTGTAAAAATGGCCGTGGCCTCGAGCCACCTTTCAGCAATCCCACTGTGTGGGCCTTAATGGAGGTACCTGATGGGTTAGTCAGCCCATAAAGATCCAATTTCTGCCACGGGGACCCCATGCCTGGGGCATTGCAAATTTCTTAATATTTAAAATAAAATAATATTTAAAGGAGGGGGGCCTGAGGCCTTTTTGTGCCCGAGGATCCCATCCCCCGGGGCTTTGCCTCTTTTTATTTGAATTATTTTTTATTTAAAGGGAGGAGGCCACAAGGCCCGCCTTCCCTGGGCCAGTTTTGGCCCCCAGGAACCCCATCCTCCAGCGCCTGGCCTCATGTTGGGGACCATGGGAGGAGCCCCAATGCCACTGCGGTCCCAGCCAGCCTCCCGTCCCCTGCAGGATCCAGCATTGCTTTTGGACAAGGGGAGCTGCTGACATGCAGCTTCCCTTCTGCAAAAGCAATTCTGCTTTGCTTCATGGAAGCAAGAGCAGGTTTCCTGCTCTCGCTTCCATGAAGCGAAGCAGTATTTGCAATGACAGGGCGGGAGCCGAGCATCCGCTCTCTCATTGCAAACTGCTTTGTCCCGAGGGTAGGCACCCCGGGACATTGCTGGAGCCGGCCCTAGGGGGTGGCAGTCCTCAGGGCCATGGAGTGGTCCAAGAGGGGGGCCACGTGGTCCCCCTCCCAACGTGAACAAAGCCCCGGGAAGGTGGTGGTCCCCAGGGTCAGGGGGCCGCACTGGGCAATGGATTTGCATACAGTGTGCATCGAGGAGGTGGTGGTCTACGGGGCAGTCCCCAACACTTACTATTTGTAATAGCCCTGGGGAGGTGGCAGTCCCCGGGGCTTGAGAGGGCCCGTGAGGCCCCACCCTAAATAAAGTGAAGCCCCAGGAAGGTGGCGGTCCCCGGGGCAGCATGGGGGGAAGGAGCCCCCCACACATTTTTTCTAACAAATCCCGGGAAGGTGGTGGTCCCCGGGGCTGCGGAGATGGCGTGTACCCCTGCGCATTATCAAATAAGCCCCAGGGAGGTGGTGGTCCCTGACCATTTCATGAATGATGTAATATGTGACGTCATCAGCAGTGCATCGCGGGGGCGCAAGTTATAGTTAGCTCAACTAACTAAAACAGCAAAATTTCCCTGGTTTTACACAAGTGAACTGTCCAACTAACTATAACGTCCCTGAAACCTGCAGTTTTTGCACTGAATTTCTAAGGTTTTTATAATACATATTTCTAACTATAACGTCCCTCAAACCTATGTTTTTTTCAGTGAATTTCAAAGGTTTTTTAAATGCTAATTTCGAACTATAATGTCCCTAAAACCTATGATTTTTTCAGTGGATTTCAAAGGTTTTTTCAAATGCTAATTTCTTACTACAATGTCACAAAAATACTATATCTTATTTTTTAAATTTTTGTAAAAATAATGTGATGTTTTCTCTTTTCTAAAATACGAATTTACAATTGTATTATTATTATTTTTATTTAAACTGGATTTGGGTACCAATTGTGTACCGTTCTCGGTGGGTGCGCGATTCTAATAATTTTGCCGCCATATTGGTTAAGTTGTGTACGATGCACGTATGGTATGCAAAGGGTGCGCGGTTCTCGGCCTCCAGTAACGGCACGTACGTATTTCCGGGGGTCTCGCCGGCTGCGCGAATCCATTGCAAATGTTTAATTTTTAAAAGTATATGTGTATTATACCAAGAGATTATTTAATCTAATTATAAAAATCATATATTTATATTTGTGATAAAGATATATTATTGTTAAATATATTTTTCGGAAATCGCGTCGGGTGCCCCCTGGTTGCGCCAGGTGCGCGAATCCCATGTGACTTCCAAAGAAACTATTTCATTGGTTAAGAACCTTTTGCTTCTAGAACTTGAAGGACCCCACCCATTTATTTTCATTCCTTCAAGAGCATCTCAGCAGGCACACCTGTTGTCTTCTGCTCTTCTTGTTTGCCTTTTGTTGGTGTTTTTTTTTTAAGTCATCTAAAAACGGCAGCTGGCGATGCACCTCAGCAGCTTCCACCTGAAGAGGTAGAAGACCAGAAGGAACCCGTCACGAAAAGATACAAAAGTATTGTGTGGGCGTTTTTCTCCATTCCACCAGGGGGGGGAAAGTTGAATGACCGAAAAGTCACCTGCTCTCAAGAGGTTTGGAAAAGAAATATTCCTGTGGGACGTCATCGATGTTAAAACATCTTCAGACAATACATTCTCAACGTCTTGCTAGAGAACAGCTTCGACAGGAACAAAAAAGGCAGGCAACTGACGACAAAGCTGCAGGCCCTAGTATGTCATCTGCTTCAACTTCATCTGGCACACCGAACACCATCCCTGACTTTGCTAGAGTGGAGCAGCATTGTGTCAAATGTAAAAAAGTCCTATGTTTTGGTGAGCAATCACTGGATGCCCTCCTGGTTGCCAGTGTTAATTTTTATTTTATTTTTCTATGCAATGAGTTTGCAATTACATAATTTTTGAACATGTGTTGGTTCTGTTTATTTTTATTATTTTTTTCAAACACCAAAAGAATACAAAAAAATATATAAAACAAAAAGAAGAAAAAAATTGTTCTTTTTAGAACCGCCTAATTGGTTAAAAATAGACAAACCTGTATGTGTTCTATGAATAACTGCAAGGATAATGTCTGAGTCATTGTATGAGTGAATAAGTACTGTCTCAATGAGTGTAGCAGTATTGCCTGAGTCATTTGATGAGTGCATGGATAGTGTTTGAGGGAATGAATGAGTGCTGCAGTAGTCCCTGAGTGATTGCAGGAGTGCATGGGTAGTGCCTGGATTATTGCATGAGGGCATGGATAGTGCCTGGATGACTGAAAGAGTGCAAGGGTAGTGAATGGGTTATTCCATAAGTGCATTGATAGTGTCAGGGTGATTGCATGACTGCAAGAGTAGTGCCTGAGCTATTGAATGAGTACATGGGTAATGCCTGTGTGATTACACGAGTCTAGGAGTAATGTCTGGGTGATTGAAGGAGTGCATGGGTAATGCCTGGGTGCATGTAGGACTGTAGGACTGCTTTGGTAGTTCTTGGGTGATTGGAGGAGTGCATAGGTAGTGCCTGGGGGATTGCATGACTGCAGGGGTAATGTCTGGTTGATTGAAGGAGTGCATGGGTAGTGCCCGGGTACATTTAGGACTGCATGGGCAGTTCCTGGGTGCTTGCAGGAGTGCATGAGCAGTACCTGGGTGATGGCATGAGTGCAGGAGTAGTGCCTGGATGATTGGAAGACTGCATGGGTAGTGTTTGGGTGATTGCATGAGTGCTGCAGAAGTGCCTGAGTGCATGTATGACTGCATGGGTAGTGCCTGAGTGATTGCATGAGTGCATGGTTAGTGCCTGGGTGATTGCAAGAATGCTGGGGTAATGTCTGGATGAATGGAGGAGTGCATGGGTAGTGCCTGAGTGATTATATGAGTGCAAAGGTAGTGCCTGGATGATTTTATAAGTGCATGGGTAGTGCCTGGATCACTGAGGAGTGCAAGGGTAGTGCCTGGGTTATTCCATGAGTGCATAGGTAGTGCCTGGGTGATTGTATGACTGCAGGGGTAGTGCCTGGGTATTTAAAGGAGTGCATGGGTAATGCCTGTGTGATTGCATGAGTACAGGGGTAATGTCTGGATGATTGAAGGGGTTTGTGGGTAATGCCTGGGTGCATGGAAGAGTGCATGGGTAGTGCTTCGATGCATGTAGGACTGCATGGGTAGTTTTTGGGTGATTGGAGGAGTGCATGAGTAGTAGCGGGGTGATTGCATGAGTGCAGGAGTAGTGCCTGGATGATTGGAATACTGCATGGGGAGTGCTTGGGAGAATGTGTGAGCGCCACAGAAGTACCTGAGTGTATGTATGACTGCATGGGCACTGAAGGGGAGTGATTGAAGGAGTGCACGGGTAACACTTGGGTGATTGCATGAATGCAGGGGTAATTTCTGGATGAATGGAGGAGTGTATGGGTAGTGCCAGAGTGATTAGTCATGTGCATATGTCGTGCTTGAGTTATTTTATAAGTGCATGGGAAGCTACTGGGTGGTTGGAGGAGTGCATGGATAGTGCCTGGATGACTAGAGGAGTGCAAGGATAGTGCCTGGGTTATTCCATGAGTACATTGCTAGTACCTAGGTGATTGCATGACTACAGGTGTAGTGCCTGAGTGATTGAAAGAGTGCATGGGTAATATCTATGTGATTGCATGAGTGCAGGGGTAATGTCAGGGTCATTGGAAGAGTGTATGTGTAATGCCTAAGTGATTGCATGATTGCAGGGGTAATGTCTGTGGCATTGCAGAAGTGCATGGCTAATACCTAAGTGAGTTCAGGCGTAATGTCTGGGTGATTAGAGGAATGCATAGGTAATACCTCGGTAATTGATTGTGTGTAGGGGTAATGTTTTGCTGATTGCAAGAGTATAGGGGTCCGGCCTGGGTGATTGAAGGAGTGCATAGGTAGTGCCTGAGTAATTTCAAAACTTGAAGAGTACTGGCTGGGTGATTGAAGTACTGTATAAATAGAGCTTGGATGATTTTATAAGTGTATGTGCACTGCCCGAACGAAGAGAGCACTGTTTAGATACTGCCTGGGTGATTGAAAGAGTGCAAGGGTAGTGTCTGGGAGATTGCATCAGTGCAGGGACAATGTTTAGGGGATTGGAGAAGTGTATCGGTACTACCTGGGTGATTGGAAGAGTGTACCGATAATGTCTAGCTGATTGCATGTGTGTACAGATAGTGCCTGGATGATTGGAAGAGTAGATAGGTAGTGTCTGGGTGACATTACAACTGTTTGGATACAGGCTAGGTGATTGGAGAAATGCATGGATAGTGCATGGGTGATGGCATGAGTGTGATAAAAGTGCCACAAACAATGGAACCAAGCACACCGGTTTTAGACAAATTCTCTCTGCTAGAGACACCAGATGCGTTCAAACTTCTGAGTTCTATTCGATCCGGATCTCCGATGGATCCATGTCTGGCATCGATATAGAAACAAATCCCAGAAGTAATAGGGTCGGCCCTCACACCTTTGGTTAACGCCATATTTAAAACAGGCAAGTTCCCTAGTAACTGGAAGAAGGCCGCTATGCTTTCCCTATTAAAAAAGCAACCCTTGACCCCAAAGATCCAAACAATTATAGGCCAATTTCAAGACTTCCGCTTCCTGCTAAAATTATTGAAAAGGCCATGAATACTCAACTCAGTATATTTCTCCGAACTAATAATCTACTCGACCCATCGCAATATGGGTTTAGAGCAGAACATAACACTGAGCTGGCTCTAATCAAATCTACAGAGGAAATTAGGGAGGCCTTGGATAGGGGAGAAAAGGCAATTCTGATTATGTTAGACTTGTCAGCAGCCTTTGACGTGGTCCGTTATGAAGTTTTGATGGACCAGCTGTCTGAAGCAGGGGCACAAGGAGCTGCCTGGAACCTTCTGCAGTCCTTCCTCTCTGAAAGAACGCAAACCGTGGAACTGGACAACCACAGGTTAAAGCTGTTTTCTCTTCAGTTTTGGGTGCCACGGGGCTCATCGTTAAGCCTGCCACTCTTCAATGTGTATGTGATTTCTTTGGCAGACTTGATCAGATCCTATGACTTCAAACTTACCTCCTAGGCAGATGACACTCAAATAGTGTTGTCACTCAGAGAAGGGGAAGAGAAGGAAACAGGGGCTCGCTCTCATGATTGAATGAAGGCCATCTCAGGGTGAAGTCGTCTAATTGCCTAAAATTTAATTCAGGCAAAACAGAGGTCATCATGCCTGGGAATGACCCTAACCTGTGGGCACCAGTCTTGTGGTCAGAAGAGCTGGGTGTCTGCCCTGCACCCACCAGGGAAGCAAAAAACCTGGGGTGAACATGGACAGTAAGCTCACGTTTTGCAATCACATAAGCTCGGTGGTCTAAGCATGTTTCCTAATCCTCAGAATTATAAGGAAAATAAAGTTCTTTCTCCCTGAGGGCAATCTTAGGACAGTGATCACGACTCTCAATATGGCGCAGCTAGACTACTGTAACAGTCTATATTTGAATGCCCCAAAACAGCACATTAATAGGCTTCAAATCGCACAGAATGCGGCAGCCAGACTGCTTACAGGGACTCCAAAATTTGTCTCTGTAAAGAAGGAGTTAAACAACTACACTGGCTCTCCAGTTCTACGGCCCTCTGCATGGCTTTTAAAGCCCTCAATGGAATAGGCCTGACCATCTGAGGCAAAAATGTATATGGTATGTTCCTGGAAGGACTCTTTGGTCCACAGGAGCAAAACAAGTCTTAGTTCCCCTGATTAAAAAGGCCAGCTGGGGGGCAGAAGCTCCATCACTTGTGCCTCTAAGGCCTGGAATGAGCTCCTGTTCCATTTGAGGAACTCAACAGATTTCCTCCCCTTTAGAAAGGGTCTGAAAACTTGGCTTTTCTCACAGTAATACCCCCATTACTGATTACCAGCAGGTATGCTCAGCACCAGTACAGCCCAGGGCAACTGTGCGCTTTAAAAGTTCAAATAACATAACATAACATAGATCAGTGCATGGGTAGTGTTTGAAAAAAATGGATGAGTGCAATTAAAGTAACTGTAAACATCACTTCATATTATTATGCTTATTACTATTTCATCTTACCTTCTTTATTAAAGTAGATACCAAACTCAGTGAAACTTTTTTTTACAGTAGTTATGTTGTCAATTGAATGTAAAATCTTTTCAAGCTTTAGTATTATTTCCTGTCATAAAAAAAGAAGAAAAACTGTTATTAGATATAATATCATAGTTTTAAGAACACAACATAATTTTAGAATTACATAATATATTCAGTTTCCTTTTTTTTCAGTTTTCAGATTCTACTGATTTTCACCACACATAGTGATTTCAATGTAGATCATCATATAACAGCGGGGGAAAAAATACAATCAATGAGATTGTAAAAAACAAATCTGCGTTGAAAATATATACAACAAGTTCTACTATCTGTTAACCTATCTACAGTTTCTAAATTACATTCTTCAACTACATTAAATCATTTATTTCTCTGAAGTACATTTCTGAAATATCCACTCTCATTTACATTGTGTATAACATAAAGATCAAATATATATACTATTTCTTTCAAACACAATTTTGCAAATGCAATAACAATCAGCACAAATAATAATCCAAACAGTAATTCTTCACATCTTCCCAATAGGCAGAATAATGTTTCCAAGTCCATTTGCATTAAACAAATATCCAAAATAAAGTCATTCATTTGTGTTCACATCTTCCCAATAGGCCGAATGATGTTATCAAAACATGGGCATCATTGCAATGTGTCCATCCTTTTTTGCACTTTAAATACACAGTATGGTGTCCAGATGTTGTAGTAGGTCCATCATGGAAACTAATAGCCACATCTTTAAAAGTTCTTCCTGAAATTGATAGTTGACTTCCCACAAAATCTTTAATTTTGGTTTCCAATTTTCTTCCATTTGCTCTACAACGTTGTGGCATCAAAATGACATATTTTCAAAAACTTTCTGTATATAATGTTGACAACATTTCTGATTTACAATGAGAGCATTTCATATCTTGATTAGCTGTTTTTACTAATTTGTTAAATCCGATCAAATTTAATCTTCAGAAATTCAATTCCATCTTTGATAATTAACATAATCAACAACTTTTCCCATTGCTCCATTTACTAAACCTTTTCTGCATCCAAATCACGCCGTACAATTTCCCGACAGTTTTCACATACATATAAAGTATTTTCTAAACCAGCAGTCTTAGATACAGACTTCTCCAAAGAATCCAATTTTGACTGTAATTTCTCTGAGAGAAGAATACTAACACCTTTGTGTTCAATTCTATCAATGGCTTCCATTTTCTTTTTTTTTTTTTTTAAGTTTTTATTCGGAACAGAACAATCAATACAGCTATGGGCCTACAACCCCCAGGCTGGCCACAATGTAGAAACAAAAACAATACCGGATAAGGGTACACATTTCAACAATGCCAGCACTGAGATCATAGCAAATCGGAAGAGCAGGAGGTACACGTAAACACGGCCGCAAATATCAGAATATAAAGAGCTTCCATTTTATAATAAAGGAGGAAGGATCCGAGAATATGCAATAAAGCAAGTCAATTATGAAGCAAGTCATGAGATAGGACCTTCGAACTGTGTATCAACTGAAGGAAAGTCATCTTGGCCACACGTAAATCAGAATATGTCAGTGCCCGAAAACTACGAGCCGGCCCCACGCCCCACCCCTCAGGATCAAAAGACGGTATAAGAGAAATGCAAAGACGTCCCATCAGAGTTCAACCCCGAAAAAACAAACATGCACCCCCCCACGAAACTAAACCTAGAAAGACAAAAAGAGACAAACAAAAGAGAAAAATAAGGGCCATAGAAACAAAGAGAACAAAAAACAAGACCCATCCCCCACCCCGCATACCAGCAGAAGGCTACGGCCCACCCCCCCCTATAGGCATGCCTGTCGCCCCTAGCACGAAAACCCCATTACAAGAAAGTGGAGGAGGAGCCCTGCACCCGCCCCCCGTCTCCCCTCTCCCCCTCCCCCACCACCTCCCAGAAGAGAGTATAAGCTCCCCAAGAGAGGGGGGGTAGTAAACATCATGTGTCCGTAACACATCCCCACAATTCACAGTAACAAGCCCAGTATAGCGTCATCTACAATGGCATCAAATCAGAGAAACAATCATGCGCCGCTCATCCCTGGCCAGTCCGAGTAAAGGCAAACGAAAACTCCGACTCAGCAGTCCCATAAGCAAGACATCTCGCCAACCAAATCAGCGTCACAGGAGCCACCTCGGTACTAAACAAAAGCAGTTTTACAATAGCAAGTCTCGGTCGCCAATAGTCACAGTCCGATGGTAAAGGGGCCCAGTGATACTGTATGACGGCATGTATATATGCCGGAGCACCAGAAGGAAAGGCGGTCGCACAAAGCACGTCGATAGGTTCACAGTAGCCGGAATCCAGGATCTCATGCCCCAAGAAATCCACGATGACAATTGACTCAGTAGAAGCAGGCGGTCGATCCATGACGGCCCCATCAACGCTCCCAGGTCCCCATTCAGGAGCAATAGACGCCAGGGAATCATGTAGAGCCAACAGTATACAGGTCAGGGAGGATTGAAAGTCCCGAACAGCCAGGAAAACATCTCTCAATGTGTACTCCCTCGCTTCAATATCAATGGCGGCAGCGCTCATCACCCCCGGGAGCTCCACAGCCAGGATAGGAGATAGCTCAGCAGGTTGTCGGAGACTCATCACCATCAGCTAGGACATGTGGGAGCCAGAGCAGAGCAAAGGAAGAACCACAGACGAGCAGCTCCACAAGCCTCACACCCACCGTGCCCAGGAGAGATACACAGCCCGATGCCTGCCGCGACCGGCCAGCGATCCCACTAGGGGCAGGAGCACCCCGGGCAGCACGGCACAATCCGCGATGCGGGCGGCCGGTACAGCTTCTGGTCTCAGTCGCTCCGGTACAGGGAAATAAGTCAGACGCGCTCCGGGTGGTCCGGGCACCAGTGCCGCTCTCCGCCTGCGCCTGCAGACAAAACCTCAAATTACGACCTCCGCGGGTTCAGCCGGCCATCACTGTCAGCCGCGTCCGCTGTTGATCACTTCCATCTCGGCCACGGGGTCACGCAAAGCCCCGGCTCACCGCCGGCTCAGGCCGCCCTGTTTGCGACGACGTTACTCAGCCATCCGGAGCGCTAGCGAGCCCGGAGTTACATGGATGGGCAGCGCACCAACTCTGCCGTGTGGGGGTAAGGTACCGAACCAGGATGGATGACAGGATATCAGGGAGGGAGAGGTCGAGCGACGGAGCCGGACTTCTAAGCTGCCATCTTGGATCACGTCTTGGCTCCTCCTCCAATGGCTTCCATTTTCAATATTGGTTGTTTTCCAGTTTCAAATGTTCTTGATTGAATGTAGAACACTCTTGCAGTGTTGGCATTAGGTAAACTATAGACTTCTTTTCTCTAATTATTTTGTACATTATTTCAGGTGCAATGTTTTCATTTGGAAACAAATTGGTTAGTAGCTGACTTTGTCTAGCTTCTTTACCATGTTTTGTCAAAACACCAACTCTTATATCCCAAAGAATGTTTCCATAACATTCATCACTTGCTTGTTGAATATTCTTAAAAGTTCTTTATATTCAAAATGAGACCAAATATAAACATTTCCAATACTTCCCAAATATTTCCTAGTGTCTTCATGAGCAAGTTTTTTTAAAAACTGATTGTCCTTTCACAGGAGTAAGTTGTAGTAGATCGCTGAATACAATTTCATCCAAATAAAACATCATATTCTGTTTTTAAAATCTGTTGTATTCTTAAATGTACAAAGGCAAGGATTAAGTTTGAGACCATGCTCACCTCATCAATGATCAGAAGTTTAATTTCCTTTAGTACTCTTGAGACTTCATAACAAGCTTCTCCAGATAGCTTGTGATATTCCAACTTATTTTCTTGTTCAACTGGTAGCATGAGTAATCGATGTAATGTTGCTAAACCAGTTGGAATGGTTACAACACAAGATAAGTGTGAATCAGTGGTTTTCTGTCAATAACTAGTCAAAACTTTAATGTTTTCCTGTTCCAGCTTGACAACTGATACACATTCGAATAGGTTTAAATGATGTGCAGTTGCATTCTTTTTTTATGCAGAAAATCATGCTGTATCTGTTGCGTCACTTGCTGATATATTTCTTTTTGTTCAATATTTAATTGTTCTTCCGAATTTCCCAACTTAATAATATCCTGTTGTGCTTTTTGCATTGCTGTTTCTACTTCATTCATGGATATTGCTGTTTCATTTTCAAGAATTGATTGTCCTAATGGACCTTGACTTAATGGAGCAGAACTTTGACTATCTTGAGAACTGTCTCTAGCTATTACAGCTGCAATAGTAGTTTCTTGTTCAATCTCTACATTTAACATTTGTAGATAATTTGGAAAAATTGTGCATTCAATGCTATCTTTACAAGCATTAAAAGAATCTTCATAGCAGTCAAAATCTCAAAGTAATTCCATTTCACTATGCCAAGGCTTGACAAGTTGCAAAAGTGCTAAATAGAAAAATTCCCTTTTATCTGGAGTTTCGCAACTAAGTTTCCTGTGGTCAATAAGATTTACTTTGGCATGTTTTACAAAACGTCCTTCACATCCAAATACTGCATATTTTCCTTAATTTGTATTTTCTGTAACATTGCTCTTAAAACTGTAATGTTGCAGTACTTCATAGAGACATACGTTTTCCAGATGTGGTCTTCTTTTAGGATAGTACATATCCAACACATTAGTTTTAACAATATCTGTACTTTCTGGTTCATTCAATGCTAAGGGGTCCATTATGATGTCGGGCGGATTGCCTCCGCCAGGCTGGCGGTAGCCACCGCCAGCCTGGCGGAGGCAATCCGCCCGACATCCATTGCCAAATTCCCCCCCGCCATATTAGGATGGCGGGGGGACCGCAGCGGTGAAAATCACCGCCCGCCTGTTTTCCACCCGGTGGCCTTGCGGCCGGGGCGGAATATGTTTAATATGGTGGCGGTGTCTGTTAGACACCGCCAGCCATATTACAATGTGCATTCTGGCACGCCTTTCCGTGGCGGCAATGCCGCCACGGAAAGGCAGGCGGAGTCCCCCTGCAGGGGCCCGTTGCGGGCCCCCAGGGACTCCGTGGGGGTGGGGGGTGCACATGGGGGGTACCTATGGTACCCCCCTGCATTTCAATGCACAACATAACAGGCACCTCGCGGTGCCTGTCATGTTGTGCATTGCAATGCACAACGTGCATTTTTAGCATTGCGGCGGGCGGTGCTTTCAGCACCACCCGCCGCAATGTTAAAAATGCGGGAAGCGCCCGCCACTGTGGCGGGCGCATCTTAATATGTACAACGGGACCCCCGCCCTTATGGCGGGTGGTCCCATTCACCGGTAGGATGACGGGCGGACAAAGTCCGTCCGCCATCCTAATGGACCCCTAAGTATTCAATTTCTTGTACAGATTTCAATACTTGATTTCATGTTGCATCAAGACATAGACTTACCCAAATGATTCCTCTTGACTTTGAATATAAACTTACAGAGGTAAATCGATCCCAACATTCATAGGATCCAATCTCTCGATGGGAAAGCGTCTTCAAACTAAAGCTGTGAAATTTGGTATTAAGAGTCTTCTCTGGTGAAATTTCTTCCCACATTTCTTTCAACTCTGTCCTTTCAGATTTGTGAGGTAGGACAGCGAGCAACAACAATCAAATTATCTGCAAGATACAGGATATCCATTATTGAATTCCACATTGTCAAAATCGCTGGATTGTAGTCATTAACATACTTTGATTCTTTAGTTCTTTTTATGTTGTAAGTATTCTTCTGAGATTTGAGTTATAGTATGCCTTACTGCTGACATGAAACTGTTGACCCCTTCTTTTGAAATTACTGGATGTGGGAATCCAAAATGACATTTTGTATGAAATGTTCCCTTTGATTTCTGTCGACAATATTTTCCACATCGATGACTTTGAAACAGTAAAACATGTTGTCTCAAGTGGTTTTCTCCTCCTTCTTTTGGAATGACATAGGTAACTCACTATTCAATGAACGACAAACACTTTCATAAGTATCAGTTCCAAATGTTGGTGCATTCTTGATCCATAACAGTATATGTTTATGAGGTGCACCTCTGGCTTGGTACTCCTTTCTTTAAAAGAAATCAATAACTTCTTCAAGAGGTGGATTATTTTTATTACAGATAAAAGACATTATAGCTGGAAACCTATGATTAAAATATCTGCACACATTTACAGGATCCAAGGAACACAGTTCTCGAGCTGTCTTCAATTCAATGTTTTTTACATTTGAATTTGCTTGTCGTAGAAATTCAAGTAAATCGTCCCATGCGTACTCAGCACAGCTAAGCGTAACAAACCACATAGGGGTTCCTTAAAATACATTTAAGTTCTCCGTGACGACGATACCCATACTCATTAGTACCACGTTGACACGCTATTAAATTAATTAACTGAGGTTCTAAATGATTGTCTTTTTGTTGAACTTTGTCCAAAAATTCCTTTGCAGAAAGATGTATAGGATGAACTCCTGTTTTTAATATGTGGTTCACTGCATATGAAAGTCCAGACAAGTCACTTTCAAACAGAAGATAAAATAAATATGGAATCTTGGATCTTCTGAGTACAATCTTGTTGTACAATATTCTAAAGCTGGAATCTGGTCGTTCATCATATCGTCCACCTTTTGCAGTGGGGAAGAGCTGTGGAAAACAATGAGCTTCCAAACTTTTTTTACCATACACTCATGGGAGTTCCATTTGCTTTCTTCATTTGGAATAATTCATATATATATACACACACATATATATATATATATATATATATATATATATATATATATATATATATATATATATATATATATATATTACCTACTGGCGGTCGCCAGTAGGTATATATAGTTAGGATTTTTTCTCTATGGGATTTTTGAAAATTCTATGTCTAATAACTTTGGCGTTTGTGGACGGAATTGGCTGAAATTTTCTGGAAAATGGAACATTTTGTTTCTGAGCAGCCCCTGGAAATTTGGGGGGGGTTCGTCAAGGGGGGGCCGAGAAAAAAGGGGGGTCCCAAAACGTGTTTTTAACATTGAGTTTTCCATAGGGCGGTTGGCCTCACTTTTAGCCCGAACGGCTGAATGGATTTCCACGAAACTTGGCAAAATTGTAGGGACTGGTAGCCCGATGTGCCTTTGCTAGGTCTCAATATATGTGCTTCAGTGGATTTTGAGAAATTAACGTTTAAAAAAAGATATATATCTGTAAGCGCGCTCTGGGCAGCGCTCCGGTTCGCGGACTTTACGCGTAACGGAACTTCGCGAAGCGAAGCTGATTGGCTCTCCGGTGTCTGTCAACATTCTAAACAGTCCGGAGCGGCCGCCATCTTGTCTCTTGGTAGGATCGAGAGACAAGAGGAGGCCAAAACAAAGGGGGAAATGACCATAAGGGGGCATAGTAGATCCTCCCTGACCCCCTAGGTTTAATGTGGAGGCTTTAAAAGGGCCCCGCAGGGCAAAAAAAAAAAAAAAAAAAAAAATTGTTTTTTTTGCGTGGGTAGCGCCCGGTTCGCGAACCGGGAAGCGTTCTGGGCAGCGTACTATAAGGAAAAAAGAATGATAGACTTTTCAAATACTGTATGTTAATTGATTGTTGGTTTTGTTGATTATTTTTTAATTATTTTTATTTTTTAAGCAATTATTTATTATTGTGATTGTGTTTGAAAATTTAATAACATTTCTAACATTTAACTAGTTTATGAATTACATATAAAAATGATTAAAGACTCAAACAATTTTTTAATATTACATACAATTTTATTTTTCGGATTGTTTTTCAAAATTTTATAGAACGTCTAGCATTTGACTGTCCGATATGTCCTCTTGTTGAGTGAACATAAGTTCCCACATTTGACCGTCATCATAATGAAGTAAATGATCCACAGATTCTACACATTGAACTAATTCATGGTCCCGTGATTCATCCATGAAATCTGAGTCATCATTGTCCTCAATATCTTTTTCTGTGTTGTTCTCCAGAACAATTTCGAAGGAAACATTCTGCTCACCTTCCATTTTATTGCTGTAATTTGCATAAAAAATAAATATATCAGTAGAGATAGGGCACTGTTGGGTTTAAGTTCAGACAGGTACTTGTGAGTTTATAACAGAGAAGTAATCTATGGGCACTGTATGGTTTCAGGCGTGAAGTAGTACTATTAAAAAGTGCCTGTGAAGAAGCCTAAGTAAATTCATAATTATACCACAGAAACCTAAATCAATCCATAATTATAATAAAGAAGCCTTTCTCAATGTCTAACTCTTACAGAGGGATAGTATATAACTATCTGAAAATGTTTTCAAATTTATAAAATAATATCTCACCTTCTAAAAAGAAGTTTAAGTTGTGAGTGAAAATGATCTTGCAATGTAGTTCAGGAAGTAGTAGTCAAAATGGCTGTGTTTCTCTCTCTTCCTTTATATATATTCAAGTACATAGCCAATCAAATGTCAGGTAAAAAAAGTAGAAAATGAAAGTAACATTTTAATTGGTTGTCAATTCCAACACTTCAGATGTGTTTTGTGAAGTAATTTACCTCAGGGTATTTAGAGAGGTCTACAGGCTAAATGGTTAAATGGAATTTCAATCAAATTTGTGAAAATGGTAGGCATTGGTATGTAGTATGAGCTAATCTATATTTGGTGAAATTGTCTCCAGTCGCTTTTCTGTAAACTACTTTCCCACCTTTTTTGATGGTGCGCTTCCCAGGGAGCGACCCGGTACGCGAACTGGTGAGCGCCCCGGTTCGCGAACCTTAAGCGTTACGGGAGTCCACCATTTTGTGTTTCGGTCGAATTAAGATACAAGATGGAGGGCAAATAATGTTCAGAATGGGTAGAAGGGGGCACGGTAGACTTATCTTGACCCCCTAGGTTTTCTGAGGGTGGCTGAGGAGGCCCATATGTGCGAAAAAAAAAAATGTAAAAAAAATTTTGCGAGGTTAGCTCCCGGTTCGCGTACCGGGTAGCGCCCCAGGGAGCGTACTTTGTTGAAAATTAGTGAAAAATGTTAGAGTAAAATAATAATTGTGAGTGATCAGATTTAGGGTAGCTCTGAGAAGAGCTTTTGGGTTTATGGTACATTTAGGTACTTATAAGTAGGTACCAATGCACAGTCTTAAATTCAGAATGAAAATTCTGTTGCCCTCATCTGAGAAGTGAACTCCATCTCCTCTGTAGATATCTTGCATGTAGTAACGCAAGTTATTGTTGTACAGGGAGCCCATTCCATGGTCTCTCATGTAAGCTGAAACAGATTTGTTTACATGCTTCCTCGACTTCTCAATTTGTGGACAAAATTGGTTTGACCACCTCCATTTCTGTCTTTGGCATATATTTGAATATACCAAGGCAGTCTGAGGAAAAAGTGCCATCAATTGCTCAAAGGTGTCCTTTAAAAGCATTTCCAGACCTACCCCAGTCAAAGTGCCCAAATCATTACCTCCACAGTGCACAATTAACAGGTCAGGTTTTGGCAAATACATAAAGGTTTTCACCAATGGTATCAATTGGTGACATTTTAATCCTCTGTGGCCAAACCACTTAATTTCCACATCTTGTAGATTGAGGTTAGGTAAATTCCTGTTCTCAGCATACCTCTGAGCCCAATAGATGTAACTATGTCCAACAATCCAGACAGAAAACATGGTGAGAGAAGCTTCTCCTGCAGTCAGAGTTTAAAATGAAAAAAACTGTGGAGTTTCTGTGTTAATGAAGCAGTAACAGTGATTGGTGGATTTTGATTGCTGAAAACAGAAAGTTAGGGTGCATGGATGAGTTGTTTGAAAGATGTATTTTGAGTGGTCAAGAAAAAATCATTAAATGAAAGAATGCACTGGATATGAGGTGCACTGAGAGTTCAGAGTTCAATTGCAACATTGTTGTGTGAACTTGCAAACACCAGAGGTCTTCCAAGAGGTGGTTGCCATGCAGAAAAGGCATGAAATGGCAGAGGGGGGAAGGGTTTTGATTTGAAAAAAGTGAGGGAAGAGTTTTGATTGGGTGACATGAGAGATATGTGTGAAGAATTACAGCATTTCTGTGCTTTTGATAGCTGCAGACTCTGGAGTGCATACCTTTTGCTCTGCTGAAGACAAATTGGTGTGTTTCTGAGACTGTTTTGAAACTCAAAGTATTTGCTAAGGTGAGAAAAGATTTCTTTAATTTAGATAGAGAATAGTGTGCTTTAAGGAGAAAATTATGAAGAAAGTTGTGTTCTTCAAATGTTGCTTTGTCTCAAGTGTTTTACAAATAGATTTTGTTTCTTTGAGAAAATGTAATTGGAGAAAATGTGAAGTATTAGTACTGACAGGGTGTTATTGTGCATAGGAGCTGTGGAGTCTTTTCAAATTATGATTTGAAAATCGTTTTTGAGGAAAATGAATGGTTATAATATTTATGACAAGGACATAATGGTGTATGCTTCATTATAAGGCAATTGAGTGTCTCTGATGTTATTTTTCCCATTTTAATGTAAGACCTTTCTCTGTGGAGCATATTGCTTGTAAATATGCTCCCACCTGTGCATGGCAAATTTAGATTTTGAATGATTGTGTTACATAGCTATGTTAAAAGTGACCCAACCAAGCTGCAAAGGCAATCAAAAAACGCTTTTATGTGTCTTAAGGACATTTTAAGTCATTTCCCTATGTGCAGTGTTTTCAAATTATGATTTGAAAATCGTTTTTGGGGAAAAGGAATGGTTTGTAAATTTATGACAAGGATATAATGGTGTATGCTTCTTTATAAGGCATTTCAGTGTCTCTGATGTCATTTTTCCCATATTACATTAAAAGACCTTTCCCCGTGGGGCACATTCCTTGTAAATATGCTCCCACCTGTGCATGGCAAATTTAGATTTTGAATGTTTGTGTTACATAGCTATGTTAAAAGTGACCCAACCATGCTGGAAAGGCAATCAAAAAACGCTTTCATGTGTCTTAAGGACATTTTAAGTCATTTCCCTATGTGCAGTGTTTTCAAATCATGATTTGAAAATCGTTTTTGCGGAAAAGGAATGGTTTGTAAATTTATGACAAGGATATAATGGTGTATGCTTCTTTATAAGGCATTTCAGTGTCTCTGATGTCATTTTTCCCATATTACATTAAAAGACTTTTCACCGTGGGGCACATTCCTTGTAAATATGGTCCCACCTGTGCATGGTAAATTTAGATTTTGACTGTTTGAGTTACATAGCCATGTTAAAAGTGACCCAAAAACTTGCAAAGGCTTTAAAAAAACACTTTCATGTGTCTTAAGGACATTTTAAGTCATTTCCCCCCTGGTGCAGTGTTTTCAAATTATGACTTGAAAATCGTTTTTGACGTAAAGGAATGTTGTTAAAATTTATGTGCGCCATATGCCCCCAAATTTCTTTTTCAGGGGTGCAGCAGGGTGTTCTTGAGACACCCCTGCACCTTTGGAAAAATTCCTAATTTGCGATGAGCTAATTGCTAATCGCAAATTGCACCTTCATTCCTATGGGCCTCCTGGCCCATGGAAATGAATGGGTAATTTGCAATTAGCAATTTGCTCATTGCAAATTAGGAATGGTAAAGAATCGCTATTTATTCCTTAAACTTCGCTATTTTGGAAATGCAAAATAGTTTGATGATACATATGGCGGTTCATCTCTAACAAGATAAGAAGCTTAGGGATACATTTATGATGACTGGCGCAATGAAGTGGACATCACTTACTTCATTGGTAGAGATTTACATGTATTATCTCCTCTGTATTCTTCGTCAAGCGTAACTTTCATCTGCAATCCTGAGTAGGCCTCACCTTAAACAAACCTCTGGATAGGGCACACCTTATCGTCATCCTGAATTAATCATTTAAAATGCTAGGGACAGATTTATGATAGGTGTATGCCTCTTTTGCGCCACTGTGCGTCACTTTTGTGATGCAGCGGCGGTGCAAAAGATTTGCTATGAGGCGACAAAATTACAAATTGATGCATTTAGGCAGATGTGTCATGGTGTAAAAAATACCGTGCCACATGAAACTGATGCAGCAGTGATGCAAAAGATGCACCATGTTGCAAGACAGGCCTCACTTGGGGCCATATGTATGAAGCTAATTAGCATTTGCAAAGGTCGAAGTTCTGTGAATTTTGGCCTTTGCGAATGCTAATTAGACAAATGGTATGTATCAAACAAGTTTGATGCAAAATAAGGAATAGCAAAATTTGCTATTCTTTATTTTGCGATTGCACTGAAGGATTTGCAAATTTTGTGATTTCTTAAATGCAATGTATCAAACAAAAAATATGCAAAAAATGCCATTAAGGATTTGCAAATTACCACCAACTTCTAGTTGGTGGTATTTTGCGAATTCTTTTCAAAAAGCTTTTTTTCCAAAAAACAAAAGGTGCCATATGACGCCCATACATGCCCTTAGGGCATGTATGTGCGCCATATGCCCCCAAATTTCTTTTTCAGGGGGTGCAGCAGGGTGTTCTTGAGACACCCATGCACCCTTGGAAAAATTCCTAATTTGCGATGAGCTAATTGCTAATCGCAAATTGCACCTTCATTCCTATGGGCCTCCTGGCCCATGGAAATGAATGAGTAATTTGCAATTAGCAATTTGCTCATTGCAAATTAGGAATGGTAAAGAATCGCTATTTATTCCTTAAAATTCGCTATTTAGGAAATGCAAAATAGTTTGATGATACATATGGCAGTTCATCTCTAACAAGATAAGAAGCATAGGGATAGATTTATGATGACTGGCACAATGAAGTGGACATTACTTACTTCATTGGTAGGCCTTTACATGTATTATCTCCTCTGTATTGTTCATCAAGTGTAACTTTGATCTGAAATCCTGAGTAGGCCTCACCTTAAACAAACCTCTGGATAGGCCACACCTTATCGTCATCCTGAATTAATCATTTAAAATGCTAGGGACAGATTTATGATAGGTGTATGCCTCTTTTGCGACACTGTGCGTCACTTTTCTGATGCAGCGGCGGTGCAAAAGATTTCCTATGAGGCGACAAAATTACAAATTGATGCATTTAGGCAGATGTGTCATGGTGTAAAAAAACCGTGCCACATGAAACCGATGCAGCAGTGATGTAAAAGATGCACCATGTTGCAAGACAGGCCTCACTTGGGGCTATATGTATCAAGCTAATTAGCATTCGCAAAGGCCTAAATTCTGCGAATTTCAGCCTTTGCGAATGCTAATTAGACAAATGGTATGTATCAAACAAGTTTGATGCAAAATAAGGAATAGCAAAATTTGCTATTCCTTATTTTGCGATTGCACTGAAGGATTTGCAAATTTTGCGATTCTTTAAATGCAATGTATCAAACAAAAAATATGCAAAAAATGCCATTAAGGATTTGCAAATTACCACCAACTTCTAGTTGGTGTTAATTTGCGAATTCTTTTCAAAAAGCTTTTTTTCCAAAAAACAAAAGGTGCCATATGACGCCCATACATGTATGTGCGCCATATGCCCCCAAATTTCTTTTTGAGGGGTGCAGCAGGGTGTTCTTGAGACACCCCTGCACCCTTGGAAAAATTCCTAATTTGCGATGAGCTAATTGCTAATCGCAAATTGCACCTTCATTCCTATGGGCCTCCTGGCCCATGGAAATGAATGGGTAATTTGCAATTAGCAATTTGCTCATTGCAAATTAGGAATGGTAAAGAATCGCTATTTATTCCTTAAAATTCGCTATTTAGGAAATGCAAAATAGTTTGATGATACATATGGCGGTTCATCTGTAACAAGATAAGAAGCTTAGGGATACATTTATGATGACTGGCGCAATGAAGTGGACATTACTTACTTCATTGGTAGGCCTTTACATGTATTATCTCCTCTGTATTCTTCATCAAGCGTAACTTTAATCTGCAATCCTGAGTAGGCCTCACCTTAAACAAACCTCTGGATAGGCCACACCTTATCGTCATCCTGAATTAATCATTTAAAATGCTAGGGACAGATTTATGATAGGTGTATGCCTCTTTTGCGCCACTTACAAAACACTGCCCACGGGGAAATGACTTAAAATGTCCTTAAGACACATGAAAGTATTTTTTTTAAGCCTTTGCAACTTTTTTGGGTCACTTTTAACATGGCTATGTAACTCAAACAGTCAAAATCTAAATTTACCATGCACAGGTGGGAGCATATTTACAAGGAATGTGCTCCACGGGGAAAGGTCTTTTAATGTAATATGGGAAAAATGACATCAGAGACACTGAAATGCCTTATAAAGAAGCATACACCATTATGTCCTTGTCATAAATTTACAAACCATTCCTTTTCCCTAAAACGATTTTCAAATCATAATTTGAAAACACTGTACATGGGGAAATGACTTAAAATGTCCTTAATTCAAAATTTGCTATTCCTTATTTTGCGATTGCATTGAAGGATTTGCAAATTTTGCGATTCCTTAAATGCAATGTATCAAACAAAAAATATGCAAAAAATGCCATTAAGGATTTGCAAATTACCACCAACTTGTAGTTGGTGGTAATTTGCGAATTCTTTTCAAAAAGCTTTTTTTCCAAAACACAAAAGGTGACATATGACGCCCATAAATGCCCTTAGGGCATGTATGTGCGCCATATGCCCCCAAATTTCTTTTTCAGGGGTGCAGCAGGGTGTTCTTGAGACACCCCTGCACCCTTGGAAAAATTCCTAATTTGCGATGAGCTAATTGCTAATCGCAAATTGCACCTTCATTCCTATGGGCCTCCTGGCCCATGCAAATGAATAGGTAATTTGCAATTAGCAATTTGCTCATTGCAAATTAGGAATGGTAAAGAATCGCTATTTATTCCTTAAAATTCGCTATTTAGGAAATGCAAAATAGTTTGATGATACATATGGCGGTTCATCTGTAACAAGATAAGAAGCTTAGGGATACATTTATGATGACTGGCGCAATAAAGTGGACATTACTTACTTCATTGGTAGGCCTTTACATGTATTATCTCCTCTGTATTCTTCATCAAGCGTAACTTTAATCTGCAATCCTGAGTAGGCCTCACCTTAAACAAACCTCTGGATAGGCCACACCTTATCGTCATCCTGAATTAATCATTTAAAATGCTAGGGACAGATTTATGATAGGTGTATGCCTCTTTTGCGCCACTGTGCGTCACTTTTGTGATGCAGCGGTGGTGCAAAAGATTTGCTATGAGGCGACAAAATTACAAATTGATGCATTTAGGCAGATGTGTCATGGTGTAAAAAAAACGTGCCACATTAAACCGATGCAGCAGTGATGCAAAAGATGCACCATGTTGCAAGACAGGCCTCACTTGGGGCCATATGTATCAAGCTAATTACCATTCGGAAAGGTCAAAATTCTGCGAATTTCGGCCTTTGCGAATGCTAATTAGACAAATGGTATGTATCAAACAAGTTTGATGCAAAATAAGGAATATCAAAATTTGCTATTACTTATTTTGCGAATGCACTGAAGGATTTGCAAATTTTGCGATTCCTTAAATGCAATGTATCAAACAAAAAATATGCAAAAAATGCCATTAAGGATTTGCAAACTACCACCAACTTCTAGTTGGTGGTAATTTGCGAATTCTTTTCAAAAAGCTTTTTTTCCAAAAAACAAAAGGTGCCATATGACGCCCATACATGCCCTTAGGGCATGTATGTGCGCCATATGCCCCCAAATTTCTTTTTCAGGGGTGCAGCAGGGTGTTCTTGAGACACCCCTGCACCTTTGGAAAAATTCCTAATTTGTGATGAGCTAATTGCTAATCGCAAATTGCACCTTCATTCCTATGGGCCTCCTGGCCCATGGAAATGAATGGGTAATTTGCAATTAGCAATTTGCTCATCGCAAATTAGGAATGGTAAAGAATCGCTATTTATCCCTTAAAATTCGCTATTTAGGAAATGCAAAATAGTTTGATGATACATATGGCGGTTCATCTGTAACAAGATAAGAAGCTTAGGGATAGATTTATGATGACTGGCGCATCACCAGGGATGTGCCAGTCATCCTGCGCCACTGTTCCGCCACCCATGGTGTGCTGCATTTACAATGCGGCGCAGCATGGGGCAAAAATGGCACAGATGCGTGACGCATCTGTGCCGTAAAGGTGGCGCATTGCTGGAGTTGTATCGCAAGTGCGATGCAGCTCCAGCAAGGCTCAGGGGTGCCCCATCTCCACAATGTTGTGTCAAGACCTATGCCTGCTTAAAGCAGGCGCAGGGTTTTGACGCAGCTTTTTCCTATCTGATTGTAAATGCGGCACACCATGGGTGGCAGAGCAGTGGTGCACGTTAACTGGTGCATGCCTGGGGATGTGCCATTTAACATAAATCTGCCCCTTTACATTTAAGTATGTGCAGGGGACACAGAGTCGGTGAGGCTTATCCAAGGTTAAGAAGAGATGAGTCCTGTTCACTGAAAAATTAGACATAGGCTTCACCTGCTCAGCATCGCTGGACATGGCTAAATAATAGCTGCAAAATGTTACTCTTGTTAAACAATTTTACTATTATAATCTCTGAGATTTGTCTCTTACTCTGCAACATCTCATTGTTGTTATCTTTCTTTAAAGATAAAGACAACATCAACATGAGCGACAATCAGCAATCAGTTGATTTCGACCTCATCATTGAACTCGTAATTGAAACATCAGTGGATGTTGATCCCTTGGATGATTTAAATCCTGAGGATGAAGAAGAACGTGATGAGGATGCAGATTTGTCCGAATTATATGACATAGGGTGGGAAGCTGACCTGCTTGAGCCTATGGAACTATAAACATTTATTTTTAAAATTTACAATAAATGAAAAGTAAAAATGTAAACTGTTTAATTTTAAATTAAACACACCTTCAAAAACAGGTTATGTGTAGTGTCTTCAATAAAATATTAAAATATGCTCATAAAATTAGATCAGATTCACATATAAAACAGGACAGGTAAATGAAGAAGAATTCCATTTCTTTTCTGCTATTTCTGTATTCTAAATTTGCCAAAGCACTAAAAAATATTATATGTAAAAATGTTAAGTAGTGTGTTAAGTTTTTGTTGACTGTTATTGATTTACTGTTTGGTAATAGTGGTTAATAACATTTTTTATTATATTTTACCACAGATTCAACTGCAGATAATTTCAGATTTTGAGAATGCCAACTAAGGAGAGAATGAGAAAGGCTACAAAACGTCAAAGACAGCAGGTCCATCATTTACAGCAGCAGTCCTCTACAAAAAAAAATCGTCAAGTCACCAAGAAAGCACCGGGTAAGAGTACAAAAACATTCATAAGAAATATTTGTAGTAAAAAAAATATTACTACAGAAAATGTTTCAGTCCAGAAAAAGAGAAGCAATTCAAACGGAAAGGAAAGGCCAATCAAAAATGTTACTGCTAGAGCAAGAGATAACTCTGTGCATGATAGTAGAAGGAAACAACAGTTTAGGGACATTCGTAAACGAATGTTCCGCAACAGGATAATTGGCAATTTGTTAAAAAATATTAAGAAAGGTCAACAGAAAGTGCTTTTTTATAAGAGAAAAAAAAAAGTTGAGAAAGTTATTGATCAGGCATTTGAAATTAAACGTAAGTTATTTATTTTGATAATCAATAGAATTAGGAAGCTAAACAAGGCAATTTATGATTTCAAAAGAAATAGTAGATGGAAGAGAATAGTTAATCGTAGTAATTTTTGTGAAGTTTTTTCTGGAGAATGGATGCATAGTTCAAGCTGTGAGGCATTTTTTAATGAGGAGAGTTATTTCCAGGATAATGATTTGGTGCATGCAGTTGACACCAGTTGTCGTGCTTATGAAGTGAAAGATGGTTGTCCAGTTGAAAAAGAAAAACTTGTGACAACAGAGGCAGAAGAGGTGTTAGGTAATGAGGTTTTAGGAAGACGTGCTAAGGGCCCTGTGTACACCTGGAAGTGTAGTAGTATTTGCAGTGTGCGACAGGATTCCATCAATTTGCTTTGTGATTTTGTACGGTCATTTAATAAGAAAAGTTTGAAGCAGAAAATGAGGTTGTTGCAAGAATTAGATCCTTGCAGAGTGAGAGAAGTGACAGGTTTGCATGGTCATTCACTGGCTTGTCTTTCCAGGAGAGTATGCCAGAGTGTTTTTCATAATTTCAGGATGCTAGCAGTGCATCATAATAAAGTGAGGAAATTAGTTAGAATGTTGTATTATGCTAAGAGTCCAGCAATTATGCTTAAACAATTATGCGCTGCTCTTTTGCATGGTTCTGAAATAGATGTGAAGAATATATGTGAAGAAATTGAGTTTTGTTACTTTGGAAGTAAAGAGGAGAATGTTGAAATTGACCAAGAAGAAGCGGGTAATGTGGAAGATAGTGTACAGGTTTCCAGTACAGATAATTTCCAGAGGGAAATTGCGACGTTTCAGGTCAAATCAAGTGAGAGGCCAAATTTCACTTGTGTGTGTTGTCGACGCACTTATTATAAGAATCAGACTAAGTTAGTGGATTTATATGCAAAAAGTGAAAGGGAAAATAATAGTGAATGGAAGGATTTCACAACATAATTGATGGTAGAAAATTGTTTTGATTTGGGATTGGATCAACGTGTGTGTACTTATTGTTGTTGCAAATTAAATCAAAACCAGATGCCTGCTAGAGCAGTTCATAATAATCTGGAATTGGTTGAGATTCCTTCTGAATTGAAGGATTTAAATACTTATGAATCTATTTTGATTCAAAGTATCCATCCCTTTCAGGCTATTGTAAGAATGGAGCCAAAGACAGGGAAATTGCCTCCATCAGATTTACAGAGAGGATTAAAGGGAAGAGTTGTTTATTTGCCTCTAGATTTGAAGAAAAACATTAACACAATTGGAGTAGAAAAAGTGGAAGAGGAACCTCTGGTTATCTTAGTTAATGGGGTTCCGACAAAGAATAAGAAAATATGGCAAGATTTAGTGGATGTTAGGAAAGTTAAAAAGGCAACATTGTATTTGAAAAAAAATAATAAATACTATAAGAATGTATATGTTGCAGAAGAGGAAGTAAGTGAGGAAGAGGATAGCGATTTGTGTGCTGGTCAAATTGAGAAAGTAGAACCCTCTACTAGTGAAGAAATATATGAACATTATAGTGTTCATCCTTTGCATTCCAAGGAAGTCATGGGGAATGCTATTGAGTTGTTTCAAATGAAACAAGCCAAAGGGAGTCCCTTTAGTGTTTGGGAGGAAAGTTTGGAAGCTCGGTGTTTCCCACAGCTTTTTCCAACAGGTCAGGGAGGAAGATATGATGAGCGACCTCATCAAATTCCTGCTTCTGAATACCGGACTTTGCGATTGTATGCAGGAGATGCTAGGTTTCGACAATGCATTCCCTATTTGTTTCATCTCCTGTTTGAAAGCGATCTGTCTGGACTGTCATATGCAGTGAACCACATCTTGAAAAGTGGTATACACATGCAAAACATCTCGGCAAGTGACTTTATGGATAAAGTCAATGTCCAAGACAGTATTTTGGATTCTCACCTGATTAATCTCATGGCGTGTCAGCGTGGTACTAATGAGTACTGGTACCGTCGTCATGGTGATTTAAAATGTATGCTGAGGAACTTAGGAACTCCCACATGGTTCCTCACTCTGAGCTGTGCCGAGTATGGCTGGGAAGACTTACTTGAATTTCTACGAGAGGCAAATGCTAACGTAGAAAACATCGAATTCAAGACACCCGGAGAACTGTGCTCTTTGGATCCAGTCAATGTATGTAGGTACTTCAATCATAGATTTGAAGCTATGATGTCTTTCATCATGAATAAGAAGAATCCACCTCTTGGAGAGGTGTTGGATTTCTTCTGGAGAAAAGAGTACCAAGCAAGAGGTGCTCCTCATATACATATGTTGCTGTGGATCAAGGATGCACCTAAATTTGGAACGGATCCAGAAGACTCAGTGATGAGCTTTATACAAGAGTATTCTACGTGTGCTGTTCCAAACGCAAAGGAGAAGAAAAGCCTAAGAGAAAAAGTTCTGCGTTTCCAAAGCCAACGATGTGGAAAGTACTGTCGTCGTAAATTCCAAAACAAGGTCAAGTTCTACACCAAATGTCGTTTCGGCTTTCCACGACCGATGATTTCTAAAGGAAGAGTAAACAGTTTGATGTCTTCTCTGCGACATAATGTGACAAGGAAATCACCTAAAAACACATACAATTTGAAGAGGAACGAAGAGTCCAAGTACATCAACGACTACAACCCAGTGATTTTGTCCATGTGGAATGCTAACATGGATATACAGTTTGTGGCTGATAACTGTATGGCTGTGGCTCGGTATGTGACGTCTTACATCACCAAAAAAGAGAAGACAGAATTGAAGGATATGTGGGAGGACATTTCCCATGAAAAGAGCCTCAGCAAGAAGTTGTACAGTTTCAGTCTGAAGATGTTGTCGCATCGAGAAATTGGAGCGTACGAATGTTCTGACCGGTTGTCTTCAGCAAGTCTCTATGCCAAGTCCAGGAGTATCATTTGGGCGAGTCTTGGTCTTGCTGCAACGCGTAATCGAGTTCTCAAACCTGTGCGGGAAATTGAGTATTTGGCGGAAAAGGAGCCAAACAGTACCGACATTTTGAAGACCAACATGTTGGATACATATTATCCAAATCGAAGCATTCACCTCGAGAATGTTTGTTTATATGAGGTTCTTCAAAATTACATATTCAAGAGGAACATCAAAGAAGATACTGAGAAAGGAGTGTATGCTGTAATAGGAAGTGAGGGATGTCTGGTCAAGCAAAGAAAATGCCACTTGGTAAACCATCGAAAATTGAGTGGCGAATCTTCTGAAAAAAAGGAGTTTTTCTATTTAGCACTTTTGCAACTTTTCAAGCCTTGGCGTGCAGAAGAGGAACTGCTTGGAGATTTTCTCTGTTACGAAGACTCTTTCAATGCCGCCAAGGAGACTATAGAATGTCCTGCTTTTCCCAAATATGTAGAAATGTTGAATGCGGAAATTGAGCAGGAAGCAATGATTGCAGCCGAGATTGCCAGAGACAGTTCTCAGGACAGTCAGAGTTCTGCTTCATTGAGTCAGGATCCACTAGGAGGACCTGTTATCGAAAATGAAGCTGCCACTGCTATGAATGAAGTGGAAAGAGCCATGGCACATGCTCAGGAGGATGCGGTTAACTTAGAAGAGTTGGAAAGACAACTCAACGTTGAGCAGAGGAAAATATATGACGAAGTTACCATGCAAATTGATCATGGATTAAGTCATGACAAGAAATAGTGCTCATGTACGTCGTTGAAGCCTGTCCGACTGTACGTGAGTGGAGAAGCGGGAACTGGAAAAAGTTTCCTTATTAAAGTAATTTCATGTTATTTGCAGGAAAGGACAGAGTCATCGCTGTCTTGTGTTGTCACCGCTCCAACTGGACTGGCAGCACATAACATTAAAGGGATTACTTTACATCGTTTACTGATGCTGCCAGTGGAGCATGACAACAAATTACAATATCACAAGCTATCTGGAGATGCTTGTTTTGAAGTTTCAAGAATCTTGAGGAAAATGAAACTTCTTATCATTGACGAAGTAAGCATGGTTTCCAATGTCATGCTTGCCTTTGTGCATTTGAGAATGCAAGAAGTTCTCAAAACAGAGTATGATGTGTTATTTGGTGGCAAACACATCATTGTTTTCGGAGATCTTCTGCAGCTGACACCAGTGAAAGGGCAACCTGTGTTCAAAATGCTCACGCATGAAGATACCAGGAAGTGCCTAGGCAGCATTGGCAACGTCAATATATGGTTAAACTTCAATTATGCTGAACTGCATGAAAATATGCGTCAGGCGAAGGATGAAGTTTACAAGACTATTCTACAAGATGTTAGAATTGGAAAAGTGACCGAGCATGGGAAAGAAGCTTTACATGCACGATTACTGTCAAATTTATATCCAGAACAAGATGTTGTGCCTGAGAATATTTTTCAGAAAATTACTGAGAAGAAATCTGGAATATGTTTGATGCCAACTCTTGCAGAATGTGCCAAATTCAACAACAAAATGTTGCATTTAGAAAAGCAAGAGATTGTGAAACTGGAAGCTAGTAGAGCATATGGGATCAACAATTATTTTGTCTGAGAATCTGAAAACAAAATTGGATTCATTAGAGAAGAGTATATCTAAAACTGCAGGTTTTGAAAAGACTCTGAATGTGTGCTTGAACTGCCGTATAATTTTAAGAAGGAATTTACATGTTGAAAGAGGTCTGGTAAATGGATCAATGGGTAATGTTGTTGATTTTGTGAAATACAGAAATAGAGATGGAATTGAATTTTTAAAAATTAAATTTGATGGCATTGAGGAAGTACAGCTAATTGGTCGTTGTTCTGCTAGATTTTTGCTTGTAAAAGACTTATATGTTCGCCGTAAGCAGTTTCCTGTTTGCTTGGCATATGCGGTGACAATCCATAAATCGCAAGGTTTAAGTGTAGACAGTGCATTGGTGAATATTGGCAGTTCTGTGTTCAAGTAGGGTATGGCATATGTGGCATTGTCACGAGTTAGAACTTTATCGGGATTGTACTTGATTGAGTGTGATGTCACAAACATTTGTGCGGATCTAGATTGTGTTAAGGAATACAATAGGTTAAGAAGAGAGTATGCGCCACATTTGCCTCAATATCCTTTGTTTGAGAAACGTGTGGTAGGCCGGAAACGAAGAAATGTGACCAATACTAGGGAGGTTGTAGCAAAAAGACGAAAAGTCGATGAACCTGAAATTATAAGCAGAAACAAAAAGGATTCTGTTGAAGATGTTGTTGGTTTTCAATTTGAAAACAGTTCTGGTGTCAACTGCTATGCTAATGTAGTGGTTAATGTTTTGTTTTCTCTAGAAAATGTAAAAGAAGAGATTGTGGTCAATTCTGATCAAAGATTTTGCAGTTTGTTAAATTCTGTCTTAGAAAAATGTAGCACTGATAGAACAAACATAGAAAGTGTGTCTGAAATTCGAAATCTGTTAGACAGATGTTCAGGCCAAACACAATTCTCTCAAAATATTCAGCAAGATTGTCAGGAGTTTTTAATGTATATGCTTGATGTATTGCATGCTGAAGGTGTAGATGTAGATCAGCTGTTTGGGCTTTCTTATCAATGGCAGCATGACTGCGAGAACTGTATGGTATCAAGTACTACTAGTGTAGACTCAGAAAGATTTATATATTTAACTTTGCCAGACAGTAAATCAGTCTCCTTTAATAAGCTAGTAAAAGCAGCTGATCACAACATGGAGTGTAGCCAATGTAAATCTGAAATGATGTCCACATTATTTATACAAACATATGGCCAGTATGTCATTTTAATGTTCCAACGATGTAGGCCTGATGGAACAAAATTGACAACTTTAATTAAAAATTTTGTGGCTTCGCAGTTGTCAATATCAGGAAGGACTTTTGTAACTGCAGCAATTATATATCATGACGGTCCTTCAATAACATCAGGACATTACACAGCTTATTTAAAGTCTAGAAATGGCTGGTCATTCTGCAATGATTCTGTTTTAATTTTCACAAAAAAATTGCCGTATGACCTTAAAAACTCTTACCTGGTGTTTTTAAAACCAAAATTTTAGGGAAAGAATCTCGGGATGTGCTCTGAGGAATTTCAAGAAGTTCTAATGGCTCCTACACGATTTGGCCTTGAGGATAAGTGTAGTTCAGAGACATAACTTCTAACCATAAGACTGGACGTCATGGAGAAATAAGTGCACTTTGAATGAGTTCAGAAAAACTATTTCTTTTTATAAGCTAATTGAAGCAGCCAATCAAAACATAGAGTAGAGGGAATGTAAGTCTGCAATGCTGTCTACTGTTTTACATTGCTTTGTGATTAAAAGTGATGTAGAGAATTAAATAATTGTAGTAGTCATAGAGGTAGTGTAAGTCTGCTTCATAGTAAGCAGTATCAGTGTCATAGGAAATGTAGAACATGACTGAGGAAGAAGGGGAAGATATTACTAGTCCAGGATTGTGAAAATGATCTTCAACATTTTAATTCTGAAAGTTGCGGAAATGCCAAATGACGGGATTGGCTTACAAGAAATCCAAGAGTTATAAATGGCTCTGACAAGATTTGGCCTTGTGGAAACTTGTGGTAGAGAGCAAGAAGTCATTTATTGTATGTAACATGTTTTTCAAAACGATGGAGGTTTTCTTTCAGAAAGTGGCGGGCTGAAAGTAATAACAGCACAACAGAGTGTAAGCTGTTCATAGGACATCCTTTGACGTCATGGAAAGTAAGTTAACTTTAAGGAGTTCTGAATTCTGATTTGTTATGTTGTATGGGTTTTTTAAACACAATCATTTTGATTGTGTTTTTTTTTCCCCGCTGTTATATGATGAATACCTTCAAGTCACTGTTTTTAGTGAAATTTGATACATTCTGAGAACAGCAAAAATAAACCATTTAACATGTATAATTAATTCTGTACTGTTTCCATTTATGATGTACATTTAGAACTGTGTAGGAGGGATGGAGAAGGAGAGGCTTCTGTAAGTGTCAAAGTTCTTGCATACAGTGCTCATATTCTACGTAGTCTTTCATATGATAGACTACATTTCCACAATGAGATACCTAAGCAAAGGAAACACAGGTCATATGATTGTGGAATGAGCAAAAAAATTTGCATGTTTTTCAATTATATTACCTGTGTTTCCTAACATTACACACCACATTGTGTAGATGAGGTTTAGGCCTGTTCCTGGAGACAGAGGAGGTCTGACATTTGTTCAAGAGTGCAGTGGACATTAATCCATTCGTTGGTAGGCCTCCACATGTATTATGTCCTCTGTTCTCTTCAAACAACTCGAAATTTCATTTGGAACCCTGAGTAGGTCTCACCTCAAACAAACCTCTGGATAGGACACATCTTATTGGCATCCTGAAGCAATCATTTAAAATGTTAGTGTCTTGCGACACTTTTCTGAGACAACAGCAGTGCAAAAGATGCACCATGTTTTAAGATAGGCCTCACTTCATCTGCATCAAGATACTGTTAGTTTAAAATGTATATCTTTAGGACTGTGTAGGGGGCCTGGAGAAGCAGTAGCTTCTGTCAGTGTCAAAGTTGTTGAAAAACTGTTTGTCCTTCAATCTTTCCCCTTGTCTTTTGTAATTTTTAAAGACATGTTTTAATATTTTTCAAATGTCTGTTCTCTCTTTCACAGATTGAAAGTATAAAAACAAAAAGTGAGTAATTTAACGACAATTATAAGGTAAATGTTTTGTAATTTTTTTCGTTACATTTCTATCACATTCACCTACTATTAGTTCCACAGCTTTATTTCTTTAACCCTCAGTTTCCTACCTTTGCTACTTTCCTCATTCCTTTCTCTTTTACCTACTTACTCAACTCCTTCCACTCCTTTTCTCAGTCCCTCTCTTCTCATAGTTCCTCACTCTTGTTCACTCACTCCGTCTCTATTACTCTTAGTGTCTTTGACTGATCACTTTTTCACTACTTGTTCATAATGCTTTCTCTGTGTAGTTGAAGCACACTAAGGGGCATATTATGAACACAGCCAATAAAATATTGCTGTTTTTATTGGCAGAAAACTGGTGCAAAAGTGGTTTTAGCGGCAGTTTTCTGCCGCAAAAGCGGCTTTGGTGACATATTTCTGCCGATAAAAGCTGCAAAACTTTTATTGCCTATGTTGATGATATGGCTCTATGTTATTTACATTTCTTTGCTGTTTCAATTAATCTTTTTCTGTTATTTTTTGTTTTCTGTTTTCTATTTTTTCTCTCTGTTATTCCCCATGTTTTAATCTTATTTTGAACATTCACTCACATTCTCCAAGAAACTCTTCTTTGTTATTGTTCTACTCTCTTTTTTTTCTTTCACTTCCTTATCTATTTTGTTTTCCACAATTATACCCTCTTCCGTCTTTTCTTCGGTAAATATATCTATTAAACAGTATCTCTGGTTTACTCCCTATAGCTGTCTTTCTTTTAACATCACTCTCTGTTTACTTTCCTTATACTTACTCTTCTTTTTTTTTTTTTTTTATTTTTTTGGTTCGCTCCCGGTTCGCGAACCGGGAAGCGAACTGGGAGCGAACTAAAAGAAATAGAGCTTGCTAGAGTGCTAAACATTCTAGCAATTTTTTTTGAAAGGGGAGGTAGTTCTGAAAAGAACTTTTTTTTAAATGTTTTTGTTGTTTTATATATATATTTTTTTTTTAACATTTTTTTTTTTTTGTATTTTTTGAACAATTTTATATTTTTTTTGGTTTTTTTGGGGGGGGAAACAACAAAAAACAGGCATTGAAAAGGGCTCAACAGGAGCAAAAAAAAAATTACTGTGTGGGGCGGTTAGGGCAATTATGATTGTTGTAAGATAGGTTTATTGAATTGATACTCATGTTGCCACATGATATCAATGCACCGCAGTGCAGACAAGTAAACTTCATATGCCCAAAATTATCCTGGATGTTTGGCACGGTTTCCCGTGCCTCTGCTGCTGTCAAAGAAATCAACGAAGTTGACCTGGCCACAGGAGTTGCTGTTGGGTTCTGTTCCATGTCTCGTATTTCCGCCCGGCTGTAATTGAGTGGATGCCACCTGCTCATGTGCCTATGCATGGTATAGTTCCCATAGCTATACTTTTTATCAGTCCCTCTTGATAATTTTTCTTTGCAAATGAGGCAGGTGACATACCTCGCATTCACTTTCTTCTGGCCTGGAGGCATTGAAAAAAACTGCCAAATGAAACTGGCTTTCCTATGGGAAACCCGGGGCACCTCTTCCAAGAACTGTGGTCCTTCTCTCTCCTCTTCCTCTATTTCTTCCTCTTCCTCCTCTGTGTTGGTGATGACCTGGGGAGGTGGTCCTCTCTTCCCATGAGGAGGTGGTGGTGGTGGTGGGGGTCCACCAGCTGAAGCTACCATTGAAGCCATTGCTCTAGTATGAAATAAGGTCTTCCTCTCACAAAGATGAAAGTCAGAGTGAGGAAAGAAGGAGGGGTTTTCATCATTTGGGAAAAACAATAGTTCTAAACCAATGAAAAGTGTTATTTTTAGGTCACCTGACCTAGCCTTACATGATTATGAAACCAAAAGTTAAATGAACCAATGAAAAGTTTTATTAACAAGTCACATGACCTCTCACGCTTATGTTACGCGCTGCGGAACGCGCCCCGGATCGCTTTCGGGTCGCTGCGCTTCGCGCCTCGGTTCGCGTACCGGAGCACTTCCGGGTGCGCTAACGCAGCGCGTCATAAGACGCATTACGCGACAACGTGATACGTCGCGCTTCTGCGACGCGTCACGATGTTGATTTCTAACGCGGCAGTTGCGCTAACGGAACGTTTACCGGTTCGCGGACCGGGTCGCGGCATCAAATTGAGCTAACGGAAAGCTTCCCGGTTCGCGAACCGGGAGCGAAACAAAAAAAATATTTAAAAAAAAATTATTAATAAACATATAAAATATATTTTTGGATTTAAAGAAGAATACATTTTACAGCTATAGATATTAGCTTTTAAAAAACCAATGAAATTCACTGAAAAAACCATAGGTTATAGACCATATATAGTTAGGAATTAGCATTTACAAAACCTTGAAAATTCACTGAAAAAACCATAGGTTATAGACCATATATAGTTAGGAATTAGCATTTACAAAACCTTGAAAATTCACTGAAAAAACCATAGGTTATAGACCATATATAGTTAGGAATTAGCATTTAAAAAACCTTATTTTACTCACACAAAACCATTGAAATTCCATATATAGTTAGTTGTACTAACTATATATCGCGCACCCGCAATCCACTGCTGATCATGTCACATATTACATCATTCATGACATGGTCAGTGACATCACTGATGATATCACTGATGACATCTCAAATGACATCACTGATGACATCACTGATGACATCTCAAATGACATCACTGATGACATCACTGATGACATCTCAAATGACATCACTGATGACATCACTGATGACAACATCCAGTGACTGTATTTTTCTGTAAAGTTAAAATATGTCTTGAGTGGATGTATAAGTGTCTGGATGAAGGATTTAGTAGGGGCATGACTGACTGTATGAGTGACTGATTAAATGTGTCTCACTGAGTGCATGGGTTAGTGACTAAACTGTCTTAATTTGTGCATCATTATGTCTGTTGTTCTGTAAACTGCTGCATGTGTTGATCAGTAGCTATATGATTAACTATATGGGTTATTGATTGGTTGCCCAAGCATTTGTATGGGAGACTGAGTGTGTGTGTGGGTGGCTGGGAGGTGTATGACTCTCTGCATAGATGTGTGAGCAGTTGATTGACTAGATGTATGGGTTCAAAAGTGCATGTGGAAACAGCTGTATGGGCAGTTGACTGTGTGCATGAGTGTATTGGTGAGTGAATGGATATCTCAGTGCTACATGTTAAAGTAAGTACATATGTAAAATACAGTACATGTGAGAGTTGACATATATAAATAACTGTGCATAAGAGCCAGTGAATGTGTGAGTGGCTGTATGGATCATTGTGAACTTGTATCCAGGATTGTATAAGTGAGTAAATATGTTTTAGTATATGTTTGAATAAGTAAGGTGTGTATAATTGTATAGTTGAGGAAATGGAGGTGTGATTGATTCTTTGTATGACTGACTAAGTGTCTGAGTAACTCCATGGATGAGTGACAGTCTATGAGTGTCTGTTTACACTGATTGTATCTAAGGTTATATTAGAGTCTGATGAGGTTCATCGTATTATCACATGAATGATGTCATCAGTGATGTGATCAGTAATGTCAAATGAGATGTCATCAGTGATGTCATCAGTGATGTCATTTGAGATGTCATCAGTGATGTCATTTGAGATGTCATCAGTGATGTCATCAGTGATGTCATTTGAGATGTCATCAGTGATGTCATCAGTGATGTCATTTGAGATGTCATCAGTGATGTCATCAGTGATGTCACTGACCATGTCATGAATGATGTAATATGTGACATGATCAGCAGTGGATTGCGGGTGCGCGATATATAGTTAGTACAACTAACTATATATGGAATTTCAATGGTTTTGTGTGAGTAAAATAAGGTTTTTAAATGCTAATTCCTAACTATATATGGTCTATAACCTATGGTTTTTTCAGTGAATATATATATATATATATATATATATATATATATATATATATATATATATATATATATACACACATATATATTACCTACTGGCGGTCGCCAGTAGGTAGTTATAGTTAGGATTGATTTCCATAGGGAAATCGCAACATTCTATTGGGAATAACTTTGGCGCCGGTTGAGGAATCTGCCTCGGCTCTCCGCTCCTTCCCTGAAAGTTTGGGGGGGATTCGTCAAGCGGGGGCCGAGATAAAAGGGGGGTCCCAAAACGTGTTTTCCCCATGTTAATTTCCATAGGGCGGTCGGTCGCACTTTTAGCTCGAACGGCTGAATGGATTTTCACCAAATTTGGCAAAATTGTAGGGACTGGTAGCCCGATGTGCCTTTGCTATGTCTCAAGATATGTGCTCCAGAGGATTTTGAGTAATTTAGGTTCAAAAAAATTTATATATCTATAGCCGTGCCCCTGTACGCGCACCGGTGGAGCGCTCCGGGCGCGCCACGCGACTTGCGCACGGAAAGCTGATTGGCTCTCGGGTGTCTGTAAACATTCGAAACAGTCCGCAGCGGCCGCCATCTTGTGTCTCGGTAGGATCGAGACACAAGAGTTGGCAAAAAACAAAGGGGGAAATAACCAAAAGGGGGCAGGGTGGACCCCCCCTGACCCCCTAGGTTTGATGTGGGGGCCATAAAAGGGTCCCTCGGGTAAAAAAAAAATGTACTTTTTATTCGGTTTTCGCGGGGGGAGCGCCCGGTACACGCACCGGGGAGCGTACCGGGGAGCGTATTTTGGTGAAAAATAGTTAAAATAATAGTGTAAAATAATCATTTTGAGTGATTACAGGTAGGGTAGCTCTGAAAAGAGCTTTTGGGTTCAAAAGAGCTTTTGAGTTCTGTGGCTGTTTTAGGTACCTACAAGTACATCACACACACACCCACACGCACACAACCCCACACCCCCACACCCACACTCTCCCCACAGACACCTCACACACGCACACCTCCACCCACACCTAAACACCCCACACCCCCACACTGACACCTTACACATCCACACCCACACCCACACATTCCACACACCCACACTCATACACACACCTCACCACCCCCCAACACACACACACACACATGCACACACAGATACCTCACAGACACACCCCACACATCCCACAGACACACCTCCGCCCCCCACACATACACACACACCCACACCTCACAGACACACCCACGCATCCCACACATACACACATATCTAACACACATACCCCCCACACCCACACACCCCCCACACACACCTCACACAACCACATTTCTACCTACACTCAAACACCCCACCCACCCACACCCGCACACACACCTTACACACCCACACCCCCACCCACATCCACATACTCCATACACCTACATACACCTATACACCTCACCCCCCCAGACACATACACACACACACCTCACAGACACACCCCACCATCCTCCACACACACCTCCCCCGCCCCCACACACATGGGGAAAACTCAGTGAAACAGTAAAATGATAATTTTAAGTGCTTAGAGGTAGGGTAGCTCTGAATAGAATTGTTGTGTTGTGTGGGTGACTTAAGTACCAACATGTAGGTACCAATGCAGAGTCATGTTGTTACAGAAGTTATTGTGGTATATGGAATCTATACTATAGTCTGTCAGGAAAGCAGAAAGAACATGGAGGCAGGAGATGAAAAAGAGATGTCAAATGCACATTGGAGATAATATAGTGGGAGAAAGGAAGTATCTATGAGCAAAATTACTATGTAACATAAAAAAGTTGCACAGTATACTATAAGTCTGACTTTACATTATAATCAATTTGGTACTAGTTTAAGAATTACATATAAAAATTAATAATGCCTCAAACAATTTTAGAATTATTAAATATAAATTTATTTTTCAGATTCTTTTTCCAAATTTAACAGAACTTGTAATATTTGACTGTCAGAAATGTCCTCATTTTGAATCAGCAAATCTACTGATTCTACACATTGAAGTAGTTCATAGTCCCGTGATTCATCCATCAATTCCAAGTTATCATTGGGTACAATAATTTCTTCATTGTTGCTCTCCAGAACAATTTCAAAGAACATTTTTTGCTCTCCTTCCATTTTCGTGCTGTAATTTGCATAACAAATAAATATATCAGTAGGGATAGGGCACTGTTGGGTTTAAGTTCAGACAGGTAGTTTGGATTTTTTAACAGTGAATTTATCTTTGGGCAGTGTATGGTATCAGACTGGAAGTAGAAATATAAAAAAGTGTATGTGATGAAGCCTAAGTAAATTTATAATTATACAAGACAAGCCTAACTCCATCCATAACTATAATAGAGAAGTCTATCTCAATCTATAACTATTACAGAGGGATAGTATATAACTATCAGAAAAAGTTTTCCAAATTAACTTAAAGTGCACAACATACTTCAGTTTTCAAAATAATAACTTACCTTTGAGAAAGCAGTTGAAGTTGTCAGTGAAAATGCTCTTGAAATGTACTTCAGGAAGTAGTAGTCAACATGGCTGTGTTTCCCTCTCTTTCTTTATATATATTCAGGTACATAACCAATCAAATGTCATGAAATAATAGTAGAAAATGAAAGTAACATTTTAATTGGTTGTCAATTCTAACACTTCAGATGTGTTTTTGTGAAGTAATTTACCTCAGGATATTTAGAGAGGTCTACAGGCTAAATGGCTCAATGGAATTCCACCAAATTTGGGAAAATGGTAGGGATTGGTATGTAGTATGAGCTATTCTATATTTGGTGAAAGTGTCTCCAGTGGTTTTTATGTAAATTAACTTTTCACATTTTTTGGGAGCGCTTCCCAGGGCGCGCCCCGGTACGCGTACCGGCAGCGCTACGGGAGTCCTCCATTTTGTGTTTCGGTAGATTTGAGATAGAAAATGGAGGACAAACAACGTTGGGAATGGGTATAAGGGGGCATCGTAGGCACTCGCTGATCCTCTAGGTTTTGTGAGGGGGTCTTAGGAGACCCATAAAGGGCAAAAAAAATAGTTTTTTTTAATTTTCGCGGGGGGAGCGTCCGGTACGCGCACCGGGAAGCGTACCGGGGAGCGTACTATGGTGAAAAATAGTGAAAAAAGTTAGAAAAAGATAATCATTGGGAGTGATCAGAGATAGGGTAGCCCTGAAAAGGGCTTTTGGGTTCTGTGGCTGATTTGGGTACCTACAAGTAGGTACCAATGCACAGTCTTAAATTCAGGAGGAATATTCTATTCCCCTCATCTGAGAAGTGCACACCATCTCCTCTGTAGATATCCTGCATGTTATAACGCAAGTTGTTGTTGTATATTGAACCCATTCCATAGTCTCTCATGTAAGCAGAAACAGATTTATTCACATGTTTCCGTGCTTTCTCAAATTGTGGACAAAATTGGTTGGACCAGTTCCATTTCTGTCTTTGGCATATATTGGAAAATACCAAGGCAGTTTGAGGAAAAAGTGCCATCAATTGTTCAAAGGTGTCCTTTAAAAGCATTTCCAGACCTACCCCAGTCAAAGTGCCTAAGTCATTTCCACCACAGTGCAGAATTATGAGGTTAGGGTGTGGCAAATGCAAAAAGGTTTTCACCAATGGTATCAATTGTTGACATCTCAATCCTCTCTGGCCAATCCATTTAATGTTCACATTTGGTAAACCAAGGTTGTGAAAATTTCTGGTAGCTGCATACCTTTGAGCCCAGTGGATATAGCTATGTCCAATAATCCAGACAGAATACATGGTAGAGGAGGTTCTGGTGCAGTGAGATGAAGTGTAGGAATAAAATGGCAGTTGGAACAGTAGGAGTTTGCAAAAAAAACCTGTGGAGTTTCAGTGCTCTTGAATTACAAGCAATGATTGGTAGATTGAGATAGTTGAAAACTGAAAGTTAGGGTGCATGGTTGTGTTCTGTGTAAGAAGTAATTTGAATGGTTAAAAATAAAGTCATTTAAAGAAACATTGCACCAGATAAGCTGGTGTATTCGCAGGTCAAACATCCTTGCTGAGGTGATTTGCAACATTGTAGAATAAACTTTTAAACCTGAGAGCTAAGTGAGAAGGGAGTTGCTATGGTAACAGGTAGAAAGGGCTGAGGGGGGGAAGGGTGTTAGTTTGAAAATACAGAGGGAAGAGATTTGATTGGTTACCATGAGCAATATGTGTGTAAAAACAGAGGTTTTCTGTGCCATTAATGGTTGCAGTGCCTGGAGAACATACCTTTTGCTCTGTTAAAGAAATATTGGTGTGTGTATCTGACACTGTTGTGAATCTCCTAGAGCATTTGTAAAGATGAGTTATGATTCATTTAATATACATAGAGACTTGTATACTCTATGGAGAAGATTTGGAAGCAAATTGTGGTTTTTTAATGTTGCTTTGTGTCATGCTTTTTGATAATGCTTGGTAAAAAGTTTTTACTGCATAGAGGAATTGTATTTTGTAAAATTGTGAAGTTTTAGTAGTGACATGGAATGCTTGTACATAGGACCTGTGCTGTGTTTCTTAAATGTGATGTCAAAAACGATTTTGGGAAAAATGAATGGCTTTTACATTTTTTAGAAGGAATACAAAATGTGTGCATGTTTAAAGAAATAAATTTGACTCTTTACAATGATGTTACCTGTGTTAACTCAGTGTAGGAAGCATATTGAGTTTGTTTGCATAGAGGAATTGTATTTTGTAAAATAGTGAGGTTTCAGTAATGACATGGAATGCTTGTACATAGGACCTGTGCTGTGATTCCTAAATGTGATGTCAAAAACGATTTTCGGGAAAATGAATGGCTTTTACATTTTTGAGTATAATGTGGCGCAGAGGTTTAAAAAGTGACGCATCTACCTACATGCGTCACTTTCTAAATATGGCGCAAAAAGGTACATGTTTGGGCTTTCCTGGGGACCGTAGGTTGGTGAGGCTTGTGTCTAAGAGTGCAGTGGACTAGGCTTCATGAAGCCTATCCCCGACTGCACTCTTAGACACAGGCGTCAATTTGACTCTTTACAATGATGTTACCTGTGTTAACTCAGTGTAGGAAGCATATTGAGTTTTTTGCATAGAGGAATTGTATTTTGTAAAATAGTGAGGTTTCAGTAATGACATGGAATGCTTGTAAATAGGACCTGTGCTGTGTTTCCTAAATGTGATGTCAAAAACGATTTTGGGGAAAATGAATGGCTTTTACATTTTTGAGTATAATGTGGCGCAGAGGTTTAAAAAGTGACGCATCTACCTACATGCGTCACTTTCTAAATATGGCGCAAAAAGGTACATGTTTGGGCTTTCCTGGTGACCGTAGGTTGGTGAGGCTTGTGTCTAAGATTGCAGTGGACTAGGCTTCATGAAGCCTATCCCCGACTGCACTCTTAGACACAGGCGTCAATTTGACTCTTTACAATGATGTTACCTGTGTTAACTCAGTGTAGGAAGCATATTGAGTTTTTTGCATAGAGGAATTGTATTTTGTAAAATAGTGAGGTTTCAGTAATGACATGGAATGCTTGTAAATAGGACCTGTGCTGTGTTTCCTAAATGTGATGTCAAAAACGATTTTGGGGAAAATGAATGGCTTTTACATTTTTGAGTATAATGTGGCGCAGAGGTTTAAAAAGTGACGCATCTACCTACATGTGTCACTTTTTAAATATGGCGCAAAAAGGTACATGTTTTATGCCGCCGATGCGTCACAAAAAGTGACGCATCAGGAGTGCAAAACTAACGCAGGGCCTCATAAATGAGGTTCTTTTTTTTTTGCACACTACTCCAGTTTAGTCCTGTCCACTGCACTCTTGGACACAAGCCTCACCTTTTGTGGTCCCCTGGACAGTCTTCATCCCATCTGCACTCCTGCTTAGGTGTCAGAATCCTATCACATGGGGAAAGCTCCATGTGAAAGCCTTTGCCTCAGTCTTATCCCTGCTGTGAGGCAGATCCTTGTACATAGGACCTGTGCTGTGATTCCTAAATGTGATGTCAAAAACGATTTTGGGGAAAATGAATGGCTTTTACATTTTTGAGTATAATGTGGCACAGAGGTTTAAAAAGTGACGCATCTACCTACATGCGTCACTTTCTAAATATGGCGCAAAAAGGTACATGTTTGGGCTTTCCTGGGGACCGTAGGTTGGTGAGGCTTGTGTCTAAGAGTGCAGTGGACTAGGCTTCATGAAGCCTATCCCCGACTGCACTCTTAGACACAGGCGTCAATTTGACTCTTTACAATGATGTTACCTGTGTTAACTCAGTGTAGGAAGCATATTGAGTTTTTTGCATAGAGGAATTGTATTTTGTAAAATAGTGAGGTTTCAGTAATGACATGGAATGCTTGTAAATAGGACCTGTGCTTAGTTTCCTAAATGTGATGTCAAAAACGATTTTGGGGAAAATGAATGGCTTTTACATTTTTGAGTAGAATGTGGCGCAGAGGTTTAAAAAGTGACGCATCTACCTACATGCGTCACTTTCTAAATATGGCGCAAAAAGGTACATGTTTGGGCTTTCCTGGGGACCGTAGGTTGGTGAGGCTTGTGTCTCAGAGTGCAGTGGACTAGGCTTCATGAAGCCTATCCCCGACTGCACTCTTAGACACAGGCGTCAATTTGACTCTTTACAATGATGTTACCTGTGTTAACTCAGTGTAGGAAGCATATTGAGTTTTTTGCATAGAGGAATTGTATTTTGTAAAATAGTGAGGTTTCAGTAATGACATGGAATGCTTGTAAATAGGACCTGTGCTGTGTTTCCTAAATGTGATGTCAAAAACGATTTTGGGGAAAATGAATGGCTTTTACATTTTTGAGTATAATGTGGCGCAGAGGTTTAAAAAGTGACGCATCTACCTACATGTGTCACTTTTTAAATATGGCGCAAAAAGGTACATGTTTTATGCCGCCGATGCGTCACAAAAAGTGACGCATCAGCAGTGCAAAACTAACGCAGGGCCTCATAAATGAGGTTCTTTTTTTTTTGCACACTACTCCAGTTTAGTCCTGTCCACTGCACTCTTGGACACAAGCCTCACCTTTTGTGGTCCCCTGGACAGTCTTCATCTCATCTGCACTCCTGCTTAGGTGTCAGAATCCTATCACATGGGGAAAGCTCCATGTGAAAGCGTTTGCCTCAGTCTTATCCCTGCTGTGAGGCAGATGCTTGTACATAGGACCTGTGCTGTGTTTCCTAAATGTGATGTCAAAAATGATTTTGGGGAAAATTAATGGCTTTTACATTTTTGAGTATAATGTGGCGCAGAGGTTTAAAAAGTGACGCATCTACCTACATGCGTCACTTTTTAAATATGGTGCAAAAAGGTACATGTTTGGGCTTTCCTGGGGAGCGTAGGTGGTGAGGCTTGTGTCTAAGAGTGCAGTGGACTAGGCTTCATGAAGCCTATCCCCGACTGCACTCTTAGACACGGGCGTCAATTTGACACTTTACAATGATGTTACCTGTGTTAACTCAGTGTAGGAAGCATATTGAGTTTGTTTGCATAGAGGAATTGTATTTTGTAAAATAGTGAGTTTTCAGTAATGACATGGAATGCTTGTACATAGGACCTGTGCTGTGTTTCCTAAATGTGATGTCAAAAACGATTTGGGGGAAAATGAATGGCTTTTACATTTTTGAGTATAATGTGGCGCAGAGGTTTAAAAAGTGACGCATCTATCACATGCGTCACTTTTTAAATATGGCGCAAAAAGGTACATGTTTTATGCCGCCGATGCGTCACAAAAAGTGACGCATCAGCAGTGCAAAACTGACGCAGGGCCTCATAAATGCGGTTCTTTTTTTTTGCACACTACTCCAGTTTAGTCCTGTCCACTGCACTCTTGGACACAAGCCTCACCTTTTGTGCTCCCCTGGACAGTCTTCATCTCATCTGCACTCCTGCTTAGGTGTCAGAATGCTATCACATGGGGAAAGCTCCATGTGAAAGTGTTTGCCTCAGTCTTATCCCTGCTGTGAGGCAGGTGCAAGATTTTGACGTAACAGTGTCCTAAAAGTGACGCAGTGAAATCTCATAGATTTCACTGTGTCATTATTACGAGGCTTTTTGCGGAGAAATTACCCCTCTCTGTACATTACACTTGACAGAGATATAATGTGGCGCAAAAGGTTTAAAAAATGACGCATCTACCTACATGTGTCACTTTTTAAATATGGCGCAACAAGGCACATGTTTTATGCCGCCAATGCGTCACAAAAAGTGACGCATCAGTAGCGCAAAACTGACGCATGGCTTTATAAATGAGGCTCATCTTTTTCTTGCACACTACTCCAGTTTAGTCCTGCCCACTGCACTCTTGGACACAAGCCTCACGTTTTGTGCTCCCCTGGACCGTCTTCATCTCATCTGCACTCCTGCTTAGGTGTGAGAATCGTATCACATGGGGAAAGCCCCATGTGAAAGCGTTTGCCTCAGTCTTATCCCTGCTGTGTGGCAGGTGCAAGATTTTGACGTAACAGTGTCCTAAAAGTGACGCAGTGAAATCTCATAGATTTCACTGTGTCATTATTACGAGGCTTTTTGCGGAGAAATGAACCCTCTCTGTACATTACACTTGACAGAGGTATAATGTGGCGCAAAAGGTTTAAAAAATGACGCATCTACCTACATGCGTCACTTTTTAAATATGGCGCAACAAGGCACATGTTTTATGCCGCCAATGCGTCACAAAAAGTGACGCATCAGTAGCGCAAAACTGACGCAGGGCTTTATAAATTAGGCTTATTTTTTTCTTGCACGCTACTCCAGTTTAGTCCTGTCCACTGCACTCTTGGACACAAGCCTCACGTTTTGTGCTTCCCTGGACAGGCTTCATCACATGAGTATTCCTGCTTAGGTCTTATAATTTTTTTTTAGAATAGCATTTGAAAAACAATGAAAAGGTCATATGTATAAGCTATTCATTACACTACTAAAATATTTTTGCTGCAAATTAATGAGTTTTACATTTTTGAGAAAGTTTAAATAGTAGGACCTGCACTGTGTTTCTAAAATGTTATTGAAAAATCGATTTTGGGACTAATCAATGAATTCTACATTTTTGATAAAGAATAAATAGTGTGTGCATGATTACATAAAAAAATTTGACCTTTTCACGATTATGTCACCTGTGTTACCTGAGATTGGGAAGTAGATTGTGCAGATGAGGTGAGACATGTGCAGAGGGACAGAGGAGGTGAGGTTTATGATCAAGACTGTAGTGGGAGAGAGGCCTTTCCCGGGAAGCATAGGTGGTGAAGCCTGTGTATAAGAGTGCAGTGAACTAGACTTCATGAAGTCTATCCCGTACTGGACTCTTAGACACAGGTCTCATCTTCTTTGTACCTGTCGACAGAGCTGTCTTCCACTATACTCTTCAATACAGGCCTCACCTTTTGTGCATCCCTGGAGAATCCTCACCTGATCTGTAACCCTGAATAGATCGTTTGCTTTTTGTCATTGTTTTGTTGTTTGGTAATAGTGGTCTATAATGTGCTATTTTTTTTTAACACAGATTGAAATCAAGATTTCAAGAGTAAGCAAACATGCCCTCAAGGGAAAGGAGAAGAAAACAACATAACCGCCAAAAAACAAAAACAGCAACGGAATTACAGCACTCTTCCACAACAAATACTTCAAAAAACAGGAACCAAGCTCCTGGTAAGAGAACTAAGTCTTTTATACGGAACATATGTACTTCAAAAAATATTGTTGGACAGCATGTAGAAAAAGAGAATGAGAGAGTAAATTTGAAAAGGAAGGAGAGAACATCAAAGAATCCTACAACTGGAGCAGGAGAGAATAATATGTATAGGAATAGAAGGCAGAATCAGTTTAGAGACATTCGTAAACAAATGTTTCGCAATAGGGTGGTTTTAAATGTGTTAAAAAACATTAGGAAAGGTAAACAGAGAGCTGCTTTTTATAAGAAAAAGAAAAGTGTAGAGAAGATTGTTGATCAGGCTTTTGAAGTTAAGAAAAAATTATTTATTTTAATAATCAATAGAATTAGGACACTTAACAAGACAATTGATGTTTTCAAATCAAACAGTAGATGGAAAAGAGTAATTAATCTGACTAATTTTTGTAAAGTTTTTTCTGGAGAATGGATGCACAGTTCAAGTTGTGAGCCATTTTTTAATGAGGAGATTTACTTCCAGGAGAATGATTTAGTGCATGCAGTTGACACCAGTGGTCGAGCGTATGAAGTGAAAGACAGTTGTCCGATTGAAAAAGAGAAACTTGTGCCTAGAGAACCAGAAGAGGTGTTAACTGATGAAGTTTTAGGGAGACGTACTAAGGGTCCAGTGTACACTTGGAAGTGTAGTCGTATTTGTAGTGTGCGACAGGAATCAATTGATTTCTTTTGTAATTTCTTACGTACATATAGTAAGAAAAGTCTAAAGCAGAAAGTGAAGTTGTTGCAAGACTTAGATCCTAGCAGAGTGAGAGAAAACACAGGTTTGCAAGGGCATTCACTGGCTTGTCTTTCTAAAAAAGTCTGTCAGAGTGTTTTCATCATTTTAGGATGTTAGCAGTGCATCATACCAAAATGAGGAAATTAGTGAGAATGTTGTATTATGCAAAAAGTCCAGCACTTAAGCTTAAACAATTAAACAGTGCTCTTTTGCATGGAACTGAATTAGATGTGAAGAAGATTTGTGAATAAATTGAGATTTGTTATTTTGGTGAAAAAGAGGATAGTGTAGAAATTGACACAGCAATTCAAGGTAATGTGGAAGACAATGTACAGATTTCAAGTACAGAAAAGTTTGAGCAGGAAATTACCAGGTTTAAGGTGAAATCAAGTGAAAAGCCGAATTTTACTTGTGTGTGTTGTCGACGAAGTCATTATAAGCATCAAACTAGATTAGTTGATTTATACGTAAAAAGTGAAAAGATGAATAATAATGAGTGGAAGGATTTTGCAACTTATTTGTGGGTGGAGAATTGTTTTGATTTGAGTTCTGATCAGCGTATTTGTAAATATTGTTATGATAAATTAAATCAAAACAGAATGCCTGCTAGAGGTGTTCATAATAATCTGGAGTTGGTAGACATTCCCCGTGAATTGATGGATTTAAATACATATGAGTCTATTTTGATTCAATGTGTCCATCCTTTTCAGGCAATTGTTCACATGGAGCCTAAGATAGGGAAATTGCCTCCTACAGATTTGCAGAGAGGATTAAAGGGAAGAGTTGTTTATTTGCCTCTTGATTTGAAAAAAAATATTGATACAATTGGTATAGAAAAAGTTGAAGAGGAACCTTTAGTTATTCTAGTTAATGGGGTTCCAACAAAGAGTAAGAAAATCTGGCAAGATTTAGTGGATGTTAGGAAAGTCAAAAAGGCAACGTTGTATTTAGTCAAAAACAATGAGTATTACAAAGATGTATGTGTTGCAGCAGAGGAAACAGCTGCAGATGAAGACAGTGATTGTTCAGGCGGCCAAATTGAAAAAGTTGATGTGTCTAGAAGTGAAGAAATATATGAACATTATACTGTTCATCCTTTGCATTCCAAAGAAGTAATGGGGAATGCAATTGAATTGTTTCAAATGAAAGCAGCAAAAGGAAGTCCCATTAGTGTATGGGAAGAAAGTTTGGAAGCTCGTTGTTTTCCACAGCTATTTCCAACAGGTCGAGGTGGACAATATGACGATCGTCCACTTCAAATTCCTGCATCTGAATATCGAACTGTAAGATTATATGCTGAAGATCCAAGGTTTCGTCAATGCATTCCCTATTTGTTTCATCTACTGTATGAAAGTGACTTGTCTGGCCAAAAGGAAAGGTACAGGAATGAGTAAAGAGTCATGACTGAAACAAAGGAGTATATGAAAATAATGAAAATATTTCAGATGTTCTTGGAGCTTTTCTTCTAGAAAGTCGATGAAATGGATTTTTTACTGAACAGCAAAGTACTTTGCAACGAGAAAAGGACCTCCATGATATACTATTTGGCCTCAAGGAAAAGTAAGTCAATCCAAGATTAGTGTACATTTGTCATTTGTCAGTATCTAAGTTTTTTTTTAAAACACAATCTTTTAGATTGTGTTTTTTTTTCTCCCGCTGTCATATGATGAGTAATTTGAACTCACTGTTTTAAATGAAATTCAATATATTCTGAGAACAGCAAAAATAAACTATGTAGCATGTTGTACAAGTTATTGTATACTTTGGATTGTGTAAATTAAATTGTATTCCCATTCTCTGACACTCACTTTCCTTTTTCCTCTCTCTTTCAGCTCTCTTTACTCACTCACACTGCCTTTCTCTCACTCTGTTTCACACCCATTCGTTTACTCCACTTCTTTCACAACCCCTCATTTCCATTTCAACTGTCTGCATCCCCTCTCTCCCTTGCACCACTTTTCAGCTTTCAGTCTCTCTGCTTTACTTCCCTTTTCTGTCTTTTCCTCCTTTGTTATTTTAGTAATTCCTCTTTACTCACTGAGTAGTATTGTCACACTCTATCACTATAACTCACCCACTCTCCCTCGCTTATCTTTGTTTCCTCCTTTCTTTTGACCTCTTCTCTCTATTTTTCGTTCACTACCTCTATGTCCTGAGTGCCTCACTCTCCTTGTGTTATGTTCACTTGTGTTTATCTTCTAAATGCATCCTTATTAGACTCTTTTCCGTCTCTGTTATTATCTTTTTACTTACTACTGTTTCCTGATTTAGTTTTGCTAACTCACATTGTTTTAGTATCTTTCTTGTCTTCAGTTCATTTCTCTGTTCTTATCTTCATCTGTGTCAGTGAATCTATATGCCTTACTCTTAGTAATTTGCTCTCATTCTATTTCTTTTTTTCTCTTTTTATCTTTCTACCTTACTTTATTACCATTTCTGTGTCCTTCACTCTTACTTTATTTCTAAATACAGTGTTATGATTTTTAACCTCTTCATTTGTATCTTTTAATTTAAAATACAAATTTCACTAATTATAACTTTTCTTCTCTCTTTCACAGATACAATGTTAGATTAATTATATGGTAAGTATGACTATAAAAATGTATTCTGTGATCACCCTTTGGTTTAAGCTCACTAATATTTTCTCAACGAACCTCACTCCTGTGTCTTTATTCTGCTTCCCTCACTTATTCTTATTCTCCAAGTTTACTCAAATTTCCCTATTTCCCCTCTCATATTCAACTTCTTTCAATCCCTATTCTTTACTTCACTTACTCTCTGTTCCCTTCCTTTGCTTCTTCACTCATTCTGTTTTTCTTAATTATTTACCTTACTCCTACACACACACCTCATCCCCCTCTCAAAACATACACACACCTCTAACATACACCCCATACACTCACCACACACACACCTCATACACACAATAAATCCTCCCACACACAGTCTTCACATACACACACACATTCCATACACACACATACATCGCACACATATACACCCCACACCCATACACTGCTCACACATACTTCACACACCCTCACCTTCACGCACACCAAAACACCCCACACAGCAACACCCACAGACACACCTTACACACCCACACCCCGACCTACACCCACTGACTCCCTATAAGTCACACACACTGCATTACTTATCTTTCTTTGCTATTTCACTCAAACCCATTCAGGTACTGTTTCCTTTATTCTCTCTGTCCTTTCTCTTTGTCACTCCCCATCTCTTATCCTAATTCAATTTTTCACTCTCTTTCACCCCTCTTTACTTATACTAACTGGTCTTTTCTTACCCTCCCTCACCGTTCTTCATTTATCCCAGTTACGCCACTACCCTTCATTCTCAATTTTTTTCTGTCCTATCTAGTTCTTTCAACACCCTCTCACATTCTCCCACTATCTCTACTTTAGTCTTCTTCCTCTCTCTTCCCTTCTTTCGCTACTTTAGTGATTTTACTTTTCTCACTTTCACCCTATTACACCTTTTCTATTTTTAAATATGTAATAAACAATCCCTCTGTGTTTCTCCCTCTAGCTCTCTTTCTCTTAACATTACTCTCTTTGTGTTTGTTCCCTCAAGCTAACTCCTTCAATAATTTTTTTTCCTTTTTTTTTTGGTGCGCTCCCCGGTGCGCGCCCCGGTGCACGTACCGGTACGCGTACCCTGCAGAAAAAAGGTTGATACAGATTGTTTTAAAATATAGGTTTATTTTTATAAAGTAAAGGAAGTTCTAAAAATAACTGTTTTTTTCTTCTTTTTGTTGTTTTATATATATTTTTTGTTTTTATGAACATTTAGTACTTTTTTTGGCTTTTCTGAACACTTTTATATTTTTTTTGTATTTTTTATGAGGAGAAACAAAAAACAGGGAATTGTAAATGGCTCAACTGGAGCATAAAAAAAACAGGAAAAATTAGGTTTTTTTTGGACACCTATGGTTATCACCAGCAACCATTATAAGTTCGATGCTTTGCTCACCATAGCAAAGTGTCTTGTTACAAAATTTGCACAAGATTTTGTAATCGGCAAACTTAGGTTGAATAGTAGCCAATGTGTCTCTTGCCCCCGAACCCGATGGAGTGGTTTTTTTTGATGTTGAGCGTCTAGACGTTGATGGGGGTAGTTTACTGCAGATGTCCCTTAACTCTGCATTAGAGTAGTTGTTTGGATGCGCACGCATCATGTGGCAAATCATCGTGTGATTCCCGAAGGAATACTTTTTGTTAGGGTTCCCCCTGGATAGCTGAGCACCACAAATTAAACAAGTCACCTTTGCTGTGTTGACTTTTTAAAAACCCCTTGGGAGTTTGTAGAACTGCCATATAAAGTGCTCTTTGGGTTTGTAGGGCTGTTTATCTTCAGGCAGGAACTCCCTTCTCTGTGCCTCCTCTTCATCATGTTATTGTTATTGCTATTGTTAAAAGCATTTTTACCGCGCACGTTCACCAAGCGGTTTCATGGCGCTCCTGACAAAGACGAAGAGCTTGGGCGGAGGTTTTACTCAAATGCTGACTGAAACAGGAGGGTTTTTAACCGCCTGCGAAAACAATCATAGCTGGGACAGTGACGAAGTGCAGTTGGGAGGGAGTTCCAAGTGATGGGGGCCATGACAGAGAAGCTCAGACCTCCATGCTTTTTCCGTCTGGTTTTTGGGACGACAAGTAGATTAAGTGATGCTGAGCGGAGATCTCTGTGGGGGATATAACGTGTCAGACAAGAGGAAATAAAGACAGGGGCTTGATCTGATAAGGCTTTGAAGATAGTGCATCCAAGCTTGAAGGTGCAGCGTTTGGTAACAGGGAGCCAATGGAGGCTGCGCAGAAGGGGAGTGACATGCTGATGTTTCGGCTGGAGGAAGATCAGGCGAGCTGCCTGATTCTGCACCAGTTGTAGCCTGTGTAGATGGTATGCTGGAATCCCGACATACAGAGTGTTAGCATAGTCGAGTCTGGAGGTGATAAGAGCTAGTATGACAAGAATCAGGGCATCTCTGGTGAGGAACCTACTGATCTTACGGATCCTCCTTAGATGAAAAAAGCAGGATGAGGTGACTGCGTTGATTTGTGGCCTCATAGAGAGGTCGCTAGAGATGACCACCCCCAGACTCTTCACAGTGCTAACAGGACTAGGTGGCGCCCCCAGAGATGAAGGCCAGAAAGTGGAATTCCACGGATTAGTAGGACCCCCCACCAGTACAAGCTCTGTTTCTGTGGGGTTCAGTTTCAGTTGGCTATGAAACATCCACTCTGCAATGCCAAGCATGGTAGACTGAAAGTTAAAGCGGGAGGAGGAAAGTGAATCAATGGGAAAAATTAACTGAAGATCGTCCGCATAGTTAAAAATAGTGACCGGGGTATTGCGGAGAGAAGCTAAAAGGGGCTGTAAATACAAGTTAAACAATAAAGGTGATAGCGCAGAGCCCTGAGGTACCCCGCAGTATAAAGACGAGTATGGTGCAGAGAAAGTAGACAGGTGCACCGCCTGAGTCCGGTGGTCCAGGAAGGATCTGAGCCAATCGAGGGCCACCCCCTGGATGCCGGCATTGTTGACACGGTCGATCAAAATTGTATGATCGACCGTGTCAAAGGCTGCCGACAGGTCCAAAAGGACAAGGGCCTGTGAGATGTTATTATCGGCACCCTTCCTAAGGGCGTCCATGACGGCCACGATGACCGCCTCGGTGGAGTGGAGGGGTCTGAAGCCAGCTTGTTGGTCATCCAGGAAGGAGGAATCCTCAATAAAGGTGCTCAGACAGCGGGTGACATATGTCTCCAAGATTTTTCCCAGGTAGGGAAGGAGGGAAATAGGTCGGTAATTACTTAAGGTAGTGGGATCGGCATTAGTTTTTTTAAGGATAGGTATTACAGCTGCCTGTTTAAAGGAGCGCGGGACCACCCCAGTGGCTAGAGAGTTATTGAGCAGAGCCAATGGGGGGTCGGGGCATGCCAGAAAGGCCTCCCTAAGAATCTGAGGGGGGCAGCAGTCATTAGGGGAACCTGAGCTAACTTTGTGGAGTAACGAAGAAAATTCTTTTGGAGAGATTGGAGGGAACTCCACAAGTCGGCTAGGGTTCATAGAAGGAAGGGGGGAGGAAAAGGGGATGAAGGGGAAGGGATGTTATTTTTGATGGTAGTAATTTGTCCTCAAAGTAAGAGTTAAGGGAATCGCACAAAATTTGGGTCGGTTGGACTCGAGGCGTAACCCTATCAGGCAAGGAAAGCTCGTTAACAATGGAGAAAATATCTTTTACTTTAGTATTGGAATCCAGTATTTTTTGGGAGAAGTAGGCTGTTTTAGCTGATAAGATGGATTTTTTGTAGATGTTCAGAGATTCTGCATAAACAAGTCTTAGCTGGGGGTCATAATTGCGCCTCCAGCGGCGCTCCGCCTGCCGGAGAGCAAGTTTGTCCATCTTAAGCTGATCAGAAAACCACCGCTGAGCGTCATGAGGGCGCTTGGTTTTAATAGTTTTATAAGGGGCAACTTTGTCGCAGGCGGATAACAGCCATTCTTCGAGATGGACAGCCTGGTCAGACACCGAGATCGAAGGTGTGGGAACGGAGGAGGCCAATAAGGCATGAAAATCAGTCTTGTTGGCTTTCTTCCAATTACGAGCGGAGAGATTATTGATAGGAGGGGGGGGACGGGATATAGAAAGATAAAGAAGGAAAGATATAAAGCAATGGTCAGACCAAGTACAGGGAAGTACGGAGGGAGGGGAGATATCAAGATTGGCCGCCCAGACTTGGTCTAGAATGTGACCCTTGCAATGAGTAGGAGTATTGATGTGCTGGTGAAAATTCATACCTGCTAAAAGGTCAGTGAACTCCGCAGAAAGATGGCTTTCGCGGGCGTCAGATGGCCAATAGTTGAAATCTCCAATGATCATGAGATTGGCATGATTAATCGTGAGTTGGGAAATGAGCTCACCGAAAAGTTGGGAGAAGAGGGGCATGTAGTCAGGGGGCCTATAAACAAGGACACAAACAAAGGCAGACTTGGGTGAAGAGAATTTAAGAGTAAGACAGTCTATTTTGGGAATAGGGGTCATAGTCAGCTCTGTAAATTTATGTTCGGAACGAGTGATGGCCGCCACCCCGCCACCGATCTTCCAAGCAGGGCGGTTAACTTGCATGATGTAGTAACCAACAGGGATTGCTGCAAGGATGTCAGGGACTGAATCCTCGGTTAGCCACGTTTCGGCTAAGAGGAGAATATCAATGGCACTCTCGTGCAATAATTGGAAAATTTCTAACTGATGGCTCACTAAGGAGCGGGTATTGAGATATGACACCATCAAAGGAACAGGTTTCAGGGACGTGGTAGAGGGGGGGGATGGCGAGGGTTCATCATGGTAGGAAGGGGTTTCCAGGACAGGAATATCGGAAGGGACAAAGATACCACAGTCCTGGGCTGCCCTGGCAGCACGAGAAAAAAGAGGCCCTGGGCATTTGAGTCTTTGGAGATCCGCGGAGGAATATGTAATAAATTGGGCATTAGGACTGAGCCCTGGGCCCGGCCGGTCGCGGACGGGCGCAGACGGGCTTGACTTATGCACGACTTTGGCGCGAAGTCGGCGCTCCCGCTGCGCTCGTCCGCTGCGCTTCCGCCAGACCACCATTATTATAAAGGTGAGGGAACACTAGACCGCTAACCTGCGATGAGTACCAACGTAATCTTGTGGTGGTCTTTTAGATGGTGGTGGTGGTGGTGGTGGGCCAGATGCTCCAGCTGCTGATACTACTGTAGCCATTTTCTGAGATATAACTCAAAACAGGTCTTCCTCAGTCAAAGGACAAAGTCAGAATAAGGAAAAAAGGAGGGGGCTTTCATCATTTGGAAAACAAAACTGATCTGCACCAATGAAAAGTGTTATTTTCAGATCACATGACCCGACGCGCTTACGCTACGCGCCCCGGGGCGCGTCGCGTAAGCGAGTCGAGACGTTGCGTGATCGTATGCAATCGCGTGCTTCCGGGTGCGCTTACGCAGTGCGTCATATGACGCATCACGCGACTACGCGAAACATCACAATGTTGTTTTCGTACGCGGCAATAGCGCTAACGGGACGCTCCCCGGTACGCGCCCCGTAACATTGCGCTTACCAGTACGTTCACCGGTACGCGCCCCGGGGCAAACAATAAAAAAATATATATATACATATTTACACAATATAAAATTCGTTATAAAAATTATTACTTTTCATACCGATTGAGATTTGCTATTAAAAAACCTATGAAATTCACTGAAAAAACCATAGGTTTCACACCAGTTATAGTTAGGAATTAGCATTTAAAAAACCTATTAAACTAACTGAAAAAACCATAGGTTTTACACCAGTTATAGTTAGCTGGAATTTTTACTCGTTTAAAACCATTGAAATTCCCACGTTATAGCTAGTTGGACTCACTATAACTTGCGTGTGCAATGCACTGCTGATGACGTCACATATTACATCACTCATGACATGGTCAGTGACATCACTCATGACATCACTGATGACACTATCCTTGTGACAGAGTGACAGACCTCCTTTCACTGTAATGTAACCTTTGAAACAGATATTCAAAAATAGAAACTAAAATTTTCAAAAAAATGTAGATACCCATACCAGTTACAACAACCAATTCAGTAATTCCACTATCTATATACACATCCACTCATTCACCAACAGTTCTGTGTAGTCACTCATACATATACTCAGTCATCTTATATAGTGATTACCTATATATCCTGTTACACAACGACAGTCATCCAAAAGTTACTCACACACATACTCATACATGCAAATAAACTATTGAACATCCATTTATTTGCATATACAGCTATACACACACTACCACCTTACTTCTAAGGAACCTTATACATACTTACTCTCTTAAACAATCACTTATAGAAACACATACTTATTTAAACAGGAACTCTTACAATCCCTTACTCTCACATATACTCACTTATATACATCAATATTCACATATACTACATTAAAACATATGTAGTTACTGATAAAGACACTAGTGAGACAGTCATTCAGTCAGTAACACACACATATACACACTCATCCACCCATACAGTCCTGCAAATATGCTGTCTTCAAAACATACAAACAGAGAGTCAGTCACTCATGCATCTATGTTCTAAGTAATAACCCCACCAAACATATAGACACTCATATTGATATTAAAAAAAAACATCTAATAACCCATATACATACACATGTAGCTACTCACCAACCCATGCAGCCACTTATACACAAAGTGAAACACTAATCCTTATATTTAAATATTTAAACATTACTCACTAATATATGTATTCACTAAGATACACTTAATAAGCCACTTAACCAATAAATTTTTTATAAAAAAAGCATCCATTTAGACACTTATTTACCCATTTATTCTTCCATCAACTTTTACATATACATATATAAAACATAATTATTTTTCAGAAAGACACACATTCACTGGATGGTGTCATCAGTGATGTCATGATGTAATGTCACTGACCATGTCATGAGTGATGTAATATGTGACGTCATCAGCAGTGCATTGCACGCGCAAGTTATAGTGAGTCCAACTAACTATAACGTGGGAATTTCAATGGTTTTATGCGAGTAAAAATTCCAGCTAACTATAACTGGTGTGAAACCTATGTGTTCCTTACTTTTACCCGGTTACATTCTGCAGTCAGTGCGTTGGGACAATGATACTGCCCATGTTTTTATGAGTTCGCCGTGATTATTTTGACTTTGTGCATGGTGCCGATGCACGCGTTCGAGCCCATTTTGCTCATGCGTACATTTACATGCTTAAGCCATACTATGTACATACTTCTGTTAATTTGTATCATTCTTATGTTTGCCTAACAATTGGTTTACATGAGTCCATCGTATCATACTGCAGTTACAGTACCTTAAAGTTTCTCTGACAGTAATTCATGTGTTGAATTTACATGAATAGCGATATTCGGTACACACTTCTGTTAATTTGTATCATATTTAATGTTTACATAACAATTGTTTTACATGAGTCCATTGTACATAAAAGTCCCAGTATGCATAATGGATACCACTCTGTTTTGTGTAATTACTTCAATATGGCCACCATTTGCGGATGCTGTATTTGCCCATCATTTATTTCAACCTTGTTTTGACCATGTTTTATAAGGACACTCATTGGATGTGCACTTTACACGTGATCAAGGCTGTGGACGCAGTCGAAACAAGTAGTGTAATAAACACTTTGCTTCTAGTTTGTGTATTTGATATACTGAGAGTGCACGTACTTGGATTTTTTGTGTGGATTTACAGCCGGTAAGCTCTGCCGGCGTGTGCGCCACCTTCCTAGGGTCCCATCGATATGGAAGGAGCAGCAATCTGGTAGTTATAGTCAGGACCTATTATCCATAGGAAAACCGCAATATTCTATTGGCAATAACTTTGGCGTCGATTGATGAATCTTTATGAAATTGTCCAAACTATTGGCCAAATCAGTTCCGCTCTTTCCCTGAAAGTTTGGGGGTGATTGGTCCAGCAGGGGGCCGAGAAAAAAGGGGGTCCCAAAATGTGTTTTCCCCATGCAATTTCTCATAGGACCTTTAGACACGGCTATAGCCCGAACGGCTGAACGGAATTATACCAAATTTGGAAGAGAGGTAGTCCTCAGTTCCGACTTGTGCCTTTTGCTTATATGGTGTCAATCTGTTCAGTAGTTTCTGAGATTACGGTTAAAGTTATTTATATATCTATGGGCGCGGTTGTTCCGCGGATTGTGTGAGGATTGGCATCATACCATAAGAGGTGGAAGAGGTGTGGCGCAGTGGCTAGGGTGACTGACTCAAGACTACAGGGTTCACGGTTCAATCCCCGGTGCCGGGAGCAGGTTAGCCCAGCCCCATGTGACTCTGGGCAAAAGCTTGCTTAATCTTCCCGAGGGCCCCCAGCGCCGGGACACCACTTCGGAGGTAGCTGTGCACTTTACAAATACTGGTATTTCAGAAGCGCACCGTTCTGCTCACACACTGAATTCTAATTGGCTGTCAAGCGGTTGTAAACATTCGAAACCAGGAACTGTTGGCAGCCATTTTGTGTCACTGTAGAAGCGAGGGTGAAGAAGTCTGTGAAATATGTGTGCAAAATGTGACACACCCTGACCCCCTAGGCCTGCTCAGGGGGTCCTATAAGGACCCGTAGGGCAAAAAATGTAAGAACATATATATATATTTTAAAAAGTCGCGGGATGCGTGTAGGATCCACGCATTTCGCTACCGAAAAAAACAAAGGATGTATTTTTGAGATATACATCAAGCTTATGTGTTTACATCTTGGGTGGCTCTAAAAAGAGCCCTTGTGTTTATTGAGAGATTTTAGTACCTACAAGTAAGTACCGATGCAGAATCTAAAGTTCATGAGGAAGACTCTGTTCCCTTCATCTGTAAAATGTACAGCATCTCTACTATAGATGCCATGTATTTTGAAACACAGATTGTTGTGGTAAATGGACCCCATTTTGTAGTCTCTTTGGCTCAAGAAAATATAGTTGTGTCCCACAATTCACACTCTATGCATCCTGAAAGGAGGCTCGATGCACTCACATGGTCTCTGTAAATGAAATGGCAGTTTGAAAAGTAAGATTTTTCTAAAATGGTGGATAAGATGCAGTGTTGAAAAACAGAAAAGAAATGATTGGTTGTTTGATAACATTCTACACTGAAAACTAGGGTGCATGTTTCTGTTTTTTAAAAGCATGATTCTTATTGGTTATCAGAACGTTATTGAAAATAACATTACGTAGGATAAATTGGTATATTGAGAAGTCAAGCACACTTGCTGTTTTATTTAGCAACATTGTGTGATGAACTTTTGCTAATTTGTATGTAGAAATGCAATGGGCTTTGTATTTTGAAAGTGAAAACAGATTTCACTGCTCTTTCTTTCATAATGCAAACTAAGTTTGATATGGGAGGGTGGGAGTCGTGAGAGTCCCGCCCTGCGATAGCAAACAGCAGTGTCCCGGGGTAGGCACCCCGGGACACTGCAGGAGCCGGCAGTCAGGGCGTCGCAGTACCCAGGGCCCTCGAGGGCACCAGGCGGAGGGCCAAGCAGTCTGTCTCCCGTAATACACAAATTCTCGGTGGTGGGGGTGGCTTGAGGGGGGTCGTTGAAGCCCACACATTTCTAATTTTATTGGGGGGTTGGACACAAAAGTGATGCAAGGGAGTTGTAAATCTGGTACACAGTGTTCTGTTTTACTTTGCTTTCCTTTCTGTCATGTAGAGGATCCATAACGGTTTCTGTACAGCAAGTACCTTTCAACCCTACCTCCAAATGGCTTTCTGCCTGTTACCATAGTAACAGTTCATTGAGCATTTAAATTAGCACAGATGTTAGAAGTTCACCACACTATGTTGCTAATGGTGTTGTAGTTTTAAAAGTTTTCCATATGAACCGTTAGTTGTAGCAATAGACTCTGGTAAAGATCTGGTAAAGAGTTAGCCTCAGAATTGTACTTCAAATTATAAATATCATTTCTATTGGGGACTGCTACCCCCACAAAAAAAAGACGTATATACTTTTTAAAATTAACTTTTATTAAAACAATAAATAACAGGAAACATAACTAAAAGATAACAATACAATAAATAACTAGAACCATAACTTTAACAAAACAATATAATAAACAACATGTGATATGGACTCCAACGGAAGTATGGTAGGTAATCTGCAAAACAAAAAAGAAAATTAGTGTTTAAAATTAGATCGATGTGACTAAATGAGGTAAAACATTACAAGTCAAAGTAACACTTGACGATATTTACTTTTTTTTTTCCACGTGCCTGATACATTTCACTTGTCTTATAGGCTTGCGTTCAAGCGTTGCCTGTATAGAAGTGCCTACTGCATCATATTTACATTACAGATCAACAGGTCTTTAAAATGGTTCAGAGATGAAACAGAATTAGGTGAGAGATCAAGTCATTATGCAGGACAATATTCTTTAGGCTTATTTAAAAAACTCTTGTGCCACTTTTGTGTTAGTTTTCTCATTTTGAAAGTGACGCAAAAGTGGGGCAAGGGGTTTGTAAATAAGTTCTTTTATTTCTAATGCATTTAATCTGAGGTATTGTATATCTAGGCCGCTCTGCTTGCTTTTTGTAAACATTGTGACCAACAGAGTTCACAACTTCAACTCAGTTTTGGTTCTACACGTCAGAGTGGACAGCAGCATCCATAACTTTAAAAGAGAAAGAGAAACGATGTGTGAGTGAGTAAGAAGGGGGAAAGATAGAGAAAACGACATTAAAACTGTGAGAGAGAGAAAGTTATAGATGGAGCAGATTAAAAAACCCAGCCTCCACCACCCATGGACCTTCCTCCCCATTGTTGCCACCTTCTTTGCTATGCCTTATCAATCAAATCTCTTCACTTGACCTTGGGTGTACCCTCTCTCAAAACACTTCCACTGGCCATTGTACAGAGCAGATTTTGGCCCACCCTTTTTATCCATTTTTGCACTTTGAGATATAACGTCCTACCTCTGTTCTTGATCTCCTACTTTCTCCTTTCAAATTCTCTTAGAAAGATCTTATCAAGCCTTCAATAGAAAAAGTAAGAAGGCTGGGGAACCATTTTATATGTGAGTTCTGTATGCCATCCTAATACCCAATCATCTAATTTCATGCTTGCTACCTTTCTGTAATGCACTTAAGTTGAAGTGTTCATTCTTGTCTGGCTGTGTGCGTTACGATAATATTGAATGTTTTGAAATTAATCTCCACAAGTCTTAAAAAAGGTGCATGCAAGAAAATTTACTTGCCGCATATGCAAGACTGCTTTCAAGAGGAGACCCCAATAAAAAGTACTGGTGTGGAACTGCAAGTATGCGTAAGCACTTGCAGATCAAGCATCCAGTCTACTTTGCAAGGGAAGAGTTAAGGAGATTGAGAGAGGTTCCTCCTGCTTCATGAGAATGCCCAAGTACAAGTGGAGCAACACCGTCAACCTCTACTACACAGCCTAATATTCGTCCCCAATTTCAAACCCTTTAAGAGAAAAAGTAAGAAGGTTGGGAGCTCTGTATGCCATCCATTCGTTAAACAGAAATCCACCCTGTATCAGACCCATCCGTACAAGTGTGAATTGGAGATTATCTGCCACCAAAAACCCCTCAAGTACTTATATCCGTTACTTTTTAACTTCGTCGACTAGTCATATTGAGAGTATTTACCTTAACGTTATCCGTTAAAAATGTGTGAATCTTTTTGGCTCCATGCAGTAGAGAAAGACTCTAAATGTAAAAAAGTAGTACATTAGCGCATCATAACAGCAATGGTAAAAATTGTAGTACCTAATTGGAAATATTTTCTACATGTTTTCAGGGGTTTACCGATCGAGTACATAGGACAGTCACAACTGTTCAAAACAAGTTTTATTGGCAGGATAAGAAACATAATTTTAAATTCACAAACATAATGGAAATATCTTACTATACTATGTTCAGATTTTAAGCTGTGCCTTTTTATTAAAAAAATTGAAAGACAAAAGAAAGTACCAAGTAATCCGAAGTTTATGACACCACAAGGGTATTATACATTTTCTATCATAAAATGTTAAAGTCAAACCTGATGACTCCATTAGGTCCATTGCAATTTTCATTGAGCTTCTCACAACTAGTACGTTCTATGTTTGCGACTTCGGTGTAATGAGCTAGAACAGGAGGATATACTTTCTTCAATCTCTGTAATTGGCTGCTGACTTATGTAACATTCTGCAAACTGAAATAAGAGTTAAAAATGTATATGTTGTACAAATGTCAAAGCTTAATTTTAATGTACATAAAACAATTGTTCTCAATATGATTGGGGTTGAAAAGCAGTCATCAGAGGTTTCAAAGCAACCGCGTTAGGACCATACTAGTGGTTAGACAATATCTAACGAAAACATTATTAACATAAAATAACATAAAGTAAAGTATCTTTGGTTAGATTCTATCACTAACTGCCATTGGTCATTTCGGGATGCTTCAATATCTGTAGGAAAACCTTTTAGAGATATACGAATGGTTATGGTAAATATTTCGCTTTGATTTTGCTAGCATTATTGACTAATTTTACAAGCTTTTCCTGCATATCGGCAATACGGTACGGTCCAGTAAACTTATGCTCCAAAATGCCTCCTTTTCTTGTTGTTCGCTTGCAATTTGTCAAAAGTACTAACTCTCCTTCTCTGAAGGTGTACAGCTTATATATTAGTATGCTCATCTAAATCATTTGTCTGTGGGCGATAAGTTGCACTTACAGAACGTTCTATTTGTAAAAGCTTAGATAACTCTCAATTAACCTAAAAAAAATAGGTATATTTGGCAAGCAAAATAGGAAATAGCATTGCATTATACAAATGTTAGGCCAAGATTGGTCACTCACTTCATTCACAACCTCCTGGCCTTGATCTGATAGAACCCTTTTTGGACTTCTATGATCTAGAAATTGAGAAATAAACATCAAGGAAAATTGAAAGACATGTCTTCAAATAAAAAATTCAAAACAACATTTTCAATTTGTATCTCAAGTGCAGGCTGAAAACGTGTAACCGGCATTTAAATGAGAAACATATGGGTTTCAGAAACAAACATCTATAAGACTATCACAATGGAGATTTATATTTTATAAAAATATTTATAGAAGCAAGAAAAATTATAACTCACATACTGTTCAATTTCAAATTACATATTTGGCCAATAAAATCGGGAGGACATGCTTTTTTCATTTTGTTGATACTAGAATGCCAACAAATTCTACCAAAACATGACAACAGCACAGTTATCTGTCTGCAAACACATGAAATACACAAATGCTTATCTCAGAATGCTTTTCTATCATGCAATGTTAAAGTCAAACGGCCACGTGGGGAGTTCGGGCTGGACTGTTCCCATGAGGCACAAGGTCAGACTGATTTGCATATAGCCATGTCTGAACTGGGGTGGCAGGGTGGGCTAAAGAACGGTGATGGATTATACCCAGATCTTTTGACTGGGTGTGAGTGTTTGATTGATTCAGATGCTCCGTCCATCACCACCCCCTTTTGTACCGCTTTTGGCCGCCATAAGTGTGGCAGGGTATGCTCAGACGTGAGTCCCTTGCTCACTTTGCCACTGGATTCAAGCAAGCCGGGCTGAAGACGGCTGGAATGCCAGAAACCGGTCCTCGGAAGCTTGTTTCCGGTTCAGGGAAGACATGGCTTGGCAGTTCGGGCTGGACTGTTCCCATGAGGCACAGGTTCAGACTGATTTGCATATAGCCATGTCTGAACTGGGGTGGCAGAGTGGGCTAAAGAACGGTGATGGATTAAACCCAGATCTTTTGACTGGGTGTGAGTGTTTGATTGATTCAGATGCTCCGTCCATCACCACCACCTTTTGTGCCGCCAGGATTTAGTGATTTGCACAGAACAAAGGATAAGAAATCAAGTTTAACGTTATTAAAAAACATGGAGAGCGTGCTAAAATACAACATTGACCAATCGATTACATGTGCAGTACATGGGGAGAAAGCAACACGTGGCGCACTACTTGAAAAATGAAAGGCGGCAGGATTAAGTGATTTGCCCAGAAACATCGGCTACCAAGGCAAGTTATTCGACGTAAAATAGCTGGAAACTGTGCTAAAATACACTATTGCCGAAAGAATTTCTTTTGCAATGCATGGGGCATGTGACGCACTACTTACATGAGAAAAACTACATCGCATTAACTTGAACAGTACGTAGCACACTGCTGCAGGAACGGCCACGTGGCGCTTGGAAAATTAAAGAAACGTGGTAGGATTAAGTGACTTGCACAGAACAAAGGATAAGAAATCAAGTTTAATGTTATTTAAAAACATAGAGAGCGTGCTAAAATACTACATTGACCAATCGATTACATGTGCAGTGCATGGGGAGGAAGCAACATGTGGCGCACTACTTAAAAAATGAAAGGCGGCAAATTATGTGATTTGCCTAGAAACATCGGCTACCAAGGCAAGTTATTCGACGTACAAAAGCTGGAAAACGTGCTAAAATACACTATTGCTGAAAACATTACTTTTGCAATGCATGGGGCACGTGACGCACTATTTACACGAGAAAAACTACATTGCATCAACTTGAACAGCACGTAGCACACTGCTGCGGGAACGGCCACGTGGAGCGTGGCAAATTAAAGAAACGCTGCAGGATTAAGTGATTTGCACAGAATCAAAGGTTACGAAGTCAACATTAATGATATAAAAAAGCAGGAAAGCGTGCTTGAAAATAACATTGCCAAATCAAACAAAAATGTGCATTTACACAGTACTTAAAGATTGTTCAGATTAATTAAATGAATTATCCTTAAAAAAAGTGCTCCCCTACGAAGAAGTGGATATGAACACTATCAATGGCTGTGACTGCGGAATAGGAAAAGTTCGAGAAAGTTGGAAGGTTATAAATGCTTTGCAGAACGTTGATTGGTTGAGCATGATGTCACTGGGTGTGAGAGCTGTGAGTGGGCATGTTGTAATTGAGCATGCGCAAATAAAATTAAATACGTTAGGGGTACACGGCCAGATGGTGGGATGAATTGTGCACATGCACAACATTAACACGCATGCGCTACCACAAACATGCATACGCAAAGTGAAGGCAACTCCTAGGGGGTACACACACAGATGGGGTTCGGATATCGATAGAACGCTGGCACCTGCAGGAGGTGGGTAGCCGGCGGGACCGTGGGGGGATTGGAGACCCCCCCACGGTCCCTAACGGTGAGGGACAGCCCCGAGGCATGGGCTCCCCGGGGCTACAAGTGGCGCGGGAGGAGGACCACACGCCCCACTCCCCAATAACAAAAATACAGTTAAAAAAAAGGACGGCCCGGGGGAACGGGCTTTCCAGGCTTTGAAGAGGCCTCAGGAGGGGGGCTATGCAGCCCTCCTCCATAAAAAACAAAAAAAATAATTGGCCATGATCCGGGGGATGGGGTCCCCGTTGCCCGGAATTGGCCACGGGAGGGGGGCACGCGGGTCTCTCCCCATAAAAAAATGAATAAGGATACTGCGTGCATTGTCATCGTACAATAAGTGCACCCTTCTGATCACGCGCTGAATGCTAATTGGCTGTCAAGTGGTTGTCAACATTCGAAACTAGAAACTGTTGGCAGTAATTTTATGCCTCGGCAGAAGGGAGGCTGAAGAAGTCTGTGAAATGTGTGTTTAAAACATGAAAAGGGGGAGGGTAGACATACCCTGACCCTCTAGATCTCCTCAGGGTTCCCCAAATTTTTAGTTTTTGGGGAAAAATCGCGGGGTGCGCGTATGATCCGCGCATTCTAGCAACATTTTTAAAAAAGAAACGTGGGCTTCCGCTCGTCTTTCATGATTTGCATTCATTCAACTGTTCAGAGGAGATGCAGCAGTGCTGGATCCAGGATCCACCACTGAATAAGAAAAGGTAACAATAACACTACTTCCTTCTATATGCTAACATTGACTGGTTTCACTTAGAAATTCTTCTAAGTGTGGAATTTTGGACCTTTAAAATATTCACCTAAAAACATCTGAACAACAAATTCAAATTTACTCACCTGTTATCAGGAGAGAACCTAGTGCTGCATCTTTTAGCCCAGCACTGACCCTGAAAAGTAATTCTAAGCATACTTACAAGTAACTTGTATTTCCTTCCATTGGGAATCCCCTTCCTATGAAAAAAAAAAGAATACATTTAAATTTGCGGGTCAGGCCCTGGGGGATGGGGTCCCGAGGGTCCAAAAAAAGTACATTTTGGGGGCGACACAATGTAATGTAATTTTAAAAATAAAGGGGCAGATTTACAAGCCCCTTGCGCCTCTTTTGTGCCGCCGTTGCGTCACTTTTGTGACGCAGCGGCAGCGCAAAAGATGCGCCATGGTGCGGGGTATTAACAACGTGACGCATCTGGGAGATGCGTCACATTGTAAAGCCCTGCGCCATAAGGAGGCGTTCCTGCGCAGGGGGGGCGTTCCTGCGCAGGAATGCCTCCTAAAAGTGGCTGAGTGAAATCTACAAGATTTCACTCAGTCACTTTTAGGCCAATGCTGCGTCAAAACCCTGCGCCTGCTTGAAGCAGGCGTAAGGATTGACGCAGCATTTGAAGGATAGGGCACCCTAGAGCATTGCTGGAGCTGCGTCGCACTTGCGATATATTTATATATATATATATATATATATATATATATATATATATATATATATATTATATATATATATATATATATATATATAAATATATATATATATATATATATATATATATATATAACACAATATATTTCTCAATGATACATGCTGATATGCAGGGATGCGCCACTTATTGTAAATATGCCCCAAAATATCTAAAATTAAATAGTTAAAAAAAATTGTAAATCAGTATCAGAAAAATAAATAGAAGAATAAATACATTTAAAAATTGTCATTTCAAAAACCTTTGAAATTCAGTGAAAAAAACCATTGGTTTCAGGCAGGTTTATAGTTAGGAATTATCATTTAAAAAACCTTTGAGATTCACTGAAAAAACCATAGGTTTCAGACAAGTTATAGTTAGGAATTAGCATTTAAAAAACCTCAGAAATGCACTGAAAAAATCACAGCTTTCAGGAGTGTTATAGTTAGTTGGACATTTCACTCGTACAAAACCATTGAAATTCCCCCGTTATAGTTAACTATATTCGCGCGCCCGCAATCCACGGCTGATCATGTCACATATTACATCATTCATGACATGGTCAGTGACATCACTGATGACATCTCAAATGACATTACTGATGACATCACTGATGACATCATCCAGTGAATGTGGTTTGGTTCGATATTTAAATAAGTATTATATATATAACAATCTGCCTTGAAGACTGAGTGCATGTATAAGTGTCTGAATGGAGGATTTAGTAGCAATGTGATTGACTGTCTAAGTGACAAATTTAAAGTGTTTCACTAAATATATGGGATAGTGATTAAACTTTATGAATACCTGTATCACTCTATCTCTTGTTGTGTAAACTACTACATACATTGGTTACTAGCTATGTGAAAGTCTATATTAGTTATTAATTAGATAAGAGTATTTGTATGGGATAGTGAATGAATGTGTGTATGATTGGGTGGGAGGTGTGTGATTGTCCAAAGATGTGTAAATAGTTGATTTAGTAGGTATATGAGGTGAAGACTGTATGTGGAAACAGTTGTTTGGGTGAGTGAATCTCTTTATGGGTGTGGTGATGAGTAAATATATTTCTCAATGATACATGTCCAAGAAACTAGAAATATAAAAAGCAGTGTATGTGACAGTTGTTGTATATAAATAACTATACATAAGACTCAGTGATTGCATGAGTGACGTATGGATAACTGTGTACTTGTAATAGTGATGTTATAACACACTAAGTATGAGTTACTATCTATATCAATAAATAAAGTGTGTAGCTTAGTAAATATAAGTATGATCAATTGTTTGCATAAGTGAGTAGGATGACTGCATAAGTGAATAGGATGTGTGCTGGTGTGTAATGTTGATGTAGGTGTGTAAGTATATTTAATAGTGTTCTATTGATCTTTGTTAGCATGTATGAGTGAATCTAGAGGTAAGTGTTTAGATGTGTGTGTAGATGTAAGAATCACTAAGTGGGTTTTTATAAACTTGTATTGGTGTGTCAATGGTTTCAAGTATGGTACTTCATATTTTACAATGAGTATTGAAAAGTTATACTAGTGTCTGATAAGATGTATCAGATTGTCACGTGGATGATGTCATCAGTGATGTCATTTGAGATGTCATCAGTGATGTCATCAGTGATGTCACTGACCATGTCATGAATGGTGTAATATTGACATCATCAGCAGTGGATTGCGGGCGCGCAAGGTATAGTTAGTACTATAACGGGGGAATTTCAATGGTTTTGTACGAGTGAAATGTCCAACTAACTATAACACTCCTGAAACCTGTGTTTTTTTCAGTTACTAATCTCACGCTGGGCAGCGTGCACTGCCACTGCAGCCCCTGCCGTATGGACTCCTATTCTTCGGGGCTGAGGCAGTATAAGGGGACTGGAGGAGGCTCTCCATTGTGGACTTCGAAGCCGGAAATCACTACTTGATTCACCATTGGACAATCCCTGCTTCCCGCACCCCCGCACAACCACAAGGTAACAATTTCATCCCCCTTGCATCACCTTCGAGGATCCGTCACGTTGGATTCTGGGACAGGTAGTTTTCCTCAGACTTGGGATTCTACACAGGTGTGCTGCTACTTCACCGGGGGTGGAGCGGGCCAGCTTCATCGATGGTTAAGGGGCGGGACTTACCAGCAGAGTGTTTCATTTTGGGCGCTGACGAAGGCTTGAAATTTGCCGAAATGCATTTGCCACTGTTACAATAAAGGACCTCCAACCGTTTCCCCTTGGGTCTCTGCTCACTTTTTTTGAAGGGAGGTTTTCTGCATATATATATATATATATATATATATATATATATATATATATATATATATATATATATCTCCAATCCACAATCCTGATACGACCTCTCAATGAGAAAAAATCAGGTATGGACCACTTTAGTAGTTTCAAAAGTGCAGTGCTTTATTTTTCTTCTCCCAGCAACATGACGCGTTTCGACTGGGTTTCCCAGGTCTTGATCACATGACATGTTCAAGACCCCATAGTGAATTTATACAGGTGTATCCTGAATGTGGCTCCTCCCAACTCTTTCATAGAGCTCAACAACAGACTACTTCTATACGATGTGCGAGGCTGAAACACTGCTATATTTCATAGCATACATAATGTCCAAATGGATCTATTTCTTCTGCTATGAAATATTAGCCTTAAATATCTACCTAAAAATATGACATTAATACATGTTTGAAATACAGGGCAAGTGCCCATATCATTGGTAGTGTTAGAATAGCCTATACAATCATTGTGATATTCATATTGCGCTTCGTCTGTTTGACATACTAAGGTGCATAGTGCCCAAATATATGCTACAATAATTTGGGAACAAGTTCTCAAATAACTGTATTCGTGAAAAAAGTTAATTTCAAGTCAAATATTGATACATAATTGACGTACTTACTGTTTTAAAAAATTAAATAGATAACATGGACAGATGCTCCTTAAATTACATCTTTTCATTTTAAAGTGCTAAATGCAAAAATGTATTTTTAAATCTATACCAGAATATCTAAAGCCAATTGGCAGAGACATAAAGTGCAAAATCCTAATGGAATGTGCAAATAAATGCAGTGTTCATATGTAATAGGACCATAATACACAGTCCTACTACTACAGTACTCATCATATTTACAAATTGAACAATAATGTGCGAAGCTCCTCTATCAACTCAGTCAATGTTCACCAGATCCCCATATCCCACAGTCACTGAATAAAAACCAGTAAAACTAGGAACTAGTAAAACCAGCTAAAATCCGATAAAAGTAAGATTTGAAAAAGATCCAGATAAAAAACGATCAAGTCTAAAAGGGGAATAAAAATGTCATATCATATATATAGCAGCAAAAGACAAAAACACAGCCAAAACATGATTGCCTTAGTTCTATATTTGACATGCAGCTAAGCACACTGATCTGTAAATAAGTTCATTAAAGTTACACATTGCGACCAATGAAATATTTATACAGATCATCTCCAGTGTAAAGGACATTAGGGATCTTGGTGTCTAATTGTAAAATATATTGGCTCTCTAGTTGCCGCAACTTTCTTTATCCAATTGCCCCCTCTTTTTGACCTGTGGACTGCGTCAATTCCAAAATAACTGAGATCTTTCAAGTTATTCTGATGTACAAGTTTAAAATGACGCGCTACTGGATAACTAAAGTCAGAATTTACAATAGCACAGAGATGTTGTAAAATCCGATTAAAAACCTGGAGCTTAGTGCTTCCCACATACTGGAGAAGGCATGTGCATTCAAATACATATACAGCATGGTCAGTTTTGCAAGTGAACAGCCCCTTGATTTTACATGGGGTTTGAGAAAACGCATCTTGGTACTCCTGTTTATTGACTCCAGACTTACAGGCCCTGCAGGAACTGCATTTAGAAAAGTCTGCCCTGTTCGATAACCAGTTGCCCGTGTTGGCTACCTCTGGATTTGTTCTCACAAGTGCATCCCTCATGGAGGGTGCCCTTCTAAAAGTAATAGCTGGCGAATCACCTAATGCTGGAGCTAGCGTGTTATCTGTTTTCAAGATAGGCCAGTTCTTATTAATAATGTTCCTAACTTGCTTCTCTTGGCAACTGTAAGTTGTAATCAACCTGACCACAGTGTCCTCATTGCTAGGAACCCTAGCTCTCACTGATGCTGAACTCTCAGTAATGGTTAACCAGGCTGGTTCACTCACTGTGTTATGCATTTTAGTCAAAGCAATCTGTAAATCATAAATTTTGTATCCTCAGGCCAAAAACGTTTGCACAGAGTCATCTAAACACTCCGTCCGTTAGGCCTTTATTGCTGCTACATATTTTCTTATTCCTTAAAAACTCCCCATAGGGGATGCTTTTAATCAGATGACGGGGATGGGTGCTGGTGGCATGCAAAATCGAGTTTCCCGCCGTAGCCTTTCTATGCAATTCCGTGTGTATGCTGTTTTCTTTAACATATATTTCGACATCTAAGAATTCACCACTTTCGCTACTGATAGCAGTGAACTCCAGATTCAATGTGTTAACATTAATTTCATGACCCATGCCGTATAATGCACACATCGTCTATAAAGCGCCACCATTTGATGACATTTGCAGCAAACTGTTCCCCATGAGTGTGGCAGAGGACATGTCTCTCCCACCAGCCAACGTGCAAACACGCATAGCTGGGGGAGAAACATGCCCCCATAGCCACACCCCTTAATTGCTGGTGCACTTTGTTATTTAATAAGATGAAATTATTGCATAAACACATCTCAATCATTTTTAGCAACATTTTGTTATGCTGATTGAATCGCACACTGCTGTATTGCATTCAGTCCATCCTGATGATTGATACCAGTGTATAGGGAGCAGATGTCTATAACTATGAAGTAGTATTCCGAGTTCCATGAGACTTCTCTAAGTTTTCTTGAGAAATGGCCTGTATCCTTGATGTATGATGGGAGGGCTTCCCATATTCATGGAGGAAAAAATCCATATATTTTGACATGGATTCAAGGAGCCCATTTTGTGAGGAAATAGTTGGGTGACCAGGTACAGGAAATGAACATTTATGCTCTTTTGGTATAAAATAGAGGGTTGGGGTAATGAGATGATCATTTTTTTTTTTTTAAATGATACTCATTTTTACTAATCAATCCCTCCCTATTCCATTGTGCCAACTATTTGTAAACTAGGTCCTTCACTTGTTTTAATTCCTGATAGGAGGCTTTCCTGTAGCACATAGAGTCATTCAAATGTCTCTCCGCCTCCTATACATATGCATCATGAGGCCATAATACTACATTTCCCCCTTTGTCGGCTTTGTTTACTATTACATTGCCATTATCATTGATTTTCAGTATGAGTTTGGAATACTGACTTTACAAATAACTTCTATGTTTGTTCTTTTGGGCAATAGTCCTATTAAGCTCTTTCAAATCCTCTATTTCACGGTCACTGAAGACGTCTATAGCGTCTTTAGGCATCTTAGGAACAAACGTCGACGGAGGACAAAATGGACTCGCTGCGGTACTCCCACTAGTGATGCCCATTTGTTGGAGCTCTTCCTGGGTATCTGGAGGAGGGTCATCCATGTGCCCAGCCAGTGACTACATTGATTTCAGTGTTGAGACATCAGATACTTGAAAGTTCATGCTGGGCTGAGTATTCGCAATGATAGTGGTAGCAGTATCACTTGGTTTGTTCAATTTGAAAATTTTTATAAGTTTTAATTTTCTTATAAATTTAAACACATCTATGCTTGATTGAACATTTGGCGGTCGCCAATAGGTAGTTATAGTTAGGGCCTAGTTACCATAGGAAAATGGCAACATTCTTTTCGCAATAACTTTGGCGCCGATTGATGAATCTTTGTGAAATTTCCAAAACTAATTCTTTGTTGAAATCAACTCCTATGTTGAAAGTTTGGGGTTGATTCATAAAGGGGGGGCAGAGAAAAAAGGTGGGTCCTAAAACATGTTTTTTCAATGTTAATTTCCATAGGAAATTTTAGACAAGGCGACAGGTCGAACAGGCGAACGGAATTACCCCAAATTTGGCAGGGAGAAGGGTCTTGGTCTAGAAAGCACGCTTTTGTTTATTTGGTGTAAATCCGTTCAGTAGTTTTTGAGAAATATTGAAATTTACAGATATCGATATTTGGGAATTCTGCCATCTTATTGGCTGAGGCGTTACGAGCACGAGCTTGCTGCTGATTGGCTACAAGCGCCGCAAGCGTTTGTAACTGGGAAGTGTTGGCCGTCATTTTGTGATTCTGTTGAAGCGAGTAAGGGGGAAAAACGGCAAAAAATATGGGAAAGAAGAGGGTAGGAGCACTGTAACATTTGTGGGGTGTTTAGGGTGTGCTATTGAGGGGGTGCGAAGTGAACTAATCATACCTACTGATGTGAAAGTGCTAGGCTAAGAAAAAAAATGAGGTATTGCCTAGGGTGTGATGTTTCTGAGGTGAGCTTGTGCACGACTCGAGGATTAAAGCGTGAGCCCACACTGTGTATCTTATGCTGTGAAGTCATGTGCCCTGGCCACTGCAATACAGGTGTGGAAGTAGTGTCAGCATGTGTTTATGCCTACTAGAATGAACTACTGATCCGTACTGGTGTGAAAGTCATGGGTATGGAAAATATGTGAGGTATTGTCTAGAGTCTCATGGAAGGAAGAAGTGTTGGCCGCCATTTTGTGATTCTGTTGAAGCAAGTTGGGGAAAAAAGAGCAAACAAAGTGGGAAATAGGAGGATAGGAGCACTGTTACCTCTGAGGGGTGTTTAGGGCGTGCTATAGAGGGGGTGCGAAGTGAAATAATCATACCTACCTGTGTGAAAGTGCTAGGCTACGAATATTAAGTGAGGTACTGCCTAGAGTGTGATGCTGCTAAGGTGAGGTGGTGCAGGACTCGAGGATTAGAGCGTGAGCCCAATTTGTGTGTCCTATGCTGTGAAGTCATGTGCCGTGGACGATACACAGTACAGCTGTGGAAGTAGTGTCAGCATGTGTTTATAACAACTAGGATGAACTACTGACCCGTATTGGTCTGAAAGTTCTGGGGTATGGAAAATATGTGAGGTGGTGTGTAAAGTCTCATGCTGCTAAGCTGAGCTGCTGCCGGACACGGGATGGAAGTGTGAGCACAAACTGTGTGCCATATGCTGTGAAGTCATGTGCTCTGGCCGGTGTGCCACATCTGTCTAAGTAGTTTCAGCATGTAGTTATAGCTACTCGGAGGAACTTTTGTTTCGAACATTGTAACTTGTGTATGGTGCTTAGGGGGTGTTATATAGGGAGTGCGAAGGTAAATTTGTGTGTATGAAATGAATTTGGAATTTGGAAAGTGGAAAGCACTGACTCCTACGGGTCTGATGGCGCTGGGGTCGTAAGGTGAGGTGCTGCTAGAGTTGGAAATAAAGCTGATGACCTACTGACCCCCTATTGTGAACTATTAACCTGCACGTGCCGTTAAATGTTTGATAAAATGCAGGTGTCGTTGAAGGTTCCAGAAAGTTTGGTGATAAAATAGGTTGAACTTGTGACCTGTATGTGGCGCAGAATATTAGGTACCTTTTCGGAAGCAAAATTCAAAATTAACCAATGGAGATAAGTTTTGGAATGTCTTCGAAGGAATGAAGTCTTCTTATTTGTTCTTTACATGTATTTACGTGTGGAGCAATAGAGAAATTGTGTCATTCCTGGTTTCGTCTTGATGGAGTCGGAGTTTTACATGTACTATGTGAGAAAGACAGAATTGTATGCGAGTGTCATTTGAAATCTGGATAACAACTACAAAGGTGAGTTAGAAATGAACAAGGTGTGTTATGTGTTTTATAGTATTGATTAAGTATTTGAGGTGATGTTTTTAATTTTGAAAGTATTTTTATTTCAAAGTAATATAGTGTTAGTATAGTGTGGTTTTTGATATTCGTTATGAAATATACATAAAATTTGAGCTATTGTTATATAAGTACTTTATATATGTTTAGGAATTTTTCACAGAGAAGAAGTGTAGTTTGTCATCTTTATAGGACTGTATGGTTTTGAAAATGAGGTACAGCGTTAATTTGAGTTTGTAATGTATTCGGGGAGATAAAGAAAATGTTGTAAGTTTGCAACTGATACTTATTGTGGAAATAGTGGGGTGGGGAGGTGCGAGTCATATGTGTTATTAAGTTAAAAGCGATAAAACGAAATGCAGAAATATTATGTGGCAGGTTGTGGTCTTATTTTTGACACGGAGAGGTAGGTTTGAATGTAAGTCAGGGTAGGTTGTTGTACAGTGAGGCCGTGTACAGTGTTTGGAGATTACATGAGAGGAGATGGAGATAGGAAAAGTGATATGTTCCTTTTATATGTACGCATAGTTTGAATAATGTGATCCTAAGTTGAGATATAATATGAATATGGTTTCTGGTTTGCATTTGGGTATAGTTAATAGTTTTTGTAGTTTCTAACTAGTGAATAATAAAAAGGTAGATATATTAAAATATTTGGTAGTAAACATATTAATTATTGTCTGTACTTATGGAATAGAAGTAGTTGGGGAGTGCTTGTTTAGAAGAGTTGTTTTATAAATGTGTGAGAGATAAAAAAAATTGTAAATGTGCAGTTTATTTTCTATATGACTTTGTTGACATTAGAGAACTACATGTGATTATAAGTGATACTATTTGTCAGGCTGTGTCGCTGTGGCGGATATATGTAGGTGTTGAAGTGGTTCGTGTTTTACTGATAGTGAGCTTCACCAGTGACATCTTAAGGATTTTGAGGGCTCTGGGCCAAACATATTTTGGGGGTCCCTGTTCAGAACAGCTTTGAATTTATAATACGATTTGAGCCCATTTTTGCTATGCAGATTCCGCTTCCTCAGCTGCATTAATGATCCAGTTTGCATTAGTCTATATTTTCCCAATGTAAAAGCATGCGCGCAGCTGACAGCGGTAGGATTAAGTGTTTCCTGCCCTGTTACTAGTTTTTTAATACTTTTTAAAATTGTATATGTGTGGCTGAATTACTCTGTGCTTTTTAAAAATTTCTCCTACCTAGGGGTACATGCACTTTACTTGATTCTGCTTATCTACAACACCTTAGCTGTTCCGATTTGCATCTCGCTTTCCCTGGAGTCCTGGTCCGCAGCGGCTGATACGCGGATTGTGCGGAGGGCTGTGGCTACTATCGGGCTCCTCACTTCCGCCCACGCAGTTTCCGCTTCCTCAGCTGCATTAGCGATCCAATTTGCATCATAGGCATTAGCCTACATATTCCGGATGCAAACGGAGGCGCGCCAAAGGCATGCCCGTCTCCGCCCATAGGCGTCCGGCACCAGCCATGCTGCCCAGTTCCCCTCCAGTGAATTTCTTCCACTATATTACAATAGGGAAAACTGCTTAGCCTTAGTCAGCTTTTATTATGGCAGTGTACAGCGGCTGATCCGAGCTTGCAGGTAGACTTTCGATGCAATAACTACAACTGGTCCCTCCTCCAGCCCAGGAATCTTGCACCCAAGATCCTTCCATGCAACAATAAGTGTAAAAACAATAAGAAAACAGAGGACTTAAAGGCCACCCTTTTTAAAGCATGAACCACACATTTATGGCCTACTTTTAGACGAACAGCCTGATTTATTATTTCTCACAGAGACCTGGCTGTCTAAAGCCTCCAACCATACTATCACCTCTGCCAACCCTAGGGATTATAAAATCCTTAAGAGGGTCCGACCGAGTGGGAAGGGGGAGGTGCCACCATAATTTACAATCAAAAACTAGACTTCTCTCCCATCCCGATGGAAAACATCAAGATCACAGAGTACTTAGGCTTCCACTGTACCTTATCCCCCATCATAGCATAGCTGGTTTACAGACCTCCCAGCGCAATTGGAAATTTTATTACTATGCTTAATACAGCCACAACCTCCATGGCCTTAAAATACAACAACTGCCTTATTCTGGGAGATTTCAATCTACATATGGACAATGGAAAAGACCCTCAAACAATTTCCTTGTTGGAGACGCTGCAGGCCTGCAACATATTTCCATCTATTTAGTCGGCCACCCATAAGAAGGGCCATACCCTAGACAAAATCTTTCACAACTTTGACATATCAGTAAGCCTACCTCTTCCCATTATCTGGTCTGGCCACTTCCTATTACAATTCATCATTCCCAACTCTGCCACAGCCCCTCGGGCTAACGCAGGGCAGAGGGTCTCTAATTACAGGATGTTCCATAAAATATCCATCCTGATGTTAGCAAATGCCCTCAGTCGTTCCTCACCGGAGCTGTCTGGCTGCCCGACTCAGACACCCTCTCAATAGGTTTGTGGCTCCAAACCAACATTTAGGCAGTGTTACCAGTTGTTTCCCGCTCCTCAAAGAGTTCGGCCACACCAGCTCCATGGTTTAAAGATTCCCTCAGATCTATCAAAAGAAATTGTAGAAAAATGGAATGGAAATGCCATAAATCCTATCTACCTGAGGACAGGAAGGTGTATAAAGACAACTTAAAAGCTCATTACATTCTCATGAAGGCAGCTTACAAAAACTTCTTTTAAACCAAGATAAAAATTGTCCAAAATAAGAGTAAGAAAATTTTTAGAATAGTTATATCATTTACCGCTTGGAAAGCCAGCACAAAGGAAGAGCCATGCATGGAAGAATGATATAAGCAAATAGCTCAATTCTTCCACAAAAAGATCTCCGTGATCCAACAAGCCTTCACTAATATCTCAGAGGAAGAACTGACCTTCTACCTTGGTTCTAATAGCATATTTCACCTCTTGGATCCTCCATCTTTACTAGCTTTACCTGAGTTTCAGCTTGAAGAGTCACTGACCCTTGGTGTCAACAATCTGTTTTTATCTTGCTAATAGTCTGTGGGTTTTTGCAATTTTGTTTGTTGGCAGCACCTGCAACCACTGTCATTATATCTTTTAGGTCCCCTTTGGTCTCACTGGGTTGCAGTTCATCTGGGAAAAGGTCCTGAGGAAGGTGGCCTAGAGCCGCCGAAACGCGCGTCGACTACCAGAGTGCGGGTCTCAATATTCTGGTTGAGACCGTCCTAGTGACAGGGGTCTCCCTGTCTACTAGTACCCAGCTACCTTTTTACAATTGTAGTATTTGTGAATGTGTATGCATGAGTGTGTTAGTTGTTTGTGTGGGTGAGAACCTTTTGGGACACATGATTTGTTTCTTCTTCCTTTTTGTAAATGAAAATAATTTTTTGCGTTTTTTGTACAATGTTTTTGTAAATAGTGATTCCTTTTTCTTGTTGTATATATTGTGTTAATAATGTACTTTTGCTATATGGATTCTGTGATTTAACTTTCTTTGGTGTTTCCAAATAATGAATTTTGTATCATATTTGTGAGAGCAATGCTAATACCTCAAAGTATAAACTATGAAAATAATAAATGATATATATTTTTGAAAAAAATGAGAAAAAAATGTGGTTGGTGCAATTCTGTCACTTTTTATATAAAGAATACGATAAATACAGATCTGGAATAACTGAGGCCTAGGAGGGAACTTTTTCTCTTACTGGTTATTTTTTCCCCTCTGTTCCCTGGCCTACACTTATCTCTTTTGAGGGGGTCCCATCATTTTCGCTTTCTAGCATTCGCGGTTTTTTAACCGTGGGATTTGGGTTGTCCGTCATTTATCACAACTCTCTCTAGTGAGAGCCTTTTATATTTATAAAATACCTGGATTGTTGACATCTTCTCACTGGTAGCGGTGCATTGTCTCTCTTTGCATGGAGGTGGTTTAATTGTTTAATCTTTTTTTCATTGACCCTTTTTTCATTAGGGTAATTGTGCACATATTATTGATATCTCTTCAGATTTTTTTCATCTTTGTGGTCGGACATTGCATTAGAATGGACACCTTTGGATTTTCAGACGATGATTTCACTCCCTGATGGGTAGAGTTACAGGAGATACGGGCCCTCCCCCCACCCACCAATTAGATAATAGTGAGTGGCAAAATTTACTCAACATGCGTAAGAAACTTAAGCGGATAGAATCCCACGCTTTTTACATGTTTGAGTATCTTAAGGTTGGAGTAATTCCCTCAGGATTGCGAGTTCGCAATGCACCCGCCCTTTTCGTTGAGATCAGAAAGTTCCTGGAGCGGTGGTCACTTATTTCGAACCGCTGCTCCAGGGACTGGATGATGCTCATCATTGAAACTGCCAAGGATGTAGCATCTGCCCTCCAGAGAGATATCGATGCATTGGAGGCAAAACTTAATGCCTCTACAGCTGTTGAGGAAGCGAAGAACTGTCTGGATAGAATTCAATCTGAAATGAAAGACTTTGACACCTACCTTACTAATAAGAAGACTGAGAAACTACGTAAAGATGTGAGGTGGTTCACAAAAGAGAAAATTTATCCCTATCTCAACCCGACCCACTATCAACAAACCACATCAGGTAACTATGATTCAAACTCGGAGAGTTACCAACATAGGAGATACACTAATTTCTCAGACTCCGGTTCTTCCGGGTCTGATGGAGATAATTATCAAGACTCAAACTCAGGCCAATACAATCCTAGACCATTTAGGGGGAGAATGAACCAACGACCTTTTCATGCACGTGGTTTTTTACCCCGGGGCCCATATCGAGGAAGGAATGTCCGATGGCAGGATCAGGGGGCACAACATCAGATGAGCCCTCAACCTCCTCAACAATATGTCAGGACCGGAAACCAGCAGTATTGGTGGTAGATGGCACCTTTGAGAGTGCTAATCCCAGTGGGGAGAGTCTACCCATCTATAACCTATCAACACACAATCTTGCACCTGAAGATCTCAAAATACTTAGCAAAGGTTTGTCATTCGTGCCTAGCGTGTGCTTGAATAAGTTTAAACTACATGAGGATTTATTCGCTTTCTTTCGCAAAGTTAGGCTTAACAGATTCTTTTCAGACAGACCGACCAACAGTGTGGATGACAATTTATCTAATTGTAAACCACCATCCACATTTACTCCCACTTTGGATATGGTGGGAGCTGAGGTTCGTATCTTCGAACAAAGCGTCCTTCGGGACATTGAACGTGTTATTAGGAACCCTCAAAAACCCAAACTTAATCTGTCTAAATTGGAATTAACATCACTAAACAAACTGAAGGCAGACCCCTCTATTGTCATTAAGCCTTGTGACAAAGGTGGAGGCGTTACAGTGTTTGACAAAACCTTGTATGACCAGAAAATGATGGAGATGCTGGCAGTTACAGACCATTATCGACCGGCACAAAGAAGGGAGATAGACAGATTGAATGTACGTATACAAGAGATGACTCAGGAGGCATTCAGGGAAGGATTCATTTGTGAGGATGAACTCGCTTTTCTGAATAAGTCTTGTCCGATCATCTCGGCCCTTTATGGCCTCCCTAAGACTCATAAGTCTGAGAGTGACCCCCCCATGCGACCAATAATATCTACCATCGGTTCATGTACGGAGCCCCTGTCCAAATATGTGGACACCTTTTTGTGTCCACTCACACAGAAATATTCGTCATATATCCGGGATACGGGCGACATCATTAAAAAAATTGAAGGTTTACCATTTGATCCAGAGACTGACATTCTTGTGACGCTCGACATTGAGGCACTCTATACCAACATACCTCAGTGTCGAGCGTTACGAGCGGTGTCATCTCTTCTGGATAGATACCCTAACAACCGCCCAGACATGTTCATTTTACAGTGTCTTGAAATTGTTCTTTTGAACAATTTTTTTTAATACAATGGCTCACTCTTTAAACAGATTAAAGGCACCTCGATGGGAGCATCTTGTGCCCCTAATGTAGCCAACGCATTTATGGGTGAGTGGGAATTATGCAACATTTTCAACGAGTTGGCGCCCTTCTTCGAAAATGTCTCCGGATGGAGGCGTTTTATAGACGATATTTTTTTTGTTTGGAGGGGGTCGGTGGAAATCTTTTGTTCTTTGGCTTAATGCTAGTAACGCAAATTTGCAATTTACCGTGAACTACAATAACCGTAGGGTGGATTTCTTAGATATCAGCATTGAAGGGACAACTGGTGAATTGAAGGTCTGCTTGTTCAGGAAACCAACCGCAAAGAACACCATTCTCAAATTTGATAGCTTCCATCCAAACTGTCAAAGAGAGTCTATTCCTTTTGGCGAATTCTTGCGGATTCGCCGAAATTGTACGGATATGGAAACATATCATAAGCATGGAGACGAATTGAAGGATAGACTGTTGAAACGAGGCTACCCACATCGTCTTGTACGACATGCTTTCAAGAGGGCAAAATATTACGACAGAATGGCCCTACTCCAGGGATCGAAACGACCGGAACATAACCGCATCACCTGTGTGGTAAATCATTCCACCTTAAATTTCAAGATTAGGAACATCATAAATAAAAACTGGAAAATCTTGAATGTGGATGATCAAGAACCAGCTTTGCCACTGCCCCTCCTGGCATATAGGAGAAATCAGAATTTGCGGGACATGTTGGTACATACCCGTCAAATCAAAAGACCCCCTACAGAAGGCCTTTGCCCTATTCCGGGGCTCCCCATCATATTGGGCAACCACAGGTGTGGCTCCTGCCACGCTTGTAACTCTGCTATTGTCTCAGAAACTGTAGAATATAACAACAAGAGTGTCAAGCTGCGTCATTTGACCAACTGCCGCAGTAAAAACATCGTATACATTTTATTCTGCAGCTGCGGACTTGCCTATGTAGGTGAGACCGGCCGAGAATTTCGGATACGTTTCAGTGAGCACAAATCGGCGATTAGAACAAAGAGAACGTCAGCCCCTTTGGTGGAGCATTTCCTCAAAATGAACCATGATGAACAAGAGATCAAATGGTGCATTTTGGAGAAAGTGCAACCAAAATTAGGCCAAATGGTAGACATTACACGCAAGAAAAGGGAAACCTTTTGGATATACCAATTGGATTGCGTGAGACACGGCCTCAATGAGGAAATTTCCTGGTATATCACTCGGTAATAGATTTGTGTCCATGTATATAGCTCAGGTTACAGTCAATCCAACCTGTAAATTTGGGTAGCCTTTGTGATTCCCCAACATTACTGAAGTCCATATTTGATTTATATGGGCTTATAACTAGCGACAGTGACCTGTCCGGATTGTGGTTTCTTCTTTATTTTATGACAAGAAGGACAACATTAACAACATGGTTGGATGATTTGTCTCTAATCAAGTCTTCACACTGGCTTCACACATTGTTTTGTAGTTGAGCCTCTAACATCGAGGTGGTGTATCTTACTAGGTACAGTCCTTCTTGGCTTTGCAGCTAGGAAATCTTTTTTATGAGATCAGGGGAGTTTGATCGCGAACTTACCGGCCTTTGCAATTATGTTCTTCTCCTTGGGCAGCATGACACCGTTCCAATATGGCGCAGGTTTTGTGCTATTGCGGACTCCCATTTACATCACATGTAAGTGGATGTGCCCGTGTAATGGTAAAGAAGTTGATCCACCCCAGTTTCTTGTTTTTATGAATTATTTATTCTTTACCGCCTTGGACGTCGAGTTGTAGCTAAGGAATTTGGACTCTGACATCAGACGACTTTTGGGAATCTGACCGATTTTGGCAACTTTATTGCATCCCTGGGCAGTATGACAACCTTCCAATATGGCGCAGGTTTTGTGGTATTGCGGAGCCCCAGTTACATCGAGGGTAGGAGTCCGCCTCTCTGATTGACCACCGCGCGTTGTCTACACCACGTGTCCACATAATGGCGAAGAACTGAATTTATTTCAGTTTCTGTCTTTATGAATTAACCAAAAAAGGTTCTTTTTTTGTTGTGGACGCCGAGTTTGCTCATACATAGGCGCCTTTATAATTGTACTGTGTCTACATCACGTGTCGATATAACGGAGAGTAACTAGATCGAGTCCAGCCTCTGTTTCCATGATCTGCCCACTCCCTGGGATATCGCGATAATTCACACTTTCTCTACATATACTTCCGGGTTGCATCAGGGCTCTGTCTGATGTCGCCGTTGACCGTGGCGTTCCTGTTTGACCGTGCACTTTGTGCACATTTGCGGTAAGGGTACTTTAGGTTTACCTTATGGTAGGAGTAAGAACATGCTTAGAACTTACGTTTGTCCGAGCCTCGCGTTTAATGGAAAGTTAGCTCTGACCCTTATTATTTTGAATACGCTTTTAGTGAATATGTTTATGGACTGCATTGGGGACATGTCTCGTGGTATCGCGGCATCTTTGTCGGGTTTAATGTCCAGTTCTCGGACATATATGGCAAGGGCCTCTTGGATCATGTGCTTATGTAGAACTTTGTTTAAATACGAACGTTATGCCGATCTACATGTTTTAAGTCAAGTTAGCGTAGGCGGATATTACACCTTCCGCGTGTTTTATTTAGGTCGGGTACCCGTACCCTGAGAAATGATATTACACCTTTTGTGTGTTTTATGTATATAGGGTGTCCTCACCCTGAGAAATGATATCCTGGTTCCGCGATGGTCTTGAGACTCCTACTCTGTCCAGAAGCTTTTCACAATACACAACGGAGATTGAGTTAACTAGTAAAACGGAGTCTTGCAATTGAAATCTGATTACTCGCGTTAGGGAGGAGTTATTGCATTTTAAAGTAATATAATCGACATGTGTGTTTAGAAAGAGACTGCACACTTACTAAAGGTCTCCATCTTACTCTTTATTTAGAGAATCCTCCTCTGTGGGCATTCAGGTCGGAAACGGAAAGACACGCTCTTGTCTTATAAACTAAGGAATTTCCTGGCACAATATGTAAGCAATTATGCTTATTAACTATAGGTGGGTACCATTTACCTATACACATGTAATCTATGGCCTCTCTGTTGTTTGACTTCATATAGAGACCACCAACGGTCCACTCTTTGCCTTTTGTTTTTCTTTATGGTACAGTCCATCTCAATAAATCCACGGATCAAGCCCTATAATTGTGCGACATCGGGTTCTTATCAATTGGGTATTCTTGGAGAGACACCCATTTCTGGATAATGAGGTAAGGTATGGCCCTGGGCTGTAGCACACATGAGTCACATGTATAGTGACCATTGGACTATGATTCTTAATAAAATGTCCCTGATTCTCTTACTGTTATAGGAATGAATAGAAAGAGAATCCTCATGCCTGTGATACAGCCACTTACTTGAATGCACACCAAGACTTGAATACACACCAAGACCTCACGGTGTGAGTGTTTACTGTCCTTTCCTTGCTACCTTTGACCATTGTAGAATTTTTGAATAGGTCCTGATACATGTGCATTAGGGTCTGTTATATGACGAAACCCGTATGATTTATTGCATCACCTCATTGTAAGATTGACATTAAATGCATTCCGGTGTGGAGTTTGACAGTGGTGCGTCACTAAGTTGGGATTGGTGTCAACAATCTGTTTTTATCTTGCTAATAGTCTGTGGGTTTTTGCAATTTTGTTTGGTGGCAGCACCTACAACCACTGTCATTATATCTTTTAGGTCCCCTTTGGTCTCACTGGGTTGCAGTTCATCTGGGAAAAGGTCCTGAGGAAGGTGGCCTAGAGCCGCCGAAACGCGCGTCGACTACCAGAGTGCGGGTCTCAATATTCTGGTTGAGACCGTCCTAGTGACAGGGGTCTCCCTGTCTACTAGTACCCAGCTACCTTTTTACAATTGTAGTATTTGTGAATGTGTATGCATGAGTGTGTTAGTTGTTTGTGTGGGTGAGAACCTTTTGGGACACATGATTTGTTTCTTCTTCCTTTTTGTAAATGAAAATAATTTTTTGCGTTTTTTGTACAATGTTTTTGTAAATAGTGATTCCTTTTTCTTGTTGTATATATTGTGTTAATAATGTACTTTTGCTATATGGATTCTGTGATTTAACTTTCTTTGGTGTTTCCAAATAATGAATTTTGTATCATATTTGTGAGAGCAATGCTAATACCTCAAAGTATAAACTATGAAAATAATAAATGATATATATTTTTGAAAAAAATGAGAAAAAAATGTGGTTGGTGCAATTCTGTCACTTTTTATATAAAGAATATGATAAATACAGATCTGGAATAACTGAGGCCTAGGAGGGAACTTTTTCTCTTACGAGTCACTGACCCTTCTCCAAAGCATTAAGTCTGGCTCTCCTACCGACCCTTGTCCAGTGAATATCCTGAACCTATTAGCTGCCACCATAAACCCCACAGTAAACCAGCTCTTTAATGCTTCCCTCTCCTCAGGCAACATGCCGAAATTATGGAAGAATGCTAAGATTCTTCCACTGATAAAAAAGGCTAACGCCAAACCGACAGACCCTGCCAACTAAAAGGCAATCTCCCTTCTTCCGGCCCTCTCCAAAGTATTGGATAAGCATGTGAACAAGGCCCTCCAAAAACACATTGAAGATGGGAAGCTCCTTCATGAGTCCCAATCCGGTTTTAGGGCTAACTACAGTACGTAATCCTCTCTGCTGGAAGTGACTGAATTTCTCAAGGGTAAGCTGGACCAGGAAGGCAAGGCTGTCCTGATACTGTACAATCTGTCGGCGGCCTTCGATACGGTTCCACATGAGAGGCTCCTGGAGAGACTTGATAACATCTGCCTGGGGGGGAACGCCTTAACATGGATGTCATCCTTCTTGGCAAATAGATCTCAGGACATCTGGCTCCCCCTTTCTCATCCCCGGCTCAGGCCATGAATGCAGGTATCCCTCAGAGCTCCATTCTCAGTCCTACATTTTTTAATATAGATCTATACCCCCTTTCATTTCTTGTAGAGGAAGAGGGCACCAAAATTGTTTCCTATCCTGACGACACTCAGCTAATTTTTACGTGTGAAGAAGGAACTGACTTTGAAGGGGAAATGATTAGGTCTAACATCACAAAGGTTTTTAACTGGCTTAAGATCAATCAGCTGAAGAGCAATCCTGACAAAACTGAAGTCGTTTTTTTTGGTAATCCAGGAGCGCCTGAATGGAGCTCTTGGTGGCCAAAACATCTGCCGCCCCTGCCTGCGGAAAAGGAGAAAGTCAAAAACGTAGAAATTGTCATAGACAAGACACTCTCCATGCGGTTTCAAATCCAAAATCTAACTGGAGCTTGCTTTGGCATACTCCAGATGTTAAAAAAATCCCTGCCACTGTTACCTCTTGAGAGCAGAAAGATCGTGGTACAGGCTCTGGTGACATCAAAGCTTGACTATGTCAACAGCTTGTACCTCGGTCTGCTCAAATCCCTTATCCAGCGCCTACAAGTGGTACAAAATGAGGCGGCCAGAGCATCGTGAGACCTAAACCCAGATCTAGTATGACCCCTATTCTTAAGTCTCTACACTGGCTCCGCATTAAAGAACGGATCCACTTCAAAGCGATGGCGATCTCCTTAAATCTTTCCCCAGGTTAGAAGCCGGCTACCTCAATGAGCGCGTTAATTGCTACACAACATCTAGACCCCTAAGATCTTCCAATGCCAACCTGGCCATCATGCCTAAAATATGCTGTTCCCGCACTGGAGGCAGATCCCTCAGCTTTCTAGGTGCAAAATCGTGGACTAGCCTCCCTGAGTCTCTGAGACTAACCACAGACCTACTCTCTTTCAAGAAGAACTTAAAAACCTGGCTTTTTAATAACTGATGGGTCTTTTATGCACTTTTTTCTCCTGCTGTCATGCGCCAGGACACTCTAGTTTGAGTTGCTGCGCGCTTTATTAAATACACTATTTCATTTCATTAGGTCCCTGACAGTGCAAAGGAATACTCATTCGAATTCTGAGGGCCTTATTTATGAGGCCTTGCTTCAGTTGTATGCTGCCGGTGCGTCACTTTTTGTGACGCACCGGCAGCGTAATAATTGTGCCATGTTGCGCACTATTTACAAAGTGACGCATCTAGGCAGATGCGTCACTTTGTAAACCACTGCACCACATTATACCTGAACCAGATATAATGTTTGCAGGGTGGGTGTTGCCCTGCAAAAAAGCCTCGTAGAAGTGGCGCATTGAAATCTATGAGAACTCAGTGCGCCACATCTAGGATGCCATTGGTGCAGGCCCTTTCACATGGGGCATGCCCCATGTGAAAGGACACATTGCTGAGTTGGGCCTATTTTCAGACACACCCCAGCAATGCATCACTTGTGCACCTACAGATACGTCAGAAACACTGACGTATATGTAACTCCTTGCAACATGATGCGCCATACAGTAAATATGACGCATCCATCATGTCGCAAGGAAGGCGCACTAAGAAGTGACGCATCCCTGTTTTCACACAGCGATGCACCACTTATCATAAATAAGGCCCAAAATGTGTTTACATCTAATATTCATGGATAGTTATGTGTGTGTTCAATATTGTAACACAGCAGCAGCTCACTAATATTACTGCAAATAATCTCTGTGACGCCCTCCGATTTCTTATATGTTAGGCCTTGTTTCGATCTAAAAGAAACTTTTTTTATGTATATTGCATGAAACATAAACACAACATTTCTCTGCAAAATGGCTATACTAGACTCTCACACATCTGGTACATAAAAAATAAATTAAACAAAAACAGTATTTAAAACAATCTGTTTAAGCAATATTCAAGGTCATTAGGACAAAACTCTGGAGATCGGAGCTGAATCTGTCAGGGGGCCCCCTGAAAGGCTGGGGCCCTGGGCCAGAGCCCACTTTGCCCATGCATTAAAACGTCTCTGAGCTTCATTATCCCTTTTGAGACACTCATCAATTTATTAATTCCATTTAATGTCTTTAATATAGATACAGTAAAGGGACTGTATATCAAAAGTTTGGGAATTAGAACTTTATTTACTCTCCCTGTGCCCTGCTATACACTCTACAGAGTGTTTAAATGACTTTCGTAACATATAGATGTCTAGCTAGTAAAGGTCGTGTAGTTCGATTGGGCCTATTTATAAACCGTGCTATGGGATGGTTTATGTTTTTGGCGCCAATTTGCATGTTTGAATACTTTTTGCTGATAAGTGTTCCGGCAGACACTTGTTAAAATTAACGTTGTGTATGGGTACACAGTGGCGCTACTGGGAATGGTGGGCGTTTCTGTTTGATTTCGTACGGTTAACCGAGGGCTGGGGTGGTGGAGGTTGTTATGTTGCTGTTTGAAATACAGAATATAGTAACGTGGAGATGTGGAGCTACTAAAGGTGATGTAGTACCACTGGGAGCACTTATAAAGCGCCCTATGGCATGGGATATGTTTTACCCGCAAATTTGCATGTTTTAATATGGTTTGCTGATGAGCTTTTCAGGAGACATCTGTTGAAGTTAAGGCTGTGTATGGCTATAGTGGCGCTTCTACGTTTGTGGGGCTCTTTCTTTTATTGCGCAAAGTTAAGCAAGGGCGGTTGTTGAGGTGGTGTAGTGGTACTGTGACTATTTATAAACCGTCTTATGGTATGGTGTATGTGTGAGTTGCAAAACTGCAGGTTTTAATAGCTTTTGTTGATGAGCGTTCCGGCAGACACCTGTTGACATTAAGTCTATGTATGGCTATAGTGGCAGTAACGGGAGTGCTGGGGCTCGTTTAATTTCGTAAGGTTAAGCAAGGGCATGGGTGGGGGAGGTGCGTATGTTGCTAATTCTAAGACGGATATTTGTAACGGGGCATGTGTAGTTACTAAAGGTTATGTAGTTTTACTGGGCCCATTAATAAAGTTTGGGAATTAGAACTTTGATTACTCTCCCTGTGCCCTGCTATACACTCTACAGAGTGTTTAAATGACTTTTGTAACATATAGATGTCTAGCTAGTAAAGGTGGTGTAGTTCGACTGGGCACATTTATAAACCATGCTATGGGATGGTTTATGTTTTACCCGCCAATTTGCATGTTTGAATAGTTTTTGCTAATAAGTGTTTCGGTAGACACCTGTTAAAATTAAGCCTGTGTATGGGTATAGTAGCGCTACTAGGAATGGGGGCTTTCTGTTTGATTTCGTACCTTTAACCGAGGTCGGGGGTGGGTGTGGGGGAGGTAGTTATGTTCCTGTTTGAAATACAGAATATAGTAATGTGGAGATGTGGAGCTACTAAAGGTGATGTAGTACCACTGGGAGCACTTATAAAGCGCCCTATGGCATGGGATATGTTTTACCGCAAATGTGCATGTTTTAATATGGTTTGCTGATGAGCTTTTCTGGAGACATCTGTTGAAGTTAAGGCTGTGTATGGCTATAGTGGCGCTTCTACGTTTGCTTGGGCTCTTTCTTTTATTGCGTAAAGTTAAGCAAAGGCGGGTGTTGAGGTGGGGTAGTGGTACTGTGACTATTTATAAACCGTCTTATGGTATGGTGTATGTTTGAGTTGCAAAATTGTAAGTTTTAATAGCTTTTGCTGATCAGCGTTCCAGCAGACACCTGTTGAGATTAAGTCAATAGTCTATAGTGGCGGTAACGGGAGTGCAGGGGCTCGTTGTTTGATTTCGTAAGGTTAAGCATGGGTATGGGTGGGGGTGGGGGATGTGCATATGTTGCTGATTATAAGACAGACATTTGTAACGTGGGCATGTGTAGTTAGTAAAGGTAATGTAGTTTCACTGGGCCCATTTATTAACTTGCTATGGTGTTGTTTATGTTTTTTCAGCGAATTTGCATGTTTGAATACTTTTTGTTGATAAGTGTTCCGGCACACACCTATTAAAATTACGCCTGTTTATGGGCACAGTGGCGCTACTAGGAATGGTCGGGGTTTCTGTTTGATTTCGTACTGTTAAGAAAGGGCGGGGTGGGTGTGGGTGTGGGGGAGGTGGGTATGTTTCTAATTAAAACACAGAATATAGTAACGTGCAGATGTCTAGCTAATAAAGGTGATGTAGTATCACTGGGAGCACTTATAAAGTGCCCTATGGCATGGTATTGTTTTACTCGCAAATGTGCATGTTTTAATACGCTTTGCTTATGAGCGTTTCAGAAAGTCGGGGTGCTCTAAAAGGGGGGGGCAAAGCCCTTAAAGGGGTGTGGGCTATGTAAGTTGGGCCATGGTCTAAATCAAGATAAGTATCATTGTGTGATTTAGAAAATCCTCTCCAATTATCCTATGTTCTGATAAAAACATTCTTTAAAGGATTTCCCTTCCTTCTACAATGTGGGTAACGTAGCGTGATGTCTCCAGTTCTCAGTAGTGAGCAAAATAAGCATGCGTACATCGATGTGCATCCTCTCACTGCACTGCAATAAAAAAAAAATGTGACTATGTTTGAGAGGGCCGAAAAAAAAATTGACTATGTTTGCGAATGCTGAAAATAGAGCCTGATAGAGACCCGTTTGGAGGCTCTTTGAAAATAAGTGCTGGTCCTCAGACCCGGCCCAATTAAACCCCAGCATTCATCTATCCTAAGCACTGTGCCATCCAACCATCTTTTAATTGATGCATACATTCCTACTTATATACATACATACATACATCTGTTCCTGCACTTATCTTAAGCATCTATGAGCCCACTCGCCTATTGTAAGCACTGTGTCATTCATGCAGCCATACGCCTATATATCCATAGATACGTCTGTCCCATAAACAATCCTAAGCATCTATCAGTCCACCCGTCTATCGTAAGTACTGGTCCCTGTGTTCATTTATCCTTCCATTCATACATTGATACATCCATCTATGTATATATACATTGATGCATCTGGCCATGCATCCACTTGCCTTTTATTCAACTATACGTTCGTCGCCCCCGATCCTAAATACGATGCATTATACTCATCCATCCAGCCTCTTAAGGGGTCTAAAAGGTTTGCGAAAAGCATTGACAGGCAGATTATTTTATAAAGCACTAGCTTACTCGTCGCGCGTTGCTGCGATCTCCGAAGAAAGGAAATTCAAGGAAACTCGTTATGATAAAATTCAATTTACATGATGTCATTTTTATTGAAATGTATTCATTTTAATATGGAAAACATTTCAAAGTGTCGTTTTAATTCTATTTATTTATTCGAGTGCTTGTGGATACACGATTTTTTGTTTTTCCGTCTGGTACGCACATCAGTATTCGAAAGATTATGAGGGCCATGGGGGGCCGATATTTAAAAAAAATTATGCCAGAAACCTTTGCGGGAGTGTACTCAGCAACTTCCCAAAGTTTCTTGGCGATTGGATGAATGCTGTTTTAATTCTATTTATTTATTCGAGTGCTTGTAGATACATGATTTTTTGTTTTTCCGTCTTGTGTGTACATCAGTATTCGAAAGATTATGAGGGCCCTGGGGGGGGGATATTTAAAAACATTTTATGCCAGAAACCTTTGCGGGAGTGTACTCAGCAACTTCCCAAAGTTTCCTGGTGATCGGATGAATGCTGTTTTAATTCTATTTATTTTTTCGAGTGCTTAAGGATACACGATTTTCTGTTTTTCCGTCTTGTACGTACATCATATTCGAAAGATTATGAGGGCCCGGGGGGGGGCGATATTTTAAAAGAAATTATGACAGAAACCTTTGCGGGAGTGTACTCAACAACTTCCCAAAGTTTCAATGGCGATTGGATGAATGGTGTGTTAATGCATAAAGGACACACAGACAGACAGACAGACAGACATACATTTGTTTTTATATATATAGATAACAAAGCTTTGAGTTGCTCTTTGTGGAGCATACTTCACCATCCTTCTGTGGTGGTGTTTTAAAGAAAGGTACATATAGTGAAAGAAATGTAAAGGAGCTTTAAATGTAAGAGGTTAATTTAGAAACATAACATTTTGTTGAGTTGTATATAGGTACACTGTTTAAAAGTGGCTGTGACTGACAGATACTGAATACCTGTATTTCTTACATTTGAAAAAGTATACTAGAGAGGTAATTTGGGGTGGTGAGAACCTTGATTTCCATATTTCCATGTGAAGCACAGTATAGCAATATAAAAGTAATTGGAAATCTTTTATGTTCATATTAAAGAGGGGGTGTGAGAACTAAGTGAGGCAGGCAAAGCGTGTGTTTTCGTAGCCCTAAAACAAGAGAATGTGTAAGGTCAGAGCAGGTTTGTGCTGCAGTTGCTTGCTTGTGGTCGTTTCCAGAGGAGCAACCAGAGCGAAATTTCAGGGAAGCCTAATTCTTTCAGTAATAGGCAGAGTGGGGATGCAGGGGCTGTAAAAAAGGGTTTACCAAAAAATGATCCTTTGAAGACCTGTGAAGTACTCGGGTGTGGCTGTGTGTGTGCGCTCGGGAAGCTGTTTGAGAGTGTCCCTGGCAATGGGCGATGCGTTGCAAAAAGAGAAGGGAAATTCTGAGAGAAAAAGTGGCTTTTTAAGGATTTCCCTTCTCCTACAATGTAAGTTACCTGGCAGGATGTCTGCACTTCAAAGTAGTGAGTAATGTGCATGCTCTCACAGTCTCACTGCAGTGCAATAAAGAAAAAAAAACGATGAGGTTTGCGAGGCCCTAAAGTAGACCCCCATAAAGACCTGTTTCGAGGCCACCTAAAATAAAGTGCTGTTGCGCTGACACCCACAGACACCCCCCACACTTAAAACCGGGGGGGCAGTGTTATGTTTCAAAAGTTGTAAATAAAATTGTAGGCTAATAATGGTAATTTTTGTGGGTGCTTTTTGGTTGATAATATCATCTTAAGTACATAGATTAAAATATTTTTAAAATACTATCTATAAAGTTGTCTGTGGTGGGTTGCAGAGAGAGTGGTGTGGGGTGGTGGGGTGGGGTGCGGCGGAGGGGTGAAAAGTACGAGGTAGTGCAGTTACATATAAATTGTAAAGGTGTTTGTAAATAATTAAATAAATACTTGCTGTATGTTCTATGGCACTACTTGTCATGTTAGTGCTGCGCTGTCGTGTTCAATCACGTTGCAGCACTGGGTGTGGAAGTCATTAGTGGAAGTTTTGTAACTGTATGTTATCATTTTAACATAGTGAACAAATGTGAAAAATAATTGAATCTATTTTTTTTTTAGTAAATTATTTTGTTTGGATTAGAATTTGGAAATGCCAAGAAGAAGTAAAAAAAAAAAAGCAAAGAGAAGAAAAATATATATTTGTGCAAAAGTCAAAAGTTTGTATTTGGAAAAAATGGGAGTAGTACAGAAACACTTAGTTCTACTATAAGTACAAGATAAAGAAAGGATCACACAAGAGGAAAAATAGGAATTTTTCAAGTAAGTTGAAGCAGAGTTCAATTTCAAATACCAGGAAAAGGAAAGATGATAAAGAAATAGTATCTGTTACTCGGAGACAAAAGCAGTTTTATGAAAATCGTCAGAGACTTTTTCGATATAGAGAGATTCAGAAATCAATGAAAGAATGTTTCAAATATAAAACAAATGTTTTTGAATTGAAAGAGAAACAGCGTATTGAAAGTATAGTGGATAGTGCTTTCAATTTAAAACAGAAATTATTCACTGTGATTTTGAAGAGAAAGTATTAAACAGAACGTTAAGTTATTACAAGGACTAGATCTATGTCATGTAAGAAAATATACTGAGAAGTATGGGCATTCTCTGGCTTGTCTTTGAAGAAAAGTTTGTAAAAGTGTTTTTTATCAGTTGAGGATGTTAGCAGTATGTTATTCAGAAATGCATAAGTTTGTGACGAAAGTGTACTATATAAAAAGTTCTGCATTATTTTTAAGTGAATTCTTTTATATGCTTCTTTATTAGTTGTTCAAAAAAAGTGTGATGATATTGAAATGCAATATTTTGGTTCAGAGGAGCAGTTCATAGAATGTGAAATGTTTGACAATTACAGATGTTGGAGGAGATGGGAAAGTGATTAGCACTGATCAGTTTACAGAAGAAATTGGGAAGTTTAATGTAGTGTGGTGTGAAATACGGGACTAAGGGGTCGATTAGGATGGTGGACGGAAGGACGACCGCCGGGCTGGAGTAGGCAGAAAATGCCTTTTTTCAGTCCGCCTGCCGCGGGCACTCCATCCGCCATATTAGGATGTGAAACACTGTCAAATGTCCGTACGCGGCGGAAGAGCACACACCGCCGTGGAACTACACCCGACCCCGCGGCGGACGTAACCAATCCAGAGACACCGCCGTACAGAATGACGTCTCCGACCGTCCTCCAAATCACGATGGCGGAAAACACACATCAAAACGCTGCGGAAAAACAACCTGCATGAACACGGCGGATTCACCACAGCGGGGATACAACACATTGCAGAGATATCCACCACAAGCAGATCGCCGTCATGGACCTAGCGCTACACGCATTCCCGATACTCTTCGTGCTAAACCACGAGCAAGTCATGGCCCATCGCCGACATCGACGCAGGTACGCCAAAACACCAATTGCTGTCGGAAGGGGAATACCTGCCAGGGCTGTGACGTAGGTGACGTACATGTTTTTAATATACATATTAAAAATCATATAAAGAACTAAAATTGTTCAAGTTATATGACGGTACAATAAAATTACATGCAATTATTACACCAAATAATACAATATACAATCTTTATGAATAAATAAAAAGACAACATCTAATAATCAACGGTGTCCCCAAACAGAATGAAGAGAAATTACTCGACGCGCGTTTCAGCGAAAACGCCTTCTTCAGGAGCCACAAGTTATAATCTGCAATTACAAGCACATGGGAGGGGCTAAGTGCATCAACAGTCCATGGCAGGGAACATAGCAGGTACTTCAGAGGCAGTACATGAGAGGGGCCAAGTGCATCAACAGTCCATGGCACAGAGCAGGTACATCAGAGGCAACACAAGTACGTGGGTCAAGCGCCCGTCCCAAGGACAGTAACAATGCAAGGGTGGTTACAATGGAAAATCGAGACACAAAGTCAAATTACATGTGAGTGATGGGAGCTACACCTCACAGCACAGAATCTGGTGGAATGCTTGAACTAGTCGCTCCGACACACTGCCAGCACCAGATACAGGAGTGTGAGACACAGCCACAGCTCTAGTGACTGACACATGAGCCATAGACCCAGACACACTGCTAGCACCAGAAACAGGAGTGTGAGACACAGCCACAGCTCTAGTGACTGACACATGAGCCATAGACCCAGACACACTGCCAGCACCAGAAACAGGAGTGTGACACACAGCCACAGATCTGTAGTGTAGTTCCTATATTCCCAATAGGCTCTGCGCATTGGAATAATATCTTCAATAGTATAGACGTAGGACAGAGGTTAACTAGGTCTTCTACTGACGATATTAGACTTAAAGTTTTGTGTGCCAGCTAGTTCAGAGTTCACTAGAAACTTTCTCTAATAGGCGAGGAGGAGTTTAACCTCGCTGGATAGACAAGAAGGGATTTAGTTTCTGACAACCATAGAACATGACAACTTTGCTCTCCCTAATCAAGAGTATATCTCCAGAGTCGTGTGAAAACAAAAGACAGCTATTTTACTCAGTCAGTACGTGCATACTTAGTTCCACCAGTTTGTAGAGAAAGAAGAGATGGGCGTGTTCAATAAAAGATGTTATTTATTGATCAGTCTCTTTTTCTCATACAAGAGAAATGAATCGCTATAGTTGCAATACTTAAGGTTAAGTAGAGTGCATACAGTAAAAGCAGGATTATAAAATAATACTGTAAAAGCATTGATATGGTTTCTTAGCCATATGATACCTAAAATGGATAAAAGATATACATACATATATACATTGACTAATCGTACTCAACTGGTGCTTCTAACTACGCCTACCCCGGTGTACCTGACCTAAGCCTAATACGTGGGAGGGAGTAAGTAAGTAGCAGTTTAAGTTAAGTTTGTTTTGCCAAGAATCTGACTCAAGAATTCTCTGTAAGGGGTTAGTCAGTTCAGTACCTGGGATTTAGAAGGCAGGAGGGCTGGTATCTCTCTCTCAGGACTCGATATCCCAATTACCCGCGAGGGTAAGCCGGAAACGCCGGAGGCTGGATTTCTCGGCAGGAGAAAAGGCAGCGTCTCTCTCAGCGCGTCAAAAGGGAGGGGCAGCGTCCGTGGGCTTCCTGCATCAGCTGGGCTCTCCGGCAAGTAGCGCTGCTCCAAGCTCATCACCACCGTGTTGTTGCTTAGAGCAGCGTCGGTATATTTATACCTGAAAGGTGCCGAGTTTGACGTAAGGATGGACATAAGACATCAGTAAGATTGTCATAAGGACTGGTCGTTCTTACATTCCTTTTAGGAGTTCTCGAGCGAAATCAAAACAATAGCTGCGGGGGATTTCCCAGGTCTGCTGATGGTTTGGTTTGTTTTGAGAACTCGGTGTGCGTTCTAGGGGGCTGGAGGAATAGTGCTTGCTTAATGTGACAGCATGCGCTATGACCTAATCTGAAAACGGGTTTCTGTGCCGTTGTATGGGGTAAACACCCATTACAACGCATTTTTTACAACGCACTACCATTACAACGGAACTTTTACAACGCAAATACTATTACAACGCATTTATTTACAACGCATGTTTTTACAACGCAGGTACTTTTACAACGCATACCATTACAACGTAAGTATTGGTAAGTATATAATTATATTTAAAATGTTATATGTTAGGTTTTTTTTAAAGGGGTATTTTTAGGGTTCAGGGTCAGTTTTGGGTTTTTGGGTAAAGGGGTATTTTTAGGGTTCAGGGTCAGTTTTGGGTTTTTGGGTAAAGGGGTATTTTTAGGGTTCAGGGTCAGTTTTGGGTTTTTGGGTAAAAGGGTATTTTTAGGGTTCAGGGTCAGTTTTGGGTTTTTGGGTAAAGGGGTATTTTTAGGGTTCAGGGTCAGTTTTGGGTTTTTGGGTAAAGGGGTATTTTTAGGGTTCAGGGTCAGTTTTCAGTTTTTGGGTAAAGGGGTATTTTTAGGGTTTAGGGTCAGTTTTCAGTTTTTGGGTAAAGGGCTATTTTTAGGGTTCAGGGTCAGTTTTCAGTTTTTGGGTAAAGGGGTATTTTTAGGGTTTAGGGTCAGTTTTCAGTTTTTGGGTAAAGGGGTATTTTTAGGGTTCAGGGTCAGTTTTCAGTTTTTGGGTAAAGGGGTATTTTTAGGGTTCAGGGTCAGTTTTCAGTTTTTGGGTAAAGGGGTATTTTTAGGGTTTAGGGTCAGTTTTCAGTTTTTGGGTAAAGGGGTATTTTTTGGGTTCAGGGTCAGTTTTGGGTTTTTGGGTAAAAGGGTATTTTTAGGGTTCAGGGTCAGTTTTGGGTTTTTGGGTAAAGGGGTATTTTTAGGGTTCAGGGTCAGTTTTGGGAATTTTAGATAAAGGGGTACAAGAAAAAAATAAAATAAAAATAAATATAAATTAAATTAATTAAATAAAATTAAATTAAATTAAATTAAATACAATTACATTAAATAAAAATAATTTTAAATAATATACAATTAAAAAAATTATATATACTTACCAATACTTACGTTGTAATGGTATGCGTTGTAAAGGTACCTGCGTTGTAAAAAAATGCGTTGTAAATACATGCGTTGTAATAGTATTTGCGTTGTAAAAGTCCCGTTGTAACGGTATGCGTTGTAAAAGTATGCGTTTTAACGTCATACATCCGTTGTATGGACACTAGTGAATTAATAACCGGACAAGGGTCAGAAATAGGAGTATCAATATAGGTACCTAGATAAACACACTACACCCACTCCACGATTTTATGTACATATTTACTAACCTAAGCAATAGTAAACATAACTAACAATGCATGTGTATACCGAACCACCCCAAAATAAATTTTTTGCATTTGAAAAATGGCATATGCGAAATACACGAAATGAGTATAGGTACTGTATGCATTCAAGCAGTATAATCATTCAAAAAGGAGATGCATATTTTATATCAGCACGAATGATTTGTGAAATTACACATGAAATGGCTCTTAATACAGAAGAAATATTGCGAGACCATCTCATCACATATAAATACAATTACTTGCATATAAGCTAGAGGTTGAGGTAATGTATTATCTCTACAGTTCCTAAGAATAGAAGCTCTGTTCTCTAAGAATAGTTTTACTTAAAGCAGAAGATAAGTGCCAAAAAGGTAAATATTTTGGATCTGGAAAAAACTTTTCGCTTTTCAGGGGAGAAGAGAAACAATAGTTCACAGTCACTTTGTTTTCAAAAACTGAAGGCCAAATTCAGAGTTCAGGGAACGCTGTGTGCAACTTTGTTTAAAGTCATTCTCTCTGTTCTGGTGAAAACATCATTTCAGACAGACTCTCGAAAAAACAGTCTACCGCTTCTGGTGAAAGTTCGACCAAGCGCCGGGAAACCTCCGGGTAGCTGCGCGCTCAATAAATGTAATTATAATAATAATAATAATAAGTTGGAAAATGTCGCTACCATGCAGTCATGCGCATGTTCGCTTTCAGTGATGTTTAGACCAGTACTGTTTACAGATGGTCGTACCTGGTTGATGCTGTTCTCATCCTGTACTTCACTACCCTTCAATCGTAGTGGTGAAGTCTCCACGAATGCCGTCATCAGGATAGGTAGCCGTTGGGGACAGCTTAATGCATTAGCCTTTACTGGACCCAACAAAGTATCTGCATCCAATGGTACATCTGATTGTAGTGTAAGACAGGTGTCCAACACGCATTCTTCGCCGCATAACATGCATCTTAATACAGGTAAGACACAATTCTGTCATATGGGTCTGAACGAAAGAAACCAGGTCATATTCAGATCTCTTAGCCGGGCTAATCCAAGGACTTTAGTTATGCGGTCCCGGTAGCGTATAGCTAGGATCGTTTCTTCCATTGTTGCTGGAGTCTTGTCTGTGACATGGCTTGCCATAACGAAGCAAGAGTAGCAAAAATAGGATGCCTGCTACGAGTCCCAACAGGAGAGGAAGTCCGCCAAAGATGGAATGGACGAAATTTGGAAAAATACCCAGGACTGCTTTGAATGGGGTTAACAGTCCCGAAAAAACGGTCTTAAATACACTGGCGATACCATTTGTATCAGAAATATTTAAGATTTCGTTTAGCATTTCTGCGAAGTGTAGGGGGCAATTTGTTGATAACAAGGCATGTATCTCACCCGTTGTCCTTGCAACTTGGAGATCATACGTTTCTTTTGATGACGTCAAATGGGTTGGCGTCTGTAGGAGCACAGTCTTCATTCTGCTTAAAGTATCAATTCGAATAGAAGAGATATTCAAACTGGGCCAAATTTTTCCCTCCCTTTCTGGAGTGTCATTCGGAAACAATACTCGTTCACAGCAAATGGCCATGGAAGTGACGCTTACTAGATAAGGTTTTCCTGGCAGCAAGCCACAACATCTGTGATCTACAATTAGAATGTAACTCCCGTTAGAAAGTCTTCTAAAGAATGGTTCTATTCGTGCTGCAGGTGTGCCGAGCTGGTGGCATGAAAGGTTATTTGAAGTCCCCTCGCAGGCCCCATGTAAACTTATGCCCTGACACAGAAGTATACCACTTAGTGATTTTTCACAATTGTTACCACTAAGAAATACACTCTGTCCCTTATTACTGTAACATGTGTGTGTATAAGGTAAGTTCCATGTTGACTTAATGTATCCTTTACCCAACCTTTCATACTGGCCTGCCTGTATATATTTTTGACAGTATCGAAACTGGAAAGTTGTTATCGGAATAGTTATTATCCCATGTACTATCCATTCAATGACAGGTCGCTCTGACTTTGTCAATGGTAATCTCTCAAGTTTTTCAATGCTCAGAATTGTATATTCTGCACCCTTCTGTGCCAAACTGATTTGTGTATCAGTAAGGTTAAAGATACTGAATAGTGACGTTGTGTTGATTAAACGCCAAGGCACGTAGCCTGAACGCAGATTTTGTAACGTCCAGCCAAGCTGTACAATGGAACGCAATTGGGACTGACCGTGTTGTAACATCAGTAAGTCTTGTTCTATTATATCGATTGCAGATGATACAATACTGTCCAGTGAATATATTTTGGAAGACAGAGTCATTAACCCATTGTCCACAACAGAAAGTGATTTTTCCAAATTAACACGGTCAATTTCCCGTATTTTCTCTGCTGTTTCAATTTGAGTTACTTTCCAAGCTTTGTTGTAAGCTGCATATATAGAGGCCGCTATGAAACGTTTTTGACGCTGTTTGCGTGGTCCCATAATGAAATCACGCAAGTCAGCACCTTCTTTAAGTAAAGTCAAGTGTTGCTTAATTTCAACCAGTGTGGATGTTTGTAGCCATACGAGGCAGAGTTTCCCTACACTGTAATTAGTTACAATCCCTGGATGTTGTCTCTGGGAGTATCTAGGGTCTGGCCTGGTCAATGTGAACCCCTGTTTTTTGTTCAGGAATCTATCTTGACAGTTATTTGTGTCTGTGGGCCAGATCAACCATTTCTTCCAATCAGGATGTGTTCTGTTTTGGTTTAAAATATGTGATACGTCTATCTCAACATCTGTAGTGCTATTACTGTCGGGTGTTGGTTTTGGAATAGACGGTTTGTTTAAGTCTTTAATTTTGGCTAGGCCAAGACAGGTTGTTTGTTGAATTGTGTCATTCAAAAATATCATTTGTTCTGGGATCATGCAGGCTCTAAATAATGATTCTAAACCTTGCACTTGCCAATCTCTTGTACCCCAGATTGTCTTAGTTTCAATATTTTTGTTCCAAAAATCATAACCAAATGTTTTCATTTTTTCAAAAAATGTCTCTGAATAGATCAATTTTGTGTTTGTAAGCATGGTTTTCATTCCTGTCTTATTTAACAGTCTAAAATAAAACGTTTCTGCATCACTTGTGTTAAACCCTGAGAAGTATGAAAATCTATCATAAAATGTTTTTGAACTGCCTTTTGGTGGAGTAGCACAATGTTCCCATTGGTTGTAATTTAAAACATTTCTAGGTTGAGCAGATTTATGCAGAAAATGGTTACCATAGTGGTTATAACAATACATCTGGTCATAATTAGATGAACCTTGTAAATAATCATGTCCTGTAAATTTAGCTGACATCACTAGATCTGACATCATATCATTAATACTTTCAAAGTCCCAATCATCAGCGAATGTGCTTGGTTTTACAAAGTCACTCAATGAAATCTTGAATTGATGAGGATACTTCAGGAGCTCAACCGGACCATAGATTTCGTAATCAGTTTTGTCCCATGCTACCCCACCGGGTATAGGATTGGCTGTGAAGTTTACTGAAGAAAGATCTCTTTTCTCGATGTGTGAAGACTTGTGTGGTTTCAGGACCAAGTTGATATTCTGACTTGCTGTGTCCATTGTAACATATTTTCCCTCAATGAAATGTCCCAAGCATAGTACCATGATGAGCCAAAGTATGAGGATGAATACTCCTAGTGCCACCCAAAGTTCAATCCATGGAGAAATCAGATAAGTTTCTTTTAGTTGATGAAAGAGTTCCTTTGCTTTGTTTTTAAAAGATTTTTTTGTCGGCTGTTCTCCATATTCACTTGGATCTTCAGAAAAATCATCGAAGTTGATGAAGTAGCCTGATGCTGTTCTGTCAATTGTTTCAATTGCGTCTGGATTCTTTTTTGCTTTTTGAATTTTCTTTGTTTCATTAGCATAGTCTGTGGTTACATCATTGTAGACTGATGTTTCTTGATTTAAGATTTTAATTTGGGTTTCAAGAGGTTTAAGTTCCATGGCTTTGTTGCATAGTCCTTGTTGTTTCACTGTAGGTTTATCAATTGTGATTAGTCTCTCAGTTTGAACCTCTGTGTTTGTAGCAAACTTTGGTGTTCTACTACTTCTTGGGAGTCCACTTGGCCTACTACTTGTTATCGGCCACATGATTGTGGTTTAACCAGGTCGATGGATACAACTCGGTTCTCCTTTTTACCAGCAAGGGGCGGTAATACTACTGATCTTGTACCGTTGACAGACAAGACAGGTACTGCTTTTCTGTAAGAAGGCCCAAATTCCTTCTTTACCGCAATCTTCTCTCTGACCAGATCCCCGATTTTTGGAATCCAGACAGGCCTTGCTGGGACAGGTGGTTTCTCTTCAGTGGCTGTTGGCTGTTGCTTCAACTTTATGTTGCTCAGGTCTTTTCTCTTTTCGTTTAAGTCCTGTAAAATAGCCAAACGATCTTTGATATCAAAGCATTTTTCTTTAACCACTGAAGTTTGACTGTCGAGGTCCTGGATTAACATTCTAGTCCCAAACAATAGTTCGTACGGACTGAGACCTTTCAGAGAATTTCTTGGTAGATTGTTAAGACTACGTTGGACACTTATTAAATGTTTGACCCACCCAGCTCCCGAACCTAATACCTTTGCCGTTATAGATTGCTCTATGCCTTGGTTTTTTCTTTACACCATCCCGTTTCCCTCAGGAAGGAAGTGATAAGAGTCCCGCAATGCAATGCCCATGCTGGCCATACACCCCCCATAAGCTTGAGAGCTAAAAGCAGGGCAATGGTCAGAATGTAGCATGCCCCATGCGTATATGCCATTATAGACTTGCAAATCTTTTTATAACAGTTCAGATGTCAGCCGAGAGCTGGGGTCTGCATTTTAAGTGATGATAGTCTCTATATGTTAATTTGGCGCATTAATCCTACTGGGTTTTATATATTTATTGTTTAATCCCGTCTTGAGCGAACCGCCATGGTAAAACACCGTCTCGGTCGCCACTGCGATCTCTGTTGCAGTTTGGGCAGTTTTTTGCAAATATGTGATGTTGCAGGTTCATTCCTGGCCACCAGTATGTGGATTGCAATTCTTCCAGAGAATCTTTTAGTTTGAGGTGTCTAAGACCCTCACCCATATGTGCGTCTGCTATTAACAAGCCTCTCCTGTTCGTGTTTGGAATTACCCTATCCCCCACTCCAGGGATTTGAGCAAAAGGAACGGAGTTCGCATCGATTATGTATGTATAATTGAGTGGATAGTTGATGGGTAGCGCTGAGCAGTTGCCTTTTGATGACGTTTTCACCGCCAGTATTGTTTCCCCGTCAATGTATTTTCCTGAACGCTTTTTTGTAGCTACAGGAGCCGATTTAGTTGCTTCCGCTGTGGCTGTCTTAGCCAATAAATTCCCTGCAGCGTGAACGCCATCACGCTGATGACTCAATGAATGTATCACGTGAGTCTTTCGTAGTTCTTTCTGTAAAAGAACTACTTGTTCCCAAAGCGATTTTTGCTTTATTGTGGCATCTGTGTCATCTTTGTAACCGTTTTGAACCCATTTCTGCAAGTCTTCGTTGTATGATTTGACGCAGTAATACGAATCGCACACTATTAGTGTCGGGAATTTGCGATCGGCATTATCTAGCGCCATTTTTAACGCTATTATTTCAGTCTGTTGTTCTGAATTATTTTCAACTGAGTGTGTTTTTGTAAATAGAGGTTTCAATTTACCTCCTTGCCACACGTCTTTTACAATCTCGTATGTGGCGTTGTAGACTTGTTTTCCCCAAACTGAGGGTTCTGCATAACTGTTTGTGTATATTACGCAGGCATAAAGTTGTATGGGCAGAATGTCGCTAGGCAGAGAATATTCTCTTTCATATTCTAGATTTTTTAATTTTTTCATTTCCGGGTCAAAATAGTATTTCACTCTGTCTGTAGCAAGAGAATCTTCCCATTGTATCCATTTTGGATTTAGTGCCATAGTAGGTAAATTACATTGGCTTGTTAATGCCTCAAAGGCCGATTCTGCTGTTCTGACTGTAATCTGTCTGCCGTCAGCTTGGTATCTTTCTCTTGCTACAGCTGTTTGAACCGCATGAACAATGTTTTCCTTAATGCTGAATGTCTTTTCAGTTTCTGTGTACAAATGTGATTTGTATGCTATTGGTACCGTTTCTCCCTCATTAGAGGTTAGGTATGTGAATCCGCATCTTCCTGGGATGACCTGAATCACAAGGTTGCGTGTGTTGTCGCGTGTTTGTAGTTTTGTTTTAACTAACATGTCTGTTTGTAAAGATCTCAAAATTTCTGTGTGTTTTTGAGTCCAATTGATTCTTTTAAAATCTGGTTTTATTAAGTCATAGAGAGGTTTAACCCTCTCCGCGTAATTTATAATGTAAGTTCTTCCAAAATTCAGGAAACCTAGAATTGATTGTCAGTTTTTCAGCGTTCTTGGTGCTTGGATTATAGCACATTTCTCCAGGAAATTGTCTGCCAGGCTTTTGCCTTCACTTGATAATTCATATCCTAAAAATAGGACAGTCAGATGGGCAATTCTTGACTTCTTGAAGTTGAATTTGTAACCCTCTGCTGCGAACCCAAGTAATATGGTGTTCACTCTTTTCAAGTGAGTATCCAAGTCATCATCTGTTAGATAGATGTCGTCGACATAAGATAATGCCTCATCATCATACATTTGTAGTAACTCTGTTACTCTCGCTGAGAATAATCCTGGGCGTTCTTGAACCCCTGTGGCAAACGACAGAAATTTTGCTGCAAGCCATTTATTGAGAAAGCGGTCAAATATCTGCTTTCAGGTGCTATATTTTGACAAAAGAATCCATTAGAGATGTCTAATGTTGTTTTGTATTTTTTGCGCACTATGCTATTCATTAGTGCTGCACTGTGTGAGTTTTGTACTGCAAAAGTTTTGCAACATGAGTTAAGGTGTCTGTAGTCCAAAACTAGACGATATGAATCATCTGGTTTGGAGACAGGAAACAAAGGATTGTTCATTTGTGAGGTGCATGTTTCAATCAACCCATGGTATTCAAGTTGATCTAAGATCTCCCTGACCTGTTTTTTAGCTTCTTGCTTAATTGGGTACTGCCTCTGTGCAGTTGGTTGTGATTTTAACTGGATTTTGTGAGGAGGAGAGTCCTCATCCCATCCCACATGATTTTTATATAATGCAGGAGCTTGGGCTACTGCCCACTTTCTTGCAAGTGTATATTTTTTATGTATTGGAATGTGATTTGAGAAGGCAGGCATAATCATTTCTTCGCCATGAGGCCACTCCCTGACAAACTCTGGTGGCCAGTCTTTTTTAGCTAGAAGGATGTCATAACCTTTGGAGAGATTATCCCAAAATAGACCCCTTATTTTCCTAGTCTTATCTCCCTCTATACGTAAAGTTATTTCATATATTTTATGAGGTTTGCTAACTGTGGTATCTGCAGTTTCCACCTGAATGTACTCATTCGTGTCCACTGTCTCCAGATGATTCATCAGGATCTTGCGAGCTATGCTCACTTCTGCTGCGCTGTCTAGCATTGCCTGGGCCCACTCTCCGTTTTTCAGCTGTGTCCTCAGGATCCTCGGCATGTTTGATTACTTTAATACTGGCTACCTTCTTCTTTGGAAATTGGAAATTTCTATTTTGATGAGCAGGTTCCTTGTCTTTGGACTTGACGTGCTCTTCCCTGTGTTCTGACCGTCCTCTTCTTTCCGATTTCTGTGAGGAAGTCTGAAAAGATCGAGATGGACGTGTATCAATATCTTGATATCTATCAGGTTTCTTCAAATTATCTCTATTTCTAAGGTTGTATTTTTTCTCAGAGGGCTCCCTCTGGGGAGACTTGTGTCCTTGGTCTGGAGATCTTTCTCTCCGCCGAGGAGACCTTCCTCTGGACTGGAATTTCTTCTCTTTGGGAGTGGATTGTTTATTTCCATCCCAGCTCTTTTTTGGAGTGTTTAGATTATTTTTAATAAATACCTTTTCAGGATTTTCAATTAGTTGGGGTTTCACTGGTTTCCCACCCAAACTATCTCTTCCTAGTTCTTCATAGGATTTTTCTATGATTCTGGCAAGTTCAAATGGTTGGTCTGCTATATCTGTTTCCTTCAACCTTTGGCGGATCGCCACATTTGCTGCTTCCCCCTTTATGTTGGCTAGTAATATTGCCGAGACCTGCTTAAAGTCTTTCAGTAATTTCATACCCAGAGTTAAAGCAGGTTCTGGACCGTATTAATTTTGAATCTGCTTTAGCACCTCTGGTATTACCGACATGGACGGAACACCATGTGTTTTTGTGTAAATGGAAGCAAAGACTGTACCCCAAGTGTCACAGTCCTCCACATGTGGTGCGATCCCCATTGGAAGACAGATAGTCAGAATTCTGTGTTTCTCAGTAGGGGTAGTATCCGGGAATACTGCCTCTATTTGAGTGATTTTTTGTGCTAACCAGAATGGAATTTGTTCCCTTTTAATGGGTACTTCACCTAGACAGGACTGTATGTTCTGTGGTGTGATTTTATTTGTGTTCCCCTGATGAGGGGTCAGCTGTGGAATTTTAATAGCTGGTTGGACTGTTGAAGTCCGCATTACATATTGGACTAATTGTCTGTGTATTTTAAGCAGTTGTTTTAACTGTGCTAATAGTTCTGGTACTGACATTTTTTCAATGTCTGGATGTGGTGTGTAGCTGGCTAGAACCGGCCACGTTGCTCCTGGTCTACCTAGTGGACCGAGCCTGGTGATGTGATCATTATGTTTTAGGGCGCCTTTAAACCAGAGCAGGTGCTCTTGGTATTTGAGTGGGATTTCCACCTCCTCGAAAGGGGTGTACTCATCCGGTGGTTCCTCTATTTTGTAATAGTGGAACTCCTTTGTTACAGCGTTTGCTGCTGGAACGTTTATCCATGAATAGAATACCTCTGTCTGCCGATATTCATGTGCCTCAATTACGAATATGACTGTACCACCTCTTGATGTAAGTCCATTTTCTATAAGTTTTAAAGTTATAGTTTTTCTTATGCTGACCGGGATGAGTATTGCGTCCGGGTCAGTTTGCAGGAGACTTGTGTCTTCCTCTATTAGACGAGCTGCTATTCTAGCTGTCTCTCTTTCTTCTTCAGTTTCTGACATTTTTCCTGACAGAAAGGTTTTTGTTGCAGATCAGGTTTCCACGGAAACAAAGATTAGATGCACAATGTTTTGGAACAGTGTATCCTTCAACGTTGAATAAACCAAAAACTATACATAGGAGTCTCTTCCTACTAAGTTTGGCGGATTTAACCTTTGACCCACTCCAGACGTCTTTGGAGTTTTATGGGAGAAAGGGTCTGTGTGGAAAAGCACGACTGAGTTACTCTAATGCCTTGCGTTAGTTTTATCGCCTTACCAAACCGTTGGGCGCCATGTAGTGTAGTTCCTATATTCCCAATAGGCTCTGCGCATTGGAATAATATCTTCAATAGTATAGACGTAGGACAGAGGTTAACTAGGTCTTCTACTGACGATATTAGACTTAAAGTTTTGTGTGCCAGCTAGCTCAGAGTTCACTAGAAACTTTATCGAATAGGCGAGGAGGAGTTTAACCTCCCTGGATAGACAAGAAGGGATTTAGTTTCTGACAACCATAGAACACGACAACTTTGCTCTCCCTAATCAAGAGTATATCTCCAGAGTCGTGTGAAAACAAAAGACAGCTATTTTACTCAGTCAGTATGTGCATACTTAGTTCCACAAGTTTGTAGAGAAAGAAGAGATGGGCATGTTCAATAAAAGATGTTATTTATTGATCAGTCTCTTTTTCTCATACAAGAGAAATGAATCGCTACAGTTGCAATACTTAAGGTTAAGTAGAGTGCATACAGTAAAAGCAGGATTATAAAATAATACTGTAAAAGCATTGATATGGTTTCTTAGCCATATGATACTTAAAATGGATAATAGATATACATACATATATACATTGACTAATCGTACTCAACTGGTGCTTCTAACTACGCCTACCCCGGTGTACCTGACCTAAGCCTAATACGTGGGAGGGAGTAAGTAAGTAGCAGTTTAAGTTAAGTTTGTTTTGCCAAGAATCTGACTCAAGAATTCTCTGTAAGGGGTTAGTCAGTTCAGTACCTGGGATTTAGAAGGCAGGAGGGCTGGTATCTCTCTCTCAGAACTCGATATCCCAGTTACCCGCGAAGGTAAGCCGGAAACGCCGGAGGCTGGATTTCTCGGCAGGAGAAAAGGCATCGTCTCTCTCAGCGCGTCAAAAGGGAGGGGCAGCGTCCGTGGGCTTCCTGCATCAGCTGGGCTCTCCGGCAAGTAGCGCTGCTCCAAGCTCATCACCACCGTGTCGTTGCTTAGGGCAGCGTCGGTATATTTATACCTGAAAGGTGCCGAGTTTGACGTAAGGATGGACATAAGACGTCAGTAAGAATGTCATAAGGACTGGTCGTTCTTACATTCCTTTTAGGAGTTCTCGAGCGAAATCAAAACAATAGCTGCAGGGGATTTCCCAGGTCTGCTGATGGTTTGGTTTGTTTTGAGAACTCGGTGTGCGTTCTAGGGGGCTGGAGGAATAGTGTTTGCTTAATGTGACAGCATGCGCTATGACCTAATCTGAAAACGGGTTTCAGTGCCGTTGTATGGACACTAGTGAATTAATAACCGGACAAGGGTCAGAAATAGGAGTATCAATATAGGTACCTAGATAAACACACTACAGATCTACTGACTGATACATGAGCCATAGACCCAGGCAGACTGCCAGCACCAGAAACAGGAGTGTGAGACACAGCCACAGATGTAGTGACTGACACATGAGCCATAGACCCAGACACACTGCCAGCACCAGAAACAGGAGTGTGAGACACAGCCACAGCTCTAGTGACTGACACATGAGCCATTGACCCAGACACACTGCCAGCACCAGAAACAGGAGTGTGAGACACAGCCACAGCTCTTGTGACGGACACATGAGCCATAGACCCAGGCACACTGCCAGCACCAGAAACAGGAGTGTGAGACACAGCCACAGCTCTAGTGACTGACACATGAGCCATAGCCCCAGACACACTGCCAGGACATGTCCCTGTACACTGACCAACAAATACCATGCCAGCATCTGACACATGAGAGTGGCTGACACACACAGTGCCAGTACCTGAAACAGGAGAGGGCAAAACTGACACAGTGCTACTACATGAGGCTTGACAGCGAACAACAGACACAGTGCCACTATCTGACACATGAGAGTGAACGGCAGCTGACCCACTAGGACCACTGAAATGATGAGCCACAGGGCTGTATGGGCCAGGAGGCAGGATGGCTCTGGGAGCTGGGGACAGCTGGACTGGAGCGACATTGGGGTGGTCAGATCTCACTGGTGTGTGTCTCCGTTTCTTTGTGAAATGTAGGGGCACCCTGGACATGACTGGACTGGTAAGTGTTGTGGCCTCATCAGACATCGAAGAAGGATCATATGCTTTTGGTGGTCTGCTCTCTGGGGACGTGCTGGAGCCTGCTTGACGTTTGCTGTGGCCCTGCCTTCTGCCCTCTGCATCATGTGTAATGGGGGATGCAACAACAGTGTACTCCTTATTCTGCTTCTGCGGGGTGTGGATGGGAGTTGACACCTGTGTTTTACGTTCCTTCAACAATATCAGCCTCAGGGCAGCCAGTGGTGATGTATGCCTGTCCTTGATGGAGCTCGTGTCCATGGGAGAACCCTTGGCCCTGGGATGTGCCTTGGAAGTAGGAGGTGTCCTGTCTCTGGAATGTCCCTGATCCGTGGATACGGTGCCCAGTCCCTGGGAGCAGACTTGTCCATTGTAGTGTACCTGTCCTTTGAAGTGTCATTGTCCTTGGGAGTGTCCCTGCTCTTGGGAGGTGCCCTTTCCTTTGTAGTGTCCTTGTCCTTGGGAGTGTCCCTGCTCTTGGGAGGTGCCCTTTCCTTTGAAGCGTCCTTGTCCTTGGGAGTGTCCCTTCTCTTGGGAGGTGCCCTTTCCTTTGAAGCGTCCTTGTCCTTGGGAGTGTCCCTGCTCTTGGGAGGTGCCCTTTCCTTTGAAGCGTCCTTGTCCTTGGGAGTGTCCCTGCTCTTGGGAGGTGCCCTTTCCTTTGTAGTGTCCTTGTCCTTGGGAGTGTCCCTGCTCTTGGGAGTTGCTCTTTCCTTTGAAGCGTCCTTGTCTTCGGGAGTGTCCCTGCTCCTGGGTTGTTCCCTTTCCTGTGTAGTGTCCTTGTCCTTGGGAGTGTCCCTGCTCTTGGGAGTTGCCCTTTCCTTTGAAGCGTCCTTGTCCTTGGGAGTGTCCCTGCTCCTGGGATGTGCCCTTTCCTGTGTAGAGTCCTTGTCCTTGGGAGTGTCCCTGGGTTTGGGAGCTGCCCTTTTCTTTGTAGTGTCCTTGTCCTTGGGAGTGTCCCTGGACTTGGGAGGTGCCCTTGCCTTGGGAGTACCTTTTGAGGGGGATGCGTCTGTTACATGTGAATCACTTTCCCCCAACACCCCTTGAGGATCCTGTGTGTCAGCTCCAGTGTAGCTCATGTCGTGATGGGTGAAAGATTTCCCTGTCCTAGGGGATGGTGTTTGTGCCCTCCGTGCCCTGCCTTGCTGCCTGTGGTTGCTCCTAGTGCAATACCCCGTAAATGACGCCTGGTCTGAAATTTCATTCTACCCTGAGACATCTAGTGGTGTGGATGGGGGAACAGAAGCAGCATCCTGTCCATGCGACTGAAGAATGGCTGAAGACACAGTGTTTGCTAATGACTGAACTGTTCTGTGGAGACCAGCAACATCGCCATGCATCCGTTCCATGAATGCTACCACCTGCCCCAACTTCCTATCGTGGTCTTGGAATGCATTGATCATGTTGGTCTGCCCTACACACAGCTGTCGCAGCAGATCAACAGCCTCAGCACAAAGTGCACTTTGTGGCACAGGGGCAGGGGCAGCGGTGCCTGCACCAAAGGCAACTCTGCTCCCCCTACTCTGGCGAGAACAAGCAGTACTTGTTGCAGTTGGTGGCAGTGTGGGCCCTGTGTGCTGTGTACCGACTGAAGGTGTTGATTGCCCACTCCCTGTCTGTGACAACAGTGCTGACTCACCACCACTGTCTGAGGATAAGGACGATGGTGTCTCGACATGTGAGTCCTCAGGGACGGTTCTGTCCCCCTCTCCGGGGCTGCCCCCTTCAGTGTCAGTCTGCGTGTGTGTCATCTCGGATCCGGATGCATTGCCACCACTCATCTCCGTCGTCTGTGTGTCAGTGCCCTCGGCCAAAGCTGGAAGAGAGAGAAGAGATGTTAACCTAAGTGCTAGACTCACGTACTGAAGGTTACAAATTCACACCTTTCCTTACAGTCGATTGACATGTAGCACCCATCCTGCACACGAACCACCCCTACCAGACATCCCATATCAAAGAACCGGGGGTGCCTGTGAAACATGTACATCATACAAACAGGGCAAGTGCATGCAGACCACCACACATGTCATGCCATGGGACCACAGACCTCAACGGCATGTCCTGGAACCCTCAACTACAAATCAACTGGTATGTCCACCTGACGGACATGGGTGCTAACGCTCACTCCGCTAATGGCACCAACATGCAATTCCTGCAAAACATACGCACCACGGATGTCACCACTGTGTCTGAGCATCAATACATGCATGCACACACAAGTTACAGACACATACAGTCTGCTCACCGCTAGTTTGCTGTTGATCCCCTCTCAGCCGGGCGGACAGGTCAGGATGCGTCACAGCAATTATACGGTGCATTAGAGGGGTCATGGTGCGTCGGGCAAGGCGGCTTGATCTTGGAATAATCCCTAGTGTCATCTCTGCAACATTCTTGCTGAGCCTGGATATGTCGTCCCAGCGTTTGTGGCAGTGTGTGTGTCGTCTATTGCACCCCCCACTGCCCGTACATCACGTGCTATGGTCCTCCACACGGCCTTGCGAAGGTGCAGCTTGACCTACCATGATGGGAGACAAGAGGGGAACGTCAGTGGACAGTTTGACATTCACAAACATCGTAGAAACACATATCTTCATGCAGCCATGCTCAGTACAACACATGTGAAGGTCCCACAGCACACCGCAAAGCTTGCAGAATCCAGGAGTCCGTGACCACCTCATGCCCCCCAACATGTTACACACTGCACTTACCACCTGTCCTGGGGCACCGTAGAGCCGTTCATAGTGGCTGAGCACACCACCCACAAGGACATCCAGCTCCGCTGCTGTGAAGGGACGAGACCGGATCTCTCGCACTTTCTGCATGCCAAGGTCCAGGACTGTGGCACAACAGCAGCAGTTGTTGGATAGCTCAGAAGCAGCAGGACGAGGTGACGGTCGCAGGCAGCAGTTGTTGGATAGCTCAGGAGCAGCAGGTCGAGGTGACGGTCGCAGGCAGCAGTTGTTGGATAGCTCAGGAGCAGCAGGTCGAGGTGACGGTCGCAGGCAGCAGTGGCTGGAAGCAGTGAATGTGTGCAGAAGATTTTCACACATATATAGGGCCCTGAGCTCAGGAACAGCAGGTCGAGGTGACGGTCGCAGGAGGCAGTTGTTGGATAGCTCAGGAGCAGCAGGTCGAAGTGACGGTCGCAGGCAGCAGTTGTTGGATAGCTCAGGAGCAGCAGGTCGAGGTGACGGTCGCAGGCAGCAGTGGCTGGAAGCAGTGAATGTGTGCAGAAGATTTTCACACATATATAGGGCCCTGAGCTCATATCTGTGGCACACGTCTGCAGCAATTGGTTTTCCCTGGAAGCATCATTCAAAAAGAGCCAATGACTCACCCTGATGTGGCGGTGCACGGCTTCCGCTATTTTTGAATGCGCTTACGCGCCCCGCGTAACCTGTTTCCATTGGCTACATGTGCACGGACCATCACGGTCACACACCGGCATCCGCATGTGCGCGCTACCGCGACGGTGCATCATTTGAAAATAATCACAGACTGGCGTCGCTATGGCAGTGCACGCATTCCGCGTGGGCGGTGCAGGCTAACACAAACATTTGAATATGTAATTTGAAATGGCAATTGATACCCCCCCTTACAATCACATTGCGTCACCCACCGCCGGTCCTGGCCGCTCACCCACCGCCGGGTGCTGGCGGTGGGTGAGCGGCCTGTGTATTGAGGTCACCATGGCATGGATGGCCCTGGCCGGTCACCCACTGCCAGTCCTGGCCGGTCACCCACCGCCAGTCCTGGCCGGTCACCCACCGCCAGGCCTGGCCGGTTCACCCACCGCCAGTTCTGGCCGGTCACCCACCGATGGTCCTGGCCGGTCACCCACCGCCGGTCCTGGCCGGTCACCCACCGCCAGTCCTGGCCGGTCACCCACTGCCAGTCCTGGCCGGTCACCCACCGCCGGTCCTGGCCGATCACCCACCGCCGGGTGCTGACGGTGGGTGAGTGGCCTGTGCATTGAGGTCACCATGGCATGGGTGGCCCTGGCTGGTCACCCACTGCCAGTCCTGGCTGGTCACCCACTGCCAGTTCCTGGCCGGTCACCCACCGCCGGTCCTGGCCGGTCACCCACAGCCGGGTGCTGACGGTGGGTGAGCAGCCTGTGCATTGAGGTCACCATGGCAATGGTGGCCCTGGCCGGTCACCCACCGCCAGTCCTGGCTGGTCACCCACCGCCAGTCCTGGCTGGTCACCCACCGCCGGGTGCTGACGGTGGGTGAGCAGCCTGTGCATTGAGGTCACCATGGCATGGGTGGCCCTGGCCGGTCACCCACCCCCAGTCCTGGCCGGTCACCCACCGCCGGTCCTGGCCGGTCACCCACTGCTGGGTGCTGGCGGTGGGTGAGCGGCCAGGACTGGTAGTGGGTGACCAGCCAGGACCGGCGGTGGGTGAGCGGCCTGGACTGGTCTCTCACAGCCCCCACCCACCTCTCTCACACACCCCACCCACCTCTCTCACACCCACAGCCCCCACCACCCTCCCTTTTGACATGGGGGCCTGTTGGGAGTTGTAGTGCTGGTCTCTCACACACCCCACCCACCACCACCATCCCTGTAGACATGGGGGCCTGTTGGGAGTTGTAGTGCTGGTCTCTCACACACCCCACCCACCACCACCCTCCCTTTTGACATGGGGGCCTGTTGGGAAATGTAGTGCTGGTCTCTCACAGCCCCCACCCACCTCCCTCACACACCCCACCTACCTCTCTCACACCCCACACCCCCCACCACCCTCCCTTTTGACATGGGGGCCTGTTGGGACTAGTAGTGCAGGTCTCTCACACACCCCACCCGCCACCACCCTCCCTGTAGACATGGGGGCCTGTTGGGAGTTGTAGTGCTGGTCTCTCACAGCCCCCACCCACCTCTCTCACACACCCAACCCACCTCTCTCACACCCCACACCCCCACCACCCTCCCTTTTGACATGGGGGCCTGTTGGTAGTTGTAGTGCTGGTCTCTCACACACCCCACCCACCACCACCCTCCCTGTAGACATGGGGGCCTGTTGGGAGTTGTAGTGCTGGTCTCTCACACACCCCACCCACCACCACCCTCCCTGTAGACATGGGGGCCTGATGGGAGTTGTGGTGCTGGCTGCTTTGACAACATGCAAGGCTGAGAACGTAGGAGGCAACATTTGTGTTTGGTCATGGTGGGTGCATTTGAGCCCAGGACTTCACATTTGGGTGACTATGTGGCACACATGCATGGATTGGAGCGAGGGAGATGTGTGTTGGCAGTTGTGCAAGGCAGACCATGGCAGTGTGATAGTGGTCATTGGTTTGTACTTACCAGCCTCTAGTCCCTCCTCGATTCCTTCCAGGCTCTCAGGATGCAGTATGCTCAGCACCTTCTCCTCCCATTCTGCAAATGGTATGGGCTCCGGGGGAGTGCCGCCGCCAGTGTGGTGTGCCCGCAGGTAGTTCTTCGCCCTGATGCCTTTCACCCTTGCCTTGAGGTCGTACCACCGCCTCTGGATCTCGTGTTTGGTGCGTGGCACGGTCCCTGACGCATTCACTCTGGTCACTATCCTGTCCCACATGTTGTTTTTGGTTGCCAAGGTGGTCTGCTGGACTAGGGTGCCGAAAAGATGTGGTTCGACACGGATGATTTCATCCACCATGACCTTCAACTCACTGTCTGTGAACTTGGGATTTTTCTTTGGTGCCATGGTGTGTGATGTGCAAGGTGTTGGTGTGGTGGGGTGGGGTGTGCAGGTGTGTGGTGTGTAGGGATGGTGTTGTGGGGGTTTGTGTGGTGGGTGTGTTGGTGTGCAGGTTGTATGTGTGTTTGTGTGTGTCTGCTGTTAGTGGTATTGGGGCTCTTGCTTGCAGCTATGCTGTGATGCAAAGGACTGTGGTAGTGGGAGGGATTCATTTTATACTCTGTGTGGTGGTGGTGTCCCAATGGTTGTTGGCAATCAGGTGTTCTGTGGGTGTGGTGATTTTGGTGCATTTTTCGGTGCTTGGGGGGGTTTCAGGTGGTTGGGTGTCCTGTTTAGTGTGTTTTCTATTTACTTCCGTCTGCCATTTTGTAATCGGTTTGACGGCAGGGATGGTGTTTGTGTGGTCCATTCGCAGTCATGGTCCGTTTGTCGATGCATTGTTTCCGTGGCGGTCGAGGACAGTGGTGAGTTCCGTTGGAATGGTGGCGTTATCCTAATCGCGCGGCCGGACCCTCCGCAGGTATAGCGGCGGTTGGGCCTGTTCCCGCGGTCATGTTCGTCCGCGGCGGAAGGTGTTTCTTTGGTACCATCCGCTTACGGCAGTCTTTGGTGTGCTCCGTCCGCCGCGGACGGTGTTTGATGTGATCTGTCCGCCGCGGTCGGAGTTTCTTGACATAAATATCCTAATCGCACCGTGGATTCTCCGCTGTGCGGTTGAGAGTGATTTTGCGGCGACCATGGCGGACAGAACCCGTTTACGTCCGCCATCCTAATAGGCCCCTAAGTTTGTGTTTGTTGTCGACGTACTGATTATAAAAGTCAAAGGAGGAATCTTGATTTGTATTTGAAAAGTGAAAAGTAGAACAATGGTAAGTGGGTAGAATTTATAATTTACTTGTTGGTAGAAGGTAATTTGAGTTAGGTAGTGATCAACGTATATGTAAATATTGTTATAACAAATTAGAAGATATCAAAATGCCTTTTAGAGCAGTACATAATAACTTAGAATTAGTAGCTATTCCGGAGGAACTGGCAGAATTGAATACATATGAGTCTGTTCTAATTCAATGTGTTAATACTTTTCAAACTATAATTCGGATGGAGCCTTAAATATGTAAACTGTCACCAACAAACTTGCAAAGAGATTTGAAGGAAGAGTGGTGTACTTACCTTTAGATTTTAAGAATAATATTGAAACTGGAAAGAGGAAAATTAGGCAGTAGCCATTCTAGTAAATGGTGTAGTAACAACAAGTCTAAAAATATGGAAAGATTTTGTGGGTGTTAATAAAGTTGAAAAGGCTACCTTATATCTTATAGATAACAATATTTATTACAAAACTGTAAATGTGGGTGAACTGGTAATAAGTTTAGAAGATGAATCTTGTTGATCGATATTCTGAAGCTGCAATTGGTACAGGTGGATCATTATACCGTCCACTTTCTCCTGTAGGAAACAGCTGTGGAAAATAATGACCTTCCAAGGTTTTCTCCCATACACTTATTGGAGTTCCCTGTGCTTTTTTCATTTCAAATAACTCAATGTTGCTTCCTATTACTTCTTTTGAATGTACAGGATATGGTGTGTAATGTTTATAAATATCTTTAGTCCCTGACTTGTTAATTTTTTCAATTTGATCACTTTAAATGTCAGATTATATTCTGAAGATCCTAGATTTCGACAGTGCATTTTATACATATTTCACCTTTTTGTTTGAAAGTGATCTGTCTTCTTTGTCGTATGGAGAGAACCACATACTTAAAACTAAAGTTCATCAATAAGTTCTTTCTGCGCAAGAATTTGTGGAGAAAGTTCAAGAAAGTGAAGAAAATTTAGAAGGACACTTAATCAATTTGATGGCATGACAATGTGGAACAAATTAATATTGGTGTCGTCGTCATGAAGAACTCAAGTGTATGTTATGGAATGTAGGTACAAGAACATGGTTTGTCACACTTAGCTGTGCAGAGTATGCATGGAAATATTTGCTTGACTTTCTAAGAGAAGCGAATGCCAATATAAAACATTTTGAAATAAAGACTCATGGTGAACTGTGTTCATTGGAGCCTGTAAATGTGTGCAGATATTGTAATGATAGGTTTCAACCTATAATGTTTTTTATCTGCAATAAAAAGAATACACCTCATGGAGAGGTTACGGATTTCTTTTGGAGAAAGGAGTATCCTGCAAGAGGTGCACCTCATATACATATGCTTCTATGGATCAAGGATGAACCTAGATTTGGAAATGATTCTGATGAAACAGTATTGTCTTTCATTGAATAGTATGTGGCATGTGAGATACCAAGAGAAGAATGAGATATAAGCTTGAGATAGCAAGTTTTATGTTTCCGAAGTCACAGTTGTTGAAATTATTGCAGAAGAAAATACAACTTTAAAGGAAAATTTTACACCAGATGTCGGTTTGGTTTACCTGTCCAGTCATTTGTAAAGGAAGAGTAAATTTTTTTTTCTTCTGTTAGGCACACAATAACTCAGAAATCTCAAAAGAATAACTACAAGTTAAAAAGAAGAGAATTGTCAAAGTATATCAATGATTACAATTCATTCATTTTAAAAAAGTGGAATGCGAACATGGACATTCAGTTTGTTGTAGATAACTCAATTGCTGTTGCATGTTATGTTACATAATACATAACAAAATCAGAGAAAATAGATATGAAAGAACTGTGGGAAGAAATTACACAAGAGAAAAGCCTTAGTAAAGAATTGCACAGCTTTACTTTGAAAATGCTTTCCCACTGAGAAATTGGATTGTATGAATGTTCATACTGATTGGGCTCTTCAAGTTTAAATTCAAAGGCACAAGGAATCATTTGGGTAAGTTTAGGTCTTGCCTGCAAATGAAATGGAGTCTTGAAATCATTTGAAGAAATTGAAGAATTAGCAGTAAATAAAGCAGACAGTACAGAAAATCTTAAAACTAATATGTTGGACATGTACTAACCCAAAAGGAGTCAACATCTGGAACAACTATGTCTGTATGAAGTACTTCAACATTACAGCTTGAAAACCACAAGAAAGTTAGTTGTGAAAGTTTAGATAAGGGAGAATTTTACTATGTAGCCCTTCTGCAACTGTTTAAGCCATGGTGTAGTGAAAGTTAATTATTTGGAGACTCTGACTGTTACGAAGATTCTTGTAATACACGTAAAAGTACCATTGCATGTACAATTTTTTCTATATATTTAAAAATGTTGAATGATGAAGTTGAACAGTAAAAGACTATTACAGCTGAAATTAGTAATGAAAGTTCTCAAGATAGTGAAACTAGTGGTCCATGTAGTCACAATCTTCTTGGACGAGCAATACTGGAAAATAAAGCAACCATTGCTATGCATGAACTTGAAATTGCAATGCGGTACAGCAGGTTCAAACAGTGAAACGGGGTCTTGATTCTATGATTGAGGGTGTCAGAAGTTAAAGTCTGTGATAATTTCTGTGTACTCCCTCTGACCAGGTGCAATCAACTATAGGTCCCAACAGTGGAATGACGTCTTGATCCCACAATGGATGATGTTAGAACTGAATCTTAGAGTGGAGATGAAGGTACTCTCTTTGACTGGGTGTAAACAATTGTAGGTTCCAATAGTGGAACGGTGTCTTGATCCCACAATGGACGATGTCCGATATAATTTGTTGCTTGTTTTTCACAGAACTCACTCTGTTGAGGTGCATCACAGTGTGTGCTTATGTAGGTAACTGTTGTACAGGATTATTGGGCTTGGCTGATTGTAGTCGGTGGAGTAAACCGTGATAGAGCAGGTCCGAACACTGAAACGTCAGAAATTAAAGTCTGTGATTATTTCTGTGTACGACGTCCGACCAGGTGCAAGCAACTTTAGGTCGCTACAGTGGAACGGTGTCTTGATCTCACAATGGAAGATGTCCAATATTGCAGGTTTGGTTTTCATTGAACTCCCTCTATTGAGGTGCATTACACTCTGTGCTTCCATAGCTAACTGCTCTACAGGATTATTGGGTTTGGTTGAGTGTAGTCGAGTACACCGCGGTACAGCAGGTCTGAACACTGAAACGGGGTCTTGATTCTATGATTGAGGATGTCAGAATTTAAAGTCTGTGTTTATTTCTGTGTACCACGTTCGACCAGGTGCAATCAGCTCTAGGTCCCAATAGTGGAATGGTGTCTTGAGCCCAGAATGGAAGATGTCCAATATTACTTGTTGCTTGGTTTTCATAGAACTTCCTCATTGAGGTGCATCAGACACTGTGCTTGCATAGCTAACTGTTGCACATGATTATTGTGCTTGGTTGACACCAGTCAGTGGAGTACACCGCGGTACAGCAGGTCCAAACACTGGGACTGGGTCTTGATTCTATGATTGAGGATGTCAGAAGTTAAAGTTTGTGAAGATTTCTGTGTACCCCCTCCGATGAGGTGCATCGAACTCTAGGTACAGCGGAATGGTGTCTTGATGCCACAATAGATGATGTTAGAAGTGCATCTGAGATTGGAGATGAAGGTACTCCTTTTGACCAGGTGCAACCAACTCTAGGTCCCAATAGTGGAACGGTGTCTTGATCCCACAATGGACGATGTCCGATATAAATTGCAGGTGAATTTTCACAGAGGTCCTTCTAATGAGGTGCATCAGACCTTGTGCTTCCATAGTTAACTACTGCACATAATTAATGGCCTTTGATGACTGTAGTTGATGGACTACACTGCGGTACAGCAGGTCTGAACAGTGACATGGGGTCTTGATTCTATGATTGAGGATGTCAGAAGTTACAGTTTGTAATGATTTGTGGTACCTCCTCCGATGAGGTGCATCAAACTCTAGGTCCGTACAGTGGAATGGTGTCTTGATCCCACAATGGATGATGTTAGAACTTCATTTGAGAGTGGAGATGAAGGTACTCCCTTTGACCAGGTGCAAGCAAGTTTAGGTCCCAACATTGGAACGGTGTCTTGATTTCACAATGGAAGATATGCAATATTACTTGTTGCTTAGTTTTCATAGAACTCCCTCCGTTGAGGTGCATCAGACTTGGTGCTTCAGTAGCTAACTGTTGCACATGATTATTGTGCTTGGTTGACACGAGTCGGTGGAGTACACCGTGGTACAGCAGGTTCGAACAGTGAAACGGGGTCTTGATTGTATGATTGAGGATGTCAGAAGTTGAAGTTTGTTATTATTTCTGTGTACCCCCTCTGGTCTGCTGCAACCAAGTCCATGCTTTCGAATTGAACGGTACATGGCTGTTAGGTGTTAATGAATAGTGAGTCTGGCGTACAATGCAGACAGAAGTGTTCACAATTCAGATCGAGTGCTGATTGTTTAAGTATAGAATCCAGTAGTCAAGTAACTACAACGAGTATTGGAATATACATTATCTTTTCAGTATACTTGCTTGAAGATATTTTTTTAAATGACTTATAGGCTTACTACAATGACCAAATTCAATTTGCAAGTGCAAAGGAACAATGAATAGTCTACACTGTAGACAGCAGAAATGGTATTTGAATTGTTTTGTTTTATTTATTGCAGATTTTTCAGCAATTTATGTTGTTGTCTTTTGTAAAGAGGAAGTGAGAGAAAGTATTCATCAATGTCTGTGTGAGTACTGTCTACCATTAACACTGCAGATAGCAATGTTCACAATTCAGATCGAGTCGGTATTGTAGATGACGCAGTTCTGTAGGAAAAGACATTACTGCAGTGCTCTCTGTCTACACCATGCATATGTATTATTACAGGCTCCAGACACGCTTTTAGTTGCTTCACGTATGACAAACTGTGTAGCTGAATTCCACCTTACGTAGCTGTGGGCCCTTGCTGACCGCTCTCTGTGGCTTACACTGCAGACAGCAGTGTTCACAAATTAGAACGAGTCGCTATTGCAGATAAAGCTGTGTTGATGGCAACAGATATTACTACTAGTACGGCCTGCCCGCAGCACACATCATCGCTGGCTGTGCACATGCTGAATGCTTCTGATGTGGCTATCTGAGTGCACTAGAACTGATGGACCCTTTATGATACAATCTTTTTGTGTATTATTTCAAATCTATTAATTGTGTCTCAGTCTACCACAAGTTGTGTTTCTTTTACGATAGGATATTTTTCTGTACTACTTCACATCTACTCTCCCTACCTTACTGCAGTACAAACAATTGATTATTTTATTATTGAATGCCTGTGTGTGATCCAATGATTGCTGTTGTAGTTTATGATAGCAGCAACTATTCCCTGAGGGCTGGTTTACACTGACTCTACACGCATCCACCACAGACGTCACTGGATATGTGAACCTGGTAATAAAAAGGAGTCGAGCGCACGTGCCAGTACCCACTTCCACTATCTATCTGTCTCTGTGTGTTCATTATCTATGCATGTTTTGTCTCTGGGCCGTACTACATTACGTTGTGCTGTGGACAGTGTATGCAATCATGTTACTTCTGGTATTGGAGAAAATTACGGTTATGTAACTCTTAGGTGTATGGCTATGACAGGTTATAGGCTACTTTACAGACCATGAATATTGATGAAGATGATTTTTGCATGTTGTGTGTAGTGTAAGATATGTGTACATTGCAAAATGTTTAGAAAAAAGCTCTCTAAGCAGAAGAGGTGTGTCTCATCAAAAGCAATACAGAGATTGACTAAAAAGGGTGGCGTTTTCCAACTGTTACAATGGGAAATGTTATGAACTAATGAAATGCTTTTTTTGTGGTCACATGGCAATCGCGCACCTAGTGCGCAAGGAGACCATACCCGACGTGGTTTTGAGAAAATATATTTGCTAAAGTTTAAGTTTATTACAATTAGAAATATATCAATGTTTAAAATATGTTTGATTTTTAATTATCGCTTGCTCTCATATACACTTTAATGTTATTTAGATATAGTTTTGAGACAAACAAAAAATGAAGGAACGGCGTACGCGGCATAATACCGTACATCTATGATGTAAAACAGGGCATGGCAGCGTGCACTTGTCACATTCGCAACGTGCAGCGGGCATGACCCCATATGTACATGACATAACGCGCAGCTTGGTAGTACGTACCTGTCGCATACCAAAGTGGCAGCTGGCGCGACCTCATACGTATATGTTGTTACATGGGACGCGGTGCCACAAAACCGTTGGATACGAAATGAGCATCATTTAAATATGGTGAACAGGATTTGCGGGCTGATCGAGCTTGGTAGACTACCGGTACGGGACTGTAGTTTTCTCCCCCCAAAAAATTATATACATATTTTTTTGCGGAAGATATAAAACATTTACATAATTTTTAAAGTTTTTAAAAAAAAGGATAATAGAGTTGCAAAATATTAAAAAATCAATTAAAAAAAATATAGGTTTTATAAATATTAAAATTTGAAATTAACATTTAAAAAACCTTTGAAATTTATTGAAACAAACATACGTTTTACAGACGTTATAGTTAGGAATTAGCTTTTACAAAACCTTAGAAAATCACTAAAAAAAACATAGGTTTCAGGGACGTTCTAGTTAGTTGGACATTTGACTCATATAAAACCAGAGAAATTTGCCTGTTATAGTTAGTCATCAGTGATGTCATTTGAGATGTCATGAGTGATGTCACTGACCATGTCATGAGTGATGTAATATGTGACATCATCAGCAGTGCATTGCGGGCGCGCAAGTTATGGTTAGCTCAACTAATTATAACAGGTGAATTTCTCTGGTTTTATATGAGTCAAATGTCCCAAAAATTATAACGTCTCTGAAACCTATGGTTTTTTAGTGAATTTCTAAGGTTTTGTAAATGCTAATTCCTAACTATAACGTCTGTAAAACCTATGGTTTTTTCAGTGAATATATATCCCGCAAGTGAACCCTCTATGTGTACCGTGAAAGCAATTAAGGGCGGACAGGTGACGCCAAAGACTAACTTTGGCATGGATCACAGAAAACCTCAAAAATGGGTTTTCATGAGGCACTACGGACTTTGTATTTTTAAAGCGTTAAATAATAATCCCAAAGTAGGCCAAAAAGCAAAAGAAAAAGGAGTGAACCACGAGCACCATAATGCACTGCGACTCACTGTAGGCGTTCCATCAAGGGCGGACAATAAAAACAAAGGGCAGAGCCCGAGCGGTACGTGCCTCTGGGGACCCTGTGAGGCTCGGTTCGTTTAGCTCTGGCCTTTCCACACTCGGCCGGTTGGGTTTCGGGGCGTTTGGCATCTTGGGTTGCTTTTCGTTTCTGGCGTGCTGCTGGGTGAATGTGTGACGGGATGTCTCGTGCGCTGGGGTGCCGTGTTCCTTTGCATGTCTTTTTTATGTGCAATCTTTCCCTCACCAGCTTGACGGTGTGTGCTCCTGGGTTCTCTGTGGCAGCTCGAAGTTGATGGTGGCGTCTGCTTGCGCCATTCTCTGGTGTTGTGATGTTTTTCCCTGTGCCGGTGGGGGCCTTGTTGTGCTGTTGGCCCCCGCTCTGGCTGTTTCGCCCCCTTTCTTCTTCTAGGTGTCTCGGTTAACTGCTTGTGCCGGTCCTGGGAGTGGTGGCTGGCTGTCCTTCCGGAACGTGCCATGTCCCTTCATCAGTGCCTCCTGGGGGTGTCGTGGTTTGTGCCGGGGCCTCCTACTCGGGGTGCTTGAGTTCGACGCTGTGCTTCGTCCCCTCTTCTTTTTTGGGGTTGTCCTGCTGCTGCCGCCGGTGCCCGCCCTGCCTTCTTCCTGTGTGTACTCAGGTGGTGGGTGCTTCTGTGTGCCTGTAGTTGATCGTTCACACTGATGTTCTCTGGGGCTCTCCTCTCCCCCCCATGCTTGCGTTACGTGGGTGTCTGATTGGTACTGGTCGGTCGGGCGCTGTGGTTCCTGTGTTCCTCTTTCTTAGTCTGTGTGGTCAAGTTTCTGTTCCTGGCCTGCGGCCTTGCCGCCTGCCCGACCCAGGCTGTTCTCTGGGGCGGGCATGTCGCAGGGCTTCTCCCTTTGGTTTCCTTCTTTGGGAGTTGCCCCTGCTTTTGGCCGCTCGAACTTGGGGGTTGTTCCTCTCCGGTGTTGGCTTGGGTTCCTGTCGCCTCTGTGGGGGCTGGTTCCTTTTGTTTCGCTGGCTCTGCCTTGTTGCTTGCTCCTGGTTGTAAGGGGTCTTCCTGCCTGCTGGCTTACGCCTTGCCATCTGCTTCTCTTCTGTCTGAGTCGCTTCTCGCTTCTCCTTGGATGGCCTTGGCTTTGCTGCGGGCTGGCTGTTGTGGCCTTGCTCCGGTTGTTTGTCCTGGTTCTTCTCCTCCGCTTTCTGGCTTCCGTGGGATTGGTCGACGTTTGGGTCTCCTGGTTCCTGGCCCTGTTCCTCCGGTCCCTGGGGCTGCGCCTGGGTACTTTTTCCTCCCATTGGATGTTTGCGGATGTCGTGCCAGGGGCTCTCTGGTGTGCTCTGTCCCCTCTGCCTGCGCTTGGGGGGCTTGTGCTGCCTTGGGTGCGGCGGTCTGTTCTGTTCCTCCCTGCCTGCGCCTGTTCTCGTCTGTTCCCTGCAGTTTTACTGGGTCGGGCCTGGTTGGTGCCTGGTTGGGCGCCCGTCTGGGTCTTCCTGGTCCTGTGGGTTTCCGTTTGCTCGGGCCTGGGGCTTCTGGTTTTGTCCCGTGGCCTTCTGTGTGCTTGGCCTGGATGCTTCTGCGACCCACGCTTGCCTTTGGCTTGCTTCTGGTGGTTCCTGGCCGGCCCTCCTTTTTCTGCTGTGGTGCCTGCCTGGTTGTTCCTGGCTGGGGCCTCCTTGCTGCTGCCGTATCCTGTCTGCCCGCCTGTTCGTCGGTTTGGTGTGCTGTCCCTGTGCTCCTCTGTGTGCTCGTTGGTGGTGCTTGGTCGGGCCGGCTTGGTGCCTGCCTGGCCTCCTGGGACTGCTGGGTGCTGTTGGCTTCTTGGTCCATCTGCTCTCGGGGGTGTTTGCTCCCTGGGTTGTTCTGGTCTCGTCTGGTTCCCTTGGTGGGTGCCTTGCGGGGGTTTCTGCTGCTGCTTCCCGCTCCTGCTTGTTGGGCTCCTTTTTGGGCTCTGCTTCCTTGCTGGTCTCTCTTGGTTCCTGGCGGGGTGTTCTGCAGTTGGGGCCGCTTTCTGGTGGTTCCTTCTGTGCCTTCTTCTACTGCTGGTTCTCTTCCCGGGCTTGTTTACCCGGTGTTGTGGGCCTGTGTGGGGTTTTGTGGCTCCGGTTCTGCTGGCTTCTTGCTGGTTGTGTGTCCTTGGGCTGTGCCTTGTTCTGGGGTCTTGGCTCGCTTCTTCCTCCCTTACTTTCCCGGGCTTTGTCCCTGGTGTGGGTGTGTTTGGGTGCCTCTCCCCCCTCCCTCTCTGGTTGGGGTGCGGTTCTGTGGTACTCTTGCCTCTGCAGGTCCCTCCCTCATGGCTGCGGGTTATCTGCGGTTTTCCTGCTACTTGGTCGTCTGTTTTCTGTTTCCTCCTGCTTCCGCTTTGACCTTCTGTGTGGTCCGGCAGTTTTGTGCTGGTGGTTCCCGTATCCTCCTGCCCTTTTGTGTTGGTCTGGGCACTGTGTGGGATCCTTCTGGGGTTTGCTTGGGCCTGCTGTTCCTCCTGCGTGGTCAGGTTGCTTGGCTCTGGTCCTGGCTTCCTGGTTCTATTGGCGTTTGTTGCCCTGTTTTTTTGCTGTTCGCTTGGCTCCTCTTCAGTGTTGTTGGGTTCGGGCCTTGTGGTTTTGGTCTGGGTGCTGGCTCCCAGGGTCTTTCTTTGCGCTGCTCCTGCCCTTGCTGCTTGCCTGGCCTGGGTATGGGGTTCCTGGCCGGTCCTGTGCCGTGTGGGCACCTTCTTTTTGTGCTGCCCTCTTTGTCTAGTTGGTCGGCTGCTGGGGTTTCCCGGTGCTCTGTGCTCCCCTCCTGCCTTGGGTTCTCCCCTTTTGGGGTTGGGGTTTTCTTGGGTTGTGGTTGTTGTCACTGTCCATGCCCTTGTTCGGTTATTGGCCGCCTTTTCTTTGGCTTTCCTCCGGGTGGTCTAGTCTTCCTGGTGGGTCTGCCGGGTCCTGTGTGCCTTCCTGCTGGTTCTGTGCTTGGCGGCCTTCTCCGGTGTGTTTTGGCGGGTTTTTTTGTGTACTGCTCCTGGTCCCGGTTGCCGGTTTTTCGGGTTGGCGACCTCCTTTTCTCTGGAGCCCTGGCCTTTTTTCTTTGTCTCCGGTCCTTGTCCCTGCTGTCCTGTTCTGGGTTCCGGGCCGGTTGTTTCCTGCGGTCTTCCTTCCCTCCTTCTCGGTGCTCCCTTGGGTTGCTGCTTTTGTTGTGGTTTCCTGGGTGTGCTTTTGCGTGCGGAAGGCCGGGTTTTCTGCTTTGGTATTCTCCACTTTGTTTATGAAGGTGTCGAGGATGGAGGGACCTGGGGGTAATGTCCTATTACTTACCGGTAATCTTCATTACTCCGGGTCCCGTAGTCATCGACACCTTCATACGTCCATCCCTCCCTCCCTCCCGGACGGCCGGCCTTCCTGTCTTGGCTTTTTTTGTACAGGAGGGCTGCTGGGTAAGTACTGCTTATGTACTCCCGGGGGGAGGGGCAGTATTAGTGTCCCAGCATTCCTCTTGTTTTTTTCTGTCGGGAGATGGTCATCTCCACTTTGTTTATGAAGGTGTCAAGGACTACGGGACCCGGAGTAATGAAGATTACCGGTAAGTAATAGGACAACACACAAAGGAGGGGCTTTTCCAGAAAAGCACCAATAAGAAGCCAGTATTTCTCAATGCCACAGAGAGTAACCAATGGCAATCGGTGGTTTACCAAACCCCACAAAAGAGATATAACAGGCCGAACGAGTACAACCTAAAAAGGGATCCTCTTCCTCCTGTTAAAAAAACAACCTTGACCCAAGAGTTCTTGTAATCTTTAAACCCATTATACACGTACTGCTCATGGCCAAGATCCTGGAGAAGAGTGTCACTAATCAACTCTTCTCCTTCCTAGAACAGAATCAGTGTCTTTCCCCTTTGCAATCTGAATTTATGCCTTTAAATGGGATTGCATCTGACCTAACAGTTTTTTTGGGTGACATATTTCAATTTTTTGATGAAGGAGCAGGTGGCCTGCTGGTTGTGCTGGACTTGTCAGTATCTTTCAATACTACAGACCACTTCAGCCCTCTAGATCGAGTCTCCTTAGCAGACAATGTGAACACACACTCAATTACATGGTTTAGATATTTCCTTTTTGAACAATCACAACGGTTTTCATTGGGCTCTTTCTCTCAGAAAGTTGGTCCATTATGTGGGGTTCTTCGTGGGTCACCTTTGTACCTGACCTTATTTAACATCAAATTAGCTGCTTTGTTATTTTTGATAGATGTCGGTGAGGCTACAGTATTATTCAGATTAAGTCTAATTTCAGTTATTAGGGCACAGAATTGCTTCAATTATTCCATTGGAAATCATTGTTGAGCAATGGCGCAGGGAAAAGCTAAATATTAACAAAATAGAGGTTATCGTTTTGGGACCAAAGGTTGATACAATCTGACTCCTAATCCAGAAATATGTGCACAACCCATTAGAGCTATCTTCATATTAAAGATCCTGAGTATTGTCTTTGATTCCTATATGACCCTCCAAACTTAGACACGGTACACAGGATCTTTTAGAAGTGATAACTTCCCTACGCTCCCAGGTGTCCTTTTGGATCTCACCAACCGCGGTCTGTAGTAGGAGTACCTGCCGGGCGGTGACTTGGGGAGGGAAAGGGGCAGGGTGGGGGTAGTAAACTATGGATTACGGAGGTTTACAGGTAAGTAAACATATAAATAAATCAAATGAATTTCATTGCGCGCACTGCATCGCAATTGGGGATGAAACGCATGCAACGAAATTTGTTTGATTCATTTATATATTTACTTACCTGTAAACCTCTGTAATCCATAGTTTACTACCCCCCACCCTACAGACCGCGGCTGAACCTCACTTCTGATCTCTGTAGCTGGACGCCTCGCTATACCAAAAATGGTGATGCTCCCAAAAACTTTACTTCTTTACCAATCTGCCATTGGTAGTCCTGATGTGATATTTTAAAACACTTAACACTATACTTACAGATTTATTTTGGAGAAATGGCCAAAGGTGTATAAGGCTGGCGAAACAGCAGTTGCCGTCTGAAAGCGAAGGGATGAGAGCGTCAGATTTCAAATCTTACTGTCTGGCTGGCCAGATGCGGTGGCTTCCATACTGGTTGGGTGGCAGTAACCTGCAGGAAAAAATAGTTGACACCACCAATTTGCTAAACTAAAAGCCATCATTCCTCTACTTTCTCCCACCCAAAAACCCTTGGTTGTGGGAGCTGCCATAAATGCAAACCTTGACTACTTTTGTGCTCTGTATTCAGGCCCCCCATATGCAGATCAACCGTGTACAGAGGGCACAAAATGCACACAGAAAGTAATTTCAGACCCCTGCAGCCCACCTGTCACCTGAATGGTTATGATTCAAAAATATAAAATGCACTCACAGTGAATTGCAATTGGCTGCTGGGCAATTGCCATGGATGATAAGAAAGCAGAAATTCCCAAGCAGAGAACACCTTTGTTTTGTAATCGACTTTATAATCAACAGTTATTACATTTCTCTAGGATACAATGGGGCATATTTACAAGAGCCTAACGCCACAGGAACGCCACTTTGTGTGGCGTTCCTGTGGCGTTAAGCCCTTCATGTTAATTACAAGGTGGCGTTAAGTCACTTAATGTGGCTAAACACCGCCATGTAAACTAGGCCCACCTTTCACTCTACACTTAGCGGGAAAGGGTAAGCAATGGGTGTTGCGTTTGGCGTTAATCTGCGCAACAACCATTGATTTTGATGCTGCCCACGATTTACAAGGGTGGCCTAACCAGGAGGCAGCGCCAAAATTAAGACCAGGGAAAACATGGTGTAAACATGGTGAAAAGAGGACAAATGCTTAATTTATCCTCATTTTGCTGTGTCTATGTGTGCTGTGCAGCACACATAGAAACAGCAAATCGTCATGAATGGTTGTTTATGTGCAGGGAGGTACACCTTCCTGCACACCATCATAAAAAATAATGATTTGCAACTTCTATGTGTGCGGCACAGTGCCGCACACATAGGAGTTTAAAATCGAAATTCTGGATTATTTATGTGCAGGAAGGGACACCTTCAGATACACAATCATTCCCCTCAACGCAGACATCCTTGCACTATGGTGCAGCTAGATTTAGCACCAGTGCTAAGGGAAACACATGGGTGCTCCACATTCTTCTGAATACAGCGCTTTCCTGCATTTTCGGAATGGCGAAGCGTGGCATTAGTAATTTTTGCTTAACATCACGCTTCGTCAATATCTTGTAAATATGCCCCTCTGTAGTTTGTTTTTTGCCTCTAACCTATTACCTTCTCCACCGTGTAATTATCTGATACTTAGAGCAGCGATTTGCAGTTTTCAGAGAACCTACCTGGGCTCAGCTACTGCTCAAAGTGAATAAATCCCACTCTTCGTAAGTTGTTTATGAATATTGCATTGCTTGATCTTGAACTTTAAATTAGGAACAATTGAATTTCATTTTAATAAAATATAAACCTAAGGATACAAACAATATAAAAGACTCTTGAACAGTGGACTGTATTCTAGTTGCCTACTAATGGTGCACAGCAGAACACTTTGGCAACTGTAGAGCACTACTCTAAGCAATTGCCATTTACGCTAGACACTCACTCCAGCTTGTCCAACTGCTTCATCATCATCACAGACCTGCATGGACCATCCTGAACATGGAGCTGAGGGATACCCATTTCCTCATGGCTAGGACTCCAGTGAGGCTTCCCAAGCCACAGCAGGTATGCACTATTGCTGCTTCTGTCAATGTTGTGTGGCTGCCACAAACCCCAAGGAGTCCTGAGAATGCAAGACCGGTCTAACCCTCACCAGAGATCAGAGGCTGGTCCAAAAAAATATGCTTCAAGTGCAGGTGAGCTTTCTGAAGCACTCACTATTCCTGGCAAGCAAACTCTACTGTCTTTTCAACATTTTTTTTACTCCCCTATCCCACTTAGCAGTCCCAAGGACCAAGTAGTCTCCAGTTGACATGAGCAGGGGTCCATCACAGCGTTGCCCCCAGTGCCTTGCCAAGCAAACAAAAAGTAAAACGATTCCAGCTAGTGCATGGAGGGGCAGGATAAGGGATGGTGGAGGAGGAGTCCATGTGCACTCCCTAAGTGTTCCTGTGTGTTTGCCCAGCCGTCTCAGGCCGACCGAAACACACATGCGCACGTAGGTTTCTCCACCCCGGCTGCATTGAGCAGTCGGGCCGGAAAAACCCCCACAGACTCCCTGGCCCGAGCAGGACGTCTTTCCTGCCTGCTCAGTCCATCCCCGTGCTGCAGCACAGGGATTGCCCGGGAGTCTGTCCCAGTGGCTGCTGGGACCCAGGAAGCAGAGGCCAGCAGGAGCGACGAGACGTGACGCTGGAGGTGGTCGTCGGCGTCAGGTACGTTTTTAAAAATTATTAATAACCTGTTGTCCTCCAAACCCGCACTTGCTCTCCCTAACCCGCCGCCACTATAGGCCATAACTAGTTAGTGATCATGAACCGTATAGTAAAGGTGATCAACTTTAACAGGCAGGTTGATAGTCAGATCCTCACTGGAGAGATAACATCAGGCCTTTGTTTACTGAAAGAGAACGATTATTCTTTCATTGTGAACAGTGTTTCACAATGACCAATGGAATGCCCCAAACAACACTATATTAGGCATTAGTGTCTGTTGCCATGGTAGTTTTATTATCTGCAGATATTGATAACATACCGGGATGTCATGGTTCAAGGATGCATGGAGAGTGGCAACAAGAAAAAAACAAGCATTGTCAAAGCCAATAAGTTTCTTCTATGCGAATTCTATTGGCTTTCTTAATGTTTTTTTTTACAGATTGCAGGGCAGTTGAGCTGCTGTGCAATATAACTTAAAGCACAAAAAAGAGAAAGCACCTTGACATGGGCAATAGGCGGTACGTATTGGCTTTGTGAATGCTTGTTTTTACTCACAGTGTCATAGAAGTGTTTTATTATGAGCTTCCTGCCCCTCCAGCTACTCTCAACAATTAACAATCACATCTCAAAGACAAAAAAATGAATAGGGTGCTGTTGGCAATGGGGGTCTCTAATTGGCATAGGCTTGCAACCTGTCCAAGTAGGGACCCTCCCTTCTCGTGAGGATAAAGGAGTTACAAACCTAGATAATACCCCTGATTACCCCCTTAGAAGTTTGGCATGAGGAGACAGGCTTATCTCAGAGGCAATGTGTAAAGCTTTTGTACCCAAACCACAGTAACACAGTGAAAACACTACAATTAGACATCACATCAGTTTAGAAAAAGTATCTTTATCGAAAACAAAACAAGACCAAAATGACAAAAATCCTAAACACAACTCAAAATATGACTTTTAAAAGGTTTTAGCAATTCTGTCCATTGATGCGTATGTTTTTCACAAAGTACCTTAGGATGCATCAAAATTCACCAAAGAAAGCAGCCGCACATGAGCTAGGAACGGGAAAACCCAGGCATGCATCGATTCCTGAGTCCTTGGGGAGGTGATGGGTTGATTCTACTGCACGCAGTGAAAAGGTTCCGTTGGCTCCGGACTGTAAGGGGAGGTGATGTGTGGAATTCTGGATGGCTCGGGTCTGAGAGTGTCGAACTTGGTGCACACGGTTCGATGCTTGGAAAATCCAGGTGCTGCAGGTCAATGCAGCGGCGATCTAGGCGCTGCGTTGATTTATGCAGCCGCAGACAGGTGATATGTTCATTCTTCCAGGCACACAGCAGGGCCTGCGTCGGAGTAGGAGCGGGGTCTCGGACTTTAGAGACTCGACGCTCAGGCCTCAGGCAGCGGTGGTTTCTTGAGCAGAGAACAGACGCTGCATCGATCTTTTCAGGCACATCTCAGCGATGCGTCTGTTTTTCGGCCGCATGGCAATTTGCGGCAGGAAAAACAGCACTGGAAGGGCGATGTATACATTTTCACCAACAGGAACAGCATAACAACCTCCAAGGGCCCAGAACAGGAATTGGCACCAAAAGGCAGGTCCGAACTTCCAGCAGTGGAGTTCCAGGATGTTATAGTTGAAGTCTGTGTGTCCCTGAGACTTCTTAACAGGAGGCTAGCTCTACATCTGGTGCATGGGGAATCTTTTCATGTAGGCCAACCCAGGAAAGTCCAGTCTTTGTCCTCTCCAGCAGAAGAAGCAACTACAGGACAACATAGTAAAGCAACACACACCAAAGGGGCAGTACTCCTCGTCACAGCTCTTTAGCTCTTGCCAGAGGTTCCTCTTGACCCAGAAGTGTTCTTATGTTCTGGGGTCAGAGCCCCAATACTTATACTACTTTTAGCCTTTGAAGATAGCACTCCTCAAAGAAAGTCTCTCTTGCTCACCAGAACCAGTTATATCCTGCACTGGCCAGGCACACTACATAAGGTGGAGACAGCATTTTGAAAGGCAGTCACGCCTTATTCAGGTGTCAGTGACAAATCCTCCCACCACTCTAGCTCAGGAAAGTCCATCAGGATTTGAAAGGCACTCCTCACCTCCCTTTGTCTGACTGTCTAGAGTGAATGCACAAACAGCCCCTGTCATCCTAAACCAGACGTTGATTCCACAGGCAGGCAGAGACACAGGATGGTTAAACAAGAAAATGCCCACTTTCTAAAAGTGGCATTTTCAAACACACAATTTAAAAACCAACTTCACTAAAATATGTATTTTTAAATTCTGAGTTAAGGGAACCCAAACTCCAAATCTCCATCCCATCCCAATTGAAAGTTACACTTGTAAGAGGCTACAAGGCAGCTCCAATGATAACCTATGGGAAAGATATCCTTTCAATAGTGAAAAATGAAATGGGCAGTATTTCTCAGGACATGTAAAACACACCGGCACATGTCCTACCTTTCACATACACTGCACTCTGCCCATTGGGATACACTGGACCTACCTTTGGGGTGCCTTCTTTGTAGTAAAAGGGAATATTAGGGCCTGGCAAGTGGGTGCACTTGCCGGGTCAACATGGCAGTTTAAAAACTGCACACACAGACACTGATGTGGCAGGTCTAACACACATTTGAAAGGCTGTTTGTGTGGGTGGCACAATCAATGCTGCAGGCCAACTAGTAGAATTTGATTCACAGGCCCTGAGCAGACACAGTGCACACTACTAGGAACCTATCAATAAAGCAAATTTGCCAATCAGGGATAACCAACCATAATCACCACAGGAAGCACTTTCACTTTGGCACTGATCAGCAGTGGCAAAATGACTAGAGCACCTAAACCAGCAAAAACTCAATCCAGCACAAAGTCAAAAATACAGGAGGTAGAGGCAAAAAGACATGGGGAACCTTGCCAAGGATGCCAGGTCTCACAGGCAAAATGTGCCAGTCATTATTAAACATATTTGAGAGATGCCAATTCCTGAGCTATTAGCCTTATCAATGTGAATGTATTTTAGCCATGTTCTCTAGCAGCACAGCTGCTGATCAGCATGGCAGAAAGTCACTGAAAGCCAAGAATCACAGGATGCTGCCCAACGCAGTCGTTTTGCCTCCCATTTCAGTTTATTTTCCTAAGACAATAAAGGGCTATGATGTGACCTGCGAGGCTGCATCATAGTGCTTCTTACAATCACTTTAAGCCATGCTGAAGAGCGGATCTGCTTCTAGACAACATGGGTAAAAGACATTCACATTGAAAAGGCCAATAGCTCAGGCATTCTTGATTCTATTAGCAATGCAAATGCTAGTTTGGTGTTGACGTGGTCTTGCTGAACAAATGTGGAAGTGAAAGTGAGAAACAGTTGATGTTGGGGATATTAAGTGATTTGCTCGTAGTCACAGGTTTGAGTTTCGGCGTCGGATTAACATCCTTGATTAAAGGCAAATCACTTAATATCACTGTGCCTACAAAAATGAATGTGTCCTTGTGTACATAAACTGGTGCTAATGTAAAGCACTCAAATACCTTCAGGTGGTGCAGCCTCCAAACTCGCTTAATCACAAAGAAAAAGGTAGTGCCATAAAAGGAGGAGGAAACGTTTATAGGGTGCACTTGGTTCAAGCTCTACTGATAACAAAACACAAAAAGAGAAAGACAAACACAACAGGAAATAGCATTCTACAAACAACAGCATGCAAGGAAAACAGTGACAAACATACGAACAAATGGAAAGCAAGGGTGTGCTGTACCCCTTTTAAGATTGTTATTATTTTAATCCAAAAGACTTTGCAAGCTCAGCACATGCGCTGTGTAGGTGAAACCTAAAAAAACAGCTTTGCTTACTATGTGGACAGTGTCACCACTACGATATTTAGAGGCAGGATAAAGTAAGAATAGGATGCTGCCTGAGGCTGCCATCACAAGCAGATGCCAGATTGCAACCAAAGATCCCAAATATAGTCCTATTTCTGAAGAAAAAGATGCCTCTAATGGTTAAAAAAACATTTTATCTGGGACTCCAATAAATGCACTGCAAAGCTATCTGCGGTGTGTACTTTCCAAGACTGGTACCATTATAAAGCAGTGTGAATCCGTGAAAAGTAGGTGACATACAGAACTCTGCAGTGTGTGCTATTTTAACGGTGTGTCTTCTGTGGCATCATTTCAGCACAACCACTGACTAATGCTATTGAATCACAGGTTCACTGACAAAATATCGGTGTTAAAAATCTAGAAGTAAAAAATATTGATGCAAAAATATAGAATGCAAAATTATCGACTCCCTATACTTAAACAGGTAAGTACAAAAATATCAGAAAAAATATTGATGTAAAAATTATAGTTGTACAAAATATCGAATTTCATATGTATATATATATATTCACTGAAAAAAACCATAGGTTATAGACCATATATAGTTAGGAATTAGCATTTACAAAACCTTGAAAATTCACTGAAAAAACCATAGGTTATAGACCATATATAGTTAGGAATTAGCATTTAAAAAACCTTATTTTACTCACACAAAACCATTGAAATTCCATATATAGTTAGTTGCACTAACTATATATCGCGCACCCGCAATCCACTGCTGATGATGTCACATATTACATCATTCATGACATGGTCAGTGACATCACTGATGACATCACTGATGACATCTCAAATGACATCACTGATGACATCGCTGATGACAACATCCAGTGACTGTATGTTTCTGTAAAGTTAAAATGTGTCTTACATATTGAAGAATGAGTGGAAGTATAAGTGTCTGGACAAAGGATTTAGTAGGTGCATGACTGAATGTATGAGTGAGTGATTAAATGTGTCTCACTGAGTGCATGGGTTAGTGACTAAAGTGTCTTAATTTGTGCATCATTATGTCTGTTGTTCTGTAAACTGCTGCATGTGTTGATCAGTAGCTATATGATTAACTATATGGGTTACTGATTGATTGTCCAAGTATTTGTATGGGAGACTGAGTGTGTGTGTGGCTGGCTGGGAGGTGTGTGACTCTGTGCAGATCAATGTGTACTTATATCAATGATTGTATAACAAGGTAAGTATGTGTTAGTATATGTTTGAAAATGTAAGGTGCTCTATGTTTAACTGTATAGACAAGAAAATGGAAGTGTGATTGATTCTTTACAGGACTGACTAGGTGTGTGAGTAACTCCATGGATGAGTGGCAGAGTGTGAGTGTCTGTATAGGTGTATGAGTGCATATGATAGTGTTGTAAAGATGAGTGATTGTATGTATGAATGATTGTATGGGTGAATGAGTGAATGTGTGTGTAGACGTAGGAATCAGTGAGTACATATGTAGTAACTAGTATTGGTGTGTCAATGGTTTCAAAAATTATACTCTGTATTTAACACTGGGTGAAACAGAGGTTATATTAAAATGTGAGGAGATGCATTGTATTGTCACATGAATGATATCATCAGTGATGTGGTCATTGATGTCAAATGAGATGTCATCAGTGATGTCATTTGAGATGTCATCAGTGATGTCATCAGTGATGTCACTGACCATGTCATGAATGATGTAATATGTGACATCATCAGCAGTGGATTGCGGGTGCGCGATATATAGTTAGTGCAACTAACTATATATGGAATTTCAATGGTTTTGTGTGAGTAAAATAAGGTTTTCTAAATGCTAATTCCTAACTATATATGGTCTATAACCTATGGTTTTTTCAGTGAATTTTCAAGGTTTTGTAAATGCTAATTCCTAACTATATATGGTCTATAACCTATGGTTTTTTCAGTGAATTTCAATGTTTTTTTAATAGCAAATATCATAAGCTGTCGAATGTCAAGTACGTGGTAAGTGAAAACATTTTCGTGTTTATGCACACTGATCTGCTTTGAATGGTGCCCCCCCCCCTCATTTCTATTAGGAGTACTCTCTCTTTGCACATAGTGAAGGGTAGTTAACGCAGGCCTTTGCCCCCGTTGTAATACGTCGTGCCTGCTTCTCTCTCCATTTGATTGATTGTTATCCAAGTATTTACTGTTTTAGAATTGGTTCTCTTTGGTTCATTCTCTATTTACAAACAAACACAGAGTCGCAATACTCTGTTTAGTCTTTGCAGATAACGAAAAATCGTGTAAAAAAAAAAGAAAAGGAATCGAGCAAAATCAGTAGGCCACTAATGGGATCTCTTTTTGACCTCGCTAAAATAGAAACATTAGGAACAACCCCTCATGACAAATACAAAACTAGTGAAATGAACTGAACTCCACACAATGATGGCTGCAAAACAGCTCGGCTCCGCCACCCACCCCGCCCAAAATAACGATAAAGAGCGGCTGCCATGATTGGTTGCGGAATGGCCACGACGGAGCTACGAAATGGTGCTGCTCTCATGCTAACCCCAGCTTCAGTCTGAAACATCCAGAAACACTGTAGACTACCAATTCGATCAGTTCCGGTAGCGCCCCAATGTAACCCGGTAGAGAAGAACTAGCCCTCCCCTCTTTGACTAATGGTTCTTGTTGCCTGTCCCTTCTGTTGTCATTTAACAGAACTATTTAGCCTGCTGAAAGGGGTTGTGTTCCGACCGCTGGTTGGTGGAGACATTTTGACTATATTCTGGACCTGCGTTGTCGCGTAATGCGTCATATGACGCGCCGCGTTAGCGCATCCGGAAGTCATCCGGGGCGCGCAGCGCGTAACGTAAGCATAACAAGTCATGTGACTTGTTAATAAAACTTTTCATTGGTTCATTTTACTTTTCTTATTCTAATGATGAAAGGCTTGGTCATATGACCTAAAAATTACGCTTTTTATTACTTCCGAACATTATTTTTTCTTAAATATATGTTATAATGTTCCAGGCTAATGTACTTTCCCGGAAAATTTACAACTGTCCTGCAAGTAAAATATATTCTTTTTTCGAGAAAAAGAGCGTTTCTTCGTCCCATGACGGAGCCGTTGAGCAAAAGAGGGTCGACCTGCTGTCGTAGTCGCCGATACGCCTGAATATGAGATTCTTATCGATCACTTTATGTTGCAGGAATAGAAAACACAACAGCCCTTGACCATTTATCTTTACTGCGTTCCTTCGTATTATACCTTTTACCCTTCATGTAATTGGTCTGCTTTATTTCACTTGCCTTTTAATGATTCTAAAACAGTGACTATTATTAAAAACTTTACCAATGTATATACTACTACCATGTTTTCTTTTAAAAACCTTTATTGTGAAAATTTAATTATACAAATACGAGCCTATAACCACGTGGGCCGGCCACGGAGCAAACTGTAATCGTATATGATGAGTAGACATTTACACTGTAGAGGAACGTAACGGGCGGGCCATTAGGTTGCAAGAACTAAGGTGTCTAACAGTTACGGAATCGGTGGACGTACATTTTATAATTAAAATACGACAGGGCCAGTTACAATAAAATTATCTAGATGTACATTTGCGGGCAAGTACCATGGGTGACGTTAATTCGAACTTTCAATAGTACAGTAATCAATAACACATCAGAACTTAATATCAATAGGGATGTCGAAATATTCAATCAATTCTCGTCCCCGCCCGCCATGTGCTTCAAAACTGCATACGTATCTCGTGATTTCAAGGTTCTGCAACCAGTACACAACAAGGAGTTACGAGTCCCATTTATTCCGGCGCCATTTTGGGCGAGGACGGGCAGGTCCAGGATATAGTCAAAATATCTCTACCAACCATCGACTATGATGATGTTCATATGCTGTATTTATTAGAGTAACACTCATCTGTCCACATGAAATTAATTTGCCACAATCTAAACATGTCATTTTAATCTTTCCAAAGTTCCTCTAAATATTTGGGACCGTTTCCCTTGCCTCTGATGCTGTCAGTGCCACTTCTTTGATGAATGTACTAGCAGGTCAGGGGTTCTCCTCCAAATCTCTCTTTTATGCAGCACTATAATTAATTGGTGCCACCTCTCCATATCACGATGCATGGTATAGTTACCATAACTATATATTTTTTCGGTTCCTCTGGAGAGTTCATCGTGGCAGATGAAGCGTGTAACGTACCGGGCATTTACCTTTTTTTGCATGTACAGGAAAGGAAAAAAAAATCGAGCGTCCGAGTTCTAAGGTGTCCCAGGGCCATTTTAGTGGACCAGGCCCAAATCCAAAGAACAGGCCGCCATTTTGAGAGTCCTGTTGCAGCCGCCTGTCGCTGTAGCATCAAGAGCAGCCGAAACTCAGCTGAATGGCAACTGAAACGGTAAAGGGGCGCCCCACTACAGCAGACGAGCCTCCACCTAGGAAGGCCCGTTCACGCCGCCTCCCCCCCCCCCTTCGGGCACCCCACGCCGTTATTCGGAGCAGTATTGTAGGATGGCCACACCAGTGCGGCAACTTGCTAGACATCACCTCGGTGGTAACTGAATCTCAACGCCTTGTGGTGTCTTCTATTCAGAAAACATTGTTATGCTGCCTTCGACCTATTCGCCGCAAGTGCGCACGCAACTCAGCTGCATAGCTTGCTAGACACCACCTCGGTGCTAACCGAATCTCAGCGCCTTGTGGTCTCTTCTAGTCCAAAAAAATTGTTGCGCTGCCTTTGTCCCCATTCGCACATCGGTCCGCTACTGACGCCATCTCACAGGCTAATGGGGCGCCCCACGCCGAGTTTCAGCATTGTAGGATGACCACACCAGTACAGCATCTTGCTAGACATCACCTCGGTGCCATCCGGATCTCGGCACCCCACTGCAGATGAAGTGCCTCTCAACTATGAAACCACCACGGTGACATCCGGATCTTGGCGCGTTGTGCTGCCTTCGGCCTATTCGCACATCGGTCCGCTACTGACGCCATCTCACAGACTAATGGGGCGCCCCACGCCGAGTTTCAGCATTGTAGGATGACCACACCAGTACAGCAACTTGCTAGACATCACCTCGGTGCCATCCGGATCTCGGCGCCCCACTGCAGATGAAGTGCCTCTCAACTATGAAACCACCACGGTGACATCCGGATCTTGGCGCCTTGTGCTGGTTCCGGCCTATTCACACATCGGTCCGCTACTGACGCCATCTCACAGGCTAATGGGGCGCCCCACGCCGAGTTTCAGCATTGTAGGATGTGTGTGGTGTAGGCATCGTAATGCAGCTGCATCCCCAATAGAGGCACTACGTTTAAAGTTCAAAACAATGATTCTGAAAAAGTTCAATTGTACGTTTTCGTAGTTTTAATTGTTGAAAGCTTAATACAGTTTTCTTTGTGGATATTCACATCATATCACATCCGAGTTTAGTACATGGCGGTAAGGTAAAGAGAACGTCTCCGATGCATTTCGGGCAGGTAGCCCTTTGTCAAGGAGCGCTGTGGGGAAGACGAAAGGGTGGTAAGAACTAATGTGAGGAGCGGGCGGTGCGTTGTATTTTTAGAAAGTGCCGATCAATGAATGTGAGCAATTGAGCCTTAAAGGAGTGAGGGATGTGTGGCGAGTATCGTCAGCGCGTGACGGGTTCGGAGGAAGGTGAAGGGAATGGGCGCTTAATCCGCAGGTTGCAGGGTGAAAGATTCTACTTACTTCATACCGCGAGTGAAAAGACCTCAAACGTGGCTGGAAAGCATGCGGGCGGGGTGCCTGGAGTGAGTGTCGCGCACGGGGAGTTTTAGAATGAGGACGCTTGCAGGTGTTAGAGGAAGGACTAGGTGTAAGTGTAATGGGAAGTGGAAAGCTGGTGTGGGGGCCATATTGGAAAGGTGTATATACGCAGGAAAGTACAATGCATCATAGATAACACAGAAATAAACAAAGGAATAAATCAAAGATATAAACAGTTAAAGGTAACAACTCAGTTCAGTCCGGTCATTGAGACCGTACGGTTTAAGCGACTGCAAACGATAAATCCATTCCAACTCTCTCTGGAGTAAGAATTTGCGTGTGTCAGTTCCTTCTTTTTTGGAGATTGTTTCAAGGATAATAAATCGGAGTTGGGCAATGGAATGTTTTGCTTCAGCAAAATGGGTTGCAACATTGGATTTTTAATATTTCAGCCGGATGTTTGATTTGTGCTCGTTTAGTCGTGTTTTGATTTTGCGTTCGGTTTTACCGACATATAACTTGCCGCACGGGCATTTGAGTGCGTATATAAGATGCGAGGTATCGCATGTAGCATTCACATGTAATTTGATCGGATTGCCCTTCATTGGATGTCTAATTGTGTTTCCTTTTATGATGGAATTGCAGTGACTGCAATTCAGACATGGTTGAGTGCCTTTGTATATCACAGGTTTCAGAGTAGGTTTGGATAAGATTTCCTGTATATTTTTATTTCTTGAATAAGCGAATAGTGGAGGTTGTTGGAACATGTCCCGAAAATCTGGATCCACTTGTAAAATGGGCCAGTGTTTGAGGATGATTTTTTTATACATGGTACTGAATGTAGAAAATTTGGACACCAATACAATGCGTTGATTTATTTCTTTGGGCTGTTTGGATAGAGATGCATCTCTGGCAATTTTCTCCACTCTGGTTTGTGCCTCGGTTAGGACGGTTTCTGGGTAACCTCGCTCCAAGAAGCGATCATATGTTTCTTTGATCCGAAGTTTGGCTGTGTGTTCGTTGGATACTATGCGTTTAACGCGTAGCATTTGCGAATAGGGCATATGTTTCTTCAAAGCTCCCTGGTGGAAGCTGGAAAAGTGAAGAGTGTTATTCCGATCAGTAGGTTTCCTAAATAGGTCGGTGCTGATGCCATCAGGTGTAATTGTGACGTTCACATCCAAGAATGAAATGGTTCGGTCATTCATTTGCCATGATAGTTGAATCCGTTCATCTTTTTTGTTGAGGTTGGTAAGGGCTTCGTTCAAACTTTGTTCTGTGTCGCTCCAAATAAAGAAAAGGTCATCGATGTACCTTACGTACATGATGGTGTTGTTTTGGAAAGTGGGGTCTGCATAGATATGGCGTGTTTCAAAGTTTTCCATGAAGATGTTGGCATACGTGGGCGCTGCACAATTTCCCATCGCCATTCCGGACAACTCTAAGAACCATTGATTGTCATTATGAAAGTAACTGTGATACAGGGTGAACCCCATCAATTCCATTATAAAGGTTTGCATGTTGGGATCCATGTTGCTGTTGAGGAGGGCTGCTTCTATGGCTTCGATGCCACCTTGGTGTGGTATTGAGGTATACAGTGCACTGACGTCCGCCGTGCATAGTATGTATGACTTCTCTTTGTTAATCTGAATTTTGGACAGCATTGTAGGATGACCACACCAGTACAGCAACTTGCTAGACATCACCTCGGTGCCATCCGGATCTTGGCATCTCAACGCCTAGTGGTATCTTCCATACAGAAAATATTGTTGCGCTGCCTTTGGCCCCATTCGCACATCGGTCCGCAACTGACACCATCTCACAGGCCAACAGGGCGCCCCACGCCGACTTTTACCATTGTAGGATGGCCACACCAGTACAGCAAATTCCTAGACATCACCTCGGTGCCATCCGGATCTTGGCATCTCAGCGCCTTGTGGTGTCAGTCAGAAAATATTGTTGCGCTGCCTTTGGCCCCATTCGCACATCAGTCCGCTACTGACACCATCTCACAGGCCAACAGGGCGCCCCACGCCGACTTTTACCATTGTAGGATGGCCACACCAGTGCCACAACTTGCTAGACACCACCTCGGTGCCATCCGGATCTTGGCATCTCAGCGCCTTGTGGTGTCTTCTATTCCGAAAATATTGTTGCGCTGCCTTTGGCCCCATTCGCACATCGGTCCGCTACTGACGCCATCTCACAGGCCAACGGGGCACCCCACGCCGACTTTCAACATTGTAGGATGGCCACACCAGTGCGGCAACTTACTAGACACCACCTCGGTGCCATCCGCATCTTGGCGCGTTGTGCTGCCTTCGGCCTATTCACACATCGGTCCGCTACTGACGCAAACTCACAGGCCAACGGGGCGCCCCACGCCGACTTTCAGCATTGTAGGATGGCCACACCAGTGCTGCAACTTGCTGGACACCACCTCGGTGCCATCCGGATCTTGGCGCGTTGTGTTGCCTTCGGCCTATTCGCACATCGGTCCGCTACTGACGCCGCCTCACGTGCCAACGTATTTTCTCCGCATTTTATACCCTATGCCGCATAACAGGTCATGTGACTTGTTTATAAAACTTTTCATTGGTTCATTTTACTTTTGGTTTCCTAATGATGGAAGGCTTGATCATATGACCTAAAAACAACACTTTTCATTGGATGAAAACTTTTTTTTTTCCCCAAACGATGAAAGCCCCACCTTGTTTCTGGATGTTTCAGACTGAAGCTGGCCTCAGCATGAGAGCACCACCATCTTGTAGCTCCGTCGTGGTCATTCCGCGAGCAATCATGGCAGCCGCTCCCCACCAGAAGCCTACAGGAGTCGGGGGCCCCCAAAACTTTTGATGAATCCTCAAGGCGGAGGGGACGCTTTCGAGAATGGGGTCCAAGACCTAGCAGACAAGCGTCCGATTTCCAAGGTGTCCCAGGGCCATTTCAGTGGACCAGGCCCAAAAAGGAAACAGACTGCCGCCATTTTGAGAGTCCTGTGACAGCCGCCTATCGCTGCACCGCAAGAGTGGGCGCAACTCAGCTGAATTGCGGCTTTTGACACAGTGGACCAAAAACGGACGGAATGGCAACTGAAACGGTAAAGAGGCGCCCCACTACAACAGATGAGACTCCACCTGGAGAGGCCCGTTCACGCCGCCTCCCCCGGGGTGCCCCACGCCGTTATTCGGAGCAGCATTGTAGGATACCAAAACCAGTGCGGCAACTTACTGGACATCACCTGGGTGCCATCCACATCTCTGCGCGTTCTGCTGCCTTGGGACTATTCGCACAACAGTTTGCTACTGATGACCCACCCCCCGCGACGCCCCACGCCAGAAATCTGGACGTTGTGCTGCGTTGGGACTATTCGCACAGCCGACCGCTACTTCGTTGTTTTTCCCTAAAAATGTTTATATGTTATTACTGTTTTTGTTTTCTTGTATATATTTATAAGTTATTAAAGTTTTATAATCTTACTACTTTGTCGGAGTGCTATATATTTTTAATGTGACACATAATTGTAAAAACTTTGATGTACAAAGAGTCATCCCTGGAATCTTCCGCTTCAGGCTCAGTCCCCTCCCCAATCACAATACAGGATGGTTTTCAGATAATAGGAACGCGTCTGCTGTGACGGATCTCATCGAGTGTGGGCCTTGATCTACTATAACTCCTTTGAAGAGGGGTGATTCTTTACAGCTGGGGCCATAAACTACATCTGCAGGGCTAGCTGATACCCTAGGACCGGCCTGGACAATCGGACACAGAGGAAAAGGAGTGTCAGAGGGTGCGGTAGTGAATAGGGCGAAAGGGAGGTGTCGGGCGGGCACAGGGTGTGATTCTCAGGGAAGAGCAGCGCAGATGGGGGGAGGTTTATTACCCATGCATAAGACAGAGAGCGGGGGTGACCACTGCCTGGGGGAGATGCTTGCGAGGGTGGGGAGCCATGCTAAGGATCGACAGCGTGCACAGAGTGGGTCTGGTCAAGGCATCTAAAATGACTGCCGTGCACGACAAAAGTGTGGCATTTTAAAAAAGACAAGATGGCGCAGACAATGTTTTTCAACACTTCCTGATTTCCTTCGAATCGAACGTTAACAGACGTTGGGGCATATTACCAAAGTTAAGCGATATTTATCCCTAACGATGCTTAGCAACAATTTTTTTACCGCTAAGCATCGTCAGAAATTATCGTAGATAAACCTTGCTATTATCAAGGTTTATCGCAAATACGATAAAAAACGACCGCAATGCATTAATATCGCTGAAAACTCAGCGATATTCATGCATTACCGAGCTAATGCTCTTAGCCATGTTATCCACCTCCCATTGGATAACATGGCTAAGAACTGCTCAGGGCAGGTGCTAGCTTTTGGAGATATTCGCGCTTATCGCGAATATTTCCAAAAGTTGATAATAGGAGATAGCGATGTTAGCGACTGTTTCCAGTCGCTAACATCTTGGCATGCCCACTTTGCATGTCATTAGTGATAAATATCACTCACATGCAAAGTGGGGCCCAAGATGGTCGCTATCTCCTACTAGCCGTCGCTAACTGGTGTTAGCAACAGCTAGGTAATACAGATATAATTTTATCTCCGCGAAGCGGAGCGCTGTTACAGATATATATCTTGTTTTTGAACGTTAATTTCTCAAAATCCACTGAAGCACATATATTGAGACCTAGCAAAGGCACATCGAGCTACCAGTCCCTACAATTTTGCCAAGTTTCGTGCAAATCCATTCAGCCGTTCGATTATTATTATTATTATTATTTTTGCCCCGCGGGGCCCTTTTAAAACCTCCACATCAAACCTAAGAGGTCAAGGAGGATCTACTATGCCCCCTTATGGTCATTTGCCCCTTCGCTTTGGCCTCCTCTTGTCTCTCGATCCTACCGAGAGACAAGATGGCGGCCGCTACGGACTGTTTGCAATGTTTACAGACGCCGGAGAACCAATCAGCTTCGCAAACCTCCGTTACGCGAAGCGGAGCGCTGTTACAGATATATATCTTTTTTTGAACGTTAATTTCTCAAAATCCACTGGAGCACATATATTGAGACCTAGCAAAGGCACATCGGGCTACCAGTCCCTAATATTTTACCAAGTTTCGTGCAAATCCATTCAGCCGTTCGATTATTATTATTATTTATTTTTTTTGCCCCGCGGGACCCTTTTAAAACCTCCACATCAAACCTAGGGGGTCAGCGAGGATCTACTATGCCCCCTTATGGTCATTTGCCCCTTCGCTTTGGCCTCCTCTTGTCTCTCGATCCTACCGAGAGACAAGATGGCGGCCACTACGGACTGTTTGGAATGTTCACAGACGCCGGAGAACCAATCAGCTTCGCTTCACAAAGCTCCGTACCGCGAAAAGTCCACGAACCGGAGCGCTGCCCGGTCCGCTGTTACAGATATATATCTTTTTTTGAATGTTAATTTCTCAAAATCCACTGGAGCACATATATTGAGACCTAGCAAAGGCACATCGGGCTACCAGTCCCTACAATTTTGCCAAGTTTCGTGCAAATCCATTCAGCCGTTCGGGCTAAAAGTGAGGCCAACCGCCCTATGGAAAACTCAATGTTAAAAACACGTTTTGGGACCCCCCTTTTTTCTCGGCCCCCCCTTGACGAACCCCCCCCAAATTTTCAAGGGCTGCTCAGAAACAAAATGTGCCATTTTCCTGAAAATTTCAGCCAATTCCGTCCACAAACGCCAAAGTTATTAGAGATAGAATTTTCAAAAATCCCATAGAGAAAAAATCCTAACTATATATACCTACTGGCGACCGCCAGTAGGTAATATATATATATATATATTCAGCCAACAGGTCCTGAATCACAGCACAATGGATACCGCTTACACAGGTACAGACCACAATCCGCGAAAAGTTGAAGATATAAGTTGCTTTAGACTCCAGCATGACGCGTTTCGGCTGCGTCGCTGCAGCTTTTTTGCATATATATATATATATATATATATATATATATTGCCACACAGAGTTGCCTCAAGAGATGGAGCCCACACGGGTGAAATCTTGTGCATCTTTTTATTGGAGACTGCAACAGGGTATATGCACCGCCAGCAGCACACAGTTCATAAAAGTCAAAACGCCGACGCGTTTCGGGCTCCCGCCCTTCGTCACAGGCTGACTTTCAAATGAGCACACGCAGTCTGCAAGGACTCTATTAAGTTCAAGTACCCGCCCTGATGGGCGTTGCCGCGCCTGCAGCTTCCTGGTACTGGTAGTTTTACCTGGTATTCCTCAAGTGAGTGAGTCCTTCAGTTCAATAACGTGAGTTCATGCAGTGACGTCGGCGTTTTGACTTTTATGAACTGTGTGCTGCTGGCGGTGCATATACCCTGTTGCAGTCTCCAATAAAAAGATGCACAAGATTTCACCCGTGTGGGCTCCATCTCTTGAGGCAACTCTGTGTGGCAATATATATATATATATATATATATATATATATATATATATATATATATATATATATATATATATATATATATATATATGAATATGAAAAAGTTCCAATGCGAATCCAACAGTCTCACGATGCTCACAGGAAATGGACACGGACCCAAGGTCAGTGCTTCAAATTTCTTTAATCCTGATTGTCAAAGATGCGTTTTGGATCCACAAGCCTTGTTCACTCGACATTGGTTACTATCATCAGAGTGCTTTTAAAGTGCTAGTGCAGTAAATTACAAGTGACCACGTGACCAGCATAGTAATGGAACTGGAAGAAATCCTCACCCGAGGTAAAACCAATTGTCATAATGTCCGTTTTCTAACATGGAAAAATAAAAGTTATATCCGTTTTCAATGTCAAATACAATTTAAAGCTCACAAATAGTGGCAAAATAGATCACAATTACATTGGTTGACTACGTGAAAAAATTATTGCATTAACAATGGGCTACAATAAGATTAGTAAAACCATGTTACCACGTCACATGTGCTGAAATAAGTGGAATTTTGTGCAATAAGTGCAAAATGCAAAAATAAATCATGTTATTAAAAAACAACTGCTGACAACTGGACATGACTGTACATAGAGTTTAGGTAGCTCAATAATCCTAACTGTAAAATACAGAAATAATTAGAAAGATAATTTTTGACTATAAACATAAATCTTCATAAATGGCTATGATGGTGAGGTGAACAAAAATCATGGTCAAATACTCCTGGAGTCCATCGGGAATAAAAATCATCTATCTCTTACCTACATATACCACCCGCCTGATACTGATAATGGCTTCTGATATCATGTAGCTGTCGTATTCTGTGCTACCGATGTCATTTACCAATGCATTTAAAAATCTGCTTAAGTATTTGACAAAATTACAGCCGTTGCAAGTAAAAGTGAGTCAATTTACCCAAACGGATAGGTATCCATAGAGCCTATCTAAAATTTGGTCATACATATCTAATTGTAAACACAGACATATATGCACATGTAAATAAATAAATAAATAAGAATGCAAAGTGCAATTACGTGCTGATATCACCAAACAGTTTCTGTGCAAATGAGCCATAAGGCAATCTATAAAATCTCTAGGGGGCACATGCATCAAGATTGCATTTTGCGATTCCTTAATTGCGAAAAATAAGGAATCGCAATCAAGGAATTGCAAACTGTAATGCATCAAGAAATCGCTTAAAAAATAGCAATTTCTTAAAATTCCTTAATTGCGATTCTCTAATTGAGAATCACAATTAAGGAATACCCCCCATCCATTCCTAGAAGGAATGAATGGGAAGACATTCTTAATTTGCGATTCACCATTAGAAATTCGCAAATTAAGAATGCTATTTCAAGGGTGCAGGGGTGTCCAAAGTACACCCTGTTGCACCCCTGAAATCTGCCTATAAGTACATTTTGCACACACGCATGCCCCAAGGGCATGTGTTTGTGTAAAATGGAACTTTGAAAAATGCACTTTAGTGCATTTTTCAAAGTTTTCGCAAATTACCATGAAGGTCAACTTCATGGTAATTTGCTCCCCTTATTTGCGAATTCGCAAATTTTTTAAAGTTTGATGCATTGCATGTAAGGAATCTCAATTTGAGATTCCTTAAATGCAATCACAATTTAAGAAATCGCAATTTTGTGATTTCTTAAATTGCGAAATTACAAAAATGTTAATGCATCCCAAATATTGGAATTGCATTGGCAAACGGCCGAATTTTGCGATTCGCACCATTTGCGCATGCAATTTCCTTTGATGCACGTGCCCCTAGATGCCTTCCTGTATCCAACAATCAAAAATATATCCAATTTACTGAGTAAATAAATATATAAATATATAAATATATTTTGAAATAAATACTTGAATAGAGATATAAATATGTATAAAATATTCAATTTAAAATTTCACACACAAATGAACTGTTGTAGAAATCCATAAATGGGACTTCCTTTAGGATAAGCTCATGTGCTCTCCCTCAATATCTTACTATTATCTAAAATAATATGCACATACATGTGTGCTGTCTAGAGGAATAAAGGGATGGCATGTGTAAACAAAAGGTGATCTACCATAAAAGTTGGTAAAGCCATTACAAAAATAAATATGCTGATAAATACATGTGTGTGCTATGTACAAAGGCAGGCCTATTGGGTAGAGATGAACAGAATAGAGAGCAACACATTTTACATACAGGTTAAGGGGATTATAGACATGTATGTAAGTCTTCTGTGATATTGAGCCTGTTGGGTTGTTTGGTGTCCATTTGCAAGATATATCTGATCTCCAACCTCCTTAATTTGCCTTCTCTATCACCACCCCTTCTACTGGGTGGTATTGCGTCTATCACGTAATAGCTCAGGCCTTTGTTATTTGATTGGTGGGTTTCTTTGAAATGCCTGGCTACCGAGTATGTATTATCTTGATTTGTGATAGCACGAAGATGTTGAAGGATCCTTTTGTGGGCATGGACCTTTGTGCTTCCTATGTACTTGAGGCCACATGGACATGTAAGTACATATACAACGTATTTTGTCTTACATGTCAAAAGTTTAGTAATCATGCGCATGTTGTGACTGAATGGGGTAGTGTATGATGTAGTGTTAACCCCATGGACACAGGCTTTCCATGTCTTGCATCGAATGAACCCTTACGTGTTTGTAACCAAGTAGTGTTTTCCCCAAAGTCAGGACTTGTGGTAACCAGACAGTCTCTCATGGAGGGGGCTTTGCTATGTGTAATGGACACCCTCTGCGGTAGCAGGGGTCCTATTACCGGGTCATTAAAAACTAATGGCTAACTGGTTTGCACTATTTTGTTGATCTCTTTGTGATGCCTAGTGTATCCCATTGTCAGGCGGAACTCGGGTTTAGTATTGGTATTGCCATCAGGTTCTGAGTTTTTAGTGGTAGTGGTGTTGGTAGGCTGTTTGTCCCTGAGTAGATCATTTCTGTCAAGCAGTGTAGTCTTAGTGATTGCTTGCTTCAATATCTTAAGAGAATAGCCTATTTCCAAAAACCTCTGCCTACTCAGTTCCTGCGCTGATTTCAAGTCATCCTCTGTACTGCATATTCACTTAAGCCTAAGCATTTCCCCATAGGGGATGCTATTGATTAAGTGTCGCGGATGGGCGCTGGTAGCGTGCAGAATGGAATTGCCCTCTGTCTCTTTGCGGTATAGGCGGGTTTCCAGTTTATTGTTCTGCACAAAAACTTGTGTATCCAGAAAATTCACACTAGTGTCACTTATAGTGGCTGTGAAATGCAGATTCAAGGTAATCTGATTGATATTATCGACAAATTGTTCAGCCTGTTCCTTGGTTCACTGCCACACTACAAAAATATTGTCTATAATGCGGAGCCAGACTTTTATATTGTGTTTCATAATGTTAGAATCCTGAAGGTCCCTGGGGGCCAACTAGCCCACCAGGTACCTCCAGTAAGCACCACAGAGAGGGATTGCAGGGATGTGGTCGGAGGTTCACGCCCCTTTTTACACCACTCTGCAAACGCGGCTCCTCGTGCACCGCTGCTCGGAGGGTGAAGTCCACTTGTCTCCTGAGGTCCTCACGACACAAGAGGACCTCATCGCTCCACCAGCCCCACCACACACATTACTTATTTTAGCCCTGGGGAGGAGGCGGTCCCTGGGCCATATATAAGCATTGCCCCTGGGACCTGCCTCTACCCGGGGGCTTTAAAAAATTTACTGCGGGAGCCCGCATTTAATTAATTAATTTTTTTCATTTTTGACCGGGTTTGCGCACCTGGCATGACTACGGCTGAAAATGAAAAAAATAATGCTTTATGTGGGACCCACTGAGCAGGCATAGAGGGTCAGGGTGTTTTTATCCTGCCCCCTTTTCTTCTTTTCAATGTTTACTCACCTTTCTCCTTCTCCCTCGGTACCAAGTCGCAAGATGGCTGCCAACATTTGCTGGTTTGAAGTGTTGGCAGCACCTTTCTCCTTCCTCCTCGGTACCAAGTCGCAAGATGGCTGCCAACACTTGCTGGTTTGAAGTGTTGGCAGCCAATCAGAGGCAAGCTCGCGCTTGGGAGGGCTCAGCCAATCAGAGCTCACAATTCTCAAATATCGATATCTGTAAATCTTTAAATATCTCAAAAACTACTGAACAGAATTTAACAAAAGGCGTGCTTTCTGGACCAAGAGCTATCTCTCTGCCAAATTTGGTGAAATTCCGTTCATCAGTTCAGTCTGGAGCCATGTCTAAAGTTGGAGATGGAGAAAACATGTTTTGGGACCCCCATTTTTTCTCTGCCCCTCCTTGCCGAAACACCCTGAAACTTTCAAGACAGGAGCTGACCTGATGGAACAAGTAGTTTTGAAAATTTCATGAAGATTCGTCAAACGGCGCCAAAGTTATTAGCATATCAAATATGCTTTTCCTATGGAAACTAAGGGGTCGATTAGGACGGCGGACGGACAAAGTCCGTCCGCCATCCTGTCTGGGGCAGGGACCGTCCGTCACAAGGGCGGAGGTACCGTGCCCTGAATTAGGATGCACCCGCCACAGTTGCGGGAGCATCCCGCATTTTTAACATTGCGGCTGCCGTGGTCACGGAAAGGCATCTGCATCCGGCCATCGTAATATGGCTGGCGGTGTCTGGAAGACACCGCCAGCCATATGAACCCTTTTCCGCCCCGGCCGCAAGTCGACCGGGGCGGAAAAGCGGAGGACGGTGTTTCTGTCCGCCGCGGTCCTCCCCGCCATTGTAATATGGCGAGGGGGAAATTGGTGGCGGACGGGCACAGATGGCGGACGGATCGTCACCGCCTGCATGGCGGTGGTGATCCGTCCGCCATCCTAATCAGCCCCTTAGTTCTAACTATAACTACCTACTGGCGACTGAATCTATATGTATATATATATATATATATTTTTTTTTTTCCTACATACTACTCATTACCATCGACGTAGTCTCTCTTTATACTTCAATTGAACATTCAATAGGTCTGAATGCATGTGCATATTTCTTAAAACAAAGAAACATTGAAGAATTAGAACATTTAGCCATGCTTCTTACCATGATCCAACTGTGCCTCAACAACAACATCTTTCTATTCAACCATGAATTATATCATCAATTGTGCGGCTGTGCAATGTCTTTCTCACCCAACTATGCCAATTTAACAATGGGTTGGCGGGAGAATGAAATCGCCTGGGCCCCGGAACAAAATGCAGCAATGGAATTTTAAACCTACTTTGACTCTCTCAATCAAAATGATATTGGCTTATCTTTCACCTACAACATCAACCGTCACAAAGTTGACTTTCTTGACATCAACGTTTATATACAAAACAACCAGCTTCAAGCAACTCTGTACAGGTAAAAGACTGCTGCTAATAGCATTCTACATGCTGGAAGTTTTCATCCTCAACCATTGATACGCAGCATTCCTTACGGTGAATTTTTAAGGATGAAAAGAAATTGTTCACAACCTGAGAATGCCAATAAAGAAATCGAAAACAGTGCGAACAGATTACGCAAGCGAGGATACAGAGAATGTGATCTAAATAAAAGTAAGAAGAAACTTGAAAAACTGGACATCTTAATCAAGAAACCATTGATCATCAAGGAACAAGAGAGAGAAGTACAGAAACCACCCAGGTTAATACTGACCTATACTAAAGAATCCAAAAAAAATCGTCAAATTGTACAAAGGAATTGGCCACTCATAAAACAGGATCAAGATCTTGCAAAAATAATTGGCCCAGGACCACAAATAACCTTCCAAAAGCTCCATCGATAAAGGATCTATTAGTCAGAAGTCACTTTAATCCACCAAACAAACAATCTAATTGGCTAACAGAACAACAAATTGGTTTTAAAAAATATAACAGCTGTAAAGCATGCAAAATTGGTGTGAATAAAAACAACATAAGAGATCCAGAAGGCAGACTCATTAAGATAGATAAACGGATCACTTGTTCAACTAAATTCGTTGTTTATGCAATCCAGTGTGACTGTACCATGTATACATAGGAAGTACTGTCTGTATGTTGAACAAAAAGAATTCTCAAACATATACGAGCAGTGAAGAATAAATATCTAACATATGCGACAGCAAAACATCTCTTAACATGTCAAAATGAAATTGGCTGAACATGAGTTATTTTGCCATAGACACAGTCGAAGCGAACGAAAGATTAGGAGATCAAAAGAAAAAACTACGTCCACTGGAATCAAAATATATTATCAAAATGAGAACATAACAACCCAGAGGGATGAATTTCGATGAGGAACTTTATGTTCATTTGGAGTAAATCCAATTTTTGAACGTTTGATCTATACATAGATATGACTTTAAGCAATTGGTATATTTGGTATTGGAAAATTTGACTTACTTTCTATCATGATTAACCGCTCTTTATTATGAATAATTTCTTTCTTTTAATTAGGGTACTATACCCTGAATCTAAAGAACAACTTGATAAACATTCAAATTAGTCAAGTGGGCGCAATAACTGAAACAATTAATGCACATTACCATTCAAAAAGACTGGATGTACACAATAATGTTATTTCATAATTGGCTGCCAAAATGCCAGAAGGGGTAAAATACTCTGATGCTTTAAAAAACCAAAAGTTATAAATGCACTTTGAATTATATGTATTGCATTACGATGTCTGCCCTGTGGATAAACTATGCATATATTTAAAACTACATGTCCCAGAAGTCATGGGCATGCTGGAAACAGGAAATGAGGTAAAAGAGTTGTAAAAAGTATTACCACCTACCGTGACCAAGGCCGCAAGGCTGAAACGCGTTGGTGTGCAGAATAGGCTCTGTTTGAATTAAACTTGAAAATGAAAATTCAAAGCTCCTGAGTGCAGCGTTTCCTTGATTAAAAAAACCATATATATATATATATATATATATATATATTCACTGAAAAAACCATAGGTTATAGACCATATATAGTTAGGAATTAGCATTTACAAAACCTTGAAAATTCACTGAAAAAACCATAGGTTATAGACCATATATAGTTATATACTGCTGATGATGTCACATATTACATCATTCATGACATGGTCAGTGAAATCACTGATGACATCACTGATGACATCTCAAATGACATCACTGATGACATCACTGATAACAACATCCAGTGATTTTATGTTTCTGTAAAGTTTAAATATGTCTTACATATTGAAGAATGAGTGGATGTATAAGTGTCTGGACGAAGGATTTAGTAGGTGCATGACTGACTGTATGAGTGAGTGATTAAATGTGTCTCACTGAGTGCATGGGTTAGTGACTAAACTGTCTTAATTTGTGCATCATTATGTCTGTTGTTCTGTAAACTGTTGCATGTGTTGATCAATAGCTATATGAGTAACTATATGGGTTATTGATTGATTGTCCAAGTATTTGTATGGGAGACTGAGTGTGTGTGTGGCTGGCTGGGAGGTGTGTGACTCTGTGCAGATCAATGTGTACTTATATCAATGATTGTATAACAAGGTAAGTATGTGTTAGTATATGTTTGAAAATGTAAGGTGCTCTATGTTTAACTGTATAGACAAGAAAATGGAAGTGTGATTGATTCTTTACAGGACTGACTAGGTGTGTGAGTAACTCCATGGATGAGTGGCAGAGTGTGAGTGTCTGTATAGGTGTATGAGTGCCTATGATAGTGTTGTAAAGATGAGTGATTGTATGTATGAATGATTGTATGGGTGAATGAGTGAATGTGTGTGTAGACGTAGGAATCAGTGAGTACATATGTAGTAACTAGTATTGGTGTGTCAATGGTTTCAAAAATTATACTCTGTATTTAACACTGGGTGAAACATAGGTTATATTAAAATGTGAGGAGATGCATTGTATTGTCACATGAATGATATCATCAGTGATGTGGTCATTGATGTCAAATGAGATGTCATCAGTGATGTCATCAGTGATGTCATTTGAGATGTCATCAGTGATGTCATCAGTGATGTCACTGACCATGTCATGAATGATGTAATATGTGACATCATCAGCAGTGGATTGCGGGTGCGCGATATATAGTTAGTGCAACTAACTATATATGGAATTTCAATGGTTTTGTGTGAGTAAAATAAGGTTTTCTAAATGCTAATTCCTAACTATATATGGTCTATAACCTATGGTTTTTTCAGTGAATTTTCAAGGTTTTGTAAATGCTAATTCCTAACTATATATGGTCTATAACCTATGGTTTTTTCAGTGAATTTCATTGGTTTTTTAACAGCTAATATCTGTAGCTGTAAAATGTATTCTTCTTTAAATCCAAAAATATATTTTATATGTTTATTAATAAAAAAATTTTAAAATATTTTTTTTTCTTCGTTCCCGCTTCGCGAATCGGGAAGCTTCCCGTTAGCTGACCTTGATGCCGCGAAATAGACCGCGAGCCGGTAAACGTTTCTTTACCGCAACTGCCGCGTTAGAAAACAACATCGTGACGCCTCCCGTCCGCATGACGTTTCGCGTTGTCGCGTGATACGTCATATGACGTGCTACGTTAGAGAACTGGTACGCTTACCGAGTCGCAAAGCACAGGTTTCTGGAAGCAAACCGGGAGGCCCTGCAAAGCGCTTAACGTAAACACAGCAGGTCATGTGACTTGGTAATAACACTTTTCATTGGTTCATTTCACTTTTGGTTTCCTAATGATGTAAGACTAGGTCATATAATCTAAAATGAACACTTTTCATTGGTTGAGAACTATTGTTTTTCCCAAATGATGAAAATCCCTCCTTCTTTCCTCACTCTGACTTTCATCATTGTGAGAGAAAGACCCTTTGTTACCAGTGAGCAATGGCTTCTTTAGTAGCTTCAGCTGGTGCTTCCCCACCACCTCCACCACATCCAAGGAAGAGTGGACCACCTGCTCAAGTTATAACTCAGCAAGAAGAGGAAGAAGAGGAACAGGACGACGAGCACGAAGAGAGGCACTTTTTGCCTGAGGAGCCCAGGACGTCTCACCGGAAAGAAAACTTCATTTGGCAATTTTTTAAAATTCCCAAAGGTCAGAAAAAAGTAAATGCAAGATACGTAACTTGCCTTATATGTCAAGATAGACTGTCCAGAGGGACCGACAAAAAATACAGTTTCGGAAACTACACAATGCATCGCCATATGACTAGGTGGCATCCTAACAACTACAGTGCTGCACAGTTTCGTAACGACCTAGATAATCTCCCTATTATGGCCAGAAGATCTGTTGTACCGGAAGTAACGGGACCAGAGGGCAGGTAGATGGTGCCGAATATTCAAACGAGATTTCATGAAGTAAAACACGTCTGCGTACATTGCAATGGATTCATTTGCTACGGAGAAAGAAGCATCACTCTGATCAACAGAGCTATTGACTATCATATGCAAGTTTGTACGAAACGCCCCAAATAATAAATACTTTTTTTTTGTTTTGTTGCTCCTGTTGAGCCCTTTACAATGAATCGTTTTCATTGCCCCCTGCAAGAAAACCCCAAAAAAATATAAAACTGTTCAGAAAAATTCAAAAAAAGTAAAAAAATGTTCAGAAAAATAATAAAAAAATATAAAACAACAAAAACAATAAAAAAAAAAGTTCTTTTCAGAACTACCTCCCCGTTATTAAAAAATTGGTACAATATTTGGAACTGTGCCAACCTCTATTTCTCGTAGTTCGCTTCCCAGTTCGCTCGCCGGTACGCGAACCGGAAGTGAACCAAAAATTTTTTTTAAAAAAAAGAACAGTAAGTATAAGGGAAGGAAACAGACACTTATGTTAAAAGAAAGACAGCTATAGGGGAGTAAACTAGAGATACTATTACCCGTAATCCACTGCTGATGATGTCACATATTACATCATTCATGACATGCTCAGTGACATCATCAGCAGAGGATTGCGGGTTTTTTGGCAACGTGCCTTATCCACGGTTTAATAACGCTGCCTTTTGCTTTATATAAGTTTTCAAATTGTATGAAATATATACCAATAGGTCGTTATGAACCTTTAGGTAGTGCTTTTCTTCATGAGGTCTGGTCGCTTCCATACACATACAGATGTTTCAAAGATGATCAAGAAGTTTATCTGAATGGAGAGGAATGCACTGAGACGCCAGATCATTCACTAATGTGTAGGCACATACAGTTACACGGTTCATGCAACAAACACCGACCAAATATGGCTTGCGTGTTGCAAGGCACGCCAGTTCCTGCTATCATCCCCACGTTCAAGTTGTTGGAAAATGGTAGTTATTTGATGCTCAATAATGAAGATTGTTCTGGGTTAATTAAAAGTATTCCTTTTATCGTAACAGTAAGTGAACGGGTTATTTGCTGCAGAAATGTTCTATTTCCTCCCACACATGAACATAGGGAGTTTTCAATCTGGCCACAAATACCAACCTTGGGAGCACATTTCAACGGCATGGCAAGAATAAGAGCTCTTTTGTCTCAGAGAGAGGTGGCCTTGAGTTCGGCCCGTGAAACTTTCGTGCTTCACATAGCGAACACCCGTACAGAGGTGCAGACCCTTTTAAATACTGATTCGCCTTTGCATTTCAGCGACATGGTTCGGACTATCTTTAACGCGTCCTCCACAAAGGCCCTGGCGCACTTCTTTAAAGTTGTTACCAGTGGTCTCGTGACTTCATTTGAGAAAATCTATGGAGTCATCCCTGCTTTCTTTCATTCTATTTTTTCCACTCTGCTTCGTGGATTCCCATTTTTACTTGCATTACCAGCGGACGCTCTTGTGCTTTTTTACATTTTTAAATATGGATGTCCCTCCTGTGCAAGCTCCCGCCCTGCAGCTGCTGACACTGTTCCGCAATCGCATGCTAGAATATTATGGCACAATGCCGTTGGCGATATTAAGCACGGCATATGGATTATCTTTTCGATTCTCCTACTTCACCTGTGTCCAGCCTGTATTTCACTGCCTGACCTGTGATTTCGATTGGGCCATTGATTTGTGTCTCTGCGGACCGGTTTCTCCTGACGTCGACTTTAATCAGCTGATGACTCCTATCATTACTCACGAGTTGGTTTGTCCTGGCGAAAGGATTATGGCTGTGGCATTGATGCATGGACTAATTGGTCCCTGGAATTTACTGGCGGCAACACAGTCTTTCTTGGAACAGAGCTTTCTTGAAAACCCACCGAGCTGTCCTCTGATGGTGATAGAGGATCCGGTGCTGGGAGAGCACGTATGTTCTTTTCCGCTTTTAAATTGGATGGCTGAACTCTTTTCGGATGAAGACGGTGACTTCCTATTGGAGGCTGTTGCAGCTTATTTTGCATACACAGTTATGTCATAGACCTTTTTCATGTTTGATATGCTGAGTACTAGCATTTCATTGACAATTCATTGACTTATTTGTCAAGTTTTTATTATTTAGCTTGCCTATTGGCTTAAGACTCGATAAAGTACTTGGCTGTTTTATTTTTCTTTAGCATTAAATTTTCCTAGTTTTTAATGTTTTACCTTGCGGACCGTCCACATATAAAGTTGCAATCTGCTCTCATGAGATGGCACTTCTATTATCTTATTCAGTTCGTTTCCGGATCATGGGGAGGTGTCATCTAGGTCCTGGATATCTTTACACCGTGTTAAGTTAGCATGGGCTCATTACCGGTTTAAACGCCATTTTTCCTTTTTTGCAACTTCTGCACACGACACTTAGTTGTTGCTTTAGCTTTCAACCTAGTAGTTCATCGTGGTTTACATGAGAATAATATGTTATTGCTCTACTATCTGCTTTGCTTGTTAAACTATATCTGTACAGCGAGTGCTGAAGTTTCAAGAACAACACGATACAGAATTGTTATGAGGTCTGATCTCCACGACTTCATACTCATAACATAAGTGCAGCTTCTGCCAATTCTGGGCATGAGGCGGGTTTTATATTGCTTTGCCGAACACACATACACAACAGTTGATGTGGTTCACATGAAGAGAGAGCTGGTGTATGCTGATGTGATTCCTTCAAATCTAAGACACTAAAGTATGGGCACGCCCTAAACCAACACAAACAGGCCTTCTTAGCAAATAATATAATATGTGTATTAGGGAGGGTGAGATATAAGCAGCCGCGGGCCGTGGAGGGAGTTACGGTGGGGCAGGGAGGCGGGGAGGGGGAGGGGCAGGGTGGAGCCCTCTCCACCCTGCCCCTCCCCCTCCCCGCCTCCCTGCCCCACCGTAACTCCCTCCACGGCCCGTGGCTGCTTATAAGTGTTGCTAACTCTTATTCATTTACAGCATGTTAACATACTGTCACCATTCGCTTTTTATGTACTAGTAACTATGCTGGTAATTTTGCTACTGATAATATGTGTACTTGTATTATCTAAGATACTACGCCTGAGAAGACGGCATTAGTAAATAAACATTTCAAATACACATGTGTTCTTCTTAACTCCATGTTCTGGTTTCTAAGAAATATATAACGACCGACTGTTCATGAGTTCCACGTATCCTGAGGTACTATAAGTTCATATTCTGGATTGTCTAAACATTGAGAGTTTGTTATATCCAATGTGACACTGTACCTAGCTTGCTAAGGGGTTTTTGATTACTAAGGTGAGTTTTGGGACACCCTAATTCGCCGAGGTTCCAATCCTCTGTCCACAGTTCTGTGTGAGAACAGAAACCCTGCGACAGGGGCACCCCCGACCCTTGCTGGAGCTTCATCACACTTGCGATACAACTCCAGCAATGCGCCACCTTTACGGCACAGATACATCACGCATCTGTGCTGTTTTTGCCCCATGATGCGCCGCATTGTAAATGCAGCACACCATAGGTGACGGAACAGCGGCACAGAATGACTAACACATCCCTGGTGATGCGCCAGTCATCATAAATCTATCCCTATGCTTCTTATCTTGTTAGAGATGAACCGCCATATGTATCATCAAAGTTTTTTGCATTTCCTAAATAGCGAACTTTAAGGAATAAATAGCGATTCTTTACCATTCCTAGTTTGCGATGAGCTATTTGCTAATTACAAATTACCCATTCATTTCCTTCATTTCCATAAGGCGGTTGGACTCACTTTTAGCTCGAACGGCTGAATGGATTTCCACGAAACTTGGCAAAATTGTAGGGACTGGTAGCCCGATGTGCCTTTGCTATGTCTCAAGATATATGCTCCAGTGGTTTTTACGAAAATTAACTTTGAAAAATATATATTGGGCTACATTGGCCTATATATACGTTGGAGCCCAAATGTAGCCCAATCTAGCCCAATGAAGCCCAATGAAGCCCAATGTAGCCCAATGTAGCCCAAAGATGGCCGCCAGAGACAAAAAAAACAAATGTAGCCCAAATATCAGCCAGATGTAGCCCAACTATAGCCCAGTGACAGAATGACCAATCAGCTTCGCAAACCTCCGTTACGCGAAGCGGAGCGCTGTTACAGATATATATCTTTTTTTGAACGTTAATTTCTCAAAATCCACTGGAGCACATATATTGAGACCTAGCAAAGGCACATCGGGCTACCAGTCCCTAATATTTTACCAAGTTTCGTGCAAATCCATTCAGCCGTTCGATTATTATTATTATTTTTTTTTTTGCCCCGCGGGGCCCTTTTAAAACCTCCACATCAAACCTAGGGGGTCAGCGAGGATCTACTATGCCCCCTTATGGTCATTTGCCCCTTCGCTTTGGCCTCCTCTTGTCTCTCGATCCTACCGAGAGACAAGATGGCGGCCGCTACGGACTGTTTGGAATGTTTACAGACGCCGGAGAACCAATCAGCTTCGCTTCACAAAGCTCCGTTGCGCGAAAAGTACGCGTACTGGAGCGCTGCCCGGTCCGCTGTTACAGATATATATCTTTTTTTAAACGTTAATTTCTCAAAATCCACTGTAGCACATATATTGAGACCTACAAAAGGCACATCGGGCTACCAGTCCCTACAATTTTGCCAAGTTTCGTGCAAATCCATTCAGCCGTTCGGGCTAAAAGTGAGGCCAACCGCCCTATGGAAAACTCAATGTTAAAAACACGTTTTGGGACCCCCCTTTTTTCTCGACCCCCCCTGGACGAACCCCCCCCCCAATTTTCAGGGGCTGCTCAGAAACAAAATGTGCCATTTTCCTGAAAATTTCAGCCAATTCCGTCCACAAACGCCAAAGTTATTTGACATAGAATTTTCAAAAATCCCATAGAGAAAAAATCCTAACTATATATACCTACTGGCGACCGCCAGTAGGTAATATATATATATATATATATATATTCACTGAAAAAACCATAGGTTTGACACCAGTTATAGTTAGCTGGAAATGTTACTGATATAAAACCAATAAAATTCCACGTTATAGTTAGTTGGACTCACTATAACTTGCGCGTGTAATGCACTGCTGATGACGTCACATATTACATCACTCATGACATCACTGATGACACCATCCAGTGAATGTGTGTCTTTCTGAAAAATAAATATGTGTTATATATGTATATATTATTGAATATCTTAGTGAATACATATATTACTGAGTAATGCTTAAATATTTAAATATATGTATTAGTGTTTCACTTTGTGTATAAGTGGCTGCATGGGTTGATGAGTAGGTACATGTGTATGTATATAGGTTATTAGATGTTTTTCTTAGTATCAGTATGAGTGTTTGCATGGTTTGGTGGGGGTATTACTTAGTACATAGATGCAAGAATGACTGAGTCTCTGTTTGTATGTGTTTTGAAGACAGCATATGTGCAGGACTGTATGGGTGGATTAGTGTGCATATGTCTGTGTTAGTGAGTGAATGACTGTCTTATTAGTGTCTTTATCAGTAACTACATATGTTTTAATGTAGTATACGTGAATATTGATGTATATAAGTGACTATATGTGAGAGTGAGGGATTGTAAGAGTTCCTGTTTAAATTAGTATGTGTTTCTATAAGTGATTTTTTAAGAGAGTAAGTATGTGTAAGTTTCCTTAGAAGTAAAGTGGTAGTGTGTGTATAGCTGTTTATGCAAATAAATGGATGTTCAACAGTTTATTTGCATGTGTGAGTATGTGTGTGAATAACTTTTGGATGACTGTCGGTGTGTAACAGGATGTGTAGGTGTATCACTACATATGATTAGTGAATATATGTATGAGTGACTATATAGAACTGTTGGTGAATTAGTGCATGTGTATATAGATGGTGGAATTATTGAATTGGTTGTTGTAACTGGTATGGGTATCTCCATTTTTTTGAAAATTTTAGTTTCTATTTTTGAATATGCGTTTCAAGGGTTAGATTACAGTGAAAGGAGGTCTGTCACTGTGTCACAAGGATGGTGTCATCAGTGATGTCATGAGTGATGTAATATGTGACGTCATCAGCAGTGCATTACACGCGCAAGTTATAGTGAGTCCAACTAACTATAACGTTGAATTTCATTGGTTTTATATCAGTAAAATTTCCAGCTAACTATAACTGGTGTCAAACCTATGGTTTTTTCAGTGAATTTCATAGGTTTTGTAAATGCTACTTCCTAACTATAACGTGTGTAAAACCTATGGTTTTTTCAGTGAATTTCATTGGTTTTTAAAATGCTAATTCAGAAATATCTCATGTATACAACCTATACTTTTGTCAATAAAGTTCTGGCAATATTTTTTTCGGAAACAAGCCGTTTTCTTCACTGTTCAAGTTGCATAGAGACTCCTTGTAAAGCGATACAGAATTAGAAAGTCTGTACCTTGCCTTTTTTTCAACGCATTAAAATTTGTCTGTAAATAAAAATAGCCTTTCTAAACTTTCGTGCACGACCCGGTGTGCGCACTCTCGGCAACAGTTCTCAATAAAATGGATAGCGCATTTCCAGGCTTTTGTGCGTGACCGACTGCGCGCACCCGCCTATATGTTTCGTGAAAACTTTGCAATCTGAACCTATTGAATTTCTTCATAGACCCATCAAAGAACTTATAATACGTCAAAGAGACTAAACCTAGGCTTCTTTTTTAATATTATGAAAATTTTCATTAAATGGAGCCGAATGTCTTTTTAAACTTTCGTGTGTGACCGAATGTACACACCTTGGTATTTAAAAAAAATATATAAAAGGTTTTATACTTTAACAATTGTATGCTTGAATCGAGCTCAGAAGATATATTAAATCCGGATATGTTTGGATTTACTCCTTTTCACGTTTTGAAACTTCGCTGAATTAGACCGCTACTTCCAAATGGCGTACGTGACCAGATACTATCACCGCGTACACGTCCTGAGACGCGCATGTGAAGTCATGTGACTTGAAAACAACACTTCCAATTGGTTCTTAGTAGTTTCTATTCTGCAATTTACACGGAGCACTCCACCCACTTCTCTCACTATCTTTTCTACTCTCAAAAGAGAACAACGTTCAACACCCTTCGGAAGACTTTGCTGAAATGGCTGCCGCCCCGCATTCATCTTCCGAATCTGAAGGAAATGAGCGACTACCTTTAAAAAGAAAAAAGGAATCTTTTAATTGGCAATTTTTCACTTATCCTGAAGAACAAAAGAAAGTAAATGCGCCAAAAGTTACCTGCACGATATGCAATTCGGTTCTCTCAAGAGGAAATCCAAGAAAAAAATATTCCTTTTCCATACATACCATGGAGCGGCATGTCAAACAAGTGCACCCTGTGGAATTTGCACAGGCATCGACAAGAGCCCTGGCCACGCTATTACCATCAGAGGTGGCCAGCACATCTTCTGGTGGACGACCTGTATCTCCATCGAGTGCTGTGATGGACTTGAGACCATATCTTGCAAAGGTGCACATGAAATGCAATGAGTGTGGAGAAATTCTTCTGTACGGAGAGAAGAGCCTCATTCTTACTAAACTAAAAATTGAGAGTCATAAATGCCCCGAGAAAAGATACATTTCTTCATTTCATTTTGATCCTGTGTCACACATGAAAATGTTGTTGCAAGTTTAAAAAATCAAAAACAACATAACACTTGTTTTAAAAAAAAAAAAAAAAAAAAAAAAAGTTCTTTTCAGAACTAACTCATTCTACCAAAAAGAGCTCCAGGAGCATATTATAAAGGGGGTCTATCTCAGCTTTTCTGGCTTTCGTTCGTGCGCGACCGTGTGCGCGCACCCGCCTATATATTTCGTGAAAACTTTGCAATTGCAACTTATTAAATTTCTTCATAGACCCATCAAAGAACTTATACTACGTCAAAGACACTAAATCTAGGCTTCTTTTTTATTATTATGAAAATTTTCATTAAATGGAGCCGAATGTCTTTTTAAACTTTCATGCGTGACCGAATGTACACACCTTGGTATTTAAAAAAAAAAATATATAAGGTTTTATACTTTAACAATTGTATGCTTGAATCGAGCTCAGAAGATATATTAAATCCGGATGTGTTTGGATTTACTCCTTTTCACGTTTTGAAACTTCGCTGAATTAGACCGCTACTTCCAAATGGCGTACGTGACCAGATACTATCACCGCGTACACGTCCTGAGACGCGCATGTGAAGTCATGTGACTTGAAAACCACACTTCCAATTGGTTCTTAGTAGTTTCTATTCTGCAATTTACACGGAGCACTTCACCCACTTCTCTCACTATCTTTTCTACTCTCAAAAGAGAACAACGTTCAACACCCTTCGGAAGACTTTGCTGAAATGGCTGCCGCCCCGCATTCATCTTCCGAATCTGAAGGAAATGAGCGACTACCTTTAAAAAGAAAAAAGGAATCTTTTATTTGGCAATTTTTCACTTATCCTGAAGAACAAAAGAAAGTAAATGCGCCAAAAGTTACCTGCACGATATGCAATTCGGTTCTCTCAAGAGGAAATCCAAGAAAAAAATATTCCTTTTCCATACATACCATGGTGCGGCATGTCAAACAAGTGCACCCTGTGGAATTTGCACAGGCATCGACAAGAGCCCTGGCCACGCTATTACCATCAGAGGTGGCCAGCACATCTTCTGGTGGACGACCTGTATCTCCATCGAGTGCTGTGATGGACTTGAGACCATATCTTGCAAAGGTGCACATGAAATGCAACGAGTGTGGAGAAATTCTTCTCTACGGAGAGCAGAGCCTCATTCTTACTAAACTAAAAATTGAGAGTCATAAATGCCCCGAGAAAAGATAAATTTCTTCATTTCATTTTGATCCTGTGTCACACATGAAAATGTTTTTGCAAGTTTAAAAAATCAAAAACAACATAACACTTGTTTTAAAAAAAAACAAAAAAAACAAAAAAAAAGTTCTTTTCAGAACTAACTCATTCTACCAAAAAGAGCTCCAGGAGCATATTATAAAGGGGGTTTATCTCCGCTTTTTTGGCTTTAGTTCGTGCGCGACCGTGTGCGCGCACCCGCCTATATATTTCGTGAAAACTTTGCAATTGCAACTTATTAAATTTCTTCATAGACCCATCAAAGAACTTATACTACGTCAAAGACACTAAACCTAGGCTTCTTTTTTATTATTATGAAAATTTACATTAAATGGAGCCGAATGTCTTTTTAAACTTTCGTGCGTGACCGAATGTACACACCTTGGTATTTAAAAAAAAATATATATAAAAGGTTTTATACTTTAACAATTGTATGCTTGAATCGAGCTCAGAAGATATATTAAATCCGGATGTGTTTGGATTTACTCCTTTTCACGTTTTGAAACTTCGCTGAATTAGACCGCTACTTCCAAATGACGTACATGACCAGATACTGTCACCGCGTACACGTCCTGAGACGCGCATGTGAAGTCATGTGACTTGAAAACAACACTTCCAATTGGTTCTTAGTAGTTTCTATTCTGCAATTTACACGGAGCACTCCACCCACTTCCCTCACTATGTTTTCTACTCTCAAAAGAGAACAACGTTCAACATCTTTCGAAAGACTTTCTTTTCACGCGATAATGTGAAATACTAAGATTGTTACAGGATTTTCTATCAGATATGTGTTCCCATTTCTGTTGAAGCACTAACACCGTGGAAAATTCCACCGATAGCAGTGATATTTTTAATGCCGAGCACCGGCGATTTTTATCACTTAGAAGCCTTCCTATTATGAAGGTTTATCTCCTAAGTCTCTGATTCTCAAACTGCAACGCGGCTCCCCTGTGTGCTGTAATAAGGTGCTAGGGGCGCCGCGCACACTCTAGTGTGACTAACCATCCATAAATTCCACGGACATCTCTACCCTGTTATCTGCAATTGTGAACATCAAAAGGAGCTGCGCTACGCCCCTGTAAGAGGCCTCAATCCCACTGCTGCAACGGCTTGGCAGTCCTCCAGATGCACAGAAACAGCCCCTCCGATCCATTGAAGTTCTGTGTCGTGAGAGGCCTCACTCCCACTGCTGCAACGGCTTGGCAGTCCTCCAGATGCACAGGAACAGCCCCTCCGATCCATTGAAGTTCTGTGTCGGTCTCAATACCACTTACGAAATGAAAATAAGCACTGAAGAATATTCAAGCATGTAGTACTCCTCCTGCTACAGCATACAGAATGCATTCTATTACCTATAAAAAAGTTAAACACCCACGCTACAATCATATAGAATACTTCCTCTAAAGAAGCCTGTGAATAACTTTAAAACATCAGGTTAACCTTTTTTTACTCTCTCATCATTGTTAAAGATAAGTATTTACAATACTATATTAAACAATGCCATGGTTGTTGCTTTTTAATTTTAAAAATCTTGCAATCTTTCACAAACCCAATACTCATGGCTTCTTTTTCGTGACAAAAATATTGCAATATTACATACCTACATAGAATAACAGAAAAAACATAAAACTACAAAGGCCAAACACTCTACTAAACGCGGATTTGTAACCTATGGGGCAGATTTATGTTAACTACTTCATACCCAGATATGCACCAGTTAATGTGCAGCACAGTATGCTAGTGCTCCGTTACCCATGGTGTGCCACATTTGAAATGTGGCGCACCATGGTACAAAAACACCATACATGCGTAACACATCTGTGCTGAAAAAGTAATACATTGCTAGAGTTGCATCGCAACTGTGATGCAGCTCCAGCAAGGCTCACCAATGCACTATATTCACAATGCTGCGTCAATACCTACGCCTGCTTCAAACACATGCACAGTTTTGAAACAGCATGGGCCTGAAAGTCACTGAGTGAAATATCATACATTACAGTCAGCCACTTTCAAGACGCATTCCTTCAGAGGAACACTTACCGTTTATTAGAGGTAGATCGTCCGACTCCACCGGAGGACACCCCTAATAAAAAAGACATATATATAAAATGCGGACTAGCCGCTGTATCGTGCTAGCAAACTTTAACTTAAAAATCGTTAGAAAAAACAAAAGGAATCGAGCAAAATCAGTAGGCCACTGATAGGATCTCTTTTTGACCTCGCTAAAATAGAAACATTAGCAACAACCCCTCATGAGAAATATGAAACTAGTGAGAGAAACCGAGCTCGACGCCATGATGGCTGCAAGATAGCTCGGCTCCGCCGCCCACCCCGCCCAAAATAACGACAAACCCTATGCAAATATTATAAATAAATACAACACACCAGCAAAGTAACAGGGTAAAACGTTTTATTAAATAACTATTTACATGGCAGCCTGCTGCAACATGAAAACAACACTTCCAATTGGTTCTTACTAGTTTCTATTCTGGAATTTACACGCAGCACTCCACCCACTTCCCTCACTATCTTTTGTACTCTCAAGAGAGAACAACGTCCTACATTTTTAGGAAGACTTTGGTGAAATGGCTACCGTATCTCATTCATCTTCCGAATCTGAACAAAATGATCGACTACCTTTAAGAAGAAAAAAAGAATCTTTCATCTGGCAATTTTTCACTTATCCTGAAGATCAAAAGAAAGTAAATGCACCAAAAGTAACCTGCACGATATGTGACTCGTTTCTCTCAAGAGGAAATCCAACAAAAAAATATTCCTTTTCCATACATACCATGGTGCGGCATGTCAAACAAGTGCACCCTGTGCAATTTGCAGAGGCATCAACAAAAGCCCTGGCCACGCTATTACCATTAGAGGTGGCCAGCACATTTTCTGATCGACGACCTGTATCTCCATCGAGTGCAGAGATGGACTTGAGATATTTAACTATATATGGTCTATAACCTATGGTTTTTTCAGTGAATTTTCAAGGTTTTGTAAATGCTAATTCCTAACTATATATGGTCTATAACCTATGGTTTTTTCAGTGAGATTGCTCCGCCGCCCACCCCGCCCAAAATAACGACAAACCCTATGCAAATATTATAAATATATACAACACACCAACAAAGTAACAGGGTAAAACGTTTCATTAAATAACTATTTACATGGCAGCCTGCTGCAACATCGATCCAAATGCATGACACTGTTCCTGTCAAGGTAGCATAGCTGGCGGCCTAGGGGTGGAGGACCGTTGTGCAAATACCCCGGGGAGGACTCTGGATATGCTTGGTCCCTGAGATTCTTCGATGTCACTGCCTTCCACAAATGGCATAAGTCCTGGATGTTGGGTGCCATACTTGAGGGTTTGACCTAAAGACACGTCCTGCGGTGCCCTGGTCCAACCATCACATATACCTCCACCAGGAGACGGCGTGGGGTGCACTGGAAGGGAGAGGCGGCGCGAACGAGCCTCCCCCACCTCCCCAGGTGGAGGTTTCTCAGCTACACCCCTAAAGACACGTCCTGCGGTACCCTGGTCCAACCATCACATATACCTGCGCCAGGAGACGGCGTGGGGTGCACTGGAAGGGAGAGGCGGCGCGAACGAGCCTCCCCCACCTCCCCAGGTGGAGGTTTCTCAGCTACACCCCAGCGCTTCACTGATCTCCTTGTCCTCAGTCAAGCATCAATAGTAAGATTTTCATAGGTGAGTGTAGGTTCATAGTTTGCCATCCACAGACTAAAAGCCTGGAGTGGGAGTGAAAAAACCATAACTAAGTAAGAAGGAACGCAGAGGCTGTAGGAAGGACTCTGGATATGCTTGGTCCCTGAGATGCTTCGATGTCACTGCCTTCCACAAATGGCATAAGTCCTGGATGTTGGGTGCCATAGTTGAGGGTTTGACCTAAAGACACGTCCTGCGGTGCCCTGGTCCAACCATCACATATACCTCCGCCAGGAGACGGCGTGGGGTGCACTGGAAGGGAGAGGCGGCGCGAACGAGCCTCCCCCACCTCCCCAGGTGGAGGTTTCTCAGCTACACCCCTAAAGACACGTCCTGCGGTGCCCTGGTCCAACCATCACATATTCCTGCGCCAGGAGACGGCGTGGGGTGCACTGGAAGGGAGAGGCGGCGCGAACGAGCCTCCCCCACCTCCCCAGGTGGAGGTTTCTCAGCTACACCCCAGCGCTTCACTGATCTCCTTGTCCTCAGTCAAGCATCAATAGTAAGATTTTCATAGGTGAGTGTAGGTTCATAGTTTGCCATCCACAGACTAAAAGCCTGGAGTGGGAGTGAAAAAACCATAACTAGGTAAGAAGGAACGCAGAGGCTGTAGGAAGGACTCTGGATATGCTTGGTCCCTGAGATGCTTCGATGTCACTGCCTTCCACAAATGGCATAAGTCCTGGATGTTGGGTGCCATAGTTGAGGGTTTGACCTAAAGACACGTCCTGCGGTGCCCTGGTCCAACCATCACATATACCTGCACCAGGAGACGGCGTGGGGTGCATTGGAAGGGAGAGGCGGCGCGAACGAGCCTCCCCCACCTCCCCAGGTGGAGGTTTCTCAGCTACACCCCTAAAGACATGTCCTGCGGTGCCCTGGTCCAACCATCACATATACCTGCGCCAGGAGACGGCGTGGGGTGCACTGGAAGGGAGAGGCGGCGCGAACGAGCCTCCCCCACCTCCCCAGGTGGAGGTTTCTCAGCTACACCCCTAAAGACACGTCCTGCGGTGCCCTGGTCCAACCATCACATATACCTGCGCCAGGCGACGGCGTGGGGTGCACTGGAAGGGAGAGGCGGCGCGAACGAGCCTCCCCCACCTCCCCAGGTGGAGGTTTCTCAGCTGCACCCCAGCACTTCACTCGACATAGGCGGCCGGCTCCCGGGGTCCGGCGGCACATTTAGCCTTTTGGTGACTCTTCCATTCTGGACCTTGTCCCACAATCCGTTTGACCTGAAGACACGTCCTGCGGTGCCCTGGTCCAACCATCACATATACCTGCGCTAGGAGAAGGCGTGGTGTGCACTGGAAGGGAGAGCGGCGCGAACGAGCCACCCCCATCTCCCCAGGTGGAGGTTTCTCAGCTGCACCCCAGCGCTTCACTCGACAAGCTGAGTTGCGCCCGCTCCTGCGGCACATTGCCTCGCTCGGCCAGCTGAATTACGCCTGCTCTTGCTATTACAGTGTCTCACCCGCCATCCGGCTGAATTGCACCCACTCTTGCGGTACAGCGACAGGCGGCTGCCACGGAGCTCAGGAAATGGCGGTCGGCTCCACAGACTTGGGCCTGGCCTGCAAGGATGGCTCTGGACAACCCTGGAACTCGGACGCTTGACTGCTACGGCATGGGCCCCATTCCCAAAAGCGTCCCATCAGCCTTGAAGATTCTACAAGAGTCACCGGGGCCCCCGACTCCCGCAGAGTTCCTGTGGGGAGCTTCTGCCATGATTGCTCGCAGAATGGCCACGACGTAGCCACGGGGTGCTCTCATGCTGACGCCAGCTTCAGTCTGAAACTTCCAGAAACACTGTAGACTACCAATTCAATCAGTTCCGGTGGAGCCCCAACGACGTATCGCGTTGTTGCATAATGCGTCATATGACACGCCGCGTTAGCGCACCCGGAAGTGCTCCGGTGCGCGAGGCGCGAAGCACAGCTCGCCGGAAGCAATCAGGGGCGTGGCGCGGAGCGCGTAACGTAAGCATAACAGGTCATGTGACTTGTTAATAAAACTTTTCATTGGTTTAGAACTATTTTTTGTCCCAAATGATGAAAACCCCTCCTTGTTTCCTCTTGGCTCCTGCCCCCTCCCCAAGTCTTGCTCGGCCAGCTGAGTTTCGCCCACTCTTGCGGCCTACGACATGGATACGCCGGGGCGTTATGGATCAGTATGAGCAAATATACACTTGGGGATTCACAAGCAACAACAAGCCTTTGTATTTGGGGCTCTAAATCAACAACAGTGACAGAGAACAGAACCGAACTAAGCACTCAGGGGCTACGTTTAAACGTAACATCATCTCCCCAGAGGTACATCACCTTACACACACATGCACTCTGATCTCCTTGGCCTCAGTCAAGCATCAATAGTATGATTTTCATAGGTGAGTCTAGGTTCATGGATTTCCATCCACAGACTAAAAGCCTGGAGTGGGAGTGAAAAAACCATAACTAAGTGAGAAGGAAGGCAGAAACAGAATCTTCCTCTGCAACATCCGGCTCTGCATCGCTACTTACTTATAAATGCAGAAAAAACTCAATTAACAGAAGGGCTCTTTTCAGAGCCACCTTATATCAAAGCACTCAAACTTCTGATTTATCTCCATTTTCACACTCTTGTAAATAGGTGTGCGCGCCCGAGAGCGCGCACCCCGCAACTTTTTAAAAAAATTATATATATATTTTCGCCTTTAAGGACCTTACTGCACACCCTGAGAAAACCTACGCAGCAAAACAATCTCTACCTTCTCCCCTTTCCATGTTCCAACGCTTTGAAATGAACAATATATTTACTCGCAGTGACAAAATGGCGGTCAACACTTCCTGATTTCCTTCGAATCGAACGTTAACAGACGTCACGCAGCAAAAAAAAAATTCCGCTCGCGCGCAGCCGCTTGAGTGCGCGCACCCGTGCGCGCGTATAGATATATAATTGACTTTAACTTTAATTTTCTCAGCAACTACTGAACGGATTTACACCATTCCAAAAAAAGCGTAATCTGCGAGCCGGACTCTACAGTTTTGCCAAATTTCTTATAAATCCATTCAGCCGTTCGACCTGTAGCCGTGTCTAAACGTCCTATGGAAAATAACATGGAGAAAACACGTTTTGGGACCCCCCTTTTATCTCAGCCCCCACTTCACCAATCCCCCCCAAACTTTCAGGGAAGGAGCGCAGCGGACCGAGCCATCTTCTTTGAGAAATTCGCAAAGATTCATCCACCAGGGCCAAAGTTAATCCAAATAGAATGTTGAGGATTTCCTATGGAAACTAGGTCCTAACTATAACTACCTACTGGCGACCGCCAGTAGGTAATATATATATAACCGACACAGGGGACTTTTTAATGAAATTATCCTCCATTGAATGGCAAGAAAATTGGTGTCTAATAACTCTTGATATAGAGTCACTGTATACGTCTATAGATCACGTAAAAGGTTTGGAGGCAATCAAGCATTATCTTGGTCTACGGTCGTGTGAATACTATGCGCATAATAAGATGTTGTGTGAATTAATACACTGGTGTTTGCATAACAATTATTTCATGTTTGCGAAGAATATATGGAGACAGGTGCGGGGTGTGGCGATGGGATCGTGCTTCTCCCCCAGCTACGCGTGTCTTCACGTGGGCTGGTGGGAGGAGCGCGGTCTCACTACCACACCAGGATTTCAACATGTGCAATACTGGAAACGGTTTATAGATGATGTTTTTTGTATATGGGAGGGGGATGAGACAAGTGCAAAGGTTTTTATTGATGCACTTAATGACAACCAAGAAAATCTTTTCTTTACCTCCAACATCAGTAAGGTACAAGCAGATTTTTTAGATGTTCATCTGATAATTGAAAATAATACTGTATCTACTTCTCTTTTCCGTAAGCCGACTGCTGGGAACAGCATATTGCACGCCAGTAGTAATCACCCAAAGCATGTGATTAATAATGTCCCATATGGAGAGTTAGTGCGGGTTAAGCGAATCAGCAGTACCCCAGAAATATTTGAACAAGAAGCTAGGAATACCATCAATAGACTCAAAGTCAGAGGGTACAGTGATAAGGTTTTAAACAGTGCTTTAAAGAGAAGTCGTGACAAAACGAGAGAATCTTTATTAAGATCTGATGCACAAAAACCCACTCCAGAAAGCAATACTCCTCGCTTAATTCTTACCTACAGCAAGCATGAAAAACAAATCAGGTCTATTGTCAGAAGACATTGGCCAATTTTGATGACTGATGGTTTTTATGGTGAGATACTACAAGGTACTCCAACGATAACCTACAAAAAATCACACAGTATGCATAACAGCCTAGTGAAAAGTAGCCCAGAGTTAGGTGGTGGCAGCACCTGGCTCAAATATAAAGGTTTTTTTAAATGCTCCACATGCAGGGCGTGCAAATTTGGAGTTAACACCACTCACTATAGCACACCTTTCTGTCCTACTAGGAAGGCCATTCGGGGCAATTTTAATTGTCACAGCGAGTTTGCTATTTATGTCCTGACATGCACCTGTGGTCTGCGATATGTGGGCAGCACTAAGCTACAGGTGCATGTCAGGATTTTGCAACACTTGCGTGCAATAGTAAACAACGACAATACATACCCCGTGGCACGCCACTTCAAATCTACACATAATAATGATTTGTCACAGTTGACTTATTTTGTGATAGATGTAGTGGCCCCTCTCAATCGTGGAGGTGACAGAGAGGGACTTCTGAGAAGAAGGGAGACAGAGTACATAGTGGAGCTGGATAGCAAATATCCGAATGGGCTCAACACAACTGAAGATTTGCATCATCTTTTATGAATTGTGTGCAGCATGTATATAATGACGTAAACCATATAGAAAATATGAAACAAATCCTGATGAGGATTTTTTATTTTCTTTGATTCTTTAAGGGCCGGTATGGATTCAAGATCACTATATCGAATATAAGAAAAATTAAGGCAAGAAGTTGTACATATGGGGAAGTAACGATTGAATTATATATCGTTCAAGATAATGAACTGACAATCATCTGATAATACGGTTAAACTCTCTCCAAACGATTATGTATATATTTACAAAAAAAAGTAAAAAGTCACACTTTTTCATCATTTACCAAACACAAAGATTTCTTTGTACTTTGTTGTTTTTTTAAGTGTCGTAATCACTAATATATGTTTTATCACTTATGGTTTGAGTATGGACTATAGGGGAATTGCGAAAAAAGCCAATTTATGATAAATAGTGTTTGTTCTCTTATATCCAATAGATAAAGACCAATAGTCAACAACTTTTCGATTGTACATATTTGTAGATAGTGTATATGTTATGTAATTGTGTATATATAGGAATTACATGTAGAGATATATATATTTTTTGTTATATATATATATATATATTTTTGTATTTGAATAGAGAGTAGGTTTATATTGTGGGGTTGTTGGTCTGATTGGGTCTGTAGGAGTTGATATATTAACCCTTATATGATGGATTGGACAATAAGTGTCCTATGAGAACATTTTTGGCTTATTGCATTCATGCAGTTATGTATTTCTTTTTTCCTTTTCTCCTACTTGTTTATGGTAAGGAAGGTGGGTGTCGTGAAGTATTTCATTTATGTTCATGCACCATGTGACTCACTTTGGAGGTGGAGCACTGCAAAGAGAAAATGTATTTAAAAAAATGCTGACCAGGTGTCTGGTGTGTGATCAAGAGCACGAGTTGCTCGAAACGCGTCGCCTGAGAGGAAAATAAAATCAACCTGACTGCAGCCTGGGGTCCGTGTCTTCTGTTACTGTGGCTGAATGTTTGCAGTGCTGAGGACTTGGCTTTTATATATATATATATATATATATATATATATATATATATAAACACCACATTGCCACGCAGGGAGCCCACGACCTTGACAGGGCGGCCAGTGCTGCTGGTGCGAGGCTTCCAGCAATCAATTAAACACACATCCCTCCTTCACGCTGGAAAAAGGTGCACTGACTCAGGCTGTAGTGCTTTTAAAAACCGTTTATTCCGGGAAAATACACAGAAGCAGCAAGCTCACAGTCCCAACGTTTCTGCTCCGTAGAGCCTTGATCACGGGATGAAGTCTATGCATTTTTGAATTGCCCACGTGCTTCCTTTTAAAGCGCAGGCAGTATTCTATTGCAAGCTGCGCAGGGGAAACAGTAGTTCACTTTGAAAGGAACGTGAACAGCGCCGTTTAAATCCATAACTTTCAATATTCTAGCGCTGAGCAAATTTTTTCCAATTTCATGGTTTCCCTCGCACATATGAAATAAGTCAGCTAGAGCTGCATAGTCTGTTTGTTCGTTTTCCACTCACTTATTAAAAGCAACAGCAGCCCACAAACCGGAATTTCTTCCCAATGCTTCCCTTACTCGCCAGCCTCAGGGAATCCTTAATGTTCTCCGGGAGCAAGCAGGTCAGGCTCCAACAATTGAATAAACACCACATTGCCACGCAGGGAGCCCACGACCTTGACAGGGCGGCCAGTGCTGCTGGTGCGAGGCTTCCAGCAATCAATTAAACACACATCCCTCCTTCACGCTGGAAAAAGGTGCACTGACTCAGGCTGTAGTGCTTTTAAAAACCGTTTATTCCGGGAAAATACACAGAAGCAGCAAGCTCACAGTCCCAACGTTTCTGCTCCGTAGAGCCTTGATCACGGGATGAAGTCTATGCATTTTTGAATTGCCCACGTGCTTCCTTTTAAAGCGCAGGCCGTATTCTATTGCAAGCTGCGCAGGGGAAACAGTAGTTCACTTTGAAAGGAACGTGAACAGCGCCGTTTAAATCCATAACTTTCAAAGTAATGCATTTTTGAATTGCCCACGTGCTTCCTTTTAAAGCGCAGGCCGTATTCTATTGCAAGCTGCGCAGGGGAAACAGTAGTTCACTTTGAAAGGAACGTGAACAGCGCCGTTTAAATCCATAACTTTGAAAGTTATGGATTCGTGTGATGCGGCCTCTGATGAGAAGCGTCAATGCTTCGAAACGCGTAAGGCCAAGGATGATAACACGGGACCTGTGAGCTGCATGTTTCTCAAATAAAGGTTTTGGAAACCAACCTGCGGTGGTGAGCGGCCTCATTTTCGAGTGAAGTGTTCTAAGATTTATCACGGTGGCTCCGACCGTGGAGGGATCGCACTGCCTAGAAGGGTTAAGGACCGCGGGGGAGAGAACGAGCTGCCTCTGCAATGGCGCTGCAGGTAGCAGAATTGAACATGCCGCTGACAAGCCCGGAGCACACTGGAGGGCTACAAAAGTTCCTGAACAGGCGCACATGAATCGAACCCATTGGAGGGCAAAAAAAGTTGTAAAAGGACTACATCTCCCAGCAAACACTATACTTTGAAATTTGGGCACAGCTGAGGCCAATTGCAATTATAAAAAAAGCACGTGGGGGAGGTATCCGCAATGAACTGGATTCGTGTGATGCGGCCTCTGATGAGAAGCGGCAATGCTTCGAAACGCGTAAGGCCAAGGATGATAACACGGGACCTGTGAGCTGCATGTTTCTCAAATAAAGGTTTTGGAAACCAACCTGCGGTGGTGAGCGGCCTCATTTTCGAGTGAAGTGTTCTAAGATTTATCACGGTGGCTCCGACCGTGGAGGGATCGCACTGCCTAGAAGGGTTAAGGACCGCGGGGGAGAGAACGAGCTGCCTCTGCAATGGCGCTGCAGGTAGCAGAATTGAACATGCCGCTGACAAGCCCGGAGCACACTGGAGGGCTACAAAAGTTCCTGAACAGGCGCACATGAATCGAACCCATTGGAGGGCAAAAAAAGTTGTAAAAGGACTACATCTCCCAGCAAACACTATACTTTGAAATTTGGGCACAGCTGAGGCCAATTGCAATTATAAAAAAAGCACGTGGGGGAGGTATCCGCAATGAACTGGATTCGTGTGATGCGGCCTCTGATGAGAAGCGGCAATGCTTCGAAACGCGTAAGGCCAAGGATGATAACACGGGACCTGTGAGCTGCATGTTTCTCAAATAAAGGTTTTGGAAACCAACCTGCGGTGGTGAGCGGCCTCATTTTCGAGTGAAGTGTTCTAAGATTTATCACGGTGGCTCCGACCGTGGAGGGATCGCACTGCCTAGAAGGGTTAAGAACCGCGGGGGAGAGAACGAGCTGCCTCTGCAATGGCGCTGCAGGTAGCAGAATTGAACATGCCGCTGACAAGCCCGGAGCACACTGGAGGGCTACAAAAGTTCCTGAACAGGCGCACATGAATCGAACCCATTGGAGGGCAAAAAAAGTTGTAAAAGGACTACATCTCCCAGCAAACACTATACTTTGAAATTTGGGCACAGCTGAGGCCAATTGCAATTATAAAAAAAGCACGTGGGGGAGGTATCCGCAATGAACTGGATTCGTGTGATGCGGCCTCTGATGAGAAGCGGCAATGCTTCGAAACGCGTAAGGCCAAGGATGATAACACGGGACCTGTGAGCTGCATGTTTCTCAAATAAAGGTTTTGGAAACCAACCTGCGGTGGTGAGCGGCCTCATTTTCGAGTGAAGTGTTCTAAGATTTATCACGGTGGCTCCGACCGTGGAGGGATCGCACTGCCTAGAAGGGTTAAGGACCGCGGGGGAGAGAACGAGCTGCCTCTGCAATGGCGCTGCAGGTAGCAGAATTGAACATGCCGCTGACAAGCCCGGAGCACACTGGAGGGCTACAAAAGTTCCTGAACAGGCGCACATGAATCGAACCCATTGGAGGGCAAAAAAAGTTGTAAAAGGACTACATCTCCCAGCAAACACTATACTTTGAAATTTGGGCACAGCTGAGGCCAATTGCAATTATAAAAAAAGCACGTGGGGGAGGTATCCGCAATGAACTGGATTCGTGTGATGCGGCCTCTGATGAGAAGCGGCAATGCTTCGAAACGCGTAAGGCCAAGGATGATAACACGGGACCTGTGAGCTGCATGTTTCTCAAATAAAGGTTTTGGAAACCAACCTGCGGTGGTGAGCGGCCTCATTTTCGAGTGAAGTGTTCTAAGATATATATATATATATGTATATGTGTGTAGCATGAACATAAAATCGAATAAAAAACATTCTGCTATAAATAAAAACATTAAACTAGTTACAAATCTTCAAACTTAAATTTCCCACTCCATTGAGTGCAACCATAGGTAAAGTGTTGAATAGCAAAGGGTAAATATTATTATTCTCACTCCAGTGAGTGCAACAGTAGAGAAAGTGTTGGATAGAGGAGGGGTAAAAATTACTATTCCAACTATAATTAGTGCAACAGTAGGGAACATGTTGGATAGCGGAGGGGTAAACATTACTATTCCCACTCCAGTGAGTTTAACAGTAGGGAAAGTGTTGGACAGCAGAAGTGTAAAAATTACTATTCCCACTCCAGGGAGTGCAACAGTACAGAAAGTGTTGGATAGTGGGGGATAACATTTACTATTCCCACTACAATAATTGAAAAAGTTGGGAAAGTGTTGGATAGTGGAGGAGTAAAAATTACTCATCCCACTCCAGAGAGTGCAACAGTAGGAAAAGTGTTGGATAGCAGAGGAGTAACAACTAATATTCTCACTCCAGTCAGTTCAAAATTGAAAAAAATCTAAATTTTAACAATAAAAATATTTAATAAACAAAATAAATTAACAAATATATAAATATGTTACAAATTCAAATACAAATATATTTAAAATGAAACTTAAAAAATATATTATAATGTTAAATACATATAACAAATACTCACAAATAATATATTAAATAAAATAAAAAAGAATTTCCAAATAAATATTTTTTATTAAAAATTATTGAGAAACAAAAACATTGATTATCACATAAACTTACTTTTTTTATTTCCCACCATATAACACCAGACAATTCACAACACACATCTAAATTAAAAAAAGAAATGACTTCTTCAACGAATATAATTAAAGAAATATTATTAATTGGGATCGCTAGGTGGCGCACGCGCAAGATGGCCCCACCACCGTGAGGCTCATGCGGCCCGAATCAATTTTCCTTGACATTATCCCGCCCAAAAGGTTCCAATGTGAGTTTATACAGTACCAGAGTGGAGCGCATGAGCCCGTCGACACACAGAGTTAATCCTGGAGTCCTTAGACACTGCTGTGTGCCGGCTCGGGCCTGCCAGCTGGAGCCGAGGTAGCGACGCAGCGCTGTGGATCCCGGCTCGGGCAGAGTGCGCCACGCAACAACCGAAGTGCCCAAGTAGAGTCTAAGTCACACACCCAACCCGACTGAAACCCTTGAATGCCCCTGCACAATGATGGTGGGGGCGACTTAATTTCACCACGTGCTCGCAAGCAGCTGTAGTGGACAATGGGAACGGGCTGGGGTCGGAGGTGTGCTGCCACCTGCACCGCTCCGTCAGACCTGGGACTGAACTCTGCTGTGCTGCCGCTTCGTGTGTTCCCTGCGAGCTGCCTGCTGAAGTGCGGCCCGCAGCTACCAGCGGTGACGGGTTGCGGTGACTCGCATCTTCCTGAAGGGAGTCACGAGAAGGAGTCAAGTTGAACTCCTATTTAGGCCAGATATGGGTGTCTGAGTGGAGACTCCAGCGGTCCCATCTCGTGGGCGCTGCCGCTCAGAGATCAGTGCGACTGGGGCAAGAGACATCAGAAGGTGCAGTTGGGGCAGGGCCGGCTCCATACGAAACAGGGCCCAAGACACCTACACATGCAGCAGTAAAGGACAGTCCGCTGGCCAGGTGAGGGACACATGACCTACTGGTCCTACAAAGCCTACCGCTAGTGGACCTACCCTTTGGTGTACTGAGGCAAAGCATCGCTGGCGGGGTCTCAGGCTGTATCGGGTGCTTTTCACGCAGCACTGAGGTTGTCCCATTGAGCACTTAATAATGCGTGAGGAGAAGAGAGCTGCCTCCCACTCACCATACAACCCATGGACAAGTCGGCCTAATAATAGTCAGGTCTGGTGTGGAGTGTCACAGATACAACAAAATGGGGAAAACAGACACAAGACAGACTAGGCTGTCCTTTGAAACAAAGACGGGCACTCGCTCGCAACGAGACAACCCTGAGCAAGCAACTGGAGACAATGCAGCAACTTCGACGCAGGAACCAGAAGTTGATGTCAAAGAACTGTTGCTGGCCATGAGACAAAGCCTCACATCCATCGAATGCAATATGCAGACTATGAACGCACACATGGATGCCATTGTACATAAAATAGGTCAGCACGATGAAAGCATAAAGGAAGCTGAACGCGGCATCTCCGACACATAAGACAATGCGTCCAAACTGCAAAAACAGCTGCCGCAGTTGGACAAACTGCTTAGGGCGATGGCTGCCAAGAATGAAGATCTCGAGGCGCATACCCAATGCAAGTTATTGAGTTATTGGTATTCCGGAAAGTACCAACACAGGAAAGATGGAAGAATTTGTCGAAAAACTGCTGCGTGAGGTCCTCTGTGCAGATTCTTTGTCCTCACAATTCAAGGATGAATGAGCACATCGATCTCTCGGTCCCAGACTGCTGCCCGGGAGCCCACCCCGCCCGATCATCACGTGGCTGCTCAATTACCAGGACCGTGATGTAGCCCTTAGAGTGGCTCAGGATAAGAAGCATCTCACGTTTGAAGGTAATGCCTTCACCCTCTACCATGACTTCATGGCTGCAGTTCAAGAAGCGCGATGAAAATTCTATCCCGCTAAGCAAAAGCAGCATCTGGCACAAATAGACTACGCCTTAATGTACCCGGTCGGACTGAGAGTGACGCACCAAGGCAAGCAGCATTTTTTTATCAATATGCGGTGGACGATTTTCTGAGATGCATAAAACCATCTGGTCCTACGCGCAAGGTTCTCCATCGATATCTCCATATCCAGTCACAGAATGACACTGGACCTTGGCTAGATCAGCATCTGTGTCGAGACAGGGGCACAAGTGTCTCCACTGCGACCTCTGGACCCTGTCCACTGCTGGGACTCTGCAAGATGCAATATACTTATGGCTAATGTCAGCCGTTGAGACATTACATGCAGATAAGTGCCTTCTTGGGACTGTGAGTTAATCTTTACTGCGCACCCCTTCCCCCTATGGGTACTTTATTTCACCGTACTACTATATAAATCGGAGGGACGTGAGAAAGTCGTCCATACACCTAGGAGTTCCCCCTCACGGGTAACCCCCCTTTTTTCTTTCACTCACAATGCAAGTTGTTATTGTTGTTTTGAGAAATATGGCTGGGGTAGGGAACATCCATACTGGCATGTTTGGGATGCTTCAGTGGGTGGGGGCACTAGACAAAGTGGAACACATAGGATTGTTGCCGTATGCATTATGTTGTAATTCTAGGGACAGACCACATCGCACTTCAAGAGTTGGAAAGCACTGGGACTTATGGCGAGTTCTGGCTCTGATGGGAAATTACATTTCTTAACATGGAATGTTAGAGGGCTAAGAGATCAGCGCAAGCGCAGGCAGATCCTAGCTTACCTAGATCGTCATCAGGTCCAAATTGCGTTGCTGCAGGAAACTCGCCTGAATCCACAGCATCCCCTTCCTTTGCTTCCAAGTGGGCAGCACACAGGCTATACCCCTTGTACTCTTCATATTCCAGGGGGACAGCAATACTGATAAAAAACACACCCCATTTATCCCTAGTGGCATGCCTCACGACCAGGCTGGGTGCTACTGCATGATGTTGGGGATATTAGGCTTGACATCCACCACACTAGTCTGCTGTTATGGGCCGAATGTGGATGACCCTGATTTCTTCGCCACACTGTGGGGCAAGATTCTAGAGATAGGATCTACCAACATATGGGGGTGAGATTTAAATTCTACTCTGAACCCAGAGATGGATATATCAAAACCTGGCTCACATCACTACACTCGAAAACACAAGCTGCTGCGGGACATAGTGTCGGGTAATGGGCTCTTTGACACATGAAGACATGTTCACCCGCTCAAGACTGAAGGCACACATTATACTGCGCTAAATGCATCATGGGCTAGTAGACTATTACTTGGTTTCTAGGGGCTTGGATTCATTAGTTGCTACAGCGTATCACTTGGCGAGAACGTATTCCAATCACTCGCCTGTTCACATTATGTTGACCACACCAGACTAAGAAGGGTCTTCCAGATGTTGGAGGCTACTGCAAACATCCTCCTAGACACAGTATTTCACAGCGAATTAGGACATGAGATTACAGATTTCTTTCAATGCAACCTAGAGTCAGTGGACTATGTTGCTACAGTTTAGGAGGCCTTCAAGGTCACAATCCAAGAATTATGCATTTGTAAGGGCTCTGGAGTCTTGAGGGACATTTGGGGCACCCTGCACAATCTAGAAAGAGATTTCCAATTACTAGAAGCAGTGCTTGCCACTGGAGCAGATGGGAAATCTCAACAAGCTTTCAGAGAGAAGCTCTTTGAGTACAGAGAAACAGAAGAACGAGAAGTTTGGTTCAGGGGAAAATAGTTTATTGCCAGATAATACGGAGAGGGTGAAGGACCTGGCAGAGCTCTTGTAGAGGTGATTCAACGTCCCCGTTTCTCCAATCATGTGCCAGAAATAGAAAGCGCAGACGGTGAGAGATGTAGAGATAATACTACCATTCTAGCTGCATTCACCACGCACTACAATACACTGTACTCTACCAGTTGATGTGGTCCGCTATCTCTAGCCTATTACCTAGAGGATGTAGCTCTGGGCTGGCTGGGAGGCTCCCAAAGAGAGTTTCTAGCAGCCCCGTTTGAAATAGATGAGATCCATGAGATCATCATAAACATGACATCAGGGAAAGCACCAGGTTTAGACGGGCTCCCAATAGACTTCGACAAGGCATACATTGATCAACTTGCTCCCAGCCTAATGACAGTTTAGGATGAAGCCCAAGAAAGTGTTATACTTCCGCTCTCTATGAGAGAAGCCCTCATCGCTTCCCTGCTCAAGCCAGGAAAGTCTGCTGATCATTGTGTCTCCTATAGGCCACTTTCCCTCATTAACAGCGATGCTAAAGTTTTGTCCAAAGTGCTGGCCAATAGACTGACCCTGTTGCTCGACAATTTGGCCGTCCCTGACCAAGCGGGGTTTATACCTGGGCAGGCAACCTCCCACAATCTATGGAGGTTTTTCTCTATGTTGCAAAATGAAGACTCTAGCTGGCGCTTGTGGCGGTCTTTTTAGACGCCACAAAAGCATTTGATTCCTTCGAATGGGACTACTTACTGGGAATATTACAGTGCATGGGTATGCCGGTGGTGTTCTTATCTTGGGTACAGCTCCTGTATCAATCCCCGACAGCTAAGGTTTTGATTAATGAGCAGATGTCCCCGGCCTTTCTGATCACCGGAGGAACACTTCAGGGGTGCCCGTTATCCCCATTGCTTTTCGCCCTAGCCATAGAGCCACTTGCGGCTAAGTTGCGACAACACCACCAAGATAAAACATTGAGGTGCCCCCTGCGTCAGATACTCATCTCTCTATATGCAGATGACATCACTCTATACATCAGAGACCCGCAGCAGAACCTAAACCCAAACCTGCAGGAATTCATTATCTTTGGTAGGCTTTCGGGATTCACATCAATTGGGGGAAGTCACAGGTATTCCCACTCACCTCTGCGGCCACACAATTTCCACTCGATTTTCCCATAGAATGGTGCAAATCGGAGATCATATATCTGGGTATACACATTACCAAGGACAGGGAAGAGCTTATACACCTTAACTATGGCAGGGCGTTAGAGACCATTACTAGCTGTGTAACACATTGGATTTCACTACCTCTTTCAATGGCAGGACGAACCTCTCTTATCAAGATGGTGATCATACCACAATTATTATATTTGTTTATGAACATACCATATCATCCGAGCCGACACTTCTTTACCGCCTTACGGTCTGAATTCATCAGGCTGACATGGGGGGTAAGCAACCAAGACTGCAGTGGGATATAATTACCAGACCGTATTCTCAAGGGGGGTTCAATGTTCCCAATTTGGAGCTATATTACATATGGGCCCAGGCTCACTATGGCTACTACTAGTTCCATCCGCCCAGATACATGCCACAAGTCGCGGTGGAACAATGGCTCGCGGACCCAATACTGTTGGCAGGTATGATATGTAGCGCGCCTCAGTCTCACAGTACAGAAGTTACGACAGTCACATGTACAGCAACTGCATGGCGCCGAATCACCACACTTTTACGTGCTCCCATGCTCTACTCCCCTCTGCTCCCACTACTGTATCACCCTCGAATGCAATTGCTGCAGGAGACTGTATTCAGAAAAACCATGGCAAAGGCCAATATCGCGTGCTGGGTCGACTTGTATCAAAATGGAAAAATCCTCACCCTGGAACAAATGTTCGGACATATTGCGACTACGCCTTTAGACATGTTTCTATACGTGCATCTTCGGCATGGTGTCAAAGACAATACAATCGTGCTAGATGTGGGTCCCGTGCTCAATACACCACGGGATTGAAGCTAGCCTGGCTGACGAAGGTTGATGCCCCGAAACCGGTCCCAGGATGCTTGTTTCCGGTCCAAGGAGGACTTGGCTTGGCAGTTCGGGCTGGACTGCTCCCACAAGGAACAGGGTCAAGACTGATTTGCATATGGCTGGGTCCAAACTGGGGTGGTGTGTTTAGAAAAAGAATGATGGATTAAACCCAGATCCTTGTGCCTGGGGGTGAATTTTTGCTTTGTCCAGCATTCCATCCATCAATTATTTCTTTTGTCAAAGACAATACTCCATCATACCCGTCAGAACCTCCCACTCTGGCCCCACTTCATACGTTAATATAGGCCGCGTCCCCTGCACACACTATCTCAACACTGTACCATGCAATACACACTCAGCAGCAGAGATTGCAATGCCCAGCTCAGGCACAATGGGAAAGGGAACTGGGAAGTACAATCACGGACAAACAATGATCTTACTGTTGTTTGCATACAGAACAGGTGTCGGCTAGCAGCAGATTAAGGATCATTCGTTTAAAATTTTTACATCACCTGTTTAATACACCAGCCAAAATGTATGAATTCAAGTTGAGAGATAACGATAGGTGCGACAGATGCGGCATGGCAAGTGCTGATTTCCTTAATCTGGCATGGACCTGCTTGGGGTAGAAGACTTCTGGCACCAGGTATTCGTAAGCGCTGTTGCAGATGACGTTGTTGACACTGGAACCATCTCCAGTGCAGACCTTGTTAGGGTACACCGAGCTAGTTGACAAAGCCTCCCGTAGATATGTCACTCTAGCACTATTGAAGGCCAAACGCCGAATCGCATGTCGCTGGGGGCGGGGGAGGGCTCCCAAGTTTAAGTAGTGGGTCAGAGATTTGATTTGATGTCAAGAACAGATGCTCGCCTATGTGGAAATGCTTCCCCTGAAATATCAACCCAAAGATATCTGGTACCCTTTGAAAGCATATCTTCTCACTCCCTCACTAGACACAACAACTGTGACTTCGGAGAAAGGATGCAGGGAACACTGTTATGCTAAACTGTGCCCTCTTAAAAGAGACTCGCACCATAATCCCTGTGACCCCAGTGATATGCATGGAATATTGTAAAAAGACTGAGCATGACCCACAGGCATTACAGTGACCCGATATGCCCCCCACAGTACATTGTTATGATGATACTTGGTCACATGACGAATAGAAGATATATTCCCAACTGTAGCCCTATCTCGCATATGAATGGTGATAATGTAAAAACACAGAAATTGTTGAAGTTCTTGCCTCTCTGATATATGCATATGGCTGTAGATACTGCATAAGAACTGCTGTAATGATTGTATGTTCTTGTGTTTGTTTGTTCCCTACAAAACCAAATAAACAACGTTTTTAAAAAAATGAAATATTATAAATTAAATAAATTAAAACACATAAAAAAAAGTTATGAAACTAAAGAATTCAAAATGTATTTAAAATAAAATTCATAACTACAAAAAATGTAACACATATATTAAAAAATATAAACAATACATATACAAAAAAAATACACCACATGCATTTAAAATATCAAGTAAAACAGATAACACTAATTAAAAAATCAATATTTTAAACGTCTATGTTTTTGCAAACAATATTAATGACTTCTATATTTTTTAATGATATTTCTTACCTTAAATTCGATATTCTTGACCACGATATTCTTGCTGTCGATATTTCTGAATCACGCTATTTCCAACTCGATATTTGTGTAAGTTGACATTTACAACTCGATATTCTGTCTCAGCAAATCTCATTAAAAGCATATGCATGGGGGCGTGGCCAAGATGGCGACCTGACCAGACGTTCCTTCATCGGCTCCCCGGCCCTGGACCCCATATATCACTCTTTAATAGCAAATACCCCCCCAGAACTCGTCGATCCCACCTTGCTGTGTTTGGTGGTACGACGAGAAACTCTTACCGAGTCTGCGGCGGTGGAGGTGACCGCTGGAACACCCCTCGGACCTTCCGCGGCGTGCCTGAAGAGGGGTGGCTGTCATGGCGGCAACGGCCTGAACCGAGCCGCCGGATCGAGATCCCGTCCTACGCCTGATCAGAGGGCGGTGAGGAGCGACGACGTCCCCAGAGGCAGAGTGTGGAGCGTAACCCGGCATGGGCGGCGGTTCCCGGGGCGCCGGAGCCCCACTGGATGCTGAGATTGGCGGTGGCTTGGCCCCTTGGACGCGCCCCGGACCTGGGGGGAGGCCGCTGGCCTCGGGATAGTCCCAGCCCTGTGGAGCGCCCTGCTGATCGCCGATCCCGTGGGTTGGGTCCTCCTGCGGTTTGCCCGACTTGAGTGGTTGGTGAAGAGGCCACGTACCCGGCAGCGACCGGGGAGGAGACACCACGCGCCCGGAGGAGGTGAGCGGCAGGCGGACGCCAAAATTGAGCCCCCGGCTTTGGGCCTTCCCCGGTCCAACACTGCATCGCCCTTACGGCGAGGACTCGACACCCGAGCCCCGGAGAGACGACAAGAGCCTTTCCCCATTGGAGACGGCCCTCCTCCGGTGCGCGCGGCCCAAGGGTGCGGCGCCAAGCCGAGCGGAGTGGCCGGCGCGTGCAGGGCGGGAGGCCTGGAAAATGTAATCCCTTGCTCTGGGCCTAGCGCAGTGCCGGCGGGGACGGGCCCTCAGCCGGCATGTCCGGACCCTCCCTGCCGCACCAAGGCACCCCGCTGTAGTGAAGGACATTGCGGAAAAGGAAGCAGGACATTGCACAGCACTTTGAGGCCCTAATGCAATTGAACCGGGAGGCCTGGCCTTACGCCGCAGACGCGCCTTGGAACGAGAGGCCCCAGCATAGCAGGCTCTGAGGGGGGGCGCGAGACTCTCCACAGCCCCAACAAGCGGTGTGGACATCACCGTGGACGGACACCCGCCGCACCCGCTAGCCATGTGGGGAGACCTGCACGAGCTCCGCAGGGGGAAATTTAGGACCTGGCGCTGGGCCTGCCGCCGGCCTTGGGGGGGGATCAGAGACCCTCCACATCATCAACGTGCGGACAGCCCTCGCCGTGCCTGCTGGCCGGGGGGTCACCGGATAGTCCTCCGTAGGAGCGAACGCACCTTCCTCGGACATTCGGGGCGCTGAGGGGACCAGGGCGCGACGCAGCGGCCCTGGATGACACAGGATCCTGCGATCTTCGAGATCCCCGAACTTGGCGGCACCATGGCTTGCGGAGGGCGCAAAGGTAACCGCACGATACCCGACATGCTCTCCAAGCCCACTTCTAAAGGCGGGAAGACCCAGGCGCCCCCTTCGCCATCAACCGATATGGCTGGGCAACACCGGGAGGCGCCCATCACGAGGGCCTTCCTGGAATCCCTTTTCAATACCCTACGAGAAGACTTTCAGGCCCTGAAGCAAGAACTGGCGGGGGAACAGCGAGAGCTCCGCAGGGACATTGATGGGCTGGGAGAACGAGTGGCTGTGGTGGAAGAAGCTGATCATGCCTGCAGTGAGGAGCTCGATCACCTTCAGCAGGAGGTCCTCCGCCTTCAAGAACAACAGGTGGACCTGCAGGCACACACGGAGGACCTCGAGACCGTTCTCGGAGGAACAACATTCGAGTCCGGCGGGTGCAATCAAAAGCGGAAGGGAATAGCGTCGCAGGCTACCTGCAGGACCTCTTTAGAGATATACTTGGGGAGCCACCTGAATTTGTCATCCGCATTGACCGTGCGCACAGGGTGGGCTTGGCAAGGCGCGCACCGGCCCCACCGCCGGACATCCTAGCATTGCTCCCAGACTTCCCCCTGAAGGAACGAAGTCCACAAGTGGCCCGCCAGAAACAGCCTCTGCAGTTTCGGGGAGACTCCATCGCCCTGTTTCAGGACCTATCTACCATCACGCTGCAGAAGAGGCGAACCTTCAAAGTGGTCACAACATTTCTACGTGACAATAAAGTACCATACTCCTGGGGCCACCCATTTCGCCTCATCTTCAAATGGCAGAGTTCTTTGCATCAACTCCGCTCTCTTAGTGATATGTGCGCTCTCCAGAAACTCGACATGCTGGACAATGAGATGTCCGGGGAGACCTCCGCATGCGGATCACTGGATAGGCCCGCACAACACTCCCACGAGGGCTGGCAACGAGTCCGACGGCGCCGCCAAGCGAAGGGGCACCTCAAACCCGACCCAGAGACAATGGCCTTGGAGCAAGCTGCAGCCGTCCAGGAGGTGGTCAAGGACACCACAGTCTCCCCGTGAGAGACCTTGATCCGGGGGGGTCACTTCTAAGGCTTTGCTTTGACGGGTGGAAAGAGTCGGGGGCCAGAGGGGTTGCCATTGCCACGCTTTCCTACAAAATTACATTCTACGGACCTGAACTTCGTTCTGACAGGCCCGAGACTTTGGTTTGCATTTGGGTTCTTCGAAGGGTCTGGGGGGAGGGGAAGGTTTGGGAGTTGGGGTCTAGAAGGGGCGGAGGGGCCCTCCTTGTCCATGGGGGTTTGTTTTCTTTCTTTTTGACTTTCCTTAGCCACTACTTGTTGAATACAGCGCAGAAGCCATCCCGACTAACCGCCTAGAATGTCGCGCCCTTTGACTATCCTCTCCCTCAAGGTGAGGGGGCTTAACAATCCGATCAAACGCCGAGCGATACTCTCCCTCCTGGAACATTCAGCTGCAGATATCTGCCTCCTGCAGGAGACACATTTACTACCCAGGAATCACCACCGACTCAAGTCCCGATCCTTCCCCTTGCAGTTCTTCTCGTCGGCGACCAAGAAGGTAGCGGGTGTGGCATTACTAGTGTCTAGATCTTTTGAAGAGCGGGTGTTGCAGAAGGAGGCGGAGATCAAGGGCAGGTTACTGATATACCGCTTTCTCATTGCCGGACATACACTCTTAGTGGGCACCATATATGCACCTAACGAGGGACAAGAGAAATTCCTACACACAGCACTAGAATTGGTCACAGCAACACACAACCGCACTTGCTGCTAGGAGGCGATCTTAACCCGAGTATTCCATAACACAGCAGATCGCTCGGTCCAACGTCATGGTCAGGTCGGGGCGCTCTACGGGAAGGGTCACGCTCACCTCTCCGACCTGGGCCTTACTGACCTATGGAGACACCTTCACCCACACACCACAACATACACCTACTACTCAGCCGCCCGCAAGTCTTACGCACGGCTTGACTATTTCCTTTGCTCCCCGCAGCTGGTACTCCTCGCAAAGGATGTAGACATCCTCCCGACCTCCCTGTCGGATTACTCGCCGGTGCCGGCCTCCTTTCTCTTCCCATCCACGCCGGGCCCGCAGCGACACTGGTGCCTGAGAGACGCCCTGCTCCAGAGCCCTGCTATAGTAGAGCAAATTAAATCCACCATCACCCAGTTTCTTACTCATAATGCTAACGCGGACACCTCAAAGGCCACCCAGTGGGCCGCGCTCAAGGCAGTCCTACGCGGAGTATTCATCTCTATCGCCACAGCTAACAATAAAGACCGCGCGCAGAAACGGGCGGAAATCGCCCAACGCGTGGCGGAGCTGGAGCAGATGCACCAGCGCACCGGGGCGGCTCTTGCATGGCGGCAGCTATGTAAAGAGAGGAAGATGCTGGTGGCCTTGGACCAGGATGTGGCGGAATACGCGGCCCTACGCCTACGACACGCGTATTATTCTGGGGGAGATCGCTGCGGGAGACTCCTGGCGAGTAAATTGCGAGAGCAATGCCAAAGACAAGGCGTCCGAACCATCCGGTCTAGTCAGGGGAACCTTGTTAGTGATGATGCCGCGATAGCCGCAGCCTTTGGGGACTCCTACGGCAACTTACACGCCGCAGACTCACTTGATATACAGGACTATCTCGATGGAGCGGCCCTGCCATCCCTGAACGAAGCGCAAGCGGAGTTCCTTGATCGCCCCATTGGACTGGAGGAGGTAATCTCAGCGATTTCTTGCCTTAAACTGGGGAAAGCGCCGGGCCCGGACGGCTACTCGGCAGCTTTCTATAAATCTCTCTGTCTTCAGGTAGCCCCACTGTTGCGGGACCTCTTCAATACATTTGATCAGCCTGGTGCCATTACCACGGATCTGTTGGAGGCAGCGATATCGGTTATACCCAAGCCAGGCCGGGACCCCACCCGGTGTAGCTCCTACAGGCCAATCTCTCAGTTGAATATTGACCTGAAGCTCTACACGAGCATACTCGCGAATAGGCTGGCGCCATATATGCAGCAGTTAGTGGAACCCGACCAAGCAGGTTTAATTCCCCAAAGACAAACCAGCGATAACACTAAACGAGTCCTCCACCTCATTGAGGCAGGGTCGCGTACACGGCCTGGCTGCATGTTGCTCACTATTGATGCTGAAAAAGCATTCGATAGAGTGCACTGGCCCTATCTGGAAATGGTACTGCTGCGAGCCGGGATAGGGGAGACTCTCCGAAACCGCATACTGAACTGCTACCGCCAGCCTAACGCCACGGTCCGGGTCAATGGGCATACCTCCCCGCGCTTTCCAATTGGCAGGGGCACCAGGCAAGGGTGCCCTTTTTCTCCGATCCTGTTTGCCCTCTACATGGAGCCATTAGCGCAGTGGATTAGGCACCACAGCCTCATCCAGGGCATCCCCTTCAGCGGTGACGTGCACAAAATTAGTCTATAAGCGGACAACATCTTGCTCTCCCTGACAGACCCGATGCAATGCCTCAGAACGCTATTTATTGAGCTCCACACCTTCGCGCTAGCCTCGGGCTTCAAAATTAACGTTGAGAAATCGGAAGCCCTGAACATATCCCTGTCACCGGACACGCTCGCAGAGGCCCAAAGTGAGTTTCATCTGCAATGGTCCGCCACCACTGTACCCTACCTAGGAGTTCTGCTGGCCCCCACTCTGCAGGGCACTGCGGAGGCCAATTATGCCAAACTCCGATCGCGCCTCAGTGACGAGCTCAGGAGGTGGAAGCGACACTCGCTCTCCTGGCTCGGACGGATTGCGGTCGTCAAAATGACTCTGCTGCCGCAGATCCTCTACGTGTTTCAAACCCTCCCTTTGCGGCCTCCCACGGGCTGGCTTCAGCGGACACAGTCAGACCTGGCCTGTTTTATCTGGAACGGTCGCCGCCCGCGCTTTAAGCATGCGATCACGATATGAAGGAACCAAATATTATACTAATGGACTATACTCACCAATAACCCCTATATCTCATTCGTTCTTAATAAGTCAGTCGGCAATGGAGAAGGGTCAATCGTTTATTCTCAGAATACAAACCCTGACAGGGGAGCCCCAGTCTGCGCAACCCTCAAAGGCGCACAGAGGAGACTGACTTCACACAAGCAGCACAAAGCTTATATACGTTTCACACATTGCACGATGTCACCGCACAAGGAAGAATACAATTTGTCAAGGAGCCAGCAGGAAGACCCATATAAGGCACAATTGATTGCTAGTAGCTCGGCCTAAGCTATTCCGGGGGCAGGTCAGTAAGGTGCCTCCCTTTCTATCTGTAGCTCGGGGAGGACAGGAACGGAGTCTGCTAGAATGTGCACATCCCACTAGAAGGGCAGATGTGACCTTGGGTTTCCCTGAGCTACAAACTAGCAAATGGAGCAGACAGCTAAGCCAGCCATCGTGGCTTCATACAGAGAGCTTAATCACGTGGTTTCAGGGAAACCGTACTTGAGACAGAGAAACGAAACAGCGTGGTTTCGGTCATGTCAATAGGTTTAAACTATATCAAAGTGAATCATTCTCAACTATAGGAATACAACAAAAATAAGGTAATACTGATATGCGGTTATAAGGTTATATTGTATATATTAGGCCAATATCATTATGTATCGAATTTATATCCCATCAGACGGCCCTTTTGGCCTACTATAGCCAATATAACTTAGATTTATTCTACAAACACTCCCTCATCAATCTGCATCAGATCAGACACCTCCTTCTGTATCATTTGCTTGTCGGCCTTGGCTTGTCTTGAGACGTTTAAGGCAGACGTCATTCTAGCTGCACAGAAAGAACAACAGGCTGGGCCGCAATGGAGACATAGGCAACAAGTAAATATTACTCCAAAGGCTCCAGCCAGGACCATGAATATCTTCCAACCCCAAGTAGCCAAGAGACCCCAAACCCAACCACTAAGGGACCAAGTACCATTTCCCACATGTGCTTCACTAGCTAATCGATGTAATTTCTGTATTGCAAGGTGAATGGTAGGGGCCGAATCAGGAATGAACACACAGCAAGAGCTGCCAATCACGCGGCAAGCTCCGCCCCTATCTGCGAGGATGACGTCAAGAACCATTCTGTTCTGAAGCGAAACAAGCCTTGTCGCCTGAAGCTCAACAGTAATGTTGGTCAGGATTGCAGTTGTGGTTTGAACCAAATTTTCCACTATTCCTGACAAACGTCTTATACTACGGCTATTAAAAATAGGTCCCCAAAAAGGAGTAAGACCTTTGTTGCAGGGAGGTGTCGGTCTGGTCAGTACCCTCAGTATCAAAACTCCTAATGCTTCAATTAGCTGCTACTTCCCTTCGAACCAACTGATGGGTCCTGTGGTAATCAGGTGGGGCAATATAAACTGGGGGATAAAGGAATGAGAGGTAGCAACGCCCTGCCCATCCCCTTGGGAGCCAAGTGTACGCATTTTCTCCACACACAAAATATACATCAGGAGGAGTGATTATAGGAGGAGTACTATATGTCTGCAAGGTGTAAGTGTAATTACATTTACTCTTCCCTACCTTAACATGACCCCGTCCCTGTATGCAAAAGGGGGAGGTAGTGTTAATGATAGGATTGGCAGGGCTTTGTCATTTGTAACATTTCGTTCTTTAAAATGCTGAAATACGTGGTGTAATTGAAAAGCTCAAAATCCTGCATCTCCTCCTGCAACCAAGTAACATTTTTATAATCAGTATATACATTCATGCAAGCATTTGGATCCAAAGATCCCTCTCCTCCATTTCCCTCGGCATCAAATCCTTGATGCTGTTCTATATACTTCAGAATGGCCTCTTAATCCCTTTCAGTATATATCTTAGGTTCAGCTACATAATGAGAATACATCAATGACAATAATTGGAACCAGGCTTCACAGCTAGCTAAGTAAGATAATGGTAGAGAAATAAACAATTCATGTTGATGCATAACTGACGGAAGTAACCCACAAACCCAACAATTTGTTTTGTTCGTGGTGCTGTGGGTTTGATGTAGCATTTAAATAAAAGCATTCTTTACATAAGTTTCCCTATGCCGAGCCTTATGAGGAGGTAAGGAATAAAAGAGGTGTTCTTCCGGGGCAGGGGTAGTTCCTAACAATTTCTGTACAGGGTGCTGAAATTCTAAATATGCAAATACACACATCAAAATCACTGTGATTATAACAATAAAAGCAACGAATGCCACCTTCACTCTGGTGGGCCATCCGGAAAACAAGTGCATGTTATCAACATAACGTCGGGGGCAAGTGGTCGTTCGTCCTCCATCGCAAATCGGGCAAAAGGAAACATGCTCTCTATAAGTCCAAATCTAACTCGGTCCCTCTCTACAAGTCCAAATCTAATCTTTGTATCCACAAAGCACGCACACCACCAGAGGGTTCTTCTTCCCACTAAGGGATCTTCTCCCTGTGTCCGTTAGAGTCTCACAGGTAGACTCCTATCGTTCATCAAAAGAACCAACATATATATTCCAGTAGTACAACCGCAGCCCTTAACTCAGTCTTTCTTTCTGAACAGAGCTATTTAATCCAATGTTCCAAGCCCTCAACGGGTTCAGTCCAGTGTCTCGCTCAGTACCCCAGTAGCTCTATCCAATATTCCTCAACTCAGGTCTCTGTCTAGCTCCTATCATGGGGAGCTGGGGTACCGCGCTGTTTTCGGGGCCGCAGGTCGTAATTACAACGGCCAGGTTGCTCCTGGTCAGAAAACAATTCTGCTGCAAGGGTATCCGATGCATTCGAAACCTGCGGTGCCCTAGAAACAACAGCTTCTGCTGGTTCAGCTGTCGCACTTTCCACGGTGGTCAACACCTCACGTGGTTTCCCTATTTCTTGGCCATCCGAAAAGGGCACAAAGCTCTGATTCAGCTCTCCTTCCTGACTCGGAATTCCTTCTTGATTCCTGAGATCAAATGGCAAGGGCAGCGGGAGACGTTTCAAATGGCTCACATGAATCCAGTGCTTTTTTTCCATGCACCTTCACAGCAGTTCTGGTCACCAAGATGATTTGATAGGGTTCGGTCCACCTCGGCTCCAGACTCGATATCCGTTGAAAATTCCTCACCAACACCCACTGGCCGGGTTCCAAGCAATGTCCAGGACCCTCCGGTGGCGGCTGCAGTGTGTCCGATACCTGTTGATGAATAGAACGTAAATCTTTAGTCAAAGCATACAGATAGTCTGTCATCAATGGGTAATCAATGTCCCTAAACGATCGTGGTCTGGGAACCCCCCATACATTGGCGGGCCGGGCAAAAATTACTTCATAAGGGGCCAGCCCAGTTCTAGTATGTGGGGTTGTTCTTAGGGACAGAAGTGCCAATGGAAGGGCATCAGGCCACTTCAATCCAGTACTCTCACAGATTTTGGCCATTTTCAATTTGAGTGTACCATTTTATTTTTCAACTAATCCAGCCGACTGATGATGCCTAGCAGCATGGAACTTTTTCTTAATCCGCAACCCTTCACACACACTCTGTCCTAGCTGGGCATTAAAATGTGGCCCGTTGTCGGACCAAATAATGCGGGGCAAACAATACCGGGGCAGATACTCCTTAATCAAGGCTTTTGCGGTTGCAACTGCGGTGGCTTCCTTGGTGGCGTAGGCTTCAACCCATTTACTGAAAGCACATACCACCACTAATACATACTTCAGGTTATTCACTCTTTCCATTTGTATATAATCAATCTGTATCACCTCGAAAGGCAAGGATGGTGGTGCAAAACTTCCACTCAAAACGGATTCTCTACCTCCTGGATTATAACGCAAACATACTGGACAATATTTCACTATGCGTGCTGCAGTTTTGGAAATATTCGGGTTGTTCCATACTGGGTTCAACACAGCACAGATACCTTTCGTGCCTATGTGGGCCGGACCATGGGCCATTGTCACTACAGCATAGACCAATGCATTAGGCAATAACCATCGCTGTTTCTTGGAGAGGTCTACCCAACAATCATTCTTATCTAGTCTTCCTACTTCCTGGTCCCACCTCTGTACTTCATCTAGCGTGGCTTCCTTCTGTAATTCCTTCACACTTTCAATAGGGTTATCAAACAGGGATGTCTCTGCTATACATCGGGCCGATGTATTTGGGAACATGGTACTAGTTCTAAGCTGTGCCGTTTCCTTCGCTACTGAATCAGCAAAAGCATTTCCCTTTCCAGTAGAATCAACAATTTTCTTGTGGGCACTACACTTAATGATGGCCACTTTCTTTGGCAACGTTAAGGCAAGCAACAATCGGTCAATTAAAGGACCATGTTGAATTTTCTGACCATGTGTGGTAATGAAACCCCTTTCCCTCCACAGCCTCCCAAAGCTATGGGCCACTCCAAAGGCGTACTGGCTGGCCGTAAAAATGTTCACCTTCAACCCCTCACTCAATTCACATGCTCTTAACAAGGCTATTAATTCAGCTGCTTGAGCCGAATGCTGAGAAATCCTTGCTGTTTCTACCACAGTCATCAATGTCGTAATTGCATAGGCAGCTGTCGCAGTGCCATCTGTTAACTTAAACAAGAGCCATCCACATACATCTCCCCCTGGGAATCAGAAAAGGGGGTGTCAGAGAGATCTACACGCCCCTTTGTTTCCTCTTCAGTTCTGAATATACAGTCATGAACATCATCCTTTACATTATTCGAAGGAAGGGGCAGCAATGTGGCTGGGTTCAAAGTGGCACATCTTTTGATCGTGATATGGGGTGCAAACAGAGTCAGCTCATATCCTGTTAATCTGGCACTCGTAAGTTGCTGGGTCTTAGTTCTATTCAATAAAATATCCACAGCATGCGGCACCATGACTGTGAGATCCGTATTTAAGACTATTCCCTCTGATTGTCGGATGGCCATCGCTACTGCATCAGTGGCCCTCAGGCAACTCGGGAGGGCTCGAGCAACAATATCCAAGACTGATGAAAAGAAAGCACAGGGTCTCTGCTTTCCGCCAAAACACTGTGTTAACTTTGAAAGTGAGCAACCGTCCACCTTGTGCACATAAAGTGAAAAGGGCTTACGGTAATCTGGAGTACCTAGGACAGGTGCTGAACAAAGAGCAGACTTTAAAGAATCAAAGGCTTCTTGACATTCATCCGTCCAGGGTAGGGGTTCATGCACATCTTTGGTTGTCAAATACAACAAGGGTTTAGAGAGGAGTGAATAGTTAGGAATCCACTGGCGACAGTAAGAGGTTATGCCCAGGAAAGCACGAACATCACGTTGAGTACGAGGAACAGACATGTTAGTAATTACAGATATACGCTCTGGGGTCAATCACCTCCCCGCTTTCGACAGCAAGTGGCCTAGGTAGGTCACTTCCTGTCGACAATACTGAAATTTAGAAAGGGACACTTTGTTCCCTTTGTGAGCCAAATGGTTCAACAATTTAACAGTGGCCGCCTTACAACCTTCCTCTGTATCGGAGGCCACCAAGATATCATCCACATACTGAAGGATAGAGTTTCCTGGGGGCAAAAGTAATTCATCAAGAACAGTTTTTAAAGCTTGACTATAAATGCTAGGACTTTCTGAATAGCCTTGGGGGGCGCGTGTAAATCTAAAGCTTCGGCCAGCCAATGAGAATCCGAAGATATGTCTGCTATCAGGATGTATTGGAATGCTGAAGAACGCGTTCTTTAAATCTATTACCGAGAAATACTGGGATGTAGGGGGAATCATGGTTAAAATTGCAGTGATGTCAGGCACCACCGGATATTGCGGAACCACAATCTTGTTTACCTCTCTAAGGTCAATTACAAAACGATATGTATTTTTATAATCCGGGGCACCATCAATTGGTGTTTTCTTCAGGATCGGCAAAATTGGACTGTTACAGACATTGGCAGCTGTTTCTTCCACTACCCCCCTTTTAACGAGATCTCGAATAATGAGCAGCAACGCCTGTTCACCTTCTGGTGATATCTTATACTGGGGAATGCGAGGCAGCTGGGCATTAGGTTTCAAGGTTATTGACACAGGAGCTATTCTTAACAAGCCAACATCAGTGTCTCCCGTGGCCCATAATGTAGAAGGAATAGTAGAGAACTCAGGAGGGAGGTTTTCATTTTTGGCAAAATACTGAGTTGCATTTAAAGGTTTTTTTTGCATTGTCAAGTAAACACCATCAGGGGAACAATAAATTTGCGTGTGTAACCTTTTCAGTATGTCTAGGCCCAAGAGATTTTCTCCACAATTAGAAGTCAACAAAAAGGGCGATTGTATAGAAATAGGACCCACAGTAAAAGACAGAGGCTTAGATACGGGGCTCACCACAGGTATTCCAGAGAATCCTACCGAGACATTATTTTGGCCAGACAGAGCAGCCCCTGGGACCAACGTATGGGCAACCAAACTATTCATTGCCCCAGTATCCAATAGGAATTTTCCTGACGCTCCCAACAGTTCTCCTTTAACATAAGGTCCTTCTTGGTCGACTGGCACTGTAATGTGGCCCCCGCTCTGTCCTTGGCTGTCTCATGCATAATCCTGTCCATCATATCCATCATCCCTATAAGTCTCATTGTAATACTGCTGGTTCTGGGGATTATCGAAATAATTCTTCTGAGAGCCCTCATGTTGCATTTCTTCCTGTCGCATACTATTTCGTTCTACATTTCCACGACCTCTTCCTCGTCCTCTTATAGGACCGTTTCTGGCTAGCAATAGAGGGCAATCCGCTCTCCAGTGTCCTTCTTGTTTACAATATGAACACTGATTTATACCAATATTCGGGGGACCTCCTCTACCTCTTCCCATTACTGCACCCCTTTGGAAAGAACCACGAACTCCCCGTCCAGCATTCTGACCTCTACTAACTTGTTGCAACAAAACTCTAGTTTTTAAGTCTTTAGCCTTCTTCTCGGATTTTTCTTTACTTTCATTCTCCCGATGCTCATAATATTGGGCCATACTAATCACGGAGCAGCAGTACTCCACGTGCTCCCGGCCGCTTGGAGGCGGGACATCACTTCGGGGAGCAAATTTGTAACAAACCTATTAACAAACAATCGTATTCCCCCTTCCGTAGACAGATCCTGCCCACTAAAGCCGATAAATACTTTCTCAAACCTGGTAAAGAAATCCAACACACTTTCATCCTTTTTCTGTTTACAAGCTGTCAATTTGTCCCAATCAACTTTTCTGGGAGGGAGGAGAGTTTTCATATACGTAATGATCTTATCTGGTACTGCTAGTACCGCGTCCCTAGGTTTCTCTCCAGGTTTCCGTTCTTTGTCCCAAGCCTTTAATTGGTCCCATGTTCCTCCTAATTCGGGAACATGGTCCGTGTCATGTATTTGTCTCCAGATGTCCACCGGGATCAAAAGGCCAAAGAATAGCTCAATGTCAGGTATTGTCTTAATAGCGGAATTGGCGGCCTCAGCCAACTCCTTATAGTAGGCAGTGGGATTCTTACGGGGATCCGGGAGCTGAGCTTTTAGGGTGAGGACCTCGCTTCGCTTCCAAGGGGTATAAACCCATTGTTCCTGAAGCCTAGCATCAACACGAGCCCTAGTTACTGCATTATTGGCATCTCTTAATTCTGGTAATTCAGGATAAAAGAGAGGATGTACCTGTTTCATGGGGTGCTGAGTTCCCCAATCAGCACACTTTTGGTGCATTCGTTCTCGATAATGCACCAACGTTTCTACATTCTGATACACTTCATCAGCCTGTAATTGAAATGTATGTGCTCGATCTCTTGTGTCACGCAGTATCTGAGGAGGAAACCCTTCCTCGAAACACTGTTCCCATAGTGAAATTAATCGAATCGCCATGTTCTCCAAAGCCAGTTGCTGCGCCACCGGTTTGAAGTCTTTCATGGTACTCCAAACGTCTTCCAAAGTGTAAATGGCATTTCGCATCCACTGGGACGCCTGAATTACTATAGCTCTTCTTTCTTCCGTGCCCAACAGCGACCTCGTATATACTCGCTGATCACTCAGATCAGACTTGAGGCGCTTGGGCGTGGTATCCAGACAAGCCGCATGTCGGGGATCTATAGTAGTCTGAATTGGAGGGGAGAGGAATACGGAGTGCGATGGGGAAGGGACAGCCGCGTCCGGCTGTAAAGATATCAAGGGTGAGGTAGTCTGTCTGAGAGTGGGAGGGGGAAGTAACGCACTCCGTACTGACCCGTCAGCAGGGGCTGTAGCACCCGATCCTACCGGTGCTCCAGCAGCCGGTGCTGCCCAAGCAGATCCGCCCGTACTAAAGGTAGAGCAAGATATAAGCCCTGTGGAGCGTAAGGAGGGGGTGGTCTAGTTTCTAATAAATCCTCTAATTCATCTCCTGTATGTGGTCGGGCTACATAACTTTTGTCCGTTTCTAAACGGAACTGCCTATCCATTTGTACAATGTTTTCCTCCACCTTTGCTTTATCATAAGCTACAGCTTTCTGCGTAAAAGTCTGTCCTGATTTAAGCTTTCCTAATTTCTCTTCCCTTATCCGTCGTCGTTTTGCCTCCTTTAACCATAAGTTCAATCGACTTGCGGCTTTTCTTCATAAAAAGCTTATTCTGGATGTAATTGATCTTCTTCTCATCAAATGACCCAGTTAAAGGCCACTGCAAATCAGAATTATCCCTGGTGTATTTATGCCAGAGAGTATTAAATAAAATCGGGGTGAGACCATGTTTCACATACATATCGAAACTGGGGCTGCCTTCGGGAGGGGCAGGCTGTCTTTCTTCCAACCTTGTGCTTCGCCGGCAGCAGCACCCAAAACATATTTTACTAAAACAAGGCATTTCAACAATAGTCACTCAATTCCACTCACATATTCCAAAAACCATTCACAATCGGACGCGTCCTTCTCACCACACACACTCTCGTATTCTTCCACAATAAAGAGCTGTAAAGTGTTGCAAGGCCGTTACTAGTTTCATACAAATGACGTCTTCAAAATACGAACAGAGCCCGTCGACTCCTGTTCGGGGAATCGATTCAAAAGAATTCCAGACCAACAAAATTCAATCAAAAGGGAACAGTCACCAGACTGTTCTGAGATCACCTGATAGGCAAACCACGAACCCTCTTACAGGCCATCCCATGATCCTGTTCTGGTTGGGCCGGGCGTCTGGGCACGTAGCTCCAGAACCCTCGCTTACCCAGTTGCTCCCAGGGCTTTCCCGAAGAGGATTCGGCCGAGCGAATAACTACGTACTCTACTAAGGCATCAGGTGTAGTCTCAAATTTTTACCAAACAAGTCTGTGAGGTATCTACCCGCGCAGCCCCTTCGCCGCCGCGGCAGACCCCCAGATTCCCTTGTTCAAGTTCAAGTTCAAAGATTTGTATAGCGCGCTACTCACCCAGAGGGTCTCAAGGCGCTTGAGGGAGGGGGGGGGGGGTATTTACTTATCGAATATCCAAGTTTTTAGTTGTTTTCTGAGTGAGAGGTGGTTCTGTGTGAGGCAGAGGTGGGTGGGGAGAGAGTTCCAGGTCTTGGCTGCTAAGTAGGAGAAGGATCTTCCCCCCATGGTGGATCTTTGGATGTGTGGAATCGCGGCGAGGGGGGGGGTGTAGAAGGACAGGCGCGTGTTGAGGTATTCGGGTCCTAGGTCGTAGAGGGCTTTGTGTGCGTGGGTGAGGAGACGGAACGTTATTCTCTTGTTGACGGGGAGCCAGTGGAGGTTTTTTAGGTTACCGGAAATGGTCTGGCTTCCCCGGCCACCTTCAAAAGCAGTTAACCGCTATCAAAGAAACACTTCTTCCAAGTATTTCGCATCAAATACAATCAAAGTTCACTCACCTGGTGCACTCAGGTCGATTGCAAGTTCTCCACTGCCGACTCCTAAACAGACCGACAGTCTGTTCTTCTCTCTTGGGTTAAGCCCGTAGGACTCCGGCGTAGGGTCTTCAGAAGCTGGGAGGGATACTGGACTCGAGAGTGGAAATACTTGTTTACGTACCACAAACGGGTGTCTCAAATCAGGATCCTCTTTCTGTCCACCCACTCGGCCAGAACTCCTCCCTGTCCCTCTTGCTCCTGCTTACAGGAGGGGACGACCCTATCGCGGAGTCCCGGCGGAGTCGCCAACTGAAGGAACCAAATATTGTACTAATGGACTATACTCACCAATAGCCCATATATCTCATTCGTTCTTAATAAGTCAGTCGGCAATGGAGAAGGTTCAATCGTTTATTCTCAGAATACAAACCCTGACAGGGGAGCCCCAGTCTGCGCAACCCTCAAAGGCGCACAGAGGAGACTGACTTCACACAAGCAGCACAAAGCATATATACGTTTCACACATTGCACGATGTCACCTTAGAAGGCAGAATACAATTTGTCAAGGAGCCAACAGGAAGACCCATATAAGGCACAATTGATTGCTAGTAGCTCAGCCTAAGCTATTCCGGGGGCAGGTCAGTAAGGTGCCTCTCTTTCTATCTGTAGCTCGGGGAGGACAGGAACGGAGTCTGCTAGAATGTGCGCATCCCACTAGAAGGGCAGGTGTGACCTTGGGTTTCCCTGAGCTACAAACTAGCAAATGGAGCAGACAGATAAGCCAGCCATCGTGGCTTCATACAGAGAGCTTAATCACGTGGTTTCAGGGAAACCGTACTTGAGACAAAGAAACGAAATAGCGTGGTTTCGGTCATGTCAATAGGTTTAAGTGATATCAAAGTGAATCATTCTCAACTATAGGAATACAACAAAAATAAGGTAATACTGATATGCGGTTATAAGGTTATATTGTATATATTAGGCCAATATCATTATGTATCGAATTTATATCCCATCAGATACTCCCCCCCCCCCCGCGAACGGCGGGGTGGGGGTGCCTGACCTTACCTTATACTATCAGGCGACACAACTCTGCACCCTCGTAGAGTGGCACCAGCTGGAGTCCGGCAAACATTGGCTATTTCAAGGCCAAGCGGTGTCGGGCAGGCCCCTTCAAAAGGTTCCGTTTCTACCGCGATGTCATAGACCCCCCAATATCTATGCATCGCAAATCACGAGCACAGTGATGGAAGTGTGGGACAGAGTAGCGGTCAAACATGATCTCACCTCCTTCCCCTCCCCGATGACCCCACTTTTCGATAACCATGATTTCTCCCCGGGTCTGGACTCCAAGACGTTTGCTGCCTGGAGACACTCACCTTGTAGAGACATAGGACACCTGTTTGATCTAAACTGCATCCTTCCCTTTCAGAAGGTGAAGGAGGACTATGGCATACCGGAGGCAGACCGCTTGACTTACCTGCAGGTTCACCACTGGGTCCTGCAGCCGACGATCAAGCCTGGTGCGCAACGCTTTCTCACCTCGTACGAAAAGTGGCTGTTGCCGCGCACCTCAGATAAAAAACTGATTTCCGACCTGTACCAACGACTCCTCCTCACCAACATTTACACCTACAATGCAGGAAGGGCCAGGTGGGAGAGGGATTTGGGGAGACCACTCACACACAAGGAATGGGGAAGCATATACCACAGAGCCAAGCACTCGGCCTACCACACGGGTCTCACAGAAACCCTAACCAAAGTGGCCACCTACTGGTACCACAACCCGGACCGCTTACATCGATGGGACCCCCGCGTCAGTGACCGCTGTTGGAGGGGGTGTGGGGAACTCGGCACACTAGAGCACCTACTGTGGAGCTGTGACCGCTTACAACCCTATTGGAATTCGATCATAGACGAAATAGACTCCCACTTGGACACCCAACTTCCTTGATTCCCCGCTTATATTTAGCTTGGACTCCCCAATGCACTGATGTATCCCCTGAAGTACAGGAGAGGGAGACTCATAGCGATTGCGCTGGGGGCTGCCGTCTAGAACATTGTAGCGCACTGGAGGACCACTCAGCCTCCCCCACATACTGGCTGGCTCCGCAGGTTATGGATGGTATTGGGGATGGAGAATTTAACTCTGGCGAAAGAGGGGAGGGGAGAAGAATTCGCGGCACTTTGGCGACCATTTTTTACTCTTAGTGGGGAATTCAGGGAATTGAGCTGCCCACGCTATCTACGCTTGCTGCGCCTTGCAGACACGCCACTTGAGGAACCTAAAGCCCAGCCGCGCAGGCGTAAGACTAAGGGATGATGTCTGCTATGTGGCCTCCTGTTAGAGATGTGGTACCTTTCCTTTACTCATTCTTTTGCTTTATGGACAAGGAGGGGGGTGGGGGGGTTACGGACTGGGTTCCCTCACTGCGAGATCCCTACACTGACGACCTGATTAACGTTTATGTTGCTTCGCGTCCAGAGGGGTCTCACGCACAAACTGACACTACTGCATCTGATGGGACCGTCCGGAGCCTTTCTGAAGCAGTCGCTCCCCTCGCTGCTCCCTGATCATTAAGCTGGTATCGTAGCGCTCAGAGCTCCACGCATTGCTCGCACTGCTAAAATCTATTAATCATCGCAGCGCTCATTGCCAGACTTGCTCGCACTGCTGAATTCTAAGTCATTGTAGCGCTGTACTATCTGACCGTGCTTTGCCATTATTATTGACTGTATCACTCGCTTTGCCTGCTTTAATATTTGTTGCCTGACTGTGCTGCCCAGTTTCATAGCGCTTCAGTAAGGTCGTGCCTGTTTCGTTTTTGAGTTGCAGACATTTTGGTGTTTGTTGTTGTGACTCCCAGCCCGGCTCTCCACCCCGCTCCCGCCTCCCAGCTGCTCCTCCCTCCCACAGAGAGTGTTAGCCCTACTCATCCAACAACAGCGCTGTGACCGTCCGGAGCCTCTCTGAAGCGGTTGCTCCCCTCACTGCTCCCTGATAATTAAGCTGGTATCGTAGCGCTCAGAGCTCCACGCATTGCTCGCACTGCTAAAATCCATTAATCATCGCCGCGCTCATTGCCAGACTTGCTCACACTGCTGAATTCTAAGTCATTGTAGCGCTGTACTATCTGACCGTGCTTTGCCATTATTATTGACTGTATCACTCGCTTTGCCTGCTTTAATATTTGTTGACTGACTGTGCTGCCCAGTTTCATAGCGCTTCAGTAAGGTCGTGCCTGTTTCGTTTTTGAGTTGCAGCCATTTTGGTGTTTGTTGTTGTGACTCCCAGCCTGGCTCTCCACCCCGCTCCCGCCTCCCAGCTGCTCCTCCCTCGCCCCACCCCCCCACTATCCACATATGACAGATGCCTCTGCGCGCAGCGTTTCACGCGCAGCGGTCGCGCCCCATGCGCGCCGAAGGTGCACCAAAGTTAAACCCGTCTACGCCCGTCCACGCCTAGACCGTGCCCAGCGCCAGTCCCCCTGGCCCCCGCAAAATCCACACCACCCGCATAACGTACGACGCTGCATCCCTCTCAGCACTTAACCCCGGCCGACTCCCAAACTGCTACCAAGCCGCCCCAGGACACACCCATGGACCCTTCACCTGCCACTCCTGCAAATTCGACTGCATCAGGACCCACACCAAACCCACTAACTCCAAACAGAGCTCCGACAACAACCACCTAAAGTGCATCCTGCTCAACACCCGCTCGGTCCACAGACACTCCATCGAACTGTGGAACCTACTCGACACCACATCGCCGGACATCGCCTTCCTTACTGAAACTTGGATGAACGCCTCATCAGCGCCCGACATCGCCATAGCTATCCCGGACGGCTACAAGATCATTCGAAAGGACCGCATCAACCAAACTGGAGGAGGCATAGTCATCGTCCACAAGAACACCATCCGCATCACGACCAGCTCCGACAATAACCTCGCTACCGCCGAACACCTTCACTTCCAGATCCACACCGACCCCAAGACCACACTCAGAGGCACCCTCATCTACAGACCTCCAGGACCCCGCACACAATTCAGCGAAGACATCACTGACTTCATCAGCCCACATGCCCTCCCCTCCGAGAATTACATCCTACTGGGAGACCTCAACTTCCACCTGGAAAAGAATAACGACAACAACACCTCCACCCTTCTGGACAACCTGGCCAATCTCGGACTCAAACAACTTGTTGACACCCCCACCCACCTTGCAGGGCACACGCTCGACCCAATCTTCACCTCCAGCAAACACATCTCCTTCGATCACACCACAGCTCTCCATTGGACGGACCACAGATGCGTTCACTTCAACTACAAAAAGACCACGACCCACAACCCCCCACAACCTATTCCCCGAAGAAATTGGAACAAAATCACCACCGCCCAGCTCTCCTCTGCGCTTCACCTAAACCCTCCTGCCAAATCATCGGACCCAAACCAAGCAGCCACCAACCTCACACAATGGATCACCCTCAGCGCCAACGAACTAGCACCCTTGAAAAACCATCAAATCAAGCGAGGTACCAAAAAAGCCCCCTGGTTCAACGACGACCTTAAGAAATCCAAGAAGTTCTGCCGCACCCTCGAGAAAGCCTGGAGAAAAAACCCAACCACTGACAACCTGGCCACCTTCAAGAACGCCACCCGCAAACACCACCAACTGATCCAATCCACCAAGAAATCAGCATTCAAAGATCGACTAGACAACAACGCCCACAACAGCAAGGAACTATTCAACATCGTAAAAGAATTTACCAACCCCACCGCAGGCACCAACGACATCACTCCCTCCCAAGACCTCTGCGACTCCCTAGCCTCATTCTTCCACAACAAAATCGCCGACATACATAACAGCTTTGAAAACCAGTCCGAAGACCAGTCCACTCCACCCACCTCCGAACCAAAACAGCACTCTAACAACCTTTGCGCCTGGAACCCAATCACCACGGAAGATACCATCCGCCTGATGAACTCCATCCACTCAGGATCGCCAACCCACCCATGCCCCCACCACATTTTCAACAAAGCAGACTCCATCATCGCACCCCATCTCTGCGATGTCATCAACTGTTCCTTCAACTCCGCTACCTTCCCGGAAATCTGGAAACATGCCGAACTCAGCGCCCTTCCGAAGAAACCCACAGCAGAACCCACTGAACTTAAGAACTACCGCCCCATCTCGCTCCTCCCATTCCCTGCCAAAGTCATTGAGAAAGCCGTCAACAATCAGCTCGCCGCCTTCCTTGAATCCAACAAATCCCTCGACCCCTCACAGTCGGGCTTCCGAGCCAAACACAGCACCGAAACCGCCCTCATCGCAGCTACAGACGACATCCGAACGCTACTGGACAACGGTGAAACAGCTGCCCTCATCCTACTTGACCTCTCTGCCGCCTTCGACACAGTCTGTCATAGCACCCTCATACAACGCCTCAGCAACGTCGGAATACAAGGAAAAGCTCTGGACTGGATCATCTCGTTCCTCGCCGGAAGAACCCAGAGAGTCCGCCTCCCCCCATTCAAATCAGAGGCCACCGAAGTCATTTGCGGCGTACCACAAGGATCATTACTCAGTCCCACCCTCTTCAACGTTTACATAAGTCCCCTCGCATCCATCGCACGACAACACAACCTCAACATCATCTCCTACGCAGACAACACCCAGCTGATCCTCTCCCTCACCAAAGACCCAAACACCGCCAAAACCAATCTACACGAAGGAATGAAAGAAGTAGCCGAATGGATGAAGAACAGCTGTTTAAAACTAAATTCGGACAAAACGGAAGTCCTCATCTTAGGATCATCCCCCTCTGCCTGGGACGACTCTTGGTGGCCACCGGCCCTGGGTACAGCACCCATACCTACAGATCAACTCCGTCTCATCATCATGCTTCAACATCCAACGCATGCTCAAAAAAATCTTCCGTTGGATCCCCACCGAAACAAGAAAGACAGTCACCCACGCACTGGTCACAAGCCGACTGGATTACGGAAATACCCTTTACGCCGGAACCACAGCCAAACTACAGAAAAAACTCCAACGCATCCAAAACTCCTCAGCCAGACTCATACTGGACATCCCCCGTCAAGCCCACATTTCCGGTCACCTGAAAGACCTCCACTGGCTCCCCATCAACAAGAGAATAACGTTCCGTCTCCTCACCCACGCACACAAGGCCCTCTACGACCTAGGACCCGAATGCCTCAACACACGACTGTCCTTCTACACACCCACCCGCCAACTACGATCGTCCAATCAAGCCCTCGCCGCAATTCCGCGCATCCATAGATCCACCATGGGGGGAAGATCCTTCTCCTACTTAGCGGCCAAAACCTGGAATTCTCTCCCCACCCACCTCCGCCTCACACAGAACCACCTCTCCTTCAGAAAGCTACTAAAAACCTGGCTATTCGATAAGTAAATCACCCACCCTCCCTCAAGCGCCTTGAGACCCTCTGGGTGAGTAGTGCGCTATACAAATCTCTGAACTTGAACTTGAACTATGGGGAACTGTGGTCTATGTGTTTTTCTTGTTCTGGAAAACCAATAAAAGATTTAAACCATAAAAGCATATGCATACCATTAAACGCTGACCTGGCACCAGCCTCGTAGGAAATGATGGGCACCTCCAAAACATGTGTAGGGATTGAAAGGTAGTAGATCTTGAAGGAAAAGGACGGGGTAAATTCTTCAAGGAATGCATCCAAGTTTAACATGCTTCTGGGAGAAAATTGCAATTGGGATCACTGCGTTCGAAAACCTTTGCAGGCTGGAAAAACTTTAAAGACTTTTTAGCCCATCCTTATGGTTCTCCATAAATGCCACTAAAACCTCGGTCTCCAATGACTAGGCCAACTATATACTTTTTTAATGAAAAGATGATTCAATCATACACAGCAACTTTAGCAGTGCAGCAAACCCTTGTATTTGGGTGATCCAACAGACAGAAATTCACGGTCGGGCTGGGACAGAAAATATTCCCAGGTATCACAATGAGAGTGCCCCAATTAGAGAAGTAGACAGCTAAAAAGGGGCTACATGTTTGCAAACAGGAGCAGTTTTTATCTTATTAAGACACCCTACTTCATGTTTTGCAAGGTATACAAGGCTGCATGAGTCTGGGCCTCGGCAGACAATTTTTGTTTTAATAAGGAAATCAGAAGTTAAATTGGTCCAGAAGACTATAAACAGACACAAAACTAGCCAAAGAAGTGGCCCATGAACTGCCCTGCCAGACCAGGCCGTCTATCACTACCGGGCTGCCATTTAGGCCAGTCCCACCCTCTTCACATATAGCATGTTTTGTTGTGCAAACCCCATCAAAGGAGAAGATTAAAAGACCTTTCTTGAATTGAAACTATACTGCAGGACTCTGCACCCAAATAAATGTTCCTGGAAATTCCAAATCCAATACAGTTAAAGAAAATTCAATACTTCTCTGAAAATAATCAGATGGAAATGTGACATTTCAAGCCTGGCCCTGGTGCTGCTGGATAATGGCCCTTCAGGAGCAAAACCAAGCAGTTTGATGCATCTGCAACGTATCTGACATCACCTAAACCCCGAGAAAACCGACACGTGGTCCTGGAAGCTCAATACCAGTCCTCGAGTCATATTACCGCTTAAAACTCCTTTGGTCTGTGGGTGTTTTTAAAAATGTCACAAAGTGGCCATTTAGCCAAGCTGCAGACTGTTCTTCATACAGGGCCCGATTCACAGAACTAACTTGAGACAAAGGGCCATATTATCAAGCAAGGGCGATACATTATCGCCGCTTTTATCGGCCGGAAACTGCCGCTAAAACGGCGATAATGTGCTTGATAATATGCCCTTGTGAATTCCCATAGTAGCCCATGTTAACACCACAACATGGGCTTCTATGGGAATTCACAAGGGCATATTATCAAGCACATTATCGCTGTTTTAGCGGCAGTTTCCTGCCGATAAAAGCGGCGATAATGTATCGCCCTTGCTTGATAATATGCCCCAAAGTCCTAAACTTACTACCATTTACTCATTTTAGTAGTAACAGGAGGGGCGGCTGGTGACATTTGAAAGTGGTGGGGCGTAAACTAATTTGCATATTGCAGCGAGCGTAGCGAGCGAGCGCAGCGAGCGAGCCCGAACCACCTTGCATCCATCCATACATCATTCATGCATCCACCCATCCATCCACCCACCCACCCACCCATCCATCCACCAATTCTGCATTCATCCTGCATCCATCATTCATTCATGCATCCACCCATCCATCCAGCATCCATCATTCATTCATGCATTCACCCATCCATCCATCCTGCATCCATCATTCATTCATGCATCCACCCATCCATCCTGCATCCATCTTTCATTCATGCATCCACCCATCCATCCATCCACCCACCCATCCATCCTGCATCCATCCATCCATCCATCATTCATTCATGCATCCATCCACCCATCCATCCACCCACCCATCCATCATCCATCCTGCATCCATTCCTGCATCCATTCATGTGTCCACCCATCCATCCACCCATCCTGCATCCATCATTCATTCATGCACCCATCCATCCATCCACCCTGCATCCATCCATCCATCCACCCATCCATCCACCCATCCACCCATCCATCCATCATTCATTCATGCATCCATCCATCCATCCACCCACCCACCCATCCACCCATCCATTCCTGCATCCATTCCTGCATCCATTCATGCATCCACCCATCCATCCATCCATCCTGCATCCATCATTCATTCATGCACCCATCCATCCACCCTGCATCCATCCCGCATCCATTATTCATTCAGCCACCCATCCTGCATCCATCATTCATTCATGCATCCACCCATCCATTCATCCACCCATCATTCATCCTGCATCCATTCATGTGTCCACCCATCCACCCACCCATCCTGCATCCATCATTCATTCATGCACCCATCCATCCACCCTGCATCCATCATTCATTCATGCACCCATCCATCCATCCACCCATCCATCATTCATTCATCCACCCATCCATCCACCCATCCAGCATCCATCGTTCATTCATTCATGCATCCATCCATCCACCCATCCATCCATCCACCCATCCATCATCCATCCTGCATCCATTCCTGCATCCACCCATCCATCCATCCATCCATCCATCATTCATTCATGCACCCATCCATCCACCCTGCATCCATCCTGCATCCATCCACCCATCCTGCATCCATCATTCATTCATGCACCCATCCATCCACCCTGCATCCATCCTGCATCCATCATTCATTCATCTACCCATCCACCCATCCTGCATCCATCCTGCATCCATCATTCATTCATGCATCCACCCATCCATTCACCCATCATTCATCCTGCATCCATTCATGCATCCACCCATCCTGCATCCATCATTCATGTATTTTTATGACCATATAACTTAGCACACAGCTTGTCAGTGTTTAATACCAGTCTCGAACCTTGTACTCCAGCACCAATGATACATGATTAATATTAATTGTTTTTAAAAACATGTATTTATTCAACACCAATTGCACACCTTAGTCGGAACATCATTTTTATTTGTTTTTTTAAATATCTATTTATTTAACACCAAAGTAAGTCATGTATAAATTTTTATGGTTCGATAAGAGGCTCGAACCTGGTTTCCCAGCACCAAAGTCGGCCGTGCTATCCGTCAGGGGTTATGTAACCGGGCTATGTAGTGACCAGCCAATCCTGCGCCAGGATTGGCTGGGTGGGCACCATGACTCCTCGCCCAGTCGCCCTGTGTAACCCCGGGGGCTGCGGCCCGCCCCCTGGTCCTCTCTCTAAGGGGGAATTCACAAGAAAACGATCTGCGCATGCGCGGGCATGTTTGTGCCCAAAAATACACTAGCGCAGCTGCAGCAGCCCGATCCTTCCCCCCCCCCCTTGCGCACTCCGGGGAGGTCGGGTGTCTCCCGGTTTCCCGGCCGGCAGATAGCGCGATTTTTTAAAATAATTGTGTTTGGCTTCTAGTGACGACGTGGTGGGTCCATGGGGCTTAGTGGGGCTTCGCCCCTACGCCCCAATGGACGCACCGCGCCTGAGTAACAGTAGTAGTCAGTGTCTTCTGTGAATACCAAAATGAGTAAGTGCACTTACTCATTTCGGTATTCACAGAAGGCACTTACTCATTAATGAGTAAGTGCCTTCTGTGAATACCAAAATGAGTAAATGCCTTCTGTGAATACCAAAATGGTAGTAAGTTTAGGATTTTGTCTTAAGTTAGTTCTGTGAATTCCTTGCTGAATTCATAACTCAGATGGAAAAAAAGAGAAAAACGCAAGTCAGATCCCACTTAACTTTAATATTCCCTGGTCGTTTGTATAATCCGAGTGGGAAATAGAAGACTCCTTTCAAAATGCATTAGGCTCGAAGTCATTCACTGGTTATGAATTTTTAACATTTCCTTTCGGGAACTGCTCATCTAGCAAATGCATATTACCGAGGGGGTCTGTGTTTACATAAAGCACTTATTGTACTGCCCACAAACATTTGTAGGTCTTTGATAGCACCTTTTAGAACCGCAAAATAATCAAAAATGTAATTGTTCGGTAAACCATCACTGACACAGTTAGTAGAGGATGCTTATGTGTAAGTGTGCTTGTTCTACTGGCTGTGTTTTGCTTTGTGATGTGATTGCATGGATACACACAGCATAATTACCGGCACTCATACACATATATCCATTTCAGGTGAGCAAGTAATACCACATTGCTATTCGCGCTGCCAAAATTACCTCTATATTAACTGTGCTCTATGGGAATGCTGCAGTAGTCTGAGTACAAAACTAACCAAACGTCAAGAAATGGGAAATTGCCACTGGAATCCTTGTCCCACTCTGATCATGACCAGCGCCAACCGCACCTAGGGGCGTTGCGCCCTTAGTGGCATCTCGGGTGGGAGATGGTATTGTTTCTGTCCTTTCCAGTAGGTGAGACAGGATGGGGGGCCGGAAGCGAAGAGTGTTGTCGGCAGCCCCCATTCAGCGGCATCAAAGGGGCAAGCAGTCGTCTTCCGCCCCTCAGCAAGGATAACAGCCGCATGGAGAGGGAAGGAAACCCTCTTTGTCCTTTCCAGCAACTCCTGAGGCGGCAGACCATCAATAAGTTACCCACTCACCCACCCATCCCTAAGAATAAGGACTAGATTGGCGGGGCCCCGTGCAAGAAAGATGGTGTGGACTCCTTTTTGGCATGGACTGTCTGACCCTGGAATAGGGCGAGTCTTCAATGGGGGCTCCTGGCTGGCGGGAGGGGGGATTAACCTGCTGGTGGTCCTGGACTCTCCTGCCCTACCCGAGATGCCAGTGTTTTTGTGTTAAGCGTTTGAGGGGGTGTCCGGAGTTCAGGAACCAGTGCTTAATTTGTGCCAGTGCTTTCCGGGGCTTAGCAACGGCACTTATTTCTTAGGGCCGGGTCTACATATTGACTCACTTAATTTCACACAGGTGACAGTCTTCCCGGTGAACCCCGTAAAATAATTCAAATTGAATGCCGCATGGACCCATGTCTTATTATGAGGCACTTTTCCGCCTCTCTGGGGACGGACTGCCCGAGAGCACACAGCGGAGCAGTGCCTGCCCATGATCCTGCCTATCGGGGATAATGATCGTTCTCCCCTTCTGTAATCACATCCCTCCTGCCAAAAAAAAGCAGCGCAGCCTCCAAGGCAGATCAGCCTTCTCTACAGGCAACTCCCCCACTCTCTAACGTCCGTCGCCTCTCCGCTTCCGCTTCCTGTACCTGCCATGGATCTGACGTCACTTGAATAGTTTCAAAAGGCGGGCATTTTCTTTTCTAGAGGGAACATTTGAAACGAAATAATACAGTAGCTCCTGGCCTGCTCCGCCTGAACCTCTCAGGTAATGTGAACTTTCTAATAATTTAATTTCTGCTGTGAGACCCTGCTCATGTCGGTGTAATATGTTTTCTGCCTAACAAACGGTCTTACAACTCATAGCAGGCAAATCAGATTGAATCATATTTTACAGGGATATTTTGCTTGTTTATGATTTATTAATATCTTATTAGAGCGTTATAAATTTGAATTTTACTGGGCTTACCTCATGCATTGCGGACTGCCGTGTTCTCATTTGGCGCTCTCACAGTACATCTGTGTTAAAAGCACACACCTGAGAAAAATCAACCAATAGGAAATGTATTCCCTACATAACTCTGTCCTATATTAGTTTTATAGCACTAAATACCCTCGCTACAATTCTGACCTCTTTCAATGTGCACCCGGCCAATAATTACACTACTGCTCGCTGTGGGTTATTTTTATAGAAAGCTATAAAATTGTTCTATTTACCTATGGTTTATTTTTTAAGGCAGACTTCAATTTGGGCTACATAGAAAAGCTGCCTTCCGCCCATTTTTAGACAGTTATTAGTAATTATTAGGTTCCCTCTGTACAGTTGTAGGGATGTGGGTGGCAGACGTTTTCTCTTTACCTCCGTCATCCCCGCTCTCTTTGTCAAGATAGTGTAATTGTTAATCCATTATTATGTAAACCTGCTATCTGCTCAAAATCTGATCTTCTTTTTGAAGTAACTGGACCTATTTTGGGTAAGCACTTTTTTGCCAGTCCTGATTCCCACCCCCACCCACACTCCAATTTACCGACAACCCTTCCTTACATTCACCACCCTCACCCATTGTCAAAGGCAATAGTTCGTCCATAAGCGAGACCTATTGGCTTTGCCAATGCTTGTCATCTCTAGTTGTTTAAACTATGGTGCCAGCCAGACATGCTACACAGATGCTGAACAAGTTCATAGAGTAGACAGCTAGGGAGTAGTGGAGGTTAAAAACAACAGATCGGTTTGGTAAGAGACAAACAGAACATCTTGGGTAGCTTAGGAAAATGTCAGAACGTATGCAAGATCTGTGGGGTTTTGGAATGGTCTGGTAACTCCTGGGCGATACCTATTGCAGAGCATGTCTGACTTCCTAGTTGAATTTTCCTCTCCGTATCCTCACCACCCTACAAGACTGCTTGCGTATATGTTTTATTTACTTAATTGTTTAACACCGTTTAAAAATTAGATCTTAACAGGTAATGGAGCCCTTTGTTCCGCCGCCACCCTTTGACACTGCTAGCTGACATTAAAACATGTACTCTTATATGATGGAGCGAGACAAGTGCACCTGAGAAGGGCTCAGGGACGTCCACTCCAGCCAAAAGCAGGGAAGTGTGTGAGACCAAAACGGAGAATGCGTTGTAATTTTCACTGTGGTAGTGCTGGAGACAGAAAGGAGCATTGCTCAGCATCCTGTGATTCAGCTAAAATCACGTCATCCACCCGTGCCCATCAAGCAAATGAGTGCTAATGTAAACTGCTATAATAATCTGCAAAAAAAAGGGTGAAGACGAGATGTAGAGTAAAGGTGCAGTGAGTAGCCTGGGCCTCCGGGCCATAATCCAAAGAAAATTACCTCCCAAGTAGTCAGCAGTGCCGTAGAGGATGTGGGTGGAGCAACTAGAGTAGAGTAAGTGGGTGGAGCCACTGGTGGAAGTGGGTGGAACCGCGGGAAGTCGGTGTGGGTTCCTAAAAAAAATTGAGCACCTGCACTTCATATTTTACAAATTAAGCACTGTCAGGAACCTCAGTGGGGCCAAGGCGTAAGCAGTGCCCTGGTGGTAGTGCTTTTCTCTGGGATGGAGGACTGAAAGTTACTACAGATAAAAACAGTGCAAGTTGGGGCCTCCTGGCACAGCAAGCACAGGGGGATTCATTACCAAAGTGCGTGTATTGATATCCGGATGGCTAAGGCCATGCTTAGAATGTAAATAATATCTTATGCAAAAATGTATTCCTTGGAATGGAAATAACCTACCTCTTTTGGCTAACATGTGTGGTGATTGGTTTATCTATGCCTTTAATAAATGGTCATGTCTTTCAGTCAAGAACAATAAAAAGATTACTCTGCTTTAAGGTGTAATAAAGGACTACGCAGTGATGAACAACTATCTGCCTCATGTCTTTCTATGGTGCCTAAGGGGTGGTAATGAGGATAAGTATGTTTCACTGGGGGGCGACTCGCACGTTGTATGCACACTATAGTGGTATGCCCACATTTCATTCGATGTTCCATCCAGATTTTTCACCGGGTTTTATCAAGTGGAACATCTGGCAGTCTTCAGGGATGTACCGGAAGTGCCGTATTCTTGGTTCTACCGGTATCTTCTGAGAGCAGCTAAATCGCTAATTTCTCCAAACCCAGAAAAGGCCTCACAGGGGCAGATTCTGGGACACAAACAACACATGCACATGCACTGCTAGATATATGGATGTAGAAGTCATAAAGTATAGAAGGATGTATCGGTCCGTACGAGGATCGATGCTGAAGTTGAATTGGTAGATGGATAAATGGACGTGTGTGGGCAGATATCTGGGTGGATGAATGCATTGATGTTGGCAAGTGGATACACACTGTGGCAGCAAAAGCAAGCTGGCTGCAGCCTAATCTAGTATCCTTTTTTAATCAAGTACCAATAAATGAGCACCATCTACAAAATGGCAGAATTCTTTAAACTGTCAAAAGAAAAGAAATTTGATTCTCAAAATATGCACAAATTATCTTCCAAGTTGAGACTACAAGGTAGGTGTATTATATAAATGTTGGTGAAGTAGTGTTTCAACAAAAAATAAATAACATCTAAAAACCTTCCACTTAACCTTTTACAGAAACTTCTATTTTTTATTTTGCTTTTCCCAATCTCAAACACTTTTAAAAATATGTATTCTATTTAGACTTGCAATCTGGTCACCAAATTGGTCCTCAATACTGGCAGATGTATTAGCCCGAGCACATGCCACATGCCCTGTTGAAACACAGACCCAATATCGATACTTTTTTCATATTTTGTTCAGATTTATCTGTGAGGAAAGGACTCTGGAACTCACTAATTAAAAAGAATCCTGTAACTCTCCCAATAAGTATTGCCCTGTACATATTATCCCCAAGTAAGAGGTGGGAGGGGGATGTGGGTGGAAGTCCATCTGACTTCCTTCCTCAGAGTTAAAAGGTTGGCAAAGCCAGGACATATAAAGAGAGGTGGGTTTTTGTAATCTGTGCCAAATTTGCTTTTGTAAGTGCCAGTGGCGTCACTAGGTGGGTGCGGGGGGTGCGGACCGCACCGGGTGACACCCTCACATGGGGGTGACACCATCTGGTTGCGCCCCTCCCCCCCAGCAGGCCTCTGTACATGGCACCCCCTGCACAGCACCCGAAGGCCTCGGAGAGACTCGATCCGCTTTAAAAACAAAAGCGAACAGAGATATTTTCTCACCTATTCGAATTAAATTAGTTAAATTTTGAAAAGTGTAGTAATGAGGGCCCCCCGCCATTTATATGGAAAAAGACATGGTGCTAAAGAGGGGGGGCCGGGGAGGGGGGGTATTAACCGCTTGGAAATTAGCTTTTACTTTAGCTGTTTCATATCGTAAAAAAATTCTCACGTCTACAAACTCGCTGATGCCTTGTACACAGATTTCTTTTTGCATCTTGAAAAGCTTTAAAAGAGAAACCACATGAAAGCGGCAGAGAGTGTAAAAGGGGGGGTCCTGCACCCCCCCCCCCCCCGGGTTTAATGTGCGAGAGAGAGGGAGCTAGAGGGAATAAGAAGACAGAGAGAGAGAGAGTTAGAGTGAGAAAGACAGAGAGAGAGGGAGCTAGAGGGAGTAAGAGAGAGAGAGGGAGCTAGAGGGAGGAAGACAGAGAGAGAGGAGCTAGTGGGAGTACGACAGAGAGAGAGGGAGCTAGAGGGAGTAAGACAGAGAGAGAGGGAGCTAGAGGGAGTAAGACCGAGAGAGAGGGAGACAGAGGGAGCTAGAGGGAGCAAGAGAGAGGGAGCTAGAGGAAGTAAGACAGAGAAAGAGGGAGCTAGAGAGAGTAAGACAGCGAGAGAGGGAGCTAGACAGAGAGAGGGAGCTAGAGGGAGTAAGACAGAGAGAGAAGGAGCTAAAGCGAGCAAGACAGAGAGAGAGGGAGCTAGAGGGAGTAAGAGAGAGAGAGGGAGCTAGAGGGAGCAAGACAGAGAGGGAGCTAGAGGGAGTAAGAGAGAGGGAGCTAGAGGGAGTAAGACAGAGAGAGAGGGAGCTATAGGGAGTAAGACAGAGAGAGAGGGAGCTAGAGGGAGTAAGACAGGGAGAGAGGTAGCTAGACAGAGAGAGGGAGCTAGAGGGATTAAGATAAAGAGAGAGGGAGCAAGACAGAGGGAGAGGGAGCTAGAGGGAGTAAGAGAGAGAGAGGGAGCTAGAGGGAGCTAGACAGAGAGATGGAGCTAGAGGGAGTAAGACAGAGAGAGAGGGAGCTAGAGGGAGTAGGACAGAGAGAGGGAGACAGAGGGAGCTAGAGGGAGCAAGACAGAGAGAGAGGGAGCTAGACAGAGAGAGGGAGTAAGACAGAGAGAGAGTGAGCTAGAGGGCTCTTGACAGAGAGAGGGAGCTAGAGGGAGTAATACAGAGAGAGAGGGAGCTAGAGGGAGTAAGAGAGAGAGAGGGAGCTAGAGGGAGTAAGAGAGAGAGCGGGAGCTAGAGGGAGTAAGTGAGAGAGTGGGAGCTAGAGGGAGCAAGACATAGAGAGAGGGAGCTAGAGGGAGTAAGAGAGAGAGAGGGAGCTAGAGGGAGTAAGAGAGAGAGCGGGAGCTAGAGGGAGTAAGACAGAGAGAGGGAGCTAGAGGGAGTAAGAGAGAGAGCGGGAGCTAGAGAGAGTAAGACCGAGAGAGGGAGCTAGAGGGAGTAAGACAGAGAGAGAGGGAGCAAGAGGGAGTAAGACAGAGAGAGAGGGAGCTAGAAGGAGTAAGAGAGGGAGAGAGGGAGCTAGAGGGAGCAAGACAGAGAGAGAGAGCTAGAGGGAGTAAGACAGAGAGAGAGGGAGCTAGAGGGAGTAAGGCAGAGAGAGAGGGAGCTAGAGGGAGTAAGATAGAGAGAGAGGGAGACAGAGGGAGCTAGAGGGAGTAAGACAGAGAGAGGGAGCTAGACAGAGAGAGGGATCTAGAGGGAGTAAGACAGTACCTAGCACCGTACATTTCCGACAGAGGTGGTCAATGCAGTAAGTCGTGAGGGGGTGACACCATGAGTTACCCGCACCGGGTGACACCAACCCCAGTGACGCCACTGGTAAGTGCAACACTGTATCAGGGTGGACCCGCAGTTTCTAGGGCTCTAGGTGAGGAAGTTTGTAAGCAGTGCTCACTCTTTTCTCTTTCCCTGAATAATACTTCAGGTCGGCTGATGACAGCCAGGTGCAGAGATCTCACACTCCATTGTGCCCTTGTTATGGATACTCCCCCTTGTAGCCAGCTCCATTGCTACCTGCTACCAAAATATGCATCTGAGGAACAATCAGAAGACATTTGAGAGAACAAACCCTAACAAGTTCTGAAGCCTTAGCCAGTTGATCCACTTGCCGGCTGGAAAATGAGTACAAAATTGAGACCCAAACCACCCCATTTGTTCCAGTTTCAAGTTTTCTTGCTCAGGGAATGCTCCACAGAGTATTTAGAGGACTGATGTCTGAACAGGGCTGATGTCAGCAATTCAGCCTGCCTCCCAGTGGTCCGGGAACATCGTCTGAAGCCAGCAACTTGCTGGAGAACTGAAGGTCTACCTTAGTACCTAGAAACGTGCTTGCCTGTTTACAGAGAAAGAAACACCATCCAGTAGAAGACGCCCATCATGTCTAGACTGTGTGAAACACCCAGTAGTAGCTGACTACTGACAGGAAGTAAAGTCAACACTGACCTGTAGTGCAAGGGTTCTCCCAATGCAGGTCCTACAATGAGCTATATAAGAAGTTGTGTACCGAAATTGTCATTATGCTTCTCATCCTTTCTGCTGCTGACTCCCAAGGCTTTGTGCTGTTTTTACTATTATAGGGTTCCCGTCAGTAAGAAGCAGCAACATCAACCTGGAGGCCGTAACTGTCTAGACTGCAAGCATCCTACTATAGCCCCCTGAAGGCGGCAACTGCTCAAGTTAAGCACCAGCTCGCATCACTGCCCGAGATCATGTCTAAAAAGACAAATACCTAACTACAATTACAACTGCTGGGGAGCTGGCTGAGCCTGTTGTTTGACCCCAGTGATCCAGGAAAGTGCAAAACTGCAGTCCGCAGTCCCCAATCATTAGCGATTCACCATGTCGATTGAGCAGATAAAGTGTGCCTGCACCTACAAAATCGAAGTGACTGTGGCAAGTGCAAGCAAAGAGGAAATTTGCTGCTAGAATGCAACCTTTGCCAATATGAACTTGTTGGGCCTAAAGATTTTTGAAAGAGCTAACATTTGGGGTAATTGATATTGATATGTACCTGTGCCTAATCTGCACCTATACCTGTACATTTTCCCAGGTTACCCTATATGGGAGAACTTCTCCAAGAGCTAGAGAGAGGGTAACACCACAGAAGACATCAGCATTCCACTACACCTCACAGTGAAATAGTAACCATGTAGCCAATCCACAGTTGGACTGCATAGTATTTCATTTTGCTGTATGATTGAAGTTATTTTAGTTTAAATAAAAGGTAAGCACTTTGCAGGGCATTATATTAGTGTCTGTGGTTTACTGTTGAGTTCTGATCTCTTGTTCCCGCACCATTTCCCTGAGAGGCCTTTAACTGCTCACCCTCGCTACCCTGACTGCTAAGATTGGAAAGAGTGTACTTGGCCCAGTTTGTATATTCATAGTAGGACAGACCCCAGGACACCAGTGGCAAACAATCTCAGTCAACACTGTTGGGGCCCATTCGCTTTCTCCTGTCTGCACTGTGGTCTCCTGAACAGGTTCTGGCACTAACAAATGAAAGAAAATCACAGAAGTTCCAGTCCAAGGGTTCAGAAGCTGCTCTGTAAGCAACGAGTCAGCCGAGGTAAAAAGCAATTACATGCATTTTAAAGCAGGAGGGTTTCGTAACTACAGACCTGCTGAATATCACTTTATTAAAAAATGCCAAATTAATTCAATCACAAAGCATGCAGTTACCACTCAAACTCCTAAACATTACAACGTTAACCTCTCACAGTGCAGCACTTTCAAAACACCTCCAAACGCTATGCTCCATCAACATTTTAAGCATATGGCTAACTGTGAAGACTTTAAGCAATGCAAGCCTAAAGAAAGATTTATGTGCTAAACTGCTTTAGAGTGCTTTGTGCATTCTGTTTAGAGCTCGCTACCCCTTTCTTATAGAAAAATATTGAACCACTGTAAGAAATCATGGTATTTATTGATAGGGGTGAGACCCCTACTCAAGTATCAACAACAAACAGCCCTTGCAGGCTGAACTGCAAAAGTTACTAAATTTACCGGTGCTTAACCCTCTGGTAGCTTGGCACAAAAGCAGTCAGGCTCAACTTAGAGGCAAAGTGTAAAGTATTTATGTAGCACACAACCAGTAATAAATTGGCTTTCACAAAGAGCTCAAAACTTCAGTATAGTACCTTTCATTACAAAGGAGAGCTGTCTAATGGCAACCAACGGTCCAGGGCCGACACCACTTAGGGATCAGGGACCACTATGGCAGAGGCCTGCATGGCTCAGGCAGCTTCAGCTGCAGATCCTGTGTAGAAGGACAGCTGGGCAGTTGAAGGAAGGACTCTGGAGCTTGTTGCCTCCCAGTAGCTCAGAATAGGAGGTCAGCCAACTGACCCTTAGAGTCACTCAGGAAGCCTGGGATGAAAGGAGCAGGCCCAGTATTTCTTCTCAGGGATCGGGGCAGGCCATAAGCAGCAGGACAGTCTTCCGAAGGACAAGGCAGGGTTCAAGCAACAAATCCAGCCCTCTGAAACACAAGGCAAGCCTCAAGCACCAGTGCAGTCCTCTGTGGAACAAGGCAGGCCTTTGGCAGCAGGGAAGACCTCTGTGGAAAAAAGGCAGACCTCAAGCAGCAGGGCAGTCCTCTGGAGAACAAGGCATTCCTTCATCTTGTAATGTCCGCAGACAAGGAGTGTACTGAAGAGTGGCTGTAGAGGTTTCATATTTATACCAGGGGCTAACATTTAAAGTGGGAGCATTCCCTATACTACCCCCACATCTGGTTCCTGAAAGTTCTTACCTTCCCCTGCAAAAGCTCAATACATTTGTGGTGACAAAAGACGAATATCAGTTTTGTTTGTGTGTGCAGGAGGCAAAGTCCTTTAAAATATAAGTAGGGCTGGGTACAGCTACCCCCCCCTAACCATCTTGTCAGAATGACCCATACTTTCCACACTTAATTCCATTTTGTCACTGTCTGGAAGGAATACACAAACCTCAACAACCGAGTCAATCACAGTCATGTGACCCAGGACACTGGCAGTAGGCACAAATGGTTAAGACAAGAAAATTTGAACTTTGTAAACGTTGAATTTTTAGATTTCTGTCTTAAAATCCTAATTTACCATTAAAGAGGTTTTTAAATTCCAGTTCATTTGAGTCTAATGTAGTGGTTTCCAAACTGTTTAGAACCACGACTCACTTTTTAGAACAACAAATGTTTGCAACCCACATACCTTTAATGGACATGAGGCAGGACCATTTTTGCATATAACTAAATCAACGTATAGTAGCGCATTGTCATTTACATACAGCACTTTTTTAATTGAAATAGCCACAAACTCTGCGCAGATATACAGTTTAACTGATAAAACTATATTGCACACAAATGACAATGTGTGGAAATCGGGTTTCTATGAATATTTATCATTTGTGCATCACCAAGTAAGAGCCTTGATATGTCTTGCTCCTATTAAAATCTCTGTTTCCAGTACTCTATGGAGTTACATAAAGGCACTTCATTTTTGCTTTCCGAACTGCTGGAAGAAAACTGTTCATTTGCAGGTATTTACTTTTTGGGGTGTATTACAAAAAATAACATCTTACACTGTCACATAAATAACTTTTAAAACTCCTCTCACTTTTCAATCAGAGAAAGACAACTGAACACCAATCCTAATTTTGAAAGAATAAACCAGCCTGATATTTCACCTCTGACTTTAAATCACTGCCAAGTGTGACAAGTTAAATACAGAATTTGTAGGCACTTTCATTTACTGCTCTGACTTTCGCAAACCACCAAAAATAGGGTCACTACCTCCCACTGGGGTGCATTCCAGAGTTTGGGAAACACTGGTCTAAACTGCATATTGATATCTGTTCCCAATCAGGATGTATCAATAAGTGTAATAAGCCAACCCCATGTTAGTCAATGAGAAAGATATGCCTTACAACAGTGAAAAACGACTTTAGGAGTTTTTCACTACCAATACATGTAAAACTTAAACCCACATGTACTTTATTTTAAATACAGGGCCCCCTGCCCTGTGAGCCTTTAGAGCCTAATGTTGGGGTTACGTGTATGTATTAAACAGGAAGGTTTATGCCTGGCAAAAGGTTTATTTTGCCAGGTCGAAATAGCAGTTTAGAACTGGACTACAGGATACAGTTGCAGTCCTTAGGCATGTTTTTAAACAATGAGTGCTATAGGCACACTAGTAGCCTTTAATAGGGAATTACGAGTAAATTAAATGTGCCAATTAGGTATAATCTAATTTTACCATATTTTAGGGAGACAACACAAGCATTCTAACACTGGTTAGCAGTGATAGAGTGCACAGAGTGCTAATGCCAGCAAAAGACGGTTCAGCAACAAAAGGCAATCATCTGGAGAAAACCCTGCTAAAAGTGTCAGGCTCACTATGACCACCTTCTAGACAAATGCTAGGGTAGACTAATCAATACCTTGATAGACTCCCCTATTTAGGCGGGAGAACATATGCATTGGCCCTCTTCTGCAGAGGCACTTCTCAGTTCTATGTCCATTCAAACCTCACTGTATTCCTTTTGCACTATCACCAGGGGTCACTACACTAGCCCATGGAGCTCTTGTCTCTTAATCGGCCCACCCCATCTGTGAAGCTCCTAACCTTAGTTTGCTTACAGATGCTCTCCAGCAGGCAGATAGTATCACAGTGGCCAACAAAGTGATGTAACCCATTCCACCCCTTGGGTTACATTTCTGTCCTGAACCCAGGGAAAACTTTACCCCTAAAGACAGCAACCAGCAGATGTCACTGACAGCTGGCAGTGCCAAGAGCCAGGCCATGGGCAATCCACTGCCAGGTGGAGGCTCCAAGCTGGGGACTTTGGCAGGCATCCCTTCCAGCCTCGAGGCTGACAAAGAGTTCCCTACTTGCTCCTGCAGGTTCTTTGACCTCCTTGGCTTCTTAGAGTGGATGGCACTAGCTCTGGTTGTTAGGCACACATTGAGTTCAATTCTGAAGATATCATGAACTTCAGATCTTGTCAAAGGTTTTATTACAGAAACACCATTAACATGCTTTATTGGACACATCCCAGATGAGATTTTCATCCCACTGTGATCCTCATTCAACTCAGTCACAAACATTCCACCCCACATTGTTTATAGCATTTTTTATATGACATCACAAGCATACTCACTGGAAAAAGGCCACAACACAACACATCTCCCCTCCAAAATAATAGAAATAATAGACAAACATGATAAGAATAAATAATTACCTGCGCAGGTAAATATTTGTTTTCAGTTTAATCAAACATCTATGTAATATTTACATTATCATCAAGACTAAAATAGGAATCCTTACTAATCCATACTATACACAGCCATTAACAAATTTCATACAAACTACATAATTGATACACAGTCAAGTTGTACAGGATTATCACTTGAAGTCCTTTAATCACCCCAGACGTTTAACCACCCTCCCAAACCTTCTACTAATAGATTTGGCAGCATTCCTTGGCCCATCAAATTATTTATTTATTTGTCGGATTTGTAATGCGCATAGCTACACCAGCAACGAGGCATCCCAGCGCAACCACAGACTTCTCAGCGAGAACCAGAGAAAGCTAAAGATTACACAGGGAAAAGCCAGGTCTTTATTGCTTTTCGAAAGGCAAGGTGGCTCTGACTGGCTCAGATGGACACAGGGAGCGAATTCCAGAGTTGCGCAGCCAAGCTGCGGAAGGAGCGACCACCCGCTCTAGCTTTCAAAACACGAGGGGTACAGACCAGCGCTAAGTCAGCTGATCTCAAAGGACGCCGTACCACATAGGATCCAGGATGGCATTCTGCTCAATATACATAGACAGAATGGAGTTCATGTGGGATTCAGCCACCTTCGCCAGGAAGGGCAAATGGGAGATGGGGAGATAATTGCCTGACTCCGTAGGGTCCAGGGTTGGTTTTTTAAGCAGCGGGATGACTTTCGCGTGTTTCCACGCCCCAGGTACGGAGGCTGATGCCAAAGAAAGGTTGACCAAGTCAATATTCAGCGGGGAGAGAACAGTGTGAAACTGGCGAAAATGGGCCGGTGTCAAAGGATCGGCGGGTGAGCCCGATTTTATCTTCAAACAGAGGGACTCAAACTCCATATATGGCAACTGGGGAAAAGAAGGCAAGATGTTTTCCCTAATGGAGCAAGGGGCCCCCGAAACCGCCATCTCAGCTGACGGAGCAGGGTAGTAGCTCAAGATAAATCTGTTCCACTTTATTCACAAAGTACCGAGCTAGTTCATTACACTGCTGATTTGAAGAGATCGATGAGGACCCCTTAAACCCACTACTCCTCATACCCTTCAGCAAGGAGAAGATAGTCTTGGCGGGGTTAGTACTAGCCAGAGTTTTATCGGCCACAAACTCCACTCGAGCTCTCTGAATGAGCTTATGGTACTGTTTGATGGCTGCTCGATATTCTTTTTTTTTTTACCCCATCATAAGAGCGTCACCAAACACGTTCAAGCTTCTTGCAGCCCTTTTTGGCTGTGATTAGCGAATCATTAAACCAGGGGTTGGATGACCTACGCATCTTCCCCCCCAGTTTAGCCGGGATGCAACTATCCAAGCCTAGTGTTACCCACTCATCAAAGCAAGAATTTGCCACCTCCACATCCGGGGGCAGCTGGGGCCTATGACTAGACAGCCACGCTGAAAACAAACCCGTGTCTAGCTTATGCCAGGGGCGTTTTGAGACAGGGGCAAGGAGAATCAAGTCAACTTTCCCCAGCAGCCGCAGCAAGAATGTGACCAGAAAATGATCAGTCCAAGCCTGCGGGGCCGGCGGGGAGAAAATTAGCCAACTTAGATTAGAGAATATGGGGTCTAACAAATGGCCAGCCACATGCGTACATTTCCGGACCTGCTGGGCCAGCTGATAAGCCTCTAAATCAGCTAGGAAACTGGTGATCTCTGCCTTCCCACTATTCTCAAAATGAAGATTGAAGTCCCCTAGAATAGTAAAATGTGCTGCCCTGCTCACATATAATGCGACTTTATTCAATAGGTCTTCCCTAAAAAGACTAGAAGGGCTAGGGTGGCGATAGATGAGAAAACCGGTCATAGTAAAGTTAAAATTCACTGTGATTTTAAACAGTGCACTTTCGCAGCCTGCTATATTCTCCTTACTAAAGCTGCAATTGTAAACATCCTTAGCAATGATTGCAATGCCGCCCCCTCTGCTATCCCCTCTACTTACGCTTTTCATCACATATCCCTGGGGAAGGGCCAGCCAGGACTCTGCCACCGAGTTGTGGCAAGAGCCATGTTTCTGTCAGGAATAAAACATCCGGGGCCTCCTCCATTAAAAAGTCAAAGACCTCGGCATGATGTTTTACAAGTGACCGGCAATTACGACTGAAAAAGTTAAGATCAGTGGAGTTTACAGAGCAGGGAACCAAATCCTTTGAAGGGAGTTGGAAAGCACAACACTCCCATTCAAAAGAACCATCCTGAGGGGCCCGAATTAGGGAAGAACAATTAGTTTCCAGGGTCAGGAGCTCGTCACGCGAGTATCTGGTGTGATCTCCAATAAAATGGGCAGGGGTCCTGGAGGCTAGCGGCGGCCCGGCGCGGACGGGCGCAGACGGGCTCGCCATTAACACACCCGCTGAGCGGTCACAACTGTGCCGTCATTTGAAGCTTCCGGGAAAGGAGAAAAAAAACAACTGCCCCATTAAACTGCGCACCGCCCCAAGATGGCGGTCTCACTTCGACCGTCCCGGGAGAGACGCAGCCTATCCCCCGTCAAGCCGCCTCTCAGCCCCTTGATGTGCTGCCCGCAGCAATCAGGGACACAATAGCAAGTAAGTGCTTTCACTAAAGATAAAATACAGCGCTTAATTAAAAAGATTTAGAACACTGAGCAGTAACCCACATAAAACAGCTTAAAGCGTAATGAGCAACACAAATACAAGCTAGCTCCCGGCTCACACCTCAGTAGTCTGGGGTCTGCGCGGTCTCAGCTTTGCCGTCATTTGAAGCTTCCAGGAAAGAAGAAAAAAACAGCTGCCCTGCTAACTTGCGCACCACCCCAAGATGGCGGTCTCACTTCGACCATCCCGGGATAGACGCAGCCTATCCCCCCGTCAAGCCGCCTTTCAGCCCCTTGATGTCCTGCCCGCAGCAATCAGGGACACAACAGCAAATAATTGCTTTCACTAAAGATAAGATACGGCGCTTAATTAAAAAGATTTAGAACACTGAGCAGTAATCCACATAAAACAGCTTAAAGCATAATGAGCAACACAAATACAAGCTAGCTCCCAGCTCACGCCTCAGGAGTCAATGACAGTGGAATTCCCACTGTGGTCACCTACAAGCAGATTTTCATTCACAACCTCTACATTACTCTTCATCAACCTAGACATACTCCATACCTCATCTGTGTGTAAGACCTCCACATTCCTCTCGACCTCTTTGATTTTGAAAGCCCTCCTATACTCTGACACACCTTTCTTCACCAACCTGGGCCTTTTAATGAGAACCAACTGACCAACATTCCAACACATCTGTTCAGCTTTGTGTATTTACCATGCCATACCTCTGCTGCTGTCTCACCACCCGGAACCTCAGTGCCTCTGTACGCTCATTAGAACTTATCAAGGCAAGCAACCAAAGGGGATTAAGTTTGGAAGCTGCCTTCCTAGTCCTCATGCGCTCAAAAGAAACCATTTTAAACACCCAATTAGGTGTAGTCCAATGCGCCCACAATGTCTCCCTCAACATTGCATGTAAAAGCACCTTCCACTGCATGGCTCTCAGTGCACTAGCTTTCATCAGGAAACGTTATACATTTTGTATTTTTATTATGCAATTGCTATGTCAGGATTGTTTTTAGGATTGATGTCTGAATCAATCTTGAATAAACAAATAAAATGAATTTATGCTGTTGTAGAAATTGCTATTGCTGTTTGGCCCTGCTGTACTGGGATGATACAGGGTGTGTCTGGCTGTGCTGTGATGATGGAGGGTATGTCGAATTACCATTTAATAATTTCCTTTAGTTTGTGTTCTGCAACAATTCTCGCAAAATACATTTTTAATATGACCTCCTTTTTATTCAGCATGCATTCCCTGAGCTCAATGAAAATATTACTATTGACCATAAAAATTGTTGTACTGGAGAGTTTCTAGTTTAAATCAAGAGCACCTGACACTAATTTGTGAACTTTTTTTAAAAGGCCACCTGAAATGAAAATCAATAAATTAAAATAATCCCCCCCAAAAATTTATATAAATGAGTTAGATTTATTGCGTGTGAATTTATGTTACTAGGATGTTCTGAAAAACGGGAATGGATCTACAAAATCCCTACCCGCCCGCACCTACACTGGACACTGATGTTGATCAATTACCATGTTGTGCTTTCCTTTGTCATATGTTTTGTATTGAACGACTTTAATGTCGGGTGATTGAACCTTTTACAACACACTGACCTAAAGGCTTCTGACGTGTTTGTTTTCACTGTTCCGAGACTGGATGTTGTTGAAAACATCAGAATCTGAATGGCTTGGGGCATTGGTTCTTAACCTGTGGTCCAGGGACTCCTAGGGTTCTGCGAAGCCTCCTCAGGAGGTCTGCGATTGTTCAGAAAACTCAATAATATTAACAGATTATTGAAGTGTATATAAAAGAAGGAGCAACATTTTAAGCTGAACATTTTTAAACGTTCTATTAAAACGAAGGAATTTGGAATGGAGGCTAAAAATTAAGGGGCATATCATCAAGGGCAGTATCGCCGCTTTAAAGGCACTTTTTGCCGCTAAAGCGTCGATCATTTTAACGCCCTATCAGCATGGACACATTAGCGCAGGGTTCCATGCCTTTTCACCATTTCCCTGAACGCCCAGCTGTGCATCTCTAATGAGATGCAAAGTGGGCGTTCCTACCCCAAATAACATGAGAAATGTTGCTAACCAACATTTCTCCTATCAGCAAGCTGCTCGCTAACCTGCGTAGCAATAAGAAAAGTAGCACTAATCGCGGTTATCGCTATTTTCCTTACGCCTGCTTTCAGTCTGACTTAGCCATTATATCCAATGGAAGGTGTATATAATGGCTAAGTGTGCCCTGCACTATCATCAAGCTATCCCCAAATGTTGTGCGATTATCGCTGGATTCCCAGCGATAATCGCACATTTGGCATCTTGCACATGGAATTTTATCGCTTTGGAGATAAGCGTTGTTGATAGCACGCTATCTCTGCGACTAAATCCTGCGACAGCCGGCGATAATTATCCTTGCGCTAAGCGTGCTGAGCGATGATTATCGCCGGCCCTTGCTGATATTCCCCTAAGTTAGGTAGCTGAAAGTTGTGAAAGCATTGGGAATGCATCAAACAGAACATGGTATGGCCAATTAGGGGCATAAATGAATTTAGAAAAGCTTGAACCTTCCAATTAAAATTATAATTCTGGTATTTTTTAACATTTGTTAGCTAATTATATTATATATTTCATTATATATGTATTTGTTTGATGAATACTCGGTTCTGTATTTTTTGTGTATTGTGTTTTAGCAAATGCCGGGGTCCCTGGCTTCCAGTAATGACTGAGTTTGCGCCCTATCATTAAAGTAATGATTCAGTGGAGGTCCCTGGGTTCAAGTGATAATTAATTGGGGTCCACAGAAGTAAAAACGTTAAGAACTCCTGGCTTAGCGTTTTAATGTGGCCAGGCACGTTGGGCGAAGGCAAATAATGACAGCGCAAGTCTTCTGATGCTTGCTAACGGTGACGTCAACACAAGATGGGGAATCTGAAAGACATTTCTGTTATATATGTATCATATATCACTGCTCCTGAGTGAATGAAAGGGGGTGAGACAAAAAGTTGGAGAAGGCAGAGTGTATCATTAGGACAGGCACTTCCTGCCTCTCTATAAATATCAATTTGAGGTTTCATGAGATCAAACGATATTTAGGAGCCCATGTATTCCCTTGCCTTGATAGAGCGATGAATGTGAGCAAAAAGTAGAGGGCTGAGAGTACATAAATACATTTCATTTTGGCCGCACTCCATATAAATACCTAACCAAATTTTGTAAAAGGAACTCATGAATTACAAGTACAAAGCTTTTAACTTGGGTAGCACAACTATTCAATCCAAGATTCAGTTCAATAAATCATATTTTCCAATGCTAAATGTTTCTTTGACAGTCTGAAAACTTGTATTTCTTTAATAGCTGAAATGTAGGTCCCATGCACGTGAAACTGAGGTCAGTACATTCATTAGACAGATACTTATGGGATCAAACCTAAGTGCCAGGCTAAAGGCAACTAAAACTACCATGTGTGGTGCTGCATCATGTTTGAGCACCAGCCACGTGGGATGCCTGTGGGAGGTGGGTTCGAGGCTTTACCCCGTGTGCGTGTTTCACTATGGTACATCCTGGCGTCCTGCGTCAGGAACATAATAAATATATACTGTTGGACGGGCCAGCTAATTTGCCTGTTTGTGACTAGCAACCTTGTGTCTGTGTCGTCCTTCCACCTAGTGTGCGTACCACACTACATTAGTTCTTGACAGGTCACATCCCCCGTTGGCTGACTCTCCTGTTCGCCAATTGGCTGGGAAAAGTTTAGATTGGCAGGAGAGATGGGGCCTGTTGGATACATGGCGCGCACACCACCCTCAGGAAAGGGATTATTCCTTTTACTCCTGCACTGCATGAACTACACGTCAGGATAGATGCTATACTATGTTCTCAGTCGATAGCACACATAGCGGCGCATTCCGAGTACTTGGCTAGGACCATTTCCGACCACAACCCACTGTTGCTGTCTTTTAACTGGCTACGGGAGAGGTCCTCCATACCCACCTGGAGGCTTCGCCCAGAGACACTGGAGGATCAGGTCTTCCGGACAGAGATTAGGGAGGGCATTGAGCATTACTTTGAGGTTAATCAGGGAACCGCTTCCTCTAGGGCAGGAGAATGGGACGCCTTCAAGGTGGTGATACGAGGGCTTTGTATTAGCAAATACTCCGGGGTAAGGAAAGTGATCTTGAACGATGTGGCCAAGGCGGAAGACCGCCTGAGGGAAGTGGAGAGACAAAGGCCTGAGCAGCCGACATTACAGGCGACGCTCATTGAAGCGAAGGAAGCAGTTGCGGATGAAGTGGAGCGCTTGCGCTGTTTTGATCACAAAAACTACATGGTAAAGGCTCATGCAGAACGAGATAAAGTGGGCTCGCTGCTCGCACGAATAGCAAACTCAGTCCAGAGAGGAAACCTGATTATGAAAATAGAAACAGTGGCAGGAGACATGGTTTATTCGCAGGGGGAGATGGTGTCGCGGTTCCTAACATACTACGAATCACTGTACCTGTGCAGGTTGGCGGGAAGGGGAACAGACATCGAGGAATATCTGGCGGGGACCCCCCTTCCACGACTAGATGAAGAGCAGGCTGTGATATTAGGGGGAGATATAACACTGTCAGAGATCCGATGTGCGATCAAGAGCATGGCCAGAAATAAGGTGCCGGGAGCAGACGGGCTGCCAATAGAATTTTACGCACATTATGTGGATATCTTGGCACCCCGCTTGCTGAAGGTATAAACAGAGACCAAGGTATTGGGTCAGTTGCCTACTTCGATGCGTGAAGCGTTAATTATCCCCCTTCTGAAACCTGGCAGGGGAGACACAGATGTGACATCCTATAGGCCACTGTCTATGTTGACTGTGGACTATAAAATACTGAGCCGGATCCTGGCGACCCGATTACTGCCGTATATGACCACGCTGGTACATGCTGACCAGGCGGGGTTTATCCCCACGCGTAACAAGTCTTCAAACATCCGGAGATTGGTGCGGATTATGGGAGGAGATCATCATGGTGCACAGTTACCAATGGCCTTGTCAGTCGATATAGAGAAGGCTTTCGATAGTCTGGAGTGGGAGTTCCTTTATAGAGTGCTGGAGAAGTTTGGCTTGGGGGAACACTTTGGAGCGCGGATGAGGGTATTATACTCCTCGGCAAGGGCAAGAGTGCGGCTGGGGGAGATGATCTCCACGCAGTGCTCGGTTCAGCGAGGAACGAGACAGGGGTGCTCATTATCACGCTATTGTTCGCCCTGGCAATGGAACCCCTCGTGGCACAAGCTAGGTCAGGACGTATTGACCAGGGTCTGTGGTTGCAGGATGTGCCCCATTACATATCACTATATTCAGATGACCTGCTTCTGTTTTTAGACAATACTGAGGATTCGTTGCAGAGTGCAATATCCCTGCTCTCGCAATTTGGCGCGCTCTCGGGCTTGCAGGTGAACTGGCGCAAGACATGACTCTTCCCGTTAAAACCGCGTGCGCCATCGCCGCAGTTGCCTGGGGTGATGACATGGGAACCAACCTGTTTGACATACTTGGGGGTTCGAATCTATCATGCCGCCACGGACATGCTGGAGGGGAATGTGGGGCGCTGTATCAGTGCTCTGAAGGGAAGCATGGCGTTCTGGTCTACACTCCCTCTTTCAGTGGTGGGGAGAGTGGCTCTTCTCAAAATGGTGGCCTTACCTCGATTACTTTATTATTTTCGAACTTTACCGATCTGGGTTCCCCCGAGTGTGTTTAAAGAATTGCGCTCCATGATTATTGGCTTTCTGTGGGGGACTGGTCGGCAGAGGGTGGCTTTGACAACATTGATGAGGCCTAAGGCTGAGGGCGGGATGGCAGTTCCCGACTTTGAGCTTTACTACTTAGCCGCCCAGCTGCAGGTGCTTACGCAAAACGTTGCAGCGGAATTTCGGGGTCCTGAGGGGTTATGAGGTGCGGGGAAACAAAGACATATCCTCTCATACATAATATTGCAACAAAAACTTAACTTAAAAGATTTGACAATAGAAGAGAAAACCCTGAGGCTCTGTTGGAATAGGAGTCAGTGTAGAGCTGGGGTGGCTCACCCGTATGCGCCTGAAATCCCATTGGGGATGCTGACGGCACTCCCACATGGTGTAGACTGGTCCCCCCTCATGGAATGGGAACAGCTGGGACTCCAAATGGTAGGTGATTTATATAAAGATGAGGTGCTGCTGACATTCCAAACACTGCAGGACAGATATGGTCTCCCGGATGGTAGTTTCCTGATTCACACGGCAGTAACGCCTGCAATTCGGAAACATTGGAAGGGGGGACAGGCAGAACCAGTGACAACTATGGCTTGCCAGTATGTAGTAATGGCAGCGGGGCCTTTAAGGCAGTCACATGCCTTCAGTATCGAATGTTGCGTGAGGGACTCCGGCCCCTAGATGGTTTGAAACTGAAATGGGAGGCGGCCATAGGCAAACCAATCCCAGACACAGTGTGGGGCCACATCATGGGGAGAACATGGAAGGGGAGCAGAAACGCGCGTTTCCAGCAAGTACAATTATTTATTTTGCACCGTGCTTGCCTAACCCCAGGCAAGATCCAGAAATAATTTCAGGTCCGTAGTGCAGCGTGCCCTAGGTGCTTGGAACAGGGTGCGGAACTGGAGCACATGCTCTGGAACTGCCCAGCTTTGGGAGGTTATTGGATGGAAGTGGGGAGCTCCTCAATGAGATCACTGATAGACAATTAAACTTTGATACTGCTGTATGCCTGCTACATTGGTTCCCGCACACACCCAAAACTAAGGTAACTAGTAAGTTCATTGATTTAGGATTACTCTTAGCAAAGCGGAAAATTACTTGGCACTGGAAATCGAAAGAAGGGCCATCGAGTAAGAGGTGGCGAGCGGAGCTACATAGATGGGCTAGCAGTGAGAGCTCCGTTAGGTTTCAACAGGCCAAACGAACGAACAATGAAAAAGCTCTGGAAATGGCTAAAGCTTGGGACACAATGGTACAGGCTGTACTTAATTCGCAGACGGAGGGGAAAGATTGAAATGTATAGAGCATACATGTGACACTTAGTAAGCGCACTGTGTTATGAATATTCCCATTATTGCTGGGGCTATGTTGTGATATATATCCTTTGAAATGTACCCACACCAATTGCTGAATGGAGGGGGAGGGTTCTGAGGGGTTTGATTGGGGATAAACTCAAAGATATATTTGATGGGTCTAAAGTGAAATGGATGCTAATTTCGGTTTGCATGATGACTAAAAACCAATAAAATATGTTTAAAAAAAAAAAAGACTACTAGTGTGCCTACAGCACTCATTGTTTAAAAACATGCCTAAGGACTGCAACTGTATCCTGTAGTCCAGTTCTAAACTGCTATTTCGACCTGGCAAAACAAACCTTTTGCCAGGCATAAACCTTCCTGTTTAATTCATACACGTAACCCCTACATTAGGCTCTAAAGGCTCACAGGGCAGGGTGCCTTGTATTTAAAATAAAGTACATGTGGGTTTAAGTTTTACATGTATTGGTAGTGAAAAACTCCTAAAGTCGTTTTTTTTACTGTTGTAAGGCATATCTCTCCCATTGACTAACATAGGGTTGGCTTATTACACTTATTGATACATTCTGATTGGGAGCAGATATCAATATGCAGTTTATACCAGTGGGAGGTAGTGACCCTATTTTTGGTGGTTTGCGAAAGTCAGAACAGTAAATGAAAGTGCCTACAAATTCTGTATTTAACTTGTCACACTTAACAGTGATTTAAAGTCAGAGGTGAAATATCAGGCTGGTTTATTCTTTCAAAATTAGGATTGGTGTTCAGTTGTCTTTCTCTGATTGCAAAGTGAGAGGAGTTTTAAAAGTTATTTATGTGACAGTGTAAGATGTTATTTTTTGCAATACACCCCAAAATGTAAATACCTGCAAATGAACAGTTTCCTTCCAGCAGTTCGGAAAGCAAAAATGAAGTGCCTTTATGTAACTCCATAGAGTACTGGAAACAGAGATTTTAATAGGAGCAAGACATATCAAGGCTCTTACTTGGTGATGCACAAATGATAAATATTCATAGAAACCCGATTTCCACACTTACCCCCACATGCATCAATCTAGGATTTTGCATTTCGTAAATAGCGAAAATTAGGAATCGCTATTTAGGAAATGCAAAATCCTATGCATCAAGAAATCCTAAAAGTTTTTAGGATTTCTTAATTTTCGGAAATTGCGTTACCTTAATTGCGAATCGCAATTAAGGAATGGCATTACATTGATTCCTATGGGCCTAGAGGCCCATAGGAATCAATGCCGTTTTGCATTTTTTTTTTTTGCACTCGCAATTTGTTGATGCATTGCAAGGGTGCTGAGGGGGGTCCAAAGGACCCCCCCCTGCACCCCTGAAATGTATTTTCAAGTGCATGTTTCACACACACATGTCCTAAGGACATGTGTGTCTGTAACATGCAAGTTTAAAAAATGATTTTTTTTGCTTTTTTATAAGTTTTCGCAAATTAACACGAGGGTCAACCTCGTGTTAATTTGCACTTCCAATTTCAAAAATCGCAATTTTTTTAAAAATGATGCATTGCAATTAAGGAATCGCACAAATGAGATTCCTTAATTGCATTTGCATTTTTAAGAAATGCAAAAAATAGCGAAATATGGCACTCTGTTTGATGCATCCCAAAAACGTATTTAGGAAGTGCAAAGGGCCGAATTTACCGATTCGCACCGTTTGCACTTCCTAAATAGGTTGATGCATGTGGGGGATTGTCATTTGTGTGCAACATAGTTTTATCAGTTAAACTGTATATCTGCGCAGAGTTTGTGGCTATTTCAATTAAAAAAGTGCTGTATGTAAATGACAACGCGCTACTACACGATGATTTAGTTATATGCAAAAATGGTCCTGCCTCATGTCCATTAAAGGTATGTGGGTTGAAAACATTTGTTGTTCTAAAAAGTGAGTCGTGGTTCTAAACAGTTTGGGAACCACTACATTAGACTCAAATGAACTGGAATTTAAAAACCTCTTTAATGGTAAATTAGGATTTTAAGACAGAAATCTAAAAATTCAACTTTTAGAAAGTTCACATTTTCTTGTCTTAACCATTTGTGCCTACTGCCAGTGTCCTGGGTCACCTGACTGTGATTGACTCGGTTGTTGAGGTTTGTGTATTCCTTCCAGCCAGTGACAAAATGGAATTAAGTGTGGAAAGTATTGGTCATTCTGCCAAGATGGTTGGGGGGGTAGCTGTACCCAGCCCTACTTATATTTTAAAGGACTTTGCCTCCTGCACACACAAACAAAACTGATATTCGTCTTTTGTCACCACAAATGTATTGAACTTTTGCAGGGGAAGGTAAGAACTTTCAGGAACCAGATGTGGGGGTAGTATAGGGAATGCTCCCACTTTAAAGGTTAGCCCCTGGTATAAATATGAAACCTCTACAGCCACTCTTCAGTACACTCCTTGTCTGCGGACATTACAAGATGAAGGAATGCCTTGTTCTCCAGAGGACTGCCCTGCTGCTTGAGGTCTGCCTTTTTTCCACAGAGGTCTTCCCTGCTGCCTAAGGCCTGCCTTGTTCCACAGAGGACTGCACTGGTGCTTGAGGCGTGCCTTGTGTTCCAGATGCCTGGATTTGTTTATAGGGCACATCCCAGCTGAGATTTTCATCCCACTGTGATCCTCATTCAACTCAGTCACAAACATTCCACCTCACATTGCTTATTGCATTTTATATATGACATCACAAGCATACTAACTGGAAAAAGGCCACAACACAACACATCTCCCCTCCAAAATATTATAAATAATAGAACAACATGATAAGAATAAATAATTACCTGCGCAGGTAAATATTTGTTTTCAGTTTAATCAAACATCTATGTATTATTTACATTATCATCAAGACTAAAATAGGAATCCTTACTAATCCATACTATACACAGACATTAACAAATTTCATACAAACTAAATAATTGATACACAGTCAAGTTGTACAGGATTCTCACTTGAAGTCCTTTAATCACCCCAGATGTTTAACCACCCTCCCAAACCTTCTACTAATAGATTTGGCAGCATTCCTTGGCCCATCAATTTATTTATTTATTTGTCGGATTTGTAATGCGCATAGCTGCACCAGCCACGAGGCATCACAGCGCAACCACAGCCTCCTCAGCGAGAACCAGAGAAAGCTAAAGATTACATAGGGAAAAGCAAGGTCTTTATTGCTTTTCGAAAGGCAAGGTGGCTCTGACTGGCTCGAATGGACACAGGGAGCGAATTCCAGAGTTGCGCAGCCAAGCTGCGGAAGGAGTGACCACCCGCACTAGCTTTCAAAACACGAGGGGTACAGACCAGCGCTAAATCAGCTGATCTCAAAGGACGCCGTACCACATAGCACTCCAGGATCCAGGATGGCATTCTGCTCAATATACGTAGACAGAATGGAGTTCACGTGGGATTCAGCCACCTTCGCCAGGAAGGGCAATTGGGAGATGGGGAGATAATTGCCTGTCTCCGTAGGGTCCAGGGTTGGTTTTTTAAGCAGCGGGATGACTTTCGCGTGTTTCCACGCCCCAGGTACGGAAGCTGATGCCAAAGAAAGGTTGACCAAGTCAATATTCAGTGGGGATAGAAGAGTGTGAAACTGACGAAAATGGGCCGGTGTCAAAAGATCGGCCGGTGAGCCCGATTTCATCTTCAAACAGAGGGACTCAAACTCCATATATGGCAACTGGGGAAAAGAAGAGAAGATTTTTTCCCTAATGGAGCAAGGGGCCCCCGAAACCACCATCTCGGCTGACGGAGCAGGGTAGGTAGCTCAAGATAAGTCTTTTCCACTTTATTCACGAAGTACCGAGCTAGCTCATTACACTGCTGATTTGAAGAGATCGATGAGGACCCCATAACCCCACTACTCTTCATACCCTTCAGCAAGAAGAAGATAGTCTTGGCGCGGTTAGTACTAGCCAGAGTTTTATTGGCCACAAACTCCGCTCGAGCTCTCTGAATGAGCTTATGGTACTGTTTGATGGCTGCTCGATATTAATTTTTTTTAACCCCATCATAAGAGCGTCTCCAAACACGTTCACGCTGCTTGCAGCCCTTTTTGGCTGTGATTAGCGAATCATTAAACCAGGGGTTGGATGACCTACGCATCTTCCCCCCCAGTTTAGCCGGGATGCAACTATCCAAGCCTAGTGTTACCCACTCATCAAAGCAAGAATTTGCCACCGCCACATCCGGGGGCAGCTGGGGCCTATGACTAGACAGCCACGCTGAAAACAAACCTGTGTCTAGCTTATGCCAGGGGCGTTTTTTTTAAGACAGGGGCAAGGTGAATCAAGTCAACTTTTCCCAGCAGCCGCAGCAAGAATGTGACCAAAAAATGATCAGTCCAAGCCTGCGGGGCCGGCGGAGAGAAAGTTAGGCAACTTAGATTAGGGAATATGGGGTCTAACAAATGGCCAGCCACATGCGTACATGCCCGGACCTGCTGGGCCAGCTGATAGGCCTCTAAATCAGCTAGGAAACTGGTGATCTCTTCCTTCCCACTATTCCCAAAATGAAGATTGAAGTCCCCTAGAATAGTAAAATTTGCTGCCCTGCTCACATATAATGCGACTTTATTCAATAGGTCTTCCCTAAAAGGACTAGAAGGGCTGGGGTCGCGATAGATGAGAAAGCCGGTCATAGTAATGTTAAAATTCACTTTGATTTTAAACAGTGCACTTTCGCAGCCTGCTATATTCTCCTTACTAAAGCTGCAATTGTAAACATCCAATGATTGCAATGCCGCCCCCTCTGCTATCCCCTCTACTTACGCTTTTCATAACATATCTCTGGGGAAGGGCCAGCAAGGACTCTAGGTCTCTGTCAGGAATAAAACATCCAGGACCTCCTCCATTAAAAAGTCAAAGACCTCGGCATGATGTTTTACAAGTGACCGGCAATTAAGACTGAAAAAGTTAAGATCAGTGGAGTTTACAGAGCAGGGAACCAAATCCTTTGAAGGGAGTTGGAAAGCACAACACGCACATTCAAAAGAACCATCCTAAGGGGCCCGAATTAGGGAAGAACAATTAGTTTCCAGGGTCAGGAGCTCGTCACGCGAGTATCTGGTGTGATCTCCAATAAAATGGGCAGGGGTCCTGGCGGCTAGCGGCGGCCGGGCGCGGACGGGCGCAGACGGGCTCGCCTTTGACGCGCCCACTGCGCGGTCACAGCTGTGCCGTCATTTGAAGCTTCCGGGAAAGAAGAAAAAAAACAACTGCCCCATTAACCTGCGTACCCCCCCCCCCCAAGATGGCGGTCTCACTTCGACCGTCCCGGGAGAGATGCAGCCAATCCCCCGTCAAGCCGCCTCTCAGCCCCTTGATGTCCTGCCCGCAGCAATAAGGTACACAACAGCAAGTAAGTGCTTTAACTAAAGATAAAATATAGCGCTTAATTAAAAAGATTTAGAACACTGAGCAGTAATTCACATAAAACAGCTTAAAGCGTAAGGAGCAACACAAATACAAGCTTGCTCCCGGCTCACACCTCAGGAGTCTGCGCGGACGCAGCTGTGCCGTCATTCGAAGCTTCCGGGAAAGAAGAAAAAAAACAGCTGCAACGCTAACCTGCGCCCCCCCAAGATGGCGGTCTCACTTCGACCGTCCCGGGAGAGATGCAGCTAATCCCCCGTCAAGCCGCCTCTCAGCCCCTTGATGTCCTGCCCGCAGCAATAAGGTACACAACAGCAAGTAAGTGCTTTAACTAAAGATAAAATACAGCGCTTAATTAAAAAGATTTAGAACACTGAGCAGTAATCCACATAAAACAGCTTAAAGCATAATGAGCAACACAAATACAAACTAGCTCCCGGCTCACGCCTCAGGAGTCAATGACAGTGGAATTCTCACTGTGGTCACCTACAAGCAGATTTTCATTCACAACCTCTACATTACTCTTCATCAACCTAGACATACTCCATACCTCATCTGTGTGTAAGACCTCCACATTCCTCTCGACCTCTTTGATTTTGAAAGCCCTCCTATACTCTGACACACCTTTCTTCACCAACCTGGGCCTTTTAATAAGAACCAACTGACCAACATTCCAGCACATCTGTTCAGCTTTGTGTATTTACCATGCCATACCTCTGCTGCTGTCTCACCACCCGGAACCTCAGTGCCTCTGTACGCTCATTAGAACTTATCAAGGCAAGCAACCAAAGGGGATTAAGTTTGGAAGCTGCCTTCCTAGTCCTCATGCGCTCAAAAGAAACCATTTTAAACACCCAATTAGGTGTAGTCCAATGCGCCCACAATGTCTCCCTCAACATTGCATGTAAAAGCACCTTCCACTGCATGGCTCTCAGTGCACTAGCTTTCATCAGGAAACGTTATACATTTTGTATTTTTATTATGCAATTGCTATGTCAGGATTGTTTTTAGGATTGAGGTCTGAGTCAATCTTGAATAAACAAATAAAATGAATTTATGCTGTAGTAGAAATTGCTGTTTGGCCCTGCTGTACTGGGATGATACAGGGTGTGTCTGGCTGTGCTGTGATGATGGAGGGTATGTCGAAATACCATTTAATAATTTCCTTTAGTTTGTGTTCTGCAAAAATTCTCGCAAAATACATTTTTAATATGACCTCCTTTTTATTCAGCATGCATTCCCTGAGCTCAATGAAAATATTACTATTAACCATAAAAATTGTTGTACTGGAGAGTTTCTAGTTTAAATCAAGAGCACCTGACACTAATTTGTGAACTTTTTTTTAAAAGGCCACCTGAAATGAAAATCAATAAATTAAAATAATCCCCCCCAAAAATGTATATAAATATGTTAGATTTATTGCGTGTGAATTTATGTTACTAGGATGTTCTGAAAAACGGGAATGGATCTACAAAATCCCTACCCGCCCGCACCTACACTGGACACTGATGTTGATCAATTACCATGTTGTGCTTTCCTTTGTCATATGTTTTGTATTGAACGACTTTCATGTCGGGTGATTGACATTTTTACAACACACTGACCTAAAGGCTTCTGACGTGTTTGTTTTCACTGTTCCGAGACTGGATGTTGTTGAAAACATCAGATTCTGAATGGCTGGGGGCAGTGGTTCTTAACCTGTGGTCCAGGGACTCCTAGGGTTCTGCGAAGCCTCCTCAGGAGGTCCGCGATTGTTCAGAAAATTAAATAATATTAACAGATTATTGAAGTGTATATAAAAGAAGGAGCAACATTTTAAGCTGAACATTTTTAAACGTTCTGTTAAAACGAAGGAATTTGGAATGGAGGCTAAAAATTAAGGGGCATATCATCAAGGGCAGTATCGCCGCTTTAAAGGCACTTTTTGCCGCTAAAGCGTCGATCATTTTAACGCCCTATCAGCATGGACACATTAGCGCGTGGTTCCATGCCTTTTCACCATTTCCCTGAACGCCCAGCTGTGCATCTCTAATGAGATGCAAAGTGGGCGTTCCTACCCCAAATAACATGAAAAATGTCGCTAACCAACATTTCTCCTATCAGCAAGCTGCTCGCTAACCTGCGAAGCAATAAGAAAAGTAGCACTAACCGCGGTTATTGCTATTTTCCTTACGCCTGCTTTCAGTCTGACTTAGCCATTATATCCAATGGAAGGTGTATATAATGGCTAAGTCTGCCCTGCACTATCATCAAGCTATCCCCAAAGGTTGTGCGATTATCGCTGGATTCCCAGCGATAATCGCACATTTGGCATCATTTGGCATCTTGCACATGGAATTTTATCGCTTTGGAGATAAGCGTTGCTGATAGCACGCTATCTCTGCGACTAAATCCTGCGACAGCCGGCGATAATTATCCTCGCGCTAAGCGTGCTGAGCGATAATTATCGCCGACCCTTGCTGATATTTCCCTAAGTTAGGTAGCTGAAAGTTGTGAAAGCATTGGGAATGCATCAAACAGAACATGGTATGGCCAATTAGGGGCATAAATGAATTTAGAAAAGCTTGAACCTTCCAATTAAAATTATAATTCTGGTATTTTTAACATTTGTTAACTAATTATAATATATATTTCATGATATATGTATTTGTTTGATGAATACTCGGTTCTGTATTTTTAGTGTATTGTGTTTTAGCGAATGCCGGTGTCCCTGGCTTCCAGTAATGACTGAGTTTGCGCCCTATCATTCAAGTAATGATTCAGTTGAGGTCCCTGGGTTCAAGTGATGATTAATTGGGGTCCACAGAAGTTAAAACGTTAAGAACTCCTGGCTTAGCGTTTTAATGTGGCCAGGTACGTTCTGCGAAGGCAACTAATGACAGCGCACGTCTTCTGATGCTTGCTAACGGTGACGTCAACACAGGATGGGGAATCTGAAAGACATTTCTGTTATATATGTATCTTATATCACTGCTCCTGAGTGAATGAAAGGGGGTGAGACGAACAGTTGGAGAAGGCAGAGTGTATCATTAGGACAGGCACTTCCTGCCTCTCTATAAATATCAATTTTAGGTTTCATGAGATCAAACGATATTTAGGAGCCCATGTATTCCCTTGCCTTGATAGAGCGATGAATGTGAGCAAAAAGTAGAGGGCTGAGAGTACATAAATACATTTCATTTTGGCCGCACTCCATATAAGTACCTAACTAAATTTTGTAAAAGGAACTCAGGAATTACTAGTACAAAGCTTTTAACTTGGGTAGCACAACTATTCAATCCAAGATTCAGTTCAATAAATCATATTTTCCAATGCTAAATGTTTCTTTGACAGTCTGAAAACTTGTATTTCTTTAATAGCTGAGATGTAGGTCCCATGCACGTGAAACTGAGGTCAGTACATTCATTAGACAGATACTTATGGGATCAAACCTAAGTGCTAGGTTGAAGGCAACTAACACTACCATGTGTGGTGCTGCATCATGTTTGAGCACCAGCCACGTAGGATGCCTGTGGGAGGTGGGTTCGAGGTATTACCCCGTGTGCGCGTTTCACTATGGTACATCCTGACGTCCTGCGTCAGGAACATAATAAATATATACTGTTGGACGGGCCGGCTAATTTGCCTGTCTGTGACTAGCAGCAACCTTGTGTCTGTGTCGTCCTTCCACCTAGTGTGCGTACCACACTACACTAGCAAAAAAGAATATGCCCGTACCCTCCATGCATGCCAATAATCCCTGACTGCCGAGTCAGCGCCCTGTCAGCAGGAGCTGTATGCAGCGCAGCCACCTGCCTCTACTGAATGTGGTCCACCCCTCGGGCCCTTCATCTATGCACCGCGGAGAACCTCCTGATTCCTGTCAGCCAATTTGCCGCTGAGGACGAGGAGGCACGCTTGCGCATCCCAGGCAGATCCAGCTTCAGGCATGTGCAAGCTGTGCACCTGCCCAGGGCCGCCAAACCCCAGGGGCTGCCACGCCAATATATCTGCTTAATATAATAATCCTCTCAGGATGGATACATATTTGCATGGCGTCCCCTGGCAGGGATTTAGCGGCCTCCGGCTCTGTTCCACTTCCAAATACCCTGACTGTAATGAAGTTAACAGTCTAGTAGTTGGGGGGGGGGCGGAGTTAGGTGGGCTGAGGGGAAGAGGAGGGGTCAGGACAGGATGAGGGTCAGTTAGAGTAGGGACAGGGTTGATACTGGATGCAGAGAATAAAGCTCCAGTAATAGTAACCAGTTGTGTCTGTGATTATTTGTAGCGCGATGCTACGACTGGCGACGAGGGTGGGATTGGCATGACTGCAACCCACAGACCCTCATCAGAGTGCCCTGTCCCCTGTAGCGTCAAGAAAAGGAGCCCGCTGCCGTGTGGTGCTGCTGCCTGAAGAAAGAGGTTAGCAGCAGGCGACCCTGCCCCTCCAGTGACCGTGGGGAGCCCAGAGGGAGCCACTGTGACGAGCGCTGAAACGCTCGAAGGGAGAAGCTGTTCGCGCCGAAAGCGCGAGTCCCGCCGGATGCGTGCAACTTGGCATCCGTGAAGAACCGGAGTCGGGAGCCCACTCCGACCCGGCCTAGCCCCCAGAGCGAGACAAAGGTATCTCGGCGTGGAGGACGCTGTCCCCGAGAGACCGCCAGCAAGCACTGCCGACCGCGCTGGAGCTGGAGCCCGGGTGCCGTCGGAGGTCGGAAAACCTCACGCCCGATGCGTGAGCTTCGGCACGCTATCGGCGCAGAAGAGCGGGAACGTGGAAAGTAAGGTGGGAGCCCACCCCAACCTCACCTGGTGGTAGCCGAGGCTGAAAAGAGTGAATCCTGATGTGTGCTGCCCTTGAAGTCGACCGCCGGTGAGTCTTGAATGAACTGGAGGTGAATGAACCAAGAGAGAAAGCCTCGTGTGTGCCTGCAGTGACGGCGGCCATCTTGAGGTCAGGCGCTTTTCAGGACAGAACCCTTGGTTGTTGTAGAGCGGCCATCTTGAAGTCAGGCACCCAGCAACAGAAACAAGCACTGACTGAGGCAAATAAACAAGCATTGGCACGTGGAAACAAACAAGCATTGGCGAGAAGAAACAAACAAGCATTGATAAGAGAAAATAAACAAGCATTGGCGAAAAGAAAGAAACAAGCATCGACAAGTGCAGATAAACAAGCATTGGTGAGAATAAATAGAGAGACAGCGACACAATGGTGACCCCCAATAACTCACCACCGCGAGCTGAAGTCAAGGGAGGAACACACCTACGAGCGCCAGAACCCCTGACCGTGACCACAGGAGGGAGCATGGGCCCCAAGTGGCAAGAATGGCTTGAAGACTTCGAGGATTACATCGAGGGGTCCAAAGTAACGGCAGACAAGGAAAAGCTAATTGCCCTCCGCAACTTAGCAGGTCGGGAAGTAAGCAAAATAATTAAGGATATTCCACCTGCGAATGCCGGTACTTATGATAAAGTACGTGAGGCGCTAAATAAGAAGTTTCTTCATAAAAGAAACCTGGACTATGAACGCCACGCGTTCCATCAGGCACGTCAGGGAAAAGAGGAGGCGATGAGTGCATTCATCACCCGACTACGACGGCTGTCGAGACACTGTGAGTTCGAGACCTTCTCGCCTGAGGCCGCCATCAAGTCACAAATCATAACCGGCTGCCACTCAGAAACACTCAGAAGGCGGTTGCTAAGAAAACCCCATGGGTTAGAAGAGATTTAAGAGATGACTCGCCTGTATGACCAAGCGGAAGAACACGCCGCCACCATTCAAATGGGACACGGTGTGAGTCATGAGCAAGCACACCGCGTTCAAGAGCAGCGCAGTAGCGGACGAAAATATTCACGAGAGAAGCAATGGAAACCGAGACAATCATCGCACCAGCGACGCCCAGAACATAGAAGAAAAGAGCCAGCGCAAAGAGACCGGAAACCAGAAAGGACCAGACGATGTTACCGATGCGGATATGATTATCCTCATGTAGACTCCTATCCAGCTATGGGCCAACGCTGCAGGAAATGTGGGCGGTCGAATCACTTCGAAGCAATGTGCGGAGACTATCACAAAGAACGGCGAAGTGAAACATCAAGACCGTCTCGCTCTGATAACAGAAAGCATCACATACGAGCTGTTCAAGAAAAGCCCATGCGGTCCCCAAACTCATCGCATTCCAGCCGAGAATCACGCAGGTCGCGTTGGGAACGCAGATCCCCGTCGCGTGACTCGAGATCATCGTCGTCCAGGGACTCTGCCTACACCATAGAATATTTAAACATGATTGCGGATCCTGATCAACTCAAAAGGTACCCACGCTTAGACATTAATGTGGGAAACCATGTCACTAAATTCGTAATGGACAGCGGGGCTTCGCTGAACTACATCCCAGTCACAGAACACGAGAAAATGATCCCGAAGCCCCCATTGACTTTTGCACCAGTCCGTGTTTTCACGTGGATGTCCAAAAAACCACTCCAGTGTCTGGGCAAATTCCACACGACACTCACTTATGACAGCGTCACCATCCCTGCGGTCATACACGTCATCAAGGGGCCAGAAGCTGACTGCCTACTCAGCCTCCCCTTCAGAACGTCTTCGTCTGGTGAATGTTTTATTCAAAGTTTCTGACAACCAAGACTGTGTCAGCAAATTTCCCAAGCTGTTTCAAGGCCTAGGCAAGCTAAAAGGGCGTCAAATCCATCTGCACATTGACGAACAAGTCAGACCCGTTGCGCAGCACCCACGACGGGTTCCATTCCATCTTCAAAGTGCCGTCAAGGACGAGCTTCAGGAGCTCCTAGCAGCAGACATCATAAAGCGCACAGATGGCCCGACCCCATGGGTGTCACCGGTGGTCATTGTACCTAAGAAAGGGACTCCCAACAAGGTGAGACTGTGCGTTGACATGCGCCTACCCAACACTGCGATTGAAAGGGAGCGACACCCTGGTCCGCACCTGAGTGACATGATCGCTGCCCTAAATGGTGCCAAAGTCTTTCCGAAACTGGACTTAAACAAGGGCTATCACCAGCTGGAATTGGACACCAAATCCCGCTACATCACCACGTTTGCAACGCACCTAGGTCTTTTCAGGTACAAAGGGTTGAGCTTTGGTGTCTCATCCGCTGCTGAAATCTTCCAGGAAGCGATTCGGCAGATAATCCAGCACATCCCCAACACTCTGAACTATAGCGATGACATCTTAGTCTATGGGTCGGATGTTCGTGAACTCGACATTGCCCTTGATCGCGTCTGTCACGCACTGTTGGACGCCAACCTGACATTGAACAAGGAAAAATGTGAGTTTCATCAGGCCACCCTGAAATTCTTTGGCCACATTTTCTCTGATGAGGGTATGAAGCCGGATCCGGACATGATCGCAACTCTGAACAATACCAAGAGTCCACAAGACGTCAACGAATTGAGATCCTTCTTGGGGATGGCCAGCTACTGTGCTCGCTACATTTGTGACTATGCGACCGTCAGCCACCCTCTTCGGATCCTCACCAAACTCGGCCAGCCGTTCGACTGGACCCCTCAGTGCGAACGAGCATTCAAAGACATCAAGCGCCGTGGAATCGGCCGACAGCCTCTCGTACTGCAACGCTCACAGGAAAACCGAGATCACAGTGGACGCCAGCCCCGTTGGCTTGGGGGCCATCTTGGCTCAATACGATAATGACTCTGACCAGAGACGGATTGTTGCTTATGCCAGTCGCAGCCTGTCCGATCCTGAGAAGAAGTACTCTCAACCTGAAAAGGAAAGTCTTGCTGTGGTCTGGGCATGTGAACACTTTCACGTCTTTGTATATGGCAAGCACTTTACCTTGATCACAGATCATCAGGCGCTGGTCACCATCTACGGCAACCCAAGATCCAAAATGCCCCCGAGGATTGAGAGGTGGGGTCTCAGGCTCCAAGAGTACACTTTCACCATAGTTCACAAACCGGGGAAGGCGGAGAACCCGGCCGACTACGTGTCCCGACACCCTCAACCGTCGTCTGGATCCAAACCATCGATTGCTGAGGAATATATCCATTTCGTGGCTGACCAGGCGTTACCACCTGCCATTCCCATGAATGACATCAGGGAAGTCACTGCGCAAGACACTGTTCTGCAAATGGTACGCCGCCGGATTCAATCCAATCGGTGGAGGCACAACCCCCAAGAAGAAGACACCGACCCCACAGTCCGGAAAGAGATACAGGCGTTTCGGCATGTATGTGACGAACTGTCAGTCACTGATGATGGAGTCATCCTGAGAGGCCAACGGCTCGTGATCACTAGCCAACTCCGGCAGGGAGTTGTCAACCTAGCCCATGAAGGCCACAGAGGAGTAGTATCCACGAAACCAGCCTTACGGGAACGCGTTTGGTTTCCTTTTCTTGACCAGCTGGTAGAGTCGACTCTAAAGGATTGTCATCTCTGCCAATTGACTAACAAGAGCAATCCACCGGCACCACTACAGATGACTAACCTGCCCAGCGGAGTGTGGCAAGAAATCGCCATGGACTTCTACGGACCGCTGCAGTCCGGAAAATATGTAGTTGCCATAATCGACGAATATTCTAGATTTCCCATTGCGCACATAGTGTCATCTACAAGTGCTTCTTGCACTCTCAAGGTACTTGATGAAGTATTTGCAAAATGTGGTGTCCCCAAACTGGTTAAGACAGACAATGGTCCCCCATTCAATGGGCACGAATTCAGTGCTTTTGCGAAGCACATGGACTTCAAGCACAGGAAGGTCACCCCGCTCTGGCCACAAGCGAATGGCACCGTCGAAAGGTTTATGGCGACAATCAAAAAGACATTTCAGCATGCCACAGCTGAGAAGAAGAAGTTGCAGGTTGCCTTGAACGAGGTCCTCAGAGCGTACAGGACGACCTCACACTCTACCACAGGACAATGCCCTGCAACCCTCATGCTAGGACGACCAATGAGAAATCGTATCCCAACATGGGAAGGAGCCTTGCAAGCTGTGTCGCCGAGTCACGACCACCATGAAATGGCCGCGACTGACAAACACAATAAGGACAGAATGAAGTCATATGCCGATGCCAAAAGGAGGGCGAGGTCTCCATCCGTACATGAAGGTGACTATGTCCTCGTCAAACAGGAACAGCAGAAAAAGACTGATTGTCGATTTCGTGATGAGCCACTACTGGTCACCCAACAAAAGGGCACCATGCTGACTGCCGAATCTGACCGAAGTCGAATCACCAGGAATGTCTCTCACTTCAAGAGGTGTCCTCGAGACACGGATGAGCCACTGGTGAGCCCCATTGGTCCACCTGCACCTGAGGAACATGATTCTTGCGATACAGACGGCCGAGACCATCAGACTGGACTTTCGCCGACAGTGTCCACAGCAGCCATGTCTCTGCGACCACGTCGTGATGTCCAGCCAGCAAAGAGACTCATTGAAGAGATGGACTGAAACCATGTTCGTTTGTTTATTTAGAAAAGGGGAGATGTAATGAAGTTAACAGTCTAGTAGTTGGGGGGCGGAGCTAGGTGGGCTCAGGACAGGATGAGGGTCAGTTAGAGTAGGGACAGGGTTGATACTGGATGCAGAGAATAAAGCTCCAGTAATAGTAACCAGTTGTGTCTGTGATTATTTGTAGCGCGATGCTACACTGACCCCCCCTTTCCCCCACCCCCTCTTGACTGGCCTCCGTGCCTGCGTTCCTCTTGGTTCCTGATTGGCTTCTTTTTTTCCCTACCCACTGCTGGCCCACTGGTACAGGCGTATATAAGATTGCAAGCAAAATGAAGAGAATTCGAGAACATGAATCTGGTTATTCGACACAAAAGAGAAAGTCGGCTCAGCAGGCTTTCGTAGAGTCACAGGAAGGAGCAATCCTGAACTTTATCACCCAAGGGAAACCTAAAGATGAAGAATCCTCTGGCCAGAGTACTGCTGATGCACTAGGTAAAACAGGCACTGACGCCCATAAACAAGAACAAAAAAATGATGACATCCATGAGCAGAATGATACTCGTGGCGTCCCCTGGCAGGGAGGTTTCCGGGCAAAGGGGCCACCGATTCTTTCTCTGTGGGGGGGCTGTGGGTCCGGGGCCCCTGTAATGGCCCAGGCACTGCAGCCGTCTGTGCCAGTCCCTCACGTCGTGTGTCACAATATACCCTCCTCCTCCTAGATTTTATCATTCTGAGACGAATTCGGAAGGGTAGGAGCAGCCGCAGGTACTGGTCATCTAACGCCTTCTCCTGATGTTTTATTAAAACACCTCCTTAGCTCCGGGGGCTCTGCCCCATCCGGACCGCCTCTCCCGGGGCCCCCTACCTACGCTCCCTGTCCAGGGCAGCCATGAGCCTAGAGCCGCCCCTGTCCCAGGTGGCCTGCTCCTGTGGCCTTAACAGATGGGCCCTCTTCTGCAATGTGCACACAGAGAGCTTCTCCCACCCACTCTTCGTTTGGCCTATAGGCCGCGTGTAGATCTCTTAAGTTGCCCCGCCTGCCTAAGTGCCTCACTTGTAGTTCTGCTCTCACTGGATCTCCGCACCATGTGGCCAGCACTAGCATTGTCGTCAGCGCAGGAGGCCACAGCTCTATGGTGCCACGCCTGTTCTCATCACCACTTCGGACCCAATGGCAGCACTTCACAGCAGTTTGCACTGCCAGGTGGCCTCTTCTTCCTGCTGGCCTCATCTTCCCAGACCACCTACCTCCTCCTTCCCACTCAACCTGTCCAGAGGAGGTGCAAGCATTTGTGAACGGACTTGAGGGTGCCCTGCGCCAGTCTATGCGTGCGGCTCATGCCCCACCATGACGTTCATTCTGGCCCAGGAACTTTTTGCTGTCACTGGGCCTCCACTGACACATGCTGCCAGATAGAAAGCCTGGGGGAACACCTTGAGACTTATTTTGAGGCCATGGACATTAAGGACAGCAGAAAACATGGACAGCATCTGCCCATGGGTAGCGCTGAAGGGCATATGATCTCCCAATCTGTGGCTGGGGCAGTGCGCATGTACACTATGCTCAAGAACACCATCGCAGTGCACTTTAAACCTTTTACAAACCCTGACTATGAGTGTTTCCTCCTCCGCCATGCACAAAAGAAACCAGACAAGTCAGTGGAGATGTTTCATAGATGTTTGAGATAGCTGGCAAGCACTTGCACCCTGCTAAACGAAGATGATGAAGTGAGAGTTTAGCTCATACAGGGGTGCGCTTTTCTGAAATTTAGAGAATGCATTTTGCCGGAGCCCAACATGTTGATGAGGGACATCCTGTCCCTGGTGCAGTCGAAAGAACTCTCCAAAGTGAGCCCTGTTCACAGGGACATGGCACAGCAGTCACCCAAAAAGGAGGAGCCCGTAAATGCCATCCGCTGTAATCAACACTGGAAACTCCATTAACCTCATGGCTGCGGATCTGTACCACAACCCGCCCTTTATGCCACCAAGATCAAGGTTTATGCTTTTGGGAAACACTTGCCTTTACAGTTGGCTGGAGTCTTCCACGCTGAAGTCACCCATCATACCACCTCTCTAAAAGACAAAGCATATGCGTCCCAAGAAGGGGCTGGATTCCGCCTGAGTTACCAAGACTGGTGCGTTTCACTTTCAGTATTCCCTGCAAGTGATATTGACAGACTTATGCAAGAGTTTGCTCTCCTGTTTGACTGATTTGGGTGTCTTGAGGGCAAGGCCGTCTTCCTGCATATCGCTGACTCAATCGAACCTATAGCACTTTGCCACTAGCAGATAGCTTTTCATCTCCACTTCAAAGTGAAGAAGGAACTTAGGATCCTCAAGTGAGCTGGCATCACTAAAAAGTGACTGGTCCGACTCCATGAGGCTCCCGAACTGTGGATGAGAAAAAGCCCAAACAGCCTGACGCAGAGTGGATCTGCATTCACATGAGAGTGCCTGGCCTGGTCATTAAATGAGAGCATCACCTGACACCTGCTATTGATGACATCATTAGGGAATCCTCAGGATGGAAGTGGTTCTTCAAAATGGACCCTAGGTATGGCTACCATCAGATGAATATAAGAAGGGACCCCCTCCCAGGTATACTTTGTGGTCAAGGAGTGAAGGGGAAGAAACAACTGAAAACAGACAAAAGAACTCCCTCTTGACCTAAATCACTTTGCTATTGGGAACAACCTCAAATGGAAAAGGCATACATAAATCACATATCCATACTTTTTTGTTTGTTTTTCTACGTTTTTTATTTTTAAAGTCTTTTTCTCTTTTTATGAACACAGGTACTTATTCATTGTGTTTCATATTAGTTTCTTTAAATACATATACAAAAATTCATTTTACAATTCCATTACATGAAAAACAATTATACACATCTTTTTTTTTTTTTAAACGAGACAGTTATTATACACCAGGTCGAGGACCACAAACACATATACTCACTCACACACCCTAATCATACATAACTCCACTACAACCAAAAGACATCCTGTTGTTTTGCACTAGTTGTCCACTAAACAACCACAAGGTTGTATCTAAATATAGAAATGGCCGACGCGTTACGGTGGAAAAACTGCAATGAAGACCACCTTCATCAGGACCAGCCAGGGGCAATTTCAACAGTGTGTCTCGTAACCTGTAAAAATGTCTGCAAAGAGATACATATATATAAGATAATTTCATATGTATGCCCAAGTTTACTTTTCAAAAAATTATTATTGAGACAACAGTAATTAGGACCACACATACAGTATCAACATTCTATACCTAATGTGCCACCTTATGTCCCCAAGAGTATGAGCAAAGATACACCAATATGCTTAAAATTTATTAAAACAAAAATTAGCAAAAATTTGAGCAAATAGAAGATGTAAGTAGGGATCAAAATTTGTGGGCCGCCAGATCTTATAGCAGGCCCAATTTACACCAGTTTACTTGGTATCTACCTCTTTGTAAAAATATTCCGTATCAAACTGCCAGTACAGGCCTCCTACACAACTCAACTGCCTGCCATCAGATACAATGGCATTCAGACTCACGCCAAATAATAGCTTTCTCCACACATGTGGGTCTCTGGAGGTGTACCCGGCTGAACTTTAGCATATCAAGTGCGGCTGAGGTTTTCCAACACATGATCAAAAAAGTGCTAACCAGCCTCTCTGGAGTATTGACCTTGAGTGATGACATCTTGGTGCATGCCTCGACATTGGACCGCCATTTCACACATCTCTGAGCTGTGTTTGCCAGGTTGAAAGATCACGGCTTAACTCTTAACAGAGCGAAGTGTGGGTTTCTGGGGAAAGCCATCAGTTCTTTGGCAACTAGTTCTCCGACCAGGGAATAGGTCCTGACCTGGCAAAAGTGAGGGACATTCAAGTCTCTGCAGCACCCACCTCCATATCAGGATTCTGCAGTTTCCTTGGCATGGTAACGTATTAATGAAGAACCTGTAGAACATCACGGGGCCCCTCCATGAACTCATCATGCCCACCAACCAAACGGTATGGGAAGAAGAGCAAGAGCAGGCAGTTCACAACACATAAGAAGCACTGTCTGCTGATACAACTTTGCTTTCTTCAACCACAATAACAAATCTCAGCTAGCGTGGATGCCTGCTCCACCTGATTGGGAGCTGTACTGTCCCAATGTCAGGATTGTGGAGAGTAGGCCCCTGTTCCTTACATGAGCTGGACACTCACGCCTACTAAACAGCTGTACTCCCAAATAGAGCAGGAGCCCATCTCAATTCTCTACGGGACCGTCATTTCTACATGTACTTGTATGGCCACCGTTACACCATCTTCACTGACCCTTTATTCCATGAGCCCTCATCCAAACCATCCCAGAATTTAGAAAAATGGATCCTGCATTTACAAGTGTTCAACTTTACTGTAGAGTATCGGCCAGCACTTGCTACCCTGCAGACTTTTTGTCACACCATGCTAGGCCAGCTCCTCCCTCCAAAGCCACCGAAGTGCAGGACACAGAGGAGTATGTCCACCTCACTGTGAAGAGATCCAAGCCAATTCCCATGTCCCTATCAAACATTGAGAAAGCCCGCAAGATGAGATGACGGCCTACAAACTGCACTCCAAGCAATACAAATTGGAGACTGATGTGCTCTTCGCTGCCAAGCTGCACATCATACTGAAGATGCGAGGTTAACACTCAAATCATTACAGCATATTCTGCAAGAACTTGTGGTGACAACCTTGGGCTGTCTCATGTGAGGATCTCGATTAGTCCGCCCCAGCAGTCTGAGACACAGAGCTGCCCTCTTAGCTCACGGAACCAACAAGGAGTGGTAAAGTCGAAGAACAGACTTAGAAACAAAGTCTGGTTCCCTGACCTGGGTCAAAGTGTGGAAGAGGACATTAGGGACTGTCCCTCATCCAACAACCAGACAACCTGAATCCCTGCACCTGTGATCACTGATAAGAGGGCCACTGCCTCGTGTTAGAGGGTCAGAAAAGATTTTGACAGTCTACCTGATGGTTCTCACATGCTCATTCACATTGATGACTGCTCCAGATATCCCGATGTGGAGATGGTGCTTACCACCTCAGCATTCAAAATCATCCTGAATGTTGAGAAAATCATGGACACCCACTGACTGATGGAAGAAATCCACAATGACAACAGCCCACCATTCAACAGTAGGGAAGAGGCTGAATATCTCCATTCACAAAATTCAAACCATTGCCGCATCATGCAGAGATGGCCTCAAGCCAACGGGGAGGAGGAGAGGTTTGTGAGGACTTTATTGAAAGTCTTCCGCATTGCTGTAGTGGAAGCTTAGAAAGTGGAGAGCTTCATTTGCACATTTCTATGAGAATACCACACTCCACAACTGGCATTGCCCCGAGGCGACTGTGCCTGGGCCAGGTAATAACGTACAGCATTCCCCACCACAACCTCCCCCCTTCCCTGGGCAGATCAACCCAATCTCTCGAACCGCTCCGACTCAAGAAGAGCACACAACAATGAATATGCCTCTCGCCGGCAGGGGGCCAGGTGTTGCACTTTTCACATAGGAGCAAAAGTGTTGCTCAATGACTGAGACACCCAGGAGGAGAGGTCCACCTACCATTTGAAGGGGCGCCATGGATGATCCTAGACATCAAAGGCACCATGATAACCATCAAGAAAGAAGCAGAGACTGTCACCTAGAACATCTCCCAGTTCAAAAGGGTGTCCCCACTACACGATGGCGCACTGTCAGACAGTGATGCCATAGTTGGTGTACCCCATCTCCAGATAGGTCTCCTCCAGCTCCACCAGTCCCAATGCTACCAGTCCTTATGCCGCCTCCAAGCGTGCAAGGCCTAGGTGCGTTCAGATCACCTGAGTCTGTTGAAGCCACCCTGGCATCAACCCAGAGGAGTGGCATGGGTCGGTACCACATGAGATCCAACCCAACCCCATCTCAAAGGTATGCAGACTTTTTGGTTTACTGAAAGAGAGGGGGAGCTGGTGTTGCTACTCTGGAGGTCGAGAATGTGCCTCCACTACCCTTCTGACAAGTTTCTGCTATTCAGAGGCTCTGTTTAATGAGTGTCTGTTTTTTTTTATAGTTTTGTCTCCTCCATGTTAAGGGAGGGATTTAGAATTGCATTATGTATGAGCACCACCACGTGGGATGCTCAAGGGAGGGGGGTTCCAGGCACTCCCCTGTGTGTGTGTGTTGGACTTAGATACATCCTGGCATCAGAAATGTAATAAGTATAGCGTGTTGGATGGGCGTGTTGGATGGGCGAGGTCAGTCCCTTTACTACCTATGACTAGCAACATTGTGTCCATGCTGTCCATCCAGCTAGGAAGTGTGAGCCACGCTACACGTCACCTATAGAGGCTCTGTATTGCAGTGGAAAAACTTCCAGCAGTATCATACCTATTTTCTCACAGCATTATGTTTCTTCTTATTTTACAATTTACAGTTTGAAAGGACATGACATGGTCAAGCAGCTGCTACTTTCTTTCCAAACGGCCGCTTAATGTCTGGATTCCTTGCCAGGAATCTCTAGTACTTCAAATCTTCCTTCTTCATCCCGTTACTTATTAAAATTAAGAAGCCGCCTCGTCAGCTCCCTATAACCTCTAGCTAAGCTTCGTTTTTTTGCCTACTTCATCTATAAAGGAAACAGCTTTCCACTTTAAGCAATACCCCCAACCTCTTCTCTTCCTGTTTTCTTTAAACAAATAGTTCAATAATTAATGTCAAAACAGGGAGCCGGGGATGTAAGTAATCGGACAAGGAAAAAAGTATTGGTGTAGTCAGTGCCAGTAAGTAATCCAGACATTGCATCTTCATCTCTTTTCTAGCACCATTCTTTAATGTGATGAGGATATACCCAAGCAGTTTGCCTTTATCAAGATCCGTGAATGCCAATATAACACATCTCACATGGAGACAGGAGTGCTGCTTAACCACATTTCAAACTTTAATGGGAAAGTGTCTGTATACAAAAAACATTACAGCTGCTTAATGTAACCTATACACACATCTCTCAACAATGCCTCCTTTTGATATCACACTTGAACCAAGAGTAACATCATTCTCCTGACACAAATTTAATTTGTAATGAGAAGAGGAAGTCGAAGGAGAAGGCCTCATTGTTGCACTACAATTGTCAACCAATAAATAAACCATCCCACTGAATGCAGGAGACAGACCTCCCTCTAGTTGTCTGATTTTGAACTGCATACAGAAACCCCATTCCTGATATATGGTAAGCTGAAACGATCTTTGTTTTCAACCAGTGAGTTAATGTACATTTAAATGATTACATTTCTTCCTTGCCACATCAAATATTACAAACAAACTGGCAGATTCACTACAGTCAGCTAAATTATGACGGTATAACTTTATTGCTCTTGTTATATCGAGAAGATAGAATTTCAAACTGTCCGCATTACCTGAATTGGGTGTGAGAATGGGGAATAACTACAGAGGCAAGAATTGACCTAATGCATTAAATTTGGATCCAATGTTAAAATAATTATGTCCTCAAAAACTCTTAAATAAGGATATTGATGGAGGAGAGAACCCAGTTTGCCTATACTCCCAGGCATTCTGATTGATACTAAAAATAAAAACGTTTAAAGTTCCTTTTTTCCTCTAAAGGCTCATAAAAGGATTCCTGGTGACAGAGATCAAAACCAAAGGGATATCTGGAGGAGGATATAACTCCTTTATACTGGGTCTCAATAAATCAAATCTTTACATCAATCAATCAATCAGGAGTTTGTTAAAGCGCAACTACTCACCCGTAAGGGTCTCAAGGCGCTAGGGGTGGGGGTGGGGGGGGAGTTGGAGGGGTGCAGGTTCCATTCCATCAAGGAGGGGGTCTGTCGAAGAGCCAGGTTTTGAGGTTTCTTGCGAAGATGGGGAGCGATGTTGTCTGTCTGAGGTGGAGCAGAAGGGCGTTCCATGCTTTGGCCGCGAGGAAGGAGAAGGAGCGGCCTCCCGATCTGGTCTTTCTGGTGCGGGGGACCACAGCGTAGGAAAGCTGGGCTGATCGTAGGGTCCTTTGGGGTGCGTGGAATTTGAGTCAGCTGTTCAGGTATGCTGGTCCGGTGCCGTGGAGGGCCTTGTGTGCGTGGGTGAGCATCTTAAAGGTGATTCTCGCCTCGACGGGGAGCCAGTGGAGTGTGCGCAGGTGCTGGGAGATGTGGCAGTGTTTTGGCAGGTTGAGGACCAGTCTTGCGGCGGCGTTCTGGATGTTCTGTAGCTTGCGGATGAGGTTTTTGTTTATTCCGGCGTAGAGTGCGTTGCCGTAGTCGAGTCTGCTGGTGACCAGGGCGTGAGTGACTGTCTTTCGGTGTTCGAGGGGGATCCATTTGAAGGTCTTACGAAGGAGGCGGAGGGTGTGGAAGCAGGAAGATGAGACAGAGTTGATCTGGCGGTCCATTTTGAGCTCGGAGTCCAGGATGATTCCCAGGTTGCGTGCGTGGTCTGTGGGGGTTGGCGGGTTTCCGAGGGCGGTGGGCCACCAGGTGTCACTCCAGGCGTCGGGGTTTGGGCCCATGATGAGTACTTCTGTTTTGTTGCTGTTTAGTTGTAGGCAGCTGTTTTTCATCCATTTGGCGACGGCTTCCATGCCTTCTCGAAAGTTGCGTCTGGCGGTGTTGGGCTCGTTGGATAGGGAGAGGATGAGCTGGGTGTCGTCTGCATATGACACGATGTTGAGTCCGTAGGTTCTGACGATGGGGGCAAGTTGAGCCATGTAGACGTTGAAGAGCGTCGGGCTGAGGGAGGAGCCCTGGGGGACTCCGCAGGTGATAGGTGTGGGGTCCGAGAGGAAAGGGGGGAGTCTGACCCGCTGCGTCCTGCTGGAGAGGAAGGAGCAGATCCAGTCGAGGGCCTTGTCCTGGATTCCTGCATCGTAGAGTCTGCGTATTAGGGTGCGGTGGGAGACTGTGTCGAACGCCGCTGAGAGGTCGAGGAGGATGAGGGCTACTGTTTCTCCTTTGTCCAGTAAGGTGCGGATGTCGTCTGTTGCGGCGAGGAGGGCGGTTTCCGTACTGTGGTTTTTTCTGAAGCCGGATTGGGAGGAGTCGAGGATGTTGTGTTCTTCAATGAATGTGGCGAGTTGGCTGTTGATGGCTTTCTCGATGACTTTCGCTGGGAACGGGAGCAGGGAGATGGGTCTGTCGTTTTTGAGGTCGGTGGGGTCCGCTCAGGGTTTCTTTAGGAGGGGGTTGACCTCGGCGTGTTTCCAGTCGTCGGGGAATGAAGCGGTCGCCAGGGAGCGGTTGATGGTTTGGCGGAGCATGGGTGCGATGGTGTTGGCGGCTCTGTTGAAGATGTGGTGGGGGCAGGGGTCCGTGGGGGCCCCTGAGTGGATTGACTTCATTGTCTTCAGTGTGTCTTCGGTGGTGAGGGCTGTCCAGTCATCAATCGCTGGTTTCCGGGTGTCGGGGGTGGTTGGTGAGGGTTCAGTGTGTTGGTTGTCTTCGTCGAAGTTGTCGTAGATGCTCTTGATTTTGTGGTGGAAAAAAATGCTGAGTTTGTCGCAGAGGTCTTGTGAGGGAGGGATGTCGGTAGACTCGCTGGTGGGTTGGGCGAACTCCTTGATGATGCTGAAGAGTTCCTTGCTGTTGTGTGCGTGGGTGGAGATTCTGTCTTCAATCGCTTTTTTCCTCGTTTCTCTGATGAGTTGATGGTGGGCGTTGGTGGCGGCTCTGAAGTTGTTATGGGCTTCTGTGGATTTGGTGTTTCTCCAGGCCTTTTCGAGGCGGCGGCATGTGCGCCTGGACTCTCGAAGTTCGGTGGTAAACCATCTGGCTTTCTTGGCACGGGTATTGTTGTTTTTCTTGAGGGGGGCTATGGTGTTGGTGCTGTCCGAGATCCATCTATGCAGGGTTCAGGCTGCGGTGTTGGGGTCGTCGTTTTCCGCGATGGTTGGGGTGGAGTTGTTGAGTGAGGAGGTGAGCTGGTCATCTGTGATTTTGGTCCAGTTTCTTTGTGAAAGCAGGTGCTGGTGTCTGTGGATGGTGGGTGTTCTGAAGGTGAAGTGGACGCAACGATGGTCGGTCCATGGGAGTTCGGTGGTGTGGCTGAAGGTGATGGAGTTTCCTGTAGTGAAGAGGGGGTCGAGGGTGTGTCCTGCTGAGTGCGTAGGCTCGGTCACGATCTGGCGGAGTCCAATGTTGTGGAGGTTGTCCAGGAGGGATGTGGTGTTGGGGTCCAGTTGATTGTCGAGGTGGAAGTTGAGGTCTCCCAGCAGGGTGTAGTTGGTGGATGCGATGGCCTGCGGGGAGATAATGTCCGTGATGGAGTTGGAGAAGGGTCCGCGGGGTCCAGGGGGTCGGTAGATGAGGGTTCCTCGGAGGGCTGCGGTGGGGCTGGCCAGTATCTTGAAGTGAAGGTGTTCCATCAGTTCTGTGGACTCGTCAGGGAGTGTGCTCAGGCGGAGGCTGGATTTGTGGACGATGGCGATTCCTCCTCCTGGGTGGATGGGGCGGTCCTTCCTGGAGATCTTGTATCCTTGGGGGATGGCGATGGCGATGTCCGGTCCCGAGGTGGTGTTGGTCCAGGTTTCGGTGAAGAATGCTACGTCTGGGGTTGTGCTGTCGAGGAGGTACCAGATTTCTGTGGCGTGTTTGTGGAGGGATCGGACGTTGAGGAGGATGCATTGCAGGGTCTTCGGTTCGGTTGTGTTCTTGTGGGCGGGTTGTGCTGGATCCGTGTTCTTGGCGGTGCTGCAGGTGTGCCGGCAGCGGTGACAGCTGAAGGGTCCATGGGTGTCGGCTGGTGATGCTAGCTTGCAGTTGTTGTTGCAGCCTGGGTTGAGTGCGTGGAGTGCTGCTGGGTCGTAGCGTTGGCGGGGCGGAGGTCGAGGGTTCCTGGTGCTGGTCGCGGACGGGTCGCAGACGGGCGCAGACGTGCTTGCCTTTGACGCGCCTTCGGTGCACCAGCGGCGCGCCCGCAGCCCGCGGCCGCCATTAAGTAGGGGTCGGGGAGGGCTGGACAGCTGGGAGGCGGGAGCGGGGAGGGGAGCTGGATTGGGCCGGTCGTGCTGGGGGGGGAGGGGCCGCGGGGGCAGCAGCGGCGGGGAAAGGTAAAGGGAGGAAAGAAGGGATAAAAAAAAGGGAAAATAAGCAGAAATAAGGCACAAAAGAGAAGAGATGCAGAAAAGAGCAGAAAGGTGAATGATAGAAAGGGTAAAAAAACGAGTGAAAGCGAGTGAAGGAGCAGAGGGAGAGAAAGGGAAAATGGGCAGAAATAAGGCACAAAAGAGCAGAGGTGCAGAAAGGTGAAAGATAGAAAGGGGAAAAAAACGAGTGAAAACGAGTGAAGGAGCAGAGGGAGAGAAAGGGAAATGGGCAGAAATAAGGCGCAAAAGAGCAGAGGTGCAGAAAGGTGAAAGATAGAAAGGGGAGAAAAACGAGTGAAGGAGCAGAAAGAAAGAAAGGAGACAGAGGTCCACTGGACCACCAGGGATGAGGCGCAGGGAAACCTGCGGGTGGAGGAGGGCCTCGATCACCAACACTCAAGAGTGCAGGGGCAGGGGTACCTCACTTCATGGTGGAGCTGCGAGGGTGGGAGAGCAATTTCACTGACAATGAGTCAGTGGTCTTGCTCGCCTGTCCCCGCAGTGGCCGCCATTAAGTAGGGGTAGGGGAGGGCTGGACAGCTGGGAGGCGGGAGCGGGGAGGGGAGCTGGATTGGGCCGGTCGTGCTGGGGGGGGGGGAGGGGCCGCGGGGGCAGCAGCAGCGGGGAAAGGTAAAGGGAGGAAAGAAGGGATAAAGAAAAAAGGGGAAAATAAGCAGAAATAAGGCACAAAAGAGCAGAGATGCAGAAAAGAGCAGAAAGGTGAAAGATAGAAAGGGTAAAAAAACGAGTGAAAACGAGTGAAGGAGCAGAGGGAGAGAAAGGGAAAATGGGCAGAAATAAGGCACAAAAGAGCAGAGGTGCAGAAAGGTGAAAGATAGAAAGGGAAAAAAACGAGTGAAAACGAGTGAAGGAGCAGAGGGAGAGAAAGGGAAATGGGCAGAAATAAGGCGCAAAAGAGCAGAGGTGCAGAAAGGTGAAAGATAGAAAGGGGAGAAAAACGAGTGAAGGAGCAGAAAGAAAGAAAGGAGACAGAGGTCCACTGGACCACCAGGGATGAGGCACAGGGAAACCTGCGGGTGGAGGAGGGCCTCGATCACCAACACTCAAGAGTGCAGGGGCAGGGGCACCTCACTTAATGGTGGAGCTGCGAGGGTGGGAGAGCAATTTCACTGACAATGAGTCTACATAAATAGGAAACCACAGACTATATGGCAGATAACTGACCACATGGCAATCTAAAAGCCCTAATAGCCAACCATTACTACCTGAAGGTTTTACAAATCCCTCTTGTAAAATCTACAAATGCGTTCTGGAGCATAGCTGACAGGGGAAAGGCTATTGAGTGGACACCATTTGCAAAGGGAAGGCTAATGTTGGTTATATGATTTCCTAGTAGATTCCCATTCAGATTTCTAACTGGAAAGTCAAATGGACAAAGATAAACCCAGGATCATAAACTCTGACTTCCTAACTTCCACACTGACATTGAGGGAAAGGGGACAAGATAATTAATTATTCATTCACTATAGCTATAAGATATAGGAGGGAACACCACAATATTCTTGGCCAGTGGGGTGAACCAAAACTACTTCTTACGTCTCCCTCTGAATCTTGGCTAATATCTTGGGAATTATGGGGACTGGGGGAAATGCATCAAGGAGAGTTCTCAGCCAGTGATAGAGTAGAACATTTGTCCCTAATGCTGGTGGATCTAGGAACCTTGAGAAGAACTGAGACAGTAGAGCACTCTGCAGATTCACAAATAGTTGCACCTCTGGAATCTCTCAAATCAATGACATATTGGTTGGAACTTAGGAGATGTAGAAAATATTCCAGAGACAAATGGAATATCTGATTTAGGAGATCTTCTCATATCTATTAGGAGGGAAAATCTTTTCCCTGGATAATATAAGGGACCTGCGCAATGCTGAATGATAGCTGCAAGACTATGTAGCTAAATTTATAAAACGATGGAAACAGAATCCACTTGATAAAGGGGCACAGAATTTTTTGAGAGCAGAGTGTTCAAGGCCAGTAATTCAGGATAAGGTTTGTCCTACTCCTTACCTTGATCCAGAGTTAATAACATTTTAGTTTAAACTCGGTCGGGCTGCTAGAAATGGTCTGGAGAGGTCCCGAATTCATGCGAGGACCACCTACTCAATATGGTTGGGCCACTGGCAAAAATTATAGCTATGGTGGAGGAGACTCACACCAATCACCTCACCCAGGACATCGACTTTCTCTGGCGGTGGAGTTAAAGATCCTTTGGTATTCTTAGGGAATGCTAACTCTGTGCTAAATACAGAAAGTCTGCAAAGTCGTTTTGATGAAAATAAGATCTCAGCCTGGTGACCTGACAGAAAAAGAACCATCTGAGAACCCAAAAGGCTTTCTATTTGGGGAAGACATGATTGAAACAATAAGCAAATATGTCACTACATTTACAGCTCTTGATAAAGTGCAGGGTAATATGTGCAGAGTGTTTATTCCAAGTATTTTTGTACCTGACGGCAGAAGGGGACCTTCTGCTGGCCTTGGCCCTCAGAGGTCCCACTTTAACTTCAGACAAACAAGAGGTTTTGGAAGAGGTTGCCAAGCCGGATGCTTTCAGAGCAACCCTTATACCCCCAGGGAGGTTGCGCCCATTGGGGGAGAGAATATAGGTCAAGAGGACAGGACTTGTCTGGATATCATGGTGAGTACTGCAATTTTACCTTCTTTCCTGGGAATCTGTAACACAGGATCCTTGGGTCTTTTGAAACAGTCCATGGGTTCACGGTGGATTTCTGCAAAGAGCCGTTTCATGTAGTCACCACAAGAGAGTTAACCCCAACTGCTGAACAACAGGGGGTTGTAGAAGAAGAAGTGAAAACTTTGTTGCAGAAGAAAGCAATCCTTCAGGTACCCTTAGAGAGCAAGGTTTTTGTGAGAATTTTGTTCTTGGTGGAAAAGAAGGACAAAGGGTGGAGACCAGTAATACATTTGAGAGACCTAAACTGGTTCCTAAAGTATAGGCATTTTAAGATTGAAGGTATCCATCTACTGAGGGATAGGCAGGTAAACAATGATTGGTTAGTGAAATTAGTCCTGAAAGACACCTATTTCACAATTCCAATGGCCAGGGAATCCCAAGCTTACCTTCAGTTTACCTGGCAGGGTTGTCTCTATCAGTTCTACGCTCTCCCTTTGGCTACTCCTAAGCACCATGGTGTTTTACTAAGGTGATGAGAGCTGGAGCCTCCTACCTTCTGGAGAGAGGAGACAGGATGATTGTTTTTCTGGACGATATACTCATTATGTCTCAATGCCGAGTGCAGATTTTGGCGGACTTGTTCTTGGTCATGTCTCTCTTTGGAAGATTTTGGTTTTATTGTCAACAGAGAGAAATCAGTCTTAATTCCTTCCATGACCCTAGAACTCTTCGGTTTAACTATAGATACTGCTGCCGCTCGTTGCTTCCCGCATCTCTGCCATTCTGTTTCTTCGTTATTACATTGTACTGTATTTCTGTTTTAAAATCTTTGCTTTCCTGTGCTAGTATTGGTGTCCCCCCCTGTGCTGTTGTCCCCTGCGCCCAACCGCCCCGCTCCCCGCTTCCCGCCTCCCGCCGACGGAAGTGTGGACACGCCCCCTTCCTCCCCGCTCCCGCCTCCCAGCTGCTCCTCCCTCCCTGCACTTCGCCATAAATGGCGACCGTGCGCACGCGCAGCGGGCGCGCCGATTGTGCGCCAAAGGTAAGCCCGTCTGCGCCCATCCGTGCCTGGACCGCGCCCAGTGCCAGGACCCCTGGCTCCCGCCGACACCAGCCCACCCGCCGGACCTACGACGTCACCGAACTCTACGCACTCAACGCCGGTAGAACCCCAGGCTGCTATCGAGCCACCCCGAGACGCACCCACGGACCCTTCTGCTGCCACTCCTGCAAGTTCACCTGCATTCGGACCTGCACCCCACCAGCACCGACCAAACCAAACTCCAGCAGCAACCACCTCAAGTGCATCCTGCTTAACACCCGCTCCGTCCACAGACACACCGTCGAGCTCTTGACCCTGCTCGATACCACAGCCCCAGACGTCGCCTTCCTCACGGAAACCTGGATGAAAGCCTCCTTAGCACCCGACATCGTCATCGCCATCCCGGACGGCTACAAGATCATCCGGAGAGACCGCATCAACCAGACAGGAGGAGGCATCGCCATCGTCCACAGGAACACCATCCGCATCACGACCAACACCGACGACACCCTCGCACCCGCCGAACACCTGCACTTCCAGATCCACATCAACCCCAAGACCACCCTCCGCGGCACCCTCATCTACAGACCCCCGGGACCACGCACACAATTCAGTGAAGACATCGCCGACTTCATCAGCCCGCACGCCCTCCCCTCCGCTGACTACATCCTCCTCGGGGACCTCAACTTCCACCTGGAGAACAACAACGACCGCAACACCACCACCCTGCTGGACAACCTCGCCAACCTCGGCCTCAATCAACTGGTGACCACCCCCACCCACTACACCGGACACACACTGACCCCGTCTTCTCATCCAGCAAGGACATCGCCTTCAGCCACGCCACCGGACTCCACTGGACGGACCACAGCTGCGTCCACTTCAGCTTCAGTAGGACCACGATCCACCACCACCAGCAACAGGTTGCACGCAGAAGCTGGAACAAGATCACAGCCGACCAGCTCGCGACCTCCCTGAGCATGAACCCTCCCACCAGCGCAACGAACCCAAGCCAGGTGGCCACCAACCTCGCGAAGTGGATCAGCAACTGCGCAGACGACCTCGCCCCCCTGAAGAGCCCGCCTAGCAGACCCGACAGCAAGAAAGCCCCATGGTTCACCGACGAACTCAAGAGCTCCAAGAAGAACTGCCGAGCCCTCGAGAAAGCCTGGCGCAGAGACCAAACACCGAACAACATGACTGCCCTCAAGCTCGCCACCCGAAAACACCACCAACTGATCCACGCCACCAAGAAAACGGCATTCAAGGAACGACTGGACAACAACGCTCACAACAGCAAGGAACTCTTCAACATCGTGAAAGAGCTCTCCAACCCCAACGCCGGAAACAACGACATCACCCCCTCGCAAGACCTCTGCAACTCCCTCACCTCCTACTTCCACAACAAGATCGCGGACATACACAACAGCTTCAGCTCTCAACCGACGCACGCCACGACTGAACCACCGCCCCCCACCACCACCCTCCGCGCCTGGACCCCGATCAGCACCGAAGACACCATCCGCACGATGAACTCCATCCACTCCGGATCTCCAACCGACCCCTGCCCTCACCACGTCTTCAACAAGGCCGACGCTGTCATCGCACCCCACCTGCGGGACATCATCAACACCTCCTTCGACACCGCTACCTTCCCGGAGAGCTGGAAGCACGCCGAACTTAGCGCTCTACTAAAGAAGCCATCAGCCGACCCCACCGACCTCAAGAACTACCGCCCCATCTCGCTGCTCCCGTTTCCTGCCAAAGTCATCGAGAAGACCGTCAACAAGCAGCTGGCCGCCTTCCTCGAGATGAACGGATCCCTCGACCCCTCGCAGTCTGGTTTTCGGGCCAACCACAGCACCGAGACCGCCCTGATCGCAGCCACCGATGACATTCGAGCCCTGCTCGACAACAGAGAAACAGCGGCCCTCATCCTCCTAGACCTCTCCGCGGCCTTCGACACTGTCTGCCACCGTACCCTAGTACAGCGCCTCAGCAACGTCGGAATCCAGGAGAAGGCACTGGAATGGATCACCTCGTTCCTCGCCGGAAGGACACAGAGAGTCCGCCTCCCCCCGTTCAGATCAGAAGCCACCGAAGTCATCTGCGGCGTCCCTCAAGGCTCCTCGCTCAGCCCAACCCTCTTCAACGCCTACATGAGCCCCCTCGGAGACATCGCATGCCAACACAACCTCAACATCCTCTCCTACGCCGACGACACCCAGCTGATCCTCTCCCTCACCAACGACCCCGCCACCGCCAGAACCAACCTACACGAAGGGATGACAGAGGTAGCCAGGTGGATGATGTGCAGCCGCCTGAAACTGAACTCGGACAAGACGGAAGTCCTCATCCTGAAATCTTCACCCTCCGCCTGGGACGACTCCTGGTGGCCCCCCGCCCTGGGCAGCGCACCCAAACCAACAGACCACGCACGCAACCTAGGCTTCATCCTGGACTCCTCCCTCTCCATGACCAGACAAGTCAACGCCGTCTCCTCGTCGTGCTTCAACATCCTGCGCATGCTACGTAAGATCTTCCGGTGGATCCCCACCGAGACCAGGAAGACGGTCACCCAGGCCCTCGTCACCAGCCGGCTGGACTACGGCAACTCCCTCTACGCCGGAACCACCGCCAAACTCCAGAAGAGACTCCAGCGGATCCAGAACGCCTCAGCAAGACTCATCCTGGACATCCCCCGCCGCAGCCACCTTTCCGGACACCTAAGAGATCTGCACTGGCTCCCGGTCAACAAAAGAATCACCTTCCGTCTCCTCACCCACGCACACAAAGCCCTGCACAACCAAGGACCAGCATACCTCAACAGCCGCCTCAACTTCTACGCCCCCACACGCCATCTCCGATCAACCAGCCACGCCCTCGCCGCCGTCCCCCGGATCCGAAGAGCCACCACAGGAGGAAGGTCCTTCTCCTACCTGGCCGCCAAGACCTGGAACTCCCTCCCCACCCACCTCCGCCTGACCCAGGACCACCTCGCCTTCAGGAAGCAGCTCAAGACCTGGCTGTTCGAGCAGTAGCGGACCCCCCTCCCCCAGCGCCTTGAGACCCTCCGGGTGAGTAGTGCGCTATATAAATGCTGTGATTGATTGATTGATTGATTGAAAGTAATGCTGCTTTTACCTCTGAAGAAGATAGTCACGATCTGGGAAGAGATAAGATTTGTCCTCAAACAGGAACATTTAACATTGTGAGAATTGGCTGGACTACTAGGTCTTCTTTCATAATTTGTCCAGGCAATTTTCCCGGGCCCATTGCATTATCAGGCCTTGCAGAGGATAAAAGGCAAGGCTCTTTGGGAAGGCATATTGTATGGAGACAAAGTATGCCTCGACAAGGAATACAGATCAAATTTGTCATAGTGGTTGGAGAATCTGGACGCCTGGAATGGCAGAGCGATATTTGGATGTTCCTCAGACTTTATCCTCAAGTCAGATGCAAGCTTGATGGGCTGGGGTGCACGCTTGGATGTTCAAGATACTGGTGGCTTGTGGTCACATGTGGAGAGAGTGCATCACCTACATTATCTAGCGTGGACAGCATGTCTTTATGCCTTTATGCGTGTCAGACTTTGCTTACAAGTCAGAGCAGTGTGGTTAAAGATGGTAAATGTTTCTGCAGTAGCATATATAAATCATTTAGGCGGTACGAGATGCACAGACCTATCAGACTTAGCAAAGAAGCTTTGTTTTTTAGAACACAAGATCAACATTAAAACTGAGAGGCAGATTTACAAGCCCCTTGCACCACTGGTGCGTTACTTTTTGTGAGGCACCTGTGGTGCATTTTACTACCACATATTTACAAGGACAGGAAAAGCCACACTGCGTGACTTTTCCTGTCCTTATGGCATCTTTCCACACAGCACTTTGTGTGAAAGGGGTGTTCCATAGGTGTTGCTGTGGGTGTTCCCACGTAACACCCATGGAACAAGACACATTTCCAGATTTACGTATAATCGTATATCTGGAAATGCGTGTGAATGCTACGCTTCCTCAAGTGCAGGCGTAGGAAGGCGCAACGAGGAGAAAAGTATTCATTTCTACTTGTTGTTTTCCTCTTTCTATGCGTGCTGCATTCTGCAGCACACATAGAAAGAGGAAATTACCTCTGGCGATCGTTTATGTACAGGAAGGGAACCCTTACTGCGCACAAACAATCTCCCCCCGATGCAGATATCCTTGCACCAGGGTGCAAGGGTGCCAGCGCTGGCACATGGCAGCAGTTTGTGTGCCAGTGCAAGGGGAAGCACAAAGATGCAACATATTGTTGTAACTATGTCGTAACCCTGTGCTTTGAAAGTGACTCCGTGCGGTGCAGCCAAATGGCTAGCGGCTTGCACTAAGTCACTTTCCTTGTAAATCTGCCCCTTTATATTATTTACCTGGAAGGGTGTATGTTTCAGCAAGCTTGAATTCAAGATTATTATGAGATTCCAGTGACTGGAAAGTGAACAGTTATTATTTCAGCTTTGTTGACCCCTAGAGTTGGATCTTTTTGCAAGCAGGCTGACCTTTCAGCTGGAAAATTATTACAGCTCGATGCAGACCCCAGTGCTCTAGCAGTGAACGCTTTCCTTCAAACTTGGAAGGGAACAAAGGCATATGCATTTCCCCCTTTGGAATGATTATAAGAGTTCTCCAGAAGGTAAGGCAGGAAAGGTACTTAATTGTACTGATAACTCCGTTTTAGGTCTCTCAAGCTTGGTTCCGAATGACCTTAAAGCTTGCTTGCAACATTCCCTTTTTCTTTCCAGCTCTACCAGGTCTTCTGCAAAATGCAGATGGGGAGGAACATCCTTTGGTATGTTTGGGAATTTTAACCTTCTTGCCTGGAAAATATCAGAAGATTTAGCGAAATGTCAGGCTTTTCGACAAGAGCTGATGAACTCTTATAGAAGTTCTGGGCTCCAGGTACCCACAGTAGATACAGTGGAATCTGAAAGTCATGAATTAGTTGGTGCTTGGAAAGGGATTTGGATCCAGTGGAAGCTCCTATAGTTCAGGTGGTCAGTTTCTTTGTGGAACAGTTTGATAGAGGACTTAGGTATAGAATGATAAACTGTCATGGGTCTGCAATCTCTGCAGGGCATTGTTTCATTAGTGGCAGGTCTGTAGGAAAGAATGCTTTGATCTGCAGAATGCTTAAAAGCATATGATTAAGGAGACCTCCCAAAGCTAGGTATGATACTCTTTGGCAAGTTAATTTAGTCATTTCCTTTTTCTTTATCTTGACCTGCTAATAGATATTTAGATTTGAAGATACTTAAGTTGAAGATAGCCTCCTTACATTGCCTTATATCTTGTAGAAGAGTACAAGATGTTAAGGCCTTGGAGGTCAGTAGAAGGGTTTATGACATCTTTGGTTTTACCTTTGAGATAACTAGACGAACAAAGACTATGTCTGATTCCTTATTTTAATCTGTTTTTAATCCTTGCAAAAAACTCTGTGTTGTGAATTGTATGAAGGTGTGTGACTCCAGAATGAGTGAATTCAGACCTGATGGGTCTGATCAACTTTTGCTTTCTTTTGTTAAACCTTTCACAGCAGTTACCACAGCTACAATTGCAAGGTGGGTAAAATGCATTATGCAACAGGCTGGTGCAGATTTACAGAAACTTCAAGGTCATGTTTTGAGAGGTGCAATGGCTAGACATTTTTTTCTTTCAGGTTGGCAAACTGGAGGATATTATAAAAAGGGGCTGATTCGTCTAATTCCTCTACTTTTGCACAGCATTATTGTAAGCCAATTGAACATATGGCTGTGGTAATGTTGAGGGGCTACCAACACTCATAATGGTAGCCTCAGGTCTTGTAATGAAATAGCAATTCTTCAAATTTAATGACAAGAGAATCTGAATTTCATTGAGAGACCTGGATGGATCAAAGAAAAGTCTATTGTGAAGTATGTTGAAACAATCTCTATGTGTGACGTCTGAAACTAGATTGCAGCATTGGTCCTGAAACAGGTCTAAAGAACATCCAGTTGATTCCGAAGGACCCAACCTCTTGGCATAGCTAGGAATGAGGCTTCTAATTACCCTTATTTGTAGGGCCTGAGCAAAAGGTAACACTAATGGGAGGGCTTTTGGACTGAAACTGTGACCCGTTGAAGGCAAACTCCGATGACCTTTTTCAAACGATTTTCTCCCTCTCTCAAAAGGTATGAATTTGTATCTAAATGGCTGAATGTGTTTCAGATTTTTTAAACACTTGTGAACTACAATTTTAATCTCTTCTCCAAAACTCTGTGGCTGGAAAAGGCATCTTAAAAATGCAGTTCTTCTGAGAGGGGTTCACCTTTTACTATCTGAGATGTAAATGCCTATGGGCCACAACTACACCACTTGAAGCCATAACTGAGGGTCTCAGATTGTTAAAGGTAAAGTCTGATACATTTTTGCCTTGACAGCCATGCACGCTTGCATCTGAGAACAATGCCGCCCACCCTTCGCCTTTGGAAGCCTGCAACTAGGGACTTGGAGCCAGATGTACAAACCTTCCAATTTGCGATTCACAAATTGCGTTCTTTTTCGACTCGTAATTTGAGATTCGCAAAATGGAACTTACAACAGTGCTCAGACACTGTTTGCGATTCCTAATGGGGTCGCAAATTGCCTGCCTCATTAATATTCATGAGGCACCCCATTAGGAATGGCTAGCACTCCCAGGGATGGTGGCCTGCTGGGGTCAGCAGACCGCCATGTCTGTGATTGCTTGTTAAATAAAGCTGTTTTATTTTAATGTAGCCCGATTTCCTTAAAGGAAAACAGGATGAAGGTAAAAAAGAAAATGTGAGCGTTTCTGTTTAATTTTTTAAGAGTAGGTGCTCTTAAAAAATATTTTCACTACTAGTCACAAAGGGGAAGGGGTCCACTGGGGACCCCTTCCCGTTTGCGAGTGGCTTAACACCCTTTTGAAATGGGTGGTTAACTGCGAGTGTTTTGCGACCTCATTTGCCGTCTCTAAACATTCGTACATTGAAGTATGACTCACGATTAGGAAGGGGCACCCTTGGCACACCCCTTCCTAAGGGTGAGTCGGAAACCCTAGTTTGCGAGTCAGTAATAGGTTACCAATTTGCAAAATAGGGTTTGTACATACGGCAGACCTATTTTGCAGTCGCAAACGGGCCGTTATCCCTTTTACGACTGCAAAAAACTGTCATACATCTGGCCCCTAAAGTATTGAACCAGGGACTTAGATATACAAAATAAATGTTAGACTTCATTGTAAAACTTAACGCTGCATACCATCATTAAGGCAGCGCTTCCCTTTGTTTCCACACCTTTGTATCCACAGAGCTTTAAATGACAATGCCCTTTAAAATAGTCTTGTCCTGTTCAGTTTGCCAGGAGAGGATCTTTCATCAGGGACTGGGGAAGAGCTGGATAACCTTTGGCCAAAGGACAAAGTCTTCCTCTAAAATGAGGAAGCGCAGCATTATCAGGGTCCCTCTATTCCCTTTTGTTTTTAAAAGACAGCTGAAAAACCAGGAACCTTTGGAATTGATGGTATATAGAATTTCAACACTACTCTCGTATAAGTGCGTAGCTGTACTTCATCTGAAAGTAATTGCAGGTTGCAGGACAAATATGCTACAGTTCCCCTTTGGGAAAATGTTTGCCCTGGAAGAAGAAGAATCATCAGGGCATCCCAAATCCTCATCATAATTCTGAGATGCCAGGAGCAAGACAGTGAAGAAGATAAAGATAAGGACTTAAAGAGTGATCAGACTATTCAGTGAATCCTCAAGGGGGAAGAAGTAATACCCTCTCCCTGATATGGGCCTCTGAGAGATTTCACTTGGGCTTCAAGAGATCTCCTTGACATCAAAGGAGAGTGAACAAACCTGTGGAAATATCTCCTGATCTCTATCTCATACCCTTTCCTGGGAGAAGATTGAGATGACAGATGCATGTTAGAAATTGAGGTCTCTAGTTGGAGATGGTTTGCACCTTTGTCCAAGTAGGGACCCTTCTTCCTAGTCAGGATAAGGGGGATACACTATTGAAATATCCCTAGTACCTTTTCATTGTGGCGGTGTGGGCTGGTTGTGGCAACCATTGCAGTTGCGATGCAATGCGTAGCGTAGTGGTGCGGCGTGCGGTTCCCTCAATACACAGTGCAGGACAGTCGGCCAGCGGTTTCGGTGAGACCAGGGCTGCGGTACGGAGTGAAGGCAGTGCTTGTTGCGGTATTGACAGATCACGGTGTAGGTGACAGAGCCGGTTGTGGGTAGCTGGCATTGGTAAGTCCCGACTGCAATGTGGGACGTGATAGTGTGTTGGAGACTTACAAGCCGTGCCCCCAAGCCACGGTGCGGTCACAGGTGTCGAAGTCAGCTGGCAGTAACAGCTTCAGTTAAGCAAGGCGGTGCGGAGTGCAGTGTCCACAGGTCGGGGTGCAAGCATTGGCTCGGTGATGGCAGTCGTTGTCGCAGGTGAGACCAGGGTTGTGATGCGAGATGCGCACAGAGCCAGCGACGGAGTCGGTTGCTTTCCTCCCCTCTGTGGCAACTGAAACACTGGTTCCAGAGGCGGTACCCAGAGGTCTGTGAAGTCTTTGCAGTCTCTGAGACTACAGAACAGGAGGCACGCTCTACTTCAAGCTCTTCGAGATACTCAGCAACAAGTTGAGAAAGTTCAGTCCAGTCCTTTCACTGCCCAAGGCAGCAGCAGCAAAGCATGCCAACCCAGCAAAGCAATAACACAGCAAAGGGGCAGTATTCCTCCTCGCAGTTATTCCAGCTCTTCTTGGCAGGTTCCTTGAACCAAGCAAGTTCTAAGGTTCTGGGGTCTGGGCCCTAATATGTATGCTGCATTTCTCTTTGTTCTCTCAGGCAGAGAGTTTCTGTGCTTAGTCCAAACCAGTTTGGTCCTCTCTGGCCAGGCTTCCCAGCAGGAGGTGGAGACGGCATTGTCTAAGGCAGACCAGGTCCATTCAGGTGCAAGAAAATCTTCTCCCACTACTCTAAAGGCAGCCCATGTCTATTCAGCCAAGCCCTGACACATCCAGGAAAGGCAGGACATACCTCAACCCCCCACCCCCTTCCAGTGGCTGTCTGAAGAAAATGCAGCCTATGTCACTCCAGAGCCAGACAGTCAATCCACAACCCAGCAGAGACACACTGGATGGCTAAGCAAGAAAATACATATTTTAAAATACATATTTTCTACAAGTGGTATTTTCAAACACAGAACATAAAAAACTTACCTTTCCTAAAAGATGCATTTCTACATTCCAAGTTCAGGCATACTAAACTCCATTTCACTACCTTGTCCCAATGGGAAGATATACTCATAAAATGCTACAGAGTATTCCCTATTCTATCCTATGGGACAGATAGCCTTTCAACAGTAAAATACGAATTACACTGTAGTTCCCTATCAGGACATGTCACACGCACCAGGACATGTCCTACCTTTCACATACACTGCACCCGGTCCCTTAGGGGTACCTTGATCCTACCATAGGGGTGACTAACATGTATGAAAAGGGAGGGTTAGGGCTTGGCACGTGGGTGCACTTGCCAAGTCAACATGGCAGTAAAAACTGTGTGCAGACACTGCAGTGACAGGTCTCAGAACCCTTTGAAAGGCTGCCGTTGTGGGTGACACAATCAGTGCTGCAGGCCCACTAGCGGCATTTGATTTACAGGTTCTGGCACTCTCAGTGCACTTCATTAGGGAGTTACCAGTAAATCAACTATGCCAATCATGGAAACACCAGTCCATTATACCATTTACCATAGGATCACTTGCACTTTAACACTGAGCAGCAGTGAGAAAGTGCTCAGAGACACTAAACCAGAAAAAAACTGAGTCAAAACCAGGAGATCAGAAAGCAAAAAGACAGGGGAAACACGCCAAAAGATGCCAGGTCTAACAATGCATATTTCCTGTGAGACACCAAAACCAAAGTGAAGAAGGGACAGAAAACAGCTCAAATAAATATGCCAGAAAGGTCCTAGAGAGGGTGGACCCAAACAATACCTGTTGTTTCTAAAACTCTAAAAGGATAAAACCCAGTGGATTAACATCCAATATCGCTAGAAGTAAAACATCAAAAATGCTGCTTTTAATAAAATCTTACTATTTAAAACATGGAATAGGTGATACAGATAGAGGCAGACACCACAATATAATAGTAAAGGATCCCCCCACCCTCACAGGATGCGGGTCCCAGACGCTCAAGTAAAGAAGGTAAGTAGATACAAGATAGGTTTTTAACTCCTAATAAATATTAGTCACGGTTTTACTATTGCAACACAGCAATAGGGACACTGTTAAGGTGACAGGTCATGAATAAAAACATGGTAGGTTTCACTGCTAGAGTCTGCCTTTGGAAACTATATAACTGTATAAGCAGAAAAGGTAGGCCAGAGCACTGTCACTTGATAAAAGTGCTATACTTACCCTCACTGTTTTTACCCCCTTTTGTCTTGCATAGTAAGGGGTTCGATGCACAAATTGGTAAGTACCTACCTCCTCAAATGGGCTGATACACCATTGTGACACTCAGTCAGCGCTTATTGCTCTATTCGTGTCAGTGCGCTGAGTGGGCCAATGAACCACTCCTCCTCATAGAGGGACAAAGCCCACTGCTTGCAACAGTAAGTATGATTGAAGGTTCCACCACAATTTAAGTTGGCCGGCTGCATCACCATCTTAAACATACGGGGCACACGCAATTTTAAAAACAGATGAAATTGGAAGAGAATGCACCTCAGCAGTACTCCCATAGTATTCCACAAAGAGACAGAAAGCACTGTGGCATTTGACACCATCTACCTAACTGCAAACATTAAGAGAACGCCATCTTGAGGTATTTACTAAAATGGATTCAATCCTTTCTTATAAGAATGTCTTGCTTTCCCCTTTAGTCTAATCCTCAGTTGGTAAACTCTGGTGTTGCCCAGAGTTCTACACTCTCCCAACTGCTACTCAATTTATATATTTGCCCCTTTGCCAGAACATTACACAACCATAGAGTATGATTCTATATGTTTGAATATTACATACATTAATTTTCACTATTTCATGCTGTCATAATACTTACACATCAAACTCTAACCATCATAGCCTGAATGTTTGCCCAGATATCAATTGATGTTGGATGTCCTCCAATTTATGGAAATTGAATCTTCTAAAAATTGAGGTTGTGTTTACCCCACTACACCACCCTTCGTCTTCCTCAATTGAACAAGATCCCTGGGACTGCGTCAGTGCACCTTTAGCCTTCACCTGTAAATGAAGTCAGACATTTATGTATTCACCTTGGTTCTTCATTGTTGTAGGGACTTCATGCCACAGAGATAGTAAATATCTGCTTCCTTCAGCTTAAAGTTCTAAAAAAAATATTAACTTTACTGAAAGTTGATTTCCATATACCAGTAGTTAGGGCTGCACACTACAAACTCAGTCAACTTCACTTCTTCTAACACATTGATTCAACAGCTTCAACTTTTTCAAAATGAAACGCAACACCATATCACAACCATCTTCAGATCACTTCACTGTTTACCTATATATTACAAAATTACTTTAAAATCCATGACCGTTTTGCACAATGCCTTTCACAAAATTTCTCCAAGGTTTATTGCTTCTAAATTTTAGTGGCACAATCCCACTAGAAACTTGCATTCAGTTTACCTCCTTAACTTCCCAAGTAAAAAGCAGCCTTCTATAGTGACAAGTGTTCTACATAGTCACTGCAAAATTCTGGAACTCATTACCTCTTTTCCTATGATCTGAACCCTATGTTTTACATTTTAGATTAATGACATATGAAAACCTGGCTTTGTAATCAATTAAAATTTTGAACCCCCTTGTGTTGTCACTATGTCGTGTTAGTCGTACAGAGCCAAGAGACTCATGCAGAAAATCGCTTTACAAATACCCCACAACATAACGTACTGTAACACAACACAACATGACACGACAAGACAACAAAAGAAAACTGGAAGAAAGGAGGTGGGATTATTGTTTAGTGGAGGAGCATTTCCTTTAGAGCCTCTAGAGATGAAGTAGACAAATAAAGAATAAAGGGGCCTGGATATGGAACTTAAGGGGGTGCCTTAAAGTAATTGTTAGAAATGAATGGGATGAGGAAGGAAGTGAGGAGGTATGACAGTGGAGAAACACACAACCATACCACCTGATATTACATCAGTGATGGGCAGGACATTCGCCTGCCTGGACTGGGCTAGTTTGCCTATTCAGGACAACTTAAAACTCCTTTGTGAAGTCCAAAATTCAAGAAATTTGACTGACTTCGCTGGTGTAAATAAAAGTTCACACACCCCTAATAAGAACTGTGACAAGGAACATAAGGACTGGGACTATTATTTTCTCACTTATTGACCATGGTTTAGCACTAAAGTCATAAATGCTAAAAACTCTCCAATGCCCAGTGCTATGGCTATTTTACTAACTTATTGCCTCAAAAGGTTAAATTACAATTTTTCATATAAGCATTAAATGTGTCGTTCCATCATCCCTCACTTTAAAGCATATGCCTATATTATCTATCCCTATATTAGAACTTAGTACACAACATATAATATGAAGTGCTGTCGTTAAATGCACTGTGTATGAGCCCATATTATCATGTTTTTTCTCAAGAACCTTTGCTGTGATCTTTTCAGAGGTTTTTAGTAATAGTGGATGACCAAAGAGAGATGTTTGTGCACTTCGCTGTCATGAAGTACATTGTAGAAATATTTGTATTTTGTTACAGGTCTGCGCAAATCACCTTTGGAAATTGAAGCCCTTTCCCAAGAACCTGCAATTGTATATTGCAACATAATTTGTTTTGCCGGAAATTTGCACAGAATTATATCAAATATGTATGAAGCCAACACAACTTTCCTTAGGCAACTTGAATTACTCTTAGCTAGCTTAACTTAACAACACTCTACTGGTGCTTAAATGCAAAATTATATTACAAGGTAGTGATGAACCACAGAGCTTGTAAGGGCAAAGGACTACTCTGGCCAACAAATGGATCCATTAGTAGATCATCTACCTTTCTTGCCTCTCTTCTTTCCTCTCCCATCTCCCCCTTTTTCTTCTATATCCTAACGCTTTTTCTTCTCTGCTTTGCTTTTCTCTCTTTCACCTTCCTCCTCATTTCCGGGCCCTATTTCTTCACATCTTTTTCCTCCTCTTCAGACCTCTCTTCCCCATTTACATTAACACATTTAGAACCAATTTTTTTATAGTCAAGCAAACAACAAAATACTATTTCCAAACCAAATGAGCAAATTTTGTTTTTAAACTTAACCAAGCAAAAAGATAAAAATATTGATAAGGGGAACATCGAACATGAATTTTTGAGTGTTAAGGCAAAAAACACCAAGAAAACATAAAGCGGAAATCAGAAATTACATTTCATATTTGACTGAGATCCAGGCTCTATTTTTTGCTACCTACAAGGAAGCAAGGTTTGAGTAGGCCAGCGGGTTGCACCAATCAAAGTTCTAACTCTGTGACTAAATGTATTTTCCCGAGTTCTGTTCCTCCAGTGGGTCAAGGCAAGATTCTTAGGATGGTACAGGTCCATTGACGTTTGATACGCGATCATCTCATACCGGCTAAAGCTGTTGGTTATTGCACCAGACGGCTTCTTATCCTGGTACAAGGTTTTACTTTCTAACATAGTCACTTTTTTGGTTCTCTGAATCCACTAGCGCCACTAGCAGGCTAAGGCTGGAAGCTGTGGGACGGACATGGCTTCACGAGGCTCAGTAGCTTCAAAGTGAGGTCCTGCTGGAGCCTTTTTCCACAAGGAAAAATTATCTTAGCAGGACAAACCTGGTTTGTTGCCTGCCGACACTGCTCAATTCCTGACAAAGCCCCCAACACCTTGCCACTGTTCTTCGGAGGTAAAAAATAAAACCAAATAAAAACTAAGTCTCAAATTTCTCCAACTTCTTGAAAGGTTTCTCCTTGTCACTCCTGCAGGACTCAGATCTTCAGGGCAGGCTTCTGGGCACAATGGCTCTATCCAGCCAGAGCTCCTGCAGGATCCAGTCCACACTAGTTTGTTTGGCCTTTTTGAATGTAAGAGTCCTTCTGAATTTTGTGTACCTGTAGAAGATAACGTGAGGCCAACCACCTAACCCTTGGAGACAGGTTCCACTCATTGGGTCTCAGGAGACATCTGAATCCCTTGAGCCATCTTTCTTCTTCATCAGTCAGGAAGAATTTCTCTATTCAGGGCATTTTCTAATTTAAGTAAAGTTATGAGGAGGTGGCCATGATGGAGACGGTCTGTATCCTGTGCACCAGTCAGTGATTGGAGAATTCTCTTCACTTTATCCTGGCTGCTCCTTCACAGAATTCCCACCTCCTTTAGCAGCACTTAGTTTCACAGCTCACTACAAACCTTTCTAGCGTCCCTCAACCAAAATGGCCCTATCACTTATCTAACTCTAGGAGCCTTGGTCCTTCCTTTAGCCAGTCCCCTACGGAGATGACGCTGCTTCTTCCTTCTGCCAGGTACAAACAGAGAAGGTTTAGGGAGTCTCTAGAAACAGACAGCTGCAGATCCTGACAACCTGGTTTGTCATTTTCGCTTCAAAAAAAGAGTTGTTACATCTGCCCTTTGTGTTGATATCTGTTCCTGCTCCCCCCTTTGGAGATGACTAATCACTGCTAAGTGGCCACTGGTAAAACTATTCCTGCCTCCCGATGTCAAGCATTGTCTGCAATCTCCAGAAGAGGGATGTAAAGCAAACCAGTTCTAAACTAGTTTACTGTTAGGCTGCACTATGTCCAGTTTTCCAAAGTTATTTTCCACTAAAGGTATTAAATTCTACTTTCACATGTTAGTTTGATTATTTTTTTTTAATAAGTGATGTTAAATAACTTTAAAGACAGCTCTAACATTTTACCATGCATGGGTTTGAAAATGTTATTGTATTAATAACTACGTCTGTTCATGAAAAATGCACCTGCAACAGTAAAAGAAAAAAAAAAGCTGTTTATAAGTATTCACTGTGGAAACCTATTTTCCCAATTTCTAGTATGCCCCACATTTATATATGAATCACCTATTCCTGTGGGTTGAAAAGTATCTTTAGTGACGACTACGCTCATATATAAAAGTAGGTTTTCCTACAAGGCAAAGGTATTTTCCTTGCAATGTGTCATTACAGTACTGTAACGGACACACCACCAATAGCACAATGGTATCTCTGAAGCCAACTACACGCAAAAAAGATAGTAGGAATGCTTGAAAAATAGTCTAACAACTGGCAGGGTCAATGCTGTATTGCATAAGGCAGGTCTCTGTCTATAGTAGCGCAGAGGCCAAAAAACAATCAGTTGGAATGTTAACCAGGGCGATTGACCGTGGTTTAGTCTATTTGCAAGCACTATTCCCATCCCCTTTTGTCATTTTTGTTCTCTGAAGCTATACACTATTGTGATATGTGCGTGTGGTGTAAATCTTGTAGTCTTAGCCTACATATAGCATTTAACCTTTATGCCCCAAGAATTTTCTGTTCCATCCCAAGAAGGCTTTGATTCTTTAGAGATGTTCATCAACATTCTAAGGTAGCTTTCAGGAGTGAGATCAAACTTGCGAACTAGAAATGTCTTTGTGTGTGGGTAATCCTTCCTCTTACTCCTCTAAGTTCAGAATGACATTTCTCCCCTGGCTGGGATTATAACATAAGGTGACCACCCAGGCTCCCTTGCCTACCAGATGTATTTTTATGACAATCTCATAATCAGCAAACCCTGTATTTATATCATCCCTATTCATATAGCAAGGCACAACTAATTTAAGAAGATTGTGATGCGAATGACTCCTCTTGGACTTTGATTCTTCCTTTGACCGCAATTCTATCTTCCCCTGTTTCCTTTAAAGAGTCAGTATTGCCTTCTACCCCTCCAGGGCTAGTATTTGCACTTCCTCTGCAAAGGTTGCTGCTGCCTTCTTCTCCAAAGCTGCCTGCCTCATATCCTAAAGCACGACGTCTGCCATTTTTTCCATGCAGGAAATAGTTTTTTTGATTGAGCAGGATGGAAACCATACTCAAGCAGCAACCACAATACTTGTCAGGGTGATCCCCAAAGTCTCTAACTTAATCTTTTCTTAAACTTCTGGTAGCTTGGCAGAGAGCAGTAGAGGCAATGTGTAAAATGTTTATGCAGCACACCAAAGGTAATAAAGTGAAAACACAACACAAGAAAAATCCCACACCAATTTAGAAAAACTTAGTTCATTTTAATAAATAAAATCATAGCAGAACAACAAAAATCCAATCATTAGAGCCAGAGGTAAACAGTTTCAATCTTTTAGGTAAATGTAGTGCATGAAAGCATAAAGCGCCACTCACAGTCATCTGGTCGTCCTAGACTAGGTAGAAGTCACATGTTCAGTCCATCAGCAATGGAGTGCAGGCCAAATATAGGGACCAGGTTACTCCTGCTGAAAATGTTACCTTCTCAAAGTCCGGTATGAAGAGTACAGTTTGCGATGAAGAAGGCCGGGAGGAGCAGGGAGAGTGTCATGGATGGTCGCCACTGTAATGCAGAGAGCAGACCTGGCATCGCGGACTGTCATCACTGTAGGGAGAAGATCCGGTCGAGCGTTGTGGATGATCATTGCTGGAGCTCCACGTTGGCAGTCACCCCTGGCTGTTATTGCTGTAGCCCAAGGTGCAGATATCGCAATGCCGGTCATCGCTGGCGGTAGTGCAAAGAGTCAGGTTCACTGGACGTACGCGTTAGGGGTTGTTGCAGGTGGCTGAGTCTCAGCATGAACGGACCCATTGCTCTTGCAAAGTGCCAAACACTTCAGCACTTCTCCTTTTTTTACAGAGGAGTACCCTCTGATGCCAGCTAACAGTCCAGAATTTGGAAGGCACCTCGTAGGGATATTGGACGCATTCCAAAAGAGCCTGCAGGGCTTAGGTAGGTCCAGTTGCTGGTCCAGGCAGGTCCAGTTGCAGCAGGTCAACTGGGCAGTTGAAAGGAGGACTCTGGATCTTGTGTCCTGGTAGCTCAAAGAAGGAGTCACTCAGATCTTCTTGGGAACAAGGAAATGGTCAACTGCAATTCCAGATCCCTCAGAGCTGTTTTTTCCTCATATATCAATGTGCGAGCCTCCAGATCTGATGGGAGTAAAGTGCTAGAGAACATAATTCTCGAGCCTTGTACAACACAGATGACGATGCTTCTTGAGGCAAGCCATCTCTCTGCACATTTTAACCTCTTCATTTCCTCATCCTCGTTTTCCTCAGAGTTGAGCAATACTTGGCGAGCCCCTTCTCAGGCCCTTGCAATCTTCTAATAGTACCCCTTCTTGGCTTTCTGTCCAACTTGGCCTTCCACTAACTGTACGTAGTCTTTATCAGACACGTCCCCCTCATGTTAAAATAAATAAATGGCCTAACATTTGGTTATATCATGGTTGGGTGTGATAGAGCGCAGGTTCACCTGCCCGCCTTACCATACTCACCTGGGCCCATAAAAAACTATACACGCAATTGAACAGGTAAATCTACACTCATATCAAAATGTTTGTTTTACCATTCAGGACCTATACCATTTGACTTACCAATCCTAGTCACCGGTACCTAGAGTCCTAAGGGATCAAGAGAGTTAGCAAAAAAATAGGTAGTAAAATAACATTTGCACTCATATAATAACCACAGACTCGGTAAAGGTTTAAATTCTTTATCTAATGTAAATTATTAAATGTCAGTGTCCATACTACATTAATTGAAACTTGATCAATCAACAAGAATATGATTAAGGTAAGATGAAATGAGAAACTTTCATTAAGCATTGAGACACAGGGAGGGTAGAAAAAGGAAAACAGTACAATGACGAACCCACATTATTTATAGTTATCTAGAATGGTGTGATGACCAACCCTGGCCACGGGCTGGTTCAAAGGACAGAACCCCAAAGTGCAGGTGCCAGCAGGAAAGAATAGGTGCAAACCAGAATCAGGACAGGTACAGACCAAATTGTATCAGGACAGGACCACCTCAGGCTAAGACCGGCACCCACAGCTAACGGGCTACTCCTGCGCTGCACCTTCTCTGCAGCCAACAGCCAAACCCTGATTGGGTCTTTGAATCTCCCTTCCCAGTAACCGCGATTGGGTTATTGATTCTTCTGACAGAGTGCTCTGCCTACACATCTGCTCTAAATCGCCTATAGAGTGCGTTGGGTCAGTGACAGGTCAGCTATTCGGACAAGTCGAACAAATTAACTAGCTAAGCCTACTCTAGTTATACTATTTTCCAGGACAGTGTACCACACCCCAATATTGCAAGTGTAAGGATCCCCAATTTTGATTGGACAAAAGGATGAGGAGAGGTCATCACACCATACCAAAATTAAACTTTTCTACTGAATATTTAAATTAGCATTCCCGCCCATCAATTTATTTTTCCCATGCGTTTTTATTCCACCCGACAATTGAATGTTCTTATAGAAATACAATGTTAACAGTTTGTCTTCCTCTCCGAGAGGTCAGAAGGTGAGATTCCCAGGCGCAACTCAGTCAAGACTGTCCTTGGCATTCATTCCATGCCGTTACTTGAATGTTTCCGGATTCTGGTGCGCATGTGCGGATGTGGGTTTCAAAATGGAGTTACAGATACATCTCAGGCCCAAACACGAGCTAGTAGCAAAGTAGAAAAGAAACAGTTTTAGAACAAAGAATAAATGAATGTTCGGTATACCACTTATCTCTACTCTATTCTCATTATTTTATTTTAACTATTGCGTTTAGTGTTTAGGCAGAACAAACAGCTTAGCAAAAGCAGTGGTGCAAGCTTCATGCATGCTGTAACACAAAGCAGCCATCTTAGTTCTAGTGCGCAGAAGCAAAAGTTTCCCTCCAAGCAAGGTAGTACATCATGTCACGTGAGTATGACAGACACATGCGCAGTAGGAAATCCCGCGTAGCAGCAGCCATTTTAATGCAAGCGGATTATAGTTAGTAAAAGCACATAGACAAACTTACCCTAGATCCTAATAACGTTGTGTGGTGCAATTTTTAGTACACAAAACATGTTTATTATTACATTAATAGTTATTTCAAGAGGGTTGAGTCTAAGCAAGTCGCTTTACGTGCGAATCCTTGCTCCATCAGGTGTTTTACCTCTAAGGACAGACTCATAGTTTGCATTATTTTTCTGCGAAATGTTAGCATCAGTTTTATCGAAAGACCAAAATAGGTAATGTTATAAGAAATCCTCAAGAGTTCATGATTGTGCAGAGGTGAGATGATTGAAAATGGGACTTATGGTATGTTGCTACTAGTCCTTGGCCCTCGTGTTACTCTACCATTTTACCAGGATTAGCAGGGTTTGGTCTTCCAAACGAGATGGATCCATGTTTGAATACATGTATCAATCAATTAGAATGCATCTTTCATACATTGCAAATAGCAAACGAAAACTATACACAGCTGAAGAACCAAAGAACAGAATTATGAGACTATTATCTGCCATCATTGTGACCCTTTTTATCCTCACATTTAGCTGGTTACTTCTTTCCTTCACTAGTCTTCCCACCTCCTTCCTTTTATCTAGCCTTTTTGCCCATTTTCATTTTACGCTTACGCTACAACGCTCACTAGTCGAAAGCAACAGTGAAACCCGAAAACGACGGTTATCCATGGCTGATATGGACAATCCACTGATAATTGTGGGGGGAAACCCGTCTCGGCCATCTCTGTTTTTGCCTCCTCTCAACGTTAACCCTCACCCATGCTCCTTCCGGTCTCCTGCCCCTAGTTTTATTAACCACTCTAGCTCCTCCTCCCAATACGACAATAATTTTACGCCCCACCACTTTCAAATGTCACCAACCGCAACTGTGACCTCCTCACCTCAGGGTTGGATTGGGATTGAAAATCGGCCCGGGCACGCAAAAAAAAAAAATCGGCCCACATTTGCCTAATCACTCCTCAAATCACTGCTTTGGAGTAATCTTATAAAAAAAACTTTAGGAGGGGGGTAAAAAAAAATGCACGCATTAGTTTACAGTGGTGAAACAAATTAGGCCACTTCTACTTAGGCCCCCTGCCACCACTCACTAAGTGCACACATTAATGGGCCAGCCAGCGAGACAAAGGGAGTGACACCTCTTGCTAAACGGAGGTAATGAGCGCCCATCTGCCTCTAGAAAGGCCACTCAGACACCTTCTGGGCCGCTGGCTGTATTTGAACAATAGAGACAGCGCCCAAATGGCCCCCCAGACTGCTAAAAAAAAAGAGGCCCACAGCAGCACTCGGACACCGGCCCCTCGGGCATTGCCGAATGCCCGCGTTACCAATCCGACGCTGCCTCACCTCCCTGCTTCCGTTCTATGCTTTGATGCCTTCTTTCCCTTCTCCCTTTCCACTTTTCTCCCATCCCTCCAGTGGTTTTTCGTCTCCCCGCCTCTGTCGTGTGCGCGCATTTACTGATGTTTTTTCCTGCGTGTATGCTGCCCACCTAGAGGAACCGAAGGTCTCAGCCACTCCGCGATTGATCCTTTCATGAGGAAAAACATGACAGAAGTTTTTCATAAACACTGTATTTCTCCAGACAGAAGCAGAAAATCATCATGAAATAACAACCGCTCACTGCCGTAACAGCCACAACAGCAGCTCGTTTAGGCTGCCCGAGGCCTTATTTAATATTCATGACAGACCTGCAAAGAATTCGATCCTGTGCTCGTGTTTGCCTCTGTATTCCTACAGTTTCTCGCTTCAAAGCCCCCCACGCACTTTTTCTGGGACGGCGTAGAAATGGAGTTAATTAGAAATACGTTCTAGCGTCAGCATCGCAGTGAGAGGATGCAGACCAAGCAGAGCACAATGGAGGAGGGTGCGAGGAACGGACGCTGCGTCACAGCGTAGGTAAATGAGCGCAGGTAATCGCACGCTTTCAGAGCGCAGATGTGCCATAGAAACAGCACCTGGGCACCATTATGACTGCTCATCAACATGAATCATACCCTCAGGGCGACAGACTTAGATGAACGAATCAAGGTTGGTATCACCGCAGTAATGATCACTAACTACCCCGATGACGAAAGCTCAAAGATCAAACAGAGTCTTTATTCTCTCATTCATAGAAGATAGGTTCGATGTTCGATACGAGGGCAGCTAGAAATGAGAGATTACAAATAAAGCCAAGGAAAGAAGGGGCGGCCCAGGCCCGAGTTCTCATTAAAAGTTTTCAGTACTGAAGCAGAAGCAGTCACCATATATTGTTTGATTAAGGAAACAGTGGTGGCTCTGTAAAAAAGGTTAATGTTGCAAAAGAGGTCCCAATACGTTTTGGCACTGCCACTACACCACTAGCAAAGCTGACTTGCTATTCTACTGACAAACAGTGCAGTGGTGGCTGGTGACATTTGAAAGTAGTGGGCGTAAACTTTCTGTCTGAGTGCACCGTGGCAGGCGAGCGCAGCGAGCGTGCCCAAACATTTTAAGGGGGGTTCACAGGAGTTTCCCTTCGAGAAATTTTTGAAAAAGAGTGGCTAAATGGTGCATTTTCAAGCAAATTTGAGAAGCAGAAAGGTTAATAAAGCAATTGTGAAAGTGCAGTTATTACATTAATAAAGGGATGCCATATAACAACATGTAGATAGAAATAATTCTGGAGGTAGGCCCTGCCAGTGCCATGCACCTCTGAGCAATATACACTAATGGCGGGTGTGCTTGTGAAGTTCAGTCACTAAGCCCTCACATACACTCTATGACCCATACACTGTCAGCTAGAGGACACACCAAAAAGACATGGTGTGAGCTTCCAAAGTGAGCTCAGGACACAGCCTACTAACCTGCACTAATTGCGGGTGTGCTTCAGAAGTGCACTCACTAACCCTCACCTGCATTCTGTGACCCACACACTGACAGCCAGGGTGCTCACCAGGACTCTGTGGAAAGTGCACTCTTTTACGTTATGAAGCCTCAGTTGGTTAATGTAATCACTGAAGATGTCTGGGAGAGAACTGAGAGAAACAGAATTGAATCTTGGTGTGCGCACTGCAGAATAGTCACTTGTGTGGTTATACTGCTATGAGGTCTTAGCATGCAACTGAATAATTTAAAATTGGATTTCTCACAGTATAAGACAGGCTGCCTTAAAATGTGCAAAGAGATTTCTTGTTTAATGTAAACCAAGTGTTTGCAAAATACATATATGAATATTTTTGTAGCATGCAAAGGTAAATGAATAGAAAATAGCACGTACACATTGTATGAAAAACAAATGCAAGTTAAAGTTAATGGTGGGAAATGCAGCCCTTTACGTTTTGAATCCTCAGTTAGTTTAATCACAGAAGATATCTGTGTGTAACCAGAGAGAAACATAATTGGATCTAAAAGGGCGCAGTGGGACTAGAGACTTTTGTATTTACAGTGTTGCGAGGTCCCAGTCTGTGAGTGGGAAAGCTGTTTCCAGTATGGCAGTCATTATTTTAAAAACGTATTATACTTGGTATAGGCGTCATATATGGCTGTAGAATGTCACTTATAAGTTCTCTGAAACTGTGGAAATGCCACACACTAGCAATCTGAAAACGTGGCAACTAAGCATGAGTAATGCGACTGTCATATCACAGAAGAGCAAAACCTGTCATTCAAAGCAGACCTGCTTCTGCTAAAAATGATTAACAATTAAAAACATACAAACGTTTCCTACAAACTAACTGCCAGGCGCTTTGCCACTGAGGTGCAAACATTCATACAAGTCAAATTTCAACCACTTTCAAGACTCCCAAGCCTGCGGTAGGGTGTCCAATCCATCTTCAGATCATGAGGTGAGAATGGGGCAGTGGGGGTGGGTAGGGCTCTGAAAGGGACAACAATCCCCTGGCTGGGCTGACAGAGTGAAGGTAGGAGCTGAACAAAGGGGATGCAGTGAGCACCCTCATCAGCCATAATAATCGTGAGAATCACGTTTACAAAGGGAACCTGGGTTTTTCTGACTCAGTACCTCTAGATTGTTAATCCCGTGGTAAACTTGGCCAAATGACTGAAGGTACAGAACAAGATCAGTTTTCAAGTACTCTGATTTTTCCGCAAAGCTCTGCTTTATGGCAGCTATGGCTACCCAGACTTGCTAGTCAGCTCCAACAGGCTCTCTACGTGTCCTGTGAAGTTTACATATTGTGTAAGACATATCTACGCAAAATAATTTTGGATTACTGTTAGGATTCCATTGTGGGCTAAAAAGTAAAACCCCACATTTGTTTCAGCTTCCAGAACTGAAAGGTAATACAAAGTGATGAAAACCAAAATGAACCATGTGGTCAGAGGTTTCTGAACATCTACCTTCTTCTTTTTCCCACTTCTAAGAATATGAAAACAATGTGAAGCACTGCCACTCCTAGATCACAAACACATATTGTAAAATATATATATATCTCAAAGGAAAGTGGGAGAATTAAACAATGTGATGTGGAGTCACCCTTGCGATAATTACCAATGAGGAATCAAAATATTTTTATCTAACCCCTTGTGCTCATCACAATATTTAATTCTGATACACTCACAAGAAATGCCAAAACTGTGTCAGCCTACAATAGCTAGATCTGTCTACCCAGAGACGGAACACACGTAATCACCAGATGAAAATATAACTGCCCCAAAAGAAAACGTTTCACTTTATCTTACCAGCGTTTCCTTAAATTCCCTCGGGCTGTGCGCTCGTTTACCATGGCTTTAATCTTTGAAAACATTCTTAACATTATATGGACAAGTGAATGCGGACCTCGAGAAAGTGACGTCTTCCTGCAGCTCGTGGCAAGAGCTGGCCGTTCATAATCTCACGTAGCCTTGAAAGTGCAGTTTTACATTATGTTAATCTCGCTGCCGGCGTTATTGTGATGGTTGCTTTAATGCCGTGGACTTTTTTGCAGGTTCCCGTGCACTAAGTAGAAAAAACAGTTTTCAGCTGTGCTGCCAGTTTATTTGACATTTTAAGTGAGCTTTTTATTTTCTTGTGGACATGTGGGCGCTGTTATTTTCTTTCCTGAAGCTAGTAGTTTCACTGGAAATTCGATCGATCAATATGTTTGTGTTTCTTTAAGAAATGTGGGGTTTTGTGGATGCAATCTTATGTTAATGAATGTGTTTAGGTGTCTTGTAAAGCGCTGTCAAGTCAATGTTCGATAACTTTGTAGCGCTGAAATTTCAGATGGGTGTGCCCGCTCTTGACCCCCTGTCCCTTCAAAGTACCGCCTAAAGCAGCTCTGGCCTAAACTGGCAACGCAAAGGACCTACCCACAACCACACCTCCAACTGCCGGGTGGGTGGGTGGCCTTTCTTTCTCCCTCCCGATGGTGCCAGGCGCAGGAAGAGGAAGTTCCCTTCCTCCCCTGCGCCTAAATACCCACCCCCTAACTCCTCCCCTTCCCCTGCCTGCCCTATCCTGCGGGAAAGACCCCGGGGGAAGACTAGTCTGCGACTTTGCTTCCCCCGGGGCCCGGCATCACGCAATAACAGACCACGCAGTATGTAGGCATAAAAGGCCATTTTATTAGACCAGGCTGCGTAATCTGTACATAACAATAAACATCAACAAGTAAATTACATCAAACCCCCACTCACACTCCCCCCTCATTCGTTTCACCCGTTCCACCTCATCACAAACCCCTACAAGCTCCATACCATACCATCAATCACTTGTCATCCAGCCCACTCCTTGCGTCCTTCCAGTCATGCCTCTATCCGCCCTTCGAACTCCCCCCCAAGGGATGGGTGTGCCCGCTCTTGACCCCCTGTCCCTTCAAAGTACCGCCAACCAGGGAACCCCCTGTAGGGCGGTTCCCTGCCCCACCCCCCCGACCCAGGACAGTCCGCCCGTGCCAGCACACCTGCAATCACTCCCTGAGACACCAGATATTTTCCTGCCACAACTTGCTCACAACATCTCGCATCTCCATCATGTACCAAGCATTGCCCAGCTGCGACAAGTGCACCCCGTCGTCCCTAAAAGCCAATGGTTCCTCCAGTCGAATCCCTCCGTGTGCAATCACTTTTAATGTCCTTGTCACCACAGTATAGTCTCATTGCCCTGTTGAGCTTCCTTCGTGCCTTTTAGATCGCCCCATGCTTCATTGCCCCTCTCCACACTTTCCTGGGGACCAACTCTGTCCAGGCAATGCAGGTCCCCGCAAGCCTAGATTTCAGCACCTCCAGGTCCCTCTGCATGAGCTGTAAAAGCGCCAAACCTGACAGCTGCACCAAGTAATTCTCTCCCAGATGTATTATTAGCAAGTCAGGGCATCCCCTCTGCGGGACCATCTTCGCGAGCCAGGGCAGTAGTGCCCCCCATCGCATGCCACCTTTGCCCCACCATTGTACCTCATGTAAGTGTCCCTTCAGTCCCAGGTTACGGCCGTAAACCTGCTGCTCCGCATATTTGGACGCCCAATGCACGAAGGAGTGCCCAACAATCCATGTCACCGTCTTACACCCCGGTCCACCCACGCAACCTAAAAAGAAACAGATGTTAGCACAGAACAGCAAAACATGAACAATCAACCGCCTACCTAGGACCGCCTCATTTCCTCACATACCTCTCACAACAGCGCGACTTCCACCTCCCAATCCGCCTAATCCTATCCCAGGACCACCCCAACCTGGCTGCAGCTGTCGCAGCCCCAATCCTGAAGGAGTGAGTCCCGAAACCAGACGCATCCAGCCCCAACTGCCGCAAAGCCTTGCGCAACACTGCCAACAATTGGCCCGCCGTCATTCTCGCGCCAGACGCATGACAGAAAATTTCTCCACTTGCCACACTCACCGTCCCCAGGAAAGACCGCCATTCAACCACCGGGCAAACCGCCCCACCTTCCGCCTCATTCAGCCACACCCACTTACCCCTGCCCAACTGATCCGTCTTGGAGCACCGCAACCAGATACCCAGACGACCGCCATCCACGCGAATCTCCTCGAACAACCTGCCAGCCAGTCGTCTAGTCCCCAGCAATTCAGACACCCTGAACACCCCGAAAAACATCCACACCATACATAGCCGGAAAAGGCCAGCCTCAACCAGGTCGTAACAACAGACCGGCAACACCCCAACCAGCCGGACCAACAACTCAAACGTAACCACCTCCCGAAGCCTACCCCCCCCCATTCCTGTACTCCCTGCCCCAACCCCGCAACATCCTGCTCACGATCACATCTTTAGTCGGATCAAAACCCAGAAACAAGGCACAGTAAAAAGAAATCCCCGCCAATTTACCAGAAATCGTAGCCGCAGTCAAACCCCTGTCAATACAGTCCAGCACGAAACGTCTCAGCACTTGTTCCACGGCAGACTCAACACCCACAGCACCGTCCATATTCCAGCCCATGAAAGCACTAAATTCAGACCATGCCAAACGATACGTCTTCCTCGTGGTCTTTGCAACTGAACCCTCCACCAGGCCAATCATTCTCACTCCCCCAAGGCCCAGATGCTGGCCGGCAGCTCGGTCTTGCATGTATCCGCTCCCGGTGCCAGGTGCCGGAACCGCTGCCACTGCGAACGAGACAAAGCATCCGCAATGTCATTATTCGCTCCAGGGACATGCTTCGCCCGAAACACCACATTCAACCGCAGACACGCCAACATGAACCTCCGCAACAGCCGCAGCACTCTCAGGTCCCTTGCCCTCTGATGATTCACCAGCTCCACAACCGTCATGTTGTCCACATGAAAGAGCACCGACCAGTTCCGAAATTCCTCCCCCCACACTTCCAGCGCCACCAGCAAAGGGAAAAATTCCAAGAAAGCAATGCTCCTTCCTTGTTTGAGCCAGGAGGCCGGCCAGCTCTCCGCACACCACCTGCTATCCCAGAAAACACCAAACCCTGCTGACCCAGCCGCGTCAGAGTAAATTTGGCATTGCCAGACCGCCCTCTCCTCATCGAAATCCAAGGACACACCGTTAAAGTCTTGCAAGAATGTCGCCCAGGTCCGCAAATCCGCCCTCACACCCATGGAAATCCTGACTCTGTGATGTGGAAGCACCGCCCCCGACATGGCCATGCCAAGCCGCCTACAGAACGTCCGCCCTGCACGCACTACCCGACACGCAAAGTTAAGGAAACCCACAAGCTTCTGAACCGCGCGCAAAGGAATCCGCTTCTCCCCCACCGCCCAGTCCAGACATGCCAGTATCTCCGCCACTTTGGCAGCAGGTAGGTGCGCCAGCCACTGCACCGAGTCAAGTTCAATCCCCAGGAACGTGAGGCAACAGCTGGGACCAGCCGTCTTCTCTGGTGCCAGCGGCACACCAAACTGAAGGGCCATCTCCTGGAATCGCGACGGGCCCTGCCGCAATCCCCGGAGCCCGCCCTCCCCAGGAAGAGGAAATCATCCAAGTAATGAGTGACCTCACGGCACCCACTGACTCGTACCAAGACCCACTGCAGGAAAGTGCTGAAGAGCTCAAAAAGAGCGCAGGAGATGGCACATCCCATGGGCAAAACCTTGTCCACGTAGATGGCCCCCCCCAAACTGCATTCCTAAGAGTGAAAAATCCGCCGGATGAATAGGCAGTAAACGGAAGGCTGACTTGATGTCGCATTTCGCCAATTCAGCCCCCGCCCCACACACCCTCACCAGCCAGATCGCATCGTCCACCGACGCATAGAGCACTCTAGAATCCTCCTCAGCAATAAAGTCGTTTACAGACTGGCCCTCCGGCCATGACAGGTGGTGTATCATCCTGAACCCACCCACCTCTTTCTTCGGCACCACCCCCACTGGAGAGACGATCAGGTCCGCCAAAGGCCAGTCTGTAAACGGGCCAGCAGCCCTTCCTTCCTCAACCTCCTCCTTCAATTTCACTGCCATCACACTAGGTAATTCCTTGGCAGATCTCAAGTTGTCAGCCCACCGGCACTCCCTAGGGCCTTGGTAGCCCACTCTAAAACCCTCCGTGATCCGGGTAGCATGAGAGCCAGGGGGCCATCGCCTCCACCCTCACCGGTGTAGGCGCCCTTCTGTCCAGGGTGGCTCGACCTCTGGCGTTCCTCCACTGTTCGGAGGGCGTAGCGAGGGTGAGGCACTGAGTAAGGGCATGTTTCTCACCGCATTTCGAGCACTCGTGCTTGAACTTACAGGGATACCTGGAACCATACCCCTTATTGTAGCTCCAACAGGCCCCTGTGAAATACCCCCCTGGCTTGGACAGTTGTCCCGAGACGATGTTGCTGGGCACCGTTCCACTCCCCGCCCCGCATTGGGCAGGACGCGGTGGAAAGGACCGATAAACCACCGGCAAGCCGCTGGCCGTGTGCGTGGACGCAGTGGAGTGCGCGGACGCCATCCACTGCACCCAGAGTTCCTGGTCAACCTCCCCCCAACTCTTCTCGGGATTCGCACTAACCCTGGCTCTAAACTCCTCATCATAACTCAGCCAGGCAAAACCCCCGAACTGCATCTGCGCCTTGAGAATGATGTCCATGTATTTGAAAAGCGCAATCGCCCTGTCCAAATACTTTTCACAGTAAATACTGGCGTAAATCAAAAACGCCGATGTCCAGTTCTCCATGGTCACCGGCACCCTGGGGCGCCTCGTCAGCTCCCACTCCTCCTCCTTCGAACCCTCCTTAGCCTGCACCTCCCTATGCAGTAACTTAAAGACATCCACGAATTCATGCCTCCAAATCCTAGCCCTGAGTTTCTCAGAGAGATGCGAGCCCAACGGCATCGCCAAACCCATATACGGCAGTTTCTTCGGGATCTTCACCCATTTTCTCTTCTTTACCATCCCCCTTGTCCGTCTGCCCCACACCGCCGCCTGCCTCGCCGGGGCAGGAGTGCCCGCCCTGGAGCTGGTGGACAGGTCGATGGGGGCCTCCTCCTCCTGCCCCCCCTCCCCTAACCAAGTGTCCCCAGACAAGTCAATCCCCGGGGTTGGTGGTGCAGGCTGCCCATCTAACTCATGGCCCATGTGCCCTCCTGAAGCTCCCTCCGCTGCGGCGGTGGGCCGCGCGAAGCTGTCCCCCCGCCCCTCCCCCTCCCCTGCACCGGCCGGCGCGTGAGCAGGCCCCAGAAGCTGAGGTGCAGGGGCCGCGGCCCTCACCACAGCTCCCGTGGCCCCAGGCAGAAACTCGATCGGAGGGAAGGCCCGCGGGGGCAGGCTCTTGCTTTTCCCGCCCCTCGCCGGGTCCCTGGGCGCTCTGCCCCCCCTCCGATCGCTACCCCGCCCTCGAGTGTCAGGCTCTCGCTCCTGGCAGGCCACGACTGCAGCCTTCACCCCAGCCGAGGCAGCGCGCGTGCCCCTGGTGGCCCCCACCCACGCCTGCCCCAACACACCTGGCTGTAGAAGATCTTCACGCCCAGCCCGCGCGAGCAGCAGCAAGGCCGCCCGGACCTCCTCGGACGTGACGCCCGACATTGTGCCGAATATCACACGTCAGGCGTGTGAAAAAGAAACGGCTGCCGTACAAACAGCCCCCGACGCTGGATGGAACTCCCAAAAACTTCTGAAGGTTCTGAACTGGGATGGTGCAGTGAGCTAAAAAACGGTGATGGATCAAGCCCTGATCTTTTGACTGGGTAGGAGTGTTCTGCTTAATTCAGATACTCTGTCCATCACCACCCCCCTTTTTGAATCGAATATCACACGTCAGGCGTGTGAAAAAGAAACGGCTGCCGTACAAACAGCCCCCGACGCTGGATGGAACTCCCAAAAACTACCTAATACGCTAACTCTTGAACACTGCCCTACACTCCTTTCTTTCTCCCTCCCGATGGTGCCAGGCGCAGGAAGAGGAAGTTCCCTTCCTCCCCTGCGCCTAAATACCCACCCCCTAACTCCTCCCCTTCCCCTGCCTGCCCTATCCTGCGCGAAAGACCCCGGGGGAAGACTAGTCTGCGACTTTGCTTCCCCCGGGACCCGGCATTACCGCCGCGGCTCGTGCTCCAATACTCGCGGGGTGGGGGAGAGGAGGAGAGGGTTAGGGGTCGTGCCCGGCGGGGGAGATTAAAATAAAGCACCACCTGTATTACGAAAATTAAACTACTTACCGGATCCGCGCCGCCTCTGCTGCAAATCCTCCTGGTCCGACTCCCGCGTTGGCGCCTTGGCAAGTACCGCCTGCTCTCAGCCAATCCAGACGCTGCTCCAGCAGCAGCGCCAGGATTGGCAAGAGTAGTAGTGCGCACGTTCTGTTTAGGGCTTAAGATTTTTTGCTACCAGCCCGAACATGCGCACCAGGCTGCTCATTAGAAGAGCGGCATGGAATAACCCTCGCACTTCTAATGAGCAGCCTAGTGTGCGCATGTTCAGGGCTGGTGCAAAATGTTTAAACCCAAATCAGAACATGCGCACTCTTGCTGTGCGCTCCGCCGACCACCTGTGATAGGTGGAATCTGTAGATGTCAATCAGACACTCTGACTTCCAGTTGTACTCTAGTGCAGCCCCGCCCCCTTCTAAGCCGACTGGCAGCCTGGGAATCGGATACAGGCCAGCCGCCAGGATTGCATTGTGTGAGAGTTAGATTGACCGCAACGCTCGGTGGGGCAACGCCCAAGCGCCCCAATGGACGCACCGCGCCTGAAACAGTGCTTTGCATGCATTTTCCTGAACTGCTATTCAGTCCAATAATAATTTATGCAAACCCCCACCCCACCCATGGGCATCTGCGGGGGGGGGCAACATTTTAACTTCATCACCATCCTCCGACATGATTGAGCACAAGTATTAAATACATTTAAAAAAATCTAATAAGACAAAGTACTCAAATAAACAAAGAAACCCGAAGGGGGAGGAGAAAAATCTTGTGAGGCGCCACAGCAGGCGGCCTGGCAACTACAATAAAACAGAGGGAAAAACTAAAAACGGCCGGAAAAAATCAAAAACATTCTAAATCAGGTTGATGTGATTCTTGAGCATGGGTACTCACAAACTTTCTCTTGGGGGCCACATTTACAGTGTGGTTTGTGGCCGAGGGCCGCACCGGTGCGGGCGGGGTCAGTGGGGGAGGGGGTGAGGCTAGGGCAACAAAAAAACCTGTGACCATGAGGTTGAACACATGCCCCTGCAGCGGACGCCTTTGTCCACTGAGCCACCAGACCTGGCATAGACACATCTTTCTTTCTCTCACTCTTTCTCTCTCTCTAGCTCTCCCTCCCTCTCACTATCTCTGTCTCCCTCACTCTCTCTATCTCTGTCTCCCCCCTCTCTCTATCTCTCTCTCCCTCCCTCCCCCTCTCTCCATCTCCCTATGTCTCACTCACTCTGTCTGTCTATCTCTCTCCCTCTCTCTCTGTCTCCCTCCCTCTCCCTGTCTCCCACACTCGGTCTCCCTCCCTCTGTCTCCCTCCCTCTGTTTCCTACTCTGTCTCCCTCCCTCTGTCTGTCTCCCTCTGTCTGTTTTCCTCTGTCTGTCTCCCTCTGTCTGTCGCCCTCTGTCTGTCGCCCTCTGTCTGTTGCCCTTTGTCTGTCGCCCTTTGTCACCCTCTGTCTGTCTCCCTCCCTCTGCCTCCCTCCCTCTGTGTCTCTCCCTCTGCCTCTCTCCCTCTGTCTCCTTCTCCTTCTCCTTCTCCCTCTCTCTGTCTCCCTCTCTCTCTGTCTCACTCTGTCTCCCTCTCTCTCTCTCATTCTCCCTCTCTCTGTCACCCTCCCTCTCTCTCTCCCTCTGTCTCCCTCTCTGTCTCTCTGTCTGTCTTAGTCTCTGCCTCTATCTGTCTGTACCTGTCTCTATCTGTCCCTGTTTCCCTCCCTCTGTCTCCCTCTCCGTCTCTCTGTCTGTCTCTGTCTGTCTCTATCTCTGTCTGTCTCTGTCTCCCTCCCTCCCTCTCTCTCTCTCTGTCCCTCCCTCTCTATCTCCCTCTCTCTCTCTCTCCCGCTGTCTCCCTCTGTCTCATGCACTCTGTCCGTCTCCCTCTCTCTCTCTCTCTCTGTCTCCCTCCCTCTGTCACCCTCCCACTGTCTCCCTCTCCGTCCCTCTGTCTATGTCCCTCTGTCTCTGACCCATACACACAACCACACACAACCACACACACACAACCAAACACAACCACACACACCTAACCACATCCATACACACAACCACACACACACACACACACAACACACACCTAACCACACCCATACACACAACCACACACAATCACACACCCACACACAACCACACACACAACCACAACCACACACACAGCCACACATACAACCACATATACAACCACACACACACAACCACACACACAGCCACACCGTCAGTGCACACTTTCACCAGGCACAGATACAATCAGTCGTCAGTGCACGCTTTCACCGGGCACAAACACCACCAGCCGTCAGTGCAAGCTTCCACCAGCACACACCACCAGACGTCAGTGAACTCTTTCACCGGACTCAAACACCACCAGCCGTCAGTGCACGCTTCCACCAGGCACACACCACAATATGTCAGTGCACGCTTTCACCAGGCACACACACACCACCAGCCGTCAGTGCACGCTTTCAACAGGCACACACTCACCACCAGCCGTCAGTGCATGCTTCCACCAGGCACACACACCACCAGCCGTCAGTGCATGCTTCCACCAGGCACACAAAACACCAGCTGGCAGTGCACTCTTCCACCAGGCGCACACACCACCAGCCATCAGTGCACAATTTCTACAGGAACACACACCACCAGCCATCAGTGCACACATCAATTGTTAACGCATCCACAATTAACTATTGTAGCAATCGCAGTATGGCGCACTTTACTTTTAAATATATTCATCTAAAGCGCAGCATGCCACCATTGCTACAAAAATAAATACACATTTTTTTGTCTTACAATTTATAGAATTTTGTTGCAATTGGTGTTGCAATATTTAACAATGCCAATAGCTCAAACTTAATTAATGCAAGACCTATTGCATTGCAAATGCTTGTTTTTCCTTTTGGCTCTGTCTCTCTCTTTATCTCTCCTCTGCTCTTACATCTCCCTTTGTCTCAACATGGAGGGTTAATTACAGCAGCTTACCACATAGTCATTGCACATGGTAATACCCCCTACCATGATATTAAGCAGGTTATCTTAGACCATCTAGGCATGGACCCTGAGTCTTACCGAGTGTAATTCCAAAAAGAAAAACGGGCCTCAGGAGATAACTCCAAAATGTTGTTCTTTAAATTTAATATAGCCACGGAGAAGTGGCTACGGCCTGGGGAAAATACCAAAAAGGAGATCAATCAATCAATCATCGGAATTTGTATAGCTCGCTACTCACCCATAGGGTCTCAAGGCGCTGAGGGGAGGGGGGGTCGCTACTGTTCGAACAGCCAGGTCTTGAGTTGTTTCCTGAAGGAGAGATGGTCCCAGGTCAGCCGTAGGTGAGTGGGGAGGGAGTTCCAAGTCTTGGCCGCCAGGTAGGAAAAGGATCTTCCTCCGACGGTGGATTTGCGGATTCGTGGGACGGAGGCGAGGGTGAGGCTGGCGGATCGGAGCTGGTGGGTGGGTGTGTAGAATGTGAGGTGGCTGTGGAGGTACTTCGTGTCGTGGGGAGCCTTGTGTGCGTGGGTGAGGAGTCTGAACATGATCCTCTTGTTGACGGGGAGCCAGTGCAGGTCTTTCAGATGGGCAGAGATGTGGCTGTGACGAGGGATGTCCAGGATGAGTCGTGCAGAAGCGTTCTGTATGTGCTGGAGTCTTTTCTGGAGTTTGGCTGTGGTTCCAGCGTAGAGGGTGTTCCCGTAGTCCAGTCGGCTGGTGATGAGGGCCTGGGTGACTGTCTTCCTGGTTTCGGTGGGGATCCATCGGAAGATCTTTCGGAGCATGCGCAGGGTGTTGAAGCAGGATGACGAGACGGCATTGACTTGCTTGATCATCGTGCGGGAGGAGTCCAGGATGAAGCCCAGGTTGCGTGCGTGGTTCGTTGGTTTGGGTGCGGTGCCCAGGGCAGGGGGCCACCAGGCGTCGTCCCAGGCGGAGGGAGATAGTCCGAGGATGAGGACTTCCGTCTTGTCTGAGTTCAGTTTCAGATGGCTGATCTTCATCCATTCTGCGACGTCTTTTATTCCTTCCTGGAAGTTGGCTTTGGCGGTGGCGGGGTCGTTGGTGAGGGAGAGGATCACCTGGGTGTCGTCGACGTAGGAGATGATGTTGAGGTTGTGTTGGCGTGCGATGGCAGCGAGAGGGCTCATGTAGACGTTGAAGAGGGTGGGGCTGATTGAGGAAACTTGTGGAACGTCGCAGATGACTTCGGTGGCCGTGGAGCGGAACGGGGGGAGGCGGACTCTCTGGGTTCTTCCGATGAGGAACGAGATGATCCACTCCAGGGCAGCTCCTTGGATTCCGGTGTTGCTGAGGCGCTGTATCAGGGTGCGGTGGCATACTGTGTTGAATGCTGCTGAAAGGTCCAGGAGGATGAGAGCAGCAGTTTCCCCGTTGTCGAGCAGGGACCTGATGTCGTAGGTGGCTGCGATGAGGGCGGTCTCTGACTGAGAGGGGTCAAGGGATCCGTTGGTCTCGAGGAAAGCGGAGAGTTGTCTGTTGACGGTCTTCTCGATGACTTTGGCTGGAAAGGGGAGGAGCGAGATGGGGCGGAAGTTTTTCAGGTCCGTGGGGTCCGCGGTGGGTTTCTTCAGGAGGGCGCTCAGCTCGGCATGTTTCCAGCTCTCCGGGAAGGTGGCGGATGCGAAGGAGCTGTTGATGATGTTCCGGAGTTGGGGTGCGATGATGGAGTCGGGTTTGTTGAAGATGTGGTGTGGGCAGGGGTCGGTAGGGGAGCCGGAGTGGATGGTGTTCATCAGGCGGGTGGTGTCTTTGGTGCTGACAGGGGTCAAGGTGCAGAGGGTGGTGGTGGGGTGCGCCGGTTCAGTGGATGGGTGCGTGGTCAGCGCGCCGAAGCTGTTGTGTATGTCGGCGATCTTGCGGTGGAAGAACGAGGCGAGTGAGTCGCAGAGGTCTTGCGAGGGTGTGATGTCGTTGTTACAGGCGCTGGGGTTGAAGAGCTCTTTAACGATGCTGAAGAGTTCCTTGCTGTTGTGGGTGTTGAATCAGTCTTTGTTAGAGCAGTCACTTGAAGCTCTTCCTGTTCCAATTCAAAGGTAGTTGAGACAACTCAATAACCTCACAGTTGAACAAGCTGTCGATATGGCCAAATCTTTCTCGTGGGCCCAACCTTGATTTTATGCTTGGGAAGGTGATCAGACCCATCACAGTATCCCCCAAAATGAGGTAGACTTAGAGAAAATCTGGGAAACCCCAAAGAGAGACCACTAAATCCAAATATCCAAAGCCAGAAAATCCTACCTATAAAGGTCCTCGGATGTATGACGTTACAACGCATACTTTTACCAAGCATACCTTTACAACGCGGTTTTTACAACGCATACCATTACAACGCATAGCGCTTAGAGGTGCTGGATAGTGGTAAGTATAATTTTCTATTCCAACTCCAGTCCCCGTGGACACTAGGGAAGGTGTTGGATAGAAAATTAAACTTATTCCCTATCCTAGAGCGCCCCCCAGCGCAATGCGTTGTAATGGTATGCGTGGTAATGCCTGCGTTGTAATGGTAGTGCGTTGTAAAAAAATTGTTGTAAATGTTACATACCAAGGTCCTCTATGTTTCGATTGTAGAGAGTGGGGCCATATTACCTGCGCCTGTCCCAACAGGAAGACCACAGAAGTGTCTATGGATATTATTTATGCTCAGTGTAAATATCAAGGACCCCCTGAATTAAAAATTAATTCAATTCCTAGGTCTGGGACAATTATATATGAAAAATAACAACCGAGGCAATTGTATTATCTTGTCTATACAATGATAGAAATAGGGGAATCAAAACATTAACAAATGAGATTCTGCTTTTTATCGTCACAATTTTAATTTAAAAAAAGACACATTACAAGGTACATACATCATTAAAAAAGACTTGTGTCTATATGCAGTATAGAACAAATCAGATACAATTTTATTAAAAACCAAAATCAAAAAACCATCAGAAAATAGAAAAAGCAAAAATGTGGCACCTTCTTCAGGAATAGCCACTTATGGACCTAAAAAAAGGTGTACAATGAAATACATTTATTTAACACATAAAATATAAAATCACAATAAAATATCTCCATACATTAAGAGATGCAGATCCAAACAAATAAGTTGTGACAAGATAACCACAGAACTCATAGTTAAAACAACCTAAAGTGCATATACTTGTTTTCCCCCAAAGAATGGACAAGAAAGACTTATAAACAAGTCAAGTCTATAGAAAATGGTTTGCTTCAGTGCTCATTTAGGATGTTAAATATATATAATTGCAGGATTCAGGATTACTGTCCACTAATTTGAACTGATTGTAATCTATCTAAACAATGGTAGAGCCATACATAATACTTACTTAAAAAATACTATTGACACTGCAGTAAAAGTGTATCAAAATCTTTTTCATTAATGTGATGTATGATTTATCTGTAATAAAAAGAAGGGTACAATATTGAAAGATTCAACCCATAAAGAGAACTTTAGTTAATGAGGCAAGGCTACCTAATTTTCTCCTATTACTTACAAAAGGTACGTATTATATCTATTCTTAAATCCTGTTACTCAGTTTTGAATTGCTGTTTTGCATTCGCGATGTCGACTGTAGCCACCGACGCTCAGGGTAATTATTCCCGTATTCTTTTTCTAGTTGAAAAAACATGATATCAACAATATTGGTATTTAGATATAACTTCAGGTAGTGGATATGACTCCAACTAACAATTTTAAGTGATTATCTATATTCAGGTTTTTTGAAAAAACATTTAGTTATATGCGCCAAGAAAAGATTTGAACTACCTTTAAAAAAGGGGTGCTAAAACAAAGGAAATGATAAGCCACAGGTCTCAATTGTAACGAATTTCCAACATATCATATCCATAAGGTTAAGAAATGGAGAGTTAAACAGATGCTCCCTCGTCATTTGTCATCTTATTGCCTATCGTAAATTTAAATATTTCCATGCATGAGGATTACCTTTCAATTCCTAGTTAAGGTGAAGACGTGTGTATAATTAGGTGGATAAATCACGGAGAAGCACCTTATAATGGAACATTGTAGAGAAGGGGATGTTGATAAATTCTAATTAAGAGAAATAACATGTGTAAACACACATACAGCACAAACTAGGACAATAACCAATTCATTAAAAGCAGAAATTCATGTTCATATAGGCATAGTTACCTAATGGACATAGACAACAGCCCTTGCCTTCTGGTAAACGAACAACGATAATGCACGAGGCTGTGAAAACGACCAGACATGGTAATTAGCCGAACATTAATAAACCAACTAAGAGTTACAAACTCTCAAATAAATTACTTACACCAAGGCATGTTCCCTTAATTAAGATTATGTCCACAGACATAAAACAAAATCCAATAGTGCAAAGCCTACCTAGGATAAAGCCTCGCCGAAAGTAACCGAAGGCAAACGGGAAGTCACGGTGTCCTACGTCCTGAAAAACCAAACGATGGATGGATATCAACTTGGTATTAGCTCCCAAGCCTTATATATACTCGCAGTTAATTGGTTAGTTACATGAAGATACGTCATGTGACTTAGCACATGGCTTTGTCACATGACCATTCATGAAAATAGAAAACAGACTTGTTTGCAAAAAATAAAATAAAACTACAATTCCTGTGGCCTCCAATAATTACCAAATATAGCACTCGGAGCAAACATAATAATTCCATAATTACTAAAAATGACTATTTTCATCAATATAGAAACTCGCAGCCCATGAGATAACTAAGTGGGAGAGTATTACATGATGTTCTAACTCAATCTTTCTTAAAAAATAAAAATAGAAAGCGGGCTCCTTCACGAAAGTAAGACAGCTTAAAAGGCAGAAATAAAATTGCTTCTTATTAATACGGCCTCTATTTATAACAAAGATTGGCACAGAAAACAAAAAGTGATTTAATAATCACAAAGGTAATGTTTTCTCTGATGTAAACACTCGCAGCGCATTGATAAAATAAATGGGAGAGCATTCCATAATATCCTTTTTACGAGATATATCCATCATAGAGACAGAAAAACTTTCATGAACTAGCCGGACAGATGGCTCTCTCGTTAGTCACAACTATAAACAGACCATCAGCTCCGTCAAGACATATGGCCAATAAATAACGACGATATAGATATGAATACTGGCAGCCCAGTGGGTAACCACATGGGAGAGCATTTCATAATATAGTGCCCTACCTCTAAAAACAGCCACACATGTAAGTAACTTTACATGAGATATATTATATATATATCACCATTGATCTCAGATGTCTATATCAAAGGTATATATGAATGCCATCAATCAAAAGGGGTGATAAATTCTTAGAAGGGGTTTAGAGATCAAGAAGTTCATTAAACGCAGGGACTGTGTTAACCAAAGAAAAATCACATATGAATAATAATTAATATTATTCAAAACCACCCTCAAAGATATTAAACAATAGCATTTCCCCACGGAATTTCGCTGTTCAATCCATTTTTGAAAGTGTCCAAAGGGAATATCCAAAAAACCTCACGTTTCTTTCTTATGTGCATTCCTCCCTTAGTGTCCGGGGTATTAATTTTTTTCCAGTATTCGCCATGTGAAATCGTCTGGTCCATGATTACATTCAATGAAGTGTTTTACCATAGGTGGCAATCATTTTTTAGTTCTTATAGCGGAACGATGTTCCGTTAGTCGAACTTGAATAGGCCTAGAGGTCTCTCCAACATATCCAAGTGGAAAAGGGCACTGGATAAAATAAACAGTGTTGGATGTCTTACAGTTCCACATTGATTGGCATGAGTAGTATAACCATTGTGGGTCAAACTTTCCCCATCTATAATCATATGGCAGGATTTGCAAGAGGAACATTTTACTGTACCTCTAATTGGTTGATTGGTATCAATCGATTTTTGTAGAGATTTCTGCTGCCTCTGTGAATCATTAAAACGGGAATGAACAATCTGGTCTTTGATATTCTTGTTGCGCCGATGTGCAACTAAAGGTTTAGCCAATTTTTGATCCCTAGTACAGTTACTATTTGAAATGTGCCAGTTTGAATTGACAATTTGTTTTACCTTAGCATCCAAAGTAGAATGTTTAGTAATACAGACTAGTTGTTTATTTTCCTTAGCTGCTTTAGATCTCAAAAGGCAATCCCTATCGAAATATCTGGCCCTTTTGTAAGAGTCCCTCACCAGCCGGTGGGGGTATCCTCGCTCCAGAAATTTTTGACTCATAACGGCTGCCTGTCTATCAACGTCAAGGAGATCAGAGCAATTGTGTCTTACTCTCAGGAACTGGTGGAAGTAATTTATTTTAGAGTTTGTAACTCTTAGGGGCCCATTATGATCGCGGACGGACTTGAGTCCGTCCGCGACCATAGAGGAGGAGGGAACTTCCTCATGGCCTGCGGAGTTCCCTCCTGTCCAATTAGGATATGACCGCCACCCTGGCGGTCACATCCTCTGTTTTTATCATTGCGGTGGGTGCGGCTTCAAGCTGCACACGCCGCAATGGTAAAAATGCATACATTGCATTTGTATGCAGAAAGCGGCAGGCACCGTGCGGTGCCTGCCGATTTCTGCATACAAAGGCAGGGGGGTACCATAGGTACCCCCCATGTGCACCCCCCAAGCCCCCCTTCACCCAGGGAGCCCGCAACGGGCCCCCGCAGTGAAGTTCCACATGCTTTTCCACGGCGGAAAACCCACAGCGGAAAAGCATTTTTTAAAGCCCATCCTAATATGGCTGACGGTGTCTGAGAGACACCGCCACCATATTAAAGCTTTTCCGCCGCGGTTGTAAGCCAACCGCGGCGGAAAAGCTGCGGACAGAAACCAGGACCCACCAGCCATCCTTATGTGGCGGTGGGTCTTTGGTGGGCCCGCTGCGGTTTTTCCGCATCCTCCGGGCTGGCGGTGGCTTCTTATTTGAAATTCGTTACAATTGAGACCTGTGGCTTATCATTTCCTTTGTTTTAGCACCCCCTTTTTAAAGGTAGTTCAAATCTTTTCTTGGCGCATATAACTAAATGTTTTTTCAAAAAACCTGAATATAGATAAACACTTAAAATTGTTAGTTGGAGTCATATCCACTACCTGAAGTTATATCTAAATACCAATATTGTTGATATCATGTTTTTTCAACTAGAAAAAGAATACGGGAATAATTACCCTGAGCGTCGGTTGCTGCATTCGACATCGCGAATGCAAAACAGCAATTCAAAACTGAGTAACAGGATTTAAGAATCGATATACTACATACCTTTTGTAAGCAATATGAGAAAATTAGGTAGCCATGCATCATTAACTAAAGTTCTCTTTATGGGTTGAATCTTTCAACATTGTACCCGTCTTTTTATTACAGATAAATCATACATCGCATTAATGAAAAAGATTTTGATACACTTTTACTGCAGTGTCAATAGTATATTTTCAGTACGTATTATGTATGGCTCTACCATTGTTTAGATAGATTACAATCAGTTCAAATTAGTGGACAGTAATCCTGAATCCTGCAATTATATATATTTAACATCCTAAATGAGCACTGAAGCAAACCATTTTCTATAGACTTGACTTGTTTATAAGTCTTTCTTGTCCATTCTTTGGGGGAATACAAGTATATGCACTTTAGGTTGTTTTAACAATGAGTTCTGTGGTTATCTTGTCACAACTTATTTGTTTGGATCTGCATCTCTTGATGTATGGAGATATTTTATTGTGATTTTATACTTAATGTATTAAATAAATGTATTTCATTGTACACCCTTTTTTAGGTCATAAGTGGCTATTCCTGAAGAAGGCGTTGGTTCGCCGAAACGCGCGTCGAATTTATTGCTGTGCCACATTTTTGATTTTTCTATTTTCTGATGGTTTTTTGATTTTGGTTTTTAATAACATTGTATCGGATTTGTTCTATATTGCATATAGACACAAGTCTTTTTTAATGATGTATGTACCTTGTAATGTGTCTTTTTTTAAATTAAAATTGTGACGATAAAAAGCAGAATCTCATTTGTTAATGTTTTGATTCCCCTATTTCTATCATTGTATAGACAAGATAATACAATTGCCTAGGTTGTTATTTTTCATGTATATTATTTATGCTCCCAGATCCATCCTCTATACCCTGGAACTAGAACACTGTTTATGTAAGTGTTCGCATTACTGAGCGATGGGTTACAGCCTTATTAGACCCAGGTTGTAGACAGTCTGTGATACAAGGAGATGTGATCAATGCTTCACAAATCATACACGGGCAAGTAGTTAATATCCGATGTGTACATGGAGATATCAGGACTTATCCTGTTGCCAATCTCTCTGTAACTACAGTGAATGGACAAGTGTTGTACCTAGTCATGGGGGTATTGTGTAATCTTCCTGAAGAATTTATTCTGGGTACTGATAACCCAAAATTCTTGGATATGTTGCTAACCAATATGAATAATTTTCGACCCTCCGAAGAGACACGACAAGAAACACCTTCACAGGAGGTGCTACTTACTCAGGAATCATGGGTGCTGGAAAAGAACTTTAGGCACACCCAATTAAATGATCCCACCTTACGAAACGCCTGGCAAGCAGCACAAGCAAAAGAAAGCTATCCCAAACACACTTTTCCCCAATTCTTCATTAAAAAGGGACTATGGTATAGGGTAGGTCAAGTAGGTGATGAAATTCAACTTTTAGTACCCCAGGAATTGCAAACACAGATACTTTACTCTGCCCACTCCCATCAAATGGCAGGACATACAGGGATCCTTAAAGCGACTCAAAATATCCTTTGGCATTTCTATTGGGCAGGGATTCATGGCAATATAAAAAATATTGTCAAGAGTGTGAGGTTTGTCAACACAAGAACACGCATCGTCCCACAACTGTCCCTTTACAACCTCTTCCCATTATAGGGACAGCCTATGAGCGGGTCTTGGTGGATCTTATAGGCCCTCTTCTCCGGTCGAGTATATGGAACCAATATGTATCGGTAGTTGAAGACTATTCTACACAATATCTGGTGGCTTTTCCATTAAGGGCACCTACCACCAAAAACAATGCTCACTAGAATAAATAAATAGTTTTCCATGTAGGATTTTCTAAGGTGATCCTTACGGATCAAGGGGAACCGCTTCTGTTACAACTTATGAGACAAGTCTGTAAAGCATTGAACATTTGTATATCATCCACAAACTGATCGCTTGGTGGAAAGATACAATGGCAACTTAAAACTTACCTAAAAAATGCTCTGGGAGAGGGGAGGAACTGGGATCAATTATTACGCCTTGTACTCCTTGTGATACAAGGACTGGTCCAAAGTAGTCTGGAGTGCTCTTCATTGAAACTATTTAATGGTAGACAACCACATACTCCCCTTGGGATGACTAAAGAGGTGTGGGAAAAAGATACAAGGGAAGAAGCTGAAAGCCTCTGATATTATCCCAGACACCTGAAGTCCCAAATAGGTAAACTCCAGGAGTAGGCCCACACAAATCTAGAGTCAAATAAGGCAGAGGATATTTTATAATAGAGAGAAAAAAATGGTGTTATTTACAAGTAAATGGTTGAGCCCCGTCCACCTTCCAAAGGTTAATGAATAAAGTCTTCCACCTATCTTGATGATATAGTAATTTTTAGCCCCACATGGGAACAAAATCATGTCCATTTACACAATGTTCTAAAAGAATTGCAAGAGGCTAACTTACAGATTAACACCAAAAAGTCCAGGGTATGATTTCACAAGGTCTGCTATCTGGGGATATACCCTAGGGAACGGGATGATAGACCCTCAAGAACAGAAGGTTGAGCCATCCTGGATACTCCATTGCCAAAAACCAAAAGAGAGGTGCGAGAGTCTTGGGTCTCCTGGGATATAGACGAGTCATACCCCAATACTCGGAGATAGCAGGACCCTTAACAGATCTACTGAAAAAGAGAATGAATAAGAATTAAATATCCCACCCCAAGCGTCAGAAATGTTTTTCAGCTCCTTAGAACTGCCCTCACCACAAGTTCAATCTTGGCTTATCCAGATTTCTACAGGCTGATGATTTGGAAATAGGCATTGGCCCAATCATGTCACAGACCAGTAAAGAGTGCATCGAGGTACCCATTATGTTCATAAGCTGTAGGCTTTTTTCCCAGGGACCAGAAACACCCTGTGATAGAGAAGGAATGCTTAACCATTGGATGGGCAGTGAACAAGCTAAGATACTATCGATTAGGGAAAATCTTTCTCCTGTACACGATGTTGACCCTTTCACTTGGATGAGCAGCAAAAAAGATAACAATCCCAGGGTTCTGGGATGGTTTCTAGCACTGCAGCTCTTCAGGTTTGAGGTCTGCCATTAAAAGGGGGTCAACAATTGTAATGCTGACTTCTTGTCTAGGCTTCCGCTTCCTGAACAACGAGGGGATGATTAGATCGACACTCCTTGGGACCCACATGTCGACTCTAGAGGCACTGAATCCAATCTATGTTTTCAGACAATAACAGGAAGAAAGGCAGGAGCAGGCAAGACGGGTAGTCTGTTTTCCCTTTCAAAATCGGGAAACCTAGATAGAGAAAAGGTCCCGTTAGACTGGCAAGATGACGATCCCTTTAACAACACTGCACAGAAACATCATGTGACTGAAGAAGGGACGAATATAGTGAGTCTGAGAGATACTAGTAGGGAGGATACCTGTGATAAGACAGACAGAGAGAGAGGGAAGCTCTTAGGCCACCTCCGTGACCAGCCGCACATGGCTAGCCAAGGTACGTCACCGTCTACTGGGAATTAGCGGTAGATGGAAGGGTAAAGGCTGGGAGGAAAGAGGGACCCAGCAGTCAGAGGGTTCCCCAAAATGAGCTAGTATACGCCAAGTATCAACAAGATTATGTAACTTCACCAATTTAAGGATACACCAGATCCCCACTGAGAGTATAACATTTCTGTTTTCTATTCCTTTGTTTTGTTAAGCTAATGTTTGTTTTGGTAAAGTATAGAGTAGAGTATACCCTCATTTCCCTGTGCACTTGCTGATGGTATAGGAAGATAAGTGTGACCTGGTTGTCTCTCTCATGGGCCCTTCCCAGTGCTAAACATTATTTCAAAAGTGAAATACACCTGTGGCATTTCTTCTTCATCCTGAGGGTAACATCTTCCTCCACTGTGGTTCCAGATTGCCAACGGTGGAAAAATAGAAAAGAGAAGACCTATGGAATATCATACTTGAGTTCTCATATTTTTAAATAAATGTGATAGAATATTGCACCCAAAGAAGTGTTCTGGTCTCATCTGTCCCACGGAATACAACAGTGAGTAATAACAATTCCAGTAAAACAATTCTAGAACATGGCCTCAGCTGAGACACACAAGGCATATTAGAATAAGAGCAACCAGAGCATTCATATGATAACAAGGTTAGATAAGAATAAATAAATGACATTGCTCCCTCTGTCCCTCTCTTCAGTTCCTGTGACCGGAGGCAGATCCAGACGCCACAGATGTGAGGCATATCCAGACGCCACCGTTTTGCTCTGACCAGCAGCAGCCGCAGCAACCGCGGAGCAAGAGCAGGGTGATGCAAGCAGAGCAGAGGATGCCAAAAATCTGCTTGCCTGGCCCCCTCCAGGGCCACCGCTCCTCGCTCCAAGGGCCACAAGTCGCACAGCACAGCAGATCGACAAGCCCCACACACCAGTTACAGCGCCAGCTACAGCGCCTGGCCGGCTTGATTCCTCTCTTCCTGCACCTCTCACGCCTGTGATACCTCCGGCCCCATAATAAAACCAACGGGCCGAGGCCACTTGCCTGTTTGCCTGCCTGCCTGCCCGCCCACCACACTTTTCAGCCTTCTGCAGCTCATCAAGGCTATTTACAGGCCACCAAACAGTCAGGCCAGACCTGGAGCCATCACCTACATCAGCAGCACCAGCAATAGCTGGGAAAGGCAGAGGCACAGAGGAGGCGCAGTGGAGACCAGGAAGTCCAGGAAGACAGGGCTGCCTGTCTTCTTAACCTCCCCAGTATTTGGCGCAGAAAGGCACAGGTGAGCGAAAGGGGCTACATACAGCGAGGGCAGCATTGGGCTTGGTGAGGAGGTACTCCAGAGGGGGCTGCGGTGCCAGGGAGTGCCTTGATTCAATCTGCGACCACTGCCTGCTTTCACCTTCTCCAGCCCTAGGGCACTGCTGTATCAGCTCTTTAACCGCGTAACTGCTTAACTGCTGCACCAACCGACGGTGCCCACCCACCCTCTCACACAGTGCCTAGGGGCAGACAGCTGTTGACGGGGAGACTACAGTGCAGAGGAATAGACACGACAAGATGTTAAGACTCTTCAATGGCCTCAGCCTTCTTAGCGTTTTTCTGTACTTGCCTAGGCACAGACAAAAGGAGTACTCGCCCCTCACTGCCATCGGGGGCTCTGCCCGGCAAGATCTGCAGGTTAATTATTTGGAGCCCCCTCAGTGCTTCAACCAGCAATGGGCCCCAAACGAAAAGGGCGAGTGCATACGACCCCAGAGGAAACTCTCAAAGCCCACTTCTCAAAAAAGGGGACCACAAGGGTCACACAGAGTAAATCTCTTACAGATAATAGGAAGGAAATACTGCAAGACGCAGCACAAAAGGGCTCGATAATGCATTTCCCTATGAAAAGGGACACTCTGAACCCTGACCATAATACAACCCATGAGACACACCTTGGCGATCTACCTCATGGCTTGAGAGTGCCCCAAGTCAGCAGTCCCAAGGGGCCGGGCAGAGCACCTCCGGAGTACACTCGAAAATGCAGAGAGGGTCAACTCCCGAGTAAGGAGTCCAAGGGACAAGGAGGGAAAGGAGGGCGCAGCCTGCACCCAACCGGACTCAATGCAGTCTAAAGGCACAATTATATGTCCAACTCCCCACCAAAGCTCTGTCAGGGGGCAAGATGCCATACCCACCTAGCTAAACAAACTGGCTTTAACCAAGGAAGCACCAATGTTTGTGACAAAAGCACAAATTCATCAAGTCAGTGACCATAGTCTCGATTCCCAGAGCACAGACCCTGAAGTAAATTGTACAACCACGTGGTCACACTTAGTTACCGAGGGACTAATTTCCCCGGCGGGAGGAGACCGGAAGCCTCATTCCTCCACAATCTGGGTCAGAAGATCGAAAGAACCCTTGAATTAACCCCTAATCTGTTGTTGCCACCAACATCCTCACGAAGCTTCAATCCAAAAGCCGACCACAATCTTAGGACCTTCAGCATAGACGTGGATTTGGAGAGATCTCCCCTGACCGAGACAAACTCTTCCACCAACAAAGCCCTTCTCTGGCAGTCATCCAAAATGGAAGTCCAAATAGACCTCCTTCAAGCCATTGCATCCAGTTTAGTTAATATAAGCACCAGGGTGGACAAATTGAACAACAGGGTTTATCAGCACTCAACCGCCAATCCGGGGGACTGAACCCGCTGCTGATCAATCCTTATGGAGGAATGGGCCTCCCTCCCTGAGATCCTAAAGGACATACTTGAAATAGCCAAAGGACGCTGGGAGACATCATTTATATCCATCACTGATGACTCAGAGTTGATAAACCGCAAACACCTGGAGGCAAAAATGCTAGCAGGATCCCAAGTGGCCCTGGATTCAGAATCTCAAAACAAAAATTGCAGCCCCCTAAATGCCAAAGGGACAGAAAGCACAATTCAGGGGCAGTGTGGGGGGGCGCGACACCCCGGTAGTTGACCCGCAGGAACACACCCTCAGTCCAACTAATGCACAAGACTCCACTCTATCAAGGCGAGCAAAAAAGAAGCTAAGGAAACAACGGAAAAAAACAAAGACAAGAGGGAGGCAACTGCAGTTGAGGATGAGCAGCCCCCAGCCCTGCAAGGGAACATCAATCCTCCCCAGCCCTATCCTATTTTTCGGCTAAAAACTTTTATAATAAAGCCGGTGGGTGAATGAGCGTATGTGGACTATGATAAGTAGTCTAGTGAAAGGAGTGGTTAAAATAGGTTGAGTGATGTTGGGTTTTAAAGGTGGGGCTCACTAGCCTAAATAAAATCAATGTAGCTCATGTGGATGCAATGGTCCTATAAAGTACTGCTGTTGTAAAGTTGAGTGGTCAACATGTTTCTTGCCTCATACAGCCCCAAGGGATCTATTGGCAATTCATCAGGACCGAGAACAAATCATATCTCAGACTAATGTGTAACTGGTTCTTCAATGAGTGCAGATAGTTCAAGTAATCAGTCCTGCTGTATTTCACAAGGCAAGATTCTACTTTGTTGATTGGACTGACCTGGAAGAAAGGGGGAGAGGACAAAACAAAACATAGGAAAAACACATAGTTTATTGTTTTTAAAAAAAATTGGTAAAACATCATTTGGTAGTAGCGAGTTTTAGTTACTTACATTTCTCATCATATTTGCACATTCACCCTCATGTAATTCAGGTGATGAACACTAGAAACGCATGAGTGGCACCACCAGAATACACAGCAATTAATATGTGAACGTGGGTACCCCAATATTGGAAGACCCAACTACCTGCTTGACTTCACACATTACCAGCATAGTTACAGCTGCACTGAGTCGAATTCAAATTTCAAATTCAAAAGGCTTTATTCGATTTGTAGAAACAAATTCATAAAAGCGTACAGATAAAAATCACATTTATAAAAGACTAGTCTAATACAGCTTAAATGACTACGTATTATATATACAATTAAAAAGACAAAAAAGTCTATGAAAACTTTTTTTTTTAAAGTAAAAAAACATAATAAAAATTCAGCTAACAAGTATAGGAATTCATTTTAGGTTGTGAACATTCCAGCTACTGGGGGCGTAAGGGTACAAAAATTCCAGTTTACATAGTTTTTCTAAACCTGACGACTGCTCTCAAGAAGGAGGATACAATACCAATGGTGCACTAAGGATCTTAGGATGTCTAAGGATCTTAATTTGTCATATGCCCCTCTACAAGAGCTCACGCCCCATAGTACAAGCAGAGGTTTCAGCAATTTCTTCCTAGGATGGCTGTAAAAAGTGCAAAAGAGAATACAATGTATATTTGACTGGTACGAAACATCATCACAAGGACAAGTTCTTTTTTCTTTTGACCAGTCGTTGCACTGTGGGAAGGTAACAAGTCTGTAAAAGATTTCTAAACGGAAGTAGGTCAGGAGCATTCGATGGAAAGGGGGTTGCTCAATCAAAAGATACAACTGGATCCCCTCATATACTTTTATCAAATCGTGCTCCATGACAGTCTTCTTACATCTTTCTTCCCACCGTCTTTTGCTCTCAAGATGTTGTATGAGTGATTTTTTAAGGGCAGTTCTGGACACGCTCGCCATACTATCTGGGTTGGAGAAGTATTCAGGATGCCCAATTTCATACAACAAATTTTTAACATAAGTAAACCATTTGATGTTAATGGCTCCATCACATGCCAAACAAGCTGTTATTATCTCTCTGTTCAGGCTAGTACATGGATTAACCCACACATTGTGCCATAAAAAGACCGGGGCTGATTTGATGATGTCCGTAACATATTGCAGAGCCACTTCCGTGTGTGCCACATAAGTTGCCGTACTCTTTGGGACGGCCAGTAGGTACCGTAAAAATCGATTCTCAATACGTTGCATGGCCTCCACTGGCTCGATCCCCCAGAGACCGGCCCCATATTTCCCGGTAGAAACACATTTGGCCTTAAAAATCTGCAGTAACTCCCTTATTGGTCTACCACCTAGTTTTTTAGCGAAATTTACCAAGGCACCAGAGTCTCTGGTAAATGCCAAAGCCCTGGCAGTTGCTGCGGGTTTCCATGAGCCCTTTCTCTCAAACTGTACGCCCAGGTAACAAAATCTGTCGGCAAGCTCTACCCGCCTACGGTCCAGGGAGATCAGACAGGGTGTTCTTCGTATCTTGGGACCGCAAGACATGGTGTAAGTCTTTGAAACGTTTACGTGGAGGCCTCTATTTTTCATAAATTCTGCGAATTTCCCCACCGCTTTTTGTAGGCCAACCTTAGTCTGAGACAGGATTACCGCGTCATCCGCGTAGAGAAGTATGGGAATGGGCAACCCGTTTACTGTAGGGTAATCGTGATAGGTTTCAGTCAGGATGGGTCCGATCTTGTTTATGTATAGAGTAAACAGCAGGGGAGCAAGAATGCACCCCTGTCTTACTCCTCTACGGATACTAAACATGTCGGAACACTCCCCATCCTACCGAATCTGACACGTGCACCAGCCCCAACATAGAGCTCTCTAATAAAGGTGAGGATATTGTTGTCCAGACCAATGTCCTTTAAAGTTTGCCACATCATGCAATGATCGACACAGTCAAATGCAGAGCTAAGGTCTACAAATGTTATAAAGAGATTACTTTTCTTGGCATAAATGTACTTAGCTGTTATTAGAGCTAAGTTTAATCCCTGTTCGACTGTCCCCCTTCCTTTCCTGAACTCAAATTGCAGGTTGGAAAGTATTTCTTGTTCTTCCAACCAATCCTGGATTCGGGCTAGAATGATCCTACCTGCGACCTTCATTAGGCCATCGAGTAGAGAAAGTGGCCGATAGCAGGCAGGATCATTCCTCTCCCCCTTTTTATAAATCGGGACAACTACTGCCTCCGACCAGGTGGGAATGAAGCCAATTTTATTTGAAGAGTTCAATACTCTAGTCAGCACGGGTGCCCAGAGGTCAGGTGTGCACTTAAAGATGTCAATAGGGACGCAGTCCGGCCCTGGGGCCTTACCCGCCGGGCTTTCTGATAGAGCCTTGATCACCTCTTCCAGATGAAACTGAATTCCCAGTGGAAAGGAAGTACATAGTTCCTCAACCATCGGAGCCACAGACTCTTTTGGAGATTTTCCTGGTTGGTCTATTTCGTTGTACAAGGCCTCAAAGTGGTTAACCCAATCCTGTGATGTGATGGCATTATCTATCTGGGGCCCCTGATGGCCTTGGAGGAATGGGGCGTTGACAGCCTTCCAAAAGGCAGTATTATCTTTTAGTTCAGAGGCTGCATGCAAGGCTGACCATGCCTGCATTTTGAGCTCCTTTTTCCTATTTATTAGTGCAGTCCGATAGGTACGCCTTGCTGACTGGATGCTTGCTCTAGATTGTGGACAGAATGAAGCGCTTTTTTCAGAGATGCAAGTGCCTTGGTGCAATTTCCATCAAACCATCCCTGGGACCCCTTTGGAAGATTTCGTGCTGTTCTAGTAAGCAATTGTTTTATGCTAGAACAAATTCTTATGAATGAGCCAACAATGGCATGGGGATCATCTTCAGCTGAGAGGCAGATTTTAAAATCCTCGTGTGCGTTCTTAACGAGTTTTTCTAGGAAATTCATGGGTGTCACCTTTTCCTATTTAATACAGAACCCGTTTTTCGCTGCAAGTATTGGATTTAGGTCATATATGATGTTATCTTTGCAGCTTGAATCACCATCCCTAACCTTTCAATGTTACAGAAATGGGATAGTGATCACTAAGGCCAGTAACGATGGTCTACCAATTAGACACCACACCTGCATAACGAGTTGACAGAAGAGTGAAATCAATGGTCGAATTTGACCCCCTCCCATTAAATGTTGAATTAAATATTTTGGGCGGACAGCAAAGTTCATTAATAAAAGAAAGAGAAAATTGGGCTGTTATGATGTTGTACACAGCCGCGGGCCGTGGAGGGAGTTACGGTGGGGCAGGGAGGCGGGGAGGGGAGGGGCAGGGTGGAGGGTGCTAAAAACCGCCATATGGATAATTGCAGGTAAGTAAACAATTTAATTAATAAAACGAATTTGGTAGTGCGCCTTGCATCGCAAAATGCGATGCAGTGCGCGCTACGAAATTCGTTTTATTAATTAAATTGTTTACTTACCTGCAATTATCCATATGCCGGTTTTTAGCACCCTCCACCCCACCCCTCCCCCTCTCCGCCTCCCTGCCCCACCGTAACTCCCTCCACAGCCCACGGCTGGTTGTACATATCCCCTACCTTGGTGTGGGTAAAGTGACTCATAGCCTCTTCATTGTCGTCATCCATACCACACAGACCCGGTGCTCCTCGAGGGCATAGTGGGCAATTAAAATCCCCTACCCACAACAGAGCCATGTCTCCTGTCATATGTTCTTCAATTTTGATAAGGTCCTTTAAGAGTTTATTGATGAAGTACTCTCTTTGTACAGGGGGAATATTATTATAAAAGTTTACCATCACTAGATTTTGCAGGTGTCCCCATGATGTAATTAGGATCTGGTAATAATCATTAGTGGAGAATTTAACATTGGAGGGTCCAGTAGTAGTTGAAATATAGGTACATAGACCACCCTTGTGTCTTCCACTTTGACTAGGTATAGCTGGAGTAAAGAAAGTTTTGTATCCCACCATGTGTTGTTCTTTATTAGCCCATGTTTCTTGCAGGCATATTATGCCATGACTTAAAGTCAGTGATTGCCACACCGGCTCATTGATTTGGGTGGACAGACCTGCCACATTCCAGGTTATAATACTTCTGGAAGATACAGATTCCAGTAGAGTATAAATTCCGACAGGTACAGGGGGAATGAAAACATCGCTACCCACTAGTGACATGGGACAAATAAACTGTTTGCTACCTGGTGAAGTTACTGTGTGGTTACTTATGGTTGACTGTGGTACATACGCCTTAAGTCCCACTGTACGGTTGGGAGATTGAGCACAATTAAATGGGTTTATACACGATGGTAAAGAGTTTATGGCACCTATTTCGTGAGTTCAATTGGAATTATCTAAAAAAATATTTGCTTTATTGAGGTGTTTTATAGCATTAGGTTTAGCATTTTTGATATTCGAATGATAATTATTAATGCTATTATCAAGAGTACCCTTTGTAGTGGGGGTCATTGAATCAGGCAGGGCTATATTGAGTTCATTGTTTTTGTTGCTCCCATGCCTCGTGCCAAGATTTCTCCTACCATCCTGTATGAGGATCTCTCTAGTGTGAGAACTTTTACTTTATTCCTCATTAGACTGTGATGAAAAGGATGACCAGTCCCTATGATCTTGTGAGCAAGGGACCGTAGATCTGTCGCGATTAAGTCAATCTACTTCATCTAGTCCTGTAAAGGCATCATATCTATTATCAATCGAGATTTGTAAAAAGGGGGCCCCTTGTAATCTCTGATAAGCGTTCTTCATGGTATTATCCTGGAGTAATAGGGACCTTAGGTAGAAATAGCTCCGGTCGGGAGTCTGGATCCCATCCCCTCCGCATTCATTGTACCAGTCATTTAAGTACGGGATGACCCTACGGTCCCTAAAGTTAATTATTACGACATCACCTCTGATGTCTTTAGGCCTCTGTCCCACCCAATCCAGCCTTCTCTCAAAAAGAATTTCCCCATTAATGTTAGGGGGTAGTGGTCTATTTGTTCTCAACCAGTAGATAACTTTATTTTTAAATTCCCTGTAGCCTTCAGATTTCCCTATTGGTAGTTCTGGGACCCTAGTTAATACTGCAGTGAATGGGGCTGACTCTGGTGGGAGGTCAATTTGCACAATGGGGCGAGTATTTTTGCTATTGTCTGAATTGGCCCGATAATTTTTTCCTCGTGTGGTAGAAGAGACAGTTTCATGTCTCACTAGTCCCTCTGTCCTTGATAGTTTGGTTTTGGCTATATCTCCCATTGTTGCCACAGGCCTGGTTTCATTCCCCTCATGGCCCTCTGGTCTAGTCGTTGTTTTAGCAGGAATTGGAATCTGAGTTTTATCTGTCGGTGTATGTACATGTTCTAAAGTGTTCATGGGTTTACTGGTATTAAATATCCCAGGTTCTACTGTCATAGGTTTGATAACTGCATTGTTGGATGGATCCCTCAATAGGCCTGTGTTTAATTTAACAGCGGCTTCAATTGTGCCTAGTTACTCTGCTATCCTCTTAACTCTTTCAACAAGTGAAAGAAGTAAAGACTTTACTAGAACCTCAATGTTTCCTCTGAGCTCGTGTGTTGAGGTAGAAGACAGTGGTACCAAACCCGGTGTTGACTTTTCTGTTGTAATCTTGGTTTCTACGGTTTGATGTTGAGGGGGATATAGATTGGTCTTAGTCATTTTAGCCTGTCTACCCCCATGCCTATTTCTACCTCTTTTTCTCTTTAATGTATGTCCTTTTGTTTGTATTGGAGTCCGAGGTTTATTGATTAATGTGGAGTTTCGAGTTTTCTGTAGCAGAGATTCGTCTGATGTTATTACTAAGGGACACGCTATACTCAAATCTTCACTGCTATTTAACCTGTTGGGCTTAGATAAATTTATGGGATCTTTAAGCTGGGGGGAAGTGCTAATATTACTGTGCCAGGAGCTCTCCCTGTCTGGGTTAGGCGTGGGGGTAGTCGCTAGGTTGAGGGGACCTAGAGATGAACGGTTATTTTGGAATTCAGTTGAGATGCGGCGCTCAGTTATGGCTATCTCATGCTCAAGCATGGAGGCCGCCCGTGTGATAAATTGATCGAGCGTGCCCCTCACAGACCCACCCACTAGTGATTTCCTTCCCTTTGGTGCCCTTGGTGACATGATCTGCTAATTTTGCTATGAGGATACGTGTTTTTTTTTTAAAAAGATGTTTAAGTGAGCAAAAAACCCCACCTTCAAAAAGAAATGTAGCAGGCAGTTATGTTCATAAAGTTCAGAGTCAAATGGCCAAGTACCTTAGCTCTTGAATGTCTCTAGTAGTCCGGAGCGAGATGTAAAGGGATTGACCCAGCCATGCCTCCGTCTGCCCCGGACGGCCACAGACGGCCCGCCCTTTGCCCGGGCTTAGCCTGGGGCGTCCCGCGCACATCCTCGCGGGACGAGGGACATGACGGGGGTTTATGCGCCTCCAGGCGCAGTCGGTGATAGTGTGGGCGTTTGCCCCAAGGGATCCTGGGGGTTGTGGTTTGTCCGTTCGTTGGACCGGCGGAGCAAAGCCCGGCCGGTCGTTTTAGGAGCAAGGGGGGCGGAGCCAAGCCTGGCCGCAGTTCAGGAGTCAGCGAGTGCAACGGCGTCGGCAGTCAACCCCAGAGTCTGATTCAGCAACAGGAGGCACCAGGGGACTCGGCCCCTGACGGGGCTTTATGCGCCTCCAGGCGCGGTCGGTGATGGTGTGGGCGTTTGCCCCAAGGGATCCTGGGGGTTGTGGTTTGTCCGTTCGTTGGACCGGCGGAGCAAAGCCCGGCCGGTCGTTCCAGGAGCAAGGGGGCAGAGCCAAGCCCGGCCGCGGGTCAGGAGTCATAGAGTGCAGCGGCGTCGGCAGTCAACCCCAGAGTCTGATTCAGCAACAGGAGGCACTGAGTCAAGGATGGATCACAAAACATGAAAACCCAAGATTACCCAATTTCTAATCTTTGCTGAAAATTCATAAGGGTACCCTATCTCCACCAGGAAGACCTATAGTGTCTGGGATAGGGTCCCTTTTCAAACCTCTGTCTAAATTTTGCGATCATTTCTTGAAACCATTGGTGAAAGTTACTCCATCTTTTGTCCAGGACACAAGAAACGTCTTGAATCTAATCGTATTGACTAATACTGAGAGACCCCAAATGGATCTTATTGTCACCCTGGATGTAGAGGCCTTACATACAAATATCCCCCAGCAGGCCACACCAGAAGTTATAGAAGAAACTCTGAGATCAAGGAACTGGACGTCCCCAACACCAATACGTTATATAATGGAATGTTCAATCATAGCTCTAACAATCAATTTGAAGACCATCTTTTCCATCAGATACAGAGGACTCCAATTGGCTGCACCTTTGCCCCCAGTCCTTCGTGTCTATACATGTCAGAATTTGAAGAAAAAGGCATTCTGGGCCCCGCTAATCCCTACACGGAGAACATTATCACATGGAATCGATACATCGATGAGATATTCATTTTCTCGAAGGGAAGTAGGGGCACAGCCACACAATTTGTAGGGTGGATCTACCATCTGAACCCTTTCCTTAAATTTACTGTTAATGCCTCGGAGAGGGAACTTCCATTCCTAGACTAACTTATCAGTCTGTCTTGGGGCGAATTGCACACAAAAACGTTGAAAAAAATTGACTGACAGCCACAGTCCTTTACTGTTTCAGTAGTCATCATCCAAAAGCCCTGTGGGAGAACCTTCCTTATGGCCAGTTTTTGTGACTATGGCGCAACTGCAACAATTTGAGTGACTTTGCAAACCAATCCAATAACTTAGCAGCACACTTTGCTAGATGTGAGTAACCACTAAAAAGCAAGAAAACTGCACAAAAAAGAGCACGCAACAACAATAGGGAGGCCCTCCTAAAATCATGAGTAAAACCAGAGACAGATGAACTCACATGTGTCATAACATAGACTCCAGAGTCCAACTTGATTAAAAAGGTGCTAAGAAAACACCGGAAAATTCTACAGAAGGGGAATTCAACATTAAACCCCCCAAGGTTTTCTTTCAAAAGAACAGCATATCTCAAAGACATGCTGGTGAGTACAAGACCAAAAACAAATGTGCCGCCCATGCAGAGACAACTCTGAAATCTACCCCGTAGTCGGTCATTATCCCTGTGGCCACTGTACTATTTGTCTGCTCACACAAGCAACGAAAACTGTTCAACTGACAGATACACTTACATGGACACAACAAAAACATACAAATTGCAACACACGCAATTGAATTTATTTAATCATGTTTCCTTGTCCGCTGAAGTACATAGAAATGACCACTTGAACTGTCAAAACAAGAGTGACAGAGCACCGTAGCAATATTAAGTGCAAGAAGACCAACAACAAAATGTATGCCCATTACACCACTGTAGGACACCTGTCCGATGACCTGATATGGACCATTGTAGAGTCCCACCCACAGATACAAAAAGAAGCTCTTTTCTAGGAAGGAGCAGAGGTGGATTTTTAGGTTGTCTACACATAGGGTGGGGTTGAATCCTGACATCCCATGGGGTGAGCTGAAGAGGTGATCGCTCACTCCAACCTTTAATGATCACACCAATTGTTTTGGATATCTCACACTGTACTTCCGTATGGACAAGGTCACATGTATAATACAACTCCCAGTGAACCAGTGTTCCTTTTTATACTGGTCCATGTTGGAATTACAACTCTTTGACACACAATCCCCTATATGGAGGTAATTCCATAGACACACCTTGGTGTTTAGTGGCGTGGCATGGGAGTTTATTTAAACGGGTGGGCAAGCGTCTCACCCCTTTCTGGTTCTCCTCCCCCACATCACTTGAAAAGTCATGTCCAGTCTGGCCAAAAACTTTGAATAAAAAATTCCCAATCGTCCATGACTAAAAAGAGCTGGTCGGTCTCTGGGGTTGGTGGAGAGGCGATTACCATGCCAATATGAGTACCACCTACTCCAGTCAAGAAGGCTAGAAACTTGGGTGTCTTTTTTGATGATAGACTATCCTTCATTCATCATGCTAACAGAGTGGTTTCCTCATCCTGTTATGTGCTAAGGATGATAAAGAAATTGTTATCCTTCATCCCAGTCAGCACCAGGAGAACTTTAATCTGTGCTCTAGTCATGTCAAAGGTTGACTATTGCAATAGCCTGTTAATCAACGCCTAAGAAAGGGTTTTGGGTAGGTTGCAGCTGGTACAGAACGCTGCCGCTATAATGCTAACAGGTAGCCTGACGTTTCACTCCATCTCCAATGTAGTGCAACAGCTCCATTGGCTGCCCGTAAGAAGCCGAACGAAGTTTAAGGCGCTCTGCATTGCCTATAATACAATTCACAACACAGGACCAGAATGTCTGAAGAAAGCTTTCTTGGCTTATGCACCCAACAGATCTCGTCGTTCAGCGGAGGCCAACCTTCTGGTCATCCCCAGAACTAAGATGGTTAATTGGGGTGACAGAAGCTTCATTGTGGCTATATCTAAACTGTGGAAGTCTCTCCCCCTGCAGATCAAGGCTAGTTCCACACTGCTACTATTCAGAAAATAGATAAAGACGTGGCTCTTCAAGCAATAGGCCTCGTCAGCATCGGCTTATCCTATCAGTACATAGCGCCGAGACACCTACGGGTATTTGCGCTCTTTATAAATTGTTAAAAATAAAAATAAATAGAACGCTAAGGACACACCTGGCATCTGCAGGGGTAAGACGCTTGACCCTTTTTAACGCTCCCGGTATATTTAACCTCCAGTAACTGAAGCATGTCTCAGCAAAAAATAGCAGAGTCCTTTGGGGATTCACGCACTGTCTTGTCCCCACATTCACATATTGAACTTGTTGCAGATCCGGTGGAGCTTTTCATTTTTTTTTTTTTGGTTTTTCATGCGTTTCTAGCACTCATCACCTAAATTACACGAGGGTGAATGTGGAAATATGAGGAGAAATTTAAGTAACTAAAACTTGATCATACCAAACGATGTTTTACCAATTTATAAGAAAAACAATAAACTATGGCCCACATGCATCAAGCATTTTTGCAGTCGCAGACGGTGCTATTCCTTAAAATCGGCCGTTTGCGAATGCAAAAGTGCTTGTTGGGATGCATCATGCCATTTTAGAAGTCGCATCTTTTTTACGATTTCTAAAATTGCGTTAGCATTTAAGAAATCGCAATTGTGCGATTTCTTAAATGCTATGCATCATTATAGAAAAATATGCGTTTTTTAAAATTGGAAGTGCAAATTACCACGAAGTTCAACTTCGTGGTAAATTGCGAAATTGATTAAAAATGCACAAAAATGCATTTTTTAAACTGTAAAGTTACACACACACATGTCCTTAGGACATGTGTGTATGTAACTTATGCTGAAAAGTACATTTCAGGGGTGCATGGGGGGGTCCTTTGGACCCCCCCCTGCACCCATGAAATTTTCTAAGTGCCACTCGCAATTTCCATTGACTCCTATGGGCCTTTTGGCCCATAGGAATCAATGGGAATTGCGAAAATTAAGTTAAGAAATCGGTATTTCTTTGGGATTCGGTAAAAAATGCGATTTTTACCGAATCCCACAAGAATACCGAAAATATTGATGCATATCATTTTGCATTTCTTAATTTGCGATTCCTTATTTTTCGCAAATTAAGAAATGCAAAAAGACACAATGATGCATGTGGGCCTATGTGTTTGTCCTACGTTTTGTTCTGTTCCCCCCTCCCTTTCTTCCAGGTCGGTCCAATAAACAAGGTAGAATCTTGCCTTGTGAAGTACAGCTGGACTGGTTACTTGAACTGTCTGCACTCCTTGAAGAACCAGTCAGGCAGGAGTGTAAGATATATTTTGTTCTCGGTCCTGATGAATTGCCAATACACCCTTTAGGGGCTGTGTGAATGAGGGAAGAAACATGTTGACCACACAACTTTACAACATGAATGCTCTGTAGGACCCTTGCATCCCACATGAGCTACATTGATTTTATTTAGGTTAGTGAGCCCCACCAATAAAGTTTAGTAAAACCCAGCATCACTAAACCTATTTTATCCACTCCTTTCACTGCACTACTTATCACATCCCACATACCCTCATTCACCCACTGGCTTTATTGTAAAAAGATATCCGGCAAAGAGCCCCTTCGCGGTTATCCATCGGGCATTGCAGTGCCGGCCAAACAAGGAGCACGCCCAGATGGTGAAGCATGACACCTTTCGGGTGTGTGAGGGCACTTACTTCAATTGGAGGTTATTCCACTACCCTGACAACCCTTCCGATTCCCAGGAAATGCACACCCTTGCATTCAATTACTATAGAAGAGAACATGTGTGCTGGACCTAACCAATAGCTCCCGGTTCCTCTTGTTCAGATGATCAACATACAAAACACACAGTAACTTGTGATTGAAAGGAAACAATTATGAAGCATTGAGTAAAATTCACACAATCCCAAAGTAGATCTTAATTGATCCTTGTTTGAAGGTGTAGACAGCGTCTCAGTAGCTTGAGGCAAACTTTGTTTCAGAGAAATACACTTTCCAGAAATGACATGACCCAAATATTCTGCTTCTTGAGTAAGAAACGTATATTTTTCCACCTGCAAAGTCATTCCCTTCTCATGTAAAATTCGTAACAATTTCGACTTGTCCAGTTCAACTGTCAGCATAAACTAAAATGTCAACCTGAAAAACCATAATGCTTTCCATACCTTCAAACAGACAAAAAATGAGCTTTTGGAAGACAGATGCATCTGAAGCCAAATGGCATACTTACAAATCTAAATGCCCAATCAGGCATGATAGATGTTATTAAATGACTACATACCTCTCCCAACTCGATTTAATAAAAAGCAGATTTTTGGTATAAGAAGATGAAACATGGAGCTCCTTCAAGTTGTGTCAACAGCTCCTGAATGTTAAAGAAAGGGATGACAATCCACAATAATCTGTTTGTTGAGGGATGTTAAATCCACACACAACCTCAACAAGCCAGATGTGTTCCTCACTAACACTATTAGGGAAATGACTGCTTCAAATAAACCCTCCTCTTGTTTCAGTAATAAACTAATATCCTTCCTGGCACTAAAGGATACATCTCTAAGCTTGTGTCTAACTGGAGAAACTTGAGCTTTAAGCTCAATCTAATGAGAGAACCCTTTGACAACCCCCAAATCCTTGCGCAATAACACCCCAGTACCTTGATATATATAGCCATACAATAAATGGGGATATCAGCTGATGGATCTAGTCTCAGCCCCAAGTTCTCTTGGCCCCTCCAACCTAAGACATATTGACAATTGTTAGCAACGTATATGTTCCATAAAATAGTGCATGAAGAAAATGAAATAGAAGCCACAAAATAATCCAAAATGTTAATGGTTGACTTCCATATGCATCAGCCTTGATATAATTGTCTTCCAAAATTCTATCTTTCCACTGCTTCTTGAAGAATGCATCAGAAATTAGCTGAAAAGGTGATCCGGAGTCCACCAACATCACCATTTTGACATCATCACACTCCACCACCAAAACCATATTTTCCTTTTCTTGTTCATTGTATAAGGAATCTGCTTTGTTCTCCGGATTGTTATTGACATTGCGTTGAGACTTGCAAAAATTAGACAAATGTCCCATCTTTCCACACTTAAAGCATTCCCTGGAGTCAGCTGCACAAATAGCTGTGTTAAAATGTGTAGCAGCACCACATCTCAAACATCTGGATCTGTTCACATTAGACCTGTTCACTTTGTAGGGTTTATTATTGTTAAACTTGTGCACAACATCAATTTCACTTGGACAATCCTTTTCGTCATTTAGAAAATTAAAAGGTCTGACAGATCTCTCTATTGCTTTAGCCACTTCAACAACTTTCATCAGAAACAGATTTTTATGTCTGAGCAACTGTTTTAGAATTTTCTTATTATGGGAATGCAGGATCATGAATATTCTGTTATGGTATATGGCCAAATTCACAAGTAATAAAGTCCATAGATGGTTCTGTCGGATAAACCAATTGCTTAGTACTTGACAATACTCGTCTGTAAGAACAAAATCTAATAGAATACTTATTAAACTTCTAATGGAACACACACCAACAGAGCTACTCATTAGTTCAAATGTAATTTTTACTCATTCGTAAATGGATGTCACATCTTATAAATTCAAAAAATGCATAACATATAAGTAAAGTGATTATGGTAAATAAAGGGACATTGAGTGACAATGTGGTATTGTGAGCGAGATACACAAGACATACAAATAATATATATACACTTCATTAATTAATAAGGAACTGTCCTTTCAGGTTTTCTCACATATTCTCAATCTCCCCATCATAAGCCATATATTTTGTGGGGGGAAGAAAACTGTTTGACATGAACTGAAAAACACATAGACGTTTCGACCCTGAAGTATGCACGAATAAACAAGCAATGGACAGCCTATATGGGGCAAACTGATTCCTGTGTAAATCAAGTGTGTATCACCCCTCAACAAACAGATTATTGTGGATTGTCATCCCCTTCTTTAGAATTCAGGAGCTGTTGACACAAGATACAGCTAGATGTTTCATCTCCTTATACCAAAATCAGTGTTTTATCAAATCGAGTTGGAAGAGGGATGTAGTCATTTAACAACATTTATCAAGCCTGATGGGGTATTTAGATATGTAAGTACGCCCTTTGGCTTCAGATGCATCTGTCTTCCAAAAGCTAATGTTTTCTCTGTTTAAAGGTATGGATGGCATTATGGTTTTTGTGGTCATGCCTACATATTTGTTGTTACAAGGGCACGTAATTAAATAAACAAGGTTTTCACTATTGCAATTTGTGAAGAACCTCTGTTCCCAAGGTTTCGCACTTCCTATATCAATAGATTTGGATTGTCTAGTTTTGTCACATACCCCACAGGATCCACAAGGGAAATGTCCCTGTACTTTAGGCAGGTTCCACAGGGTTGCGTCCAAATCCTGTCTCAAACTCAATGGTCGAGTATGGACCAACCTGTCTCTCAAGTTGGTACTTCTCTTCAGAGCAAACAGTGGTAAGGGTATCTTATCAGAACAGCTATTCAGAATGTGCCAATGTTTCCTAATGCTCTTCTGAATGTTATTGGTAAGAGCACTAAAAGTATGCACAAACGTAAGACGTCCCAAGGGAGATTTTTTGATTGACACTTCGATCAGTGCCTCCCTGTTGTTGTTTTTGGCTCATTATTTAGCTTGTCTGATCAAACTCTTTGGGTATTTCTTTTCCTCCAGTTGATATTTCAAATTCCATATTTCTCCAGAGTGGAGCAATTTCTCCGCATCCGCAAGAACTGCGCATAAGGCAGATTCTCCCGGAGCGAATTCGGATGTTGGCTATCGAAGCATAGCAACGAGTTGCGAGCCAGGGGTTTCCGATAAAGTTCACTTTGTACACCTCCTAGTGTGTGAAAAATGGTCAAATCAAGAAAAGCAAACTTCTCTTTGTCTGCCTCAGCTGTAAATCTCAGGAACTTGTTCCTGCTATTTAGTCAGTCTTTAGAACCACCTGCAGACTTTATTAACAATAACCAGGTTCTGAGGAACACAGGGCTACCCCATTGACTTTAACAAATTCACAAGCAGCTCCTAAAATGCAGAGTGCTGCAACATAATTTTCAATATGTTGCACAACTACAGTGAAGTGCAACATTAGTCTATCTAATGTTTCCTGAAATTCATCATGCTTCTCAACACCCCGTGGAGCAAGAACCTCAGGCAGATTGTGAAATATCTCCTTGCCTCAGAGCCTATGGCACTCAACTTCTTGTCATGCAGTAGGAAATTTATAAAATTGTTGAATAGACCAAGATAGTTACTCCACTTCATGGGTTGATCTCCAGGATTTCGAAATTAAGGTGAAGGAGGATTGCAACACTGCTGCATAATGAAATTGTAAAGAGCAATTTAAAATAATATTACTGATGTCCAACTGTCACCCGCTGCACCCTGAACCACAATCGCATTTCCCAGTGCTGCTTTTGTGATTTGCCACCCAACACTGAAGTCGCAGTCTCCATTCTCCTTCCTTAACTGCCATTTAAGAAGCACTCTCCTGCATCTTCCTCACTCCCTTGCACCTGACACACCCAACAAATTCAACACATATGTCCCCACTACACAGCACTCCTCCCAGTTGTGCATACTTCTCACAAACTCAACACTCACTCCTTCACTAAGCACAGCATCATATTATATGGTATCTGCTACATGACTGCTGTTAAATGTTCTTCCGTCATAAAACCTGGATAACTTCCCCATCATCCTGCCATCATTGCCACAGCAATCCCCCCAGATCCTAGATCACAAGACAGGACAAACAGGAGCAGAGGTGGAATAACTGTCATCTTCAAAGAATCCATTCAGTGCTTCACCATCTCAGAAAGCACCACCATCAACATGGAGCGCTTGCGCTTTAAACTCCCATAACCGCCAACTGCACCATAAGCAGCATGCTCACCTACCACTCTCTAGCCCCTTACCACTCGCCAACTTCAGAAGCACCTTTAAGACTTCATCGCCTCCTGATCCTCAACTCCAGTACCATCATCCTCCTTGGCAACTTCAACTACCACCTGGAGTATCTCACCAATCCCAACATGACCAACCTCCTCGAGAACCTGTCCAATGTCTGACTCACCCAACGAGTGGAAGTCCGAACACACGCACCTCCTGGACCAGGGCCGGACTGGTAATACCGGGCACCGTGCAACACTCCAGGAGCCCGGATGGGGTGAGGGGCGGTTTCTTTACAAGGGGACGGTTTTGTAACTGGGGCCGCCGATTTTAAAAAAATCAGCCCCCAGCAACAAAATCAGAAGGCCGTCCTGCTTCCAGTCCTGTGTCCGACGTCTGTACTGCTCTGCACAGTCAGGCCGCCCTGCCAAGGGCCTCTTGGAGCACTTCAAATTAGCCCCTCTTCTGACTGCCAATGCGCTTAGCCGGCAGATTGCATCAGGTTTGAGCTCAGTTTGCGTTTGGCAGTGCTACGTTTCACAATATACCACAGCAATAGCTGACGTCAGGCAGCGAGGCTCCAGTGTTATTGGCCAATCAGGGTAGGGGGACCAGCGTGAGCGGGCGCACATGGCATAGTTTAAAGTTGCCCCGCCGTCGTAATCATTTGGACCGGACCACGTATGGAGAGTGGTGCTCAGTCCAGTGCAGCCAATGCCGCTGCCGCGTGAGTGACCATGGGAAGTCATCGAGGCTGGCCCATACCATCAATGGTACTTGCAGCTGAGCTGATAGAGTAAGTCAAGACTAGCCCCATGTGTTGGCCTTTCACACAGCAAGGATTGAAGACGCTCAGGTTTACACCTACTCTGCCAACGCCCCCCCAGTCTCCCACCTACTGTCCCCAGCAACACCTCTGGATCCCCGTGACCCTTCCACTTCCCTCAATTTGGTTACCGTGAAAAGCCTCAGTCCACTTTCTGTGCCCTTGAAGCACGCTAAAATGCAGTGATGCCCCTTTCACAAGTCGGCCCCTCGACGCACACCCCAGAGGCCCGCCTGTGGGTTCTTATGCAGCCGCTTGGAGCACTGGCATAATCTACCTAATAGCACGACCCTGATCTTCACTTGAAAGGCTGTTTTAAATGAGAGAGGGGCCGGTAATGAGGGCTGATAGAGCCAGAAGTAAGTGACCGATGTGAATAGGGTGTGACTATGAAAAAAGCTGGAGGTGTCGTAAAGTGGGGGGAAAAACTACTGAGACTGGGTCAGAGGGAAGGGTAGTCAAGGTGATATAATTAATACAAGAGAACTCGGGGCAGCATACAGGCCTGTAGGGCTGAGGTGGAATCCCAAAGTGCTCCAAGAAATAGGCTAACCGCCTAATGAACACACTAAAGCTGTGTGGGGCCTGCGAGTACTAAAGCTGAAGTGTCTTGAGGGTGCCCATGCAAGGCATGTATATAAATTACCTGCTGTTTCCTGACAGCACCCATCTCCATTTGTGTGTGTTAGTTATTGTATGTCTATACTTTTATTATTAGTTTTAAATCCTTCAAGGTGGTGTGGGCATATTCTGTTCTCTCTAAGGGTCTGTCAGATAAGGATACTCTCAGGTGCGGCCCCCTCGGGAACAGATGATCTTACCCCAGCTCCCACTAACCAAGGTCAGAGCAGGGCCGGACTGAGAACTAAAACCGGCCCTGGCAAAGTGCTCGGCCAGCCCCCTGGGGGTGCAACCGATCTCTTTGCCGGGGCAGGTTGTCAGCCAATTTTGTTACAGAACCGACTTTGCAGCTATGCTGCAAAAACGGCCCTGTAACAAAAAACGGCCCCCAGGGCCCATAACCGGCCCCCACCCTTGCGGCTCACCGGGGGATTGCCCGGTGCCCGCAACGGCCATTCCGGGCCTGAGTCAGAGACTGTCTAGAATTTACTGTCTCTGCACTTCGTCTGGGGGAAAGGGGAAGGCAAAACAAGAGAGACACTGGCTCCTACTTCTGGAATTCAAATGGAGCTCTGAAAGATGAAACACAACATTATTCTCCCTAAACTTGGAACGCCTTCTATACTCTACAGCTCTCGCTCCCTACAACTACTCTTACCAGTGTTTCAGTAGAAGCTAGCACTCTCCATTGCTGTTTTGCCTATTATTGCAACTTATAACATCTAATCCACTGGAAGAACACTTGGCACAATTTGTGCTGATAGCTGTATAGGAGAGTATAACTGTGCAGGCAATAGTTCTTCTATATGTGGATTTTACAGTCTTCTAATAGCAAGTCTTTACGTTTTTTTAATTCAGTTTAGCGTCAACAGTTCTATTTCTTCAGTGACTGTAAAACTGTTCTCAGTCTCATTGCTATTCTATGATAACTCTTGCCTTCAAAAATTAATGTAGTCTCTCTCAGAAGCTCTCGTGGGTTCCAGATGCCAATGGGTAACAGCGAGTTTGAATATCACTCTGCACTTAGTCTGGGGGAAAGGGGAAGTGGAAGACAAAACAAGAGAGACACGCTTCTGGACACTGGCTCCTACTTCTGGAATTCAAATGGAGCTCTGAAAGATAAAACACAACATTATTCTCCCTAAACTTGGAACACCTTCTACACTCTACAGCTCTCGCTCCCTACAACTACTGTTACCAGTGTTTCAGTAGAAGCTAGCAACTCTCCATTGCTGTTTTGCCTATTATTGCAACTTATAATATCTAATCCACGGGAAGAACACTTGGCACAATTTGTTCTGATACCTGTATAGCAGAGTATAACTGTGCAGGCAATAGTTCTTCTATACGTGGATTTTACAGTCTTCTAATAGCTGTCTCTTGTTACTCATCCACAATGCTTCTACAGCAAGTCTTTAATTTTTTTAATTCAGTTTAGCTTCAACAGTACTATTTCTGCAGTGACTATAAAACTGTTCTCAGTCTCATTGCTATTCTCTGATAACTCTTGCCTTCAAGAATTAATGTAGTCTCTCTCAGAAGCTCTTGTGGGTTCCAGTTGCCAATGGGTAACAGCGAGTTTGAATATCACTCGAGAACTCCAAGCCTCTGGGTTACAGCAAGCCGACAATTAGGAAATAACTGAACACGCTTACTTGGTTATTCTGAGCTCTTCTCTTGACTGAAGAAGCTCTAGGATTCTGGGTCCCTCTAGTCCTCAAAGACAGAGAAAGCAGAATAACTTCACCTTGAACTCCAATGCTACGAATGCTGAGGAAAAAAGAATGACGTAAATTACATTTGTCCTAAAAACAACACTCGAGGTGTCTCATATTCTTACTTCCCTCAATATAGAATAGCGCCAGCCAGTACTAAGATTTTCTGTGAAAAGAAATGAATATTTTCACTGAGGGTGCTCACGGCATACACCTGTCAGGCTGAATCTACAGTTGAAGTGCGCTGCAAGCTAGTCACGCATGCGCATTACCAATACACTTCGACTTTTAAGAGGAACAACTAGACCGCGCACCACTACAGGAAGTGGGAGCGGCCCATTGTTCCTTCAATATGGCAGAACGCTGCAGTTCTAGTAGCACAATCCGAAGAGAGGAATTTCAGCTTGGATCTCATCGCTTCCACGGCGGACCTTTGAGCACAGGTAAGGTCACAGAGGCCTGTACAATTCCACATTTGCTCAGATAGGGGTTCCTGACAGGGTCTGTCATTGGGAAAAGGGTAAACACAAACCACAGCGCCATCAGTTGCTGTTTGCTTTTTGCACATTAATGTTTTATTTAGAATGAATATTTCCCATAACGATTATGATACACTTTTGTTGACTGTATTTATTTGTGAACTTTTTATAGTGCTGTGCTGGAAGCTAAAATGCATCTAAGCACTTTTCAATCCATTTCAGGAATGAAATCCTGGAAATTGGCAGACCATTGGTCTGCATACCTTTACAGCGCACCACTAACTGTAGCCACTATCATACAAGCTGTAATTGTCTGTATTTTCCGACCACTGCCATTTTTTTTATATTCCATTCTTTTGACACTACTAGAGCAGTGGGGGGTTGCTTGGTGCAATCGCAGTCTCATGCAGAGCCAGTTACAGATGGAATTTCCCAGCAGCACTAGTGCAGCAGTTTAAGATCTTTGACTTTCTGGTTGCTCACATATGTGCAATTTCTGATATTTATATGTTTCCCTCATGTTCGTTGCTTGATTTTTGCTCGCAAGAAAGTGTCACTCATAGTCATTGAATGTCACTCATAATTACACTGAATTTATTACATTGAAACACATAGCATTCTGAAACCTTGGCAGCTATGCACAGTGCAGTGTGCACTCCTGCCTCCGTTCTGCGGAAAAATAGCACAACTGCCATTGATGAGGTGACCTCTCACTCACGAATGGCAGTGGTGCTTTTTACCCGCACAGACAGACAGAGGTGGCCTCGCACACACCCTACTAAATTCAACCCAATACCAGTCCACCCAGCTACTGCACTGTGCCTGTGCAGGGACAGGGTGCCATGCTGCCGGTGCGCGCAGGCCGTGGCCCGCGGACACTTACTTTCAGCACCACACCCACTGTCTACCACCACCACCCTTCGTGACCAGGCAGGCACTGAGGCACCTGACCTGCCTTAATTGTACGCCTAATGACTGGATAACCTGGTGCTCTTTAAGGTCAATATCTACTATTTACCGTGCTTTAAAAGTAAATACAATTACATTTGTAATGAAAAATGTGCTGTAAAATGTACCATTTTGGTCTGTTTTTTTTCCAAAATTTTCTTGGGGAGAGAACCCCCCCAAACCTCCTGAGTAGTGGTCTGGTACGATGGCTGCGCTCGCTCACTACATGCCGGATGGGGGCTGCTCTGGCAAAATTTGTCAGGGCTGCTTTCGGTTCCCAGTCCAGCCTTCTCCTGGACCCCATCTTCCCCAGCTTCAGTGACATTGCAGTAGACAATCTAACACCAAAACATGGTCCTACCACCCACTCATCAACTTCAGCACACCCATTCCATTCTATCGCAAACACACAATCTTCAAACCTTCATGATGGGACTTGAACAAGATCTCAGAAGCATCCTGGTCTTCCGAACTCCTACCCCACTGGCCTCAACGCAAAAGCAACCTCCCCGAATCAATCTCTAAGTTCAGTGCCTGAATCACCACCTGCACAAATACCCTGCCTCCTTTAAAATCCAACGAAGCCATGAAAACTAGATAACAAGGAAGCTGGTATATAGAAGAGCTCAGGCTCACCAAACACCATTGCAAGCAACTAGAATGCAGATGGAGACTTTGACCTGATTTACATCTTGGCGGATGGATTACTCCGTCACAACGGTGATGGATCTCCCGTCCGCCAAAATATAAATCTTATTATATATGGGATTTATATTTCAGCGGACTGGATATCCATAACCGTTGTGATAGAGTAACCTGTCTGCTAAGATATAAATCAGGTTCAACGTCAGGATGACACTGACAAGTATACCTACAAATCAGCCCTCAGTTGCTACTATCAGCAAACTAAAGCCACCAAATGCTCCACGCTCACCAACTGCGTCATTGTTCTTTAGCAATATCACCAGCACCTAAGAAAACTTTGAGCCACAACCCAACCCTTCCACCCTTCTAGCTGTCCTGCCCATCTCAACCAACACCCACAGGACAACTCTGACTTCCTTGCCCACCATTACCACTCACGAAAAAGCAACGACCATGCAGTCCAGACATCCCAGATCACCCTTTACTCCCTGTCCTCATGATGTCTTAATGAAAGCATTAGACCGTATCAGTCTAGCCCTCACTCCAAACCTGAATGACTCAATCATCATAGCCACCTACCTGAATGCCTGGAAGCATGCCACCCACATTACTCTCCCTCTTCAAGAAACTCTCAGCAGATCCAAAGATCTTAGCCAACTACCGGCCTTGCTTCCTGTTCCTCTAAACAGCAATGGACATGGAAAAAATTATAAACAAACACCAATCCACCCACCTCGTTGACAACCACATCCTTTACACCACTCAATCTGGATTCTGACCCAACTACAGTACAGAGACCATACTCTTTGCCGCCCTCATCCTACGGGACTTTTCCACAGCTTTCAACACCCTCTCCTCCCCCATCCTTATCCAACACCTGCACAAAGCCAGCTGCCAAAGCTCAGCACGTCATTATATTTGCTTCTTCCTGACAGTCTGGACCCAGTGGCTCAACTTGTCCCTCTGCAGTTTGGACGCCGTCAACCTCAACTGCAGAGTTCCATAAGGATCCTCACTCAGCCCCACCCTGTTCAATGCCCACATTATCCTGGTCACCCATATCATCTATCCCCACGAAATCAACATCATAGCCTATGCTGATACCACCAAGCTCACATTCTCCCTCTTTATATATCCGATAAAACACCAAACACCCGGAGAGATTTCTTCGCACGTATATCCAAAGTCATTAGATAGACGGATACCAACTGCCTGAAACTCAATACAGACAAGACAGAAGTAGTAATCTTCCACAAAGATATCTCACTCTGAGACTCCACCTGGTGGCTGCTGGACTCTGGCCCACACCCCTGCCAGCAACCCATGTATAGAACCTCAGGATAGTTATCGACAACCAACTCACCATGTCTCCTGCTTGCACACACTCAAGATGCTCCAGGAGATCTTCAAGCGACATCTCACCAATACACACAGAACCATTACCAAAGGCCTCATCACCAGCAATTTGGACTATCATAACTCAATCTATTACAGATTCAACGCTGAACTGACCAGAAGACTCCAGACCATACAAAACTCAGCAGCCAGTCTCAGCCTCCATTCTCACAATAATATCACGCTAGATCTCAGAGAACTCCACTGGTTCTCAATCCACAAACAAGCACTCTTCAAACTACACACAAACTCATACAAAGCTTTACACAATATTGGCACCACATACCTCAACAACCGTATGCATTTCCACAAACCTACCAGACACCTCCGCTTTGCCAGACTCTTATTTGCACATACCCTATATACACAGGACCAGATCTTGTGGGGCGCATTCTCCTACCTCTCTTATAAAGCCATGAAAGAACCCCCCTGCACATCAGAGCCACCTCCTCAGTTCTGAAATCTGCATGAAACTGACGATCTGGTTCTTCACCTGACCCCATCCCTGTTTTGGCCCATGCAGTTCCTTCTTTTGGTGCCAGAATACCTTTCCAAGTGAGTCATGTGCTGTACAAATACGCATACTATAACATTAATTAAAATAACAACATAGTATAACATAACATATATGTCTTTTCACTACATCACAGTCTGAACAGTTTTCTCCAATCAGAAAAAAGGAAAGACAGAATGAGAGAAAGAACCAGGGTTGGACTGACCTATATAGCAATCTGGCAGTGCCCGAAGGGCTAGTCTCACAGATCAGTGTATGTTTTTTTATGCCTATGGGCCTGTTTTATGGTCGGATGGACTGATTTTTACTGTTGATTTCTTTGATATTATCACAAACCTTGTCTGCAGCAAGCTCAAATGCATGCAATCTCCCACACCCGACCAAACTGCATTGATTTACAAATGTGGGACACTGTTTTAGTTATTAATTTACTAATGGAGACACTTTTATTTTGGTTCCCGGGCCTATTATCTGACCCTGGAAAGAACGACGGATTGATCCTTCTAAGCACAATAAAATGACTGCTCTCAACAATCCACCCTCATAAGAGATGGATTTATATGCTCTAATGAAAGCCATGTGATATACAGTCGTACATTCCCCACAAAAACTTTCATGAGTAGGAAATTCAGTAGTAAGATCTGGGAAAGCACTGTTTTTGCACACGTTATCATGTTACCTGTGAGAAGCCCAAGTTAACATTACTTACCACGAATAGGGAGAATGAGCGTAATGTCTTTCATTAGCAGCGATAAAATTGGGTTACGTAGAAACAATGTTTACTGATATTTGTTTGCATAAATCTAATTACCTCTGCACAGAAGAGACTTCCTGCTGAGAGCTTCTGTCTCTGTAAGGCCCCTTGAGACTGTGGTGAACAGTAAAAGTTGTGCAGATGGAAGGATTCAGTACATCACCACCACAGTTACCTTCTTGTACAAGGTAAATAACCATGGTTAAGTGAAGTGGCATCATTCTATACATGGACTGTCCAGACAAAGCCTTTTGTGTTACTTAATGCATGGATCAAGTAAATGTTACACCTTGTTATGTGTTCCTCCACTCATGTGTTGATACAGCTATCAATCAGTGGACAGTTCTTCTGTCCTGACGAATTCCCCGAACTAGTTTGGGCCATCTAAAGTTTTCAGAAACATGTTGACAAAAATTGAGGGTCTACATGATGCAGTTCCTCAAGCACATTTCTTGCAACCATGTTGTTAAACCTGTCATCCTTAAAGTGGTCTTTCCCCAGACTTTTTAACTTTTATCTCCTATTTTTGCTGATTCTTTCTGTTGGCCTTAGGACTCTGAGCACTTTACCACTGACTTCCCTAAACATGATGACATTGGTGTATATCTGATTGGGATGTACGTTGTTACAATGCATGCTTTTACCACGCATGCTGTTACAACGCAAGTTTTACAACGCAAGCCTTTACAACGCATTGCTTTGGGGGGTGCTGGATAGTGAATAGTTTAATTTACTATTCCAACTCCAGTCCCCGTGGATAGTAGGGAAGGTGTTGGATAGTAAATTAAAACTATTCCCTATCCTAGAGCGCCCCCCAGTGCAATGCGTTGTAATGGTTTTCGTAGTAAAACCTGCATTGTAAAAGCACTGCGTGGTAAAAGTTGCGTGGTAAAGGATGTTTCCCTCTGATTGGCATAGTTGATGTATTGGTAAGTCCCTTATAAGGCGGTACACTATATATCACGGCTTCTACTTCAAATGCTACTAGTAGGCATGCAGCACTAATTGTGCCACCCACACAAAATGGTCTCAGGCCTGCCACTGCAGCACCTGTGTGCGCAGTTTACTGCCACTTCAACTTGGCATTCAAAACTACTTGCAAGACCTCAATCTCCCCTTTTATGTAAATGTGGGTGTACTTGTAAAGCGCACTGCGACTCCATGGAGTATCCTGGCGCTGAAGACCACTGGGGAACCCGTCCTGGTTTTCCCTGTGAGATGGTCCCTTTCTGGGTATCTCCAATGTGAAACCAGGAATCCCCGGCGTCTGTGGGGGGCCGTTGTAGAGATGAGGCAAGCTTGTAGTGACAAACAGCCTATTTTGTTTTTCACTACTATGAGGCCTACTACTCTCATAGGCTAGCATTCGGAATTCCTTAATAAACTTTTGAGCTGCAATTCCAGATCAGAGAAAAGTAGCTTTTTCATGTTTCATATGTTTGGAATGGTAATGATAAATTCTCCTTACTGATGAAGTTGGATTTAACATTACTGTTTTAGAAATGCCACTTTTAGAAAGTGGACCTTTTTCTACGCTTACTGCTCTTTGTGCCTAACAGCCTGTTTCCAATACACATGTGGGGTGAGTGACAGCTACACTTTGTGCATTCTCTCTAGTAAGCCACAACACAGGAAGGATAGGAGTGTCTGAGTACCCATCTACACTTCACTTGAATAGGCAGTGTCCTGTCTCCACACAAAGGGCTGATTACCCTCACAGATAGCCTGGCAGACAAGACTGGTTTGCAAAGGATACATGGCACTTCAGAGAGCTGCTTTGAAGACACCCCCCTCATATAGGGCACTTTTGGATATAAGTACTGGGTTTCTGACCCCCTTGCATCAGGCACTTCTGGATCTTGAACTGAAGCTCTGTCAGAAGGACTGCTGTGTTCTGTAAAGGACTCATCTCTGGACTGCATACTTGGGAGGCCTGCTTTTCTTTTGCCCTGCTGCCTGCGGCTCTGTGACTCTGCTGAAGGAAAGCAGGACACTGCCTTCCCTCCAAGTGATCTCCAATGGTTGGTGGCTTGCCTCTTGTTGTTTGAGACTCAGGGTAATCAAAGTCTCTACCCATGCTCCTGTGGCTAGCTTACTGGAAGTGGCCCAGATACTTGCAACACAGATTTCAAGCATCTCCGGTCTGCATGTAGCAGAACCGGTGTATCGACCCGGTTGCAGGAGTGAAATGCACACATCGCCTACGAACCAGCGCTTTGCCTCCAGAGATCGACGCATCGGACAGCATATCGCTGCTGCTGCAGCTTGGTGAGATTGACGCATCTCCTTGACTGTGTGGCAGAATCTGGCACATCGCTCAAAGCCTTTTGGCTCCGGCACCAGTCTTCCGAACTGACATATCGCCTTCATTGCATGGAGAAGATCAACACATCTCATTGTTTGTGACTAGGAAAGGTACTTTGTTCACCAGAGCCTGCGTGGGTCCTGTAGCCAGCTGGTGCTCCGTCACGGTCAGCCTGAACTTTGACTTTTGCTGATGTAAAGTAACCTTTTAAGCGCTACATGCGTCTAAGTGATTTACAAATTCCATACATTGGATTTTTGTCATTCTGGTCTTGTTTTGTTTATAATATAATAATCTATTTTTATAAACCTGTGTGGAGGTTATTTGTAGTACATTCCTTGTGCTACTGTGTGTGTGTGTGCGTGTGTGCACATATGTGTGTGTGTGTTGCACAAATACCTAACACATTGCCTCTTTAGTTTAGCCTGACTGCTCTGTGCCAAGCTACCAGAGGGTGAGCACAGGTAAACCTTTAGTGTGTATCTTACTTGCCAAGACTAGAGTGGTGGTACCTGCCTGGTCGCATACCTCAGCCAACCATGAATCCAATTTCTAACACATATGATAAGGAAAGATTAATATAGTTTACCAGGATAATTCCACTCTGTGAATAGTTCCCTTCGACTTTACCTGGTGCAAATTCATTATTCCTCTCAAAATTGTTTCAGGGGATACCCATTGTGTTTAATTGGCACAGTGGGGAGGGGCCAGATGATGAAGTATGTCAACCCGGTCAGTGAGGGCCTTCCTTGTTTTTAGAGAAGCCCCTTACATTTGGGTCTGGCTAGTCTGTTATCTGAACCTTAAATAAGAGGGGTTCCGGTACCCATTAATCTGTCATTCTTATTGCAGTGATACCTTTGAAAGGTGTAAACTTGGAGGATGTCCCAAACACTCCAGCTGAGAGGTTAAGTCATAGTTCTCTATGATGCCTTTTCTCCAGCTGTTCCACTTTGTGTCCATCTTCTTTAAAACACTTGCTCTTTTGCTCTTGTCTTATAAGGTTTATAGCAGCTCAACATTCTTGTTTAGGTCATTCACATTCTTTCTGATGCTGGGCAAAAACATTGACCCGCATATCTATTGAATGGTAAGTGGTATGCACTGGAGATTTATTGCTTGACTGTCGATGTGCCAAGTAATTAGGGATCCCTTTGAAAGACTATGAAGACTGTTAATTAATGGATGTGGGTTTTAAACTGTGTCTGTAATTTCAAGCCATCACCTGCTCTTGACTGTAGTTCTGATTCTCAGATCCTGAGTGGATCTGGGGCACAGACATTGCACCAGTCATGTGACTCAGTGACAAGATTGTGCCCAACTATGCAGTGTCTCTTATAAACTGACAACTAATAGAATGGAGGGCTGTTTTGTGGAAACTGATCCTAAATACTAGATAAATTGTAGGATAATAGGTTAAGCACCACAAAATGCATGCCTAGTAGGCGCTGACTAGGGCACCACTGGACTCTGCTGACTGGTCAACACTCCAAGGCTTCACTATTTAAGGTGATGCCAGTGGAGCTCAGATTTCTTCTTGCATGCGTGCGGGTGATACTGGTGCAATGTAGCCAGATAAGTAATTTGCCAATAAAGAGTTCTCTGCCTGGGCATGTTGTCCTGGAGGAGATCAAACTGAGAAGGTGACAAAAGTGTGGTAGGGCAATGATAAGTGATAATGGATATTGAGACGCAGACAGGGGGATCCGTTAGCATATCTATATTCAGGCATTGTACACCAATGAATGGTAGAATATAGTACTTAAGGGGTGTGAAGCATTTGTGTATTATTGATCTTCACTTTGCACCCTGAGTGTCTTTGTGCATAAATGGAGGTGATAGTCCAATTGATAGCTGTTAGAAAATTGGATCTCAAATTGGCTGGGGCTCGCACCCGGTCCAAGTGTGGATCACAATCCAGAATCAATGGCACCTCGGGGTTACTTGAAGGCGTGCTAGACCTGGGTAATTCCAAAGTTTCAGGCCGACCACGATGGAGAGCCGGCCAGCTACAGGACCAACGCAGGGACCGCTGAAACAGAACCTTGGAAGGAGCAAGGATCGGCGTCAAAGGCTCCATGTGTAGATTCCGATTCACGCAGGGGGGTCGATGCATCGAAGTCTTGCCTCACAGCCGGGTACTGCGTAATCGTCGAACCCCTTACAATGCAGGCGCTGCATCATTGTCAAGCCTCGCAGGGATGTCTTCAGCCCGGTGCTGCGTCAGCATCAAACATCACAGTCGGGACCCACATCATTGTTGAGCTGTGCACGGAAGTTCTCGTAACGGCACGGCATCGGAGAACACTGCGTCGATTCTGATTGGTGCAAAGTCGTCACTGCGTCTATTTTTCCCTCCCAACCTATCTCAGGAAGGCCCATCAGCCTGGTGATGGGCCATCAGGATGCAAATGTCACACACCAACCCCTAGTTTGACTGTCTAGGGGGAATGCACAAAACCCACCTGTCACTCAACCCAGATGTGTATTCAGAGACAGGCAGAGGCATAAAATGGTTAAAGTAAGAATATGCCAGCTTTCTAAAAGTGCCATTTTCGGACTCACATTTTAAAATCCGACTTCAGCATAGGTTGGGATTTTAAATTGTGAGTCCAGAGGCACCAAACTCCAAGTTTCTATTTTTTCCCAATTGGAAATTACACTTAAAAGATGTTTTAAGGCAATCTCAATGTTAACCTATGGTGGAGATGGGCCTAGCAGTAGTGAAAAACATATTTACCAGTTTTCCACTACCAGGTCATGTAAAACTCAAAAGCACATGTCCTACATTTTAAATACACTGGACTCTGCCCATAGGGTTGCCTAGGGCCTACCTTAGGGGTGACTGATATGTAATAAAATGGAAAGTTTGGGTCTGGCAAGTAGGTTGACTTGCCCAGTCGAAATGGCAGTTTAACCTGCACACACAGGCTCTGCAGTGGCAGTCCTGAGCTATGTTTAAAAGGTTATTGTAGTAGGTGGCACAATCAGCGCTGCTGGCCCACTAGAAGCATTTAATTAACAAGCTCTGGGTACATATTGTGCACTTTGCTAAGGACTTATAAGTAACTTAAATACGCTAATTGTGGTTAAACCAATGTTACCATGTTTAGAGTTCAGAGAATATGCACTTTGGCACTGGTCAGCATTGGTAATGTGCCCAGAATCCTCAAGCCAACAAAACAGGAGGTTAGAAGGCAATAAGTCAGGGGAGTATAGGAGATAAACAAAGGCCCCCTGAACTACAGTGGTTCAATTCCTAGGACAGGGAAAAACAAATATGTGTAATCAACAATTCCTAGGCAACCATAGATAAATACATATATACATGTGCGGAGGGTATAGCAAAAATCAAAAACAATAGGGTGTCTATAAGAATATATGGTGTATTTATTCTTCTTTTATAAAAATTCATGGCAAATTAAAAACATCAACATAATCATTTCATAATAAATCAATTTCAACAATATTCCTTATAATAAACATACAAGGTTACATCTATAAAAGATAAGTCAGGGGAGACCATGCCAAGTATGCTAGATCTAACAATAGCCATGATTTTACACTGAAAGCTATGCGTATCATTGAAGATCTTCTTATCAATGTTATTATTGTGTTTTACTGTTAAGCGCCCTCTGTAAAAAAACATGTGATAAGAATTCCATGTCAGACTATAGTATGCAGAAATATCATATGACAAAAACAGCATGTCCTAAATTGTTTACTGATGTAGAATTTCTGTTACTAACTCTAACAGGACATTATTTTTGTACAAAATATTTAGGATACAATATTGATGTCAGACGATATTCTAACGATGATTTTCTAGTGCCACACTGTTCTGGGCAGGTAACTGGCAGGTAAAGGGGGAACGTCCTGTGTCAGGCCTCATGCACCTCTAGTCTACAAAAAATGTGCCCAGGACATCCTAACAGAGTAGGTCAGCAGTGGTAATGTGCCCAGAATCCTCAAGCCAACAAAACAGGAGATTAAAAGGCAATAAGTCAGGGGAGTATAGGAGATAAACAAAGGCCCCCTGAACTACAGTGGTTCAATTCCTAGGACAGGGAAAAACAAATATGTGTAATCAACAATTCCTAGGCAATCATAGATAAATACATATATACATGTGCGGAGGGTATAGCAAAAATCAAAAACAATAAGGTGTCTATAAGAATATATATAGTGTATTTATTCTTTTATAAAAATTCATGGCAAATTAAAAACATCAAAATAATCATTTCATAATGAATCAATTTCAACAATATTCCTTATAATAAACATACAAGGTTACATCTATAAAAGATAAGTCAGGGGAGACCATGCCAAATATGCTAGATCTCACAATAGCCATGATTTTACACTGAAAGCTATGCGTATCATTGAAGATCTTCTTATCAATGTTATTATTGTGTTCTACCTGTTAAGTGGCCTCTGTAAAAAAACATGTGATAAGAATTCCATGTCAGACTATTGTATACAGAAATATCATATGACAAAAACAGCATGTCCTAAATTGTTTACTGATGTAGAATTTCTGTTACTAACTCTAACAGGACATTATTTTTGTACAAAATATTTAGGATACAATATTGATGTCAGACGATATTCTAACGATGATTTTCAAGTGCGTCACTGTTCTGGGCAGGTAACTGGCAGGTAAAGGGGGAACATCCTGTGTCAGGCCTCATGCACCTCTAGTCTACAAAAAATGTGTCCAGGACATCCTAACAGAGTAGGTACCATCTGCAACTTGAAGGTGAGGTTGCCCTGGTCTTTACATAAGGGTCTGAAGCTTGTCCACTCTCTGCCTTGTTCTCTTTTGTAGCAGGTCTTGTTCTCACTTGAAGCAGGTCTTGCAGTGTCAGACCCCCTCATTGAGCATTTCAGAGGTTTCTTTCAGAGGACAATCTTCTGCCATCAGATATGTCCACTACTTCACACATCTCCATTTAGGAGTGTAGAGGGAACATGGCAGCTGCTCTAGCTATAGCCCGCCTCCATCTTCAAACAGCGACGACCTTGTGTGGGAGGTCAGGGCCAAGTGAATTCAACCACTGTTTCTGGTCTTTGCTTTTCTGGCAGGAGTTCTCTGGAGCTTCAGTCTCAACCCTGCCTAATAGGTCACTGCCTTGAACTCAGGAATATTAGTATTGTTGTGCTTTTAAAGGGACATGCCAGAAATTCGAAGCTACTAGTGTATTCCTTTTAGTTTACTTTACTCTAGGTTTGAGACATGACAACAACACCCTGTCTGACTGTTGTTTCAATTACTGTCTTCGCCCTAAGCGTCTCCTGTGGTGAAGTAAACTCTTGTAGAACCCATTGATATTTGCGTTTTAGTTTGATAGCGAATATTGGTTTACAGGACATGTCGCCTACTGAATTCCTGTTGCTTGCTATCCCACCTTGTTGTTTATTGCAGCCCTATTAAACATAGTACATTAACGACCATGTCATGTTCTGTGCCTGTGCATCAGCGCAGAAACGAGCCACACATCTCTTTTTACAATATATCGCTCTGCTTACAGCAGATGTACAAATTCAGTAATTCTACGAATTAGGAGGGCGCGAGCTCCGAATGGCGCAGCTCAGAAACATGCAGCACCATCCACCGAGCAGTGCAGTCGCTGCAGTCGCAGCGCACGCGCTGACTCGTGGAGTTGCCATGTGCACAGCGTCGTTTCTTGAGAAACAGTCGCACGGCTCCATTGTGTATCTAGGAACAGATCCAGGGTAACGAAAAAATTCTTAGAAGAATCCTGCATAACAGTCCTCAAGGAATCTCTGCACAGAGCAATGGTGCTGCTTACCAAGTGATCCACTAGACTTCAGGTAGAAACCTATAGGAATCTGAAGTAAGTTGAAAGGACTCACTGACACATCGCTGGTAGGCTTCAGAGTAGGTTTATTGCAGCACAGAAGAATACAGGTCCATCACCCATCTGGCCATAGCTGTAACTGTCACAGCCTAGAACACAGTGAGGTATCAGGAGTAGAATCCACAGGAAATCTAGAAGGTTAGCATAGGAAAAGACCAAGCACTGTACAACATATCTCCCCTCCTTATGCAACAAAAAGGAAACAAGAGAATAAGAAAAATAAAAGAACAAAAACTATTAACGAATGTAATCATCTAAGTAAACGGGAGGGTGACGTAGGCGTGGACTTCTCAGGCTTAGGCCAACTGGGGTCAAGGAATCAGAAATGAGACCACCAACCTCCCTGAGGGAAGAAGAAGCAGAACCACCATCTTCACTGAGGGAAGAGGAAGCATCACCACTACTCACCTCCCCCGTACAGAGGGCAGAGGAACACCTTGAGTCATGGGGTCGCATTGAGAGGATAACATGTAGCCATTGCAGTTCCTCTCAGAACCCCCTTGAGAAGCAACTCCACGCTTTTGATAAAGTGCCACTCTCCTGTAATTCCATTTCTCCCCATTGTCTAAAAGTACAAAATGAGGAAAAGCTTTCTTGACACCAAAAGGACCTCTAAACTTTGTAAGTCCTTTGACACAACGACCAGGCTTAACTTTAACAAGGTCACCCGCTGAGATTGGCAAAGGAGCTACGTCAGGTGGAGAGGACTGGGCATCTAGGCTTCTCAACCAGGAAGGTGTTAACCTTGAAGTGGGAGGACGACCACGCATCAACTCGAAGGGAGACCGTTCCCCTTTCTTGTGAGAAGTTGAGCGATATGCCCAAACAAGTTCTTGCACTCGTTCAGCCGAAAAACAATCACTCGCCACAAACATCTGAATCACACCTTTCACCAACCGATTTATCCTTTCACACAAGCCGTTACTTTCTGGATTGTAAAGACACGTACGGTGATGTATGATCCCACACTCACGTACAAAGGAAACCATCTTTGCAGAAGTCAATTGAGTGCCGTTGTCAGTAATTAGTACCGAGGGAAATCCCTCATCTACAAAAACACTCTTTAGGAACTTAATGGTGGAATCGGTAGTAATCTCTCTCATAAAACGAACAGTCAACCATTTTGAAAAACAATCAATCACAACCACAGCAAAACGCTGCTCAGAGGGTAGTTCATTCATCGGCCCAATGAAGTCTAGGCAGATAGTGTGCCAAGGTAAATTCTTAAAAGAAATACTGCCTATGGAACTTGAGCCGACTACCTTCAGACGTTTCTCTCCTTCCTTACAAAAATTGCATTTAACAACACAATCGATGGCATCAGAATCTATTAGAGGCCACCAGAAGTTCTCCCTTACACGTCGTTGGGTGAGGGTCTGACCCAAATGGCCCTCGTGGGCTAACCTGAGTATTCTACCCCTCAATGAACTGGGAGGGACAAAACGATCACCCCTCATCAACACATTCTCACCAGACACAGACAACTCACTCAAAATCCTAAGAAAGGGCCTAACCGGAGGCTCGACTGTACTTTCCCTTCTTGATCCTTTAATAACAAGATCTACAACAGCTTTCAGCACAGTATCCTCCTCCATGCCCTTTGACCACTCCTCAGCTGAAAAGGAACCTTCCCCCAATACTAAAATATCTTGTAGGGAGGCAACTGCAGCATCGTCCTGCACACTATCCAAAGCCTCTTGTGTACTCTCCGAACGCACAGGAAGACGAGATAAACAATCCGCCTGGATATTTCTCCAACCGTGTACGAATTCTACCTCAAACTGATAGTCCTGTAAACGAGAAGCTAATCTGGCTAACCGGGGCGACCCTTTGCCCGTCCCTCCAGGAGCTAGAACATTGAGCAAAGGCTTGTGATCAGTGCGGAGGACAAATCGGGAACCCCACAAATATGTTCTAAAATAACTTGTGCTCCAAACAGCTGCAAGAGCTTCTCGCTCAATCACAGAATAGTTTGATTCTGACGTAGTCAATGGCCTAGATGCAAAAGCAACAGTCTTTTCCACGCCTTTATGCTTTTGAAGAAGAACAGCACCTAGACCAATCCCACTAGCGTCCACCATCAAGACAGAAGTAAGTTTAGTATCGAATGGGGTAAGTACATTAGCTGATTTGAGTTCAGATTTAATGTGACTGAAACAAGAATCCTGCTCATTAGACCACAGAAATTTTACTCCCTTTTTCAATAAACACCTTAGAGGAGCAGTTTTCGTTGAGAAATCTCTCACAAACTTAGAATAGAACTCGATTAGTCCCATAAAGGACCTGAGTTGTTCCTTGTCAACAGGAGGTGGCGCCAACTCAATAGCCTCCAACAAATTTCTCTTTGGTTTAACACCCTCAGCAGAGAGGCAGAAACCCAAATATTCCACTTCTTCAACCAGGAACACACACTTCTCTCGCCGCAAAGTGAGTGCAGCCTCAGCTACTCTACCTAATACACTTTGCAAGACACTATTGTGCTCATCCAACGAGTCCCCAAAAATCAGGATATCGTCCTGAAAATATATTACTTTGTCCAAACCCTTGAACACCTCAGACACCATGCGCTGGAAAACGCTGGCAGCTGAAATGAGGCCAAATGGTAAGCGAGTGAATTGAAACGTCCCTTCGCTGGTTATAAAGGCTGTCAAATGTTTTGAACTATCTTCGAGACGAATCTGGTGGTATGCATGCTTCAAATCTAACTTGCTGAAATACTTCGCTCCTTTAAGTGTGGAAATCAATTCACCAATGTTAGGTAGTGGAAAAACATCCGCCACAACACACTTGTTAAGAGAGCGAAGATCAACACAGAACCTAATCTTATTATCAGGTTTCCGCGAAATTACAACAGGGGAAATCCATGGGGAGACTTCTATGGGTTCTATGATTCCCTCTTGCAACATTTCTTCTAAGACTGACTTCACTTCATTCCGCAAAGCAAAGGGCACTTTCCTCGCTTTGTGTTGAATGGGAATACTTCCCTCTTTCAACAAGATCCTATGTGAATACCCCTGCAACTCCCCTAACTGTTCCCTGAAGACATGATTGAAACTAGCAAGTATATCATCCACTGTAAAATCATCAATAATTAAGATCGGTTCTTCGGCTCTTGGATTCACTACAATGTGTAAGTCATATTGATGTGAACGTCCTAAAATAGCAGGGCCGTCCACAGACACGTAAACTTTACCCCAAGTGGATCTGTTCTTAAAGACAATTTTTCCCTCAAAGTAACCAAGAAGATCAATTTTTTCGCCCTGGTAGCCAGAAGGAAAAATGTCACAAACCTCCAAGTTCCTATCACCCCACACAGTTCTTAACAAGGATGCAGGAATGATTGTCCACTTTGAACCGGTATCAACCATAAGATTGATAGTTTTGCTGTCAATCATGAAATCGGCCTTTGGAATCCGCTCTCTTTTCTCGACACAAGAACACACTGAATCACACAAAACTAGAATCTTGTTCACATCACGTTTCAATTCGCCAAATTCATCCACCACAGTCACTCTCGAGCCAGTCTTGTTCTTGCACATCTTCGCAAAGTGGCCTAACTTGCCACACCGCAAACACTCTTTGCTGTTTGCAAAACAAAACTTGGCATCGGACATATGTGAATAACTACCACATCTTGAACACATTTTCGATTGCGTTTTGCTAAAGGGCTGATGGGAAACATTTTTCTTTTGAAGCACATACCCTTTTTTTCTAACTATAGCGATAGCAGCCGCTTCGCTATCACTGTTATCGCTGTTAAATGCTTTACGAGAAACTTCAGCAATCTTTGAGTCAATACCACTTCTTTGCAGCTCCTTCATACACTTTTCACTCTCCTCAACCACTTTGGCCAGTTCTATTGCTACTTTTAATGTAGGATTCTTAGCTGCCCATAAGCGCTCCTGTATTTTGCGGTTATTAGCTTGCACAATAAGTTGATCTCTAATGAGTTCATCTGCCATTTGTCCAAAGTTACACTTCACCGACAATTCGCGCAGACGCACAACAAAATCATCAATACTCTCATCCTCGTGTTGTTTATTTTTGTAAAATTTGTATCTTTGTAGAACTAGATTCTCTTCCTTCCCAAATCTAGTCTCTAGCCTTGTGACAGCTTCCTTAAACCCGTCCGTAGATGATTGAGACCCAGAAGACAAAGCTTGAGGCAAAAATTTAAAAATGCGTTGCCCCTCTTTCCCCAAAGTTGTCATGAGAAGAGCCTTCTTTCTCTTGGGTGAAAAATCCTCTCCGTCCAATGCATCAATGTAATTATTGAACATCACAATCCAATCCTCCCAAGCAGTAGATGGATTCCCAGGTTCGCTAAGGAATTGCGGAGGAAGAGCTACATTGATTGACTGTGACATTGTGACTAAAATGTTAGAGATATATATATCTCAGAAGGATTTAAAACAAATAAAAAGTTGTTCTTGTGCACCCAAGCAAAATAGAAAGAAGAATGTTGTTTTAAATAGGCTATTGCAGGTAGTGAGTTTAGGTTTAGTATAAGAGAGTCTGTGAAACTGAATTGAGAACAGCGCGCTGGTTTAATACATTTCAAGAAATTGACATTGCCTTAAAACGATGTCAGGCGCGCACTGTAAGTATGTTTGTGGCTCACCTTAATGAGAAGTCAAATTCAATAGAGAACAACACCGCCGGCTTGTCCAGAATGCGAGTGTCAGGTTCAGTACACACAATGCCTGTGGACTTGTGCCAAGTATGCGCTCACAGCACGTATTGTTGTAATTGAAAGTGACACAGCTGGATGTCGGGTATCTTGAGACCCGATTCCGACGCAATGCCGAAGAGCTTTTCACAACAAAACAAATATGGCCGACAACGTCAAACGTCACGCAGGTCACACGTCTGACCTTACGCTGGTGACGTATAGCTGTCTTGCGCAGAGTAGAAGCTCACGGAGATGCGTCAGCAGTTTCCCTGGAAACTGATGTTCGTGAACTCACCGGAGCAGGGTTGTCAGGACAACCTTCGATGACGACAGCGCACAAAGCCAACGGCAAAAGGGAAAGCCGAGTTTAACTTAAAATGTTCATTTTTTCCATCGTGGAGGTGTCGCTTGGCGGAAAGTTGATTAATGGCAAACTTCCGCCATTAATTGCCGCGTGGGAGTTCTCTGGTGAGAGGGAGTACTGTTCTTCTGTAAATCCGACACCGCTGCAGCACTCGAGTCTAGATGATGGCCAGATATATCCGGAGTCCAAGTCGCCAAATGAAGTAAGTTGAAAGGACTCACTGACACATCGCTGGTAGGCTTCAGAGTAGGTTTATTGCAGCACAGAAGAATACAGGTCCATCACCCATCTGGCCATAGCTCTAACTGTCACAGCCTAGAACACAGTGAGGTATCAGGAGTAGAATCCACAGGAAATCTAGAAGGTTAGCATAGGAAAAGACCAAGCATTGTACAACAGAATCCAACAGGAAAGATAACAAAAAACAGTCCAGCTAATACTTCTTTTTACTTATGACTTATAGAATGACCTTTGCACTTCTCCTGCATATTGATTTAGTGGTACCTCTTGTTTACTGCCATTCAGATTTTTCCTGCAAGATGCTTTACTAAGTAAATGTGCCCAGAAGATGGATTTGTGGTTAAACTGAAGGCTGCATGTTCCTTTCTACACAGGGCCTACACAGACTTTCATGCTTCTGAGGTTGATACAATTGTGCTAGATTACATAAGCAAGCCAAAATATAACCCGCAATCTTTATGATAAATGAAATGCAGAGAAATAAGGGACAGCGATATTAGTTCATTTCATTCAGATCCACTGGCTTCCAGCTCATCCTACTTTTCTCGGCCCACCCCTGTTAACTTCCCCTGCCGCGGGCAAGCAGGTTTGACATCACTGGAAGGCTATGATAGCTGCATAGGTGGCTCCTGGTCATGATAGCCACTGGCTGATACATCTGCAGGCTCTTCGGCGACCATCCCTGGAGAGAGGCCTAATTGAGAGTGAAGACTAACCTTTACAGAGGATGATTAAGTGTGACAAGGGCAGGAGGTGAGCCAAGAGATCCTTTGCAAGGAACTAGGGAACGGAAATGTTTCCTCCTAATGAGACTGTTACAGGTTTCTCAATACTCAGCTAGGTTATAGTTGTCTTGCTTATAAGTTTCTCATTGCGAAGCGATTAGGGCCTCTTTGCATTTCTAGCAACACAGCAGAGAAGTGTATGGCTATCAGACTGCGGGGACCCAGCTTATTCCACTTGCTTGGAATTGGTTAAATTAGACATTTACCCATCGGAATGTGTGTAGCCACATCCTTGTGTTTTGATTGAATTTTTTGGGCACAGTTTATTTGATGTTCAGTCTGTCGGCGGGAATCATTGATGCTGTTAGGTGGGCACGCAGCAGTAATACAAAATAGGCCACTTTTCACTTATTTTATCTTTACATTCCGCCTGGTAATCTGTCTACTGTCTACACATTTGTCCATTTGAAGACTTAAGGCCAGATGTACAACTGTTTTTTGAAGTCGCAAAGGGGTTTTAGACACGTTTGCTACCACAAAAAACGTGTGGCCAATGTACCAACCCTTTTTTGCGAGACACTAATCAATTAGCGACTCGCAAAATAGGGTTAGCGACTCCAAAACCTATGTATGAATGTTTTGCGACTGCAATTGCGGTCGCAAAACACTTGCAGTTTACCATTCTTCTCAGAAGGGTGGTAAGGCACTCTCATTCAGGGATGGGTCCCCAGGGGACCCCTTCCCCTTTGGAAATGCATGCACAAATATTTTTAAGGGCACTCAGTGGTCCCAGGGACCACTGTCTGCTCTTGAAAAATCAAACTGAAAAGTTTCATTTTTATTCGGAAATGCATGCAGTTTTCCTTTAAGGCAAACGGGCTGCATTTAAAAAAAAAACTGCTTTATTAAAAAAGCAGTCACAGACCTAGTAGTCTGATGACCCCAGCAGGACACCATCCCCGGGAGGGCTAACCGTTCCCAATGGGGTCACTAATTGTGACATTCATGAGGCATGCAATTTACAACCCCATTGGGAATCGCAAACAGTGTCTCAGACACTGTTGTACATAGCATTTTGTGACTCGCAATTTGTCACAATTTGGGAGTCCCAAAATGCTATGGTCGTAAATCTGGCCCCAAATCTTTCCCAGAATCCCGTGGTGCTATTTTCGTAGTTGGAGTGCTGCCATCAATGTTGGGTTACCCAACTCACTTGAGTAGGAGATTGGGAAAGGTGTGGTATGCAGCTAGCTGGTGTGAATTTTGGAGCACAATGTCACACATATATTACTAAACCATCGTGTGGTAGCACACTGTTATTTACAGACAGCCCATTTTTCTTTAGAATGGATACTACATCTGTTGTAAACAAAATGGTGCTCATCACATACCAATATATTTGAAATATCACAAAATGATATAATGCAGTTTTTTAAAAAAAATACAATCCTATGTCAATCACACTTATGATGAATAGACCCCCCAAGGCCCCATACGTTTTCTCGAGACTTTGTTTTATCCAAAAAGTTTTTCTCTTCTTTCTTTATTTGATAGATGAAGTTTTCATTCAATAAAAATAAAATACACGATCATAGCCAACGCGGCGCGTTTCGTCTCCACGAGACTTCTTCAAGGCTTTGGTAGAAAAATCCTGTATTAATACTGTCTGATGAATCGTGCTCAAAGATACACCCAACAATGTGCTGAGCACCTTTTTGTTTATGGTACTAATTTTGGTTTTTCCAAAATATAAAGGGAGCCAGAGAGGTCAAGTTCCCAGTTAGCGCACTACCATTGCTCTGTCATATTGCTTAGAATACAAGTAAAACCAGTGCAGGTCTAGAGTGCCTTGACCTTTTTCGTTTTTGTGTCTATACTACATCTGCTGGTAACCCACAAATGGCCATGTAGGAAAATAGGTTTCAGCAAATAATTACCATATGCTCATCACAAAGTAAAATGCCTTGATTTGTTTTGATCCTATTACCAAGTTTGTTGTGATTACGCTTGAGAATTACAAAACAATCTTTCTTAACTCTGATATTTATTAATGTTTGTACAGTCCATTTGAAGGTATTTAACCCCTTCCATGCGGAGCTGTTTCCCCCGCTGTGCTGGGGGGGCGCGCACAGCGCCCCCATGCTCATGACGAGGTCAGCTCCTCATGAGCTACAGCGCTCCGGTGTTCATGACGAGCTGAGCTCGTCATGGCCACACCCGTTCCAATGGAACGCTCAGCACTGCAGGGGAATCAGCCCAGCATGCGAGCGTTTCACGGAACGGGCGCGGTCATGACGAGCTCAGCTCGTCATGAGCACCGGAGCGCCGAAGCTCATGACGAGCTGAACTCGTCATGAGCACTGAAGGGGTTAAATGCTGTTTTAGATATTTTTACATGCTACGGCTTTCAATTTCATGCTTCATGTACTCTAGCAACATTGCACATCATTCTTTCTACAAAATTCTTTCACTTTGTATTTAGAGAATGAAAAGTAAACATCTTTCTCCATGTTAAATGCATAAGCAGCAATTTTCCCAAGGTATTTGACCTCTGTCTTTAAATAAAGAGAAAATGTGGCAAGATAAAGACAATATTTAAAGGCATCTTTATTGCTCATTGGCCTTCTGAACTCCAGCATAGTAATTTCTGGGGGTTCACTAGCATCTCCAACACCACTATTTCCAGTGCCTATGCCAGAATCACAGAGCATGAGTTTAGGCCTGCCATCCTTAGGGTGATCTTCACCCAACTTTTTGCCTGCTTTCCTCCACTTGCTGTATCCTTTTGTTGGCCATAGGCCTCTGAGCACTTTAACACTGCTAACCAGTGCTAAGGTGCATGTGCTTCTCCCCCAAAACATGATGACATTGGTATATATCTGATTTGCATATCTAGGTTAACTGTAAGCCCCTTGTAAAGTGGTATACCATATACCCAGGGCAGTTAATCTAAATGCTAACAGTGAACATGCAACACTGATTTTGCCACTCACACAGGTAGCTTTTCAAACCTGTCTCAGGCCTGCCATTGCAGGGCCTGTGTGTGCAGTTTACTGCCACTTTGCCTTGGCCTTTAAAACAACTTAAACACTTTGAACGTCCCTTTTATTACACACAAGTCACCCTTAAGGTTGGACCTAGGTCGCCCTTAGGGCAGGGTGCTATGTAACTAAAAGCAAGGACATGTACTTTCAGGTTTTACATGTCCTGGTTGTGATAAATAGCTAAATTAGTTTTTCACTACTGTGAGACCTACTCCTGTCGTAGGCTGGCATTGGGAATTCCTTAAAACACTTTTAATCTGTAATTCCTGATTAGAAAATGGTAGCAAAATCATGTTTCATATCTTTGGAATAGTAATGATAAATTCTCTTAAGCGGTAAAGATGGATTTAACATTACTATTTTTGAAATGCCACTTTTAGAAAGTGGACATTTTTCTGCTCTTACAACCTGTCTCCAATACAACTCTGGGCTGGGTGACAGCTACACTATGTGCATTCCCTCTTGACAGCCACAAACACAGAAAGGGTGGGTGTGACATAGGATTCTGATAGCCTTCCTGGGCTGGAAGTGGGAGAAGGAGCTGGCAGATATCTGAATATACTGTGTCCTTTCCCCACACAAAGGACCGATTACCCCCCACAGATAGCCTGGCAGACAGGGCTAGGATGAAAGGGGACCTGTGCACTGCAAGGAGCTGCTTTGAAGTCACCCCCACTTCAAATGCACATTTGGGTATTAGTACTGGACCTCTGACCTTATCAAATCAGTATACTACTGGACCTGGGACAAACTCTGCCAGGAGTAAGGACTGTTGTTGTACATGGATCGCCACTCTGCTTGACTGACTGTGAAAAGGAACTGCTTCACTGCGGTGCTGAGCTGCCCCTGCTGCCTGCTGATGCCTGCCCTGCTGAGGTAAATGACTGAACCCATCTCAATTGAACCCAGAGTGACTCCAAAGACTTGCTGGCTTGCCTCCAGTTTTCGCAAGTCTCAGGGTCACAAAAGACTTCCTACAATTCTGCTGGTGCTGCTGGACTCTGCCATCTGTGAGTCCTACCCTTGACAGAGGTGCCTTCTCTAGACCTGGGCCTCAGAAGTGGGTTTTTGCAGAATTTTCTACATCGGTGTCGATGCAACAGTGACTTTGCACCAATCAGAACCAACGCATCGACCTTTAATGCCGACACAGTGGCAGCCCGACGACAGTAGATGTACAGCTGGCGCGGCTCAATGACAACGATCTGCGTACCTTGACAACGACTCAGTGCCTGCATCATACAAAGCATTTATCGACGTAGCTCCATCAATGGCGCGGATCAGTGATGATGCTTGCCTTCATACACGGATCGACGACTACGCAGCATATCCTCGACTCCTCGCCTCGAGTCTTCGACATCGCCTCTTTTGCTCCATCCTAGGTACTTTGTCAGAGGAGCCTGTCTGTGTCCTATAGCCGGTCTTCACTCCATCGTAGTCAGCCTAAACTTTGGATCTACCCCAGTCTAGCGTGACCTCAAGAAACCTTTTAGCCTTATTGACTTCTGAACACGGTTTTTTGGTTTGTTTTAAAAAAAAAATCACAACTCCAGTTCTAGTTCTAGGATCTTTGTCATTTTGGTCTTTTTTACTCAGATAATATTATGTAAACACTAGTACACCAACGGCAAACACTTGAAACCGCATCTTCCAAAAATCCTTAAATCAAGATTTGATACACTTCATTTACAGTACCAGCCGTTGCGTTGGGCTTTTTATAAATATTACAAATAGCGGCTTAATCATATTTCTAGCTGGTCACAATCCAGAGGTAGCGGAATTAATATTTAACATTGCTTCCCAGTATTTGTCTGTGGGCCAGCCAGCTTTGTAACAGTGAAAATAGCTTTTGGGTACTAGTCACTGTAAGGATATGTTAAGATTGCATTTCTTACTTTTAAATACTATCCACCATGCTACAAGGCCTATGTAGGGGTGATTTATTAATATTTAAAAAAGAAGGTGTTGTCCTATCAAAAAGGGTTTATTTTGCCAAGTCAGGCTGCAAGCTTTAGACTGAGCTGCCAGGCTACTGTGGTAGGCCTTGAGTCACGTTTACCTGGTCACACTAGTGGACTGCACAGTAGTGCTGTAGTCCATAGGTGACATTTAATTTTCCATGCCATGGCTGTATTTTAGACATGATATACTATGGCCTTATAAGAAAGTTAAATATACCAATTTGAAGTTAGCAAATATTTATATGATTAAGGTGTCACAGTATAAGCACTGGGACCTGGTTCACAATGTCCTACTGCACAAAGCAAAAAAAAAAAAAACAGTAGCAGCAGTCAACAAAAATGGGGGTGACACCACAAAAAGTGGGGCTTTCTCACAAGCACCCTAACAGCTGCCAATCTGCACTTGTAAACATTCTAAAACTATTTCGGCACACTTCCTAAAATTCAAAGGGTTACATATGGATTTCACTAATCTCCTTCAGATGCCATCCAAGCCATGAATGGTACATAACATCTGTGGCAGTCATTCCACATGAGCTAAAAAGATAGGGAACATTAGGAGCCCCTAGTTGCTTAAAAACAGTCCTAAAGCCAAAATAAGCAGAAGCAAAGTCTACACAATTTCCTGCTCAGATGGATAGACAATGGGGGATGTAGATATTTCTGCTCTTGATTAAGAATATATGAGGAGATTCTCAGTCATGCATTTTTTCCTTTTCCACCAATGTGCAGTCTTCATGAAAAGAAATTATATGCATCTTATTTTCACATAATTTATCATATACAGCATAATTTCTAGATTTTGGCAAAAAAACGCCTTGTTTTGAGCTCAAACTGATCAAAAACTGAACATGAGGTACCATGCAGTGGCAGACCCTTTGCGAAGGATAACTGGCTACCTTTCTGTCATAACAAAACTATGGGCCACAGAGAAAGGGGCCTTACCATGTACCGTAAGGGCTGAGAGGTAAATTTCATGTGGAAGTACGTCCTCCCATGTTTTAACACGATTTCACACAAAGTATCCCACGGTCTTAATACCAACCCTAGTGATTCAGATATGGGCAGACCCTGTTTGAAGCAGTCAGATGTTACCCACTAGGGAGTGATGAAGAAGGAAAGTCCTTTTGTTTTTATTTACCCTCACATACATTAGTGGTGTCATGCTTCATCATTGGGTCACCCTGACGCCTTCAAGTCAATCCGGCTTGACCGTTTTCCAGGAAGCTCTTAGTAAGATGTGGCCAGGGGGAGTTAAAGATTAAAAACCCACAGACAGATACCGGTTTCCCTTTATTGGTGGATCTGTGAGGGATATTAAAATACAAAAAGGGGGTCACATGGATTTTTATGGTCCTATGACCCTAATGCCAACATGTTTCAGTCCTACGATGGCCAATTGGTTTGGGACTTTCTTCAGGGCGAGAAGAGAAATCTCCTCCCTGGGTGTGGAAGGAAAGGGAAACCCTATCCTGTTTTAAAATTAAGGGCAGATAGCTTCTCCTTAAAATGAGACAAGAGATTATAGTATCTTTGTTTGATTCCTTTACTACATCTGCAAGTAAAAGAAAATAGGAGATCATAGCGTAACACTTTTGGCATGAACTCCTTGCTTCCCATTTGTGATGTGCAAAAATAACACCCATGCTTACATTCTTGTAGGGTGTGTGAATGACGTCACTCAACATGCCAATGCGTATTCCTTACGTTATAAGACTACCACACGCAACTTAGTTGTATACATATATAGTGATGTGGCGAGAGATTTCGCATTCTATAATAATTCACACTTCTGTGAGTGTATAGACACTTGCCAGAAACAAGTTTATTGTCTCTCTCATCAAACTTAACCGTAGCGCTATCGGTTGTCATACTTTTCACATACAAGCATAATGTGTATCATACTCTCCCTTAACCCTCTTTGGGAGAGAAAACGATTCACTGGGAACTCTGGTATGGGTGGGGAGCCCTTTAGTCAAACTCTACATGACCTTTCTGTCATGGAACAGGGAAACCCAGGCAGCCTAATCTCATGAGGGCTAGAAATGATGGAAGACATGTCAATGGAAATTCACGCAAATAGGAACACTGGACTACCAATTGCATGAGCCATCATTTACTCACTTCATGCGATCAAGATCACACCTGGGTTCACGAAGGCAGAGCTCTATTTAAGGCCAATCGTGGCTCATGGTCTTTGCCAGGAAATGTGGTGCTAGCTGCATTACCTCTCTGTACACGTTACAGTCGGCACTCATATCAATCCTTCACGTTTATTTTTTTTCTGTTTTGGTTCAAGCTGCTCCTTGTTAGTTCCTTGCTGGTTCCCTTTGCCTTACCTCCTCCTCCTCTTACTCGTGTGCCTTGCCTTCTTGTTTGTTCTGTTGTTCTATTCAGTGTAATTGCAGTAGCATTCTAGAGAGGACAACTGCATTCCAGTTCAGTCCAAATCTCAAACCTGTAAACCCTGTAAACAGCTATATGACAGAATACCGCTGACAAAGATATCTATAACACAAATATCGCTAAAATAAATACTTTTGCTAACCGAAAAAATTGATAGACAAAACGTTAACTTTTTAAATACATAAAAATAAATAAAATATTGAAAACAAAAACATTGTTAACAATATAGCTTATAACTAAAAATAATACAATACTACTACAAATGATATTTAATATCCCATACAACCTGATAAAAATCACTAAAACATGTAACATCAAAACTATATTCTAGAGATACACTTACTTAACAAACAAATCACATAAACCTTAATACAACCTAGAATAAATTACAATACACTAAAATGATTACAAATATTACAATATTTAAAAATATACAAATTAAAAGAATAACAATAATTAATCATCAGTAAAAGCATATCACTAGAATAATATTTAAAAATAAGCATGCACACATATATATATATATATATATATATATATATATATATATATATATATACACATACATATATGTGTGTACATATCACTAAATAACCTTCATTAGCATCCATCAAATAAGGAATGATAAAAATCTAAAGTCACACTAACTAACCAATAATATTCACTTTTAATCAAAATAACCAATAGAACACTTTACCAAATTAACGCACAAAAACAGCTATATTTTGGGGCGTGGCTTGGCCGGCAGCGATGGCGGCTGTGTTTTAGGCTCGCTCCAGCCAGCCCTGCAAATATCCTACCTTTTATCCTGCCCCGAGTGCTGAATTTCATCACCAGGCGGTCGGAGACCCATCGTTTCCTGCTGACACCCCCTGGGATCGCGGGGGTTCCCGGAGCGTTGGTGGACGAACCGAGGCGCGGGAGCGACCTAGTGCTCCCCTGGGAGGCCGGAGCTGGTGCCTCGATTTCTGTACCTGGCCGGTGCCGTGAATCTCGGGCCGGCAGCGGGGTGCTGGATTGTCGATCCGCGCGGCGCCCCTTCACATTCCTTGGCCGGAGGGGGGCTGTGCTTGCCGGGAGTGCACGGCGGATGGCTGCGCTCCCTGAAACTGCTGCTGGGCCGGCTGGGAGGTGCCAGGAGAACGGGCGCAAGCGGTTGGCCGGCCCCTGGAGGGACAGCGGCCATCTTGAGTGCCCCAGACGGATGGTGGTGTCTGCGGCGGCTCACCTACTGGAACTGGCTGATTGTGGTGAGCGTGGTGGACAGTCCTACACGGCTCAGTGGTGGGGGCCCTTGACTTAATGGGCCTGGGGTGACACCCGGAAGGAGCGGACAGTGCTGCCTGTGGGGCCCGGGCGGACGGCGGCAATCTTCTTGCACACTGGACAGTTCGTCGTGCCCTTAAGGGTGCCAAGAGGTCAGCCACACGGGGTTCTTCTGGGACCGAAGTGGACATTTCTTCCCCCCTCCCACCTGTCGGGCAGTGAGGTGAACCTCCCCTTCCACGGTTGGTGGAGTTGGGAGATTTGGGGTGCTATTATCCGGTGACCCTAAGAGGCCTGCTGGGACGCCTGGCTGGAGTCCGGGGTGCAGAAATTCAAAGCACTATACCTGGCTCACGGTGGTGAGTTGGCGGCTGAGGGGTGTGGGGCTGTGGACAAGGGGGTGAGGGTGCCTGCCCCTTCCCTCCCCACCCCCATATATCATCTGGATCTCCCGTGGAGCTGTGGTGGCCCTGACTCTGGGGTACTCAGCGGCCTAATCGAGCCGCGGTGACTGGGAGCGGCGGCTGCCGCGGAACTGGTGCGGCTGTGGGTGCGATCTGATCCTGGAGTGGGCCGAGGGCTGCAATCCGGAGGCTTTTGGGAGTGCGTCGGTGGTCGATACGGGCCACAGTGCACGGACTGGAGTAGGGTCCCTTGCTGGAGGAAGAGATTTGGCCTGCGGCCTACCCTATTGGCCCACCTGACGGGCATCGGAGAGCGGAACCCTATCGCCCACTATATCCTGTTCGGTCACAATGACTCGGGATCGCACCCGTGGCGGTCATTCTAAACAAGGGACTCTGGATACGTTTACGGAGGCAGGCCAGCTGGCAGGTGGTGGGGGGCCGCAGAACACGGTGCCTCACAATGCGGCTCTGCTGGCGGCCATAACACAGTCAAGGGACATGCTGGACGCCAAGATTGGGGCCGTTGGATCCGACGTTATTCTGCTCCATCAAGATCTGAGGAATGCGGTGGAGAGGATCACTGGCACGGAGACTCGCATTTCCGAGGTGGAAGATGATCTGTCAGTGCTCAAAATGGTTGCAGCCATGGAAAAGACTCAAAAGGGCCTCGCCATGGGGATTGAGGATGCAAAAGGGCGTGCTCGGAGGAACAACCTACGCATCGTGGGATTTCCGGAGGGCTGTGAAGGCGACAACACGGAGCGCTTTTTGGCCCAGTGGCTGGAGAGCTGGCTCCCCCCGGACACTCTTTCTCGCTGCTTCGTGGTGGAGCGGGCCCACCGAGCTCTGGTGCGGAAGCCCCCTGTTGGAATGCGCCCGCGGCCCATCATTTCTAAATTCCCAAACTATGCTGACCAGGATACCATCTTGCAGCAGGCTAGAGTGAAGGACTCTCTAACACATGACAATGCCACCATCCTTATCTTCCCAGATTACACGTGGCTGGTACAGCAGCAGTGCCAATCCTTCCTCGCGGCTAAGGCTTGTCTTCGGGCCTCAACATCCAGTATGTCCTGCTGTACCCGGCGCGGCTGCGAGTCGTTTACAAGTCCCGCACGCTGTTCTTTGATTCCCCCGAGGAAGCCTTCCAGTGGACAGATGAGACAGTGAAACTTTGTGTCACCACGGCCCAGGGGGGGAATCGGACTCCTCATCGAGTGGAGTGGCCTGCGGGGGCCTCCGGAGTCAGCGGCCCCGCCGCAGGGGATCGCATTCTGGTCGCAGCTCGCGGTCGGGCTCAGCGCTATGCCAGGGATGTCCGGCGCTGGACCAGCAGCAACAGGAAGTGTCCTGAAGTGTTGAACTTTCGTCCGGAACCGTGAGGATGAACATTATGGACGCTCAGGTGCTCAGGTATTGGGGCTGGGAGCGTATTTGGGGCTGCACCTGTCAGAGGAGGCTGCAGTTTCTCGGGAGCCAACCTTACTCCTGTGTGGGATCGTATGCGCAAGGATATAAAGGTGGGGTCCCATATGCTGTTGACGATATATGGCAGATGGGCCATCTTTAAGATGGTAGCGCTCCCTCACATCGTGTATCAGCTACAAAATCATCCATATCGGATTACGCCGCGCTGGTTCCAGCAAGTCAACTCGGCACTGAGTAGGTTCTTGTGGGAGGGGGGGATTGCGCGCTTGGCCTTGCGGACCTGTTTCCATTCTACGTATACCGGGGGATTGGCCACATCTGACGTGCTCTCTTATTACCAGGCTGCACATCTGCTGGTCTTGAATGACTGGTTGTACGGAGACTGGGGCGACCGTGCATATGTGGTTGAACGATTCCTCATGGGCTGCTGAACTCCGCAGCGCTTTGGCGGTGCCTTCCCTCTGCCACGCAAGTGGTGTTTTACGTCTGGAGGCAAGCGCTGCGTAGAATGGGATGGTGGAACGTGCTCACTCAGGAAACCCCTCTTTGGCATAATGGTAGCCTGCCCCACCTGGCCACGCTTTTGGCTTCCGGGGATGGGATGCGATAGGTATTTCCTCGTTGGGGGATGTGATGACTGGATGTTCCCTGAAATCATTTCAGAACTTGCAGGACGAGTTTGGGATGCCCCGCTCCCAGTTTTTTAAAATATCTTCAATTTTGACATGCTCTAACGCCCTACTTGACTACTCTAGAGCAGCTCCCCGACTTTAGTCCGTTAGAGGCCAAACTGTTCATGGGCGAGTTGCCAGACAAGAAAATCTCCCGAATCTATCAGACACTGGTCCATCACTGCTCCTCCGATCTCCTTAAACTTAAGATTGCGTGGGAGGAGGATGTTGGGGACTTAGAGGAGGAGCACTGGAATGAAGCCCTGGCAAGCCAGCGGGCAGCTGCAATTTCAACTCACCTGGGCCTGATCCAATTTAAATATCTACATCGCACATATTTCACACGGCAGTGCCTATGGCGGGCGGGTATGGTGGGCTCCCCGGACTGTCTTCGGTGCGGCTTGGAGGTGGGCACGCTCCTGCATACTACATGGGGTTGTTCAGCACTGCAGAGGTTCTGGGATGGGGTTTTTCGGTGCCTATCGGAGGTGTTGGCCTGGGTGCTTCCTCGGGACCCCAAACTAGCGTTGTTGCATGGTATGGAGGGCATTGGGGGCAATAGGTATAAGCGCCATTTGTTGCTTCTGGGCCTTACATTAGCCAAACGAGACATTGCCAAAGCCTGGAAGGCGCCCCAAGCCCCGCCTTTGGCAGCCTAGAGGAACGGCATGGACTTCTGCATGGGGCTGGAGCAACCCATATTTCTGGCCAGGGGATGCCCTGGCAAGCACTTTAAAATCTGGAAGAGGTGGGCCGACTACCGGGGGCTGGACTTGGACCATCCCCCTGACAGACCGGCCCTCCCGGTCTGTCAGCTGGTCTTTTGTACAAATGTTTCTCCTCTATTTTAGCAGAAGCACAACTGGGGGGGAGGGGCAGTGGGGGGATAGTGTTTCCTGTAAAAGTCTGCCTATGATATTTTTGCTCTGCTAATGTTTGCAGCAGTCTCTGGGGTTCGGAGCTATGCATCATATGTGCCTTCAGACAAATAAAATCTGTTTAAAAAAAAAACAGCTATACTTTGCATCAAAAATGCTAGAACTAGAAGAACATGAAACGCTGCTCGGTTTCTTGAAGAAAACCCACGCTCAAGTCTTCACAAACCAACTACAAGTCTCTAAGTAACTAAAATAATCTCATTGGCTGCAATATTGCTTACAAACATTGGTTGCACATTAATTTAAAATAACAATTTAGGCCTGCCTTTTCATTTAAATCTCCAAACTGTAGCTTTCCCATCAACATAGCAAAAGAAAAAGCCATCCAGCAGATCAAAAACGCCTTCTTCATAAACGTGAACCTCTACAAACACATAATATAAGTAAGTAAAAGTGATAGAAACTATCCTCCAAACCAGTCCCTAAAACGTAAAACTAATATGAATCCGGAACAAATCCCCAAACTAAATTAACAATACTTTATACTCAACATTAAACAAGCACTTTTTACATAAATGGAAAGATGACCAACCTGACCGGAGTTTCAACTGAATTAAACAGAAACCCAAAAAAATAACCAACACATTAAAAAGACACCAAATATATAAGTATAAAATGTAGTAAATAAAAATGCATTTTCAATGTTAGTAATAAATGGAATAAAATGTTTAACAAAAAGTAATCAATATATACTTCTACCATTTCCAAATAAATAGGCATCAAGACCCACATATTTCATCTCGCAAAAAGGTAAATAATTACTATCTCCCATGACATGCACATATAAGAAAGAAAGCATAAGGAATGAAAATGTTAACTGGAAATGTGCCAGATATTATGCTAATGCTTATTACAGGAGGTCCACAACTAAAAATTACATTGTGAATAATGTTAGAAAACACACTGACCCACCAAATGTAACAAAAGTTGAAGTAAGGCATGTTCTCCACAATCTTGGGGAAGAAAGCACTAGCATTCAGGAAGCCAAAGGCACTATTTAAAAAATATACTATCTAAACATTACAAGTCAACTACCAGCAATCCCCAATCTTTTAAAATATATATATATATATATTGAGCAGAAGGAAACATAAATACATTGCGCAGTAGTTAAAAGTGAGACAAGAAGAAAGAAGAGAGAACCTATTCCAATTCATTTCAATCTGATCCAAATCGATTAGCCATGATGCATATATAAATTCTCATTATTGGTCTGGGACAGTACAAAGTACAATCCGAAACAAATACGATTACAATCGTTTGAAAAACATGTGTAATTAGCAATTTGAATATAAATGTACTCAAAAATAACGATTGCTAAACACGCTTACTCATGGTGCAAAGTGCGATACTAAGGTAAAACCAGGTTTGAAACGTCTGTTGTGTTCCATAAATATAAACTAATATCTCTTTAGAAAAACATGTGTATATAGCAATTAAAGTACAAACGGGCTGCTCCAAAATACGGATGAATAAGCAAGTTAACCTTACATTGTTTTTCCTTCCCTTCCTGCCCTTCCTACCTTTCCCCTTCTCTTCAATCCTTATCCCCTTCTCGTCATACTACACAACATATTTTGGATTAACAAGTATTTTCTCCATAAAATACGTTAATTCTTGACGATTAGTGTCTTATGATTAGAGTGCATTAGCCTACAGAAACTACACAATGGAGTGCATAGCTAAGATACAATGATAACGATTAGTGCCTTGTGAATAAAGTGTATTAGTGTACAGAAACTGTGCATTGGAGGGCAGAGTTAAGATACAACCTGATTCGGAATTCTTGAATATAGCGCTACCCACTAATTCTCAAGCCTCTTATGGAATATGTTTCCCATTAGTGGTCTAAGCTAGGGGCCCAATTAGCCATGTTTATGAAGGGAACCATATAGCATTTTAACCCAAATTGGGATCTTCTCGGAAATATTGCTAAATAGCATTAAATCTTTTAAGTCCCCCCACATGCATTGCATGTGCTTCCTCAAATTTCAAGGTACGACACATTTTATCCTTCCAGCTTTAGATTGTCAGGACTTTAGCAGTCCTCCAATACTGGAAGATAAAAGAACATGTAATTGTCAAAGCTATTGAAATAAAATATTGTTTGCCTTTTACTAATTGACAGCATCTTTTTGAGGCGCCAAATAGTGCGAAGGTGACTATTGTTGTCTTAATAGTCTGACTGATTGCCTCAAACAACTTCTGCCAGAAATCATCAAAATGATGGCAAGAATAAAATGTGCGGAGCCAACATCCTTCCTCTTGTTGTTTACAGCAAAAGCAATTATTCAAGAGCGCTGGATACATTTTATGTAAATTTCCGGGGTATAATATGCCATCCATCTAGACAGGAATGACATTCTTGCTGCCCGAAGACATTTACCTCCTATCTCAGCAATAGCGTGCCAGTCTCTCTCGGATAGATATCATTAAGTTCTCTTTCCTACCCTGGAAAAAACACGAATTAAATTAAATGGTAAGGACAGATCCAGCAGCACTCTGTACCAATTACCTATACTGAGCAATCTGCTCTTCACCAAATCTCTGCTGATTGCATGGAGGTCGTAGCTTTCACTTTTTATTGTAACCTGAAAAAAATGTTTAATCAGGTGAAAACTTTAAAAACATGGTATGCATTGCTGTTTGCACCTCATTACTAATTATATTCCCTTGTGACGTTGGAAGTTGTAAAGCCCCCAGTTGCACCCTGAATGACTTTTTGTTCCAGATAAAACTTCTGAAAACTGTGCCTGGTTCTTGAAAGAAACTATTAGGGAGTTCTATTGGAATATTAGAAAAGAGGTATAATAACAATGGTAGCCCCGAAATTTTGACCATTGAAACACACCCTATTATTGTCAAGGGAAGCAGTGACCACCATTCAAACATTCCCTTTATTTTTTGCAGCATTTTATCTTAATTTAGAAAGACTAAATTAGAGAAAATATTGGTCACTCATATCCCCAGATATCTTATTGGAGACAACTTCTTTGCTGGGGGTTGTAGTAGGATAGGGAGGTCAGAGACAGGTACATTTAAAGCAATAACTCTTTTTAGTTGGATTTATTTTGTGTCCTCCTATTATAGTAAAGTCTGTTATTGACTGGATTGCGCAGTTGATATTAGCCTGATCAGGCTGAAAATACAAGATAATATAATCTGCAAATAATTTGAGCATAGCCATCCCTTCCACGGGTGCTCTTATGGTGTCTTTGCAAAGTTGTTCCAACAGGGGTTAAATAAAAAATTTAAATAGTGCCCCTTTTGATTATTATTGTGCCGGCCATCTTAGAATTAACTATCAACTGAGCCTGGGACCCTATATATAAATACAAAAGCATTGTAATAAACTGCGGTGGAAAACCACATTTGTACAGACTATCAAACAGGGCATTCCAGTTTACCAGATCAAATGCCTTTTCGGCATCGATCATCATAAATAAGACTATTAAGTTAGTTGTGGAAATGTAATCTATGGCCTGAATTAAACATTGAGCATTAGCCGGCAATAAGCGGCCCGCCACAAAGCCACTTTGATCTGCATGGATTAAATATTGTCCTGCTGGGGTTAAACGATTTGCCCTGATTTTCATCAATGATTTATAGTCCGTGTTAAGTAAACTAATCAGTCTACGTGAATAGAGCCATTGCAGTTTTTTTTATCTTTCTTTTAAAATGAAACAATTGTGGATTTTTTTTATTTATATACTATTTATTTAACATAGCTCGTAGCACCAAGTCACAATAGACAATGATCAAGAAGCAGAGTAAAAGATAGCATTGTGGTGAACAAAAATAGCACAGCAGCACACAAGTGGGATAAACAATTACATGATTACTCCTCGGACCCCCCTCCCGAACCCCTATACTTTTGCCATGGCCCCCAAATCTTTTTCCATTTATTCATGCAGCCCCTGCTCTTGTATGTGGTTACCTCAGCTCTTTGGCACCAATTTAAGTCCCTCCTCGACTGTTCCCATAACGGGGGCATCTGAGAGCCCCATCCCCTGGCAATGTTTCTTTATGCTACCCCCGCAGCTAATGCCAGCCAAAGTTCAACATGTCTCGACCAATCTGTGTCTCCCTTAATCATCAACAACAGCCACTTTGGCTCCTTTGGAACAGATTCGCCCACAACCACAGACATCGTGCCCGTAACTTTGGTCCATGAAGGGACTATTGCAGGGCATTCCCATAGTATATGATAGAAGGTACCTTCTCCCTGACAACCCGTCACGCAAAGGGCCGATGGACTCCAGCCCCATTCGTACAGGTGTGTGCGTGGGTTGTATATACGGTGTAGGATTTTCAGTAGACCAATCTGAACCTAGGACGGATTGCTATTTCACATGTGCTCTGTACGGCGTCTTGCCAATCGTCATCCTCAAAGGTACCTATGTCTTGGGTCCTTGGGTCCATGCTGCTCAGAGCTTCACCAAGAGGTCTGGCATATTGTTTATGAGTTTTCGGTAAATGGTGAATGTGGACTTCTCTAATATGCGGTCTAATAGTAGTCTATCTTTCAGAGGGGAATACTCCGGGATAGAGGAATCTCTACCCATGTGGGAGCAAATGGCATGTGTAAGGCACAATTGTGGATTCTTGAAAGGTTGAAGGGACCTCTCCTCCTTCTTTGATATAATTACAAACATCTACTAAAAAGGCACACGTTCAAAGGAAAAAAATTATGTGGGCATCCCATCATTTCCACACGCTTTAGAATTTGACATTGTGTTTAATGCCTCTTGAATTTCAATGGGCGTTATAGACTTCAGTAAAAACCGAGACAGTGAATTGGATAGGCTAGGAAGCTGAATGGTGGAATAGTACTGTGTGATGCTAGTCTTTGGAATCCTGTATTATGTTCGATAGATATCTCTATAATGCTGTAAAAACATGTTGGCAATCTTGTCCTCATCTGTTGCTAATTGCCCGTTGCAGGATTCTCTATAGATGTGATCAAAGCCTTCTCCCTTTTGGTACTGGTGGACCAAGTCAACCTGTCTATATGTTGATTTTCTTCATATGTTTTTTGTTGATTGGTACTAGATTTGTTAATCTCTTCCAAAGTAAGTAACTCCTTAGGTTTTGTTTTGCTGATGCTATGGAACCTTACACTGGCTCTAGTCCAGAGTTCCACATCCTAGCTTCAGTTGCTTTAACTGATGCTGCCTGCAAATTCACTATCCAGTGCAATCATTCTTTATTCAGGTTAGCCTTAAGGGCAATGCTTCTCCCCCTCAGTGTTGCATTAAAAGCCTGCCAAAATAGTGAAAAAAAAGCTATGGCATTGATAATAGCAAAAAACTCTATAATGAACAGTTTTGTTTCCCGAACCCATTGAGGATTAGAAAGCAAGGATCTGTCAAGCCACCATCTTGGTCTATCCCTTTTTCTCAAAACGAGGTCTACTACAACTGATACCAATGACTGGTCCAAAAAAGTGTTGGCCCGGATATCCGATTGACCTCTCTTCCAAAAATTTGAAACTAAGAAAAAATCGATGAATGAAGCGGTTTTAAATCTCTGTGAAAAACATGTATATTGTTTGATATTTGGATGATCTTCTCTCCAAGGATCTTGCAACTGATAACTAGACTTAAAAGCCTCTATTATTCTTTTCGTCTATGGTTCTTGCTGTTTTTTATGCTTATTTGATGTGTCTCTGACTAGATCTTGAATCAAGTTAAAATCACCTCCAAAAACAAACGGGCCTACTTCCCACAAGGCCATTTCATAAAGGTGAGTGAGAGAATCAATATCGTCACTGATTGAACCATAAGTGAAAAAGTTTAAGCTTAATCCTTTAATAGCTGCTATGACCCAGATCTATCTACCTTGAGGATCCCTGATCCCCTCCCAAATTTCCCAATGCAAAAAATGCATGAGAGTACCTAGGAGGGACTAACAGCTATGGGGTATTATTTTTAAGATGGATCTATTGTACAACAATCATTTGTAATGCAATCAGTCTCGCCTTTGGGACCTTATATGTATTTTGCTATGCAGCACATTAGCCTGGGTGCTGAAACATCTACTGTTCTTTAACATGGAGGGAAAGTAAGCACCAAACTGTGCGGCACGCCAGGTATAGGAACACATGGAGAGAAATATTGCCTTTCAGCGGAAAATGGTATAGTCCAAAGCTCTGTTCTTAATATAAAATCAGGGCTTTCGGTGGTCATATCACGGAAAATACAAGATTTGAAAAAAAATATTATTGTCTACAGGTGCTTGTGTAAGACAATTTCTATGGACTGGAATCTAGAGAATGCTAAAGTGATTCTGGTTTCTATCAAGAAAGTTAAATACAGGCACTTGCCAGAAACATTTTAAAACAGAAAGTCCTTCAGCAGAAAGCAATGCCGGTATTGTACTGACCTCTACTGGTCGTTTTCTATCAAGACAGTTAAACAGAGGCCTTTGAACAAGTAGAAAGCAATTCTGGTATTTTACTGCCCTCTACTGGTCGTTTTCTATCAAGACAGTTGAATAGAGGCAGTTGAACAGAAAACAATTCCCTAACTGGAAGCAGACAATACAATACAATACAATACCTAGGGTCCTAGTCCTAGTCCTAGGGCTGATCTCCAGATCCCACAAAGTTCTCCTCCTTCAAAGACACTTCCACAGATAATTCATGCCCTCTCTTTTATTTGAAGGAAGACCTTTTAGTATAGAACATTTCTATTATCCATGACTATGGAAGTGCCTTCCCAGTGTGTTCTTGTGGTTTGAGAGTCTGCCATTTATTGCAGTATTACCCTCTTACCTGTGTTTGGTACTCTTTTGTAACATCCACACGTCACTTTTCTCTTGTAACACACTGTTTGCTACCTCTTACATTTTGTTTGCTTTCGATACTTGCACAAGTGCCACCATTGCCTATGTAACGTTTGCTCTTGTGTTTGAGTGCCCTTCATTTATTGCAGTATTATACCTCTACTTGTACTTTGTACGCTTTTGTAACCTGCACACATGTCACTTTTTCCTCCTGTAATGCACCATTTGCTACCTCTTGTATTTTGTTTGCTCACGATTGTCACTTTTGCCTCATGTAATGTAACGTTTGCTTTTGTAATTTGTTCACTTGTAATGTTCTCATGTATCAGTTCTGTTCCTATTGTGAAGCGCTCTGACACCTTCGTCCGCGCTATATAAAAACGCATAAATAAATAAATAAATACACATATAAGTATGTACTAAAGTATATACAAGAGCTCTTGAATGCTCGACCTACAAATGACCTCTGGTGCATAAGAAGAAAGCCACCCTAACATGCTACGATATTTCCTTTTGTTTGTTAGCCCATTAACATTTCATGAAAGAAGTTGAATCTTTTGTTTCTCAAGAGATAGTATCATCCCTCACTTATTAAATTTCCTCCTAACACTAACCACTTATCAAAAAACATACTATTGAGTTTTTCTACTGAATTCTGTTAAATTTGTTTCTTTACTTTTTTGTTTTTGCCAACATGCTCCCCTCCCCACCCCCATTGCCCACCCTCAGAGACCCTAGTGTCCCCTAAAGAAGCCGCCAACCGGAAAGGGAGAGCCCACCTACCACCCTTTCTTATTGTTGTGCCCTTTTAGTGCCTTGGTATGGCACTAGAGTTCCCCAATCCGGATTTGATCACTTAGAAATCCCCAAGCCCCCAGGCTTACCTGGGAGATTACGGCACTCACCTGGCTAATATGACTAGTATCCATTGTTGCTCTACTTAATCTGGGCACCCATTATTGGACTGCTGCAAAATCTCCTTAGCCTTCTGAATTGAATGTAGAATTTGGAATGGCTCTTTAACAAGAATTTTCTATTGTGGCAGTTCAGCTAGGGCCGCCTGCATTCACTGACTCTTAAACTGATTCAGCATCGACTTAAAACCTTGCCGCCGTCTCGCAGCCATGGCAGCGTTTGCGACTAAAAAATAGGAAAATGGTATGTATGTAAAAATTTGCATCGCAAAATAAGTAATCGATATTTGTACGATTACTTAGTTTGCAAGAACACCTTTTTTGTGAATTTTTTTGCGATTCCTTATTTTGCATGGTTCTTCTTTTGCGAAATTCGCAATCTAGAATTTGCAAAATAAGAAATCGCAAAGATGTGTATGAAAAATTCGCAAATTGCGAAAACATGAAAATCGCAATTTAAGAAATCGCAATTAACACCAACTACATCCAGGTGGTAACCAGGTTGAAAGTATGAAAAGGAACCCACAATGCAATGTTAACTTTCAAAATGGCGGGACTTTGCCTGATAGCCAGGAGGCTGCGTATCCAAGCCCTTGCACTGAGGAGACAGAGACAGGAAAGAATATTTAGACTGCACATTACGCTGTTCCAGCAGACTGAAGAGGACATCTATGACAAATACAGACTTCACCCACACACTATTTTGGATCTCATTGATGAATTGAAACCTTTTTTGGAGCATCAAACAGGCAGGACACAATCAATTCCTACTCATGTGCAGGTATTGTGCTCACTGCATCTTTTGGCTTCTGGGTCTTTTCAAAGCGTCATTGCAGAGGTTGGTGGGGTGTCCCAGAGTGCTCTGTCATGCTTTTTCCATGCCTTCGTGGATGCAATGCTGAACAGGCTTCAACATCACATCTACTTATCAAACACCCAACAAGCCATGAAAGAGACTAAACTGGATTTTTACCAAATAGCATGTTTCCCACATGTGATTGGTTGTATTGATGGCACCCATATTGCCATCACTCCACCAGCAGCCACAGAATATGTGTAGAGAAATAGGAAAAGTTACCATTCGCTCAACATTCAAATTTTGCGCAATGCAAAATACATCATCAATGATATTGTGGCAAAGTACCCAGGCAGCACACAGGATTCCTTTATTTTTCGACATAGTGGAATTCATAGACGTCTGAGTGCAGGACAGTTTGGAGAGGGATATCTACTAGGTAAATGAACCTCAAACATAAGTCATTCACACAACAATTACTCATTGATGTAACACTCACTCTTTCTTTTTAATCAGGCAGGTGACAGTGCCTACGCAGTGCGCGATTTTATTCTGACGCCATATTTGAATCCATCAAATGCAAGTGAAAGAAGATATAATAGGGCACACCGGTCAACCCGTGGCGTCATTGAACGCACATTTGGAATTTTAAAAATCCGTTTTTGTTGCATACACAAAAGTGGAGGTGCATTACAATACAATCCAGAAACATGCTGTAAGATTGTAACTAGCTGTGCAATGCTACATAACATGGCTATGAGAAAAGGAACAGAAATTGAAGTGAGTGACTCAGACACATCTGATGATGATGACATACCTCTACCTAGAAGGTCTACAGCAGGAGTAGGAGCTGCAGCTGGCCGTCAAAGACGGTCTGAGATAACACAAAATTACTTTGAGGTGAAACAAGGTATTTCAAAACATGTATGACCTTTTAAAGTGAATGTTTTTATTTGCAAAACAATAAGCTTACTATTGTATGGTTGCATGACATGTTACTGCACAGTCATATTTATGTTTACGTAACAACAAAGATACCCCATATGTGGCAAATGTGTACGGTCAACATATTTAAATGCAAATGTCATTTTTTACGGTGGCGGCTTTGCGTAGAGCGCTGATGACATTCCATGCTCTCCATAGTTGCTGAATTTCCAGCATTTCTTTTTTTTTTTTTTTGTAAACCATTTTTATTTGCATTTTTTCCATAACTAAACATTACAATCATGTCAGTAGTAAAGCTCGCATTTTTCCCTCCTACTCCCGCCTCCCCCGTATCATTACCCAATTTGATGCAGATAATTTCAAAATGAAAAGGACTGCGTGGCCAACACTCCTCCGTGACATCAACAGTCCACTTGTCATACAATCCCCCTGTAGCCCACTGTATGCCTCCCGCCAGTGCCCCATCACAACCCCACATCCAGGCCGTGATAAGTTCTCCATTTCCCCCAGATTTTGCGGAACTTCCTAGGGCATCCCCGTGCTTTATATGTGACTCTCTCAGCCGCCATATATAGGTCCAGTCCTCTCCTCCACTCTTCTAGCGACGGTATCTCCGGTGCCCCCCAGTGTTTCGCTATGTCCCTTTTGGCCACTACCAAGGCCAGCACCAGAAAGGTCAACAAAGGACGTGTCAGATCTACATCATTCGTCATGCCGAGTAGGGCTAGCTTAGGGTCAATTTGAATTTGACTCTCCAGGACTGCATTTAGTTCCGTAAACATGTCTGACCAGTATCTCTGTATTTTAGTGCATGACTACAGAACATGGAAGAAGTCACCCCTGGGGCCCTGACATCTTAAGCACCTAGCATCATCCACCCTCCCCATTTTTTGGAGCCGCACCCTATCAAAATAAGTTCTATGTAGTACATTAAATTGGATGAGGCGGAGTCGGGATTTAATGGCCACCTCTCTAGGATGTGTTACCACTAGTTCCCAGTCAATGTCCTCCATGCCACCCACGTCCATCTCCCACTGCTGCCTAAGTTTGGCCAAATCACCTAACATGTTATTCGTGAGGGTTTTGTACGTTAGGGAGACCGCCTTTTGCTGAATGTGCTCCTGCAGGAGCCTGCCTTCGAGTGGGGCAAAGTCCACCAAGTCTGTGGTACTGATATTTCGGGCCCCCCAAGCATGTTTGAGTCTGGGGTACTTGTATCGCTGCGTGTGGTGTAGTCCGAACTCTGTGGTCAGTTCCGCAAACGACTTCAGTCGCCCTTTGGCAATTATATCTCCTAGGGTAGAAATTCCTATGTCATCCCATCGTCTATATCCTGTTAATTTGTGTAATTCCGCCAGCCACGTACAATACCAGATTGGCGTCTGTCTTGTAGGCTTCCTATCCCATCCCGTGCGTTTCATTGCCGCATTCCAAGCATTTAAGGTAATTTTGGTTGCCGGCAGGAGACATCTCTGGCCAGTCCCCCCATAAAGATAAGATAGTATGTGTCTGGGTGCCAACTTGTGGCGCTCTAACGCATAGGATGTTTGGTCGGCCTGTGCGTGCAACCAGTCATTGATCGGGGCCAAGTGTTCCGCCCAGTAATAAGCCTCTAAATTCGGGAGCGAGATCGTCCCGCTGTATTGGTGTCTTTGTAGCGTGTTTGCCCAGCCATATGAAGGCCAGTAGGTCCGCATGTATTTTGGAAAAGACTTTTGGGGGAAGCGGATAGTACTCATTTTGTAAGGCGTACAAGTACTTGGGGAGGATAATCATCTTGTACATTGCCGCGCGGCCCAAAAGAGTGAGCGTAAGCAGTCGTCAGCAGTCCATATCTACTATGGAGTTCACCGTGATGCGTTCTATATTCCGTTGATACGCAATGTTTCTATCTAGGGTGAGATATACCCCGAGGTATTGAAAGCCCTCTGTTGTGGTCAATAACCTTCTTGGAAGATCCGGCCATGCTTCCCGCCCCGAGGGGTCGTATAGAACCGATTTGTGCCAGTTTATTCGGTATCCAGCAGAACCACCGTATTGCTCCAGCTCGAGGAACAACTCTGGGATCGATGTCTCCGGCGATGTGACATACAGAAGTACGTCGTCCGCGTACAACGAGATTTTTTCCTCGGTCAGGTCTCCCTCACTCATCCTAAATCCCCTAATGCCTGTGTTTTGGCGAATCCTAGTCGCCAGGACCTCAATAGTTAGGGCAAACAAAAGTGGGGACAGCGGGCATCCTTGCCTTGTCCCTCTTTGCACCCGAAACTCACGGGACAGGACACCATTCACCCTCACCCTGGCTCTCGGCTCGGTGTACAGCAGCCACACCCACTGTTGGAACTTTGGCCAAAGACCGAATTTCTGTAGGACCCCTTCAAGGAACGGCCAATGAACTGCAGCAAAGGCTTGTTCCGCATCGAGGGACAGGAACCAGTGTGGGTCCTCTCTGTCCCTGAATTTCCAGCATTTCTACCACTTCTGCGCTGCGTCAGCTGTGAGGTAGGAGTGGGGTTGCTACTACTCCTGCTGGAGGTGTCCTCGCTGTCTGCTACAGCCAAAAGTGCGCTGGCGCCAGAGTTTGCTGTTTGTAGTATTTCCACAGCAGATGTGACCTTGTCCAGGCCTTTGGCTATGCTTTGTGTGCAGTCACTCATTTCTCTTTGCATGTTTATGCTGCGCCTTGTAAAATTACATGTCACAGTACATAATCTGTTAATGGCTTTAGTGTACCCATGCATTCTGCCATGTGCACGGGGAGCTGCCCTGTTGCGTGAAGTTTCTGTGCATTCTAAAGTCAAGCACAGTCTGTCTATTGATGCTGCCATTTCTTTCATTTCATCTCCCATGCTTTCTTGGTTGTAGTTTAATTTTGACAGCTGCCTATTAATAGAACGAAGGGCCTTGTGTTGCAGGTGCTGCACATGAAGCATATCCTGCTTTAACCCTGCAAAGACTGTTGGAGTTTCCACATGACCACTGCTGCTCCTTGATCTGTCCAAGTTATACATACGTGGCCTTCTTTGTGTTTAGGATTGGTCTTCAGTACCACAAGGCACCACTGTGTCACGACCTTCATTTTTTAGATCATCTTCTAAAGGAGGCAGAGGAGCCACATGTCTGCGCTTTCTGTGCACAATGGGGGTAGAGACAGTCTCATCACTGCTTACGCCTTCTGCAGCAGAAACATCTTGGAGAGGTGATTCATTGCCCTCAGTTTCATCTCTTGAATGCCTTGACTGTGCTGTGGATGTAGACTGAGCATATGAGTTTGTTGTATGATGTTGTTTATCAAAATAAAGTGTTTCTACTTGAATATGTAACATCATTGGAAGTACATTTCTGTCTTCTTTCAAAAAGCACTATGTGGGTCTGTGTTTATTTGATGACAAAATCAAAATGTGAAAGGTAAACTACAACACCCATGATGCATTGCTCACTGTATGTGAATCTGTGTACCAGGACTTAAACATTCCTATCCACTGTGTACTTGTACTAGACCAATGCACATGCATTACCCACTACTTTTTGGACATGTAATCATGCATCTTACCTTGTGCACTTTGTGTAGGGTCAGAGCTGTCTATTTCAGCCACACCACTCACACTCTCAGGCAAGAGAGTGGCCTCCACCAGTTCCTCGTGTGGTGTAGGCTGCTCTGCAGTTGAAGTTCTACCACCAGTTTTGTTTGCCTCCTTAAGTCTTTCTGCAACCCTTTCTTTTGACCGCTGGCGCATGTCGTACCAGCGACGCTCTAAAATGGCTTGATTCATTCCTGCACAATAGATCCTTCCAGATCTTTGACGGGGACACAATATCAGCCAGGAAACCCCTGAACTGTGGGGTACCGCAGGGCTCTTCATTGAGCCCTGCGCTCTTCAATGTCTATATGAAACCATTGGCTGGGATCGTCGAGCCTTTTGGTATAAAAATTGTATCATATGCTGACGATACCCAGCTAGTGGTTTCATTGACTCAAGAGGGCACCAGACATACTTCAGGAAGTCTGATGCACTGCCTAGAGGACATTAAAAAGTGGATGGCTTACTCCTCCTTAAAACTAAATGGAGACAAAACCGAGCTCATGCTCTTAGGTCCTGCATCACCAATGTCACTCTCCTCCCTGTGGCCTGTGTGCCTGGGCACCCCTCCCACTCCCAAAGAAAGCGTGAAAATCCTAGGAGTATGGCTGGATAAAAATCTCTCTTTCTCCACCCAGGCCACCAAACTATCCGCCATTTGCTTTGGCCTACTTAGAACACTAAGGAAAGTCCTCCCCCTCCTCCCAATGGAAGCCAAACAAGTGGCGGTCCAGTGCTTAATTCTATCCCGGCTGGACTCGAACAACGCCCTGTATGTTGGGGCCCCCGAGACGACCCTGCGAAAGCTACAGGTGGTACAGAACTGCGCAGCCCGCGCCCTGCTACAGATTCCACGGATGCAGTCTGCCAAACCCGCATTGAGTAGCCTACACTGGCTCCCAGTGAGACAGAGAGTGGCATTCAAGGCACTATGCATTGCCCACCGGGCTTTCTGGAAGTCAGGTCCGGCTATCATTAACGAACTGGTCACCCAATATCATCCTAATAGAAACCTCCGGTCCACGGAGGCCTTCCTGGCCGTAGTACCGAGAGTAAGGAGAGCCAGGACCGGAGGAAGGATGTTCTCCTTAAACACCTCCAGGATGTGGAACTCACTCCCACTGCAAATCCGGACCAATCCTAACCTACTCTCATTCCGCAAACAATTGAAAACCTATCTGTTTGCCAGGCCCACTTAAACCTAAGACTCCGCCACTCCCAGTTCTGTCTTCATGCTTCAGCGCTTGGACGCCCACTGGGCAGCAACCGCGCTATATAAATAACAATACAATACAATACAATACAATTTTGCGCAGTTCCTCGATGGTACGGATGGTCACTCCCACTGAATTGACTTTCTGCTGTATGTCCAGCCAGATTTGTCTTTTTCTTGCTTCTGGCACTTTCAATGCTTTTTTACCAAAAAGCAACTTATGGCTGCAAGCCATCTCTTCAATTAATATTTCTTGTTCCTTTTCAGAAAACGTATGTTTTCTCTTTCTTTTCTCTGTAGCCATTCCCTCCTGTGGGTTTTGGGACTCCATGTCAGTGCAAGCAGGTCTGTTCAGCCTCCAAACAGTCTTCCAACTGCCACTGGGTGTCGCTCAGGCAAGCAGGTGCAGGTAATCACTCCCACTTCCTGCCTGTGATGTCATCAACCTGCTCCTGCATTGCAGATTCCCGTTTTTTGCGATTTCTTAATTTGCGAATTTCACAAATTAAGAAATCGCAAAAAATTCTGAGAATAATTTGCGATTTTTAAGAAATCGCAAAATAATCGCAAAAACGTACATACATCGCGTTTTGCGCATCTGCAATTGCGAATCGCTAAATATCGCAATTACTGAATAGCAAAACCCAATCATGATACATCTGCCCCTAAATACCTTAACCGGGATGTAGCCCTTGACAGTTCCCTCTCTTGCTGTGAGAAGCTTCATCTAGCCAGAGAAGTTTTTTTATTAGGGTAACGTAATATCTTGTTTCTCCTGCTTTTGATCCCCTCACCTCTGGTCTCGATTTGAAGTGCTACAGTATGGTTTGCAGGAGGGTAGGGAAGTGTGGAAGGCAGGGTAGTATTGTGTACAGCCAGGCAGGCGCAAGCCGCACCCTACCCCTAGGAGGCCTGCTTCCACTACAGCCTGAACTGCGCCGTCCACAAGGGCTGCCTAATGCAATTCTGCCTTTTAATTCTTTTGCCCCTTTGCCCCAACAGCACTCATACCTCTCAAAATGCCAGCCGAGCAAGGCTTCTCTGCTGCTACTCTGCCGCCTTTCAGCCGCTCTCCACCAAGAAGCGCAACTCCATGAGAATCTCCACGCTGTAACTAATGGCAGCTCCTCCTTCTTCCCTTTGCCCAGTCTCCCGGTCTCTTGGCTTTCCAGGGCTTCTGTGATGCCGCACGGCACAGCACATTCAAGCCCCGAGGAGACAGTGCCACTGGAGCGAAATGCCAACTGGAGAAAAATGCTGACAACACCATAACCTCCCAGAAGCAGGAGAAAGAGCAGAATCGGGTTGCGTTTCTCCCATCAGCAGCACAAAGCTGAGCCCAAACAGCACCTAGCAATACGGCGGTCTTCCCACCAGAACTGGATACGACCTCTTAGACGAGGAGCATCAGGAGACTTCTATGCCTCAGCATCCTCCTTGCAAGGAGCAAGCCCCGAACTTAAAAGATTACTATCATGCATAAGAAAAGCCTCAATCCAAAACCCTGCTGCTCCTAGAAGATACCAAGACATAACCATTCCAGAACACCTAGCCATACCACATAATGAAGAACCCCTCCTCCTGTGTGGCAATAGAAAAAACAACATGAGAATAATCATACATGCAACACAAAACAATGTACTCAGGCTATCCCAATGTACACCATGGATGATGAATGGCACCTTCAAATCGTGCCATTCACCATTCACATAAATATTCACCATACATAGAGAATGTCAAAATAGTAAAATACTCCTAATTTACGCACTACTGCCTAATAAGCAAAGAACACCATATTATGACCTACTAAACTAAATAAAAAGTCAAACAAACAACTATGATCCTCAAAAAATAATTAAAGATTTTGAGCTGGCAATGAGAAACAATTCACACTATCGGCCACAAACACCCAAAGAAGGCTGCTACTACCATTTTAATCAAAGCATTTGGAGACACCTCCAAAAATGTGAATTAAATGTAGAATATGTAACAAACAACAAGTTTGCCTTTGAAATCAAAACATTAATATCCCTAGCCTATGCAACAGTCACAGAAGTAGCTAGTCACTACAACATACTAATAGAATCCCCACACTACCAAAAATCGGAACACAAATTAAGTCCCCTCTTTGACTACTTTGAAGACACTTAGGCTGGCAGAATGCATTATTATGGCCAAAGACGCCAACCCAAGTTTAAAATCCTGTGGTTGAACATATAAAACAGTGACATACCTCTACAATCCAAAACCAACTATGCAGTGGATTGATGGCACAACGCCTTCCAAACTACATTAGGCCGAAATCCCTCTACCCTCTTCAAATTCCCAGAAAGCCTGCAAAAAAGAACAAAGTTACCAACAGCTAAGAATAGAACAGCCACTTGGCCAAATCAAACCAAAAATATTTAAAAATTCCAAACCAATGTATGAAATGTTACAATACCAACAACAACCATTTTTATAACTGTTTGTAAATAACAAACAACTACGCCAACTAGAAATGATAGCTAAATAATACTCTAACCAAGGCTGATAAATACAAATATAGTAGCATTAAGTTATGAAAAATATGTCTCAAAACATGGTAGGACAACATCATGTGCAATCACAATGCATTGAAGATTCCACATCACATACTAACATTTTTGTAAACTAAACCCCTCTTGGAGCACTTTATATGATGACCAATCACATTTCACATAGGCACATTAATTTGTGTATTTTTTAGGCAGGAAGACTGTACTTGATTTGTCCAGAATCACAGGATGCTGAGCCACTGTTGAGACTCGAACTTCAGTTCCCAGTTCCAAAGTCGGCAGCTTAATTCATAGCATCACATCCTCTACCCGTTGTAGATTGCATTTTAAATTACATACAAATCTACAATTATTGTAACAATAACATTAGACACCCAAAATATATAGAAATGAAACTTATGGTGTTTAGCTGATGTCCCTTATATATTAAGAGCCCACAAAAAGTCAATCCATAGAAATTTACAAAAATAACTCCATTAAATGCAAAAATGAAAGGTGCAAAAATAAATCCAAAGAAATTGTCCATTTCTTTTTTTTGTGGAGTTTTATATAACAAGAACTCGACCTGAAGGTATCAGAGCGCCTTACATGTTAATGTTAATGTTAGAGCCATTTGTAAAGCACCTGTTACCCAACGGGTGTCATGGTGCTGAAAGATCAGATGTCCTACAGAGGCCTAAAAAAGAAAGAGAAAGCAGATTAACTGGACTGGAACAGCCACATCTTGAGGGCTTTCCTAAACTCCAGATGACAAATTATGACTCTAAGCTGAAATGGCAGGTCATTCCATGCCTTAGCTGCTCCGACCATGAAACGTCTACCTCCCCAGTTAGATTTTCTAACCAAGGGCACCAGTACCTGTTTCGCTTCAGACGAGCGAAGGGTTCTCCTAGGCACATACCACTGGCGGTTCTATCTAAGATGGAGGGGTCCAAGTCCGTAGAGGGATTTATGGACCACACAAACAGCCTTAAAGCTAACACGCTTCTTAACGGGCAACCAGTGCAGCTTTTTTATCTCCACTGATATTGAAGCATGTTTAGGTGTTTTAGTAAGCAGTCTGGCTGCCGCGTTCTGCAAAAGTTGAAGCCTTTTCATAAGTCCTTCCTGGATGTTTAAGTATAGGCTGTTGCAATAGTCCAGTTTGAACATGACTAAGGCAGGGATGACAGTTTTCTGACTATCCGTAGGTAGAAGAGGCAGAATTTATTTTTTTGCAGGATCTTAAAGTAAAGGATGTTGTTGAGACCACTGCATTGACCTGGTCCTTAAGACAGAGTTTCTTATCAATATAAACTACCAAATTCTTTACTTTCCTAAGGGGTTGAGGGACAGGGCCCTTTTTATCTGGCCACCAACCAGGTGACCAAAAATTAGCATTGTTGCCAAACAGAACAACCTCCGTCTTACTCGAATTGAGCTTAAGGCAATTTTGATTCATCCAGCATCCTACAGCTGTTAAGCAGTCCTGGAAGCGGGTGGCCATAACATGTAACCTGTCAGGTAGTAGTGACACAACAATTTGCGTGCCTTCTGCGTATGAGTTTAAATCGAAACCGAAGGATTCGATCAGAGGCGCGAGTTGAGAGACATACACATTAAAAAGAGTCAGACTAATAGAAGATCCCTGAGGGACTCCGCATGGTAATGTGAAGGGTTTCGATGTGAAATTCCCAAGGGCAACCGACTGAACTCTGTCGGAAAGAAAAGATTTAAGCAGCTTACAAGCTGCCCCCTCTACCCCGATCTCTCACAGCTTGTCTATCAATAAACTGTGATGGACAGTATCAAAGGCTGCTGAGAGGTCCAACATGATCAGGGCTGCATTTCCTCTCTGATCAAAAATGGTTCTAATCTCATCAGTGGATTTGAGGAGAGCGGATTCCGTACTGTGTCCACCCCGAAATACATATTGAGTAGGGTCTAATCTCTGGTAGGCTTCCAGAAATTGTGTTGTACGTTCATGATTTTTTCAATTATTTTAGCCGGTAGAGGAAGTCTAGAGATCGGTCTGAAGTTATTGGAGTCCTTGGGATCAAGATTCGATTTCTTCAGTAGGGGATTATAGATGCTCTTTTCCAAATATTAGGAAAATAGCCATTCTTCAAACATCGCGTTGAAGATGGGTGTTAAAATTAGTGCGACTGGTTCCGCAACTAGTTTAAGTGTAGCCAATGGGCATGGGTCAGTTGGTGAGCCAGATTTGGCAGACATGATCGTTTTAGAAATCTCCGGGACTAAAACTGGGAAGAATTTATCAAATTAGGCGAAGGCTTAAGGTGTTGGAAACCAATCTGTATCGGCTGTCGGGTGCATCTTAGTCATGGAACCTGACAACGAGACAAAAATAGTGTCAACTTTATTGAAAAAAAATTCGGCTATGGTATCACACAGCTCTTGGCTAGCCACAATGGGAAGGGGAACTGGATGAGTCAAGGTGGTGATAGTTCTAAACAATTCCTTTGTCGAATTTTTTGCTTGGTTGATTTTTTTTACAAAACAATACTGCTTTGCTTTTGCCAACAACTGTTTATATTGTGCCAGGGTCTGTTTGTATTCTTTTCTAGCTGTTTCGTTGTATTCCTTCCTCCAAGCTCTTTCGGAGCTCTTACAGACCAATTTTTTGTCTCTAAGCTCCTGGGAATACCAAGGAGAGGAGGGGCTCGTCCTATTAGGGTTGCTGAGTTTATAAGGGTCAAATTGATCACCAGCTGACTCAAGCCAGTTATTAAAAGCTGCAGTCGCCATATCGAGATTTGCGGGCAGCAAAGGCAAAGAAGAAGATAGGTCTACGAGATCATTCATTTTTATCTTATTCCAGGCTCTACAATATGTGGGCTTCATTATGGGTTTCTTAACAGTCCTATGGGGTAAAGTAACTCTAAACAGCACCGCCTTGTGGTCTGACCAGACCTCTGGGAGCAGCTCTAAGAACTCCAACTGTGTGTTGTTAGAAAATATCCCATCTAATGAATGCCCAGCCTTATGAGTAGCCCCCCTAACTTGCTGCTTGAGATCTACACTATTCATAAGGTCCAGAAAGCTGGATGTGTCAGGGTTGGCATCACTTTCCAAATGGAAGTTGAAATCACCTAGCATGGTGTATGAGTCGGTACTTAATTTATTTTTCAGCAAATTGCATGCTTGAGTCAAGAATCGATTCCTCGGGCCTGGCGGCCCATAGGTAAGAGTCCCTTTAAACATATAATGATGTGAGAGCTGGAAGCAAAATTCCAATGCTTCACAATCCTCCGTGGTGGGGTAAGCAAAGGATGCACTTAGCGACCTTAAATAGATAGCTGCTAGTCCACCGCCCTTTTTATGGGGTCTATTTAAGGTATGCACTGTATGATTAGGAGGTGTCGCTTTTACCACATCAGGTCTAGACGCTTGATCTGTCCAGGACTCTGTGATAAAAGCAATGCTGGTTTGTTCTTCCTCTATTAAGGTGGCGCAATCAATACTATGTTTTACCAAGGATCTTGCATTTAACAAGACACATTTAAACTCCTTAGTTTCCACCTGACTCTGCACTCTATAATTATTGGCAGTGACTATCCAACGAGGAAAGAGGAATTGAGGTAATTTAATTTTGCACTAGTTGCGTTACAGATGGATTTGTTAGGCACGGGGAGATTAAGTGATTTGCCCAGAATCATAGAATGGTGAGAGTCCCTGCTGAGACTCAAATCCAGTTCCCCAGATTCGAGGTCGACCGTTCTAGCCGCTAGGCCACGTCCTCTCCCCTGATCCTAAGTAACGATAACAAACCGAGAAAAATGAACTGCTTCAGGAAAACCAAAAAAATAAAAGGAAATCTAAAATTAGTGTTGATTAAAACATAATAAAAAAACTTTCTAAAAAAACATTTAAAAATTGTACAAATCTAGTACTGTGACTCAAAAACATGTAACAAAAAAATACCCATCCCTACAAAACATGCGTCAAACACATTATAAAGACTACAACATTACATAGCATATGTTATCAACATAATACACCCACGGTTATAACTACCTTACCCTATAGTAAAGCCTACCACATTACACCATCTTACATCAAAATGTTAGCTAAGACTAAATTTAAAAAACACAGCAAACAAACGCACTACCCTGCAATACAAACACCTACCCACATTTCGCCCTTCCCCAAAAACCCTAAAAAAAGGGTTAAAAATAATTCTAACCTTTACACTTGAACAACAGCAGAGAAACATGACCAACAGGTACCAAACCTGTAGGACACTGATGTATTAAGAATACAAAGCACAGGTAGTGCTAAAACAAAATGGCAACCTAATGAAAATAAAATCAAAGACTATTTTCCTATCAAAATAAGGACCAATGTTACAATAAATGTAACAAAAATACATGTTCAAAAAAATGCATAAAGAATGTACAAATATAAAAACAATTAACAAACCAATACCAATGTATATGTAAGATAGATATGAAAAAGAAAATATGCAATATGTTCAAAATAAAATAAAAAGCATATGTGACATAATGTATAAATAAACATTACACTACAAAATGATTATAATTATTGTTGTTGATAACTTTTATTTCGGTCAAACGACCATAAAAAGTGCATATAAAGTACATCAGCACAGACAATAAAACAATAAATAATCAGGAAATGTTAAAAAGAGAATTAAACTAAATGTTATCACAATACAAGACATTAAAAAAACTGTTTATACATCAATCAAGTTAAAAAGATATATCTCCTACGCCACATATTAAATAAATAACGAGAGACCGCGAACACAATGGGAGGATATGTATCATACGTCAGTATCCTACAAGCCTGCGTAAAGTGCAAAAGTCCCAGGTTCTTACAGATCAGTGTTAACCAGCGTTTTCTAATTGCAGAATAGGCGGGGCAGAAAAACAACACATGGGTTACATTCTCAATTTTGTAGCTACATGCAGGGCAAACTTTGTTCTTAGAGTTTAACCATTTAGATGTGAAAGACCTAACTGGAAGAGTGCCATGCTTTAACTGTAGATACAACTTTCGAGCAACTGGGGGTTCAATTAGGTCCATGAATTCCTCAACTTTAGGTTCAGGTTTAATTAGGAGGAACTCAGATGTCAGCTTAGCCAGTGATGCAGAGCTCATTAGTGATTGATAATTTAACATGCGTATCTGAGAAAGAAGTTCGTTCTTAGATGTCCCGAGGCAGAAAATCTCAGAGGTTTCCCACAGTTCAGGAAAACCTAAACGGGTCCAAACAGCACTAATATGCTGAAGCCAAGGGATCTTTATCTTTTTAAGAAGGGGCAAGATCTCAGATAATTCCGCTCTATACGCATCCAATTCAGGGACTGACCACAACCTCTTCCAGTACATAATTGGTCTAGCACAAGTGATCTCCTCTATTGGCAACATGCCAAGGTCAAATCTAAGGGGGATCAATGGCGTGCTAGATGGTAACCCAACTAGATTTCTAACAAAAGACTGCTCCGCCTTATTATAATTATTGTAAACAACTATACATGTATGCAAAACTGAAAAAACTATTTTAAAACTGTGTTAAAATATATAATAAAACAAAGAAAATTTTTTTATTATCTACAAAACAATAACCACACCACAATCAACTACAAATAGAACACTACTAAAACAGTTGGCTAATCTAGTATAAATACATACATAACTCAAACATCGCAGTAACAAAACACTAACTGTAACACACTTAAAATCCTACAATAAAATGCACTTACTTCAAATACTAAAACACTAAAAACAAATGTAGTCTACTACACCAACACCAACTTAAAACATCTTGGGAACAGTGTTGGGCAGTAAAGGGGTCAGATTTATTATTCCACTCCAAAGTTAATTATCTTGGGGAAGATGGCAGACACTAAAGGTGTCAGTTTTACTTTTAACACTCCAACTTAAAACATCTTGGAGAAGGTGATGGACAGTAAAGGGGTCAGATCTATTATTCCCACTCCAAACTAAACCATCTGATGAAAAATGTTGGACACTAAAAGGGTGAGATCTACTATTCTAGCTCCAACTTAAACCATCTTGCGAAGGTGTTAGACACCAAAAGTTTCAGATTTACTATTACACTACAAGCTAAACCATCTTGGGGAAAGCGATGAGGTTAAAACGTTACTAAAACACCATGGATATGTATAAAAAGCTGCATAATTTAGTCAGTCCTGATGTATATTTTGGTGCTCCATTTCTGCATTATTCCACTTCCTGTGCCTGTAAGCCCCTCTTTGTTTCCTCTGCGCCACAGTTTTCACGGCGGGCTCACTGCCAGGAATTCGATGGTGGAGAGGAAACTTATAATATGCTTGGTAGGGTCACAGAAGACCCACTAAGCAATTTGTGGCCCCAATACCACAGCAACATCGCCATAGCAGTGGGCCCATGGCGGTCCGATCACCCTACTTGTTATAGGGCAGTTGGAGCACCGGTGCAGTGGTAGCCGTGTCGGACCACCAAACTCATAATAAGGCCCTAAGCCTAACACTCAACTAATGTGATCTAGAATTATCATGTTTTCTTGATAGTGCTGAAACCTGTTAACTAAAGGTTCTCATTTCATAGCCCATACAAGGAGTGTTCTTGACATCCAAAAGCACATGATTTAAAAAAAAGATTGTACTTGTAGAAACTATACGCCTGTGTAGATACTCTTAAGGACATCTGCTTTTGTTTTCTCTTACTGCCATGAGCACATCTTGCACCTCTTGCTAGAATGAGGAATCTTATGAACATGTGACTTTATTCCGGAACCTTCTGAGGGTAAGTATAAATGTGTGTGCTGTCTTCCTTCGGGGTGTTTAGGCATGTTAATCAAGCTGTATCATCGAATTCAGTTTGTGGTGCGCTATATGGATACTTAATATAAGGTGACAATGCTAGCCCTCAGTGCTTAGAAGAATCCTCAGAGCTGCATGACAAGACAGTATGTTTCTATCCTATCTACCAATATGCCCTGCACATCCCTCTTTCTTCTGCTCTCCTCCTCGCCATCTCTACCGTCCCTCCCTTTTTTTTTTTTGCTGTCTCCTTTGCTACCTTTCCTTCCTCCTTTTCAACTCCACTCCTTTCTGCTCCTCCTTTGAAGTGGGCTTGGCAAAAGTCAGATCTACACAAGCGATTGTGTGCCTTTCTCCATTTCAACGATACCCATTTGCCCTTTCTCTTCTTTTTCCTTCATCCCTTCTTCTTGCATCTTCTCTTCCATCTTCTCATTTGCCTCCATTCTGCATTGGTTGCCCTGTCCTGCAGTGCCTACAACTAGCGCAATGTATTGTAAAGCGCTACACAAGGGACCAACGTGACATATGACCTTTTGTGTACTTGGTTAACAAACTGACTGTTTGAGCTTTGTTTCCACTTTAGAAAAAAAATGTAAAATAAACATTTAAGCATACATACGTTCATGCGTCCTATTGATCTATTTAACTAATGGACAGCTATGACATGTAAAGTCATCATAAAAACATGTAATGCCAAAGCTATGAGGGAGATCTATTTTTCGGTTGTGGAAGTCATTGATGTAATAAGGTTACTGGCCTATAAAGGGGCTCAGGATGTAATTTCAAACAATAACAGCAGGCTGGTAATTCAATAGTTATTGTCAAATTACAGGAAACATTGTCAATATAATTTAGTTATCGGAGAAATATGGTGCATATGTTGCCCCTGGTTCCTTTGCTGTCTGTTTGTATACAATACTTACCTAACACCTCTCATCCAGAAATTGCAGATCTCGTTAAACTTAACACATTGATTTTAATTGACTAGTATTTAATTCAAAGTACAGTTTTGTTTCGTATGCACATTAGGGGGTAAATGTTATTTTTGATGTGTACCAACAACAATAAGTTGTAGAGTGCAAGAAGTGGTAGGTAGGTTTGTAATCAATCAATTCGGATTTTGTGGAGCACAGCTAATCACCGGCGAGGGTATCCAGGCACTAGGTCTTGCTAGGTCAGTCGAAAACCCTGGTCTTGAGTACGTTTCTGAATTCCGGGAGAGAGCATGATGTTCGAAGGTGAAAGGGGAGATTATTCCAGGATTGGCGGCGAGGTAGTAGAAGGATCGCCGGCCACTATAGGTTTGGCTGATGTGTGGAGTGTGTGCGAGGAAGGCATAGCACAGGTGTCCTGAGGGTTGGTGGAAGTTCAAGCGTGGTTGAAGTATGCTGGTCCGTGCACGTGGAGGGCCTTGTAGACGTGTGTCAGCGTGTAAAATAAAAGTTATTTCTATGACACTGATTGCAAAAGGTTGCCAATGTTAAAACAGCAGAAGCACTGAGAACTTTAACTGTGGGATGTATGTATGAATGCATGTATGTAATATTAATAAAGCATCAACCTAGCCAAAAGTCAGGGGAGCAGATTTTGAGCAGGTTTCCTGTTTACTTTGGGAAACTGCTGTTCAAATGAGAGGAGAACAGCATTGTATGCATATTTGTTATTTATGTGCTCTTTGGCCTTTTACAACCCCTGCAGTAAGCCCATATGCATGCAGTCTGAACTGCCTTGCAAAACACCTTCGTACGTATCTTTAACATTTGAAAACTTCCTTGAGTTGCATTTGAATCAGTAAAGGTGCCCACTTTTATGTTGGTGCCCGCACCTAATATCATCCTCACTTTCAACTGGAATAGTGGCTGATCTCTGCCTTTCCATGTTAGTCGTTAGTGTATTAATTTTGCAATACATTAGGATGACACACCTCTACCTATAAATAGCAATGCAGGCCCTTTTCCTATAGTGCTTCGTGCTATTAAACAAGCAAGACTTTCATCTCCAATCTCCTTATGGAAGTGAAATAACAGAATGCGGCCACTTTCGTTCTGATCTTCCCCCAGGATAAGAAGTGTACGTGTCGGGCTGCCTCCCTCTAATGAACCGGGAGCCTGCAGAAGGCACGCGGCGGCTCCTGCGTCTGCTGGTTTGGGAATCCCCTTCCTTTCTCACACATTACCACTTCATTCAAATGTACAGATGAAAGTTTCATGATTTTAAATTGGTTTTCTTGTACTCTCTGACGTCATGCACTCCCTGTGCACTGGGAGGCGTAGGTGCTTTGGAAGCAGAGTGTCCTACTTAAACCAAGAGCTGTGTTTCCAAGGGAGGCGGCGGCGGCTACTCAGCTGACGCCATGTGCTGCGAAGAAGTATTTACCGCTGCTCTCATGGGGACAACAACCACCAGTGAGTATTTCGGTTATCCATAATCCTTTAGTAAAAGTTTTCCACTGCACCTTATTCTTCCACAGCGAGTCAGTTTATTGAATGCACAACATAGGAAACAAACATCAGACTGAGGGTCATTTAGGATTTGGTGGAGCAGGAGTGCTGCCATACATCAGTGGGACTCCCACCCTTCCATGCCAATCCAGCAGTCCTCTCTCTTCATTTAGAAGCAGTGGATCCCCCAATTTTGTTCTCAACTTCCTCCACTACCAGAAGCTCATGACCCAGAAACCTATACGCCCCACATGTTTGTGGGTCACAAAGCGGAAGCCAAGCCCTATATAGGTGGTGGCTTCTACCAGCACTGATTTTTCCATTCCAGGACCTCCACGCAAAGTACGGCAGACTCAGGTGTGAAAAATGACACTCCTGCACATACGTGACGTTGATCTTTTTTGTTTGTGTCAGTGACAAAAGTTTGTTGCTGAACCGTAAAAAAATATATAGTGTAGACCATATCGACATGGAGGGCCACTCGGCTGTGCCAAAAGCGCATCTGCCATCCTGGCATAAGTACTTTTAACAGACAGTCCTCTGGCCGGTTGGCATCTCTGGTGTGGATGGATTGCCCTCTCCTAGTGCGGAGGGTGAGGGCATCTGGCAGGATGGGATCTCTGCTGTGGACGGATGGCCCTCTCCTATTGTGGAGGGTGAGGGCCTCTGGCATGTTGGGATCTCTGCTGTGGACGGATGGCCCTCTCCTAGTGTGGAGGGTGAGGGCCTCTGGCAGGTTGGGATCTCTGCTTTGGATGGATTGCCCTCTCCTATTGTGGAGGGTGAGGGCCTCTTGCAGGTTGGGATCTCTACTGTGGACGGATGGCCCTCTCCTAGTGTGGAGGGTGAGGGCTTCGGGCAGGATGGGATCACTGGTGTGGATGGATTGTCCCTCTCCTAGTGCGGAGGGTGAGGGCCTTTGGCAGGGTGGGTTCTCTGGTGTGGATGGATGGCCCTCTCCTATTGTGGAGGGTGAGGGCCTCTGGCATGTTGGGATCTCTGCTGTGGACGGATGGCCCTCTCCTAGTGTGGAGGGTGAGGGCCTCTGGCAGGTTGGGATCTCTGCTTTGGACGGATTGCCCTCTCCTATTGTGGAGGGTGAGGGCCTCTTGCAGGTTGGGATCTCTACTGTGGACGGATGGCCCTCTCCTAGTGTGGAGGGTGAGGGCCTCTGGCAGGATGGGATCTCTGGTGTGGATTGATTGCCCTCTCTTAGTGTGGAGGGTGAGGGCCTCTGGCAGGTTGGGATCTCTGGTGTGGATTGATTGCCCTCTCCTAGTGTGGAGGGTGAGGGCCTCTTGCAGGTTGGGATCCCTGGTGTGAATGGATGGTCCTCTCCTAGTGCGGAGGGTGAGGGCCTCTGGCAGGATGGGATCTCTGCTGTGGACAGATGGCCCTCTCCTAGTGTGGAGGGTGAGGGCCTCTGGCAGGTTGGGATCTCTGGTGTGGATGGATGTCCCTCTCCTAGTGCGGAGGGTGGGGGCCTCTGGCAGGTTGGCCTCTCATCAGTCTCTAGATGACCCTCTAATAAGGTTGGTTAGACTCCAGCATCTCCTTTAACATCCAGTCAGCTTGGAGAATACCCATGCCTCTGCCCTCCTTGATGAACAGATTTTGCTGAAGTTAAAGAAGCCCAACAGTTGTGAGACGATAGCCCTGAAGATCCTCCAACAGACTTGGCAGGACCATTTATGGTGGAAAATCGCCTCTCCTATTGTGGAGGGTGAGGGCTTCTGGCAGGTTAGAATCTCTGGTGTGGAAGGATGGCCCTCCCCTAGTGTGGAGGGTGAGGGCCTCTGGCAGGTTGGGATCTCTGGTGTGGATGGATGCCCCCCCCCTGGTGCCGAGAGTGAGAGCTTATGGCAGGTTAGAATCTCTGGTGTGGAAGGATGGCCCTCCCCTAGTGTGGAGGGTGAGGGCCTCTGGCAGGTTGGGATCTCTGGTGTGGATGGATAGCCCTCTCCTATTGTGGAGAGTGTGGGCCTCTGGCAGGGTGGGATCTCTGGTGTGGATGGATGGCCCTCTCCTAGTGTAGAGGGTGTGGGCTTCTGTCAGGTTGGGATCTCTGGTGTGGGCGGATAGCCCTCTCCTGGAGGGTGAGGGCTTCTGGCAGGTTGGGATCCCTTGTGTGAATGGATGGTCCTCTCCTAGTGCGGAGGGTGAGGGCCTCTGGCAGGATGGGATCTCTGCTGTGGACGGATGGCCCTCTCCTAGTGTGGAGGGTGAGGGCCTCTGGCAGTTGGCATCTCTGGTGTGGATGAATGTCCCTCTCCTAGTGCGGAGGGTGAGGGCCTCGGGCAGGATGGGATCTCTGGTGTGGATGGATTGCCCTCTCCTATTGTGGAGGGTGAGGGCCTCTTGCAGGTTGGGATCTCTGCTGTGGACGGATGGCCCTCTCCTAGTGTGGAGGGTGAGGGCCTCTGGCAGTTGGCATCTCTGGTGTGGATGAATGTCCCTCTCCTAGTGCGGAGGGTGAGGGCCTCGGGCAGGATGGGATTTCTGGTGTGGATGGATTGCCCTCTCCTAGTGTGGAGGGTGAGGGCCTCTGGCAGGTTGGCATCTCTGGTGTGGATGGATGTCCCTCTCCTAGTGCGGAGGGTGGGGGCCTCTAGCAGGTTGGCCTCTTATCAGTCTCTCCAGCATCTCCTCTAACATTCAGTCAGTTTGGAGAAGACCCATGCCTCTGCCCTCCCTGATGAACAGATTTTGCTGAAGTTAAAGAAGTCCAACAGTTGTGAGACGTTTGCCCTGAAGGTCCTCCAACAGACTTGGCAGGACCATTCATGGTGGAACATGGCGTCTCACTCACTAATATCTATGTTCCTTAGAAGCAAGCCTGTAAAGCAGGAGTTTGTTTATGAAAAGCATTACAAATTGACCTTTGCATGAAACAAGTTTTCTCTTTGAGAGTGGGGGCAGCAGTGGTCCATAATGTGGCTGAGCAGTGGAGTGGGCACACACGTGTACACACACTTCCACCCATCAACTTAAAAGCTTGCACATACACTCACATCCACCCATCCACAATCCCACTCACTCATGTCCACCCATTCACAAGTGCACACCACTCATACACCCACCATTCACACGCACAGGCACACACCCATTTAGAGCAAGCACATGCAAATACACATACATTCATACGCATGTTCAAGAATCATTAGATTATGAGAATACACAGTATTTGAAATCTACATTGACGTTATGATACTAAATAAAGTGTAAAAATACAAGAGTGAATAACATTTTATGAAAAACCTTTTAAACTCTATTTATATTATGCATTTATGCTAATATTGTTTTTTGGTCTACTCAAATGTCGAAATGTAATTTCTACTATGTCTATTTATTCTGTGATTGGACACTGTCACTTTAAAATGGTAAATCACAGTAGGTAACGCTGTCATGTGATCAAGGCAGGTGAGCTGCCGAAACGCATCATGGCGGAGCTATTTTCTTAGCCATAAAAAAAATAGAACTTACTTTGGGTCAATTCTATTACAGGACCGGAGGCTTCAGATTATGCTTCTCAATCTTTACCGCAAACATCACAGCAGCCAATGAAAATGCATATTTTCATTAAATAACAATAAACAAACTACATTTCCCATGATGACATGTACATTGGCACGCCCCCATAGTCCATAAGAACCCCTTGCGTGCCGCCATCTTCCTCTTTCTTTGCTGCTCACAGCGAGATAAGTGCACTTTGTTCCCTCCATCTGCTGTTTAGGTGCTTTGTGTAGTTATTGATTGGGTTTTTTCCTATGGCGATTTATTAATGACTTGTTATTGATATGTTTTCACTGTCATAACCTTGTAATTTTTAAATAGTTTGAGGGAGTGGTGCTGTGGCGGGCGAGCACTTGGTGAACGAGCCGCTTTAGCCCCGCTTACTGTCATTGGCATTCATTTGTGGCATTTGATGCGCGCTGTTCTGGCGTGTGGACGTAGCGGTCGTTGACCGGGGGCAGACCGTTACCTTGTTTTTCACTGAGCCTGGGTCCCCGGTTTTTCTCCCGATCCCCTCATAATCGCGCGCTACTCGCGCATGCGCAAAGGGCTCCCCTAATCGCCCGGTGACGCTGCTGGTGCCGGATGGCTCTCGGCTGCAGCGCGCTCCCCAGGGCGCTGAATTTGGCTCATTTTGGGCGCTTTTTCGGTCGTGCTTGGGCGGCGTGTGCGCAGCGCGAAAATCCTACTGACACACACGATTTCGAATCGGTACTCGCTCTGCCCTGGAGATCGCCTGTACCAGGCTGTATAATTCTGGCCAGGAAAGAGTGAGCACACGCTCTGTGTATGATAATATTGGCCTGGATCACTGATCCTTCAGATTACAGCTTTGCTGAGGGGGTCGTAGGCGAACTGATTCTGGTGTGCTGGTGGGCTGACCCCCCCCCCATTACCCTCCTTGTTGCTAAGTAAAGGGACTCAGAACCCTGTGATAATCAAGTTAAACAAAGAGTGTTTGCACTTCTCGCCACTCTGAAGATGGCCGAATGGGAAGGATACCAAGAAGAATATGCTGAGGAGGAGACTTATGACGGACAGCAGGAGGCTGTCTTGGTGGACAATTTGGTTAGTGCCTTGGACGCCTCGGTCCAGTCCTCGGTGAACAAAGCTATGGAGACCACGGTCCCACAGACTGTACAGCAGGCCCTGGCGGCGGCTCTGCACCCTATCAGGAAGCAGCTAGAAGGCTTCGCTAAAAGGCAAGGTTATGATAAAAAGCCTCAGAAGAAGAAAGCAGAGGCTTCCACTTCTAGTCAAAGAACTTCCGACCCTGCACAGTGGCCACATGCACAGGCACTCTCTGCCTTACCCGCCAGTGGGACAGCCGAACACTCCTACTCGGGACGTAAGGCCAAGGCTAAGCTTAGAGATCACGCAGACACTGATACAGACACTAATACCACAAATACGGACACCGACACGGATACCTCGGAGGAGCCCCCTCCACCAAAGAAGGCAAAAATTTCTCAGCCGACGATAACTATACCTACAAATACCCCATTTATCTTCGACCCTTCGGATATTATGCACCCTAGATCCTCGGACTCCCACCGCAGTCTCGGCCTATCTGCACGAGAACCTTAGAAAGAGTTTTCCAAGAGAGGTGCGCAATCGCCTAAAGTCAGAGTGTCCACAACCGGACCTCCCGGACAAAGTGGCAGAAACGCCGGAAATAGATGCTAGCCTCCTGACATTTCTTCGAAAATTTTCAAAAGACCCCAAACGAGGTCTAGACCGAGCATGGAGAGGATGCCAGGACAAAATGCTGGATGTGGTTGGCCCCCTGGCCAAGATTCTTGAAATGGCATTGGCTGCCAAGGAATCGTCCACACCGGTAGACCCGGATATATTGGCAGGATGGACCCAGCGGGCCATATGCCTGATTGGCAAAGCCAACTGCGCTATCTCCTCCGAGAGGCGCAAATCTCTCCTGATCAAGATGGACAGCAACCTGACCGAGTTGGCAGGTGCGGAGCCAGGACCCCTAGCAGCAGGTCAGCTCTTCAGCGACAAGTTCGTAAAAGACGTCTCTAAGTACGTCTGGACCTTCACAGCTTTAGACAAGGGACAGTCGGGAATTAAGAGAGCACTTAGCCAGGGTGTTTTTAACCGGGCCGGACGAGGCGGGGGTCGCTCGCCAGGCCGTGGAGGTCCCCAAGGCTCCCAGAGAGGTGACTTTGGTCGTGGAAGGAACGACTACGACTCCACCAGAGGCGGGACCTTCTATCCATCCGCAGGAGGTTCAACAGGGGACGCTTCCAGTCCAACAACAACAGGGCAAACTTCAAAGCTCAACAAAACTCAGGTGAGCATTGCAGACCTTTCTCTTCTTCCTTTGGGGAGTCGTACTCAGCACTGCCTGCGGCAGTGGCAAGAGCTGACCCAGGACGCCTGGGTGTTGCAGACAGTGCAGGGCTTTCACTTAGAGTTTTATTCTTGTCCTATTCAATCAGGTACTCCGGAGATCTCCATTTTTCCCAACAAGATCACAGTTTTATAGAGGAGGAGATCGGTGGGTTGCTGCAAAAGCGTGCGATAGCACCAGCCAGCCAAGGACCTCACGGCTTCTGCAGCAACATATTTATTGTACAAAAGAAGGGAGGTGGAAACAGACTGGTTCTGAATCTCAAGGATTTCAATCAGTTTCTAACGTACAATCACTTCAAGATGGAAGGCATCCATCTTCTAACAGATTTGCTACAGGAAGGGGATTGGATGGTCAGGTTGGACCTCAAAGACGCCTACCTCTCCGTCCCAATCTTCCCTCCCCATCGCAGGTACCTTCAGTTCAGGTGGAACGGCCAATGGTACGAATATTTGGCTCTGCCTTTCGGGCTCTCCTCAGCTCCTTGGTGTTTCACCAAGATGATGAAGCCATTTGTGGCTCATCTAAGAGAGAGGGGGATACGTCTCATAATTTACTTGGACGACATCCTGATAATGGCACAGAGTCTGCAGGTTCTTCTGCAGCACCTCGCCCTAACGACAAAGTTACTTCAAAGCTTATGTTTTGTGATCAATCCAAAGAAGTCGGTGATAGCTCCCTCTCAAGTAATAGACTTCCTGGGATTCACGATAGACTCGTTGTCAGCCCAGTTGTGCCTCCCAAAGGTGAAACTGAAGGATCTAAAGAAGGAGATCCGGAAGTTGTTGAGCAACCAGACAGTCACCCTCAGGGTGATCGCCAGAGTAGTAGGGATACTGGCCTCGTCAGTCCAGGCGATCTTCCCAGGCCCTCTTCATTACAGGACCCTGCAACGACTGAAGATCAGGCACCTCCAGAGGGGACTGTCCTATTCGGACGTCATCCCTCTATCACAGGAAGTGCGGACAGAGTTGCAATGGTGGCTAGGCCATGTGGACGCCTGGAATGGCAGAGCAATATTCGGCTCCCAACCAGAAGTCATAATCGAGTCCGACGCCAGCCGTTGGGGCTGGGAGGCGCGCTGCGGCGACATTTCCGCAGGCGGCAGATGGTCTCCACAGGAGCTTTCCTTGCATATAAATTGCTTAGAACTACTCGCAGGGTCGTTCGCAGTTCGGACATTGTCCCCGAGGCAGACCTCTTGTTGTATCCTCCTTTGCATGGACAATGTGTCAGAGGTGAGGTACATCAACAAGTTGGGCGGCACGAGGTCGTCGCTTCTTGTGCAGATAGCCAAGGATTTTTGCCATTATTGCCTGACGAATCAGATATCGGTAATGGCGGAGTACCTTCCAGGTCAATCCAATCAGGTGGCAGATTGGAACTCGAGGTACCTCAGGGATTACAGCGACTGGAAGTTGCTTCCAGAGGTCTTCCAGTGGATACAGAGTATTTGGGGTCCATTCCAGACGGACCTCTTTGCCTCCAGACTGACATACCAACTCCCGCAATTCTTCAGTTGGAGGCCGGATCCACTAGCAAAGGCGACCGATGCCTTTCTTCAGGATTGATCAAGGGCTCTCCAATATGCCTTTCCCCCCTTCATGCTGATCCCCAGAGTAACGTCACAGGTGATCAGACAACGGGCGGAGATAGTTATGGGGACGCCGTGGTGGACGTCCCAGTCTTGGTTTCCCAAGTTGTTGCCGTGGAGTTGCGATCTCCCCTGACTCCTTCCGGAGTCGGAATTGCTATTGCTGGGTCCTCATCAGGAGCGACACCCATTGATCGTGGAAGGCAGGCTCCTGCTGATGGCTTGGAGGCTTTCAGGGAACAGTGGCAACTGACAGGTGTTTCGAGCAGGACTTCCGACTTTATCAAGCAGGCCTGGGCACCATCCACACGAAAGCGGTATTCCTCGGCCTGGAAGAACTGGGTGGATTGGTGCGTGGAACGACACTTGGATCCCGTGGGGGCAGAGTTACCCCAAGTGTTACATTTTTTGTCGGATAAGGCAGCAGACGGGTTGGCTTATAGATCAGTGAACAATTTCCGGTCAGCCATTTCGGCGGGGCATGCCCAAATAGACGGGAAACCGGTAGGCATGCACCCAGTGGTATGCAAGTTGCTTAAGGGTATTACGGTTGGTAACCCACCTAAACCCAAGTATACGGGTTTGTGGGATGTTTCTTTAGTTCTCGCGTTGTTTAACAGTTGGCCTGTAAACGCACTCTTATCCAAGAAACAGTTATCGGCCAAGTTGGCCATGCTACTTTGCCTTTCAGCATGCAGACGTTCATCGGACGTACGGGCTCTCGACGTTACAGGTAGAGTATTTACTCCGGAAGGAGTTTCCTTTACCATTACAAGACGCACCAAAACATTGTCACGTCATATTAGTTATAATGCATTTCATGATAATGAGAAATTATGTGTGGTACAATGTTTGAAGATGTATGAGGAATGCACAAAGGCCATCAGGCCTTAGGGCTGTTCACAATTGTTGATTGCATTGCAAAAACCCTTTAAAGCTGTGGCGGCCGCCACCATTGCCAGATGGCTTCGTTTTATTATGCAAGAAGCTGGCATTGACATCACCATATTCAGTGCTCATTCTGTAAGAGGTCATGTTGGGTTCCAGCATCCAGGAAATTATGCGTAGCGCAGATTGGTCCTCGGAGTCCACTTTTAAGACATATTATTATAAGCCAGTGGGGGATATTACCTCTGTTGTTTTCAATGAGTGTTAAACTAACAAAATCTGAAGCCTCCGGTCCTGTAATAGAATCAAACATTTGCTAGCATTCGCGCCAAGAATTTTCAATTCTATTAAGGACACGGAGGCGAGGATTATCCCACCCAGCTTGGTTATGTATAACAGCTTGCCCACCCAGATGTTTTCGGTGGTTACGGTTTCATCTCCTTTGTTTCAGGATCAGACAAGAAATCTGACTAAACGCAGAAGACTGCCAGGATATTCAACCTGAGGAGCACGTTCTTTCTTCCCTGTTGGAGGAGTTATGATGTTATTCAAGTATTTTGGACTTGTTCGCTACAAAGAAAGAGGAAGATGGCGGCACGCAAGGGGTTCTTATGGACTATGGGGGCGTGCCAATGTACATGTCATCATGGGAAATGTAGTTTGTTTATTGTTATTTAATGAAAATATGCATTTTCATTGGCTGCTGTGATGTTTGCAGTAAAGATTGAGAAGCATAATCCTCACCTCCGTGTCCTTAATAGAATTGAAAATTCTTGGTGCGAATGCTAGCAAATTTTTGACTCTCGTTTGTCTCCTGTGGATGGGATTGTGTTGAAGAGCGAGGTTCTTTATATATTCACCGGATTGACTTTCCCTGGTGTAGTGGACCTCCTCTCCGTGAAGTTGGCTCCGTGGATGGTAAAGTCTTAGCTTTGGAGGAGATGGTAACCCTCGAGGCTTCGAGGGAGCTGGTAACCCGGCAGCGATCTGGATACGTTCCGGTAGCAGAAACACAGAGCCCCCTGCTGAGCTGAAGCAGAATAAGTACCTGGAAAGAGTTGGTTGGCGTGGAGCTGAGCTCGTCGAGTGGAGCGGACTCCGAGGAGTTGCGCTTAGCGAGGAGGCGGCTTTGCAACAGCTGGCTAGAAACCAGGTATGGAGGTACCGGCAAATCAGAGCAGCAGGTGGGGAGGTGTGCGCCCAAGGAGTCGGCCCTAAAAATAAGGAGTAGTGGGTAGGCAACCTGATGGGACTTTTGTGAGAATTACTGCTTTTGGAAATGTCTGCCGCAGCGTTCGGAATCGAGAATTGGCTGCGGAGGAGATGTTTTTGGACTCTCCCACAACAACGCAGCTTGGCGATAATAGAGGTGCCAGTGATGATTCAAGTGGAAGGGAACAAGGCTTAAAAGAAAAATATCGTACTTTGGAGAGATTGATGCGCCATGAGCAGGCCAAGTGGTGGGAGTCAAAATCATTACAGCGATATTTGGATGTGGGTAGGATACCTAGAGGCCTTAGAATAATGATATCCCCAAGTTATGACACCCCAAACCACCAGATGATGGCTGAATGGGCGGAGACGAATCTGGACTCATCGCGGAAACTGGTCCAGATATTAGTGAAATACATGGAAAGCGATCGGAGGAACTACAGATAAAAATAGATGCTCTTGATGCAGAAATTAAGGCAATGGGTGATTCCCAACAGAGAACTAAACTAAACTTCATGAGGATATGGTGATGAGATTGAGTAAAGAGGAAGAAAAAATAAAACAGCTGAAAACCTTAAAATTTCGAAGGGATAAGGAAGATTACGCAAGTGGGCACATTTTTACTTTTGCCCGCAAATTTGACGCATATAGGAGTCATCAGCAAGCAACAAGGGCAAGCACAAAACCAAATGGTTAGAAATCAACCACAAGAAGAGGTCCCTTCTGTGTCGTATCTGATCTCTGCAGTGGAGAGCGATTCAGAGACATAGGGACGATTGGAATGTGCCAAACAGAGTGCCATTAAGCCTACTTTGGGGGAGGAATTGGATAATTTAAGACAAAGTAGAAGGGAGACATTGCGCCCCAGAAAACGACCGGCAAAAAATGGCAAACAGGGGCCAGAAAGCAAAGGAGAAAAGCAGCCAGAAAATGCCAACACCAGGCGGCCTGCCTGTGGCCGAGGGTGGGGGGGGGGCTGGAAGAACAAATAGTGGGTACACTGCAGACCCCAACGACATCTCCTATTGCAAAAACGATCATTAATCTGGCACAAGTAGATTTACTGAGGAACAATTATTTTCTTTGGGACTTTCGTACTGCCCTGAGTCCAATTTTGACCATCCACAGTCTCGGGCAGATATTTACAAGTTCATATGTAAATTAAAATTAAAGAAATGTCATCAATTACAGACCCAATCAAGAAATATGGGGAGTGGGGCAGCTATCAGTAATGACTTGGATGCCTTAAATCTCTTAGTGGCCGATCTGGGAAGTCTTAAAGATTTGCATGAGCTGGCACAAGGAACTGATGTTATAACAGATATTTCTGATCAAAGTTCAATTGAAATGGGCAGTGGAAATTGGCAACCGCCGGGATTAGAAAGCTGCTAAAAACCTGACACTCTATTCAAGTTCAAATCAAAATTCACCCCCATTATGCCAAGGGATTCCTTGGATGTATTTAATGAGCAAGTTGTGGCGCAGGTAAAGAAGCTAAATATCAACATCAACAAGAATAAGAGGAAAATGTTGAATCATGAAAGAAAATATGGCCAATTAATAGCAAAATTGAAAAAGGAGAAGAATGTGGTAATCAGGAATTCCGACAAAGGGGGGAACAATGTGCTTTGGCCTCTAAAGAAATATTTGGAGGAAGCCTTTTCACAACTTAACGATATTTTTTTTTGTATTTTTTTTTTACTCCTCATTCGCCGACTCGCCACCCATATCTTCTATCTTAATCCACCACTGGGATTTTTTATCTCATAAGCTGGTTGTATTGAGGCATAAACTCCACCTATTTTGAGTCTGGCCATTCTTTAAGCGATCCTTCTTGACCATCTGACTCATCAGGTGTGTCTTTCTCTTACTCTGTGTTTCGTCCTTGAATCCCAAATAATAAATACCAGCGAGATAAACATATAAGGAAGGGTACCCAAAAACCTAGATTTCTTTTAGTATGATCTGAAATATCAAGCTTAGCCATATACCTCATGGCTAAAATCCAATCCAATAAATTAGGGCTAAGTGGTGAGACCCATAACTTGCATATCTCTCTACGAGCTAGCAACATAGCATAGAAGGTAAGCCTAACATTATTATTCATGCTTTTGTTTTCTAAATCATATCTTCCTGTAATAATTAATTCAGGACTTACCTCAATGCGCAGATTCAAAGATTTGGATAGACAATTACTTACATCCAGCCAGAATTGCCTTATGTTTGGACAAGAAACGAACATATGAAGGTCATCCACATTTGGGGCCTTACATTTCGGACACCCCACAAGTCCGCCAGCTTTAAATTTTGATAGTCTACGAGGGTACCAATATGCCCTGTGGATAGTAAACAAACGATTTCGCCTTAAATTTGCAGGTTTAACAATACTGTAAAGCATAGACATTGTTACTTGCCATTGATTCTCTGTCGCAATCTTTGGCAAGCTTTCCATCCACAGGGCCTCCGGTAGCACAAATGGTCCATCTTCCATTTCCAGTATCGTCCAATACCATGTGGCCACTTCCTTCTTGAAAATCCCTATTCCAAGCTTCAACTCAAAATCATTCTGAGTCCCAATTACAATTTCCGAATCATTTGCCCAACTCTGAATCTGTAAGTACTTATATCTCGAAAAGACCTGACCCCACAGTTGTTGACAAGAGCCCCAAGACAAAAGTTTACCATCCTGAAACAAATCTTTCCATCTCTGCAGAGCATCTTCTTTTTTCAAATGCTGAGCCAACGCATCTTTTGTCCAGAGTGGAGCACCAGGCGAGTCCCATATTGGGGCCATAAAACTAAAATAAGGCAATTTTAGTAGTCTTCTTATTTTGTACCATACCTCCGCCAAATCCCGTAAGATCTTACATCTCACCTTTTTAAAAAATGTAGGGTCTGCAAACTTAAAAAACCAAAATCATCATATCCATAACTTTTCAGCAGCACACCAAATATTTCTCCGATCGTAGATTTAAATAGGGTACCCAGCAGCATCCTGCAGTTTTTAAAACAAAAAGCCCATGCATAAATTTGTAAATCTGGAGCAGCCAGACCACCTTTATTAATTCTCCTCCTTAACTTTTTCCACGATATCCGTGAACCCTTTGATGCCCAAATAAATGATATTATCTCGCTCTGTAGTTTAACCAGCCATTCTTTTCTAAATCCAAGTGGGATAGTCTCGAACAAAAACGTAATTTTTGGCACAATCACCATTTTCACTAGATTAGTCCGACCACATAATGAAAGGGGGAGATTCATCCATCCTTTTAAAGTGGCCACCACTTCTTTTTTAATCCTATCAAAGTTAGTTTTAGCAAGATCTTCAATATTTTGAGTTATCCTAACTCCCAAATATCACATTTCTGATTTACTATTTACCCCCTCCGTATTTAGATTCTAGGCCATTATCTCAGTCTTATCCTGATTTATCTGATAACCTGAAACCTTACCAAATTCCTTCGTTATTTTAACCAAGTTCTCCAAGGAATGCAGCAGATTAGAAGAATAGATAATAATGTCATCTGCATACAGACCTAGTTTTTTTGACCAGTCATCAACTATAAAAGGGGGTATCTCTTCTGAGGCTCTAATTCTGCAAGCTAATGGCTCAATATATAAGTTAAAAAGCAAGGGTGATAAAGGACACCCTTGTCTAGTGCCACGCATTACTTTAACAGGATGAGTAAGAATTCCATTAACTAGAACACGCGATATTGGTGAACAATACAACGAAAAAAGAGATTGCCTAAAGTTCTCTCCTAAATTAAGATATTGCAATAATGTTTTCAAATATATGAAGTTAACTCGATCAAAAGCCTTGGCGGCGTCTAAAGCGATCACCGCCAAGGGGTACTCATATCTGGAAGCCATATCTATTATGCCGATCATGGTATATGTTAATTCTTTTAGGTATCTCCCCTTAAAAAAACCTTTTTGGTCTTCATGAATCAATTTATGAATAACTTTGCTAAGTCTGTCGGCTAAAATTTTTGAAATAAATTTGTAATCACAGTTCAAAAGTGATATAGGTCTGTATGCATCCAAACTACTAGAATATTTTCCTGGTTTAAGTAATAGAGTGATTATTGCCTCGTTCCAAGAGCTAGGTATTGTTACCTCCCCTCTAAAAATTTTATTGAACAGTTGACATATTGTGGGAGCAATTTTGTCCACTAGGACTTTATATACCTCAGCCGGGAGACCGTCCGGGCCAGGTGCTTTCCCTCTTTTACTTTCCTTGGTCACTTTGACCACTTCGTCTTGCGTAATTTCCCTGTTTAGGTCCCCCACCCAGTCAGCAGATAGTGGTTTCAACAGATGTAGCCAGCTTTCCATTTCAGTTACCTTTGGAGAGAGGTATTCTGTATAGACATTTACAAAGTAATCGTGAAAAGCTTCTGCAATTCTTTTACTTTCTGTAATACCTTCTCCGGAATCAACCTTTTTAATTTCTTTTATTCGATTACGTACAAGATCTTTCTTTGCTTTCCACGCTAGTAGTTTGCCACACCCTTCTCCATATGAGAAGTGAGCTAACTGACTGGCTTCCCATCTTTCTTTAACTCTTTGTGAGAGTACTGCTGCGAGTTCTATTTTTAGATCCAGGAGCTTATTTTTAACTTCCTCTTCAGATGGATTTCCCCCTTGTCTGGTTCGATTAATTTCGCAGACTTGTATTTCTTTCTCCAAATTTGAAATCTTATTATACTATAGCCTCCTCTTTTTTGCGCCCTGTGCTCCCAATCTCCCTCTCAAGAATGCCTTACATGTCTCCCAAACTATATCTTCTTTGGCTGATCCTTCATTTACATCCAGGAAAACTTGCAACTCATCCTTTAACAATATTGAATGCTAATGCAAAAGTTCCATCCTTAAGTTCAAAGCCAGTCAGAATTCCTTTTTTTTCCAAATTACTGGCATGGAAAAGTATCGGTCTGTTGAACCTTGAGGGATATAAATACTCAAAGAAGGAGCATCCAACTATACCATCAATGTACTTTATTCCTGAGGTACATAAAAACATCAACAGGCCGCCAGGAACACCCATCATAGAGGCATGCAATGGAGTTTTAGAGAACATGCCACGCTATATTGATTTCTTTTTACAAGAACATGTCCACAATCTTAATTGTACATATAGGATACAAGTGATTTTATTAGAAAAATCATGTATATACAATGGCAAAAAGGGTGGCATTTATTGGCACTCGATGTATCCTCACCTTACATGTGCATAAGAAATCTCGATGGGCTCAAAGCAGTGGGGCATTTCTTAGCGAATAGGTCAGTTAAATATGTACAACATAACAAAATGCTGATGGATATGCTGACATTTTGCCTTGAGAACAACTTATTTATGTTCAAAAGCCAAATGTACCAACAGACACAGGGCATTTCAATGGGGGCCAGCTTCTCCTCCAGCTATGCCTGTCTATTTATGGGCTGGTGGGAGGAGCTGGTCCTCAAAAGACATTTTAAACATATATACAAGAACAACGTTGTATCATGGCTTAGACGTATTGATGACTTGTTCATTATATGGCACAGAACTGAAAATGAAGCCTGAGAGTTTGCTGAACTTATGAACAACAATGATGTTAATTTACACACCACTTCTAGTATTAGTGATAAGAGTGTAACATTTTTGGATGTCCAAATCAATATAGTTAATAACACTCTGACCACATCATTATATCGTAAAGACACGGCAGGAAATACTATGCTGCATACGTCAAACGTACATCCTCCGCAGTTAATACAAAGCATCCCGTACGTGGAGATGCTTCGTATTCGCAGAATATGTAGTGAGGAACAGGATTTGAAAACAAAACAGTTGGAAAGCAAAAGGTGTTTTTTAGACAGGGGTTACAAAGCATCAACCATTGAAATTGCTATAATTAAATCAAGGAAGCGTGTTAGAGAAGATCTTTTGCAGAACAATAAAAAGTCCCTGATTGCATGCAGTGACATAGAGGGGGCATCCAAGGAGCCTACTAGACTCATCCTGACATATTCAAAACAGGAACAGCAGTTGAGAGCCATAATAAGAAGCAATTGGCCAATAGTTTGTGATGATCCGATAATCGGGGATTTACTCCCTAAGCATCCGGCTATAACCTATAGGAAAACAGCATCAATGGCCAATGCATTAGTAAAAAGGAGCCCTGAAGAGCAAGAACAGGGGGGATGGCTGATAGCAAGAAAAGGCTTCTATAAATGTTCCAGCTGCAAAGCATGCCAATATGACTCCAACAGGACGACATATCATACTGCTTTTAGCGACAGAGTACAAGATATAAAACGGCATCTTACATGCAGGACAGATTATGCAATCTATGTTTTGCAATGCAATTGTAAATTAGCATACATAGGCAGTACTAAATTATCTGTTCATAAGCACATATTAGGGCTATTAATAATAATGACCCGTAGCAAGGCATTTCAAGGCGCATCATGACAGCAGTTTGCAACATTTAAAATATTTTGTTATTGATGCTGTCCCCCCCTAAAAAAAGAGGTGGGGATCGTGAATTAAAATTGAAGCACTTGGAAACCAGATATATTCTGGAACTTGACACTAAATATCCTGGGGGCCTTAACACAAGAGAGGATTTATACACTTATGTGGACTAAGGTGTTATTATGTCAATCTGATCTTAAAACTGCACATATTCCAACTGTAATCTGAGCTGCTAATATGAATTTGAATCTGAACTACTTTCTTAATACTATTAGTGTTTTTAAATAATTTATTTTTTAGAAAACCTAATATGTATTACACATAACCTTGAGGAATTTAATAATAACTTTTGGAAGGAATTTTTTATGGTGAATTTTAGTAATTGAATTGTATTTATTGATAGTGTTATGTATTTAATATTTAAATACATATTTATATTTGTTTTAGTACAATAGTGGGAACCGATAGATAGGAAAACAATCTCTTCTTTTTTGCCCCTACCTCTGCAATTGTTGTCATTATAATCCCTTTGTTTTGAACTACCAAGACCGTATTGATTAGGACATTAGTCATAAATAAGTGGTTTGGACAAGACAATTATAAAATGATTTTAAATAGTTTTTTGCACCAGCACTTCATATTTTAGCACTTTATGGGTATTTATGTATAATTATATTTAGGGCATCTTTTTAAGTGTTTCAATCTATCGATATGATATAGGACCAATGCGGGTTTTGCACTTAAGCAATACATTTTCAAGAATCATTAGATTATGAGAATATACTGCATTTGAAATCTACATTGAGTTATGATGCAAAATCAAGTGTAAAAGTACAAGAATGAATAACATTTTATGAAAAAACCTTTTAAACTTTATTTATATTATGCATTTATGCTAATATTGTTTTTTGGACTATTCAAATGTTGAAATCTAATTTCTTCTATGTCTATTTATTCTGTAATTGGACACCTTCACTTTAAAATGTTGAATCACAGTAGATAACACTGCCAAGTGATCAAGGCAGGTGAGCTGCCAAAACTCTTCATGGCGGAGCTATTTTCTGCGCAATAAAACAAAAGAGCACTTACTTTGGGTCCACTCTCGTTTGTCTCCTGTGGATGGGATCACGTTGAAGAGCGAGGTTCTTCATACATTCATACATATACGCATACAACCAACATTCAATAAACTCCTACTGGACCCCAGCGCTGATATTGGGTGGAGAAGATGAAAGGCTTCAGTGGTTCTTGGTGGTTTTAAGGAAGGGACTAACAGAAGCGCCCACTACCTGGTCTCATTGGTTGACTTTGTCATGGGTCAGCCAGGAGGACCTTCCCTAACTATCACAGAGTGGGATGGGGTCAATAAAAGTTGCTGAACCCAGCCCACGCTGTGACACAGCACCATCATCTAATAGACAGTCAGCTCTGGGTCCTACTGGGCTTAAAAATGAAGCACCCAGGTCTAACTCTATCAGTGAAACTCTCACAAAACGTTGCTGGACGGATGAGTCCATGCCCCCAAGGGTGTGAAAACTTCAGGCTAGCAAACCATGGCTCAGGTTTCCAGGCGCCTGCACATGAACATGATTAGTGTTGTCAGACTGACCTTTCCTCAGCCTGACAGACACTCTTCATGCTTGAGGGTGCATGGTGGGGACCTTCCTCCTTTAATGACAGGCCGTGCCTGAGCTGGGGGTCATGTATTATTTTCCTTGCCTGGATAGCCATCCAGGACAATTGTTAGTTCAAAGTCCTACCATAAATATATTTGCCTACAGACACGCAGCCCTGTGGAAGGTGGGCCGCAAGACCAAAGGTTCTCACATCAGAGTCTGCTGAGTCCTCTACATGAGGTGGGATAACCACAGATTGCTAGGATGGGAGCCCTGTTGATTTAAGTTGGGGCTACCATTGTGACAAACTTTGAATGACCCCTTTCCGTCAATCAACGTGCCCATTTGTTTTAATATTGATTTTGGAACCAATGATTCTTCTAAGCAGCGAGAGGTCATGAATAAAGACACTAAAGAGAAAACCATTCAAAAACCTTCCTTAGCGAAACAATCATTAACACTTTTTTAATTCACACAGAGCGTGTTTAATGCCAGTTCAGATTTGAGTTTATCCTATGGCCAGCATTCTACCTAATACTCATCACTAGGATTAAGCCATTACGAATACTTCTATAACAAGGGAAATGCGGAACCCAAACAGATTAGGGGTGGAGGAAGAAACTCTTTTCGCTGGGCTTGGCAAGGTGAGGATGTGTGCAAACGGCAGAGTGCCGGTACCTAAGAGCCATTTTCAAAGTGCTTCACTCTGCTTTCACACATATATGTATGAAGAGCCCTGGTAGCTTGCAGTTCCCCCGGGAATCTTTTCCAGCCGTTCCCTGTACGTTTTGCTCCTGTCACAAGCATCCTTAAAGGGCTGCCAATAAACTGACATGGTGAAAGAAAACTGTGGTGACTGACCTTCTTCTACGTGAATGGCCATTTGAAATAAAAGACGGACAACTCTGCTATTTCCTCCCAAGGACCAATATAGTGCAGGAGGTGACAGAGTTCCAGCCCTTAGAAAAAAAGTGCGGCAACCACCGGCAGAAATAAACCACTGCTTAGACCGTCAATTCATTTTGTTAGTTGTAGTCTTGGCTCACTCCAACTGAAGTAACATACCTCCTGACAACGCTTTCTAAAATGAGGTCTCAAGAGTGGATTGAGATGCAGTGATGTGGTTACCATAATCAGGTCAGCCTTGCAACCAAAAAAACACTGTGGGATGCAACCAGAGGTGACTCATTTTCAGCTGAAAATCCAAACTTGAAGTGCAAATGTGTCCCTCAGAAGCCCTGGGATTGTGCAGCATTGACACTAGCACACTGGATGATGCAGCGCACAGCTCTTTTCACGCAGACTGTTAACCATAGCCAAAATAAGCGACTCAACACATGCACCGTTTCAGCTTTGTTCAGTCACACTACTCAGTAAGCTGAGGCCTATGATTGTCATCTTTTCTGGACTATACAGTCATACAAAAACGTGACAGGTGGACTGGTCAGTCATTTAAAGCTTGGGATGGGGACAGTCACAGGTACAAAGAATGAAAGAAAGTGAAAGGGAGACAGGGTTTTGTGTGCATGTATCTGCTCACGTGTGTGCTTGCACCTTTGTGTGTTTGTGTGTGCACGTGTGTGCTTACTGCATATGTGTGTATGTGTGTGTATTTGTGTGCATGTATGTGTGATTGTGTTTATGTGTGAAGTATGTGTATGGTTGCATTAACTGGGTTCCAGTTAATCTCACTGGCATCTGTCGGCCAATCTGTATTCTCCTCTTACATGTGCTGGGCAATCTCTGCCATATAGTGTCCACTGCAGTCTTCTTGTGGGCACACCTACCTAATGCTGCCCAGTCTGGTGTCTGGTGACCATACCGGGCAAGAATTTGCCATTCCTGGAATACGATTTTTATCCCTAACATAAACCCCGGTATTCTCAGAATAAAGTGGCTAACACTGGCATTTAGTTGATACACCTAACAAATGGTGGATACTGTTGTAATGTATCTTACCTTTATTGTCATTAGCCATTCCTTTGTGTCATTTCCCCTTATAGTTCTAGAGTATTTGGTTGTTCTAGGTTCTTGCCTCACTCGCTGAGATTCTATCTTATGACAGTTGCGAGTTGGGCCAGCTGAGAGGAGGATTACTTCTGTTAACTGCTTAAATAAACCCATATGCTTTTACCTCTACATTCACTGGTATTCTGCATACTTTGATTTACAACATTTGGCAACGTTTTGAGTAGCTGACCTGATTCGAGATTCTGGCGTTTCTGTGGCGTTGGGTGCAGTGAAGTTCCTCTCTCTCCAAAGACGGATCCAGCGTGCAGCTGTTCCTGTTTCGTGCTACCTTCGGCTCTTTGGAAGTTCTGGTGCCGCTGCGGAAGTTACGGTGAATTTTCGTGGTCTTTGGGGCAGTTTTTCATCGTCCTTATCCAAAGAGGTGCCAACGTCACTTCTAACGGCACTGTCTCGAGCGCGGTCGCGAGAGCGTCATTGGAGGTGCTCTCGCGAAGCTGAACCACGTAGCGACGCATCATAGCAAAGTTGATGTTTTGCCAAGGTGACCTGCCTTGAGACGTCACCACATACAACGTGCGGCCATTTTGCATTCCTGTTTGTTTATTTTTGCGATCTCTTCTCCCCGTGAATATTACGTGTGGAGTATTGGAGCATCGATCGCCCTGTTGGAGCAACTGGATTTAACGGTGACTTCTTTTAGTTTTTACATTGTTTCGTGTCAGTTTTCGACAGTATGGAAGTGTGTGTATTTATTTGGTGGACTGTTGGGGGAACAGCATTTACAACGCAATTTTTACAACAAAGTACCTTTACCACGCAACTTTTACAACGCAAGTCGTTACAACGACTTGCGCTGGGAGGCGCTCTAGGATAGGGAATAGTTAATTTACTATCCAAAACCTTCCCTACTATCCACGGGGACTGGAGTTGGAATAGTAAATTAAACTATTCACTATCCAGCACCCCCCAACGCAAGTCGTTGTAACGACTTGCGTTGTTAAAGTTGCGTAGTAAAGGCATGCGTTGTAAAAGCATGCATGGTAATGACATACATCCGCACTGTTGGGAGCCGCTGATTGGTATTTATTACTTACCATATTTGATTCCATTTTATATATACTTACTCACACTTTTGTGACATTTCTTCTGGACAATATGGCACAGCAAATAAATGTAGCTCTTCCTCCACCGTTTTTATCAGAGCCAGGCACTCCATTGATTTCATGGGAAGATTGGATAGTTATGTTCGATAACTATCTGGATGCTTTGGATGGCCAGCAGTTTCCTGCCAAGCATAAGAAGGCATTGTTATTAAGTGCTTTGGGCAAAGAGGCACAGCGTATTTTTAAATATTTACCTCAACAGTTACATTCCTCTGCACAATCAGCTCCTGACGAATATACTGATGCTATGTCTTGTTTGGAGATCAGATTAGCCAAAGAAGAAAACTTGGTCATGAATCGGTTTAGGTTTTATACACATAAACAACGTGCAGAGGAGTCAATTGATGATTTTGTGGCACGGCTGAGGGAATTATCTGTTAAATGCAACTTTGGGGCGATGGCTGATGAGATGGTGAGAGACCAACTCATTGTACAGTGCAACAACAAGAAGATCCAAGAGAGGTGTTGGGCAGCAACAAATCTGTCTCTGAAAACAGCCATTGACCTTGCCAAAGTGGTGGAACAATCGGAAATATGCATGAACGAGTTGCATAAGTCGACTCCTGTTTCTATTGTTTCTGATTGTACTTCGCAAGAATGTGAGGGTTTTGATGATGAGTCTGTTGCTGTTCTAAAATCCAAAGGGAAGTTTGTTTACAAACAAAAGCAATATGGAAAGCCTAATGCAAGATTTTGCTCAAGGTGTGGGAGTAATACTCACTCATCTGACGCAAGGTTTTGTTTTGACAACAATAAGAAGTGTTTGAAGTGTGGAAAAGTGGGGCAATTTTCTAAAAAGAGTCGCTTCAAGGGTAAGCAAAAGATAGCTGTCGTACAAGACGACTGCATTGACATTCACAGGGATAGAGACAAAGATTTGGTGGTGGAGGAGTCTGTTTCAGATGTAAATATTATAAATGAAAAGAGGGAAATACGTCCTAAGGCCGATTTTAATATTAATGGTCATGTGGTCGCTTTGATGGTGGACACTGGTTCTAGGTATACTATAATCCCAGAACCTTTATTTAAAAGGGAATGGCCTGATGTTTCCTTGTTACAATGTGATATTGCCCCCACTGGGTTTCAAGGGGAACGCATAGATATGTTAGGATATTTTGAAGCTAACATTTCCTTTTCAGGCAGAACTATCAATGGGAAGGTATATGTAGCGTTGGATGGGCCTCCAATTCTTGGATGGATTCATCAGTACGACCTTCATATTAGAGTGGATCCTCAAGCTGAGTGCCAAGTTATGGTGGTAAATGAAGAGTCATTGAATGATATCTTGCATAAGTTTGAGAGCGTTTTCAGAAATGAATTGGGACGACTTGATGGTTATGTTCATAAAATTACCTTGAAAAAAATGCTATTCCCATTCAGCATAAGCTTCGCAGAGTTCCTTTAACTGTTAAGGACGAGGTTAAAAAACTGATAAATGAAATGTTACAAGGGGGGATCATAGAACCGGTAGAGGCTTCCAATTGATATCTCCGGTCGTGATTTCCCGCAAATCGGATGGAAAGATTAGGTTTTGTGTGGACCTTTGGTCCCTTAACAAGAATGTTTTGCGGATACCTTTCCACTTCCTAATGTAGGAGAATTGGTGTCTACTTTGAATGGGGCTAAATTTTTTACCAAACTTGATCTTAAAAGTGCGTACCACAAGATTCGCCTTCATGATGAATCAAAAAGTCTCACGGCTTTTATTACCATTGAGGGTACCTTCCAGTTTACCCGCCTCCCGTTTGGTCTCACATCAGCTGCCAGTGTTTTCAATGCATGGTATTGGAACTATTTAAAGGCATAGACAGGGCAGTGTATTTTCAAGATGATATCTTGATTTTTGGAAGGACAGTGGAGGATCATAACTCTACTCTTAAGGAAGTTTTGTTTAGGATTGAGGAGGCGGGTTTAACCTTACGAAAGGAGAAATGTTCTTTCTTGGTGCCGGAAATTGAATATTTGGGGTATGAGATTTCTGCACAGGGTGTTAAACCTAAGAAGAATTTGTTAGAGGCGATACGTTTGGCACCTTGCCCTGGTAATAAAGATCAACTTAGATCTTTTATGGGTCTCATTGAATTTTATTCAAAATTTGTAAAAAAAAAATTCAGATAAGACAGTTGTGTTGAGATCGCTATTGAAAAAAGGGGTAAAGTTTACATGGAGTGATTTTCATACCAAATGCTTCAACGATACAAACAAGAGCTGTGTGAGGCAAAAATGTTGGCACCTTTTGACATTAGACGTCTGTCTACTCTTATGGTTGATGCCAGTTCTACAGGATTAAGAGCTGTCCTCTTGCAAAAATATGACGAAGGTGAGAGAACTATTGCATTCGCCTCACGTACCTTGTCTTCTTCTGAGAAAAATTACTCTGTTATCGAGAAAGAGGCTTTGGCGGCTGTTTGGGCAGCACAGTATTTCAGAACGTATTTGTGGGGTACTCGATTCAAGCTTGTCACGGTTCACAAACCTCTTATTAGTGTTCTTTCTCCTGGTAGTTCTGGTAAAGGTTCTCCAAGACTTGCTAGGCTTGCCTCTAGACTACAGGAGTATCAGTATGATATTTTTTTTATTCAGGAATGGCGGAATATACAAGCGGATTGTCTGTCTAGGCTTCCAATCCACTGTCAAGTTGATAATGAGTTAATACTGCACGATGATATTGCGATAGCTTTTGTGAAAGATGTTTTGGCTTTGGGTGTTGGTGCATTTACTCAAGTTGATTGGTCTTCTGCGATGTCTCAGGACAGTGTTTTGAAGATTGTTGTGGATATGGTGAAGTTAGGCGTTCGACGTGAAAGTTGTGTCCCTGTGTCTGTTCGTGTAATCCCTGACTGCTCTCAGGATTGGGTACGTGACCCTAACTCCAAACCAGAACCAAAGCGCAGAACAAATGCAACAGAGACTTAGGGTATGTGGATAAGAACTTTATGAAGTTCTCATATGGTTCATGGGTTTAGTACATTAAAATCAGAGTAGAACACCAAGGGTTAACACCACCCTTAGAGTTTAGTAGGCTCTCAGACCGTTCTCCACATGAGCGCCCGTCCTGACACTCCCCAACGGAGGGCACTGTGCTAACTAGTGGCCGACAATACCACTCGAGCCTTTGCCTATCCACTGACGGTCTAGCCAGCCACCTTAACCGTCCCCTGCACGAATGCCGGTCCCAACACTCACCAACAAGGGGTACAGTGAGCCAGAGTGGGTAACAACAAGGTAGGAATGCCAAAGACAGGGTGCCTATCCACTGACGATCTAGCCAGCCGTCTTAACCGTCCCCTGCACGAGTGCCGGTCCTGACACTCACCAACAAGGGGTACAGTCAGCCTGAGTGAGTAACAACAAGGTAAGGATGCCAAAGGCAGGGGTTTCCTTCTTTTCTTCTGTTACTTGTCTATCATCACAGGGTAAGTAGTTAAACGTCACTTGCTCCCCTGAGCATATAAAGCCTCTCCTCATGGAGCACAGTGGGACTTGGTGGCACACTGTGAATAGAGCACACGCTTTGTGTCCGTTACGGCAAGGAAGGTCGGACCGTTCTCAAACAATAGGGCTCTGGCCAGCCTGCACTCCTGGGAATTGTTTGTACAGCGGCCGCACTATTAGCTCTCAGCTAAACCGTACAGGGCTCCGATACTCTGATATGCAAAAAAGGGTCGATCTCCCTTACCTTACGTCGATTCCGAGGCTCTAGAGTCCGCTACTGCAATATTCGACGGTTTCCGCGGGTGCCGCCATTGTTTATATAATGACTCCTGAAGTGCGCATGCGTCGCGCAACGCATCACGGGACCTGTAGTTCCTTCCGGTTCCGACTTCCCGGATTTGTAGTTCATTGTTTGTTTTGGTCGCGTTGTTGCGGCTCCGGCTCCTATGCGTCGTGACCGTGACAACACATCCCACCTCACCCAGGTCCCACCGACGGGCCTGGCTTAGCAGGATGCTTCCTGTGGAATGCCGCAACCAGCATCTGTGCAGTAATGCCCGCCACGGGTTCCCATGATTGCTCCTCGGGGCCGTACCCTTTCCAGGCTACCAAATACCACAGTTTGCCTCTTCTCCATTTCGAATCTCGGATGCTCTCCACCTCGTACATGCGGTCTTCCACCACGTGATCCACCAATGGAGCTGGGGGTTTCCCGGAGACCGAAGGTTTGAGTAGAGAGACGTGGAACACCGGATGAATCCGCATTGTAGATGGTAAGGAAAGCTTCATGTTCACCGGACTGATGCATCTCTCAATACGGAATGGGCCTATGTACTTAGGGTGGAACAATCTGTGTTTCCTGAAATGCATTTTGCGGGATGAAACCCATACGCAATCCCCCGCCTTGTACAAAGGTCCTGGCCTTCTGTGTCGATCCGCTTGTGTCTTGTACCTGGCCTTGGCCTCTGCCAAACTCTTTTGGGTACGCCTCACCATTTATTTCAATAGGGCGGTTCTCTTGGTCGTTTCAGGCAAGCCTTGATTCCCTGTCGGGTTTGCCAACGGCAGAAACCTGGGATGGTGCCCGTAGTTGCCATAGAACGGTGACACCTTTGTGGAACTGTGCGTGGCGTTGTTGTATGCTATTTCGGCAAGACATAGGTGTTCCACCCATTCCTCACTACCCTGGTTGATGAAGCATCGCAGGTATTGTTTGAGGGTTTGGTTGAGCCTCTCCGTTTGGCCGTCCGTCTGCGGGTGGTAGCTGGTTGACAGTGCAGACTTGACGTGTAGTGAGGAGCACCAGGTCTTCCAGAACCTCGCCGTGAACTGCGACCCCCTGTCTGATACTATCACACTGGGTAATCCATGAATACGCACTACGTCTTTCAACAGTATACAGGTCAGCCTCCCTGCCGATGGCACCGCTTTACAGGCTATGAAGTGTCCCATCTTGGTAAGGTAGTCGACCACTACCAAAATAGCCGTCATCCCCTGATCCACCAGCAGACCCACGATGAAATCCAAGGATATGTTATCCCATGGCCTTGAGGGTGTTGGAAGGGGTTGTAGCATCCCTTGAGGTTCGCAATGATCGGACTTCATGGAGGCGCATACTTCGCAGGAAGCGACCCATCCCGCCACGTCCGGGCGTAGGCTAGGCCACTAGAAGGTCCTCAGGATGTACTCCCCGGTTTTCTCAACCCTAAATGGCCCGCACTGGGTGATTCATGGCACCATCGGAACGCCTGTTTCCTCAGTTGAAGGGTTGGCAACAGCATGCGACTCCCATTCATGGGAATACCGTCCTTCGTCCGCCACTCCGGGTGGTGATTTAGCCAAGTTATCCACCCATGCGTACGTCTTCTGCACCCCTTTCAGGAAGGTGTCGGGTTGTATTGCTCCAATTACCTTTTCGGGCTGGATGATGGAGGAAACCGGTGCCGGGAGATTCATCGGTTCTGATGACTGGCGGGAGAGAGCATCAGCCTTGCGGTTCTCTGCACCGGGTCTATAGGTGATGACGAAATTGAATCCCGAGAAGAAGAGCATCCACCTCATCTGCCTAGGAGATAGGTGCCGGGCTGCTGTCATGAATTGGAGGTTTCTGTGGTCCGTGAAGACAGAAACAACATGATTAGCCCCCATCAGTAGAGGTCTCCATTCTGAGAAGGTGTCCTTGATAGCCAGAAGCTCTTTCTCGGTGATATGATAGTTGCCCTTAGCCTCGTTCAACTTCCTGGACATGTATGCAACAGGGTGGAGCACCCCGGTACTCGGGTGTCGTTGCGACAGGATGGCTCCCAAGGCCACGCCCGAAGCATCCGCCTCTACTATAAAGGGAAGGTCCGTGTTCGGGTGAGCCAACACCGGTGCAGTTCCAAAAGCCCTCTTCAGGGCAGAAAACGCTGCCTCTGCTTCAGGGGTCCACACAAAGGTTTGCGTGATAGGGGCTACCAGTCCCGAAAACCCTTCAATGAAACGTCGATAAAAGTTGGCAAAGCCAATAAAGCTTTGTACTTCTTTTATGGCTTTTATCTTTCAGTCTGCCATCGTCTGACCGTCAGGGCTCAACATCACTCCCAGGAATTCCACAGTTGTGACATGGAAGTCACACTTGCTGAGCTTGCAAAACAACAGGTGTTCTCGTAGTATCTGCAGAACCCTTGAAACATGCTGTACGTGTTCTGTTTCGTTGTTGGAGTACACCAAGATATCGTCGATGTACACCACGACATAAACATCCAGTAGTTCTCTCAGTACATCGTTCAGAAAGAACTGAAATGCCGCAGGGGCGTTACAAAGGCCGTATGGCATGACCATGTATTCGTACAGCCCAAACCTGGTCTTAAACGGCGTCTTCCATTCGTCCCCTTTTCTCATACGCACAAGGTGGTAGGCCCCTTTTAAGTCGAGTTTGGTGTACACCTTGGACGTTTTCACCTGCTCCAACAACACGTTGATAAGGGCCAACGGATATCGTTTTTTTACTGTTATGGCGTTGAGAGCCCCGAAGTCCACACAGGCGCGGAGTTCCCCGTTGGCTTTGGGGATGAAAAACAGGGGAGAAGCGGCCGGGGATTTTGATGGGCGTATGAATCCGAGGCGTAGCATGTTGTCTATGTACGCACGCAGATGTAGGTTCTCCGGTTCTGACAACGCATATAGCCGTCCACTCTGTATGCTTGCCCCAGGGACCAAGTCTATCTGGCAATCGTAGATCCGATGCGGCGGTAGCTCTTCGGCTTGTGTGTCATCGAATACATCAGCGTACTCCCGATAGACATCAGGGAGTGCCACGCTTTTCTCCGCCGCTGTGGTTATGGCATGCGGTACCTTGCACTCCTCTTCTGGAGTACAAACGGTTATCCCGCAATTGCGGGCACAAAATTCGGACGTCATGCTCACTTCGAGAGAGGCCCAGTTTATCGAGGGGTTGTGTTTCTGGAGCCAAGGCAACCCCAGTATGACCCCGTACTGGGGTGCCTGGATGATGTTGAAGTCTATGACCTCCGAATGTTCCTTCCGTTATCTCACTCTGACGTTCCCTGTGCGTTGACTGATGGGCCCTGAGGCAAGACGACGCCCATCTTCCGCAAAGACATCCTCAGTCACGTCCTTGGATGTAAGCTCAACGGATAAGTCCTTGGCCTTCTCCACATCCATGAAGAGACCCGTGGCACCGGAGTCCACCATGGCTTCTACTGGGAACCACTCCTCTCTAACACAGAGGTGTATGGTTATGAACAAATGTCTTTGACATGGCGGCGTTCTCAACTGTACGGAAGGGATTAGACAACGACTCCTGGAATCCCCTTCTCTTTTCCTGGAGTCCGTTAGTTTTCCGCGGGTTTGTCAACGGCTGCGGTTGACATCCTGGGGCCCTTGAAGCGACCTATTTTTGGCTTGGCCGACACTCCCTCACAAAGTGACCTTTTTTGTCACAATAAAGGCACAGGCCTTGGTTGCGGTGTGATTCCTTTTCCGTGGATGTTAAACTGGCCCGTATTGCCCCTACATCCATGGGCTCTAGACGTGCTGTAGGGGGTGTCTCCACGGCCCCAGAAGGCCCGTGAACTGGTAGGGCTTTATCTTTTTTCTTCTGATCCCCTCGTCGTTCCCCTAGTCTGTGGTCGAGGCGAAGGACTAAGCTGATGAGATCCTCACACGTGGGCGGTTGGGGGTCGATTTGGGCTATCACGTCCTTTAGTTCTTCGCTTAGGCCTTGGTGGAAGAGTGCTGCCCTTTTTTTCGTAGGCCACTTGGTTTCCGACACCAGCCATCGGAACGAGTTCATGTACTGTACCAGCCCGTTGTTGCCTTGGTTGAATTCTAGCAGCTCTCTATCCGCCATATAGGAATCTGCTCTCCTATCAAATACTTTTATGAATTCTTCCAGAAAAGCGTCCCAATCGTGTATAAGAGGGTCGTCTCGGCTCACCAGCGGCACTGCCCACTGCGCTGCGTTTCCGGCCAAATACGAAATCAGAAAGGCGACTCTCGCCTGATTCGTGGGAAAAGACCTGGGCTCGCATGAGAAATGCAGGGCTACTTGCGTTAAGAAGACTTGCACTGTGCTTGGATCACCGCTGTAACGTTCGGGTGTTGCAAGCAGTATAGATACCGGCGGTTCAACCACCACTGCAGCCGGCTGTGCCACCAGTGGTGTACCCGCATCAAACGGGTTCCTCTGGAGGTGTTCCATCCGGGCCCGTATGTCCGCGGTTTCCAACCTGGATGCCGCCAGCTCGTTCTGTACTGCTTGGAGTGCGGCTAACACGTGGTCCATGTCAGCCATGTTCACCAACCCAACCGGGAGGCTGATCATGATGTAAGGTCGAATATTTTGTAATCCCTAACTGCTCTCAGGATTGGGTACGTGCCCTAACTCCAAACCAGACCCAAAGCGCAGAACAAATGCAACAGAGACTTAGGGTATGTGGATAAGAACTTTATGAGGTTCTCATATGGTTCATGGGTTTAGTACCTATCCACTGACGGTCTAGCCAGCCGTCTTAACCGTCCCCTGCACGAGTGCCGGTCCCGACACTCACCAACAAGGGGTACAGTCAGCCAGAGTGGGTAACAACAAAGTAGGAATGCCAAAGACAGGGTGCCTATCCACTGACGGTCTAGCCAGCCGTCTTAACCGTCCCCTGCACGAGTGCCGGTCCTGACACTCACCAACAAGGGGTGCAGTCAGCCTGAGTGAGTAACAACAAGGTAAGGATGCCAAAGGCAGGGATTTCCTTCTTCTCTTCAGTTACTTGTCTATCATCACAGGGTAAGTAGTTAAACGTCACTTGCTCCCCTGAGCATATAAAGCCTCTCCTCACGGAGCACTGTGGGACTTGGTGGCACACTGTGAATAGTGCACACGCTTCATGTCCGTTACGGCAAGGAAGGTCGGACCGTTCTCAAACAATAGGGCTCTGGCCAGCCTGCACTCCTGGGAATTGTTTGTACAGCGGCCGCACTATTAGCTCTCAGCTAAACCGTACAGGGCTCCGATACTCTGATATGCAAAAAAGAGTCGATCTCCCTTACCTTACGTCGATTCCGAGGCTCTAGAGTCCGCTACTGCAATATTCGACGGTTTCCGCGGGTGCCGCCATTGTTTATATAATGACTCCTGAAGTGCGCATGCGTCGTGCAACGCATCACGGGACCTGTAGTTCCTTCCGGTTGCGACTTCCCGGATTTGTAGTTCATTGTTTGTTTTGGTCGCGTTGTTGCGGCTCCGGCTCCTATGCGTCGTGACCATTACAGTTCGTCCTTACATTAAAATCATGGATGAATTGTCTCTTTCTGGCGATGATATTTTGATGCGAGGGAATAAATGTATTTCTCCGGTTTCGTTATGGTCTAAAGTGATTGCTTTAGCTCACGAGGGTCATCTTAGTCAGACTTTCACACAGCGCAGGGTTAAAACTGATTTTTGGTGGCCAGCTATGGACGCTCAGGTTTCTTCTTGGGTTCAACATTGCTCTTGGTGTAAGAATAGTGAAAAGAGACTTAAATTAGCGGGTAGTCACACCTGCGGTGACATTTTTGTTCCACAGCAACCTTGGCATAGTATATGTCTTGATTTTATTGGGCCTATGTCCGAGTTGCCTATCGATCAGCGCTTCGCTATTGTCGTTGTTGATCTCTTTTCCAAGTGGCTTACCATAAGGTTTGTTCGTGACATAACTACCGATTCCACAATTAAATTTCTGTCTGTCTTGTTCTGTGAGGAGGGTTGTCCTCATATATTGATTACAGACAATGGTACTCAACTCACCTCAAATGACATGCGAAATGTTTTGGTCAATTGTGGTGTTACAAATCACCGAACTTCTTTATATAACCCCCGGGCCAATGGGGTTTGTGAGAGGGTCATTCAGATGTCTTTGGCTTCTGGTGGGTTTTCTCATGATGCGGTGCGTGACATGGTCTGGGCTTATCGCTCTACTCCACATGAGTCCAATGGTAAATCCCCTTTTGAATTGATGAGGGGTAGGCGTCCAGGTACTAAATTGAATCCCTCTTGGTTGAAGAATAAAACCCTTGGATTTTCTGGTGTAATCCCACCTAGTGACTCGGTAAAAAAAAATTCTTGTGGGGATCTAGTTAAGGTTAAGCCAGGGAGGGTAGCTAAAGGCCTAAGTAAGTTTAGATGCCCTTATAAAGTTAGGTTTTTGTTTCCTGATTATGTGGTACTTGAAAATGGAGAAAAATGGAACCTTCGAAATGTAGCTTTGTTTCAGAAATCTGATGTTTTTACTGACTCAAACCAGTTTGAACATGACTCTGTGGTACCTGATTTAAGTGATTCTGAGTCACCTTCAACTTCTGGTTATATGTTATCTACTTCTGAAGAGACATCTTCTCTTCCTTCTGTTATTCCCAGGGAAGAGGGTGGTGGTGATACTTTTAAAGTGTGTCAACAGGTCCGTTCTTCACCTGTTCAGGTTTCTCCTCTTCTTAGGAGTGCTAGAACTCGTCGACCTCCTTTTTATTTAAATGACTATTTGTGTTGATCTTTTATGTGATTGTTATTTATTTTTTTAATATTTAAAGGGATAAGATGCGTTGTAATGTATCTTACCTTTATTGTCATTAGCCCTTCCTTTGTGTCCTTTCCCCTTATAGTTCTAGAGTATTTGGTTGTTCTAGGTTCTTGCCTCACTCGCTGAGATTCAATCTTATGACAGTTGCGAGTTGGGTCAGCTAAGAGGAGGATTACTTCTGTTAACTGCTTAAATAAACCCATATGCTTTTACCTCTACATTCGCTGGTATTCTGCATACTTTGATTTACAACAGATACCCATGACCACCTTCCATGTGATAAATACCCCATTCATTTGGCTGGTGGTAGCCACCCTCAGCTTCTGCCGGTGTTCGATGGCATCTGCTGAGTTTCAATTGAATCTGGTCTGCATACCTGGCATAAAACGGCCACTCCTGACATTTAATTTCCACCTCTGCCTTCCGGTGGTAGTCGGTGGCTACGGCTGGGCATCATTAGCTTCTGGGAGGTACAGATGGCATTTGGTAGCAATACCTTGCATGTTTTGGCTACATCTGACATCTAGTGGGCACCACTGGCTGCCACTGGGGAACTTGGTTTCCGGTGCTAACTATGGCATCTGGTAGACACTATGACATCACAATCAAGCTATAAGGGCCAATTGTGTGTATTTTCAAAGTGTCAGGGCTGATATTTAAAGGACAGTTAGTTTATATATCAAAATCTAATTGCTATTTGAATGTAAAATGTGCATATTATCTAGTAAATGGAAAAGGGATGTTTGAAGGCAAGTCGCGTGAACTTCCAAAAAATATTTAAAGCTATTGTTTGTGTGATCATTTCTAAGGTTCGGACGGAGTTTGCTGCAATAACTGTTATTTCACGACTCTGGATGAGGCATTTTGTTGTATCTGATAGCTTTTTATTAAATTATAATAACTACTGCTGGCTGCAGACACATTCTATGGTATTATTACAATCCACTAAATATAATACCTGAACCATCAAGATATGTCTAGCCTGGGAGGCAACTTTGCTATCTAAGGTTTAAGATTATGATTTATGAACTATGTGACTTATTTATCACATCTTGCTAATTCCAAGTAGACTCTCAGTTATATTACATGTGTGATAATTAATATAATTTAGTTTGCGAATAAGGAATGATGAACTGAGAAGGTGCAGTGAATAACGATATGCTACCAGGGCTGGGCACAGAACCAAAAGCATCCCTGGCACAAATGTTCAAACAAGCCCAGCTTCCTTTCTCCACACTCTCTCGTCTTTATCTTCTCTTTCCTACCTCTCTCCTGAAGCCTCCATGATTGAAAGCTGGAAAAATAACCGATGTGCCAGCAGTGGGACGTAACCCCAAATCCTTGCCTCTAATACGGAAGCCTATTATGTCAAAATTACAGCTTACCATATAGAACACCTCCTGAAATGCATAGCATGCTGCAAAATAAGTATGGCACACACAGAATGAATGTAATGTGTGTCTAAATAAATATGATGCCTGCCAGAATGTATCCGACGAGTACCAGGACAAATATGAAACATATCCGAGTGAATATGCTACTAAGGGCCTCATTATGATGATGGTAAGACCGCCACAGACAGCCTCAAGGAGCCCGTCGGTGCATCAGAGGCAGCCATAATCCCTACAATGGTGGCGGCGCCTGTCAAGCACCACCCTAGGGATTATGATGTCCCTCCCCACCAGCCGTTTATTGGCAGTTTATCCACCATGAAAAGGCTGGAAAAAGGGACGTTGGGGGCCCATAGGAGGACCCTTTCCCTCTGTCCTTAGTTTTGGGTGTTAAATATCCCTGTACTATGTGACAGGCACCGCATGGTGTCTGCCCCGTAATGCAGGAATATGTGTTATGTCAATTTTTTGTACAGCGGCATGTGCTGCAGCACGCAGCACCTGCCACAATACAAGACCTGGCTTTTCTCCCAAGCACACAACTAACATCACCACATGCTGTGACTTCAGCCCCTCCACTTAAGCGCCAAGAAACCGCTGGTGTACGTGCGCTCTATAAATAATTTTTATCATATCATTATCATTATCAAAACTTAGACATTGTGACAGCCTTGGAGGCTGTTGCATTGTAATTTCATTAGCGGGACCTCTGACAGCAAGTCGGGCGGTCCCGTTTCCGATGTTATGGTGGTCGGACATAAGTCCGGCAGCCATCATAATGAGGCCCTTAGTGATTAGTATGAATAACACATACTCTGAATTGAATAAAAAATAAAATGAAATAGTATGTATATCAAATTAAGATGGCCCTGACTGAAAACAATGTAGTAGGACTTGAAAATGAATACAGTATGCATTTCGGAGTGTGTGTTATCCATATTGTCCACTAAGTAGTATATTAATTCTGTCATGTTTCATATTTGTTTTGAAACCTGTTACATTAATTCTGGTGTGAATCATATTTATTTTGCAGCATGCTATTCTTTTTAGGAGGTATGCTATATGGAGAGCTGTAATTTTAATGTGAGCAGCTTCCCATACTCCACAGGGTCTCCAGAACACTGGAAAAATGGCCGGTGAAAAAATGGGCAGCCCAAGCCCATATATCTCTAACTAATAGACCACGTTTATTGATCCCATAAAGGTCATTTATGGCCAAAGTTTTTAACAGGCTGTAAAACCCATGGCTTTTAGTTAATTTCTATGAGAAGTTCTGCTGTACAATGCACTGTCAGCCTAAAATGTTTAACATTTTCTTAGGGAGAGAAACTCACTGACATTCTTGGAAAGGACCAAAGCCACTTGGATGACCATGAAATATTTGAATATTTCTTGTGCCTTCTTGACTGTCTGTAAAGATCGAGGCTTTTAGGCATGCTTTTGCATCGTTGTGCAGTAAAATACATTTGTGGCTCCATTATTTTTTAAATTGGCTTAGTTAGAATACTCTGTGTCATTGTAACTTCACGTGTTCACTGAGCGCATTTATACCCAAGTGTTTATGTTCCACCTACTTCATATTTAACCAGTTACTAATGAACAAAATGTGGGGTTTTGTTTCACTGGGAAACTTCATGACGGCATTGTTCACTTCTGCTCATGTTGCATTCCACTACCTTCCAATAAAGGTTTGAAGAAAAGCTCAGTGCAGAAGCAGTAAATAGTAATTCATTCAATAACAAGATCAGACATGTCTAACAAAGTCATTAGGTCAGGAAATGGGTTATTAGTTAGGGAGGGTGTGAATCTTTTCCAAGTAATAAGTTTAAAATCCTGGCAGGTTCAACACACAAGTTACATAAATGAACCTTTATTCAACCCCTGGCAAATATTGCATAGAGCAGAGCAACACAAAGAAATGATGTACGGAATGCCGATCTGCCAGGCCAGGTCCTCCCTGGACTGGAAACAAGCATCCTAGGACCAGTTTCATGGTTTCACCCCTCATCAGCCAGGATAGCTTGACTCCAGTGGCATGGAGACCACAGGACCCACGTCTGGGCAAACCTGTCCCACTTGGGCTGACAAATGCAAAAAGGACAATTGGTGGACAGAATGCAGAACAATGTCATACATTCACCTTAGTACAGAGATCTGGGCCTAAATCCATAATTGTTCTGCTCCCCATGCCATTCAAAGTTTGTACCCAGCCATATGCAAATCAGTCTTGACCCTGCGCCCAGTGGGAACAGGCCAGCCCGAACTGCCAGGCCAGGTCTTCCCTGGACAGGAAATAAGCATCCTAGGACTGGTTTCAGGGTTTCACCCCTCATCAGCCAGGATACCTTGACTACAGTGGTATGGAGAGCAAGGGACACACGTCTGGGCATACCCATTCCACTCGGGGTCACAAATGCAAAAAGAACAATTGATGGAAAGAATGCAGAACAATGTCATACATTCCCCCCCGTACAGAAATCTGGGCCTACATCAATCATTTTATTTTGCTTCCCATGCCATTCCAGTTTGAACCCAGCCATATGCAAATCAGTTTTGACCCTGTGCCCAATGGGAACAGTCCAGCCCGAACTGCCAGGCTAGGTCCTCCCTGTTATTAAAACAAGCATCCTAGTACCGGTTTCAGGGTCCAGGATAGCTTGACTCCTGTGGCATGAAGAGTATGGGACCCACGTCTGGGCATACCCGTCCCACTCGGTGTGACAAATGCAAAACGAACAATGGATGGACAGAATGCAGAACAATGTCATACAGTTACTCCAGTACAGAGATCTGGGTCTGAAGCCATCGTTTTCTTTTGTTGCTCCACATGCCATTCCAGTTTGAACCCAGCCATGTGCAAATCAGTCTTGACCCTGCACCCAGTGGGAACATTCCAGCCTGAGCTGCCAGGCCAGGTCTTCCCTGGACTGGAAACAAGCATCCTATGCCTGGTTTTGGGCTTTCACCCCTCATCAGCCAGGATAGCTTGACTCCAGTGGCATGGAGAGCATGGGACCCACGTCTGGGCATACCCGTCCCACTCAGGGTGACAAATGCAAAAAGAACAATTGATGGACAGAGTACAGAACAATGTCATCCATTCACCTCAGTACAAAGATCTCGGCCTAAATCCATCATTGTTTTGCTCCCCGTGCCATTACAGTTTGAACTCAGCAATATGCAAATCAGTCTTGACTCTGCACCCAATTGGAACTGTCCAGCCCGAACTGCCAGGCCAGGTCCTCCCTGGACTGCAAACAAGCACCCTATGAACGGTTTCGGGGTTTCACCCATCATCAGCCAAGATAGCTTGACTCCAGTGGCATGGAGAGCATGGGACCCACGTCTGGGCATGCCCGTCCCACTTGTGGTGACAAATTCAAAAAGAACAATTGATGGATGGAATGCAGAACAATCTCATTCATTCACCCCAGTACAGAGATCTGGGTCTAAACTCATCGTTTTTTGCTCACCATGCCATTCCAGTTTGAACCCAGCCATATGCAAATCAGCATGAAGCCTACTTAGGGGAGTGAGGGGACTGCTTCGGGACAATCCCCCCTCTCACAGGGGTTTAGCCAAGCTTGCTAGAGGTGGCCCAGGGAGAAAAGGCTACTCTTCCCCTGGTCTCCACTTACATTTAACTATGAAAATGCAGCCTCGCTCTCATACATTTCAAATTAATGAATTCCCTGGACTTTCCACAGATGCCCTCCCAAAGCTGAGACGAATAACATACCTCACACCCGGGTCTTCCTAACAAAAGGCCCAAGTTATTGTTTCTGCTCTTAGAGCAGTTTTCACACCTCATTAAGGTGAAGCACTGACGGAGCCCAGCTACTGGCAGGCTAATGCTAATTAGGCTACTTGAGGTTCAGGTAGGCACGATATCACTTTTTAAAAGTTACTTTCCTAAATATTTATTAAAAATCTGACTTCACCAGCGAACTGGATTTTTTAATAAATATGAAAAATAGTGGTTACATCATTTTTGTAGTTTGTCTCATGCCAAAGGTACCAGAAATCATATTTTATCTGCACTTTTGTTTTCCTAATAGGAGCAGGTGTCACCCTGCACAGTGAAAATAGCATCTGAGGGCTAGTCACTGTAGACATGTGCCAAAGATAAATTCTTTCATGCACTACTTTGACATGCAAGCCAACCTAGATGTGACTTATATATTATTTAATTAATTCTGTCTCTTAAAAGGAGTTATTTTGAAATGTTCATCCACAGTTTTAAAAGCCGCAGCAGTCAGGCTGCAGAGGTTGGCCTGAAGTCATGTTTTCTTTGTTAGTCTAGGGGATAGAACAGCATGTGCTGCAGTCCACAGATGACATTACACTTCCCACACCTTTCGTGCATTTTTCTGCGCCATATACTAAGGCATCACTGGCAAATTGAATATGCCTACAAATAGTTAGCTAAATATTTCACATTTTAGAGATTAGAATGCATACACTGGGGCCTGGACAGCAGTGCCTAATATGCAGAATAAAAAAAACAAGCATTTGCAATGCAATAGGTCTCGCATTAGGAAATTGTGAGCTATTGGTATTGTAAATGACAAGCCTGTGTTGGCTTTGAAAATATATAAATTAATAGCATTGTTATTCACAAAGCCAATAGCTTACACTTTCCTAATGCGAGCCCTATTGGCTATGGCAATGCTTGTTGGTAGCAAGCAAGGACAGTGCTGTTGTGGTGCTGAGTGATGATGTGGTTGGGCTGAGTCATGTGGTGGTGTATTAGAGTGATGTGGTGGTGTATTAGAGTGATGTGGTGGTGTCCCAGAGTGATGTGGTGGTGTCCCCCAGTGATGTGGTGGTGTCCCCGAATGATGTGGTGGTGTCCCCGAGTGATGGGGTGGTGTCCCCGAGTGATGTGGTGGTGTCCCTGAGTGATGTGGTGGTGTCCCTGAGTGATGTGGTGGTGTCCCCGAGTGATATAGTGGTGTCCCTGAGTGATGTGCTGGTGTTCCTGAGTGATGTGCTGGTGTTCCTGAGTGATGTGGTGGTGTCCCTGAGTGATGTGGTGGTGTCCCTGAGTGGTGCCCCTGAGTGATGTGGTGGTGCCCCCGAGTGATGTGGTGGTGTCTCCGAGTGATGTGGTGGTGTCCCAAAGTGATGTGGTGGTGTCCCTGAGTGATGTGGTGGTGTTCCTGAGTGATGTGGTGGTGTTCCTGAGTGCTGTGGTGGTGTCCCTGAGTGATGTGGTGGTGCCCCTGAGTGATGTGGTGGTGTCCCTGAGTGAAGTGGTGGTGGCCCTGAGTGATGTGGTGGTGTCCCTGAGTGATGTGGTGGTGTCCCTGAGTGGTGCCCTGAGTGATGTGGTGGTGTCCCTGAGTGATGTGGTGGTGTCCCTAAGTGATGTGGTGGTGTCCCTGAGTGAAGTGGTGGTGGCCCTGAGTGGTGCCCCTGAGTGATGTGGTGGTGTTCCTGAGTGATGCGCTGGTGTCCCTAAGTGATGTGGTGCTGTCCCTGAGTGACGTGGTGGTGCCCCTGAGTGATGTGGTGGTGTCCCTGAGTGATGTGGTGGTGTCCCCGAGTGATGTGGTGGTGTCCCAGAGTGATGTGGTGGTGTCTCCGAGTGATCTGGTGGTGTCCCCGAATGATGTGGTGGTGTCCCTGAGTGATGTGTGGTGTTCCTGAGTGATGTGGTGGTGCCTCTGAGTGATGTGGTGATGTCCCTGAGTGATGTGGTGGTGTCCTTGAGTGATGTGGTGGTGTTCCTGAGTGATGTGGTGGTGTCCCTGAGTGATGTGGTGGTGTCCATGAGTGATGTGGTGGTGTCCCTGAGTGATGTGGTGGTGTCCCTGAATGGTGCCCCTGAGTGATGTGGTGGTGTTCCTGAGTGATGTGGTGGTGTCCCAGAGTGATGTGGTGGTGTCCCTGAGTGATGTGGTGGTGCCCCTGAGTGATGTGGTGGTGTCCCTGAGTGATGTGGTGGTGTTCCTGAGTGATGTGGTGGTGTCCCCGAGTGATGTGGTGGTGTCCACGAGTGATGTGGTGGTGTTCCTGAGTGATGTGGTGGTGTTCCTGAGTGATGTGGTGGTGTCCCAGAGTGATGTGGTGGTGTCCCAGAGTGATGTGGTGGTGTCCCTGAGTGATGTGGTGGTGTCCCTGAGTGATGTGGTGGTGTCCGCGAGTGATGTGGTGGTGTCCCTGAGTGATGTGGTGGTGTCCCTGAATGATGTGGTGGTGTCCCTGAGTGATGTGGTGGTGTCCCAGAGTGATGTGGTGGTGTCCCTGAGTGATGTGGTGGTGTCCCCGAGTGATGTGGTGGTGTCCGCGAGTGATGTGGTGGTGTCCCTGAGTGATGTGGTGGTGTCCCTGAGTGATGTGGTGGTGTCCCTGAATGATGTGGTGGTGTCCCTGAGTGACGTGGTGGTGTTCCTTAGTGATGTGGTGGTGTCCCTGAGTGGTGTCCCTGACTGATGTGGTGGTGTTCCTTAGTGATGTGGTGGTGTCCCTGAGTGGTGTCCCTGAGTGATGTGGTGGTGTTCCTTAGTGATGTGGTGGTGTCCCTGAGTGATGTGATGGTGTCCCTGAATGACTAATTATGCTTAGTTTACTCTCAGTTTAATCTTAGCTGCTTAATCCAAGCTGCCCATGATTACCCCGTATTTAGCTCTATTCCGAATACAGAACTTAAACAATAACATATATATTGTATATTAACATATATAATATATACACACATATAAGTAAAGTAATAGCTTACCTGCAAAGTGTAATGGTATTCTTGATGGTCTGACTCACAACGTAGTCAGGGTGATGACATGACTTGTGATGTACTTAAATGCAATGAAGTGAAATACATTCAATTATAATGGCAGAGCCTTTTTTTTTAAACCTGCTATCAACATTTTCTCTGCGGTAAATGGAGTAAATTGCCACCACAAAAAGTGTGACATTTAGGGCTCTGCAGTGACTGTTTAAAGGAAAATAACAGCATTGTGGGGACTGAACATCTCTTCTCCCAAAGGGTCTTTTACCACAGCATTAAATGATGACCTAGCATCTCCCTTAATGTCATCATTTAAATCATCGACCTGAATTATATCCAAAATGTATTCATCATACATTTTCCCTGTCCCTTGCATGATATTGTCATCAATATCCATTATAAATTCATCATATGTTAAATCTTGTGTGCCGCTAAGTACACCTATACTTTACATGCCGCTTTGGACACCCAATTTTGTCATGGAGTTCAAGCCATCTTTACTGTTTTTATACGAATGCTTTGTTTTCCTTAGCTTCTTTCCCGGGTTACTTACTTTCTTATTTCCTTCCTCCTCAGATAATGACCAAAATTCTTCACCTCATCTATTATCCTTTCTTTTCCTGTCCAAAACAATCTCCCCAACTTCCTTTTACTGAAGCCTTGACCTCACTCTGAATTAACCTCATTAAATTCTCCTCGTTAACCCTACCTTCCACCACTTGCTGTTCTAAACTAGTCCCTTCTGATGACATATTTCTTACCAAGCACTAGTTCCAAACACTCAACGGTCCAGACCTGTCAACAGCTGATGGCCGTTTACCAAATAACAGCTTTAGCGGTAAGCCAGCATCATAATGTCATAAGCTTTAATGTATAAATGCGCAATCCAAGATGGCGAACCAATCAATGGGCAACCCTGGACTTAACAGTGAGCATGCTGTTAACTCTGAAAAACCGCCACGCCACCGAGCGTTCTGCTACAGACTGCACGCGCATCAACACACACCAGCCTCCGCTATCTTTCAGGAGCCCTGTAATACCCGACCTATAACACACATACTGGTTGCTGGTCACCACCAATCATCGTTAAAAATATAAGCCTGCACGTGATACGACCTCACGCTGGCTGCCCAATCTAAATCGCGAAATATCCTTTCCCCCTACGTATCCCTATAGCAAAACGGAGGATACGCGATTATCACTTTTTTATTTCTTCTTAACATATAAACAAGACAAAACATTCTTTAGCCCACGCTCCGCTTCCGAAAATTAGAAGTTTCGTAAAACAACAAACCTCATCACACAACCTCCAAATTATTACAGATTTTCCAAAATAGAACAAAAAAGATAAGCTAGTAGGTACTTATCTGAACAGGATCAGAATTTAAAAGAGGAGGAGAGTTCTACATCAGTGACACTGATTGTTAAGACACCAGGTCTGAATTGTTCTTAGTTGGAAAAGTTCTTTAAAGGTGTTGCTGGAGGAGTGGCTAATAAAAGGTTATGCATTACGCATGCCTCCGGTCTAGCAATGAAATTGAAGGACTGCTTGCATGAAAACACATATGTATATTGTGATCAGGTGTCATATGTGCTTGGGCTCCACATTATATGTACAAGAAGGGTGCTTTTGTGGCCTCATTTTACTAACAAATGACTAAAACCTACAGAATATTTAATCATGAAGTTCAATGTGTCTTGGACATGACACCCTTTGAATTGGAGACAAACTGCATAAGACCGACGTATTTTACCATCTCCTGTGGCGTTTTTAGATGTTTAGATTTTTTTATGCTGCAGAATTGCACCAACTGTGCTGCTGGTTGTGAGGGTCGTGTGGTTCATGTTACACAAAACTCCCATTGCATCAAGTGTGCACTTATGATTCTTCCTTTTCAATCTGTTCTCTGTGCTTAGAAATACAACCCGTTTTTTTCCTGTACTGAGTCTTAATTGTAGGCCTTGTCCTTATCAGCTGAATCTCCTGCATTTATTTTCCAAGAAATGTATTTGCATGCAAAGGAAGGTATTTTTATGCAAAGCATTTGCTTCGGTTAATTGGTGCCTTTCTCCAGACTTCAGGCTTTCCATTCAGTAACCATTCGCAATGTCAGGGATACAGCAAAATTACCACATACAGGATACCACATCCAGAGAGGCTATACCCATCAAACATGCCAAGGAGGGATTGCAGAGTTGGTATACTCCAGGCATAGTATGTTTTTAGCAATAACATCTCATACTAGGGAGACAGCATCGTGACCAGGCTAACTTGGTGTGTGAGGAAGGGTGTGATTGACGCAAACCTCCCTGGACTAGACTATGGGCCTGACTTGGAGTTTGGCGGGCAGGCTACTCTATGAGAAACACTACCTGGGGTGGATGGTCTGGTGTTCTTTTTTAAGTGTTCACCACACAGAGGGGACAAACTCCCTGGTTATGGGGCCATTAATTATGTTTTTTCTCCAAAAACAAACTACCACTTTGGGAGTTTGTTTCTGAAAAACAAAAAGTTAAGTGGACGGCTGTCAAACCAATGGTAGCTGTCCACTGAACCTTTGGTACTTCAGCAGAACTGCAGTAATGCTAGTACCTCTGAAGGTTTAGATCAGCGCTGGGATGGCAGTCTTCTGTCTATCAGGGTGCCAAACGTAATGACCTCTGCTGCCCTGATGGACAGTGTTAAAACCGTCAAACCCTAAATAAGGCCCTGAATATCTTCTTAAATATATAGATTTCTGATGGATAATTCTTACAGATTTATCTTCTTGGAACATCCTCCAGACAACAGACTGGATTCAAAATCTTTGTCAGAGCACTTTCTCCCCAGTGGAGTTCAGGCGTACCCGAGACCCTCCAACTGCAGCTTTACTCACCAACCCAATGTAATGCTATGGTTACGTGCTACCATTGGTTATTTATTTCTGTGCCCTACAGATCTGAATCTCCCTCTGTTCTTTCAAATCATGTTTTCCCAATTTCGAGCAACATACAGAGTGTTTTCTGTCAAAAATTATTTCCACAGTTTAAGGTTCATGTCACCATCAAAAATGCTTGCGGTTTAGGCCCAGCATTTTCTGCAGAGAACATATATCTGTTTTGGGACCTTTAGTATGTATATGGGTGATGGGTGCCTCCAATTTCCGGACAAGACTTACAAACACAAAAAGGGTGCCTTGATGACCACTAGAGTGATTAAGAAGGGTGAAGCCAATCTTTTCCTAGGGTAGGCCTACAGGAGGAGCCTCGCTGCTCTTACTTGTCACCAACAAGTAAGTCTCCTCAAAGGCATGAACATTCTGAGGACACATCTTCCCAGTAAATGAAGCACAAGAAGAGATTACTAATCAAAGTCCTCATCTTTTTTAATAAACAGTTCTCTTTTTAGTGAAAAATTGAAGAGCAGTTAACCTACTCCAGAGTTGACGACTTCTGATGAAACGATCAAATCTGATTTTTAAAAAGCTGTGATAAGAATTTAACCTGCTGCCATTGCTTCACAGATTAAGGTGTTTAAGCAGGTGATGAGTAAGACTGTAAAAGCAACATCTCCACCCTCCAGCCACTAAGGCAGATTCAAAATCTACGACTTTGGGTTGACTGCACCAGTCAACCAGCTCCAGAGCCAGTTCGAACCTGTTTTTGTACTGTAACACAAGCCCTCAATGCCTCATGTAACACATTGCAAAATATGTTTTGGGTGAACTTCAGACCACTCACTGGTGCACCTACAACTGGAACTCAGGGCTTACAGGAATAGATAGACTGATACAGACATTCACACACTTTACTCACTAACGCTTGCATTCAGTAAGATACATTTAATCACTCACTTGTACAGTCAGTCATGCACCTAGTAAATCATCCATCCAGACACTTATACACCTACTCATTCTTCAATACATCTTGGCATATATATATATAAAACATATTTAAACTTTACAGAAACACTCAGTCACTGGATGATGTAATCAGTGATGTCATCAGTGATGTAACTTGAGATGTCACCAGTGATGTCACTGACCGTCATGAAAGCTGTAAAATGTGACATCATCAGCAGTGCATTACGGGGGCGCAAGTTACAGTTAGCTCAACTAACCATAATGGCGGAATTTCTATGGTTTTGTATCAGTGGAATGTCCAACTAACTATTACGTCCCTGAAACCTATGGTTTTTTCAGTGAATTTCAGTGGTTTTTTTAAATGCTAATTTCTCATTATAATCTTCTTTAAACCTAAAGTTTTTTCAGTGATTATAAATTATCATTTCATTATGAACCTAGTGAAAACAGCTGATATCCCCAGTTTTCCAGCAATAGCTTCCACAAAAAAAGAATCGTCACAAATGAAAACTACAACTAGCAGTAATACACGCTGAGCCCCAAAGGTACTACAAAGTCAGTGCACCGTAAGTCATCGCCACATGGCGTTATTGAGACAGAATTCAATGGACGAAAAGACATTGATCCGAGAGCGACTCCCCCGGACCATGCATCATCGCAGGGTACGTACACGCTAAGCGCCAAAAGTACTAATAACTCAATGCACGTCATCGCAAGGAAGAGTGATCAGTTTTATTTCAGCAGTGAGGCAAACTATCACTCGAAAATCACCCAAAAATACTTATAATATAAAAAGAACGGAAGAATAGAAGTACATTGATGATTACAATCTGGTGATTTTGAAGATGTGGACATACAATCTGTTGCAGATAACTCAATTGCTGTTGCTCGCCATGTCACGTCATATATTACCAAGTCTGAGAAGACAGAATTGAAAAAAATGTGGGAGAAAATTTCACAGGAGAAGACACTTAGCAAAAAATTATACAGCTTCAGCTTGAAGATGCTTTCACATCGAGAAATAGGATCCTACGAACGACCCTGAAACCTACATATTTCGACAGTGTATTCCATAAATGTTTCATCTTTTGTTCCATACACCTACACTGCGGTCAGAAGAGCTCATAATTTACATTGAGACATGTTTTATTTATTACAGAGACAATTGTACTCTATGTTCTCGAACTTTATCAAGAGGAAGTGACTAAAAACATTCCTCGATGTCTGTGCTGACTACTGCACCCAAGAGGTGGAAAACGTTACGATGCCAGATGTGATGTGGCAGAGATCGTACTTGCACTTTTCTTTATAGCTGGATGATGTTACCAATAAAATATCACTGAAATTATAAATACGTCTGTCGAGTAGTCACTACAACCCTTTATAGTAAAATATTTTGTGAATAATTGCACATCTGCTGTTTCAGCAGTATGCCAAGTAAATATTTGTCTAATAAAGCGCTTTAACATACTACTTTGCTGGAGCATTGTATATATATTTATAATCTAGCAACCAGCAGAAACCTAAATTTTACCACACAACCGGAAAAATATAGCCCAATTGGGCGTGATCTAGCCCAATCTGGCAACACTGATGCCACAGCCACTCCCTCATGGCTGGTATACACCCACATCACACCCATCGAGCACAGGCGTCACAGGACACGTGGCCCTGCTAATATAAAAGACCGAGCGCATGTGCTCTGTGACGTTTTGGAGTTTAGAGTATGTGGCCTCACTTCCTACTGAGTTAGTAGCACCGCAAGCACTGAGCGGGTGTACAACCTGCGATGATGAAAGGTGCACTGGTATGTCTTCTGCCATGTCCATATCAAGACTCAATAGCAAATTTGAGACCTATTACCTTGCACAACAGAGCTACATGATGTGGAGGGTGCCATGACCATGAAAAGGTGAGAAGTGAGGCCTTGCTGCACAGCGTCTGGCATTTAACTCTGGGTGGCGGGAGTGGATGGGGTACAGCACCCTGAATGCAGAAATACGGCAGAGCGATTTAGGCATAGGCACTGCTATATACTCTGCCACAGCGTCAGATTGGTAACGCGAGCACTGGTGCAATGCCCGAGGAGCCGGTGCTGAGTTCCAACTATGGGCTCTCACAGCTCATGGCTGCCCTGCGTCGCTTTGGGAATGTTATGTTTTGAATGTGAAAAGATTGGAAGGTAGAAGTTAACGGGGGTTCAGTCATTCTCGCTTTATACTTGCTGCTTACAAAACATGTTCTGAGGATTGAACCACATCAAGAGAATTACCGTCTCTGTCTTTTCATTCCTGCATACTGGTCTTTCCTAAAATTACTATTTCTGTATTATCTTTCAGATGTGGGAGCTTGAGGGTGAGCAGAGAGGCTTGTTTGCACAGCAGCGGGCACTCACTTCTGGCCAGTGGGAGTGGATAGGGTGCAGCAGTCTGAATTCGCAGCGGCAGGCAGTCAGCTCCGGATACTGGGAGTGCATGGGGTGCAGCAGCCTGGGTGTGCAGTGACTTTTGTATACCTCTGGGCAGTGCAAGTGTATGGGCCACACCAGACTGGGGACCATAATATCAAGAATGGCGATAACATTATCACCGCTTTAGCGGCAGGAAACTGACGCTAAAGCGGCGATAAGTGGCTTGATAATATGCTCTTGAGAATTCTCATAGAAGCCCAGGTTCTGGTGTGAAGGAAATTAAACCTGGGCTTCTGTGGGAATTCACAAGGGCATATTATCAAGCCCCTTATTTCCACATTTGCAGCAGTTTCCTGCCGATAAAGGGGCAGTAGTGTTATCGCTGTCCTTGATAATATGGCCCTGGGTGCGCAGCGACTGTTAGACACCTCTGGGCAGTAGAAGTGGATGGGATGCAGCAGCCTGGGTGCCCAAAGCAGAAACAGTGAATGTGTGCAGTTGTATATAGTCTGCAATTACAAATTCTATACTACCTTTCAGATAACTAAACTTGAGGGTGCAGTATGTCCCGGCACGTGGTTGGAGACACACCGGTGACACAAAGGTGGACTGCGAAGATATTCTCCAGTGTCAACATCCCTCTCCATCTCTTCCTTTCTCTCCCTCCCATACTTTCTTTCTTTCTCTGTCTCTTCCTCTCTCTCTCATTCTTTCTTTCTCTCACTTCCTCTCTCTCTCTCTTCCTCTCTCGCACTGTTTGTCTCTCTTCCTTGTATCTCACTCTTTCTTTATTTCTTAATCTTTCTCTCTTCCTCTCTCTCTCTTTGTCTCTCTCTCTTGCTCTCTCTCACTCTTTCTTCCTCTCTCTTCCTCTCTCTCTCTTCCTCTCTCTCACACTGTTTCACTCTTTCTCTCTCACGCTTCTTCTCTCTCTCTTCTTCTCTTTCTCTCTGTCTTCTTCTCTCTCTCTCTCTTTCTCTCTCTCCTTTCTTACACTGTTTCTCTCTTTCTCTTTTCATTGTATCTCTCTCTTTCTCTCTCACTCTCTTTCTTTGTCTTCCTCTCTGTCTTCCTCTTTTTTCTGTCTTTCTCTCTCTCTTTCTCTTTCGCTCTATCTCTTCCTCTCTCTGTCACTCTTCCTCTCTCTTCCTCTCTCTCACACTGTTTCTCTCTTTCTCTCTTTCTTGTATTTAAGTCTTCCTCTTTTTCTCTCTCCTTTGCTGGATGCATAACGCACCATCTTATGTTTCTTTTTGTCTTGTAGGCTGTGATTCATAAATTGTCGAGGGATGACATGCCATAGCTATACATAGTTTTATTTGTTGTTGTTTTGTTTTAATAAAATGTTTTATACACATAGTTTTATTTGTTGTTGTTTTGTTTTAATAAAATGTTTTATATGTAAATCCACACACGACTAAGATTCTTATTTGTCAAACCTCACAAACTTATCTTTTATTAAAACTGCAACACAAGCCGATTTGTTAGGCTCCACATTTAAAAAAGTTTCTGCCACATTTGTTTGTGGGGGCTGACAAGGAGCTGCTGCTGGGGGATGTCGGAGTAGTGTTGGATGTCCAACCTGCATCACCGTTGCCTCCATTGCATCTCTTCTCAGAGACTTGCAAGCCAGCGGGTTGCTCCTAAAAGTGCGGGCCCCAGTAGTCGCACCGGAAGAGCTGCGAGCCCACCAGCGGTTTGCATGGGGAGACGTCCGGGCCCAAGAAGGTTGTTGACGGTATGCTGGTGATGTGGGAAGAGGGTGCATTACCTGCTGATGTGGGGAGAGGCAGAATGAAAGGTGTATCTCTCACAGACAGAGCTCTGATATGTTTCAGAAATGCCTCAGACAGATGCCAGCTGACAGATTGAATCACACAATGGCTTTTCAATACTCATATAGTGAGATTTATGAACAGTTCGTACCCAGGCTCGCAGAGGGACAACTGCGGCCCGTCCGCTCAACTTACCGAGGCAGAACTACGAGCCGTCCGCTCCCAAAGGAACAGCAGCATAGTAGCTCACAGAGATACAGGCCCAGCACTGTACCAGCTCGCAAAGGTAGAGAGCTGCGAGCCAATGGACTGGCATCTAAAGACAGACTTCCAAAGTGAGGTTAGGCACAGGGAGCGTGAAAGGGTTATCTTCCTAGTAGTGTCCTGGAGTGGAAGTCGTGCTGCCTGGTGCTCACCTGTTTCTCCTTTATTGTTAATAAATCCTAAACCTTCACTGCGTCCAAATCATCATAACACAAAGCTCTGCTATATTAAATTGCCCATCGGAACCTTTCTTTTATATTTTCACTCAATGCGAGGCACAAGATGGCTGCTGACACTTCCTGGTTTCAAGTGTTAGTAGCCAATCAGAGGACACTTCCTACTTTGAAGAGTTAGCAGCCAATCAGAGGCAAGCTCGTCCTCGGGAATAAGATATATATATTTTTCCCATTAATATCTCAAAAACTAACAAACACATTTTCACCATTTCAACAAAACCGCGCTTTCTAGACCAAGAATTTTCTCCCTGCCAAATTTGGCGTAATTCCGCTCAGCAGTTTGACCTGTAGCCTTGTCGAAAGTTTCCTATGAAAAATCCATTGAGAAAACACATTTTCACACACCCTTTTTCTCAGCCCCCCCTTGACCAATCACCCCTAAACTTTCAAGATAGGAGCTGATCAAAAGAGAGAAACTTTTTGGGAAATTTCGTAAAGAATCATCAAACGCCACTAAAGTTATAAGCAGGTGGAGAGCTCCAGGAAAGGGGCCACGCAAACCCCCTCCCAACATGAGTAAAGCCCTGAGATTGTGGGGACCCCAGCAGGCACCCACAGCCCCAGCAATCCCCACTATTATTTTTTAATAAATGGCCCCCGGGGCCTTCCCACCCCGGGGTCTCATTAAAATAAAACACGAGAACCTGCGACTCCAGTGCAAATTATGCCAATTTTTTTTTGTAAAAAAATGTTGGGGCCCTGGGGGACCCCCTGACCGGGCCTAGGAGGTCAGGGTGTTTCTACTCTGCCCCCTTCTCTTGTTTTCTACCTTTGTTTCTCTGTTTTCTAGCGACTCACTTCCACTGAGTCACAAGATGGCTGCCAACACTTCCTGGTTTGGAGTCACGGTCACGGTAAAGCTTGCGCATGCGACTTAGGTACCGCCCATATATTGAAACATTTATTTTTCTAATTTCTCAGCAACTACTGAATGGATTGACACCATTTTAAAAAAAAGTTGCTTTCTGATCCAAGTTCTAACTTCCTGCCAAATTTGGGGTAATTCTGTTCAGTAGTTTCGGCTGTAACCTTGCACAAAGTTTCCTATGGGAAAATATTTTTTTGACTCTCATTTTTTGAATTTCTCAAAAACTACTGAACGGATTTACACCATTCAAAAAAAGGTTGCATTCTGGACGAAGCTCTACCTCTCTGCCAAACTTGGGATAATTCTGTTCAGCAGTTCGGGCTGTGGCTTGTCGTAACATTTCCGATGGAAATTAACAATGGAGAAATGTGTTTTGAGACCCCCCTTTTTTCTCAGCCCCCGCTTGACGAATCACCCCCAAACTTTCGTGATAGGAGTTAACCTAAAAAGTGCAACTTTATGGAGAATTCAGGAAGATTCGTCAAACGATGCCAAAGTTATTGGCAAATCAAAAAATGCTTTTACGATGGCAACTATGTTGTAACTGTAACTACCTACTGGTGACCGGGGCGTGGCTTGAACATCATCGAGCATGGACGCGTGAGCTGAGAGCTCCGTGTCGGCCTCGATATTTATCCTGCTGTTGAGACTCCCCAGGTGGTGTTTGCGGCTTCGGGGGGGGCCCCAACGTCGAGGGTGCCCACACGCTGGTTGCGACTTTATCGGGGGCACCGAGGGCCGCTCACTCGGCGATTGCTGCCGCTCCCCCTGGAGGGGACTGGCCATCTTGGTTGCGGCCTGCGGAGTGCCTCACATCCCCGGCCTCGCACACATAGGAGGCCGTAGGAGGGGAGCAGCACCATGATGGCAGTGGAGCACGGTGCTGAGGTGGGGCGCAGGTGCTGACGGCACAAAGAGTGGCATCGCCGTCGGAGGCGGACAGGGCTGCGCAGCTGGCGCCGACTTCGGGATGCGCCCGGGAGGCCGCATATCACTGGCGGCATCACAAGACGGTGGGGTGCACGGAGTGGAACAGGAGTTGCCATTGTGGACGGCGGCCGTCTGCGCAGTAAGGAGTTGGTGATATCGGACGGCGAGGCCCACGGTGATGTTGAAGCCCTGATAAGGGGAACTGACATTGGAGTCAGCGAGGACCCTCCTGAGCCCAGCAGGTGGCCGAATGCAGGCTTGGCGATGCAGATCAGTCGCGGGCAGGGGCGGCCTGGGAGAGCGGCCACGGGGCAATAAAACTGTGTGAACATTGTGGGGAGCCTATCCTGAATACACCCCTCGTACCTTCACCCCTCTGCATATCGGGGTAGTGGCGAGCCTGGCCCGCGGCGGGGTGAAAGCAAGCAGGGCAGCTTCTCTTCGCACCGAGGCCTAGCTCCCGGATGGACAGGAGAATTGGGGAATTTCCGGAGTAAATGAGGTGGCCGCACAACAGGTTTGGAGGCGGTGTGGTGGTAGCTGTTTTTCCCCCCCGTCCCCCTCCCCTCTGTGGCATCGTTCCAGTGACCGGCTCGAGTCAGACGCTCTGGGGTGGATGGATCCGCTTGGTGGCGAGCGAGGGGTCCGGGTGAGAATGGCCTAGACACGTCTGGTGTGGCAGTTGGTGACGCTGCGGTGGCACTGGAGAGCGGATCGCCCTGGCTGGGGAGTGGGCGGTTGAAGCGGTCAGGTACCCACGGCGATTGAGATAAGCCAATTCTTGGTCCCGAGGACGGGGAATGGTGGAGTCGCATTCCTGATTGGCGGTGACTGGCATGTTTGGCCTCCAATCTGCGCCTGGCGGACTGAGGGGTCACCCTACGGCACTGAAGATCAGCCGGGAGTACGGAAGCAGCGTGGAGTAATTGGTCTATATATCTTTGTCCTCGGAGAACACAGCTGGAGACACATAGACCTTGATTTGTGTGCTGGAGATCTGCCTTGGGAACGAGACCATGGGGAAGCCACGCCGGATACCGGGGGCAGCACAGTCGGACCAAGTTGAGGACTCACTTGAGAACCAGGACCAGGGCTCGTCTGGAACCCCGGCTGCGGGGCTGCAGCAACAGCAGATGGAACAGATCCTCAAAGTTATATCGGACACGAAAGAGGCACTGCGCCATGTTATAGCACAGGTGTCGACGAGGCTAGGATTATTGCGGGCAGATCATGGTAAGCTAGCTGACCGTGTCAAGAGCACAGAATTTGCGCTGGAAAAGCTGGCACCGGCCCAAAAGGCGATCGATGCATCAGTGGGTGACCTATTGCGCAAAGTACAGCAGTTGGAGAGGAGGGCTGAAGATGCAGAAGGGCGCAACAGGCGCAATAACGTACAGGTGGTGGGCCTACCCGAAAAAGTTGAAGGGGACAACATGGTCGCCTATCTGGAAGCATGGCTGCGTGATGTGGTCGTTCCTGAGGGTTTGTCGCAGTTCTACACGCTGGAAAGGGCCCACCGGGTACCGGCCCGCCCTCCGGCTCTGGGTCGCCCCCCCAATCAGTGGTTGCACGCCTATTGCACTTTAAGGACCGCGACATCATATTACAGAATGCCCGGACATCTGGCCCATATCGAGTGGACAATGCTTCAGTCTCCCTGTATCCTGATTACTCCCAGGAGGTCCAACGGAGCCGCTTTTCTTTTATGGCGGTCAAGAGGGCCCTTTGAGAGGAGGGTATACAGTATGCTCTGCTATTTCCGGCGCGCTTGAAGATGATGGTGGACGGGAATTCGTCTTCTTTGACACGCCGGATGACGCGCGGCAATGGCTTGAAACATATCGTGCAGGAACGGACGGCACTGGAAGATGGGAAAAAGTGGTCAAAACTCAATCGAAACCTCGCAGGAGCCGTCGCAATAGGAAACGTGTAGTGAACAAGCAGTCGCCTACAACTTCACAGACGGAGCTGGAGAGACAAGCGGCCTTACAGGCGGTTTCTGTCATATCGGGTGCTACAAATACGGCTTCACTGGCGGATACAGGGTCCCAGCAGGGGTCAGAAGAGGTGGTGTCGGAGGGTTCTGAGGAGGACTCTGGTAACCTACCTCAGGTTACCTCAGGAACTGCCGATGGCCTACTGGACGAGTGACTATCCTGGACTCCTGTCTGTATACAGTAAGCGGGTGTGTTCCTGGGGGTGTCTTATGTTGGGGAGGGGAGTGGGGGTGGTCTTGCCCGAGATGGAGGGAGGCTTGATCACTTCTCGGGGTAGGGGGTTGGCGGGAGGGAGGGGTCCTTCAGTGGGGGGGCTCGCTTGGGGCGGGACACTGCCAGGAGGAGGGGAAGTTCATGTACGAGGCTCAACCTAAACATGGGGACAGTGAGATCGTTGTCCGGCTCGGTTTGGTGTAGGGTCACCTCCTCTACCTCACAGTCACTGTGAGACTCTGGTAGCTAACAGAGTAGTTCCCTTAGTAGTGTTTGAGTTTGGATGGGTAACTATGGTTTAGCACCTGTTCTGGGGATGGGTGGGATGGGAGTTTGTTAGGGATGTTCTGAAACTCGGGGATTGGTCAGTGTGCCCTTTAGGCCGTATTGGGTTGTGCTCTGTTGTATGCTCTCCTATGGCGACCCGACTTGAGCTAAAATGTATTACCTGGAATGTGCGAGGGCCGAACTCCATGAGGAAACGTTATAAAGTGCATGCATATTTAGTCCGCAGAGGGATCCAGGTAGCTTTCTTGCAGGAAACGCACATAGATCAGGCGGAGGGGCAGGCGCTGCAGAGGAGATGGAGGGGACAGTTATTTTATACCATTTACTCTGCGTTTGCCAGGGGGACCTTAATTTGGGTGCGATCACGGGTTCCCTTTCAACCCATGAACACAATGGTAGACTCGGAGGGGAGGTTTGTGGCGGTATTGAGTCGCCTAGACGGCAGAGATGTAACATTATGCAGTGTATACGCCCCAAATGCGGACCAAACCGCATTTTTTTCGCGGCTTTCTGGGAGGTTGGCATCGTTCCTGGCAGGCACGGTATTTCTGGGGGGAGGATTTTAATTCTGTCATGGATGAAATTGGATCGTTCTCACCCCCCATTGGCCCAATCGGTGGTACACAGAATGGCTATGGTGAGGTGGGAATGGCAGGAAGCATGGGGCCTTACAGATGTCTGGTGGGCACATCACCCCACAGACAGGAACTACTCGTTCTATTCGTTACCGCACGATTTAAATGTACGACTTGATAGTATTCTGTGCTCCCCGGGGGCCCAGGAACTCATGCACCATAGCGAGTATCTGGCAAAGACACTCTTGGACCATAAACCTTGCTTGATCACAGTGCTCTGGTTGCGACAGCGGCAAGCGATCTCGACATGGCGTCTGAACCCAGTGACATTGGAAGACCCAGTATTTAGTGCGGAGGTCAGAGAGGGCATTGAACATTATTTTTTAGAAGATTCGGGGACGGCGACGAGTAGAGTCCATGAGTGGGACGCCTTCAAAGCCGTGGTGATGGGGATATGCATCTCGTCCATCACGGGGGCACGTAAGATGCTGTTGCACGACATAGACTGGGAGGAGGATCGACTGCGCCAAGCAGAAAAAGATACTCACACGGACGGGAATGGCCAGGAGGAGGTGCTGGCAGCACGGGGGAGGGTGGCCATTCAGGTTGAGCGGCTTCGCTGTTATGATTATAAAGACTATATGGTACGTGCTCATGCTGAAAGGGACAGGGTGGGGTCGCTATTAGCCTTGCTGGCCAACCCGGCTGTCAGGGGATCCCCAATAGTGTCACTGACTATGCCAAAAGGGGGACTGGTCTATTCCCAGAGGGAGGTCAATGACCAATTTCTGGATTATTATACGTTGCTTTACCCGAGTAGGATGAGGGACCCGCCCGATGGTCTTGGCGATTTTTTAGAGGCGGCACGGCTGCCGAGACTGGATCCGGAACAGGGCGTCAAACTGGGGGAAGCTATTTTGCTGGGAGAGATCAGAGCAGCGGTTAAACATATGGCCAGGAGGAAGACCCCGGGGGCTGATGGCCTCCCGGTGGTGTTTTATGCCACGTATATAGACCTCATCGCTCCACAATTGCAAGCAGTGCACAGAGAGGCATGGGAATTGCGCAGACTTCCGCTAACCACAAGAGAAGCAATCATTGTGCCACTGCTGATGAAGGGCGGCGTCCCTACTTCCAGATCAGCATACCGACCGCTCTCGATGCTCACGGTAGACTACAAGGTCCTGAGCAAGATCTTGGCCACGAGACTTTTGGATCACATGAGCACTCTGGTACACCCGGACCAATCGGGCTTCATCCCAACCAGGAATACTGCGACGTGCATACGGTGGTTGATACGGATCATGGGGGAAAGAGGTGAAGGGTCGTCAGGAGCGGTAGTACTGTCGGTAGATATCAAAAAGGAATTCGATAGTGTGGAGTGGCCATACCTTTTTGGGGTACTGCAGGGATTTGGCTTAGGAGATCATTTTATACGATGGACCAAACTGTTATATAGCTCTGCCACAGCTAGGGTTCGCACAGGGCTTGCCATATCAGCGGCGTGCCAGGTGAAGAGAGGTACCCGTCAGGGTTGTTCTTTATCTCCGTTATTGTTCGCTCTGGCAATCGAACCACTGGCGGCGCATGCTCGACAGGGACGATTGTATGAAGGTGTTTTGCTGCGTGGAGAGATACATCACATTACCTTATACGCGGATGATCTCTTGCTATACCTGGCAGATACGGAGGACTCATTACAATGCGCTAGAGCTCTTCTTCGGGAGTTTGGCCACATATCGGGATCACGGGTGAACTGGAACAAGACATGTCTGTTTCCTTTGACCCCAGAGGGTCTGAAGCCCCTTACGCTGGAGGACATATGATGGGAGGCTGAGTGCTTGCCGTACCAGGGCGTCCGCATATATAATATGCTCACTCCGACCTCTTGGAGGGGAACGTGGGCGGTGCGATGAGGGGGCTTAGAGGCAGTATGGGGTTCTGGCGAACCCTCCTCCTATCAGTGGCTGGGAGAGTGGCGCTCCTCAAAATGGTGGCACTCCCTCGGTTGCTCTACTTCTTTCGTACTTTGCCGGTATGGATTCCAGTGTCCTTTTTCAAGACGCTACGGGCACTGATGCCAGGGTTTATATGGGACACAGGCAGACGGCGGGTGGCGTTGCACACCCTGATGCAGCCAAGGGAGGAGGGGGGGCTGGCGGTCCCAGATTTTGAGTGGTACTACTTAGCGGTGCAGCTGCAGTGGCTTACACAAGCCGTAGCGCATGAGTTTAGAGGCCCAGACGGACCGCAGGGCAAAGTTATTCCCCAACATGTGTTGTCCTTCATAGTGCTTCGACAGAAAATTAGGTTGGACCAGCTTACTCTTGAAGAGCGTACCCTCCGCCTGTGCTGGACTCGAAGACCTCAGGACACAAGTGGACTTCATCCCCCAAGTAGCAGTGCACCATGAGCTGCGTTTGCAGAGTGGTGTAAAAAGGGGGTGTGGCCTCCAACCACTCTCAGAAATCTAGCTGTGTGGTGCTTACTGGAGGTACCTGGTGGGCTAGTTGGCCCCCAGGGACCCTCAGGAACGAAGGGGACTTAATACCACAACTTCGAACGTGCCAGGAGGCGCGTTTGCAGAGTGGTAGCTAAAAGTGCCATGGTCTCTGACCACCTATCAGCAATTCCACTGTGTGGGGCTTACTGGAGGTAAGAGGCAGGCTAGTTTTCCCCTAAATGACCCCCCTTCAGCAAAGGGGGCTTCAGACCTCATCCAAGAGCATGCCACGGAGCGCGTTTGCAGAGTGGTGGGCAAAGGGGGTGTGGGCTGCTATGAGAACCTAGCAATCCTGCTGTGTGGGACTTATAGGAGGTAATAAGAGGGCTAGCTGGCCCCCAACGTTGTCTTGGGGGCCAACTACCCCTCATGTTACCTCTAGTAAGTCCCACAGAGTGGGAATGCTAAGACGTTTTCGGAGGACATGCCCCCCCCCTTTCTCCACCACTGTGTAAGCGCCCCTCATGGCAGACTACAGGATGGGGAATGTAGTCCAATTTATTCCTGAGGGACTTTGGGACCTCTGAAGGCATAGTTAGAAATTAGCATTTAAAAAACCTTTGAAATTCACTGAAAAAACCCACAGGTTTCAGGGATGTTATAGTTAGAAATTAGCATTTAAAAAACCTTAGAAATTCACTGAAAAAAACACAGGTTTCAGTGACTCTATAGTTAGTTGGACATTTCACTCGTACAAAACCAGAGAAATTCGGCCGTTATAGTTAGTTTGCTAACTATAACTTGCGCCCCTGCAATGCACTGCTGATGATGTCACATATTATATCATTCATGACATGATCAGTGACATCACTGATGACATCTCAAATGACATCACTGATGACATCATACAGTTACTATGATTCGAGTAAAGTTTAAATATGTTTTATATATTATGGACACCTGAAATCGGAGGCTGAGGCGTACCAGGGGAGCAGAGGAGGTTTTGTTGCGGACAATCAAGCTGAAAAACAGAGCATCGCATTTTGTTTTGTTTTGTGGACTCACTCTGCCTACTCTCGAACTCACGCACAAGGTTTTACTTTCATTCCATCCCCCCAGTACTAACACCCATGGTCCACTCACAAGGGACTCTGGGACCTGTAGTTTTCCCAGATGCACGGGATACCACACAGGTGTGCTGCTTCAAGTTTCTCTGGGGGAGGTGCGGACTCATTACATTGAGTTTAAAAGTGAGGCGGGACCTTGAGCACAGTGATACTTCACCACCTGTGGAGGCTTTGGGCGCTGACGAAGGCACAACAACAGCCAGAAAAGCATCCGCCACTCTCTTCAATAAAGCCTCCAAATATTTCCCCTTGGGTCTCTGTTCTCTTTTGTTTGGAAGGAGTTTATACCGCACATATGTACGCGTCAGCCTGAGACGCCATCACAGAGTACCCTGCCTCACTTTGGGTTTGGACGTCACAGGCTTGGACTGTTTCAGTTCTACGTTGTACCAAAGTTGTTTGGATGGTCCTTTACCCGCCTTGGAGCCCAGGAAGAAAGCCGGCAGTAGCGAGGTTAACCTAACCTCGTTGTGGGCTGCAGGCACTGTCTTCGCAGCCCCTGCCTTATGGACACCTGAAATCGGAAGCTGAGGCGTACCAGGGGAGCAGAGGAGGTTTTGTTGCGGACAATCAAGCTGAAAAACAGAGCATCGCATTTTGTTTGCTTTTGTGGACTCACTCTGCCTACTCCCGAACTCACGCACAAGGTTTTACTTTCATTCCATCCCCCCAGTTCTAACCCCCATGGTCCACTCACAAGGGACTCTGGGACCTGTAGTTTTCCCAGATGCACGAGATACCACACAGGTGTGCTGCTTCAAGTTTCTCTGGGGGAGGTGCGGACTCGTTACATCGAGTTTAAAAGAGAGGCGGGACCTTTAGCACAGTGATACTTCACCTGTGGAGGCTTTGGGTGCTGACGAAGGCACAACATCAGCCAGAAATGCATCCGCCAGTCTCTTCAATAAAGCCTCCAAATGTTTCCCCTTTGGTCTCTGTTCTCTTTTGTTTGGAAGGAGTTTATACCGTATATATATATATATATATATATATATATATATATATATATATATATATATATATATATACACACATACATATATATGTATATATATATATATACATATATATAGATATATAATATATATATATATATATATAGATATATAGATATATATGATAAAGGCTTGGGAAGTACGGCGTTGTTTAAAAAGGTTTTGGAATGTCTTAAAAACCGACAGTACCCTTACTTTATGGAGCATGTCTCCTTAACTGATATGGGTTAGAACCATATCCGTCTATTTTTGACGTATAACGAAGTAGTTTCACAGCTGAGCCCAATCATGAAAACACCCCGTAAACATAGATAATTCATGAGGAAATAAGTGCAGGGGCGGTATTAGCCGATTCACGGCTTGGAATGTGTCATTTGTTCTAAGAAATTCTTTAGAAAACAGCTGAGAGCTATGTTTGAGTAATGCATGCTGTTATTGACTTTGTGACCGTCTGTGAACACTCTAAGATGGCGCTACCTCATTGAATAAGGTTATGAGTCTGCCGTTGTGGTTTTTAAAAAAAATGGCGCTGCGCAGTTTACACTGTTGAACCACTGACAAAGGGACGCCGTCCCGAAACGCGTTTGCTTGAAAAATAAAAACTTTTGCTGCACCTTTCTGAGCCCGGGAGTGCTGTTTCTTGGTTTCCCAACCCGGCTGGGTATGGGGATAGAAGATTGGAGCTTGAATATATATATATATATATTCACTGAAAAAACCATAGGTTATAGACCATATATAGTTAGGAATTAGCATTTACAAAACCTTATTTTACTCACACAAAACCACTGAAATTCCATACATAGTTAGTTGCACTAACTATATATCACGCACCCGCAATCCACTGCTGATGATGTCACATATTACATCATTCATGACATGGTCAGTGACATCACTGATGACATCACTGATGACATCTCAAATGACATCACTGATGACATCACTGACGACATCTCAAATGACATCACTGATAACATCTCAAATGACATCACTGATGACATCACTGATGACATCTCAAATGACATCACTGATGACATCACTGATGACATCATCCAGTGACTGTGTGTTTCTGTAAAGTTAAAATGTGTCTTACATATTGAAGAATGAGTGGAAGTATAAGTGTCTGGACAAAGGATTTAGTAGGTGCATGACTGAATGTATGAGTGAGTGATTAAATGTGTCTCACTGAGTGCATGGGTTAGTGACTAAACTGTCTTAATTTGTGCATCATTATGTCTGTTGTTCTGTAAACTGCTGCATGTGTTGATCAGTAGCTATATGATTAACTATATGGGTTACTGATTGATTGTCCAAGTATTTGTATGGGAGACTGAGTGTGTGTGTGGCTGGCTGGCTGGGAGGTGTGTGACTCTGTGCAGATCAATGTGTACTTGTATCAATGATTCTATAAGAAGGTAAGTATGTGTTAGTATATGTTTGAAAATGTAAGGTGCTCTATGTTTAACTGTATAGACAAGAAAATGGAAGTGTCATTGATTCTTTAACAGGACTGACTACGTGTGTGAGTAACTCCATGGATGAGTGGCAGACTGTGAGTGTCTGTATAGGTGTATGAGTGCATATGATAGTGTTGTAAAGATGAGTGATTGTATGTATGAATGATTGTATGGGTGAATGAGTGAATGTGTGTGTAGACATAGCAATCAGTGAGTGCGTATGTAGTAACTAGTATTGGTGTGTCAATGGTTTCAAAAATTATACTCTGTATTTAACACTGGGTGAAACAGAGGTTATATTAAAATGTGAGGAGATGCATTGTATTGTCACATGAATGATATCATCAGTGATGTGGTCATTGATGTCAAATCAGATGTCATCAGTGATGTCATCAGTGATGTCATTTGAGATGTCATCAGTGATGTCATCAGTGATGTCACTGACCATGTCATGAATGATGTAATATGTGACATCATCAGCAGTGGATTGCGGGTGCGCTATATATAGTTAGTGCAACTAACTATATATGGAATTTCAATGGTTTTGTGTGAGTAAAATAAGGTTTTGTAAATGCTAATTCCTAACTATATATGGTCTATAACCTATGGTTTTTTCAGTGAATTTTCAAGGATTTGTAAATGCTAATTCCTAACTATATATGGTCTATAACCTATGGTTTTTTCAGTGAATTTCATTGGTTTTTTAACAGCTAATATCTGTAGCTGTAAAATGTATTCTTCTTTAAATCCCAAAATATATTTTATATGTTTATGAATAATTTTTTTTTTAAATATTTTTTTTTCTTCGTTCCCGCTTCGCGAATCGGGAAGCTTCCCGTTAGCTGACCTTGATGCCGCGAAATAGACCGCGAGCCGGTAAACGTTTCTTTACCGCAACTGCCGCGTTAGAAAACAACATCGTGACGCCTCCCGTCCGCATGACGTTTCACGTTGTCGCGTGATACGTCATATGACGTGCTACGTTAGCGAACTGGTACGCGAAGCGAGTCGCAAAGCGCAGGTTTCTGGAAGCAAACCGGGAGGCCCTGCAAAGCGCTTAACGTAAACACAGCAGGTCATGTGACTTGGTAATAACACTTTTCATTGGTTCATTTCACTTTTGGTTTCCTAATGATGTAAGACTAGGTCATATAATCTAAAATGAACACTTTTCATTGGTTGAGAACTCTTGTTTTTCCCAAATGATGAAAATCCCTCCTTCTTTCCTCACTCTGACTTTCATCATTGTGAGAGAAAGACCCTTTGTGATCACTGAGCAATGGCTTCTTTAGTAGCTTCAGCTGGTGCTTCCCCACCACCTCCACCACATCCAAGGAAGAGTGGACCACCTGCTCAAGTTATAATTCAACAAGAAGAGGAAGAAGAGGAACAGAACGACGAGCACGAAGAGAGGCAGTTTTTGCCTGAGGAGCCCAGGACGTCTCACCGGAAAGAAAACTTCATTTGGCAATTTTTTTAAATTCCCAAAGGTCAGAAAAAAGTAAATGCAAGATACGTAACTTGCCTTATATGTCAAGATAGACTGTCCAGAGGAACCGAGAAAAAATACAGTTTCGGAAACTACACAATGCATCGCCATATGACTAGGTGGCATCCTAACAACTACAGTGCTGCACAGTTTCGGAACGACCTAGATAATCTCCCTATTATGGCCAGAAGATCTGTTGTACCGGAAGTAACGGGACCAGAGGGCAGGGAGATGGTGCCAAATATACAAATGAGATTTGGTGAAGTAAAACACATCTGCGTATATTGCGATGGATTCATTTGCTACGGAGAAAGAAGCATCACTCTGATCAACAGAGCTATTGACTATCATATGCAAGTTTGTACGAAACGCCCAAAATAATAAATACTTTTTTTTTGTTTTGTTGCTCCTGTTGAGCCCTTTACAATGAATCGTTTTCATTGCCCCCTCCAAGAAAAACCCAAAAAAATATAAAACTGTTCAGAAAAATTCTAAAAAAGTAAAAAAATGTTCCGAAAAATAATAAAAAAAATATAAAACAACAAAAACAATAAAAAAAAAGTTCTTTTCAGAACTACCTCCCCGTTATTAAAAAATTGGTACAATATTTGGAACTGTGCCAACCTCTATTTCTCTTAGTTCGCTTCCCAGTTCGCTCGCCGGTACGCGAACCGGAAGCGAACCAAAAACAGTAAGTATAAGGGAAGGAAACAGACACTTATGTTAAAAGAAAGACAGCTATAGGGGAGTAAACTAGAGATACTATTACCCGTAATCCACTGCTGATGATGTCACATATTACATCATTCATGACATGCTCAGTGACATCATCAGCAGAGGATTGCGGGTTTTTTGGCAACGTGCCTTATCCACGATTTAATAACGCTGCCTTTTGCTTTATATAAGTTTTCAAATTGTATGAAATATATACCAATAGGTCGTTATGAACCTTTAGGTAGTGCTTTTCTTCATGAGGTCTGGTCGCTTCCATACACATACAGATGTTTCAAAGATGATCAAGAAGTTTATCTGAATGGAGAGGAATGCACTGAGACGCCAGATCATTCACTAATGTGTAGGCACATACAGTTACACGGTTCATGCAACAAACACCGACCAAATATGGCTTGCGTGTTGCAAGGCACGCCAGTTCCTGCTATCATCCCCACGTTCAAGTTGTTGGAAAATGGTAGTTATTTGATGCTCAATAATGAAGATTGTTCTGGGTTAATTAAAAGTATTCCTTTTATCGTAACAGTAAGTGAACGGGTTATTTGCTGCAGAAATGTTCTATTTCCTCCCACACATGAACATAGGGAGTTTTCAATCTCGCCACAAATACCAACCTTGGGAGCAGATTTCAACGGCATGGCAAGAATAAGAGCCCTTTTGTCTCAGAGAGAGGTGGCCTTGAGTTCAGCCCGTGAAACTTTCGTGCTTCACATAGCGAACACCCGTACAGAGGTGCAGACCCTTTTCAATTCAGATTTGCCTTTCCATTTCAGCAAGATGGTTCGGACTATCTTTAACGCATCCTCCACAAAGGCCCTGGCGCACTTTTTTAAAGTTGTTACCAGTGGTCTCGTGACTTCATTTGAGAAAATCTTTGGAGTCATCCCTGCTTTCTTTCATTCTATTTTTTCCACTCTGCTTCGTGGATTGCCATTTTTACTTGCATTACCAGCGGACGCTCTTGTGCTTTTTTACATTTTTAAATATGGATGTCCCTCCTATGCAACCTCCCGCCCTGCAGCTGCTGACACTGTTCCGCAATCGCATGCTATAATATTATGGCACAATGCCGTTGGCGATATTAAGCACGGCATATGGATTATCTTTTCGATTCTCCTACTTCACCTGTGTCCAGCCTGTATTTCACTGCCTGACCTGTGATTTCGATTGGGCCATTGATTTGTGTCTCTGCGGACCGGTTTCTCCTGACGTCGACTTTAATCAGCTGATGACTCCTATCATTACTCACGAGTTGGTTTGTCCTGGCGAAAGGATTATGGCTGTGGCATTGATGCATGGACTAATTGGTCCCTGGAATTTACTGGCGGCAACACAGTCTTTCTTGGAACAGAGCTTTCTTGAAAACCCACCGAGCTGTCCTCTGATGGTGATAGAGGATCCGGTGCTGGGAGAGCACGTATGTTCTTTTCCGCTTTTAAATTGGATGGCTGAACTCTTTTCGGATGAAGACGGTGACTTCCTATTGGAGGCTGTTGCAGCTTATTTTGCATACACAGTTATGTCATAGACCTTTTTCATTTTTGATATGCTGAGTACTAGCATTTCATTGACAATTCATTGACTTATTTGTCAAGTTTTTATTATTTAGCTTGCCTATTGGCTTAAGACTCGATAAAGTACTTGGCTGTTTTATTTTTCTTTAGCATTAAATTTTCCTAGTTTTTAATATTTTACCTTGCGGACCGTCCACATATAAAGTTGCAATCTGCTCTCATGAGATGGCACTTCTATTATCTTATTCAGTTCGTTTCCGGATCATGGGGAGGTGTCATCTAGGTCCTGGATATCTTTACACCGTGTTAAGTTAGCATGGGCTCATTACCGGTTTAAACGCCATTTTTCCTTTTTTGCAACTTCTGCACACGACACTTAGTTGTTGCTTTAGCTTTCAACCTAATAGTTCATCGTGATTTACATGAGAATAATATGTTATTGCTCTACTATCTGCTTTACTTGTTAAACTATATCTGTACAGCGAGTGCTGAAGTTTCAAGAACAACACGATACAGAATTGTTATGAGGTCTGATCTCCACGACTTCATACTCATAACATAAGTGCAGCTTCTGCCAATTCTGGGCATGAGGCGGGTTTTATATTGCTTTGCCGAACACACATACACAACACTTGATGCGGTTCACATGAAGAGAGAGCTGGTGTATGCTGATGTGATTCCTTCAAATCTAAGACACTAAAGTATGGGCACGCCCTAAACCAACACAAAGAGACCTTCTTAGCAAATAATATAATATGTGTATTAGGGAGGGTGAGATATAAGCAGCCGCGGGCCGTGGAGGGAGTTACGATGGGGCAGGGAGGCGGGGAGGGGGAGGGGCAGGGTGGAGCCCTCTCCACCCTGCCCCTCCCCCTCCCCGCCTCCCTGCCCCACCGTAACTCCCTCCACGGCCCGTGGCTGCTTATAAGTGTTGATAACTCTTATTCATTTACAGCATGTTAACATACTGTCACCATTCGCTTTTTATGTACTAGTAACTATGCTGGTAATTTTGCTACTGATAATATGTGTACTTGTATTATCTAAGATACTACGCCTGAGAAGACGGCATTAGTAAATAAACATTTCAAATACACATGTGTTCTTCTTAACTCCATGTTCTGGTTTCTAAGAAATATATAACGACCGACTGTTCATGAGTTCCACGTATCCTGAGGTACTATAAGTTCATATTCTGGATTGTCTAAACATTGAGAGTTTGTTATATCCAATGTGACACTGTACCTAGCTTGCTAAGGGGTTTTTGAGTACTAAGGTGAGTTTTGGGGCACCCTAATTCGCCGAGGTTCCAATCCTCTGTCCACAGTTCTGTGTGAGAACAGAAACCCTGCAACAGGGGCACCCCCGACCCTTCCTGGAGCTTCATCACACTTGCGATACAACTCCAGCAATGCGCCACCTTTACGGCACAGTTACATCACGCATCTGTGCTGTTTTTGCCCCATGATGCGCCGCATTGTAAATGCAGCACACCATAGGTGACGGAACAGCGGCACAGAATGACTAACACATCCCTGGTGATGCGCCAGTCATCATAAATCTATCCCTATGCTTCTTATCTTGTTCAAGATGAACCGCCATATGTATCATCAAAGTTTTTTGCATTTCCTAAATAGCGAACTTTAAGGAATAAATAGCGATTCTTTACCATTCCTAGTTTGCGATTAGCTATTTGCTAATTACAAATTACCCATTCATTTCCTTCATTTCCATAGGGCGGTTGGCCTCACTTTTAGCTCGAACGGCTGAATGGATTTCCACGAAACTTGGCAAAATTGTAGGGACTGGTAGCCCGATGTGCCTTTGCTATGTCTCAAGATATATGCTCCAGTGGTTTTTACGAAAATTAACTTTGAAAAATATATATTGGGCTACATTGGCCTATATATATGTTGGAGCCCAAATGTAGCCCAATGTAGCCCAATGAAGCTCAATGAAGCCCAATGTAGCCCAATGTAGCCCAAAGATGGCCGCCAGAGACAAAAAAAACAAATGTAGCCCAAATATCAGCCAGATGTAGCCCAACTATAGCCCAGTGACAGAATGACCAATCAGCTTCGCAAACCTCCGTTACGCGAAGCGGAGCGCTGTTACAGATATATATCTTTTTTTGAACGTTAATTTCTCAAAATCCACTAGAGCACATATATTGAGACCTAGCAAAGGCACATCGGGCTACCAGTCCCTAATATTTTACCAAGTTTCGTGAAAATCCATTCAGCCGTTCGATTATTATTATTATTATTTTTTTTTGCCCCGCGGGGCCCTTTTAAAACCTCCACATCAAACCTAGGGGGTCAGCGAGGATCTACTATTCCCCCTTATGGTCATTTGCCCCTTCGCTTTGGCCTCCTCTTGTCTCTCGATCCTACCGAGAGACAAGATGGCGGCCGCTACGGACTGTTTGGAATGTTGACAGACGCCGGAGAACCAATCAGCTTCGCTTCACAAAGCTCCGTTGCGCGAAAAGTACGCGTCCTGGAGCGCTGCCCGGTCCGCTGTTACAGATATATATCTTTTTTTAAACGTTAATTTCTCAAAATCCACTGTAGCACATATATTGAGACCTACAAAAGGCACATCGGGCTACCAGTCCCTACAATTTTGCCAAGTTTCGTGCAAATCCATTCAGCCGTTCGGGCTAAAAGTGAGGCCAACCGCCCTATGGAAAACTCAATGTTAAAAACACGTTTTGGGACCCCCCTTTTTTCTCGGCCCCCCCTTGACGAACCCCCCCCCAAATTTTCAAGGGCTGCTCAGAAACAAAATGTGCCATTTTCCTGAAAATTTCAGCCAATTCCGTCCACAAACTCCAAAGTTATTAGACATAGAATTTTCAAAAATCCCATAGAGAAAAAATCCTAACTATATATACCTACTGGCGACCGCCAGTAGGTAATATATATATTGTCCAAAAAGTCTCTCCAGTTAAGGACGCCACTCCACAGGCAGGTGGGTTAACAAACCATTTATTACGGAAAACTGCACACAACGTCTGATTACACCTCTCCCCAACGCGTTTCAAAGCTAACAAGCTTCTTCCTCAGGGGGCTGCATCCGGTGAACCACGGAGTCCCATCTATTTAATTGCCGCTAATGCATGCTAATCTCTGGTGATGCATGCTGGTAGATGTGGCCAATTCATCCCCTCCATTAGGGTCCGTATTTTTCACCAGCAAACTTAACCTGCTTTTTGAATCCATTTCACAGCCCTCCAATGGGCTCCAGACGTAAGGTGCAGTTCTCCCCATTCAAGACTGCCTCCACTGTTGTCACGGCCAGCAATTGTGCCGGCCGTGCAGACCTGCTTCTACGCTGCTCGCAGGCGGTGCATCCTCCGCGGCTGAGACTGCCGCGATTATATTGTCCAAAAGTCTCTCCAGTTAAGGACGCCACTCCACAGGCAGGTGGGTTAACAAACCATTTATTACGGAAAACTGCACACAACGTCTGATTACACTTCTCCCCAACGCGTTTCAAAGCTAACAAGCTTCTTCCTCAGGGGGCAGCATCCGGTGAACCACGGAGTCACATCTATTTAATTGCCGCTAATGCATGCTAATCTCTGGTGATGCATGCTGGTAGATGTGGCCAATTCATCCCCTCCATTAGGGTCCGTATTTTTCACCAGCAAACTTAACCTGCTTTTTGAATCCATTTCAAAGCCCTCCAATGGGCTCCAGACGTAAGGTGCAGTTCTCCCCATTCAAGACTGCCTCCACTGTTTTCACGGCCAGCAATTGTCCCGGCCGTGCAGACCTGCTTCTACGCTGCTCGCAGGCGGTGCATCCTCCGCGGCTGAGACTGCCGCGATTATATTGTCCAAAAAGTCTCTCCAGTTAAGGACGCCACTCCACAGGCAGGTGGGTTAACAAACCATTTATTACAGAAAACTGCACACAACGTCTGATTACACCTCTCCCCAACGCGTTTCAAAGCTAACAAGCTTCTTCCTCAGGGGGCAGCATCCGCTGAACCACGGAGTCACATCTATTTAATTGCCGCTAATGCATGCTAATCTCTGGAGATGCATGCTGGTAGATGTGGCCAATTCATCCCCTCCATTAGGGTCCGTATTTTTCACCAGCAAACTTAACCTGCTTTTTGAATCCATTTCACAGCCCTCCAATGGGCTCCAGACGTAAGGTGCAGTTCTCCCCATTCAAGACTGCCTCCACTGTTTTCACGGCCAGCAATTGTGCCGGCCGTGCAGACCTGCTTCTACGCTGCTCGCAGGCGGTGCATCCTCCGCGGCTGAGACTGCCGTGATTATATTGTCCAAAAAGTCTCCCCGGTTAAGGACGCCACTCCACAGGCAGGTGGGTTAACAAACCATTTATTACGGAAAACTGCACACAACGTCTGATTACACCTCTCCCCAACGCGTTTCACAGCTAACAAGCTTCTTCCTCAGGGGGCAGCATCCGGTGAACCACGGAGTCACATCTATTTAATTGCCGCTAATGCATGCTAATCTCTGGTGATGCATGCTGGTAGATGTGGCCAATTCATTTGTTTTGTTTGTTATTTGTTAGGTGTACTTGTAAAGCGCGACATTCATCCTACAAGGATATCACGGCGCTGCAAAAAATAACAGTAAAACCAAGGCATTAACCTGGGAGCCTATTGTTTATTCTGAGGTAGGGAATAGTGCGGTTTTAAGTTTTTTCTTGAAGGTGGGATAGGAATCCCCTCCATTAGGGTCCGTATTTTTCACCAGCAAACTTAACCTGCTTTTTGAATCCATTTCACAGCCCTCCAATGGGCTCCAGACGTAAGGTGCAGTTCTCCCCATTCAAGACTGCCTCCACTTAAGCATGAGCGCTAAATCCGCTCCGCTCGCGGATTTTGCGGATTTTCGGTAAATCCGCGATCCGCGAACTCTCGCGAATTTACCGAAAATTCGCAATCCGCGAGCGGCGGATTCCTCGGTCAAAAGTTCAAGCCTTGCTGGTCTGTTGTAACTAATTTACGATGGCGCCGGCAAGCTGCCAGCGCCATCCTAAAATAGTTACTTAATTAGCTTCAACAGGAAGCTCTAATAGATAAGATAAAGCAGGGGCTCGAGCGCCTGCTTTATTTTATCAATTAGAGCTTCCTGTTGAAGCTAATTTAGTAACTATTTTAGGATGGCGCTGGCAGCTTGCCGGCGCCATCGTAAATTAGTTACAACAGGCACAAAACGGTGGCGTCTTCTTGAATAAATATGAAGGGCAGGGTTCATTCTGGCACGACGGTCCTGGCACAAAAATTAAACCTCAACCGCAAGCACTTACAGATATCAGTTAAGCATGTGCCCTAGTTGAAGCTTAAATTCAGTGACTCATTCATCGGCCCCAAAAACAATCGTGAGCGTTGTCAAGGCTGGGCAGATGTGCCTTCTTCCCAGATATACCATCGAAAATCAGCTGTGATGCTGGACATAGGCCTTTTCATCCTTGACTTTCACGAGCGCAATCCTTGTGCTGTTCCTGTGGCCAGGAGCTTCTGTATCTTTATCTGCGGCTCTGATCGGTCTCTCACCTTTAATGCACACAAGAGGCATGTGCACTCGCATGGAAGCCCCGTCCGTTTGGCCCCGCCCACACACTCGTGGTGTGCACCGTCTTCCCGCCATTTAGCCACTATGACAGCTCACTCACGGGACCCCTGCGCCCTTCGGCGCGATTGCATAGTAACACACACCTGGTCGCTGTAGACAACTCTCTGGCACTTTAGGCAGCTGTAGTGTAGTAAAAGCACTATACATCTACCCAACGAGGTAGCACTTACTGATTATCTAGTAGGAAGTACTCCAGTTGAGTAGAGGTATGGCACAGAACGGTGGCGTCTTCTTGAATAAATATGAAGGGCAGGGTTCAATCTGGCACGATGATCCTGGCACGGAAGCCCCGCCCCAAATCCGCCGATCCGCAAATTTTGCGGATCCACGATCCGTGAATACGCAAATCCGCGAATCGTGGATCCGCAAAATCCGCCCATGCTTACCTCCACTGTTTTCACGGCCAGCAATTGTGCCGGCCGTGCAGACCTGCTTCTACGCTGCTCGCAGGCGGTGCATCCTCCGCGGCTGAGACTGCCGCGATTATATTGTCCAAAAAGTCTCTCCAGTTAAGGACGCCACTCCACAGGCAGGTGGGTTAACAAACCATTTATTACGGAAAACTGCACACAACGTCTGATTACACCTCTCCTCAACGCGTTTCAAAGCTAACAAGCTTCTTCCACAGGGGGCAGCATCCGGTGAACCACGGAGTCACATCTATTTAATTGCCGCTAATGCATGCTAATCTCTGGTGATGCATGCTGGTAGATGTGGCCAATTCATCCCCTCCATTAGGGTCCTTATTTTTCACCAGCAAACTTAACCTGCTTTTTGAATCCATTTCACAGCCCTCCAATGGGCTCCAGACGTAAGGTGCAGTTCTCCCCATTCAAGACTGCCTCCACTGTTTTCACGGCCAGCAATTGTGCCGGCCGTGCAGACCTGCTTCTACGCTGCTCGCAGGCGGTGCATCCTACGCGGCTGAGACTGCCGCGATTATATTGTCCAAAAAGTCTCTCCAGTTAAGGACGCCACTCCACAGGCAGGTGGGTTAACAAACCATTTATTACGGAAAACTGCACACAACGTCTGATTACACCTCTCCCCAAAGCGTTTCAAAGCTAACAAGCTTCTTCCTCAGGGGGCAGCATCGGGTGAACCACGGAGTCACATCTATTTAATTGCCGCTAATGCATGCTAATCTCTGGTGATGCATGCTGGTAGATGTGGCCAATTCATCCCCTCCATTAGGGTCCGTATTTTTCACCAGCAAACTTAACCTGCTTTTTTAATCCATTTCACAGCCCTCCAATGGGCTCCAGACGTAAGGTGCAGTTCTCCCCATTCAAGACTGCCTCCACTGTTTTCACGGCCAGCAATTGTGCCGGCCGTGCAGATCTGCTTCTATGCTGCTCGCAGGCGGTGCATCCTCCGCGGCTGAGACTGCCCGATTATATTGTCCAAAAAGTCTCTCCAGTTAAGGACGCCACTCCACAGGCAGGTGGGTTAACAAACCATTTATTACGGAAAACTGCACACAATGTCTGATTACACCTCTCCCCAATGCGTTTCAAAGCTAACAAGCTTCTTCCTCAGGGGGCAGCATCCGGTGAACCACGGAGTCACATCTATTTAATTGCCGCTAATGCATGCTAATCTCTGGTGATGCATGCTGGTAGATGTGGCCAATTCATCCCCTCCATTAGGGTCCGTATTTTTCACCAGCAAACTTAACCTGCTTTTTGAATCCATTTCACAGCCCTCCAATGGGCTCCAGACGTAAGGTGAAGTTCTCCCCATTCAAGACTGCCTCCACTGTTTTCACGGCCAGCAATTGTGCCGGCCGTGCAGACCTGCTTCTACGCTGCTCGCAGGCGGTGCATCCTCCGCGGCTGAGACTGCCGCGATTATATTGTCCAAAAAGTCTCTCCAGTTAAGGACGCCACTCCACAGGCAGGTGGGTTAACAAACCATTTATTACGGAAAACTGCACACAACGTCTGATTACACCTCTCCCCAACGCGTTTCAAAGCTAACAAGCTTCTTCCTCAGGGGGCAGCATCCGGTGAACCACGGAGTCACATCTATTTAATTGCCGCTAATGCATGCTAATCTCTGGTGATGCATGCTGGTAGATGTGGCCAATTCATCCCCTCCATTAGGGTCCGTATTTTTCACCAGCAAACTTAACCTGCTTTTTGAATCCATTTCACAGCCCTCCAATGGGCTCCAGACGTAAGGTGCAGTTCTCCCCATTCAAGACTGCCTCCACTGTTTTCACGGCCAGCAATTGTGCCGGCCGTGCAGACCTGCTTCTACGCTGCTCGCAGGCGGTGCATCCTACGCGGCTGAGACTGCCGCGATTATATTGTCCAAAAAGTCTCTCCAGTTAAGGACGCCACTCCACAGGCAGGTGGGTTAACAAACCATTTATTACGGAAAACTGCACACAACGTCTGATTACACCTCTCCCCAACGCGTTTCAAAGCTAACAAGCTTCTTCCTCAGGGGGCAGCATCGGGTGAACCACAGAGTCACATCTATTTAATTGCCGCTAATGCATGCTAATCTCTGGTGATGCATGCTGGTAGATGTGGCCAATTCATCCCCTCCATTAGGGTCCGTATTTTTCACCAGCAAACTTAACCTGCTTTTTGAATCCATTTCACAGCCCTCCAATAAGCTCCAGACGTAAGGTGCAGTTCTCCCCATTCAAGACTGCCTCCACTGTTTTCACGGCCAGCAATTGTGCCGGCCGTGCAGATCTGCTTCTATGCTGCTCGCAGGCGGTGCATCCTCCGCGGCTGAGACTGCCCGATTATATTGTCCAAAAAGTCTCTCCAGTTAAGGACGCCACTCCACAGGCAGGTGGGTTAACAAACCATTTATTACGGAAAACTGCACACTAAGTCTGATTACACCTCTCCCCAATGCGTTTCAAAGCTAACAAGCTTCTTCCTCAGGGGGCAGCATCCGGTGAACCACGGAGTCACATCTATTTAATTGCCGCTAATGCATGCTAATCTCTGGTGATGCATGCTGGTAGATGTGGCCAATTCATCCCCTCCATTAGGGTCCGTATTTTTCACCAGCAAACTTAACCTGCTTTTTGAATCCATTTCACAGCCCTCCAATGGGCTCCAGACGTAAGGTGCAGTTCTCCCCATTCAAGACTGCCTCCACTGTTTTCAGGGCCAGCAATTGTGCCGGCCGTGCAGACCTGCTTCTACGCTGCTCGCAGGCGGTGCATCCTCCGCGGCTGAGACTGCCGCGATTATATTGTCCAAAAAGTCTCTCCAGTTAAGGACGCCACTCCACAGGCAGGTGGGTTAACAAACCATTTATTACGGAAAACTGCACACAACGTCTGATTACACCTCTCCCCAACGCGTTTCAAAGCTAACAAGCTTCTTCCTCAGGGGGCAGCATCCGGTGAACCACGGAGTCACATCTATTTAATTGCCGCTAATGCATGCTAATCTCTGGTGATGCATGCTGGTAGATGTGGCCAATTCATCCCCTCCATTAGGGTCCGTATTTTTCACCAGCAAACTTAACCTGCTTTTTGAATCCATTTCACAGCCCTCCAATGGGCTCCAGACGTAAGGTGCAGTTCTCCCCATTCAAGACTGCCTCAACTGTTTTCACGGCCAGCAATTGTGCCGGCCGTGCAGACCTGCTTCTACGCTGCTCGCAGGTGGTGCATCCTCCGCGGCTGAGACTGCCGCGATTATATTGTCCAAAAAGTCTCTCCAGTTAAGGACGCCACTCCACAGGCAGGTGGGTTAACAAACCATTTATTACGGAAAACTGCACATAACGTCTGATTACACCTCTCCCCAACGCGTTTCAAAGCTAACAAGCTTCTTCCTCAAGGGGCAGCATCCGGTGAACCACGGAGTCACATCTATTTAATTGCCGCTAATGCATGCTAATCTCTGGTGATGCATGCTGGTAGATGTGGCCAATTCATCCCCTCCATTAGGGTCCGTATTTTTCACCAGCAAACTTAACCTGCTTTTTTAATCCATTTCACAGCCCTCCAATGGGCTCCAGACGTAAGGTGCAGTTCTCCCCATTCAAGACTGCCTCCACTGTTTTCATGGCCAGCAATTGTGCCGGCCGTGCAGACCTGCTTCTACGCTGCTCGCAGGCGGTGCATCCTCCGCGGCTGAGACTCCCGCGATTATATTGTCCAAAAAGTCTCTCCAGTTAAGGACGCCACTCCACAGGCAGGTGGGTTAACAAACCATTTATTACGGAAAACTGCACACAACGTCTGATTACACCTCTCCCCAACGCGTTTCAAAGCTAACAAGCTTCTTCCTCAGGGGGCAGCATCCGCTGAACCACGGAGTCACATCTATTTAATTGCCGCTAATGCATGCTAATCTCTGGTGATGCATGCTGGTAGATGTGGCCAATTCATCCCCTCCATTAGGGTCCGTATTTTTCACCAGCAAACTTAACCTGCTTTTTGAATCCATTTCACAGCCCTCCAATGGGCTCCAGACGTAAGGTGCAGTTCTCCCCATTCAAGACTGCCTCCACTGTTTTCACGGCCAGCAATTGTGCCGGCCGTGCAGACCTGCTTCTACGCTGCTCGCAGGCGGTGCATCCTCCGCGGCTGAGACTGCCGCGATTATATTGTCCAAAAAGTCTCTCCAGTTAAGGACGCCACTCCACAGGCAGGTGGGTTAACAAACCATTTATTACGGAAAACTGCACACAACGTCTGATTACACCTCTCCCCAACGCGTTTCAAAGCTAACAAGCTTCTTCCTCAGGGGGCAGCATCGGGTGAACCACGGAGTCACATCTATTTAATTGCCGCTAATGCATGCTAATCTCTGGTGATGCATGCTGGTAGATGTGGCCAATTCATCCCCTCCATTAGGGTCCGTATTTTTCACCAGCAAACTTAACCTGCTTTTTGAATCCATTTCACAGCCCTCCAATGGGCTCCAGACGTAAGGTGCAGTTCTCCCCATTCAAGACTGCCTCCACTGTTTTCACGGCCAGCAATTGTGCCAGCCGTGCAGACCTGCTTCTACGCTGCTCGCAGGCGGTGCATCCTCCGCGGCTGAGACTGCCGCGATTATATTGTCCAAAAAGTCTCTCCAGTTAAGGACGCCACTCCACAGGCAGGTGGGTTAACAAACCATTTATTACGGAAAACTGCACACAACGTCTGATTACACCTCTCCCCAACGCGTTTCAAAGCTAACAAGCTTCTTCCTCAGGGGGCAGCATCCGGTGAACCACGGAGTCACATCTATTTAATTGCCGCTAATGCATGCTAATCTCTGGTGATGCATGCTGGTAGATGTGGCCAATTCATCCCCTCCATTAGGGTCTGTATTTTTCACCAGCAAACTTAACCTGCCATTTTAATCCATTTCACAGCCCTCCAATGGGCTCCAGACGTAAGGTGCAGTTCTCCCCATTCAAGACTGCCTCCACTGTTTTCACGGCCAGCAATTGTGCCGGCCGTGCAGACCTGCTTCTACGCTGCTCGCAGGCGGTGCATCCTCCGCGGCTGAGACTGCCGCGATTATATTGTCCAAAAAGTCTCTCCAGTTAAGGACGCCACTCCACAGGCAGGTGGGTTAACAAACCATTTATTACGGAAAACTGCACACAACGTCTGATTACACCACTCCCCAAAGCGTTTCAAAGCTAACAAGCTTCTTCCTCAGGGGGCAGCATCCGGTGAACCACGGAGTCACATCTATTTAATTGCCGCTAATGCATGCTAATCTCTGGTGATGCATGCTGGTAGATGTGGCCAATTCATCCCCTCCATTAGGGTCCGTATTTTTCACCAGCAAACTTAACCTGCTTTTTTAATCCATTTCACAGCCCTCCAATGGGCTCCAGACGTAAGGTGCAGTTCTCCCCATTCAAGACTGCCTCCACTGTTTTCACGGCCAGCAATTGTGCCGGCCGTGCAGACCTGCTTCTACGCTGCTCGCAGGCGGTGCATCCTCCGCGGCTGAGACTGCCGCGATTATATTGTCCAAAAAGTCTCTCCAGTTAAGGACGCATGGGTTGGTGAGTAGCTAAATGAGTGTCTATATGGGTTATGGATGGATTGTCTGAGTATCTGTATGGGTGCCTAAGTGTGTATGGGAGGGGTGTGTGTGACTTTGCGCATAGATGTGCGAGTGGGTGATTCACTGGGTGTATGGGTTCAAGAGTACATCTGTGAAGGGCTGTATGGGTGGGTGAATGTATGTATGGGTGTGTTGGTGAGCCTTTGATGTCTCAGTGGTACATGTGTGAGTAATGACATATGTGAAAGGCAGTATATGTGTGCGTTGGAGTATATAAATGACTATATGTGAGAGTTTGTGATTGTGAGAGTGGGTGTATGGATGAGTGTGTGCTTGTATTAGTTATTGTATAAAAGTGTAAGTATGCGTTAGTATATGTTTGAATAAGTGAGGTGGTGTGTGTATAACTGTAAAGATCAGTAAATTGGAGTGTGAATGATTCTTTGCATACATGACTACGTGTGTGAGTAACTCTATGGATGAGTGGTGGTATGTGGGTGTCTGTTTAGGTATGTGAGTGCATATGATAGTGCCGTATTGATGGGTGACTGCATGTATGAGTGACTGAATGGGTGAATGAGTGGATGTGTGTGTAGACCGAGGAATCAGTGAGTGGGTATGTAGTAACTGGTATTGGTGTGTCTATGGTTTTGAAAATGGCAGTCTGTATTTTAGAGTGGGTGTATCAAAGGTTATATTAGGGTATGAGGAGGTGCATCAGATTATCACGCAGATGATGTCATCAGTGATGTCATCAGTGATGTCATTGACCATGTCATGAATGATTTAATAAGTGACGTCATCAGCAGTGCATTGCGGGGGCGCAAGTTATAGTTTTTCTACATTTAAGTACACTTTTTAAGAACATTGATAAAATCCACATAAAATATTCATTTTCTAAAAATTGTAGGGTAATAAATGCAGGGCGGCATTGCCTAAGGCCAAATGACTTTAGAATTGGTAAAATCCATCTCTTTCTTTGTGCAGAATAAAATTTACTAAATAAAACGACATGAAATGTTGTTTGTTGAGAGACATCATCACAAGTACACCTGTTCATAACTCTTGACCAATCATTCATTGTAGGAAAACGTATTAGTCTATGTATGATCCCCAATCTAAATCTGGTCAGTAAAAATCTATCATATCCGCCAGGCATAATTGTAAGATATGGCTGGATACTATAGGTAGTTAAAATATTTTGAATTGCCTACACAGTTACCTTCATAATTTTTGTAGATAATCTAATCGAATCCAGGAATGTCAGACACTTTTCTTTAAGATCTTTTCTTGTGACAGCAGTCATTATACTAGGCTCATTATAAAATTCAGAGTGGCCAAGGTCATTCATAAAGTTTTTAACATCCATTAGCCATGGTATAGTTGATACCCACTCAAGCTTAAGACTATCGTTTAGAATGTCCCGATTAAACATATTTTTTGATGATGTCCAGTTCCTGTGGCATACTAGAACAGGTTCTATTTTTATAAGGTCAGATATGTATGGAAAATGTCACATAAGAGGATGTACTACTTGGGACTGCTAATAATAAATGTAAAAACGCATTCTCCACTAGTTGTAATGGCTGTAATTCAACGTGGCCCCAGACACCAGAGCTGTACATAACTGTAGAGATGCACTTAGCCTTATAGACATGTGGTAGCTCTACCGTGATCGTCAACCCAGTTTTCTAGCAAAATTAGTTACGGCGGCAGTTGCTTTTATGAACATAAATTTCCTTGCTTGGACTGCCTGAGTCCATGTCCCCATTTGGTCAAAAAGGATGCCCAAATAGGAACATCTTTTCGTGAAATCGACCTTTTTTTTGTCAACATAGATGTCTCTAGATTTGGTACAACCAAAACCACATCTCATAATGAAAGTATTTGACGTAGTTACTCTGAGACCCAAATCATGCATAAACGTGGAGAAAGTAATCACTACCCTTTGAAGTCCCACTTGATTATGTGTCATCAATACAGCATCATCCGCATACAGTAGGGCATTTATGGGCTGTCTACCAATTTGTGGAAAGTCCCGACACTGGTTCACCAGTGCTTGACCTGGTCCATTAGTATACGTAGAAAGGAGGCCAACACACAACCTTGCCTCTCTGTATTTTAAACAAGGCTAGGCACACCCCTCCAGCCCCATACCGCACCCTTGCCTTTGCGTCACTATATAGTTGCCTTAAAAAATATATTATTGGAGGTACCACACATAAATCCTCCAAGATACTCCATAACGTATTGTGCATTACACAGTCAAAAGCTGCTGTGAGGTCTACAAACGCTAAATACAGCCTGCCCTGCTGTGCCAGCTTATACTTCCCCACAATGATATTCATATTTAAACTCTGCTTGCCTGTACCTAGACCCTCACGGAAGCCAAATTGTAATTCAGAGGTTATTCTATTATCTTCGGCCCAACCCTGTAGTCTATTAAGTATAATTTGCCCTGCTACTTTACCAAGGAATTCTAATAATGATAACAGCCAGGATCCTGGCGGTCACCTTTTTTTTTTTTTTTTTAAAACCTTTATTGGAGTAAGCAAGAAAATACAAGGATGGGCCTACAACCACACGGGCTGGCCGCTAAAGAGGAGTCGAAATACAAGATACCTGCCCGCAGAGGCAACAATCGACCAACAATGCAATACTCCCCACGAAATACAGGACAAAACAGATTTTATTTTATATGAAAGAACAAGCACACAACAAGGCGAAAGTATAGTACTGTCAGTCAGCCCAAAGGACGTAAAGGGGGTATAGCAGCAGGAGAACATAAACGGAGCTCCAAGCTCCAAGGAGATCGGGGGGGGGGGAGGGGCGAGGAGATCAGAGGGGAGAACCGGAAACACCAGCACAACCCCTATGTAAAAGGTTCCAGGAACGCTCGCCTAGGGAGACAGGGTAATCTCAGCAGTGCCTACAAGGGGAGGAGTACAAATGTCGCCACGGTAGTCATTCCATTGACCCCAAACCTTCGTCCACGCCCTGGGTCTGCCCCTGGCCACATAGACAGTCTTCTCACGGAACATGGACCAGTCCATATTATCCTCCCATTTCGAGACGTCAGGGGGCCTAGAGGCCCCCCAGAGTTGCGCGATATCCCGCTTCGCAACCATATAACCCAGGGTGGCCCATCTGGTCTGGGCCACCGAATAATCGGTGGGTTCCCAAACATTCAAAAGACAGCGACGAGGTTCCGGACGCAGGGACACACCTGTCACCACAGCCATCACTTCAAGCACAGCCGTCCAATAAGCAGCCACCATCGGGCACTCCCAAAGAATATGCAAAAAAGTTGCACTCAAACCACAGCCACGCTTGCATAACCCGTCGGAGGAAAAGCCCATCACCACCAGACGCGGTCCCGTAACGTACACCCGATGAAGGATCTTAAGTTGAACCAGACGGAGACGAGCCGGAATAGCCACCTCCTTCGGGGAGGAGAGGGCCGATTGCCAGTCCTCATCATCAAGTTCCAACCCATCGCCCACCCACGCTTCCCGAAGTCGGACCAGTAGGTCGGCCCGATTATTAATCAACTTTTTATAGATCAGGGAGATAGTGCTATCAGGAAGATGCCCGTCAAGGATACGGTCTTCAAGGGGATTCAGGCGGAATCTCACCAGGAGCAAATACCGAAGCAAGGGCGTGTCTGACCTGTAGATAACGAAAGAACTCCCGACCATTCAGGCCATAGTCAGCCTGGAGGGCCTGAAACGACCGCACAGAACCCTTAGAGTACACATCCCCCACCTTACAAATCCCAATCACATCCCAACGGTCGAAACCCTTGGTAGACCAGAGACCGCCCAGACGTTCCGAAGCATAAAGCGGTGTCGCCAACGTCAAGCGATCTTCCCAGCCCAAGCTCACATTCGCAGCGCGCCACACAGTCAAAGCAGTCAATGTAGGTCCCACAAGATGGCGCCCAGCGGAGCGAGAGTAAAGCACTCTGTTAAAATCACCTCCCGGAAGCTGAAGTTTATCCATCTCGAACGCCGGATTACGACCCGGCGAAAACATAACGTGATTGATAGCAGACAGGTGGGAGGCCCAATAATATCTCTTAATGTTGGGGAGCGCCATGCCCCCGTCATACCACGGGATGGAAAGTTTCGCGAGAGCAATGCGCGGACGCCCATCCCAAATAAGCTGTCTCTGAAGACTCTCAATCTCCCGAAAATAGGTCTTAGGGATAGGATCATAAAAGTTCTGGAGAGCGTAGAGAAATCGCGGCAATGACATCATTTTAAACAGGGCCGCCCGACCCAGAGGAGATAAGGGAAGTTTACGCCAGCGGGCAACGTCCAAACGTAGTCTAAGCAACGGGGGAAGGAGATTACGATCAAAGCGAAGGGACGAGTCCAAAGTAACAAAAATCCCCAAGTATTTGAAGCCATCCTGGGCCACCTGAATGGGAAGTCTACTAGGCAACGGAGGCAAGACACCAGATAAAACATATACACAGGACTTGGTCCAGTTAATTACAAGGCCCGAGTTAGCACCAAAGGACGCGAGAACGTCAAATAAAACGGATAAAGACTTACGAGGGGAGGTAAGATACAAGAGGATATCGTCCGCATAAAGCGAGACACGGTCTTCAAAGTCCGGGGCCCAACGAATCCCTTTAAGGGACGGTTCCCACCGAAGCCAGGCCGCCAATGGTTCAAGAGCGAGTGCGAACAGCAGCGGAGACAAGGGGCAACCCTGACGGGTGCCCCTGCCCAAGGAGAAGGGAGCCGACACCCTACCATTCACCACAACTTGCGCCAGAGGTTCCGCGTACAACAGTTTAATCCAGCTAATAAACTCGCACCCGAATCCGAATTTCTCAAGAGTCGCCCATAAATAGGGCCACTCCACAGTATCGAAGGCCATAGAGGCATCCAAAGACGCCAAAATGGCCGGTTCCGTCAACAGCCCCGCCCTCGCTATCACGCCGTGAAGGCGACGTAGATTCAAAGCAGTGTTGCGATGCGGGATAAAGCCAGATTGATCTGGATGGACCAGGTCACCAAGAACCGACAGAAGACGGGACGCCAAAAGTTTCGCCAAAACCTTGGGTTCAACATTTAACAGGGATATAGGCCTATATGAGGAACAAAGGTCCCGCGGTTTACCATCTTTGGGGATGACGACTATCGTCGCCAAACGCTGATCGTAGGGAAGGATGTTCCGCTCTCGGGATTCTAAAAACATATCGCGGAGATACGGCGCCATCTTATCGGGACGTAACTTGTACAACTCAATAGGCAACCCGTTCGGGCCCAATGCTTTGCCCGAGCGGAGCGAACGGATAGCAGTAGCTATCTCATCAGCCGTAAAAGGGGAGTCCAAAGCAATACGGTCCAAGTCGGAGACACAGGGCAGAGTTATATCACGCAACAGAAGGCGAGAATCAGCCACATCCCTCACAGACACGGGAGCATACACAACACGGAAGTATTCGGCAAAACGGTCAACAATAGCAATCGGGTCAGTCACATTCTCACCACTCGCAGACTGAATCACGGGCACCACACGATTAACTCTTTCTTTCTTGTCCAACCACGCTAGGAGTTTACCCGCTTTATCACCCACATCATATAACCTGCCTTGTTGTTCTCGAAACATCACCTTTGCAGCGTCCGTGACCAGGGATTTATAGGCAAATTGTTTCAAACCCAAGGCGTGAAGTTTATCAGGTGTGACACCAGAGTCCAGTTTGTCCTCCAAAGCTGAAATCTCCCCCTCAAGGTCTACCACCTCCCTCTTCCCGGCTTTCTTAGCTTCAACAATCAAGGAAAGGGCCTGTCCACGAATCACCGTTTTAAAAGCTTCCCACAGGGACACAGCCGAAGAGACCGACCCCTCGTTGTCCAGGAAATACGCATCCATGGACTTGAGCAAGAGGCTACGGGTCTCAGGGGAGGAAAGGTACCATGGGTTAATGGGAGCTACTCGGCCCGCTGCCTCCACCCCAACCTCAAAACGAAGCCAGAGCGGCGAGTGGTCAGAGATACCCCTTGGCAAATGCAAAATCTCACTGACCGCCGACGACTGGGCCGCGGGCATCAGGAAATAATCCAGCCGAGACAAACTGCCATGTGCCCCAGAGTGGAATGTGTATTGAAGCTGAGTGGGATGCAACAGTCGCCAGCAGTCCACAAGGCCAAAGGTATCTAGAAACCCACCCAACCACTGCTGAGCAGCCGGAGTATCCCTAGGGGGATGGCGATCGTGAAGGCCGGAAAGCACTGAATTAAAATCACCGGCCAGGAAGAGAGTACTATTAGGGAGATCTAACAAGACGCGGCCCAAATCAGTGAAAGTAGAAGTCTGCAAACCCGGGGGGACATAAACATTGAAGAGAGATAGGGTGCGGCCCTCATATCTACCCACCAAGACCGCATACCTCCCTCGGTCATCGTGAATCACCTCATCAATTGCCAGGGGGAGGGAGGTTCGAACAAGGATACCCACACCCCTGGAACCAGAGGTAAACCCCGAGTGCGCCACAAGGCGGTAGCCCCACCTATTCATTGCATAACAAACATTTCCAATCAAATGAGTTTCTTGCAGGAAAACAATGTCCGGTGATAAACGTTGTATACATTTCAAAACCACACTGCGCTTAATACGATCTCCCAGACCGTTAACGTTCCAGGAAACGAATTTTAACCCTCTACCCCCCATCCCATCCACCCGATCCAAGACCCCACGTCCATGAGCACGACATCAGAAACAGCAGCAAACACAGGAGCAATCCGCCTTGAAAACAACACACAGAAAAGAAAGAACTTCCCAACCCCCCTCCCCCAAACTGAAAAGGAACACCCCCCACCCTGCACCCCTGCAAAAAGCTAAAGAGCCACCCCAACCTGCAGTGTGCCTGTCGCCCTAGGACCCCTATTCTACACAAAGACCCCGGAGGAGGAAAGGCCCCCGTTCCACCCGCCCCCCGACCACACCAAGAACTAAAAGGAACAAACTAAAGGCAAAATAATTATGCTGTAGAGGAACGCCGGCCAACACTCCTGAAAACGTGTTCAAAGTAAGACATGACAGCCGAACAGTCAGATCTCCGCACCACCTTCGACACCACCAGGGTGAGCGGCGGGCTCAGTCTCAGGAGGACGGTCAGGCAAGGAGTCCAGCCAGTCATTAACAACATCTGGTCGATCAAAGAAAAGGGTACGCTCGTTATACTCGACCCGAAGCCTGGTGGGAAAGAGCATAGCATAGCGTAGGCCCCGGTCCCGAAGACGTTTCTTGGCACCACGAAATTCCATCCGTTGTCTCTGAACTTGTTGGGAAAAGTCCGGGTAAAAGTTCACCGTGGCATTTTCAAAGGCCACCGGGCCCTTCACCCGCGAAGCCTGCAGGATAGCGTCCCGGTCTCTATAGTGGAAAAGCTTCGCCACAATAGGTCTCGGCGGGGCTCCCGGCTTACCTTTGCCCCCCGGAACACGATGTGCACGTTCCACTGTGAAAAACTTAGTAAGACCAGAAGGGGCAAGATGGTTCAAGACCAGATCTTCAACCAGGAGATCCACCGAGTGGGGTTCTGGGTTCTCCGGTACACCAACCAGACGGACATTGCAGCGACGTGCCCTATTTTCAAAATCCTCCAGGCGTCGGGTCATGAAGTCGTTCACCCGACGGAGATTCCCAACCTCCGTCTGGAGCTCCGATACGTCCTTTGTGAGGCTGGATGATTTAACATCCAATGATTGTACCCTTTCATTCGTCTTGCCGAGATCAGCACGAATCAGATTCACTTCAATAGCCACAGTGTCAAGTTTATGGGCCAAGGCCTCGTACTGTAGGCCGATGGATTCCCTCACGCCCGAAATGGCGCCCATAATGTCCTGCAGGGAGGGCTCCGCCGACTCCTCCAAAACTCGATCAGGCGCTGTAATAGGACCAGGCAGGGCAGCTCCGTGGGACCCCTTAGAATGGGTATAGCGGTCCATAACATTTGATTGAACCGGAGCTCCGCGCAGAGGTGTTTTCGTCTTGCGCGTCTCCCTGTCCCCTCTGCCCGCCATTTTGAAGATGCGTCACAAGGCGAGCCACCAGGGTCAACGGGCCCGATACTCAATTCGCAGGACCAAAGGTTCCAAAAAGGGCACCACACGGGTAGAGGTCGCCAGACCAGCAAATAGTCCACAGGAAGGCCCAACAGCCGATCTGCCTCCAAGTATCAGTCCCTGCACGACACGCACACTGTCGGCCCAAGTCGAAACAGAATCGAAACCGAAACTTAGGAGGGGGACCCACAAGGCTAGTTCTCCTGCCGCTGTTGTTCAATTCCAGGACGGCCACAGAACCGCACCCCGTCCCGGGCGCACCTCAAGGGCGGAGCCCAAAAGTTCAGATCACCATATCTCAGGAATCCAATGTCCAAATCGATTTCTGAAAAGTGCCAGGGTCATCAGCCAAACGTCCTCCACATGAATTCTTGCAGGAAATCAGGATTCAGTCAGGATAAAATGCCGGGAGCGGCGAGGGTCCGGAGAGCGCTGTGCTCAAGCGGCCATCTCGGATGCCCGCCAAGCTCCTCCTCGCGGTCACCTTTTTTAAAAATTGGAACCAAGATTCATTTCGACCAGCTCTCTATAAAATGAGAAGAACAGCATGCTCTTATTATTTGAGTTAAAAGCGGGCTCAAAGCAGCTGATTAGATTTGTAAAGAACTACGGTGAACCCGTTGGGCCCAGGAGCTTTCCCACCTATACTTGCCATAATAGTACAGTTAACTACTTCCAGTGTAAACTGGAGATCAATAGGACAATTGGCAGATAACGATAATGTGTCATGAGGCGATTGACTTTCCATAGATTTTGCTTGCGTGGTATATTTATACATAGTAGAAAAATGTTCCACCCATTGTTCTGCTGCTATTGCTATCTCAATAGAGGGAACGTCCCAAGTGATCTTATATATTTATAGTTTTAAATAGTAACTCTTAAATATTTTAACACATAACCTTAATATAATATAAATTAAATACATTTATATAATATGTAATACTATCTACAAATATATATTTATATAAATGGACAGACACACATATAGATATGTATGTCTGCGTATATATACATATATATATGTAATGTTTCACTATTATAAAAATATATATTTTACATTATATTTTTTTATTTACCACTATATAAGTATAGATATAGATATATATATATGCAAACAAAAAACGATGTCTCCGAACTCCCCGTCCCCCCCCCCGCTGACAGGTGAACAGAGACGACACGAATCCCAGGTATTGGCACTGATTAAATATATTCAAAGAGCTGCAATCTGAAGCATTTCAGACAGGAATGTCCTTGCTCACAGATAGCCAGATACGGCCCACCATGTTTTTAAATTTGCAATGTGCACACCACGTGATCACCTGACATAGAGAACATACTATACATATATCAACTGTGAAGGGCACTGGTCAATTTGTTTTACAAAAAACAATAAAACATATGATTGTTTTTAAATGTGATATACAAATGGTAATAAATAATAATAAATAAACCATACGGGTAATTAATTGCTTGAATGCAGTATTTGGTTTAGTGCAAATATTGCAAATACAACCTATAGCTAAAAGCAAACATGGGATCCTACCACAAAGGCGATTGTCAAAATCATATATTGCATTAATGCGTGTAATAAATAAGTGCAAATCACGCAAATATCTATAAACATAGACATCTCTCTAAGCATAGCAATAATTATGTGCAAATAACGCCTTTCTATGTGAACATAGATCCATGTGCAAATGTAGCAAATAATATTGTAAGATCATGTTTCAAATTCATTCACTGCATAAATGCTAGATGATAATTAAGTGCAAATGTCGCAAATAGTTTGTAAACTTTAGACCCCTATGTAGACATAGCAATAGAACTATGACTTGTATTCTCATATCACAAAATGTATCCTTCTGATATCATGTTGTAATCACTGGTTGCAATATTCAATGTTAAGTATGACATAACCAGAATCAAATATTCCACTTAATGAATGTTAATTCATAAAGTTCTAGTGTTGCTTAAACCCCATGTAGAAAAAATTAGAATAAAGTGTGTATTTAAAAATAATCATGTTGCAAGGAGGCCAACCTCCTAGAAGTAAAGCCAAAATCTCCCCTCAAAACAGAGTCCAGACTCTGAATACAGTATAATGCTGCTTGTATTCATTAGAGGAAGTGCTATAGATCTTCTGTATTGTTTAAACCATTTGGGAATTTGCTGTCCAATTCAATTATCATTTTGGATTCCATCCTTCTCAACATCTTGTCCCTATCACATCCTCTGCGGGGTTTGGGAAATATTACAAAATATTTTAAACATTGCAAGTCATTGCTGTGTTCTTGTTTGAAATACCTGGCTACAGGATACGAGCTATTAACAATAGCTCGTAGATGTTGGAGCATTCTGACATGCACATGCAGCTTGGTGCTGCCCACATATCGCAAGACACAGGTGCTTGTCAGAACATAATCTGCATACTCGGTCCTGCAGTTGTAACTCCCTTTAATGGTAACCATGTCTGGACTGAAGGGGGTAGCATATTGTGTGGTGTTGATTCCAAACCTGCAAGCCCTGCAGCTGGAACATTTGACAAACCCCGGCTGGGGTTGTAACCACATTTTGCCTTTTTCTAATTCAGGGCTGCCCTTGGCGATTTGGGTTCTCATCGAAGGCCCTTTCCTTACGTGTTAGTAGGGCAGGCTGGGAGCCTCGGAGCTAAAACCCCATCAGTGTGAAGTATTGGCCAACTGTGTGTAATAATGGCTCTAATTTTCCTTTCTTGTTTATTGAAACTTGTCAAGAATCTGGGAACAGAGTTATTATCATTCTCATCGGTGTCATCAACCTCATTAGCAGCTAACAGGGAGGCCCTAGATTTGGCATTCATTTTCCTACCTGCCTGATTCAGGATGGATTCCTTATAACCCCTCTGTTTGAATCTCGTAAGCGCTTGATCAGTGCATCTCACCAAATTCTCCTCGGTACTATAGATCCGCTTGAGCCATAATAACTCACCATATGGAATATTATTTATTACATGTCTGGGGTGAGCACTGCTGGCATGCAGTGTGGAATTGCCAGCAGTGCTTGTCCTGTGGAAAGTAGTTGCTATTTCTCCCTCACGTATAAGGAGTCTAACATCTAAGAAGTCTACATTCTCCTTGCTGATTTGAGATGTAATTTTCAAGTTCACGTGATTAACATTAATTTCATTGATAAAATCAATTGCACTTGGTTCATCCCCTCTCCATATAATAAAAACATCATCGATGTATCTCATCCATTTTAAAACATGATCAGTAAATATAGTACTATGAATGCGTGTGTAGCTGGGGAGATGTAGGCTCCCATCCCAACACCCCTTTCCTGCAAATAATTGCCTAATCATTGCCTAACAGGAAATAATTATTATTTAAACACGAAGATACTAGCTCCACAATCATTTTGTTATGGCTGTAGCACTCCAACGGTCTAGTGCTCAAAAATGCTCCATTGCTATCTGCCCAGTAGAATGTTCTATGCTAGTGTAAAGGGATTCGATATCCAAAGTAATGAATATCGAATCCACTGACCATGGAATGTTCTTGATCTTTTTAAGAAAATCTCCTGTATCCTTAATAAGTTGGAAGGCTTTTCAATAAATCCTGTAAAAAAACAGTCAATGGACTGTGTGATGTTTTCCCCCACACTCTAGATGGCAGATATTATTGGCCTCCCAGGGACTGGTAACGTCTTTTTATGAACCAGGGGTATCAGGTATATCCTAGGCAATACAAGATGTTCAACATGCAGAAAGCAAAATTCCTCAGTCGAAATCATGCCTTCTTTGAAAAGTACTTTTTTTAGTCCTTCTCTAGCGGCATTGTAATGCTTCAATGTAGATTTTTCATAGCACAATGGATCGCATAATTGTCAGTGTGCCTCCGCAATGTAATGTTTCTGTGGCCAGATTAAAATGTTGCCACCTTTATATGAAGTGGTGACAACAATTTGATGGTTATCACTGAGTTTCTTGTTAAATTCTGCATATTGGTTTTTCTGTTCGCTCTTGTATCTTTTGCGATGTTTGATTTCAAGGTGCAATTTCTCAAGATCCTCTACTATTACATCTTGAAAGATGTCAATAGCATCCTTTAGCATATTTGGCATGAAGCTCGATTTGGGCTTAAATGGACTCATGTTAGCTCCCAGTTGTGTGACAGCTGCTTCCGATAATCTTTGTTGCGTAGATCCTTCTTGTGTGATTCGCTCATTAACTGTGTTGGTATTACTGAGTTTGTGCAAGGTTAGTAACGTGGCAGCATCAGATGCTAAAAGATCAATATTGGTTGATTATCTGAGTTGAGCTCCTGTTCTTTTAGTCCTTCCTTTATATTGAAAAACTTTTTCAGCTTAAGTGTGTGGATGTAGCAAAAAACATCAACACGTGTACGAGTATAAATAGTTGTTTTTCATCCTCAGAGAGAGTAAAGGAAAATATTTTTATAATAGTATTGTCATCAGTTATTGTTTTTTTCGCCAGCACTGCTTTTTTGATTTTTTTGTAGCCGTTCCGCTTTTTGCAGCATTCACGCTTTCCTGCGTTGTTTCTTGCTCTTTTTTCTTTTGTTGGTTCCTTGGCCTTAAAGTCTGGCGATGGTAGAACACTAAAATATCAATCTCTTCCCCAGATCTAAAATCATGGACTTGTCTACTGCCCCTGTCTGTTGCCATCATCCGATGATATGCTGCTGTCATTGAATCTGTATCACTGATCACTGTAACTGCATTGGTAGGCACGTTTGACATAGATAAAGCGCTTGCTGTTGTGCTCAATAACTTTTCATTCAGTTTCGATCTCTTCGCATTTTCATATTTGCGAGCAAAAGTGTATATGCGCCCCTGCTCGTAGTCCTCTTTGTCGCAAGCAAATTTATACACTTTGCGGTCCTTGATTTTCTCTTCCTGCTTAGTCAGGTGTTCCTGCATTTCCTTTCTTGACCTAATTATAAGGTCATTGGGTTCAAACTTCACAAGTTGCTAGTTTATTTAGTCAATTTCAGTGATCAGGGCAAGTCTACCTATTTCAGCATATTTTACAAGTATTTTGACTAAATTCATAGAAGCCTCCAGTTTGCTGTGACCCCATTATTTTAACATCTCCGGATCAGGGCTCTTGTAAGCTGGGGCTAATAAAATGTGTAACCCCCTCGGAAACCGCCCCTCCTCGATTTATTTGGACAGAGATTTGTGCTCCCACCACTTAGTCACCTCGGAGCGCGTACATTTTTCCAGACGTTTCAATAAACCTTTAATTTGTCCTTCATTAGAGTTGTCCGTATTGCCTAGAGTCACAATTGCCCCTTTATTGTTTGTTTTGGGCAGATTGGAAAATAAGGGGGGACCCAGGGAGAGCCAGGCGCGAGCCGGTCTCTCCCTGGGCAGGTTCGCGCGAGGAACATCAACAGGTGGGGGCTGATTAGCAGAGGGTTGAAAAGGGGAAGTCAGGCGGGGATTAGTAACTGCGTAGCAGGGAGGCGTGAAGGGAGGTTGTTTTGCGCTCGGTACCTGGGGTCATGGAAGAAGCGGCGGAGGTCCGGCGGGCGGTTCAACTCCTCTGTGCAGCAGGGCGGGAGGATTTGTTGATGCCCGGCGTCCCGGAGGAGGCGTGGGTCGGCTTGTCCCGCCCCCCTCGCAAAGCTGCGGAGGGCGTCGCCAGGGCGGTGGAGGCGTGCCTGTCGCCGGGCCCCGAGGACGACGATGACGGCGAGGCGGCCATGCCGTTTGATGGGCCTGGGCTCGTTTTGCATGCCGAGGAGGCAGGACCCCCGCCGTGTGACCCGGGCGCCCTCCAGCAGGTATGTGAACCCCCTTTTTTCCCTGCTGGTCCACGAGGGGCGCCCGGGGGGAGGCGGGGGCGTTCTGCGGGCCGCTTGACACCGCGTCCAGGCGGTCTCGCTGCTGGGTCGTCTGGGAAGCAGCGGGCGGGGCCCAGGCCCAAGCGAGGGCGCAGCGCGGAGCCGCATGGGCGCGCGCACGCCCCCCCCGCTGCTGTGGTGTCTCTTGCCCCTCTGTCCTCTGTGCCGCCTTTGCCGGATGGGGGCCCTCCCTGCTTATGGATCAATGGGCAGTGCTATCTGCTCTCCCCGGCCAGGCCGGGGCCTGTCTCTGCCCCCCCCCACGTTGTTGGCCCCCCCCACCCGGTTCTCATTGATGCTGGGCATTCCCGGGTTGCGCTGCCTTTGCGCCCCCCCCTGAGGCCCCGCCCCCGGCTCCTGCTGTGGTCCAGGTGGGTGCTCCACATGCCACGCCGCATACCACGGCCCCCGAGGCTGTTGTAACTGGTGCTCCTGGCCCCCGGCCCCCCCCCCCCCCCAAGTCCATGACCTTGGGGGGTAAGGGCATGCTGCGCAAAGGGGCGCCCCCGGCCACTGGTCAGTCTCTGTTCCCGGTCCCCAGGGGCTGTCCGGGTGGGTTTCTGGGTGGTCCTGAGGCTGGGTCGGTGGGTGGATTTGGGCTGGCGTCGGGGGGCGAGTGCGGTTCTCAGGTTGGGGGTGATGTTTTAGGGGCTGTTTCCTCGTCTGGCTCGAGCGGCCGCAGTTTTCACTCTGCGCCTTCGGCTGGGCGGCTGTTGGCTGTTTCTACGGGCCCGGGAACTGTCCATACGGCTGTTTCCAGTGGTGGGCTTACAGGGGGGCTGTCTGGAGCGGACGGCTCTTCTACAGCTTTCAGTGCACATAGCTTTCAAAACATCGACTGGCAATTTTATGATGGGGGTATTGGTGATGGGGCTATGCCCAGTGGGAGTGAACAGGTTGCATTTTCTGATGAAGCTTTCTGTGGGAGTTTTCGTGATGATGAATTGGAAGAAGGGGAATTGAGAGAGACAGATGTTGGGTTTTTGGCAGCACGGGCCCAGGGGGGTGGGTTAGGGCAACCCGCTGTTTCTCGTGTTTTGCAGGAGTCTCGAGCGGACCTTGCGGGTGTACGAGGGGCAGTGTGGTCTGGACCTTCTCAGCGGGATCGTGGGGCCGTCGCCCAGCAGTCGGAGCAGTTACCGAGAGGTAAGAATGGGTGGTGGTCAGTTTGGCAACCTAGGGAGAGTCTCCCGGTTAAGAGTACAAGATCTGTTGGTACGGGTGATGGGGTTGTGGTTGAGCGAGTCGCTCTGGCACCGAGGCTTGAGCGGCCCGTAATTTCAAATGTGCAACCTAGGGAGAGTCTCCCTGTTAAGAGTACAAGATCTTGTGGTACGGGTGATGGGGTTGTGGTTGAGCGAGTCGCTCTGGCACCGAGGCTTGAGCGGCCCGTAATTTCGAATGTTTCTACTGTGCAAGTTGCAAAAGAAGTTTCTATATCGGGGGATGGCGGGGTGGCTGCCACTCGGGTAGCGGAGGATAGTATCCTACCGAAAAAGTTGCCTTATTCTGGGGTGGGGATGCCCTTGGGGTCCCATTTGTCCGAAAAAACAAAGAATCTGATATGGTCTGGGGCATTTGTGGATGTTTTTCGACTTCTCCATAGGGATGTCCAGGCAAAAGAGGGGTCGAAGGAGGAGGAATTAGAATTGGCTCGGAGGCCTCGTGTTCCGAGGTCCATAGAGAACTGGACTTCGGCCTTTCTAATTTATGCCAGCGTTTATTGTCAACGTCATCCTGAGAAAGCAATAGACATGTTTAAGTATGCAGATGTCATCCGCAAGGCTCACAGTTATTTTGGCGGCTTTGCTTGGTTGTCCTACGATGACGAATTTAGGGCGCGCATGGCCGCTTTCCCCGAGCGTTCGTGGGGTACGGTTGACTCTGAGTTATGGTTGCAATGGATGGCATCGGCAAACCCTCCTGCTACGACCCACACAGCTAGCGGGCAGCCTGTGTTTTATCGGCCCTTTTCAGCTCGCCCCGCTCAGTCTGGGGCGGGGGTTTGGGGCAGAGGTCAATCAGCCGCTTCCGGCACTTGCTGGCATTTCAACAGGGGTTCCTGTAACAGACCCGCTTGCAGGTATAAACATGAGTGTTCGCAGTGTGGAGGGAAGCATGCCCTCACCCAGTGTTTTCCCGGCCAGAGATGGGGTGATCAGGGACGGGGTTCTGGGGGCAGGGGGCAGCAACATCAGTCTGTTTACAAGGGCCCCTACTCCTATTAGGCAGGAGGTTCTCGATCTCTGGCTGGTGGATTATCCGGATTTTGAGGCCGCTAAGATTTTGTCTTGGGGTTTCAAAATTGGGTTTCGGATTGGGTATCAGGGACCCAGGGTGGGCAGGTGGTCGGACAATTTGAAGTCTGCGAAGGAGAGTCCACATGTGGTGCGGAAGAAACTGGATGCAGAGCTTGCGGCTGGTAGGATTGCTGGTCCTTTTGTGAATTGTCCCCTGCCTGACTTGATTGTATCACCCCTGGGTGTGGTGCCCAAGAAGGCGGAAGGGGAGTTTCGTCTTATCCATCACCTGTCCTGGCCCGAGGGTTCATCAATCAATGACTTTATTGATCCAGCTGACTCAACTGTAAATTATGCTTCGGTGGACGATGCCTTGCGGCTCGTGCGCACGGCTGGTGTTGGGGCTTTGCTGGCGAAGAGCGACATTCAGTCGGCTTTCCGGCTATTGCCCATTCATCCTTGGGATTTCAGTCTGTTAGGAATGCATTTTGATGGTAGTTTCTACGTGGATCGGGTGTTGCCCATGGGCTGTTCAGTGTCATGCTCCCTGTTTGAAACTTTCAGTACCTTCCTACAGTGGCGATTCACTTTTGTTAGTGGCCACGCGTTGGTCTGTCATTACCTTGATGATTTTCTTTTCATTGGGGAGGGTTGCTCTGGGCAGTGTCAGTCGGCTTTGAACATCTTTCAGGCTCTAGCGGAGGAATTGGGTGTCCCCTTGGCGCCGGACAAGACAGAGGGTCCCTGTACGCCCCTGACTTTTTTGGGGATCGAAATTGATACTCTGTCTATGGTGGCGAGACTGCCTGTGGCTAAAGTGAAGGAAATGTCTGCTTTCATACATCTGGTGTTGGGGGAGCGGAAAGTGGTTTTGAAAACTGTTCAGAAGTTGTTGGGTTATCTCGCTTTTGCTTGCCGGGTTGTTCGGGCGGGCAGGACGTTCTGCAGACGTCTGGGTCTGTCCATGTCCGGAGCAAGCCTTCCCCATCATAGGGTGCGCATTACCACCGCTGTGCGTGCCGATTTGACTGTCTGGCTTCGTTTTCTGCAAGACTTTAATGGCGTGTCCTTGTTTTTTGCGGATGAGGACATGGTGTGGCAAGTACAGTTGTTCACTGATGCGTCAGGGGCTCACGGATTCGGAATATTTTGGGAAGGTCGATGGTGCGCGGCCGGCTGGCCGGCGCACTGGAAGGATCAGGGTCGCAGCATTGCGTTTCTGGAGCTCTTCCCGCTGCTGGTTGCTTTGCACCTATGGGGGGATGAGTTTCAGAATCGTTCCGTCTTGTTTCACGTGGATAATTTGGCTGTAGTACACCTTGTCAATCACCAAAAGGCTCGCGATTTGCGGGTTTTGCGGCTCCTGCGCGCATTCATGCTGCGGTGTCTGCAACTGAATATTGTCTTTAAAGCGCGGCATGTTCCTGGTACTTCTAATTGCATCGCTGACTCTTTGTCTCGCTTTCAGTGGTCCGAGTTCCGCAAGTTAGCTCCTGGGGCGGACCTGGCACCAACAGCGATCCCACAGTACGTATGGGACCTGGGGGATTGAGGGTTCACCACTTGGTGGAAAATTCTGTGGCTGAATCCACCAGGCGGGGTTATGTGAAAGCCTGGTCTGAGTTTCTGCAGTTTTGCAAGGTTTCGATGGGGCCGTTCAGGGCTGGTTGGTCTGAGGAACAATGCATCTTGCAGTTTGTTTTACATCTGGCGGACAAGGGCCTGTCGCCCACTACCATTTCGGGTAAATTGGCTGGGGTTTCTTTTTATGGACAGCTTTGGTGGGGGAGGGATCCGGTTGGGGGGGTGTTGGTTCGTAAATTGTTGAAAGGTTTGGCCAGGCTCCGGGCTGGGGGTCAGCAGCTCCGGCAGCCTGTGACGTTTGAATTGCTCCAGTTGATGTTGCCGGAACTGGAGATGTGTTGTCATGATGCTTTTGAGTGTGCCAAATTTCGTTTGTGTTTTGTGTGGTTGTTCTTTGGGGCATTTCGGGCATCAGAGTTGCTGGGGTTGCGGGGCAGGGTAGGTATGACCAGCGGTGAGGTGGTGTTGGAAAGTGACAGAGTGCGACTTTGGCTGCGGGCATCCAAAACCGACCAGATGGGGAGGGGTAAGTGGGTGTTCCTTGGTAGGAGTGGGGTCTCTGCATGTTGCCCGGTTGGGGAATGGGAAGTGTTTATGTCCTCTCCGCATTTTCACCAGGGGTCCATATTTTGTCATGCGGATGGTAGTCCCATAGTTGCATCTCAATTGTTGGCTGTATTACGCAAGGTCTTGTTGCGTTTGGGGAAGGACCCTGTTCAGTTTGGTACCCATTCCTTCAGAATTGGTGCGGCGACGGAGGCCGCCCGCCTGGGGTGGGACTGGTCCCAGATCCGACGCATTGGTCGTTGGCGTTCCAAGTGTTGTGAGAAGTATGTGAGGAAATAGTGCATTTTTGGCTGGTCTAACATTTCTTTCTCTCCTAGGTCCCTGGTTATCAGTCGCCGGATGCAAAAGAAGGGTGTGGATACTGGGGCACTCTTTTATTAAACGAGCAGCTTTAGCCGCTGCCAGCCAGCTTTGTGGGAGATCACTTGGTCTGAACAGTATGACACATGAAGTCTCATGGCATGGAACAGGGGGAATGCGCTGGGGTGGGCTTTTTCCCGCCTTGGCTGCTTTGGTTTCGCAGTGTTTGGGGGGCCCTCCGGATCTCCTGGTGCTACATTTGGGAGAGAATGACTTGGTTTCTCTCTCTGGGCTGACCTTGTTAAAATTAATGAAGCAGGACCTGGAAATCATCCGAACCACATGGGAGAGCACCATGCTCATATGGACTGAGTTTGTGCCCCGTTTGCACTGGCGTGGGGCACGGACCCATTCGGCCCTGGAAAAGGCTAGACGGAAGGTGAACAGGACAATGCGCCTTTTTTGTCAACATTGGGGGATATACAGTTTGAACCATTATCATTTACAAGTATCTGAACATCATTTATTTTGTGAGGACGGTGTGCATCTCTCAGCTTTGGGCCTCTCTTTTTACCTCCTTGAACTCAGGGACTTGATTAGCAAGGTTCTTCAAGTACAGTTGTGGTGTGCTCCTTCCTTTCCTTTAGGTGGGGCAGGAAAACGCTAAAGGTTTTCCTGGGTGGCGGGTTTTTGTTAGTGGGGGTGGGCAGCCTGGAGCGGGTTGGCCATCCTGAAGGGTAGCGTTGGGTAGGCTAGGGTTAGTAGGCAGGAGTTTCTTCGGGGTTTTGGGATTTAGGTTTCGTAGGCTCACTGTAGAGTTGAATTATGTAAATAATAAATAAATAATGAATATGTTTATGATATTGATGATGCACCTGTCCTAAAATAAAAGTGGCCTTTCTTGCTCCTAAAAGAAGGTGTGGACAATGTTTTCTTGCGCGAGGGGGGACCCAGGGAGAGCCAGGCGCGAGCCGGTCTCTCCCTGGGCAGGTTCGCGCGAGGAACATCAACAGGTGGGGGCTGATTAGCAGAGGGTTGAAAAGGGGAAGTCAGGCGGGGATTAGTAACTGCGTAGCAGGGAGGCGTGAAGGGAGGTTGTTTTGCCCCACCCACCCTCCCTCTTTTTTCTTTTTCTTTATTTATTTCTGGGTTTGTTATTTTGCGGTGCTCTAGGCACTGTTTAGTTTAGGTAGGTTTGCCACTGTTAGGATGGGTGCCTTTGTTCTTTTGTAGGCGGGTTTTTGTTAGTGGGGGTGGGCAGCCTGGAGCGGGTTGGCCATCCTGAAGGGTAGCGTTGGGTAGGCTAGGGTTAGTAGGCAGGAGTTTCTTCGGGGTTTTGGGATTTAGGTTTCGTAGGCTCACTGTAGAGTTGAATTATGTAAATAATAAATAAATAATGAATATGTTTATGATATTGATGATGCACCTGTCCTAAAATAAAAGTGGCCTTTCTTGCTCCTAAAAGAAGGTGTGGACAATGTTTTCTTGCGCGAGGCATCTGCAGCAGCCTCCCTGCCTGCAAGCTCTCTTATTAGTGTGGAATATTTGGGTAAACTCTCCGCGTGTGCGGGTCCCACTGTGCCCTTAAAGCCTCCCCACCGATGCAGATCGCTGACTCACTCACCGCAGACAGAACTGCTTCCGACCAATCTTTCGATCGCGCCGTTGTTTTCCCTTTGATGCAGTGCTCGTATGCGGCTGCAATCAGGGGCTGCCACCCAACAAACTCCGTTTTCGAAACGTGGATACACTGGTTGATGGCGGCAGCCTACTTCCAGGGAGTGGATTCGTCGCGGAAGCAACCACCTTCCGAATTTTCATGCAAACAAAAAACGAAGTCTCTGCACTTCCCCCCGCTGACAGGCGAACAGAGACGACACCAATCCCAGGTATTGTCACTGATGAAATGTATTCAAAGAGTTGCAATCTGACGTGTTTCGAACAGGAATGTGCTTGCTCACAAATAACCTGATACGGCCCGCCATGTTTTCAAATTTGCTATGTGCACACCACTTGATCAACTGACATCGACAACATACTATACATATATCAACTGTGAAAGGCACTGGTCAGTCTGTTTTCCAACAAAATTACAACAGAGGGTCCCTGAAGACTAATACTCGGAGAGGGAGGCAGGTAGTAAGGCAAAAACAAGAACAGAACCTCTCACTAGTATTCAATTAGATCTAGGTAATATATCCTACATAAATTCAAATAATAACATTGTCCCAAAGCAGAAGTTATTGAAAAACATATTTTCTTTTTTATTCAAATAGTTTTCTGATAAGTAAGAACATAATAACAATGTATCATAATTGTGGTACCAATTTTGTACGTACATTCTATACACATATATTTATACTATATACAATACCGCCCCCAAAAAAATCACACATAAAGGCCCAATCGCAACAACCACACAATTCATCCAAACACACTGTCTTACCAATTTCACAGACTCTCAAAACATGAATCAAATAAAAGAAAAAGCAATTTAATACAATAGGGAGACTTCACAAATTATATAAACATATAAAATATATACAACACAACACAAAAAGTGAAGCGCCGACGCGCGTTTCGAAAAAGGAATCTTATCCTAACTTCCTTCGTCAGGGCGCATTAGATCAATATTTTCATGTATCATAATCTTTTTCTTGAGTATATAATACAGTGGTTCCAATCCAACAATATAATAGCATGGGGGCTAGATCTGGAGTCAGTATAAATAGCTGACAATATTCTCTGTAAGGGACAATGAGACAAAAATTACACATCAATAATCAAATTATACAATGCTACATGCTGTTGCTGAGGGAACCGACACCAAGGTGCAGAACGGAAAATCCAATAATAAAGTACCGATAGGAGCTCAAATGACAGAATCAAGTGCCACATCAGATGGGTGCTATAGATGAGATACAAGCCCGGAAAAGCAGAAGAATTGCTAGATAAAACCCCCAAATCATACACTCTAAAAAGAAGTCATGAACCACATCCCCAAGGATAGTAATAGAATAAAAGTAGATATCTATATCCACTAAGGGTATAATTCAAAGAAAACCCGACATACCCTATGCCTCTGTTTATATCCCGAGACAGATTAGGGGGAAAAGCCAGTATGTTTCACGGCAGAATGTAATATTGGTCCCACATCAACCTCCGGGTAGGGACATCTGCAAGTAGGGATATAATCAATCCGGTCAGGATATCAATCAACCCAAACTAACACAACCAGGATCTGGGCTGTTACTATATGAATCTATTTCAGTACGTTGGATCCTGGTGCTGTAAGGCAACAACCTCACACTTCATGCCAAAGACAGAATAAATATAATCACTACTTGTCAACAGATAAACTAAATCAGATGACAATCGTCGGTCTAATCACGTCAGCGAGCGTTTACTTACCAAGGTAGACCTACGGCTCGGTTAGATATCGACGCTGGTCCCTTCCCAATGCCGCTCCTGGGTGCGCCGCCACACAAAGGTTTCTATTTGGAATCTAGGGGATAGAGAGGGCGACATACCTAATTAAGCTTCTGTATGCGATAGCTATAGTTAGCAGTTCGTCAACAATCATAGATCACGTTATACCTCTTTAACGTGTGTATCCGGTCGATGAAGCGATAATATGGAGGGCAGATAAGGTGTATATTCAAGATTCCGGAGAATAGTTACTCTCTAATCAGTCAACACTGTTAAAAAAAAATAGGACGGGACTATTAGTCCGATAAGACTTATCAGACCCATGGTGACTAACAACCGATCTAAAAACGAGCTCCCTCGTTTCAACATACTGCCCCAAGGAGCACAACCCTCCCTATAACCCTCCCTATAAGAGTACAGCCCACACGCGGGGGGGGGTCCGTCCAAATCTAGTCGTAGCTATGCTCATACCTGCTAAGTATCCGAGATCGAAAAAGTACGGGACCGCAGAGGTGAAAACGCGATGCCCATCGGGGTGGGAACCACAGATAAATGGGGGCACAAACTGCCACACTGTAGGCCTAAAGGTGTGTATAACCAAAATAAACGAAGTATGACTGTCCAGGCAACAACTCGAAGAGCAAATGTAAGACAGTCTCACCAAAAAAAAGAAAATTAATCCGAAGAGACTAAGTATACAACCAAATTAGAAAGAACAAAATATAGATAAGACCAAATATAATACAGTGAATGTATAGCGTGTTCCGGGTACGAACGGGTACAGCAATACACTAATTTACATATGAAAGAATATGAATGCGTTTAAAGTATTTTCGTAGAAGAGTTACGTCCATGGGATACTCCATTCAGCTAGCCAGAAAGGCAGGCTAAATACTCTGAACATAGATAACAAAGCAGAAAGATGACCAGAGGTACAAACGGGCATGAAGTGGGGAGCCATTAGAGTATAGCATTACTCCATGGAATATATTCATTTAATCCCATCACTGCTGTTTGAAGAGTGTATATCCAATATACCTTTCTCTTTCCTCTCAGGCCGTTGATGTTGTTATCCTTCGGATTATGTACTTTTTCCAGGATAATCTATTTGATATCTGTGAGCAAGTGCTGTTTCTCTTGCCAATGTGCCACTAACGGTGCCCCTCTCTTGTTATTTCTTATGGCAGATTTGTATTCACTCAGTCTCACTCTGAATTCACGGCTGGTCTCCCCAACATAGCCTTTGGAGCATGGGCACAATATCAGATATATTACATTAGAAGACCTACAGTTAGTCATCTAATGGAATGTGAACTTTCTCTTACCCCACGTTAATTCTGAGGACGTGATTGCTGAATTACACGCATGTCAATTACCACATCTATGTGTTCCTGTGATGGGATTACCTCCTGTGATGGATCTTTGAAGTGAATTTTCATTAGCTCCATACTTGGAATGGACCAGATAGTTATGCAGATTCGTATTTCTGCGAAAAGCGAACACAGGCCTGGGTAAAGCTGATTCACTGGTTCCCACATTGAGGATATGCCAATTGGAGCAAATAATCCTGCGTAGTTCATTGTTCATGTTGGAGTGCCGGGTTACGCACACCAATTTTGAATCACTATCTGTTTTAGTGTTCTGCAATAGCGCATTCCTGTCATAATATTTAGCCCTTTTGAAGGAGTCCCGAATGAGCGTAGCTGGGTATCCACGTGCGAGCAGTTTAGTTCTTAATTGCTCAGCATGTATTTCAAAGTCTCTCATATTCGTGCAATTCCGTCACAATCGTAAAAATTGGCTAAACGGAATGCCATCTTTTTGACTTCGCGGATGGTAGCTTTGACATTGGAGAAGTGTGTTGCGTGCCGTCGGTTTGGTATATAATGAAACCTCAATCTGACCGTCATTCGCCTGGATCCAAATATCAAGGAATTCTATTCGATGTTTACTCATGTTTGTGCTAAACTTTAAATGTGGATCACATAAGTTTAGCCAGAGAATGAACTCATTGAGTTGTTCTTCAGGTCCCCTCCAAATAAAAAAAATGTCATCGATAAAACGATGCCACTTATGGATGTTCTCATAAAAGGGGGCGATTTCATTAAAAATGAATCGGTCCTCAAAATCGCCCATATAAATATTTGCGACACTCGGCGCACAGGCAGCGCCCATGCTCACACCGAGTATCTGTTTGAAAATCGATTTATTAAATTCGAAGTAATTCTCCTGAAGAATCGTACTCAGGCACTCAAGGATAAATAAATTATCCTCATGATTATTATTGCGCTCAAGTGCCCTCTTGGCTGCTTCCAGTGCCCCTCGTTGGGGGATGTTTGTATATAATGCCTCTATATCCATAGAGACTAGGATATCAGTGTGTTCATTGAATGTCAGACCTTCGATGGTGTTAATAAGATGTCCTGTGTCTTTAATATACGCTAGGAGGGCCTCCACCATAGGTCTTAAGAATTTTTCCACGTACTTAGACAGTGGTTCCGTAACAGAACCAATGGTGGAAACTATTGGCCTGTAAGGGGGTTGGACTACATTCTTATGTGTTTTAGGTAGTCCATAGAGTATGGGAATGCTGGTGTATGTCGGATTGAGATATTCAAACTCTTGTTGGCATATAGTGCCTCTTCCGAGGGCACTCTGAGTAAAGCCTACGATGTCATGTCTGATCCTTTTACCAGGGTAGGTGTTCACCCTTTGGTAGTGCTCAGGTATATGAAGCATCTTATCTATCTGTTGTCCATAGTCAGCACTATCCAGTGCCACAACTCCTCCTCCTTTATCGCATGGTTTAAAGGTTATCTCTTTGTTCCTAGATAGAGATTTAAGAGACATATATTCCTCATAGTTCAAGTTGTACGTCGGTTTGGGTATATATTTAGTAAGATTCTATATTTTGGAATTAACAATTCTCTCAAAAATCCCAACCTCAGGGCCTTCCTCGTCAAGTGTAGGAGTGAAGTTTGAGGGCAGGCGTAGTCCAGTGCGGTTATTATTCTGGATAGGTTCATGCTGGTCAAAAACATTTTTTAACCTAATTTTCCTGAAGAATGATTGTAAATCTTTATTCAATTCAAACCTGTTGAGACCAATACTTGGGACAAACGACAATCCTCTTGATATTAAACTAAGGATGTTGGTATCTAAAGGAACTTTAGAGAGATCGAAGATAGGGATAAGGTCCATGTGGCCCGAATTACTCATTGTCTCCAATACTGTTGTCTCCTCGCTTGGGGGTATTGTTGGTAATTCTCTGGATATTGATATTGGTCCTCTGTCTGTAGGTACTGACCCCTCCCCTGTGCTCTGAATTTCTGTCTTCTGTTTTCCAAAGCACGATAAAACATATGATTGCTTTTAAATGTGATATCATACAAATGGTAATAAATAATAATAAATAAACCATATGGGTAATTAATTGCTTGAATGCAGTATTCGGTTTAGTGCAAATATTGCAAATAAAACCTGTAGCTAAAAGCAAATATGGGATCCTCCCACAAAGGCGATCGCCCAAATTATATACTGCATTAATGCTTGTAATAAATAAGTGCAAATCATGCAAATATCTGTAAACATAGACATCTCTGTAAGCATAGCAAGCATTATGTGCAAATAACGCCTTTCGATGTGAACGTAGATCCATTTGCAAATATAGCAAATAATATTGTAAGATCATGTTTCAAATCCATTATATATATAATAATGTGTGTATATTATATGAATAAATAAATAAATATATATATAAATATATATATATATATATATATATATATTACCTACTGGCGGTCGCCAGTAGGTATATATAGTTAGGATTTTTTCTCTATGGGTTTTTTGAAAATTCTATGTCTAATAACTTTGGCGTTTGTGGACGGAATTGGCTGAAATTTTCGGGAAAATGGCACATTTTGTTTCTGAGCAGCCCCTGAAAATTGGGGGGGGGGTTCGTCCAGGGGGGGTCGAGAAAAAAGGGGGGTCCCAAAACGTGTTTTTAACATTGAGTTTTCCATAGGGCGGTTGGCCTCACTTTTAGCCCGAACGGCTGAATGGATTTGCACGAAACTTGGCAAAATTGTAGGGACTGGTAGCCCGATGTGCCTTTTGTAGGTCTCAATATATGTGCTACAGTGGATTTTGAGAAATTAACGTTTAAAAAAAGATATATATCTGTAACAGCGGACCGGGCAGCGCTCCAGGACGCGTACTTTTCGCGCAACGGAGCTTTGTGAAGCGAAGCTGATTGGTTCTCCGGCGTCTGTCAACATTCCAAACAGTCCGTAGCGGCCGCCATCTTGTCTCTCGGTAGGATCGAGAGACAAGAGGAGGCCAAAGCGAAGGGGCAAATGACCATAAGGGGGAATAGTAGATCCTCGCTGACCCCCTAGGTTTGATGTAGAGGTTTTAAAAGGGCCCCGCGGGGCAAAAAAAATAAATAATAATAATAATCGAACGGCTGAATGGATTTGCACGAAACTTGGCAAAATTGTAGGGACTGGTAGCCCGATGTGCCTTTGCTAGGTCTCAATATATGTGCTTCAGTGGATTTTGAGAAATTAACGTTCAAAAAAAGATATATATCTGTAACAGCGCACCGCTTCGCGTACTTTTCGCGTTACGGAGCTTTGCGAAGCGAAGCTGATTGGCTCTCCGGTGTCTGTAAACATTCCAAACAGTCCGTAGCGGCCGCCATCTTGTCTCTCGGTAGGATCGAGAGACAAGAGGAGGCCAAAGCGAAGGGGCAAATGACCATAAGGGGGCATAGTAGATCCTCGCTGACCCCCTAGGTTTGATGTGGAGGTTTTAAAAGGGCCCCGCGGGGCAAAAAAAATAAATAATAATAATAATCGAACGGCTGAATGGATTTGCACGAAACTTGGTAAAATATTAGGGACTGGTAGCCCGATGTGCCTTTGCTAGGTCTCAATATATGTGCTTCAGTGCATTTTGAGAAATTAACGTTCAAAAACAAGATATATATCTGTAACAGCGCTCCGCTTCGCGGAGATAAAATTATATCTGTATTACCTAGCTGTTGCTAACACCAGTTAGCGACGGCTAGTAGGAGATAGCGACCATCTTGGGCCCCACTTTGCATGTGAGTGATATTTATCACTAATGACATGCAAAGTGGGCATGCCAAGATGTTAGCGACTGGAAACAGTCGCTAACATCGCTATCTCTTATTATCAACTTTTGGAAATATTTGAGATAAGCGCGAATATCTCCAAAAAGTAACAGCTGCCCTGAGCAGTTCTTAGCCATGTTATCCAATGGGAGGTGGATAACATGGCTAAGAGCATTAGCTCGGTAATGCATGAATATCGCTGAGTTTTCAGCGATATTAATGCATTGCGGTCGTTTTTTATCGTATTTGCGATAAACCTTGATAATAGCAAGGTTTATCTGCGATAATTTCTGACGGTAAAAAAATCTTTGCAATGCATCGTTAGGGATAAATATCGCTTAACTTTGGTAATATGCCCCAACGTCTGTTAACGTTCGATTCGAAGGAAATTAGGAAGTGTTGAAAAACATTGTCTGCGCCATCTTGTCTTTTTTCAAATGCCACACTTTTGTCGTGCACGGCAGCCATTTTAGATGCCTTGACCAGACCCACTCTGTGCACGCTGTCGATCCTTAGCATGGCTCCCCACCCTCGCAAGCATCTCACCCAGGCAGTGGTCACCCCCGCTCTCTGTCTTATGCATGGGTAATAAACCTCCCCCCATCTGCGCTGCTCTTCCCTGAGAATCACACCCTGTGCCCGCCCGACACCTCCCTTTCGCCCTATTCACTACCGCACCCTCTGACACTCCTTTTCCTCTGTGTCCGATTGTCCAGGCCGGTCCTAGGCTATCAGCTAGCCCTGCAGATGTAGTTTATGGCCACAGCTGTAAAGAATCACCCCTCTTCAAAGGAGTTATAGTAGATCAAGGCCCACACTCGATGAGATCCGTCACAGCAGAAGCGTTGCTATTATCTGAAAACCATCCTGTATTGTGATTGGGGAGGGGACCGAGCGTGAAGCGGAAGATTCCAGGGATGACTCTTTGTACATCAAAGTTTTTACAATTATGTGTCACATTAAAAATATATAGCACTCCGACAAAGTAGTAAGATTATAAAACTTTAATAATTTATAAATATATACAAGAAAACAAAAATAGTAATAACATATAAACATTTTTAGGGAAAAACAACAAAGTAGCGGTCGGCTGTGCGAATAGTCCCAACGCAGCACAACGTCCAGATTTCCGGCGTGGGGCGTCGCGGGGGGTGGGTCATCAGTAGCAAACTGTTGTGCGAATAGTTCCAAGGCAGCAGAACGCGCCGAAATCTAGATGACACGAAAGTGATGTCTAGTAAGTTGCCACCCAGCAAATAACGGCGTGGGGCGTCGCGGGGGGTGGGTCATCAGTAGCAAACTGTTGTGCGAATAGTTCCAAGGCAGCAGAACGATGGCACCAAGGTGATGTCCAGTAAGTTGCCGCACTGGTTTTGGTATCCTACAATGCTGCTCCGAATAACGGCGTGGGGCGCCCCGGGGGAGGCGGCGTGAACGGGCCTCTCCAGGTGGAGTGTCATCTGTTGTAGTGGGGCGCCCCTTTACCGTTTCAGTTGCCATTCCGTCCGTTTTTGGTCCACTGTGTCAAAAGCCGCAATTCAGCTGAGTTGCGCCCACTCTTGCGGTGCAGCGATAGGCGGCTGTCACAGGACTCTCAAAATGGCGGCAGGCTCTTTCCTTTTTGGGCCTGGTCCACTGAAATGGCCCTGGGACACCTTGGAAATCGGACGCTTGTCTGCTAGGTCTTGGACCCCATTCTCGAAAGCGTCCCCTCCGCCTTGAGAATTCATCAAAAGTTTTGGGGGCCCGACTCCTGCAGGCTTCTGGTGGGGAGCGGCTGCCATGATTGCTCGCGGAATGACCACGACGGAGCTACGAGATGGTGGTGCTCTCATGCTGACGCCAGTTTAGTCTGAAACATCCAGAAACAAGGTGGGGCTTTCATCGTTTGGGAAAAAAAAAAAGTTTTCATCCAATGAAAAGTGTTGTTTTTAGGTCATATGATCAAGCCTTCCATCATTAGGAAACCAAAAGTAAAATGAACCAATGAAAAGTTTTATAAACAAGTCACATGACCTGTTATGCGGCATAGGGTATAAAATGCGGAGAAAATACGTTGGCACGTGAGGCGGCGTCAGTAGCGGACCGATGTGCGAATAGGCCGAAGGCAATACAACGCGCCAAGATCCGGATGGCACCGAGGTGGTGTCCAGCAAGTTGCAGCACTGGTGTGGCCATCCTACAATGCTGAAAGTCGGCGTGGGGCGCCCCGTTGGCCTGTGAGTTTGCGTCAGTAGCGGACCGATGTGCGAATAGGCCGAAGGCAGCACAACGCGCCAAGATCCGGATGGCACCGAGGTGGTGTCTAGTAAGTTGCCGCACTGGTGTGGCCATCCAACAATGCTGAAAGTCGGCGTGGGGCGCCCCGTTGGCCTGTGAGTTTGCGTCAGTAGCGGACCGATGTGCGAATAGGCCGAAGGCAGCACAACGCGCCAAGATCCGGATGGCACCGAGGTGGTGTCTAGTAAGTTGCCGCACTGGTGTGGCCATCCTACAATGCTGAAAGTCGGCGTGGGGCGCCCCGTTGGCCTGTGAGATGGCGTCAGTAGCGGACCGATGTGTGAATGGGGCCGAAGGCAGTGCAACAATATTTTCGGAATAGAAGACACCACTAGGCGCTGAGATGCCAAGATCCGGATGGCACAGAGGTGGTGTGTAGCAAGTTGCCGCACTGGTGTGGCCATCCTACAATGCTGAAAGTCGGCGTGGGGCGCCCCGTTGGCCTGTGAGTTTGCGTCAGTAGCGGACCGATGTGCGAATGGGGCCAAAGGCAGCGCAACAATAGTTTCTGACTGACACCACAAGGCGCTGAGATGCCAAGATCCGGATGGCACCGAGGTGGTGTCATAGTTGAGAGTTCTGAGCAGCGGTTGTAACACTGTCTGAAGCTTATTTGCAGCTGCTGCAGCTTCACTACGCGTCAAGATCCGGATGGCACCGAGGTGGTGTCTAGTAAGGTGCACTGGTGTGGCCATCCTACAATGCTAAAAGTCGGCGTGGGGCGCCCCGTTGGCCTGTGAGTTTGCGTCAGTAGCGGACTGATGTGCGAATAGGCCGAAGGCAGCACAACGCGCCAAGATCCGGATGGCACCGAGGTGGTGTCTAGTAAGTTGTCACACTTCTGTGGCCATCCTACAATGTTGAAAGTCGGCGTGGGGCGCCCCGTTGGCCTGTGAGATGGCGTCAGTAGCGGACCGATGTGCGAATGGGGCCAAAGGCAGCGCAACAATATTTTCTGATTTGAAGACACCACAAGGCGCTGAGATGCCAAGATCCGGATGGCACCAAGGTGGTGTCTAGCAAGTTGTGGCACTGGTGTGGCCATCGTACAATGGCAAAAGTCGGCGTGGGGCGCCCTGTTCGCCTGTGAGATGGTGTCAGTAGCGGACTGATGTGCGAATGGGGCCAAAGGCAGCGCAACAATATTTTCTGACTGACACCACAAGGCACTGAGATGCCAAGATCCGGATGGCACCGAGGTGATGTCTAAGTTGCGGACTGATGTGCGAATGGGGCCAAAGGCAGCGTAACAATATTTTTTGTATGGAAGATACCACTAGGCGTTGAGATGCCAAGATTCGGATGGCACCGAGGTGATGTCTAGCAAGTTGCTGTACTGGTGTGGTCATCCTACAATGCTGAAACTCGGCGTGGGTCGCCCCATTAGCCTGTGAGATGGCGTCAGTAGCGGACCGATGTGCGAATAGGCCGAAGGCAGCACAACGCGCCAAGATCCGGATGTCACCGTGGTGGTTTCATAGTTGAGAGGCACTTCATCTGCAGTGGGGCGCCGAGATCCGGATGGCACCGAGGTGATGTCTAGCAAGTTGCTGTACTGGTGTGGTCATTCTACAATGCTGAAAGTCGGCGTGGGGCGCCCCATTAGCCTGTGAGATGGCGTCAGTAGCGGACTGATGTGCGAATGGGGCCAAAGGCAGCGCAACAATATTTTCTGAAGAGAAGACACCAAAAGGTGCTGACATTCCAAGATCCGGATGGCACCGAGGTGGTGTCTAGCAAGCTATGCAGTTGAGTTGTGTGCGCACTTGAGGCGAATAGGTCGAAGGCAGCATAACAATGTTTTCTGAATAGAAGACACCACAAGGCGTTGAGATTCGGTTACCACCGAGGTGATGTCTAGCAAGTTGCCGCACTGGTGTGGCCATCCTACAATACTGCTCCGAATAACGGCGTGGGGTGCCCGAAGGGGGGGGGAGCCGGCGTGAATGGGCCTTCCTAGGTGGAGGCTCGTCTGCTGTAGTGGGGCGCCCCTTTACCGTTTCAGTTGCCATTCAGCTGAGTTTCGGCTGCTCTTGATGCTACAGCGACAGGCGGCTGCAAGAGGACTCTCAAAATGGCGGCCTGTTCTTTGGATTTGGGCCTGGTCCACTAAAATGGCCCTGGGACACCTTAGAACTCGGACGCTGGATTTTTTTTTCCTTTCCTGTACATGCAAAAAAAGGTAAATGCCCGGTACGTTACACGCTTCATCTGTATAGTTGTGGTAACTATACCATGCATCGTCATATGGAGAGGTGGCACCAATTAATTATAGTGCTGCATAAAAGAGAGATTTGGAGGAGAACCCCTGACCTGCTAGTACATTCATCAAAGAAGTGGCACTGAGAGCTTCAGAGGCAAGGGAAACGGTCCCAAATATTTAGAAGAACTTTGGAAAGATTAAAATGACATGTTTAGATTGTGGCAAATTAATTTCATGTGGACAGATGAGTGTTACTCTAATAAATACAGCATATGAACATCATCATAGTCGATGGTTGGTAGAGACATTTTGACTATATCCTGGACCTACCCGTCCTCGCCCAAAATGGCGCCGGAATAAATGGGACTCGTAACTCCTTGTTGTGTACTGGTTGCAGAACCTTGAAATCACGAGATACGTATGCAGTTTTGAAGCACATGGCGGGCGGGGACGAGAATTGATTGAATATTTCGACATCCCTATTGATATTAAGTTCTGATGTGTTATTGATTACTGTACTGTTGAAAGTTCGAATTAACGTCACCCATGGTACTTGCCCGCAAATGTATATCTAGATAATTTTATTGTAACTGGCCCTGTCGTATTTTAATTATAAAATGTACGTCCACCGATTCCGTAACTGTTAGACACCTTAGTTCTTGCAACCTAATGGCCCGCCCGTTACGTTCCTCTACAGTGTAAATGTCTATTCATCATATACGATTACAGTTTGCTCCGTGGCAGGCACACGTGGTTATAGGCTCGTATTTGTATAATGAAATTTTCACAATAAAGGTTTTTAAAAGAAAACATGGTAGTAGTATATACATTGGTAAAGTTTTTAATAATAGTGACTGTTTTAGAATCATTAAAAGGCAAGTGAAATAAAGCAGACCAATTACATGAAGGGTAAAAGGTATAATACGAAGGAACGCAGTAAAGATAAATGGTCAAGGGCTGTTGTGTTTTCTATTCCTGCAACATAAAGTGATCGATAAGAATCTCATATTCAGGCGTATCGGCGACTAAGACAGCAGGTCGACCCTCTTTTGCTCAACGGCTCCGTCATGGGACGAAGAAATGCTCTTTTTCTCGAAAAAAGAATATATTTTACTTGCAGGACAGTTGTAAAATTTCCGGGAAAGTACATTAGCCTGGAACATTATAACATATATTTAAGAAAAAATAATGTTCGGAAGTAATGAAAAGCGTAATTTTTAGGTCATATGACCAAGCCTTTCATCATTACAATAAGAAAAGTAAAATGAACCAATGAAAAGTTTTATTAACAAGTCACATGACTTGTTATGCTTACGTTACGCGCTGCGCGCCCCGGATGACTTCCGGATGCGCTAACGCGGCGCGTCATATGACGCATTACGCGACAACGCAGGTACAGAATATAGTCAAAATGTCTCCACCAACCAGCGGTCGGAACACAACCCCTTTCAGCAGGCTAAATAGTTCTGTTAAATGACAACAGAAGGGACAGGCAACAAGAACCATCAGTCAAAGAGGGGAGGGCTAGTTCTTCTCTACCGGGTTACATTGGGGCGCTACCGGAACTGATCGAATTGGTAGTCTACAGTGTTTCTGGATGTTTCAGACTGAAGCTGGGGTTAGCATGAGAGCAGCACCATTTCGTAGCTCCGTCGTGGCCATTCCGCAACCAATCATGGCAGCCGCTCTTTATCGTTATTTTGGGCGGGGTGGGTGGCGGAGCCGAGCTGTTTTGCAGCCATCATTGTGTGGAGTTCAGTTCATCTCACTAGTTTTGTATTTGTCATGAGGGGTTGTTCCTAATGTTTCTATTTTAGCGAGGTCAAAAAGAGATCCCATTAGTGGCCTACTGATTTTGCTCGATTCCTTTTCTTTTTTTTTACACGATTTTTCGTTATCTGCAAAGACTAAACAGAGTATTGCGACTCTGTGTTTGTTTGTAAATAGAGAATGAACCAAAGAGAACTAATTCTAAAACAGTAAATACTTGGATAACAATCAATCAAATGGAGAGAGAAGCAGGCACGACGGATTACAACGGGGGCAAAGGCCTGCGTTAACTACCTTTCACTATCTGCAAAGAGAGAGTACTCCTAATAGAAATGAGGGGTGGGGGGGCACCATTCAAAGCAGATCAGTGTGCATAAACACGAAAATGTTTTCACTTACCACGTACTTGACATTCGACAGCTTATGATATTTGCTATTAAAAAACCATTGAAATTCACTGAAAAAACCATAGGTTATAGACCATATATAGTTAGGAATTAGCATTTACAAAACCTTGAAAATTCACTGAAAAAACCATAGGTTATAGACCATATATAGTTAGGAATTAGCATTTAAAAAACCTTATTTTACTCACACAAAACCATTGAAATTCCATATATAGTTAGTTGCACTAACTATATATCGCGCACCCGCAATCCACTGCTGATCATGTCACATATTACATCATTCATGACATGGTCAGTGACATCACTGATGACATCACTGATGACATCTCAAATGACATCACTGATGACATCACTGATGACTAAATCCAGTGACTGTATAATTCTGTAAAGTTAAAATATGTCTTACATATTGAAGAATGAGTGGATGTATAAGTGTCTTGATGAAGGATTTAGTTTACTCTGCACAAGCCCCAACAGGTGGATATGGCAGGGCTTGCACAAGGATCATGCCTTGATATATGCACAGTTACATAACCATTCAGCTGAAATATGTTAAAAATAGTTTCACTCATTAGTAGCACAGAAAGAATAGTAATTTAACTTATGCAGTAGCTTAGCATCTATCTTTAAGTCACACAAATGTTTACAGTGATGTCATCAGTGATTTCATTTGAGATGTCATCAGTGATGTCATCAGTGATGTCACTGACCATGTCATGATCGATATAATATGCATATGCAGTGCACTCCAGAGGCATAAGTTATAGTTAGCTCAGGTAGCTATAACTGCTGAATTTAACTGGTTTTGTGTGTGTAAAATCTGAGCCCAACTATAATATCGCTCTAACTTTTCTTTTTTGTTGTTGAATTTTTAAGGTTTTTAAAATGTTATTTTCTAACTATAACATCCCTGTAACCTTGGATTTTTTGAATGAATATATAAATATATATATATATATATATCTATATATATATATATATATATATATATAGATATATATATAGATATATATATATATATATCTCGCACACCCCCTCAGAATTGAAGGATTGAGTACGCACTCACAAAGGTTTAAAGTTTTCCCAATTTTCGATTTATTTCCAAAATCCAGCAAATCAGTCACAAGAACCGACGCGTTTCGCTGCTCGCACACGCAGCTTGCTCACGGTTAAACATTTGATTATTACAAACCCCTCCTATTTCTACCGGGTAAACGCCAAACAAGTCCATTTTTTAGAGCATCACTTCCTGTCTCTTAACCGGAAGTGACTTGGGGATTGTAGTTTTTTACTTACTTAAAAACTACCAATTCACGTTATTGTGGTATGCATACAGTTAAATTCATTCATTACGCATAATCAGAATTCGCATAATTCATGATTATTGTACTACTCATTTTGAGGCTCACTTCTCATATGTGTACATCCTATCATGATCATTTTGCGTGCTATTGGTCATTTTATCATTTTAACGCTGTTATGCCCTCCAGTGGGCCTAGCATCACAGGGTTTCACAATCCAATTTGCATATTAATCAATACATTTTTCTATGTGCTGCGCACTATTTCATCATTAATTTAAACAATCCTGTTAGCCCTCTAGTGGGCTGTTACCTTGTGTCTTTTAAATGAAGGTCCCGCATATGTACCACATTACTAATCTCTAACTTATACATATGATTTATGTCATTTCAAACGTGTGTTTAACCACAATTCATTTCAAATCCCCTCTTAATTACATAATGTAGTCCTTCTTGAATAATGTTCTCTGTTATTCGAACCATATTTCTGATAAGTCATGCTGACCCACAGTCTTATTCACACGCGTCACAGGTGTACATATAGTTCTTCACTCTGATTAAGCCCCATCGGGGTCATCGTCCTGAAATTTAAAATTTGACGCGATTCTCTACATCTCAACGTTTTTTCTCTATCTCCCCCCCCCCTCTCATGTGGGAGGATTTGTTCCAAAGCATAGAATTTCAACAATCTCCAATCACTGTTGTGGGCGGTCTCCATATGCTTTGCCACAGCATTAATTCTGTCCTTATTCACTGTCGCCCTTACATAATCTAAAATTCTTTTTTTCAGTTCATTTTTCGTGCTACCAATGTATTTCAGTGCACATGGACATTCAATTACGTATACCACATGTGTACTCAGACAGTTGATTAGTTCTTTGATTTGCCACATTTTGTTAATCGGCATTGCCACTTCCTTTTTATTTACAGCGATTTGGCACACCTTACAGTGTTGACATTTTATGAACCCTTTGGTTTTCATCCATTGTATTCCTTTTGGTTTCTTAGTCCGGTCCTTGTAATGGCTTTGAATGAGTCTATCTTTCAGATTTCTTGCCCTTCTATATGTTATCTCAGGATGTTTGCCCATAATTTTGTTTATTGTTGGGTCCAATTGTAGCAGTTTCCAGTTTTTTCTGATGATGCTCACGATTTGTTTGGATTCTCGTGTATAATCCAAAATCAATCTTATTTTCTTATCTTCTGATTTTTTGGTGGATTCTGTGTTTTTTCATTTGGAAGTCAGAGCATCCTTTCTTTCTTTAGCGTTTGCTCTATTCCACCCTCTTTTGATGACTTCTTTGTTGTAGCCCCGATTTTTGAACCTTTGTGCCATGGCATAGCTCGTGGTTTTCCATTCCCTCTCCTCTGAGCAAATCCTACGCACTCTTAAAAACTCTCCATACAGAATATTTTCCTTCACTGAAGCTTTATGGAAACTGCTTGCGTGTAAAGTTGAATTTGTTGCGGTTTCCTTCCTGTGTAAAGTTGTTTCCACACGATCATTTTGAATATATATTTCTGTGTCAAGAAATATAGCTTTAGTTTGGCTGATGTTGTATGTGAATTTGAGATTGGTACTGGACGAGTTTAGGATTTGAAAATATGCCTCAAATTCTTGTTTGGTTCCTTCCCATACAATTAAAAGGTCATCGATGTATCTGACCCATTTTGCAATTTTGTTAACATAGAAGTCATTGTCCGGGTGCCACGCAATTTGTTGCTTGAACCAGCCCATAGTAAGGCATGCATACGCTGGGCTGAATGAGAAGCCCATCGCACATCCTTTGACTTGTTGGAAGATCTCTTCTCCAAACAGAAAGACATTTTGAGTTAAGCACAAATCCACCATATCAATAAGCATTTGATTATGTTTTTTAAACTGGATATCTCTGTCTTTAAGGAAATGTGCGCACGCATTTAATCCAACGTCATTTTCAATATTAATATACAAAGATACTACGTCCATTGTGATGAGCATATAGTTTGTTTGCCATGGTAAATCTTCGAGATGTTTTAACAAATCTGTAGTGTCACGTAAGTAGGAACTCAAATTGATCACAAATGGCATTAAGAAAAAGTCAATGTAATTGGCTATTGGTTCCATAAGTGACCCTTTTGAAGAGACAATTGGCCTCCCTGGTGGTCTGAGTGGGTTCTTATGCACTTTGGGCAGGAAATATATTGTGGCCACCACTGGGTGATCTGTTGTGAGAAATTTCTTTTCATCTAGATCTATTAGATTTTGGTCATTCCATATGTCAAGTTTCTTATCCAATTTCTCTTTAAAGTGATTTGTTGGATTTTTTTCCAATTTTCTGTAGTATTTTTTGTCTCCCAATTGTAGATGTGCCTCTGCCACATAATCTTCAGTATTTAAAATAACAATATTTCCTCCCTTGTCGGCCATTTTTATTGTTATTGTCATATCTTCTGTTAGGTACTTCAATGCCAGTCTTTCTTTTTCTTTTAGATTATCTTGGTATTTTACTTCTTTGATTTTATGAATTTCCTTGATAATGGCTTCCTGGAAAATATCGATTTTATTGCCTTGTGGTAATTGTGGGTAAAATTTTGATGGTTTTTTCATGCCACTCAAGCCTGCACCTTTTTGTGGACATATTCCTGATTCTGGGATTGTTTCATCCTCATTCATTATATCCAGATTTACAAGGTTAGCCAATGCTGGTAGGTCTCCAGCTGTTAGTCCTCGTTCTTCTTGTATGTCCTCCATTCTTTTTTTCTTTTTTTGTTTTGTGAAGTTTGCCATTTGTTCGTTTTCTTCAAATATTTTTGCCAATTTTATTTTCCTTATGTATTTATACAAATCAATGCGAGTTTGTGCCATATTTATTGATTCTGACGGACGAGTTTAGGATTTGAAAATATGCCTCAAATTCTTGTTTGGTTCCTTCCCATACAATTAAAAGGTCATCGATGTATCTGACCCATTTTGCAATTTTGTTAACATAGAAGTCATTGTCCGGGTGCCACGCAATTTGTTGCTCGAACCAGCCCATAGTAAGGCATGCATACGCTGGGCTGAATGAGAAGCCCATCGCACATCCTTTGACTTGTTGGAAGATCTCTTCTCCAAACAGAAAGACATTTTGAGTTAAGCACAAATCCACCATATCAATAGCGTTAAAATGATAAAATGACCAATAGCACGCAAAATGACCATGATAGGATGTACACATATGAGAAGTGAGCCTCAAAATGAGTAGTACAATAATCATGAATTATGCGAATTCTGATTATGCGTAATGAATGAATTTAACTGTATGCATACCACAATAACGTGAATTGGTAGTTTTTAAGTAAGTAAAAAACTACAATCCCCAAGTCACTTCCGGTTAAGAGACAGGAAGTGATGCTCTAAAAAATGGACTTGTTTGGCGTTTACCCGGTAGAAATAGGAGGGGTTTGTAATAATCAAATGTTTAACCGTGAGCAAGCTGCGTGTGCGAGCAGCGAAACGCGTCGGTTCTTGTGACTGATTTGCTGGATTTTGGAAATAAATCGAAAATTGGGAAAACTTTAAACCTTTGTGAGTGCGTACTCAATCCTTCAATTCTGAGGGGGTGTGCGAGATAAATTAAGGCTGGGCTCAGCCGAGGAGTACGGCACCGGATACCAGAAGCGCCAGGGGTCCTGCGAACTAGGAGCCATCCCGGAACATATATATATATATATATATATTCGTCACACCAACTTTTTTCAAATCAAAAGAAGGAAACTCGTGCCTCTAATTCCATAAGCGTGATGATTTTAATTAATTAAGCAAAATGGTCACAAACGCCCGACCCGTTTCGGTGCAGCCGCACCTCGGTCTTGGTATATATATAGAGAGAGAGAGAGAGAGAGAGAGAGAGAGAGAGAGAGAGTGAGATAGATAGATAGATAGATAGATAGATAGATAGATAGATAGATAGATAGATAGATAGATAGATAGATAGATAGATAGATAGATAGATACATAGATGTACATATATACCTCTCCAGTAATGGCAAGGTGATAATCCAAAATATGCAAAATGTTTAATCCAGATCACCTTCCTACTTCAGAATCCATCTCCCAGGAAGAATTTATTCCGGGCTTTAACTCTCACCTTCCATATTTAACAGCTGAAGTTCCAACCACCATAATACCCTGTGAGGAAAACAAAACCTCGATCACACTTCATAGTTAACCCAGATTTACCAATTCTAAGAAACCTAAACCAAATAAAACGTCTTCTTGATACCATTCTAGGGCCTCAACATCAGACTGTAAGACCACTGAATACCTCTGACAGGCTTCAAACCTTCACTCATTCTCTGTTCTAGCTGACCCAAAAAGCAGTGTTTTCAATGGGTTTGGTTCTTGATTGCTTCATTACATCTATTGAAAATAGCATGTTCCTGATGAATGTATTAGTAAGGGCAGCATCATGGGCTTGATGTGATTCAGAATGAGACACTGTATCCTAAGTGTGGAATATGGCTCATTGTTAAGAGTTTCATCTTTTACAACGGAGGGCTCATAATTTTAGGATTTGCTCAAGCCCTATGCAGTTTACAATAAAAAGTAAACAACTATGTATTCATAAATGAGTGCTGGAAATGTGACTCTGTTGTTAAACATGCTGGGTGAAGGCATTGCATAGGAAGCAATGTTCAATTTTGGATATAAGGGTATTTAGGTTACTGTACCAAAATAAATGTCATTGAAGGAACTGTTCTGTTTTGATTAATGTGATTGGATTACTGTCATATAAATCAATAGAATGACAATGCTGGTTGAGATAATTAAATTAGGAAAAGGCATTCGATAATCCTAGAAATTATTTTAATAATCCACTTGTGCCTCCACAACTTTTTGATTTTTATCTTGGGGCTAACAGTCTGGCTTATTACACCACGCAACATAGTGCGGGCCAATTCCCTTCACCCTATTTCCCTAATATATATATTTTTTAATCGATTGTATCAAATAACTATTATGTGCTCTGACACCTTTCGCTTGGTGCTTTGTTACCGTCAAAATAAAAATAAATAATAATAATAAGCAGAACAAAATTATGCCAGTATCATTGGACGGCAGGCCTGCCTCCTGAGACACAGAGGGGAAGGGCAGTTGTTAGCCAACCTGTTTCCTTGCAGAGGAAATGGGCATGACGGTGGGTTGGGTGGGCCCCATTCTGGCCCTTGCAGGCCCTGGTGATGCAACTAAGTACATTGACCTGGACTGTTTGCTGTGCTGCCAAAGGAAGGAGAAACCTGTAAAGATTCTTTGCAGGATGTGTTTATTTTAAGCAGTTGTGAGGTGTTTAATGTGCTTAACTATCAGGTGGTAGAGTGAAGTGCTGACTACTCTTTGGCAACTAAACCATTTCTCTAAGACATTGCTTCAGTAATAGCATGGTCAGCCATTGCTACTGCCCTGAGTTGCGTAAAATGCAGTGTCAGATAGCATCAACTTTACGCAGCACTAGGCTTTGTATCTTCTGATCTGCTTCTAGTGTTGCACCTACTGCTGTATGAGAGTGGGTCCCTGAAAGGCTGTTTGACCTCAGACTGTATGTCTGCCTCCTAGTTTAGAGGGGGTTCAGGGCAGAGCCTGCCCATTAGTTGATGTTCCTCTACAAGATATTGATTATGTCCCTCATATTTAAAAGACCGAGTAAGGATTGTCAATGCTCTAACTAAAATATGTTTGCTGCTAGAGTGTGTCCGGTCACAAAGGCAGCTTTTCTGACGTTTTATTTTATTTTGCTCTGAATACTAATGAACAAGGGCGGGAGGATCGGTTACAAGACAGGTAAACAAAGATAAACGGGCTCTGAATAGCCGATGAGCCGGGGATACAGTTAGTCATATGCCGGGTCTGGTCAAGATGGAGTTGGGGTGTCAGGGGTCTCTGGCTTTTCCAGCTCGCTGATTAAGGAATTGTGGCGGATAGGGCTGTGGTTAGTTGCGAGAGTGGATGCAAATTTTGGGCCATGATGGAACATATTTTCTACAGGGTTAGGAACAAGCGATGTACTAAACAGTGTACTCTGCCGATAAAAAATATGTTATGGCATCAATTGGGGACAAGGTTGTCACAGTTACAGCATACTACAAGAGACACCACTGAGTTTTAGCAGGGAGGGACAGGTTTGATTTACTCTGGTAATTAGCCTACCATGTGCCTAGAGGGAAGGCTGTCACACATGAGTACGATGGGCGGCTTTTGAGGTCCAGAGAAGTGGAATGGTGAGTCTGAAGAGGTGGCCGGGTTATGAAGAATAGGGGATGGAACCTAAGAGTACCATGTGCCCAGACCAACAATACAGGACCTCTAACCTCTGGGAGTGTTCATCCTCATGCCACTGGGTTTATATTGTTGTAAAGGGCTAAGGGGAGTTTTAGATTATCTCTGTAGTTGTTGTCATTTCAGACTTATTCGCATCTTAAGGTATTGTTTCTATGTTGGGCTATTTAGAAATGTCAAGTCTTTTCTTATTTAATTTAATTTAATAGCATTTGTTAAGCACCTGGTTGCACAAGGAACAGTGCGTCCCCGCGCTGACAATCCCACTAAACATCTCTTCAGCTTAGCTCACAGAGGATGAACTCAGGAATAGGGAAAACAGTATTGATTATGTTTTGGGGAAGAGATGGGTTTTCAGCCTCTGTCTGAACCTTGTTTCAGATGGTTCCATCCTCAATTCGATGGGTAGGTCATTCCAGTCTTTACTGGCAAGGTGTCTAAAGGACCGTCCTCCCATCCTTGCTCTGTGGATCCGCGGAACCACTAATAGCATGCTGCCCATAGACCTGAGATGGCGTGAAGGGCGGTAGATTGGGAGCAAATCCTGGAGATAAGGAGGAGCTTTTTTGTGAGCTATACGATGGGTAATGCACATAGTTTTAAATTTAATTAGTTCCTTTATTGGAAGCCAATGTAGGGAACGTAATGCATGTTTCCCAGATGCCCTCCTGGGGAGGTTCAGGACAAGCCTGGCAGCTGCGTTCTGGACGCGTTGTAGCTGTGCTAGGCCTTTTTTGCTGAGTCCACAGAGTAGGGAATTCCCATAGTCTAAATGGGAGGTGACCAAGGCATGTACCATTGTTTTCCTGGTGCTGGGGGGCAGTAGGTCCAGGATTTTCCTCATGACCTTCAAAATGCCATAGCATTTACCGGCCACATTACCAACATGATTAGTGTAGGCTAGATTGGAGTCAAGAAGAATGCCAAGGTTTTTAACTGTGTCCACCGGGGCAGGGACAGATCCCAGTTCTATGGGCCACCAGGCAGATGTCCAGATGAGGGACAGGGACCAACGATAAGAACTTCCGTCTTATTACCATTGAGGCGGAGATAGTTATGCTTCATCCACCCATCAAGTGCCACCAAGCAGGCCGAGAAATTCTCAGCATCCACAACTGGATCACGGGACAAGTTGATCACCAGTTGTGTATCGTCTGCATAGGAGACTATGTCAACACCGTATGACTCCACCAGTTTGGCCAGGGGTTCCATGTACAGATTGAATAACATAGATCTTTTTTATGTATGAAAGGCATATAGGCGAATGCAAAATGTGATTCCTAACCAGTAGAAATCGCATTTTGACATTCACAAAGTAGGAAATTGCAAATAGGGGATTCCTATTTACGAGTTCCGAACTGTAGGCACATAGCATTTTCTAATAGCGAAGTGGGTATTTAGTAAATGCTATTACCATTAAATCAGATTAGGTGGTAACCAAACTAAAACAAAATGGCCCCAAAATGCATCAGGATTATTATATTATTATATTTAAGTTTATAAAGCGCTCAGCTACCCGAAGGTTTCCCGGCGCTAAAACCAACTAGTAGAGAGGGGAAGTCAGAGGGGAGGAGGCTACATGTTGACCATTATGGTGACCTTTGACCTAAGAATGATAAAAAAGACGTGCACTTCATTATATTCCGTTAAAAATGAATGTGCTACAGAGTATGGAAGGTAACGCAGAAATGTGAACTAAGCTGGCTGATTAAGATCATTCTTAATGGTGGCTTTGGACTTCGTGGCAAAGGCGTTATGCATAAGTACTTTGCAGGTAAGTTAAAACTATATTATAAAAATTCACTGAACAAAACAAAGGTTACAAGGACGTTGCAGTTAGGCACAGATTTCACTCATGCAAAACCAGGGAAATTTAGTTATTATAGTTACCTGAGCTAACTTTAACTTACGCATTACATCACTCATGAAATGGTCAGTGACATTACAGGTGAGGTCACTGATAACATCTCAAATTACATCAATGGTGACATCACTGATGACATCATCCAGCGAGTGTAAGTATTTTGTAAGAGTTTATGATCGTTAAACAGATATACTAAGATACTACAAATGTTAAAGTAGTACACTATGTGTATTACTAATGAGTGATACTATTTTTAATATATATAATGTGAGTGGCTGTGTGACTGAGTGTTTCCTTGTGTTTATGGGTGTGTGAGTAGCTGTGTAGGAGAGTGAGATGCTGTGTGAATGGCTGTTTTGGTGAGTGAGTGGGTATGTCAGTAGCTGTATGGGTGGGTGAGTGGTGGTGTGAGTTGCTCAATTGATGGATAAGTGGGTGTGTCATGACTGTATAGGTGAGTGAGTGAGTGACTGAATGCATGTATGAGTGAGTGACTGGGTATGTGAGTGACTGTATGGGTGGGTGAGTTTGTGGCTGTTTGAGTGGGTGTTTGGTTAAGTGAGTTGGTGTGTGAGTGGCAGTATTGGCGAGCAAGTGTCTATGTGAATGGAGCTGTATGGGTGAGTAAGCAGAAGTGTGAGTGATTGTATGGATGTGTGAATAGGTATGTGAGGGGTTGTGTTTGTATGTGAGTTACTGTGTGAGGGCTTGTATGGCCAAGTGAGCGGCTGTGCTGAGAGGCAGATTGGGTGTGTGAGTAAATTTATAGGTAAATAAGTGGGTGTATGAGTAGCTGTATTGGTGAGTGTGTGGTTATGTGACTGGCTGTATGGGTGAGTGAATGGTTGTGTGAGTAGCTGTACTAGTGAGTGAGTAGGTATGTGAAGTTCTTATATGGGTGTGTTAATGGGTATATGAGTGGTTGTGCAGGTGTTTGAGTGGGTGCATGAGAGACTGTAGAGGGATGTGAATGGGTTTGTGAGTGGTTCTGTGGATGATGTCATGAGTGATGTCATTTGATATGTCATCAATGATGTCATCAGTGATGTATCTGACCATGCCATGAGTGATGTAATATATGAGGTCATAAGCATTGCATTGCAGTTATAGTTAGCTCAGGTAACCATAACTGCCGAATTTCACAGATTTTGTACAACTTGAATCTGAGCCTAACTATAATGTCCCTGTAAACTTTATATTTTTTCAGTGAATTTCTAAGGTTTTTCAAATTCTATTTCCTAACTATAACGTCCCTGTAACCTTTGTTTTTTTAAGTGAATTTCGATGTTTTTTTAACTAGTAGTCCCATTCGCAGAGTGGAATAGAAAGAGGGCGGGACTTAGACCAGCTCTCAGGAATCCTTCTCTGTGGGACTTAATGGCGGTAACAGGAGGGCTTCTTGGCCCCCAAGAGCCCTCAGCATCAAAGAAGACTTCATATCCAAACCAGTAGTGCACCAGGAGGAGCATTTGTGGAGCGGTAAAGAAAGAGGTTGGAGATTCCAACCAGCTCTCAGCAATCGCACTGTGTGAAACTTACTGGAGGCAAGAGGATGTCTTCTTCCCACTCAAGTACCCTCAGCATCCTAGGAGACTTCATCCCCAACCAGCATTGTGCCAGGAGGCACGTTTTCACAGTGGTGGAGAAAGGGGGCGTGGCCTCTGAATACCTCTCAGCAATCCTGCTGTGTTGGACTTACTTGAGGTAACAGAAGGGCTTGTTGGCCCTCAAGGACCATCAGCAGGCAAGGGGACTTCATGACCCAAACAGTAGTGAGCCAGGAGGTGCGTTTGCAGAGTGGTGGAGAAAAGAGGAATGGACTCTGGCAACCTCTCAGCAATCCCTGTTTGGGACTCACTGGGGGTAACAGGAGGGCTTGTTGGCCCCCAAGGATCCTCTGGGCCAGATTGGACGTCACCCCCCAACCAGCAATGCATCAGGAGGTGCATTTGCAGAGTGATAGAGAAAGGGGCGGGGCCTTGTATGACTTACCAGGCTGGCCTTTAAAAAAAATATTTTTATATATTCTGCACGGGGGCGTATTCCCCCCCTTCCCTAGGCCAATGTTGGTCCCAGAAACCCCATACACCAGGGCAAGCCTCTTTTTAAAAAAAATATATTTTTTCATTTGGGGGGACCCCTATTCCCTGGGGCCTGGCCTAGCAGTAATAAGGAAGGGGGGCCCCCTCCCCGGGTGGATTTCAGCCCCAGGGGACCCCATAGCCCAACAATGTACAGATGGGGAAGAGGGCTTCAGGGCTTCAGGGCCCCCCTGCCCCGACCAAATTCAGCCCTGAGGACCCCATCCTCCAAGGTCTGGCCATTTAAAGTGGGTGCCTCTAGGGCATCCACTCTCCACTGGGACTGGGGGGTTCCTGAAGACCCCAATGGTTGATGCTGGCTCCCCACCTCCTGCAGGACCCGGTGTTGCTTTTACAGAGAGGGAGCAGCTAAACATGCAGATCTCTCTCTGTATAAGCAATTGTTCTCCGCTTCCAGCAAGCAAGAGCATTTTTTATGTTCTTGCTTGCTAGAAGCGGAGCACATCTTGCTTTGACTTGGTGGCCCGCCAAGCCAGAGCAAACAGCTATGTCTAGGAGGTGGGCACTAAAGGACATAGCAGGAGCTGGCCCTGAGAGGGTGGCAGTCCCCAGGGCCATCTATGGATCCAGGAGGGGGGTACATCGCCCCCTCCTTTCTTTTGTTTTGGGCCTGCCCTGGGGAAATGGCTGGTCCCCGGGGCCAAGAACGGCCTGGCAGGGGAGCCGCACAGTCCCCCACCAATTATTTAAAAATAACATTCCCTGGGGAGGTGGTGGTCCCTGGGGCCAGATGGGGCCTGAGAGGCCCCCCATAGTAATACATTAGCCCCGGGCAGATGGTGGTCTCCGGGACCCAGATGGGGTCCCACAGGCCCCCCAATTTATGTTTCTCATATGGCCCCTAGGAAGTAGTAGCCCCCAGAGCCTGGGGGGTCCAAGAGACTCCCTCATTTTTTAAGCAACAAGCCCCAGGGAGGTGATGGTCACTGTGCAATAAGCAGCCCCAGGAGGGGGGTCCACTCCTCCCTTATTAAAGAATGTCCCGAGACCTGGCCCACCCAAGGGCCAATAACTAGCGAAAGAGGAGCAACAAGGGACACAAGTCTCCTGCATGTGTACCGACACTTGAAGACTTAATCAGCCTGGATAGGCAACAAATTTCAAATGATGTCTTAGGATTCTCCCTGGGGTGGAAGAAATGCCAGGGACAGCCTCACACGAGATGGTGATGGCCTTTTCTTGGCTCATACATCACCCAAACCGATGCGACTCAGGAAATGAGAAGGGTTCATGAACTTCAGAGCAACAATTGTGATCTGCCTATTTAGAGACACTGATAACTTGCAATAAATGGTCTTATGTACTGAAGTAATGTTCATACAGGAATGTGAATCAAACATAAACTGTTTTGTAGTCAACAATGATAAAAACCTATTTATTACTTCAAGGTTAAAAATCAAGGACACTACAAGTACAAAGCTTCCCACCAAGGGATATAAAAGGAAATGCAATTAACACAAATGTTAACAGCTTGTCACTGTGATCAAGGCTCTAATGGCAGAAACACATCAGTTCAACAGAGATGCCAATTAAATGCATTTTGAACTCAGAACCCATGAGAGTGCAGCATTGTTTCTGCTTGTGCAACTAATGTTTGGGAACACTGGTTACGTTCCAGTGCTGGCACCAGTATTTTGAGAACACCGCTTTGACCGCTTTACTTGTTTGATATATATACACACACATACACATATTACTTACTGTCAGTTGCCAGTAGGTATAGTTAGGACCTAGTTTCCACACGAAAGGCATTTTTTGATTGACTTTATCTTTGGCGCCCTTGACGAATCTGCCCCGGTGATTTTAGTTGTACGCGGAATGTTTCGGGTGATCCATCAAGCTGGGGCCGAGAAAAAGGAGAGGGTGAAGAAAAGTATGTTTCCTATGTTAATTTCCATAGGGATTACTGTCACGGCTGCTATTCCTCAGGGTCGGAAAGATGCTCAAATGGGGTCCACCTCCTGACGTCCCCGCACTCTGACTGAATAACTTCCAGAGTGTAAAGGCAGTCAGGCGAGGGAAAAAACAGGGAAGGGAAGGGGAATAGCAGGGATAAGGACCTGAAATGACAAGAAGGACACGTTAGCCCACTGTACTCTAACCCCCGTGATATATCACAAGTGCTGTTGTGAATTCTCACCTGATAAGACTCAGGAAAATAGACCCTTCCCTCTGCTGATGTCTTTCTCAGGCTGAGGAAAAGAACTACACGTTACAACCTGTATACAACCTGCTAGAGTCATATGTAACATGCGCCCATCTACATCTCCCTTCATTCACTCACCAGGTGCCAAAGAAAGAATAAATGATATGGGGTTTCTCAAGAGGCGTCTGAATAGATGACTGTCTCTCCCAGCCGCTTCTTGTGAGGAACAACAGCATCCGCTGTTTAAAGTAGGAAAAGAAAATGAACATCCAAAGATAACCAGCAGGCTTTTCTTACTCTCAGTTAGAGTAGTGGAAAAGGCAAGTAGTGGAAAAGGCAAAACCAATAGTACAACAACAGGAGGGTGCAATCCTGCGTCTCCTGTTCGGGGTCTCAGCCGAGAACCACCGTTTCAGTATAGGTGAGCGCGGAGGGTGAAATCCCGCGTCTCCCTCGCCACCTATGAGTTGCAGCACCAGCCGGTGACTGCAGGCGCAGAAGAACCGCGTCCCGTGAGTGACAGCGAGGGGGAAATCCTAGCGTCTCCTGCTCACTCACGTAAGTAGAACAAAACAGTATTGCAAGAACGCGGAGGGGGCAATCCTAGCGTCTCACGCGTCTTGCGGAAATGATCTCTAGACAGTACCAGCCGGTACCTGTCTTCACGTAGTTGACTACAACTTACTCCGCAGCCACAGAGCAAACGAACCACGCTTCCCCAGGAACTCCGCGGGGACAGGGCGTCCGCAACATCGGCTCACAATGGACAAATCACAAGCACCAGTAGATGGCGTCCATGAGAAGATATGCCTTCTGAGGCCCTCCCCCTTCATGCTCGGCATTCTGGGAGACGTAGTTCAATTCTAGGTAGGCACCTTAGTCAGACCCTGACAGTACGCCCCCCTGCCCTGTGCCTCCTAGCGCCCAGCTTCATCGGGTTGCGGGCAAAGAAGGAGCGGACCAGGCGTGGGGCATGGACGGCACAGCTGGGCTCCCACGAGTCATCCTCAGAGCCATATCCCTTCCAGGATACGAGAAACCACAGCTTCCTCTGACGGAGTCTCGAGTCCACAATACGCCGAACCTCGTACTCCATCTGTCCGTCCCTCAGCACCGGCGGTGCGGCCTTGCGTCGCAACGAACCAGCTGGCTTCAGCAAACTGCTGTGGAACACCGGGTGTATCCGCATAGAAATGGGCAGCTTCAGCTTGTATGCCACCGGATTGATTCTCTTGAGGACGACATAGGGTCCGATAAAGCGAGGATGGAAAATGCTGCGGTATCTGAACCGAATGTTTCTGGTGGACAACCAGACCTTGTCCCCTGCCTGATACACAGGACTCTCCTGTCGGTGTTTGTCTGCCCATTTCTTGTATGAGCTTTTTGCTTGAACCAGGGTCTTTTGGATCCGCCGATGTGTTTCCAACAGAGCCTTAACATGTGCCGCTACGTTGGGCTGGTTCTGGACTTCGCTGGGTATGGTCAAAGGCAAGGTGTTTGCATGGAACCCTGTATTGGCCTTGAACGGAGATTCTCCTATGGCACTGTGCCATGCATTATTGTACGAAAGCTCCGCCAACCAGAGAAGGGAGACCCATGAGCGACTAGCTTCTTCCGAATAGCACCTCAGATATTGTTTGAGCGTTTGGTTCAGCCGCTCAGTCTGGCCATCTGTCTGAGGGTGGAAACTGGTGGACAGAGCGTCTTCCACCTTCAGAGCTTTACACCACATGTGCCAGAACCTGGCCACGAACTGTGGTCCCCGATCAGAGATTATCACCCGTGGAAGTCCATGAATTCGTACCACTTGAGTCAAAAGTAGTTGAACAGTCTGGCTAGCAGTAGGGAGGTTCTTGCACGGAATGAAGTGCCCCATTTTCGTTAAACTGTCCACTACTACCATAATCGCGTTGTACCCTTGGTCCACGGGCAAACCCACGATGAAATCCAGGCTGATGGTATGCCAAGGACGAGACGGAGTGGGCAGAGGTCTGAGTTTCCCTCGACTCATGGAATGATCCCCCTTCGCTCTCGCACAAGTGTCACAGTGTCCTATCCATCTCTCTACGTCTTTCACCAATGTCTCCCACCAGAAATGACGTTTCACGAGATGGACCGTTTTTTTCACCCCAGGATGACCTGCCATAGCTTCCCCATGGCACCAGTTGAACGCCTGGAGACGCAAAGTATGCGAGGGCAAAAACAACTTCCCTCCATGTAAGGGCACTCCATGATGGATGGTTCGGAGGTTGTTCTGGTTTGCCCAATTCCTCCATTGGACCTGATCTCTGTCCTGTTGCACTTGTTCAATGAATCGGTCAGCTGTTATCAGACATACCACCTTTTCTGGATCGATTATGGCTCTTATTCGCTCCTTTGCCGACACCATGTCCCCCCCTTGACGAGAGAGAGAATCCGCTTTCCTATTCTCTGTTCCAGGGCGGAACGTGACGATGAAATTGTATTCCGCGAAAAACAGCATCCACCTCATTTGACGTTGGGACAGGTGGCGTGCAGTTTTCATAAACAACAGGTTTTTATGGTCGGAATACACGGTTATGGGGTGTTGTGAACCCCATAAGTAATGTCTCCACTCTTGAAAGGCTTGTTTGATGGCCAGCAATTCCTTTTCAGAGATGGTGTAGTTGGCCTCGGCAGAGTTCAATTTCCTGGATAGAAAGGCCACCGGATGCATTTGACCTGTCTCCCTGTCTCTTTGTGACAGTACAGCCCCCACTGCGGTATCAGAGGCATCCGCCTCAACGATGAAGGGCAGGTCCAATTGAGGGTGTTTCAGGATAGGGGCAGTGACAAACGCTTCCTTCAGTGACTCAAAGGCATCCATGGCTTCCATGTTCCACTGGAAAGGACATCCTTTCCTCAACAATTTGGTGATGGGAGAGGCCAACAAAGAGAACTGGGAGATGAACCGCCTATAATAGTTGGCGAAGCCAAGGAAACACTGCACCTCTTTCACACAGGTAGGCACTGGCCAGGCACGCACTGCATCAACTTTTCTCTCTGCCATGTGAAACCCTCTTGGTGTCAGGATAACCCCTAGGAACTCCACCTCCTCTACGCTAAACTCACACTTACTGAGTTTACAGTAAAGCCGGAACTCCAGCAATTTCTGTAAAACCAGGAGGACATGACCGGCGTGTTGTTGTCGTGTGTCTGAGTAGACCAGTATGTCATCGATATACACGATGACAAACTGGTCTAGATATTCTTTCAGCACATCATTTAAAAAGTATTGGAATGCCGCCGGGGCATTACAAAGCCCGAACGGCATTACCAGATACTCAAACAGACCATATCTGGTTTTGAAGGCCGTCTTCCACTCATCGCCGCTGCGTATTCTGACCAGGTGATAGGCACCACGAAGATCCAACCGTGTATAGATCACGGCCTCCCTCACCTGATCCAACAGTACAGGGATGAGTGGAAGAGGGTACCGGTTTCGTATGGTCTGCTTGTTCAACTGGCGATAGTCGATGAGGGTGCGCAGCTCCCCATTGGCCTTAGATGTAAAGAATAGAGGGGACGCTGCTGGCGACCTGGAGGGTCTGATGAACCCTATATCGCTGAAATGTGTCAGATACTCTTGCAGGTGTTTAGATTCGGGTTCAGACAATGCGTATACCCTACAAGAAGGAATGACTGCTCCTTCCACCAGGTCTATTCGGCAGTCGTACTCCCGATGTGGTGGTAGTACCTCGGCCTGGCTTTCACTAAACACCTCACTGTACTCGTGATACTCTTTGGGCAAGACGGTTACCTTCTCCGCCGCAGTAGCAACGTACATAGTCTGAGTCAAAGCCACAGTGTGTGCTGTGGATGTATGCAAACACATGCTCTGACACTCATCAGACCGAAAGGCTAAGGTTTTCTCTCTCCAGTCGATAGAAGGGTTGTGCTTTTCCAACCATGGGATACCCAAGATCAGCTCGTATTGTGGTGCTTCTATTATGTTCAGCACTATGCTCTCGACATGGGAAATGGCACTGTTTTCCAACACAAGCACCAGTTCCTCCGTCCGCTCAATGATGGGACCGGATTTGAGAGGAGTACCATCCACAGCCAAAACGGTTTCTGGGTTGGCTATGGCCACTCTTCCCAACCCTAGACGGCGCACCAAACCATCGTCCACAAAATTCCCCGTTGCCCCCGAATCCACCATGCTCCACACAGCATGAACCTTGCCCTGAGATAGCAGGGAAGTGGGCAAGGCTACGTGCGTAACAGGGGCTTCTTTCTCAACCGAAGCCAACGATGTCAGCCTCCATTCCTTTGTTTCCAGGCCTTTACCTGAGGGTATACCTTCAACGTTTCTCTCGGACTCAGCCGTAGCGAGAGCCACTTTCTTTCCCGAGAAAAAGGTCTTGGATCTTTTGGGCTTAGAGGGACACTCCTTAACATAGTGCCCCTTCTTCCCGCAGTACATACACAGTCCCTGTGTGCGTCGGGTCTCTCTTTCTGCTCTGGTAAAGGGGGACCTGATGGCTCCAACATCCATCGGTTCAGAAGTGCTTTCACTAGTTCAAGGAGTGGGTGGAAGAACGTGTCCCATGGTTCCAGAAGGACCTTCATGTTTCCTACGATCACCTCCTCGCTCTCCCAGACGATGGTCCAAGCGGAGCGTGAGGTTGATTAAGTCGACACAGGTTGCGGGTTGGGGGTCAATCTGGGCTATTACGTCTTTCAACTCGTCTGATAGGCCTTGGTAATACAACGCCATCCTTTTTTCTTCGGGCCATGCTGTTTCGGCCACAAGACGATTGAAAGTGGTCATGTAAGAAACCAGATCTTTCCTCCCCTGTCGGAGTCCCAACAACTCTCTGTCTGCACTCAGGGTTGTCGCTCTCCGATCGAACACTCGTTCGAACTCACGGCGAAAAGCCGTCCAATCATTCAATATAGGATCATCGTTTCTAACGAAAGGGACCGCCCAGTTCGCTGCATCCCCAGATAAGTAAGAGATGGCGAAAGCCACTCGGGACATATTATTTGGAAACAACGCCGGTCGACATGAAAAGTGAAGGGTGACTTGGGTCAGAAAAGCTTGGATTTTTTGAGGGTCGCCTGAATACCTCTCTGGGCTGGCTAATGGTATTGGGGGGGGAACGGTTACTTGAATGGCACGGCCACCGGTAGCAGCATCAAAAGGATTGGCCTGTTGCCGATCCAGCCTTTCTTTTAAAGCAGTGGTCTCTGCCTTTGATGCTGCTAGTTCCCGTTGGACCAATACCAGGGCCTGGAGCACGTCGTCCATTGACGCCATGGCTTGAGCCCCTTTTCGACCAGGAGGAGTATAAACTTGGGCTTGTGATTCTGTCACGGCTGCTATTCCTCAGGGTCGGAAAGATGCTCAAATGGGGTCCACCTCCTGACGTCCCCGCACTCTGACTGAATAACTTCCAGAGTGTAAAGGCAGTCAGGCGAGGGAAAAAACAGGGAAGGGAAGGGGAACAGCAGGGATAAGGACCTGAAATGACAAGAAGGACACGTTAGCCCACTGTACTCTAACCCCCGTGATATATCACAAGTGCTGTTGTGAATTCTCACCTGATAAGACTCAGGAAAATAGACCCTTCCCTCTGCTGATGTCTTTCTCAGGCTGAGGAAAAGAACTACACGTTACAACCTGTATACAACCTGCTAGAGTCATATGTAACATGCGCCCATCTACATCTCCCTTCATTCACTCACCAGGTGCCAAAGAAAGAATAAATGAAATGGGGTTTCTCAAGAGGCGTCTGAATAGATGACTGTCTCTCCCAGCCGCTTCTTGTGAGGAACAACAGCATCCGCTGTTTAAAGTAGGAAAAGAAAATGAACATCCAAAGATAACCAGCAGGCTTTTCTTACTCTCAGTTAGAGTAGTGGAAAAGGCAAGTAGTGGAAAAGGCAAAACCAATAGTACAACAACAGGAGGGTGCAATCCTGCGTCTCCTGTTCGGGGTCTCAGCCGAGAACCACCGTTTCAGTATAGGTGAGCGCGGAGGGTGAAATCCCGCGTCTCCCTCGCCACCTATGAGTTGCAGCACCAGCCGGTGACTGCAGGCGCAGAAGAACCGCGTCCCGTGAGTGACAGCGAGGGGGAAATCCTAGCGTCTCCTGCTCACTCACGTAAGTAGAACAAAACAGTATTGCAAGAACGCGGAGGGGGCAATCCTAGCGTCTCACGCGTCTTGCGGAAATGATCTCTAGACAGTACCAGCCGGTACCTGTCTTCACGTAGTTGACTACAACTTACTCCGCAGCCACAGAGCAAACGAACCACGCTTCCCCAGGAACTCCGCGGGGACAGGGCGTCCGCAACATCGGCTCACAATGGACAAATCACAAGCACCAGTAGATGGCGTCCATGAGAAGATATGCCTTCTGAGGCCCTCCCCCTTCATGCTCGGCATTCTGGGAGACGTAGTTCAATTCTAGGTAGGCACCTTAGTCAGACCCTGACAATTACAGAGACGACCACTATCCCGATTTGCTGGATGGAATTACACCAAATTTGCCAAAAAGCGAACTCTTGGTTTAGAAAGTGTGTTTTTTGTTTTTTGGTGTTCACTCAATCAGTAGTTCTTGAGATTTTAAAGGAAAAACAAATCTGTATATCTAGGGACGCAGATTCTCCAGGGATCTTCCTCGGATCCGCCTTGGATTTGTCAATCCACGCACCAACAGCAATGACGTGATTGGCTGGCCGCAACCTGAGGGGAAAGTTGCCCCTGTCATTTTGTTGATCGAGACTCTGTTCCCAGCAGGGAAATACAGTTAAGAAGTGATAGTAGGGGTCAGAGTAGAGGTATCTAGACGCATGGGACTAATAGAGGGATAGCTGGGGGAGCCCTCATGTACTAGAAATTGCCCACATTTTTTTTTTAAACACATGAGGATCCATGCATCCTCAGAGATCCTCATGGGTTCGGGTGGATTTTGGTGGATCTGTGGATCCAGACTACAATTTAAAAAATAAAAACATACACTTACTCACAGATCTACACGCCTACTCACACATTCACTCAACACTCACTTTCACATCTATATAACCACTCACACACCCATGCAGCCACTTACAAATCCTCAAAACCACTCACACACCCACTCACAGAGCCACACAGCTTTCACACACCTACTTACACACCCTCACAACTACTGACACACCCGCTCACACATCCATACAGCCACTCCTACACCCACCCACAGCCCCTCAAAGCCACTCACCCACTCACAGACCCACACAGCTTGTACACACCCACTCACAGACCCACGTACATACCTACACAACTACTCACAGCCACTCACACACCCATACAGACACTCACACACCCACAAAACAACTCATATACCCACACAGCTACTCACACACTTACTCACACAGTCACTCCCACACCCACTCACATAAACAGTCAGTCACACATGCACTCACATGCCCATCACACACACACTCACCCATTTACAAACCCACACAATCATTCACACACCCCCACACACACCCAGGTTGCAGATATGTTATAGTTAGGAAATACAATTTATAAAACCTTGGAAATTCACTGGAAAAAAACAAAGGCTACAGGGACATTATAGTTAGGTTCAGATTTTACACACACAAAACCTTACAAATTCAGCAGTTTTAGTTATCTAAAGTAGATGCAACTCATGCCCTAACATAACTATAACTCACTCCCTTACCATGCACTGCTAATTACCCCACATATTACATCACTCATGACATTTCTTTGACATCATTGATATTATCACTGCAATATTTGCAGTGAAATTATTGATGAAAAAACTGTGCATGTTGAGGGCGTGAATTATAGTAACTTGAGATGACTATAACAACAACTGCTGAATTTCCATGGCTTTCTGTGTGTAAAATCGGAACCTAACTATAATATCCCTATAACCTTTGTGTTTTAAATATCTCTCTCACTCTCTCTCTCTCTCTCTCTAAATATATATATATATATATATATATATATATATATATATATATATATATATATATATATATATATATATATATATATATATATATATATCTATATATATATATATATACATACATACATACATATATATATTTCATTTTGTCAAGGACACCTGTGACGCAGAGCCTGCTGCAAGCTGCTGGAAAGAATAAATGAAGTTATTTGGATCCATTTCGTGTGGTTTCTTCCGAATGGGTTTCCTGCTTTGTTGGATGTTTTAACGGCTGTTCCCGGTCGTGGAATGAATCCCACTGGACGAAGCAGGTCCAGGCTGACACTTACTCTTGTTAACCACGGAGCGAAAAGATCTGGGACTCTGCAGGGGGGCCCCAGGGACACTTCACCAGCAGCTATCAAGCAGGGCAGGCCCCCGTCCCTTGTGCACTTGAACTCCACTTGGATTACAAATTGGTTTGATCTAACAAAGAGGTGCATCCACTGGGAACTTACCTGGCACTACAGATCCCAGTTAGTCGCAGTGGAAGGACACGCCCAGTGGAATTCCTTCTTTGTGCTTCCTGAAGATTTGGATTTATGGGGGCTTTGCACGCCCGACAAGGAAGGCCAAACCGCGATTGTGCGGGTCTGTTCAGGCTTTCAATGAAGCCAGAAATCAACAGAGGGAGCGGCGCACGTTTTCATTTTCAGGGACGGTAACGTGCGCAGAGTTCACTTTCGACCACTACAAAGCAAGGCAGTGGAACCACAAGGTACAGAGCATCGACCCACTGGGGCTAACATTTGTTGCTTTAATTTGGAAGGAGCCTTGCACCCATTGGGGTAACACTGACTACGAATACCATGAGGCACAGGGAGTGCCACGCCCACACGGGCAGGTATTTAATTAACACACTGCAAAGCGAGGCTGTCATTCCTGCTTACTGCCACTGAAGAAAGGATTGTAAACCTGAAACGCGTCTGGCAATGTGATTCTGAGAAGCCTGAACTCGGGTTTTTCACTGCTGGCAAGTGTTCGAGTCCATTAAAGAATTCTTTTGAAGCTACCTGTGACCTTTACTTCTTTGTGCTTCCTGAAGGTTTGGATTTATGGGGGCTTTGCACACCCAACAAGGAAGGCCAAACCGCGATTGTGCGGGTCTGTTCAGGCTTTCAATGAAGCCAGAAATCAACAGAGGGAGCGGCGCACGTTTTCATTTTCAGGGACGGTAACGTGCGCAGAGTTCACTTTCGACCACTACAAAGCAAGGCAGTGGAACCACAAGGTACAGAGCATCGACCCACTGGGGCTAACATTTGTTGCTTTAATTTGGAAGGAGCCTTGCACCCACTGGGGTAACACTGACTACGAATACCATGAGGCACTGGGAGTGCCACGCCCACACGGGCAGGTATTTAAATAACACACTGCAAAGCGAGGCTGTCATTCCTGCTTACTGCCACTGAAGAAAGGATTGTAAACCTGAAACTCGTCTGGCAATGTGATTCTGAGAAGCCTGACCTCGTGTTTTTCACTGCTGGCAAGTGTTCGAGTCCATTAAAGAACTCTTTTGAAGCTACCTGTGGCCTTTCCTTCTGTGTGCTTCCTGAAGGTTTGGATATATATATATATATATATATATATATATATATATATATATATATATATATATATATATATATATATATATATATATATATATATATATATATATATATATATATATATATATATATATATATATATATATATATATATCCAAAAACCAAGTTTGCCTGCTATGGAGTCAGCCACATCACAGGTAAGTAATATGCCGCAAATCTTTATTGAAGGCTGCTGCAAGGATTAAAGAACAAACTTCACTGCAATAATGTTCAGCCTTAGCCTGACGCGTTTCGTGGGGGACCACTTCCTCAGAGACACAGGCTTCGAAGTCATGGCACGCTCTTTTAGGCACTTCACAACTGTTATTAACACCGCCCATGTGGGTGCGGTCACTCCCGTGGCCCGCTGGTAGTTGAAGTGCGAAGTCTTGCTACAGTGAGCTGGCGTGCTCAGGACCTCAAATCAATGAAAGTTAAAAACCCCAGTGGGTTGTGATGTCCGTTATTTTACCTCCTGCATCACTCTTACTCCTTCAATAACGGCTCCTGTTATCTGAATACCGGCGTTCTTAGGCGTCGATGCAGAGATGCTTGGGAGCATCCGGGCTTCCTCCGCGGCTCAGGCGAGACCGCTAGACATCCAAAAACCAAGTTTGCCTGCTATGGAGTCAACCACATCACAGGTAAGTAATATGCCGCAAATCTTTATTGAAGGCTGCTGCAAGGATTAAAGAACAAACTTCACTGCAATAATGTTCAGCCTTAGCCTGACGCGTTTCGTGGGGGACCACTTCCTCAGAGACACAGGCTTCGAAGTCATGGCACGCTCTTTTAGGCACTTCACAACTGTTATTAACACCGCCCATGTGGGCGCGGTCACTCCCGTGGCCCGCTGGTAGTTGAAGTGCGAAGTCTTGCTACAGTGAGCTGGCGTGCTCAGGACCTCAAATCAATGAAAGTTAAAAACCCCAGTGGGTTGTGATGACCGTTATTTTACCTCCTGCATCACTCTTACTCCTTCAATAACGGCTCCTGTTATCTGAATACCGGCGTTCTTAGGCGTCGATGCAGAGATGCTTGGGAGCATCCGGGCTTCCTCCGCGGCTCAGGCGAGACCGCTAGACATCCAAAAACCAAGTTTGCCTGCTATGGAGTCAGCCACATCACAGGTAAGTAATATGCCGCAAATCTTTATTGAAGGCTGCTGCAAGGATTAAAGAACAAACTTCACTGCAATAATGTTCAGCCTTAGCCTGACGCGTTTCATGGGGGACCACTTCCTCAGAGACACAGGCTTCGAAGTCATGGCACGCTCTTTTAGGCACTTCACAACTGTTATTAACACCGCCCATGTGGGCGCGGTCACTCCCGTGGCCCGCTGGTAGTTGAAGTGCGAAGTCTTGCTACAGTGAGCTGGCGTGCTCAGGACCTCAAATCAATGAAAGGTAAAAACCCCAGTGGGTTGTGATGTCCGTTATTTTACCTCCTGCATCACTCTTACTCCTTCAATAACGGCTCCTGTTATCTGAATACCGGCGTTCTTAGGCGTCGATGCAGAGATGCTTGGGAGCATCCGGGCTTCCTCCGCGGCTCAGACGAGACCGCTAGACATCCAAAAACCAAGTTTGCCTGCTATGGAGTCAGCCACATCACAGGTAAGTAATATGCCGCAAATCTTTATTGAAGGCTGCTGCAAGGATTAAAGAACAAACTTCACTGCAATAATGTTCAGCCTTAGCCTGACGCGTTTCGTGGGGGACCACTTCCTCAGAGACACAGGCTTCGAAGTCATGGCACTGTAGCAAGACTTCGCACTTCAACTACCAGCGGGCCACGGGAGTGACCGCGCCCACATGGGCGGTGTTAATAACAGTTGTGAAGTGCCTAAAAGAGCGTGCCATGACTTCGAAGCCTGTGTCTCTCATCATCAGATTGATTATATAACTAATTTCATTGTCTTGTTACTTCTTGTTGACGGTGTGAACAAGCAGGGAAAAAATAAAAATGAACCGCTCATGATGGTAAAAATTAATCAGACCAAACTTTAGCTACTCCAAAACACATTCCATCATTGTGGTGTTCAACAATCTTTTACGTTTGGCACGCAACGCCGCTACTAGAAAGTTGGCAACCCCAAACATTACAATAGGGGTCTCCATAAGCTGTAAAAACAACAACTGCATAAATCCCTTGTCCCTCAGTAGTGGTAAAATATATTTTTTCCTCCCTTCGACAAAAAAGGGACAGAAAAATACAAAGTGCGTCAAGTCTTGGTCATTAAAGGCATCACATTTACACGGGGCATTGTCCCTTGGCTTATTCCATTTCAGGTATTCACCCAAAAGAAGATGCATCTGATTAAAACGAAATTTCGTCAATAGCCAACGATGATATGGTCTATTGACTACAGTTAAGTATGGCTGGATGGTCAAGATAGAAATTACCATGTAGTGAGCCCTTACTGTAATTTTTTCATTTTCCATAGCTTCCCGGTTAGTATTTCTAAAGTTTAAAAATTGGGCTTTCATCCATTTAACATCATCTTTACTGAGTCTTTCAGGGTTACAATACAATTCTGGACGACCTAATTGTGTAGCTAAGAATTTAATATGTTTCAGCCATTTAATGTCCATTGCTCTATCTCTCCCCATGCAGTCGGTGATAATTTTTCGATTCAATGACAGAGTAGGGTTCAGCCATACTTTCACCCATAGCAATAGTGGAGCCAAGTTAAGGGCATCCTCAATATGACCTTGCCCCAATTCCAAGTGGGCAGAGAACGAAGGAGTGGACTGTGGTAAACCCAATAGAGAACGCATAGATCTGTTCTCCTCTTTTTGAATTGGGGCTAAGTTCTTATAACCCCAAATCCCGGCCCCATATCTGGCCAGAGCCAGGGTTTTTGCTCTATATAGGGAAAGAATGGCTTCAATAGGTTTCCCTCCCAACCTCTTGGCGAAACTTGGTATGGCTGCAAAAGATCTTCGTACAGCTATCGCTTTGTTAGCAATCTGGGGGGTCCAGGTGACTAAATTATCAAAAATTACACCGAGGTAAGTGAATGTCTTTACTTTAGACAATGTCACACCGTTGCATCTCAAGATTTTTGTATTCTCCTTGCCTTTCCCAATTGACATAACGTGGGACTTTTCCATGTTAACAACCAGATCCAATTTCTGCATAAAGGCCCCAAAGGTGTCAAGGAGTAACTGTAGTCCATTGGGGGTTCTGGCAATGAGGACCGTATCATCGGCATACATCAGTAGGGGCAGAGGGGACCCACCCATACTAGGTATATCCGGTGTGACTGTTGATAGAGCTGAATACAGTGAATTTATATACAGGGAGAATAACATGGGTGCTAAAATGCACCCTTGTCTTACCCCTCTGGCTGATCTAAACCCAGCAGTGCATTTACCATCGTATACATGAGTAAATGGGTATGTGATTGATTCTTTGCATGACTGATTAGGTGTGTGCGTAACTCTATGGATGAGTGGTGGAGTGTGACTGCATGTATTGGTGTATGAGTGCATATCATAGTACTGTATTGATGAGTAACTGCATGTATAAGTGACTGGATTTGTGTGTAGACCTAGGAAAAAGTGGGTGGTAAGTAGTATCTGGCATTGTTGTGTGTATGGTTTCAAAAATAGTAGTCTGTATTTTAGAGTGGGTGTATCAAAGTTTATATTAGGGCATCAGTATGTGCATCAGATTATCACGTGGTGATGTCATCAGTGATGTCATCAGTGATGTAATTTGAGATGTCATCAGTGATGTCACTGACCATGTCATGAGTGATGTAATATGTGACATCATCAACAGTGCATTGCGGGCGCGCGAGTTATAGTTAGCTCAACTAACTATAGCAGGCGAATTTATCTGGTTTTATATGAGTCAAATGTCCAACTAATTATAACATCCCTGAACCCTATGGTTTTTTAGTGAATTTCAAAGGTTTTTTAAATGCTAATTCCTACCTATAACGTCTGTAAAACCTATGGTTTTTTCAGTGAATTTCAAAAGTTGTTTAAATGTTAATTTCATATTTTAATATATTTAAAAAACAATATTTTTTCGATTTTTCCTTGTAATATTTTGGAACTCTATTATCCTATTTTTTTAACTTTAAAAATGATGTAATGTTTTATATCTTAAAAAAACTATGTATATCTTTTTTTTTGTTGAAAAAACAGGAGTCCCATACCGGTAGTGTACCAAGCTCCAGCAGCACGCGAATCCTATCCGCCATATTGCTAAAGTCGTAAATGATGCTCATATTGTATCCGACGGGTTTGTGGCACTGCGTCCCACGTAACATCATATACGTATGAGGTCGCACCAGCTGCTACTTTGGTATGCTTCGGGTACGCAGTACCAAGCCGCACGTTACGTCATGTACGTAAGGGGTGGCACCGCTGCGCGTTACGTATGCGACGAGTGCACGCATCATAGACGTATGGTGCCGCGCCGGGTATGCCATTACCTCATTTTTTTTTTTATGACTCACAACTACTTATAAATAAGTTTAAAGTGTATATGAGAGCAAGCGATAATATAAAATATTTTAAACATTTCTATATTGATAAATGTAATAAACTTATATAATGGTAAATATATTTTCTCAAAATCACGTCGGGTGCGGCCTCCTTGGGCGCTCGGTGCGCGATTGCCATGTGCCCTTAAAAAAAGCATTTGATTGGTTCATAACATTTCCCATTGTAAATGTTGGAGGACCCCACCTATTTTAGTCATTTTCTCTACAGCGTTTGATGAGAGACACCTCTTCTGCTTAGAGAGCTTTTTTGAAAAGTTTTTTGCTGTGAACACATATCTTATACTATACACAACATGCAACGATCATCTTGATCAATATTCATGGTCTGTACAGTAGCCTTCCACGTGTGATGGCCATGCATCTGAAACATTACATCAAAAAACAAAAGTGTGTTACACGATGACCCCGGTGTGTGCGCATTATTGTGCTGCCTTTTGGCCTGGGTATTGGTGGCTCGAAGGGGTATCATCAGCCACGGGCAGAGTACACATCCTAGATCACATGTGACAAACAGTAAAGAGTAATGTGTAGATTTGTGTTGCAGTATGCTCTGTTGTCAGGCTTTACCAGTATAGTAGTGTGTCATATGTGAGACTTTCAGATTCACGTTTGACATGCATTGCTTGACTGTAATGAGCGTTATTACTGTGTATGATGTAGTAACACTGCTGATAATCCCTCTATTCAAGCACATTCACATGTGTGTGCTTCGTGATAGTAACACTTTCAATAATACCGCACACCATTGACATGCGTGTCTGCGCATATCCACAAGCTTGACGATGACATGTGATGTTGGCCATTCAATGTTTTCGGACAGCATCTCATTAGCGATAGTTGCCGCCCTCCCGGTACTTGCTACATTAATGTAAATTGCAGATTGTGCGATGTCAGAACTGCAACAGGGATACACACATAAGTACACTTCCTGGCCAGGCAAGAACTAAACAACGCCCAGGTCCCCGGAATAATTATTCACACCCCTACGCTGCCCTGGCGTATGCAAGGCAAGCCCACTTTGTGTATGTATAAGTAGGATAACAATAACGCCACATGTCCCAGTTCTTCCACACTGCCTCAGGTGATCCGGCCGCATCCACCTTGCATATCACAATGTGCAATAAAAAAAGGGATCCATCAGGTGTACACCATCCTGGCAATCAAAACTCGATTTGAATTGTGAACCCTTCTGGCCGTCGTGTTTGGACACACAATGACAGCAGGTGAGCAGTGGGACCTGGGTGCACAGGGCCTGCAATTGATATCGGTGCAGCGGGAGGGGTGGGGTGCATCAACATGGCTGCGCAGGTGCCAACAAACGATGTTGCCATGCGTAATGATGTGATCTCTGACCTTATTCGGTTATATTTCGATCTCATTTTAAGAACCTGCTGGACCGTACTGTAGGCCTGAGCCAGCGGGCAGCGCAGCCCTACAGACAAGTGGCGTTGGCTTTTGGGGCACTGTAGTGAGCTGATTACTAAGTGTACATGCACACAGGCTTGCGCCACTGCATTACACGTGCACATTATGCTTCTAGCATGCGCTCTGTTCCTTTGTATGTGAACGTTGGCATAACATATTATTATTTAACCTTGTGTATTCTCGTGCACTTCAACTCCTCTTTGAACCACGATTCCCACTAACAGTTGGTAGATCGTACTTCAAGAAGGAAGGATGCACTCAACTGGTGTTCTCTATTTAGCTTAAAATAAACCTTCATTAACCTAGACGTTTTCAGCATTACATTTTTTCTCCCTTTTCAGACACTGAGTTGGTTGCGCAAAAATGGACGGAGCCCGTATTGATGCCCTGGGCATTCTGACCCCTTCCATTTCGGTATCAAGACACCGTCTCCTACCTGAGACCTGCTGTTCCACCCTGAGGGAGGCGCCCCAGTGTCGGAGCACGCACGGGCACGTCGTTGGACACACCCGCTGTGGCAGGTGAGCAGTGAAGCCTTGGTGCGCAAGAGCTGCAATTGAGCACAGTGCGGGGGAAGGGGCTGGGGTGCAACAGCCTGGGTACACAGGTGCAGGTTGCCGTAGATAATAATTTAATCTCTGGCCTCATTCATATCTCTGTTTCATTTTAAGGACTTGCTGTAACGCGCTCTTTCTCGCGGACCCCAGCGTCCCAGACACACGGGTGACGGGAGATGAACAGTGAGGGCTGGGTGCAGTAGGCCGACGCTCTGTCTCCTCCCTCCGTTCTGTTCTCTCCCCTTCTCGCTTCCACCCACTCACTCTCTGTCCCATTCTCACTTTCTTCCTTTCATTCTGACTACCTTTCTTTTTCTCTTGGACATGTCACACATACTTATGTTTCTTTTTTGTCTTGCAGGTTTTGTACGCTGCTTCCGGATGAGTCTCACCCACTTATTTCATGTTATACTGTTGTTTGTTTGAATAAAGTTGTGTTTCCATTTACTTGTGGTCTTTAAATTAAGGTTATTGTTTTTACCAACAAATGAGTGAGTGTATGGATCTTTTTCTGACAACAGTTGTCTGTAGTTTATTGTGAAAGTCGGCGGTTGACAGAAGGTTATGAGGGAAAACATTTGTAATTTTGTGTCATGCTCCCACCCTGTAATAGCAAACATAAATGTCCCGCGGATGCACACCCCGGGACATTGTATGAGCTGCGCCTGGGAGGTGGCGCTCCATAGGGCCATGATGCATTGGTTACTGCATAACTACAGAATTAGTATAAACGCATACTAACACTACTTGCACATGTGTAGTACAGCGACCAGAGTGTAGTGAAGAGGCCAGAGGAAGCCCAAAATCAAAATATATAAATCCTACCAGAGGTCGGATGACATAGTTCGATGAGCCGATGACCCTGGGATGAGTAGAAACAGCTTCACGAAGAAAACGAGTCTTCAGCAGAAGGCAAGGAAGCTCGAAATATTGGTGAGTGCTGCCTTCTTTTTACCTTCTCCCGCTCGTCGCCAAATTTATGTAGTGCCGAGGCAGACAGCAGTGGATCCAATAAATAGATTTATTACAGGAAGACAAGACAGCTTAAACAGCCACCAACAGGACCAGACAGCAAGTCAACCATCTTCTCCAGCACCGTGTACAAACTCCCCAAGATTCCCCTCATGACAGCCCTACATTCTAACATTACATACTTACATTCTAGGAGCATTACATACTAACATTCTACTATGACTTACATAGGAATACTGCACAGAGCACATGACTTTACAGCAATGAGCTCATGGTTTCATCCACGAGTCTTGAGACTGGTAGGGGTGAGTAGTTCGCTTCCCACTCCCTGTATTGTATAAACGCAAACTAACACTACTTCCACAGGTATGCCGCAGCGCCCAGGGCACATAACTTTACAGCAATGAGCTCACGGTTTAGGCTCACGATTTAATCCTCGGGTCTTCAGACCTGTAGGGGTGAGTAGTTTGCTTCCCACTCCCTCTATAGTATAAACGCATGCTAACACTACTTACACAGATATACTACAGTGGCCAGTATGCTACAATGCCCAGAGCCCATCACTTTACAGCAATCAGCTTGGTTTGATCCCCGGGTCTTCACACCGGTAGGCGTGAGTACTTCACTACCCACTTCCGGTATAGTATAAACGCACGGTAGGGGTCAGTAGTTCGCTTCCCAATCCCTCTATGGCAGAGGTCTTCAATCTGTGGGGTGCGACCCCCAGGGGGGTCATGGAGTCCTGGGAAGGGGTCGCAGATTCTGTCAGAGCAGTTTCTTGAAATGCATGGTTTGCCTTGCGTAAATTCGACCTGCACCAGACTGTTCACAGAAGTCAGAAGGCGTAAATTCGACCTGCACCAGACTGTTCACAGAAATGGAGGTACTAAAGTGCATCAAGGCCATTAGAACTGATGGCGCTCCAGGCCCAAATGGGATTCCGGCCCAGGTTATGAAAACTGCCTCAGCCTTTTTTGCATCCAGACTCACCCCTTTATTTAACCATTCTTTTGCCACGGCATTGTTGCCATCCTCTTGGAAAGGTTCTATTCTATTCCCCATCCATAAAAAGGGGGACCACACGAACCCGGCCAATTATAGGCTTATAGCTCTCCTCGACGTAGAAGCAAAGATATATGCCCGCCTTCTTCTCAGGGATCTGGAGGACTGGGTGGACAAGAATGGCATTCTTCCGCCCACACAGACTGGCTTTAGGGCTCATAGTTCCACTCTTGACAACATCTTAGCCCTTTCCTACCTTGCGAAGAAGGCCAATACGAGGAACAAACCGCCCCTGTTCTGCTGTTTCATAGACTACTCCACAACCTTTGACCGAGTGAACAGGGGTCAGCTCTGGGCAAAACTTGTCTCGTGGGGGCTACCACAGGCTCTGCTAAAAGCTATAAAAGCGCTCTATGAGGGCACCTGGGTTAAGGTGAAGCTAAGCCCCACAATAACAACTGCAAGAATTGAAACCAACTCGGGCCTCAAGCAGGGGTGTGTCTTGGCCCCCATGCTTTTCAACTTGTATACTGCGGACATGGGGACACCTCTGAAAGATGCCAACTTAGCACCTCCAAAACTGGGGGGGCTCGTCTTGGGAACACTCCAGTATGCAGACGACACGGTGATCATGGACCACACTAGGGTGGGGCTCCAAAGAGCCTTAAGCAGTTTGGCATTATACAATAAGTCAAATGACTTAAGGATCAACATGGGCAAGACCAAAATCGTCATTTTTGGCAAATACCCCCACAAAAAAGAAGCTTCATGGTCTCTGGGAGAGCACCGTATCGTCACTGCCCCATCCTACAACTATTTGGGCACCTGGGTATCTGAGAGTGCCTCTGCAGCCAAACATCTGAAGGAGCTGAAACCTAAAATTGACAAAACCATTCTGTCGCTAAGACGCTTATGCCACCGCTTGGACAGTCCCTCAGCAGAACCAATGTTGACAGTGCTCCGGGCAAAACTGATCCCTGCCATTGCATATGGGCACATAGCCTACCCTGGTGCATTTGACAAAATGGTCAACGCGGCCCAGGCGAAAGCCTATAAGATGGTCCTACAGGCCCCTAGATACGCAAGGAACACTAGATTAAGGCTAGAAATAGGCCTTAAGCGACCTGAGCTGGTATTACTGGGGGACCTTTTAAAACTCTACATTAGAGTATTGAAAGCACCAGAACATTCGCTAAAGTACTCCCTAAAATCAATCTTTGATGAGGTGGGCTCCCCCTGGTACTCAAAGGTAGGACAAGCTATTGCAGCATTGAAAATCGAAAGAAGGAGTTTGCACCTGCACGAAATTCCTTTCTCAGCTTGGGCCCAAGCAGTCAAGCGACAAGTCCGGATCGTCTCCTTTGGTCTTGACCTAGCATCTCTTTGGCAAAATCCACTAACTCAGGCCCTGGACAAATCATATATTCCAGGTAAACCCCAACCTTACCTGCAAGATCCAGTATCCACCTACGCGAGAAAGAAAATGTTGTACTTTCGACTTTTGGCCCTCAGGATCATGGACTTCAACCCCAAATGGGCACGTACGGATGGCACCTTGGCCTGTCGTCTATGCAATTACCGTAGAGAATCCTGGCTACACTTGCTGTGCTGCTGCACAAAGCTGGCCAATGACCGCCATCGCTTGCTGCTCCCGATTTTACGGAACACGGATTATAGAACTTGCAGAGAGGCTTCGGACTGGTGCCTCTCAGTCTCCACGACCTGTTTGATAGCCAGAGTTGGGAAATTTATATACCAGGTAAAAATGGCACTCGACTCCCACTTAACGGCATTGTCGGCAAAGTAACCGGAAGCCTTCCGCCCCAGTTATCCAACCTGGGCTGGTTTAAAGATCTACAAAGAATCCATCTTTCGTTAACAGCCCCTGGTACATGAATTGACTCTACCGAAATTTAATGTGCCTCCCCTTATCAGCTGGGAAACACTTGTACAACCTATACATTACTCCTTTTAAAAAGAACTCTGTTTTGGACAGCTTATCAGGATTAATATGTTAGTTTTTTAACTTAAAGTGATTTTCATTTTTATGTTTGGATGGAACTTGGGTGAGGGGTGAGTTGGGACGTTCATAAAGCTTTTTATTTTTTATACTGTAAAGATTTTAAGTAATCATGCAGTTTATTAATAAATAAAAAAAAAAAAAAAAAAAATACCTGCCTTAGTGGCATCGGGCTGATTGAGGGTGCTCACGGTGGAGGCATAATTCACACCGAGGGGTGAAAAACATCAAAGCCTCATTAACAAGTAAAAGATCTTTTAAAGACCTGTGAAGTACTGGGGTGTGGCTTTGTGTGTGTCCAAGCTGTTTCAGCCGGGCTCACATACACAAGGGGGGAGCGGGGTAGGGTGGCTGGGGGAGGAGGCTGTAGCCCTTTGAGTTCAATGGACGTTGCGCGCCTGGAGCTGTGTGTCCCGCCAGTAATTGCACGTGAAAGGTCCTCTCCCCCCCTCCGACACGTCCCATAAATCATTGGTTCAAGTCCCATGATCCCTCATACCTGGCGCTGTTCTTCACGGTGAGATGTTGTTACACCCTCTCTGCCCTCCCCCTCACCCCCAGCAGGGAGGCACAGAGATGCCCTCCCATGAGAGAGGAAGAAAAAGGAAGAGGACGCAGACAGATACTGACCCCACCCCCACCAAATGAGAGAGGCCCAGAAAAGGTGGGTGGAAGAATGATGGGTGGATGGGTGGATGGATGGATGAAAGGGTGGATGGATGAAGGATGGATGGATGAAAAGGTGGGTGGATGAATAGTAAGTGGATGGATGGATGGATGAAAGGGTGGATGGATGAAGGATGGATGGATGAAAGGGTGGATGGATGAAGGATCGATGGATGAAAGGGTGGATGGATGAAGGATGTATGGATGGATGGAAGGATGAAAGGGTGGATGGATGAAGGATGGATGTATGGATGGATAAAAGGCTGCATGGATGAATGATGCATGAATGGATGTGTGAAAAGTTGGGGGGTGAATGATGGATGGATGAAAGGGTAGGTGGATGAAGGATGGATGTATGGATGAAAGGGTCGATGGATGAAGGATGGATGTATGGATGGAAGGATAAGGTGGTGGATGGATGAAGGATGGATGTATGGATGGATAAAAGGTTGCATGGATGAATGATGGATGGATGTGTGAAAAGGTGGGTGGATGAATGAATGATGGATGGATGGATGGAAGGGTGGATGGGTAAAGGATGGATGTATGAATGGAAGGATGAAGGGTGGATGGATGTATGAATGGAAGGATGAAAGGGTGGACGGATGTATGGATGGATGGAAGGATGAAATGTAAATGTAAATGTAAATGTAGTTGAGCTTATATAGCGCACAGCTACCCGCAGTGGGTTTCCCGGAGCTTGCTTAGGGAACCCTTCCTGATATTCCCCTGTGAGATAGCAGGGTATCCACAAGGTGAAAGTCAGGCATCCCGCCGCGAGGGGCCGTTGTGGAGATTAAGCAAGCTGTTGCCCAGAGTCGCAGAGTGTGAACCCGTGAGTCAAGGAGGCACTGGGTGGGAATTATTGAGTCTGTGGAATTTTTAGCCCAAGACCCGCCGGGGCGGGGAATTGAACCCTGGTCCAGGACCGATCTCAGATTCCGGGTCTGCCGCCTCTAACCCCTGAGCCACACTTCTCCACTTATCCAAGGGTGGATGGATGAAGGATGGATGTGTGAAAAGGTGGGTGGATGAATGATAAGTGGATGGATGGATGAAAGGGTGAATGGATGAAGGATGGATGGATGAAAAGGGGAGAATGGATGAAGGATGTATGTATGGATGGAAGGATGAATGGTGGATGGATGAAGGATGGATGTATTGATGCATACAAGGTTGCATGGATGAATGATGCATGGATGGATGTGTGAAAAGGTGGATGCAGGATGGATGGATTGAAGGGTGGATGGGTAAAGGATGGATGTATGGATGGAAGGATGAAAGGGTGGATGGATGTATGGATGGAAGGATGAAAGGGTGGACGGATGGATGGATGGATGGATGTAAGGATGAAAGGGTGGATGGATGAAGGATGGATGGATGTGTGAAAAGGTGGGTGGATGAATGATAAGTGGATGGATGGATGAAAGGGTGGATGGATGGATGAAGGATGGATGGATGAAAGGGTGAATGGATGAAGGATGTATGTATGGATGGAAGGATGAAAGGGTAGATGGATGAAGGATGGATAAAAGGTTGCATGGATGAATTATGCATGGATGGATGTGTGAAAAGGTGGGGATTGAATGATGGGTGGATGGATGATTGGGTAGGTGGATGAAGGATGGAGGTATGGATGAAAGGGTGCATAGATGAAGGATGGATGTATGGATGAAAGGATGGATGTATGGATGGATAAAAGGTTGCATGGATGAATGATGGAAGGATGTGTGAAAAGGTGGGGGGATAAATGATGGGTGGATGGATGGATGGATGGATGGATGGAAGGGTGGATGGGTAAAGGATGGATGTATGGATGGAAGGATGAAAGGGTGGATGGATGTATGGATGAAAGGGTGGGCGGATGGATGGATGGAAGGATGAAAGGGTGGATGGATGAAGGATGGATGGATGTGAGAAAGTGTGGGTGGATGAATAATGGATGGATGGATGTGATGAGGTCTAACAGGCGCATTTATGGTTGTCGATAGTTGTTGATGATGAGGAGTACCAGTTTCTAGAAACTTTTGTCGGAACAGGGTCCTTACGCCTAAAAAGGTTTTACAAGGGGTTCTCGGCATTAAAAAGTTTGAAGATGTCTGCGCTATGGTATAAACGCCTACTAACACTACTTGCACACCTATGCTACAAAGACCAGAGCACATCACTTTACAGCAATGAGCTCACAGTTTAGGCTCTCAGTTTCATACCCAAGTGTAGCAGCATTTCATCTCAGCACCATGTCACTCTGAGCAACACCGCACTTACAGATCGGTAGGAGTGACTACTTCGCTTCGCACTCCCCCACAGAGGTTACAGTGCTCCTATCCTCCTGTTTCCTACTCTTTTCACCCTTTTTACCCCTTCCTCATTTCAACGGAATCAAAAAATGTCTGCCAACACTTCCTAGTTGCAACAGCTTGCAGTCAATAGACAGCAAGCCCGTGCTCGTAACGCCTCAGCCAATCAGATGGCAGAATTCCCAAATATCAATATCTGTAAATTTCAATATTTCTCCAACACTACTGAACGGACTTATACCAAAGAAACAAAAGCATGCTTTCTAGACCAAGACCCTTCTCCCTGCCAAATTTGGGGTAATTCCGATCACCCGTTGAACCTGTAGTCTTGTCTAAAGTTTCCTAAGGAAATTGCATGGAGAAAACATCTTTTGGGACCCTCCTTTTTTCTCTGCCCCCCCCTTGACGAATCACCCCCAAACACAGGATCTGATATGAACAAAGAATTAGTTTTGCAAATTTCATGACAATTCATCAAATGACGCCAAAGTTATAAGCAAAACAAAAAAATGCTCTTTCTATGGAAACTTGGTCCTAACTATAACCACCTACTGGCGACCGCCGAGCGATCCCCAAGAAAAGAATCACGGCAGGAGGAGAGCTCTTCGACCTAATAAAAAAGCTGAAAACTATTGAGGTGTGTGCCGTGATTCTTTTCTTTGGTGAATGATTTACAGCGAGGTTCAATCCTATTCTCGCCACGGGCACCAGCTATTCAGTGTTCCCCCCTTCAAGGACTAGGTTGCGGGAGGAAGGAGAGTTTGGGTTAATATATATATATATATGTATATATATACATATATATATTTATATATATATCTATATATGATTCCACATTGCCCTTGAGCTTTCAGGAGGGCACACGCTGCGAAGTCCACCATCCGGTTTGTATTCCTGGCTCCCCACACTGACCCTCAGTTACCCATTGTGCCTGATGCGTTTCGATGCATGGAGCATCTCATCAGAGGCTTGCTTCATCTTCAGCAGTGGAATTGGCCTTCTTTTATTTTCGTTAAATGCACGCATGTGTTTGTTTGTGCTGTTAGGCAGTTTGTATTGCATGCTGGGAGCTGGAGTTTTTTCATCCATGAACTCGCGTTTCCAAGAGAGCCATAAAGTATTCCCTGAGTGGGTTTCCACTGGAAGTGTCTTAACGAAGCTTTTTGATTATCCTAAGTAGGATTCAGGACATTGTAGGGAGTTTATTACCCCGACTTCGAGCACTGTCACGCCGTAGATCAGTTCGATGGCACAGCCTCACTTTTACACATAGTAGAGACGGTGCTCCTCCCACGACGAGGCCGCCGCTGTAAATGTGATTCCACAAAGTGCCCTTGAGCTTTCGGGAGGGCACACGCTGCGAAGTCCACCATCCGGTTTGTATTCCTGGCTCCCCACACTGACCCTCAGTTACCCATTGTGCCTGACGCGTTTCGATGCATGGAGCATCTCATCAGAGGCTTGCTTCATCTTCAGCAGTGGAATTGGCCTTCTTTTATTTTCGTTAAATGCACGCATGTGTTTGTTTGTGCTGTTAGGCAGTTTGTATTGCATGCTGGGAGCTGGAGTTTTTTCATCCATGAACTCGCGTTCCCAAGAGAGCCATAAAGTATTCCTTGAGTGGGTTTCCACTGGAAGTGTCTTAACGAAGCTTTTTGATTATCCTAAGTAGGATTCAGGACATTGTAGGGAGTTTATTACCCCGACTTCGAGCACTGTCACGCTGTAGATCAGTTCGATGGCACAGCCTCTCTTTTACACATAGTACAGAAGTTGCTCCTCCCACGACGAGGCCGCCGCTGTAAATGTGATTCCACAAAGTGCACTTGAGCTTTCGGGAGGGCACACGCTGCGAAGTCCACCATCCGGTTTGTATTCCTGGCTCCCCACACTGACCCTCAGTTACCCATTGTGCCTGACGCGTTTCGATGCATGGAGCATCTCATCAGAGGCTTGCTTCATCTTCAGCAGTGGAATTGTCCTTCTTTTATTTTCATTAAATGCACGCATGTGTTTGTTTGTGCTGTTAGGCAGTTTGTATTGCATGCTGGGAGCTGGAGTTTTTTCATCCATGAACTCGCGTTCCCAAGAGAGCCATAAAGTATTCCCTGAGTGGGTTTCCACTGGAAGTGTCTTAACGAAGCTTTTTCAATCAATCAATCAATCAAAGCATTTATATAGCGCACTACTCACCCGGAGGGTCTCAAGGCGCTGGGGGGAGGGGGTTCGCTACTGCTCGAACAGCCAGGTCTTGAGCTGCTTCCTGAAGGCGAGGTGGTCCTGGGTCAGTCGGAGGTGGGTCGGAAGGGAGTTCCAAGTCTTGGCGGCCAGGTGGGAGAAGGATCTTCCTCCTGTGGTGGCTCTTCGGATGCGGGGGACGGCAGCGAGGGCGTGGTTGGTCGATTGAAGCTGGCGTTTGGGAACGTAGAAGTTGAGGCGGCTGTTGAGGTATCCTGGGCCTTGGTTGTGTAGGGCTTTGTGTGCGTGGGTGAGGAGCCGGAAGGTGATTCTCTTGTTGACCGGGAGCCAGTGCAGGTCTCTCAGGTGTCCGGAGATGTGGCTGCGGCGGGGGATGTCCAGGATGAGTCGTGCTGAGGTGTTCTGGATCCGCTGGAGTCTCTTCTGGAGTTTGGCGGTGGTTCCGGCGTAGAGGGAGTTGCCGTAGTCCAGACAGCTGGTGACGAGGGCCTGGGTGACCGTCTTCCTGGTCTCGGTGGGGATCCATCAGAAGATCTTACGTAGCATGCGCAGGATGTTGAAGCACGACGAGGAGACGGCGTTGACTTGCCTGGTCATGGAGAGGGAGGAGTCCAGGATGAAGCCCAGGTTGCGTGCGTGGACTGTGGGTTTGGGTGCGCTGCCCAGGCGGGGGGCCACCAGGAGTCGTCCCAGGCGGAGGGTGAAGATCCCAGGATGAGGACTTCCGTCTTGTCCGAGTTCAGTTTCAGGCGACTGTTCATCATCCACTTGGCAACGTCTGTCATCCCTTCGTGTAGGTTGGCTCTGGCGGTGTCGGGGTCGTTGGTGAGGGAGAGGATCAGCTGGGTGTCGTCGGCGTAGGAGATGATGTTGAGGTTGTGCTGGCGTGCGAAGGCTGCGAGGGGGCTCATGTAGACGTTGAAGAGTGTTGGGCTGAGCGAGGAGCCTTGAGGGACGCCGCAGATGACTTCGGTGGCCTCCGATCTGAACGGGGGAGGCGGACTCTCTGTGCCTTCCGGCCAGGAAGGAGATGATCCACTCCAGTGCCTTATCCTGGATTCCGACGTTGCTGAGGCGCTGTACTAGGGTACGGTGGCAGACAGTATCGAAGGCCGCGGATAGGTCCAGGAGGATGAGGGCCGCTGTTTCTCCGTTGTCGAGCAGGGCTCGGATGTCATCGGTAGCTGCGATCAGGGCGGTCTCGGTGCTGTGGTTGGCCCGGAAGCCAGACTGCGAGAGGTCGAGGGAGCCGTTCGTCTCGAGGAAGGCGGTCAGTTGCTTGTTGACGGTCTTCTCGATGACTTTAGCCGGAAACGGGAGCAGCGAGATGGGGCGGTAGTTCTTGAGGTCGGTGGGGTCGGCTGATGGCTTCTTAAGTAGGGCGCTGAGTTCGGCGTGCTTCCAGCTCTCCGGGAAGGTGGTGGTGTCGAAGGAGGTGTTAATGATGTCCCGCAGGTGGGGTGCGATGACAGCGTCGGCCTTGTTGAAGACGTGATGAGGGCAGGGGTCTGTCGGAGAACCGGAGTGGATGGAGTTCATCGTGTGGACGGTGTCTTCTGTGCTGATCGGGGTCCAGGCGCGGAGGGTGGTTGTGGGGGGCGGTGGTTCGGTCGTGGCGTGCGTCGGTTGAGTGCTGAAGCTGTTGTGTATGTCCGCGATCTTGTTGTGGAAGTAGGAGGCGAGGGAATTGCAGAGGTCTTGCGAAGGGGTGATGTCGTTGTTTCCGGCGTTGGGGTTGGAGAGCTCTTTCACGATGTTGAAGAGTTCCTTGCTGTTGTGTGCGTTGTTGTCCAGTCGTTCCTTGAATGCGGTTTTCTTGGTGGTGTGGATCAGTTGGTGGTGTTTTCGGGTGGCGAGCTTGAGGGCGGTCATGTTGTCCGGTGTTGGGTCTCTGCGCCAGGTTTTCTCGAGTGCTCTGCAGTTCTTCTTGGAGCTCTTGAGTTCGTCGTTAAACCATGGTGCTTTCTTGCTGCCGGGTCGGCTCGGCTGGGTCTTCAGAGGGGCGAGGTCGTCTGCGCAGTTGCTGATCCATTTCGTGAGGTTGGTGGCCGCTTGGCTGGGGTTCGTTGTGCTGGTGGGAGGGTTCATGCTCAGGGAAGTAGCGAGCTGGTCTGCGGTGATCTTGTTCCAGCTTCTGCGGGGAACCTGTTGCTGGTGATGGTTGAACGTGGTCCTTCTGAAGCTGAAGTGGACGTAGGTGTGATCCGTCCAGTGGAGTCCCGTGGCGTGGCTAAAGGCGATGTCCTTGCTGGAAGAGAAGACCGGGTCTAGTGTGTGTCCGGCGTAGTGGGTGGGGGTGGTCACCAGTTGCTCGAGTCCGAGGTTGGCGAGGTTGTCCAGCAGGGTGGTGGTGTTGCGGTCGTTGTTGTTCTCCAGGTGGAAGTTGAGGTCCCCGAGGAGGATGTAGTCAGCGGAGAGGAGGGCGTGCGGGCTGATGAAGTCGGCGATGTCTTCGCTGAATTGTGTGTGTGGTCCCGGGGGTCTGTAGATGAGGGTGCCGCGGAGGGTGGTCTTGGGGTTGATGTGGATCTGAAAGTGCAGGTGTTCGGCGGGTGCGAGGGTATCATCGGTGTCGGTCGTGATGCGGATGGTGTTCCTGTGGATGATGGCGATGCCTCCTCCTGTCTGGTTGACGCGGTCCCTCCGGATGATCTTGTAGCCGTCCGGGATGGCGATGGCGATGTCGGGCGCTGAGGAGGGGTTCATCCAGGTTTCCGTGAGGAAGGCGACGTCTGGGGCTGTGTTGTCGAGCAGGTTCCAGAGCTCGACGGCGTGTCTGTGGACGGAGCGGGTGTTGAGCAGGATGCACTTCAGGTGGGTGCTGCTGGAGTTCGGCTTGGTGGGTGCTGGTGTGGCATGGGTCCGGTTGCAGGTGAACTTGCAGGAGTGGCAGCTGAAGGGTCCGTGGGTGCGTCTCGGTGTGGCTCGGTAGCAGCCCGGGGGTCGGCCGGTGTTGAGTGCGTTGAGTTCGGTGGCGTTGTAGGTCCGTCGGGTCGGCTTCCGTCGGTGGGGGCCAGGGGTCCTGGCGCTGGGCGCGGGCCAGGCGCGGACGGGCGCAGACGGGCTTACCTTTGGCGCACCTTCGGCGCTCAATCGGTGCTCCCGCTGCGCGCGTCCGCTGCGCGGTCGCTCTGGGGGCGTCATAAGAAGGAGCCGGGAGGGCGGGTCAGCTGGGTGGCGGGAGCGGGGCGGCCAATGGACAGGAGGGGGGCGGGGTAGATGGAGGTCAGTGGCAGGAAGGGGGACTGGGGTGGCTCGGCGGCAGGGAGCGGCACCCAGGTAGGGGGGTGAGCAGAGGGGGGAGCAGGGTGTAGTGGCGGCAGGCAGGTAGAGGCAACGACCAGGCAACACAGGGTAGGGTGGCACAGGAGGCTAGGGCTGGACACACGACAGGCGGACACAGGGAGAGACACAGAGGCGGCACAGGTGTCAAAGGCTGACACGGGGGGAACACAGAGGCGGCACTAGGGTCAGCAGCGAGGCAGCAGGGGGGGAAGTCCCATGAGGCGGCAGCGAGGCAGCAGCAGCGGGCAGGAGCAGCGGAGTGGGGGTGACCTCGCCTGAATCAGGCTCAGTGGTCACTCCTTGTCCCTGCGCTCAGTCCCCTCAAGAAGGAGCCGGGAGGGCGGGTCAGCTGGGTGGCGGGAGCGGGGCGGCCAATGGACAGGAGGGGGGCGGGGTAGATGGAGGTCAGTGGCGGGAAGGGGGACTGGGGCGGCTTGGCGGCAGGGAGCGGCACCCAGGTAGGGGGGGGTGAGCAGAGGGGGGGAGCAGGGGGTAGTGGCGGCAGGCAGGTAGAGGCAACGACCAGGCAACACAGGGTAGGGTGGCACAGGAGGCTAGGGCTGGACACACGACAGGCGGACACAGGGAGAGACACAGAGGCGGCACAGGTGTCAAAGGCTGACACGGGGGAACACAGAGGCGGCACTGGGGTCAGCAGCGAGGCAGCAGGGGGGAAGTCCCACGAGGCGGCAGCGAGGCAGCAGCAGCGGGCAGGAGCAGCGGAGTGGGGGTGACCTCGCCTGAAGTAGGATTCAGGACATTGTAGGGAGTTTATTACCCCGACTTCGAGCACTGTCACGCCGTAGATCAGTTCGATGGCACAGCCTCTCTTTTACACATAGTAGAGACGGTGCTCCTCCCACGATGAGGCCGCCGCTGTAAATGTGATTCCACAAAGTGCCCTTGAGCTTTCGGGAGGGCACACGCTGCGAAGTCCACCATCCGGTTTGTATTCCTGGATCCCCACACTGACCCTCAGTTACCCATTGTGCCTGACGCGTTTCGATGCATGGAGCATCTCATCAGAGGCTTGCTTCATCTTCAGCAGTGGATTTGCCCTTCTTTTATTTTCATTAAATGCACGCATGTGTTTGTTTGTGCAGTGTGGGGAGACAGGAATACAAACCGGATGGTGGACTTCGCAGCGTGTGCCCTCCCGAAAGCTCAAGGGCACTTTGTGGAATCATATATATATTCACTGAAAAAACCATAGGTTATAGACCATATATAGTTAGGAATTAGCATTTAAAAAACCTTATTTTACTCACACAAAACCATTGAAATTCCATATATAGTTAGTTGCACTAACTATATATTGCGCACCCGCAATCCACTGCTGATCATGTCACATATTACATCATTCATGACATGGTCAGTGACATCACTGATGACATCACTGATGACATCTCAAATGACATCACTGATGACATCACTGATGACAACATCCAGTGACTATGTTTCTGTAAAGTTAAAATATGTCTTACATATTGAAGAATGAGTGGATGTATAAGTGTCTGGACGAAGGATTTAGTAGGTGCATGACTGAATGTATGAGTGAGTGATTAAATGTGTCTCACTGAGTGCATGGGTTAGTGACTAAACTGTCTTAATTTGTGCATCATTATGTCTGTTGTTCTGTAAACTGCTGCATGTGTTGATCAGTAGCTATATGAGTAACTATATGGGTTATTGATTGATTGCCCAAGTATTTGCATGGGAGACTGAGTGTGTGTGTGGCTGGATGGGAGGTGTGTGACTCTGTACAGATCAATGTGTACTTGTATCAATGATTGTATAAGAGAGTAAGTATGTGTTAGTATATGGTTGAAAACGTAAGGTGCTCTATGTTTAACTGTATAGAGTAGAAAATGGAAGTGTGATTGATTCTTTACAGGACTGACTAGGTGTGTGAGTAACTCCATGGATGAGTGGCAGAGTGTGAGTGTCTGTATAGGTGTATGAGTGCATATGATTGTGTTGTAAACATGAGTGATTGTATGTATGAATGATTGTATGGGTGAATGAGTGAATGTGTGTGTAGACGTAGGAATCAGTGAGTACGTATGTAGTAACTAGTATTGGTGTGTCAATGGTTTCAAAAATTATACTCTGTTTTTAACACTGGGTGAAACAGAGGTTATATTAAAATGTGAAGAGATGCATTGTATTGTCACATGAATAATATCATCAGTGATGTGGTCATTGATGTCAAATGAGATGTCATCAGTGATGTCATCAGTGATGTCATTTGAGATGTCATGAATGATGTAATATGTGACATGATCAGCAGTGGATTGCGGGTGCGCAATATATAGTTAGTGCAACTAACTATATATGGAATTTCAATGGTTTTATGTGAGTAAAATAAGGTTTTTTAAATGCTAATTCCTAACTATATATGGTCTATAACCTATGGTTTTTTCAGTGAATTTTCAAGGTTTTGTAAATGCTAATTCCTAACTATATATGGTCTATAACCTATGGTTTTTTCAGTGAATTTCAATGGTTTTTTAATAGCAAATATCATAAGCTGTCGAATGTCAAGTACGTGGTAAGTGAAAACATTTTCGTGTTTATGCACACTGATCTGCTTTGAATGGTGCCCCCCCCCCTCATTTCTATTAGGAGTACTCTCTCTTTGCAGATAGTGAAAGGTAGTTAACGCAGGCCTTTGCCCCCGTTGTAATCCGTCGTGCCTGCTTCTCTCTCCATTTGATTGATTGTTATCCAAGTATTTACTGTTTTAGAATTAGTTCTCTTTGGTTCATTCTCTATTTACAAACAAACACAGAGTCGCAATACTCTGTTTAGTCTTTGCAGATAACGAAAAATCGTGTAAAAAAAAGAAAAGGAATCGAGCAAAATCAGTAGGCCACTAATGGGATCTCTTTTTGACCTCGCTAAAATAGAAACATTAGGAACAACCCCTCATGACAAATACAAAACTAGTGAGATGAACTGAACTCCACACAATGATGGCTGCAAAACAGCTCGGCTCCGCCACCCACCCCGCCCAAAATAACGATAAAGAGCGGCTGCCATGATTGGTTGCGGAATGGCCACGACGGAGCTACGAAATGATGCTGCTCTCATGCTAACCCCAGCTTCAGTCTGAAACATCCAGAAACACTGTAGACTACCAATTCGATCAGTTCCGGTAGCGCCCCAATGTAACCCGGTAGAGAAGAACTAGCCCTCCCCTCTTTGACTGATGGTTCTTGTTGCCTGTCCCTTCTGTTGTCATTTAACAGAACTATTTAGCCTGCTGAAAGGGGTTGTGTTCCGACCGCTGGTTGGTGGAGACATTTTGACTATATTCTGGACCTGCGTTGTCGCGTAATGCGTCATATGACGCGCCGCGTTAGCGCATCCGGAAGTCATCCGGGGCGCGCAGCGCGTAACGTAAGCATAACAAGTCATGTGACTTGTTAATAAAACTTTTCATTGGTTCATTTTACTTTTCTTATTGTAATGATGAAAGGCTTGGTCATATGACCTAAAAATTACGCTTTTCATTACTTCCGAACATTATTTTTTCTTAAATATATGTTATAATGTTCCAGACTAATGTACTTTCCCGGAAATTTTACAACTGTCCTGCAAGTAAAATATATTCTTTTTTCGAGAAAAAGAGCGTTTCTTCGTCCCATGATGGAGCCGTTGAGCAAAAGAGGGTCGACCTGCTGTCTTAGTCGCCGATACGCCTGAATATGAGATTCTTATCGATCACTTTATGTTGCAGGAATAGAAAACACAACAGCCCTTGACCATTTATCTTTACTGCGTTCCTTCGTATTATACCTTTTACCCTTCATGTAATTGGTCTGCTTTATTTCACTTGCCTTTTAATGATTCTAAAACAGTGACTATTATTACAAACTTTACCAATGTATATACTACTACCATGTTTTCTTTTAAAAACCTTTATTGTGAAAATTTCATTATACAAATACGAGCCTATAACCACGTGGGCCGGCCACGGAGCAAACTGTAATCGTATGTGATGAGTAGACATTTACACTGTAGAGGAACGTAACGGGCGGGCCATTAGGTTGCAAGAACTAAGGTGTCTAACAGTTACGGAATCGGTGGACGTACATTTTATAATTAAAATACGACAGGGCCAGTTACAATAAAATTATCTAGATATACATTTGCGGGCAAGTACCATGGGTGACGTTAATTCGAACTTTCAATAGTACAGTAATCAATAACACATCAGAACTTAATATCAATAGGGATGTCGAAATATTCAATCAATTCTCGTCCCCGCCCGCCATGTGCTTCAAAACTGCATACGTATCTCGTGATTTCAAGGTTCTGCAACCAGTACACAACAAGGAGTTACGAGTCCCATTTATTCCGGCGCCATTTTGGGCGAGGACGGGCAGGTCCAGGATATAGTCAAAATGTCTCTACCAACCATCGACTATGATGATGTTCATATGCTGTATTTATTAGAGTAACACTCATCTGTCCACATGAAATTAATTTGCCACAATCTAAACATGTCATTTTAATCTTTCCAAAGTTCTTCTAAAAATTTGGGACCGTTTCCCTTGCCTCTGAAGCTCTCAGTGCCACTTCTTTGATGAATGTACTAGCAGGTCAGGGGTTCTCCTCCAAATCTCTCTTTTATGCAGCACTATAATTAATTGGTGCCACCTCTCCATATGACGATGCATGGTATAGTTACCACAACTATATTTTTTTTCGGTTCCTCTGGAGAGTTCATCGTGGCAGATGAAGCGTGTAACGTACCGGGCATTTACCTTTTTTTGCATGTACAGGAAAGGAAAAAAAAATCGAGCGTCCGAGTTCTAAGGTGTCCCAGGGCCATTTTAGTGGAGGACATGATACAGCGATAATGCCCTGGATAAGGACACTTCCTTCGGGCACCCCACGCCGTCTTTCGGCGCAGCATTGTAGGATGGCCACACCAGTGCGGCAACTTGCTAGACACCACCTCGGTGCCATCCGGATCTCGGCGCCCCACTGCAGATGAACTGCCTCCACATGGAGAAGCGGGAGAGGCTCGTTTGCGCCGCCTCCCCCCCCCCCTTCGGGCACCCCACGCCGACTTTCGGCGCAGCATTGTAGGATGGCCACACCAGTGCGGCAACTTGCTGGACACCACCTCGGTGCCAACCGAATCTCAGCGCCTTGTGTTGTCTTCCATTCCGAAAATATTGTTGGCAGCATTTTGAAAGGAAAGACAAACAGCCGTTTGTGGCCCTCACTACACCGTTCTCCTAGTGAGTCTCACATTGTTACATTTAGGAAGAATGTTGAAGAGTAGTATGTTGAAAATCTGAAGCCATTGTTATACAAACTCTCAACCAGCCTTGGATGGAAAAATCCTGAAGAATGTACAAACTGAAAACCAGTTTTTCTCTGTATAGCATCAGCAGCAACGCTTGAGTCAGCTTTGTGTGAAGCCGCCATTTTGATTCAATCAATAGCGTCCCCCTGCACACATTCAGGGACCTGGTCGTGTCTTCAGGTCAAACGGATTGTGGGACAAGATGCACAAAGGAAAAGGAAAAAAGTTCCGCCGGACCCCGGGAGGTGGCCGCCTATGTCATGGGCGATCTTAGGCCACACCAGGGCAATAGTGAAGCTGCAGCAGGTGCAAATAAGCTTCAGACAGTGTAACAAGCGCTGCTCAGAACTCTCAACTATGACACCACCTCGGTGCCATCCGGATCTTGGCGCCTTGTGCTGGTTCCGGCCTATTCACACATCGGTCCGCTACTGACGCCACCTCACAGGCCAACGGGGCACCCCACGCCGACTTTCGGCGCAGCATTGTAGGATGGCCACACCAGTGCGGCAAATTGCTGGACACCACCTCGGTGCCATCCAGATCTCGGCGCGTTGTGCTGCCTTCGGCCTATTCGCCACAAGTGCGCACGCAACTCAGCTGCATAGCGAGTGAAACACCAAGGGGCGCCCCACTGCAGCCGAGGAACCTCCATCTTGGGGGCGACGCACAGCATCACATTGCTTTCCAATGCAGTCAGATCCTCAAACAGCCCCCACTGACTGACGCGAACTCACAGGCCAACGGGGCGCCCCACGCCGACTTTCGGCGCAGCATTGTAGGATGGCCACACCAGTGCGGCAAGTTGCTGGACACCACCTCGGTGCCATCCGGATCTTGGCGCGTTGTGCTGCCTTTGGCCCCATTCGCACATCAGTCCGCTACTGACGCCATCTCACAGGCTAATGGGGCGCCCCACGCCGACTTTCAGCATTGTAGGATGACCACACCAGTACAGCAACTTGCTAGACATCACCTCGGTGCCATCCGGATCTCGGCGCCCCACTGCAGATGAAGTGCCTCTCAACTATGAAACCACCACTGTGACATCCGGATCTTGGCGCGTTGTGCTGCCTTCGGCCTATTCGCACATCGGTCCGCTACTGACGCCATCTCACAGGCTAATGGGGCGACCCACGCCGAGTTTCAGCATTGTAGGATGACCACACCAGTGCAGCAACTTGCTAGACATCACCTCGGTGCCATCCGAATCTTGGCATCTCAACGCCTAGTGGTATCTTCCATACAGAAAATATTGTTACGCTACCTTTGGCCCCATTCGCACATCAGTCCGCAACTTAGACATCACCTCGGTGCCATCCGGATCTTGGCATCTCAGCGCCTTGTGGTGTCAGTCAGAAAATATTGTTGCGCTGCCTTTGGCCCCATTCGCACATCAGTCCGCTACTGACACCATCTCACAGGCCAACAGGGCGCCCCACGCCGACTTTCAGCATTGTAGGATGGCCACACCAGTGCGGCAACTTACTAGACACCACCTCGGTGCCATCCGGATCTTGGCGCGTTGTGCTGCCTTCGGCCTATTCGCACATCGGTCCGCTACTGACGCAAACTCACAGGCCAACGGGGCGCCCCACGCCGACTTTCAACATTGTAGGATGGCCACACCAGTGCTGCAACTTGCTGGACACCACCTCGGTGCCATCCGGATCTTGGCGCGCTGTGTTGCCTTCGGCCTATTCGCACATCGGTCCGCTACTGACGCCGCCTCACGTGCCAACGTATTTTCTCCGCATTTTATACCCTATGCCGCATAACAGGTCATGTGACTTGTTTATAAAACTTTTCATTGGTTCATTTTACTTTTGGTTTCCTAATGATGGAAGGCTTGATCATATGACCTAAAAACAACACTTTTCATTGGATGAAAACTTTTTTTTTTTCCAAACGATGAAAGCCCCACCTTGTTTCTGGATGTTTCAGACTGAAGCTGGCGTCAGCATGAGAGCACCACCATCTCGTAGCTCCGTCGTAGTCATTCCGCGAGCAATCATGGCAGCCGCTCCCCACCAGAAGCCTGCAGGAGTCGGGGCCCCCAAAACTTTTGATGAATTCTCAAGGCGGAGGGGACGCTTTCGAGAATGGGGTCCAAGACCTAGCAGACAAGCGTCCGATTTCCAAGGTGTCCCAGGGCCATTTCAGTGGACCAGGCCCAAAAAGGAAAGAGCCTGCCGCCATTTTGAGAGTCCTGTGACAGCCGCCTATCGCTGCACCGCAAGAGTGGGCGCAACTCAGCTGAATTGCGGCTTTTGACACAGTGGACCAAAAACGGACGGAATGGCAACTGAAACGGTAAAGGGGCGCCCCACTACAACAGATGACACTCCACCTGGAGAGGCCCGTTCACGCCGCCTCCCCCGGGGCGCCCCACGCCGTTATTCGGAGCAGCATTGTAGGATACCAAAACCAGTGCGGCAACTTACTGGACATCACCTTGGTGCCATCGTTCTGCTGCCTTGGAACTATTCGCACAACAGTTTGCTACTGAAGACCCACCCCCCGCGACGCCCCACGCCGTTATTTGCTGGGTGGCAACTTACTAGACATCACTTTCGTGTCATCTAGATTTCAGCGCGTTCTGCTGCCTTGGAACTATTCGCACAACAGTTTGCTACTGATGACCCGCCCCACGCCGGAAATCTGGACGTTGTGCTGCGTTGGGACTATTCGCACAGCCGACCGCTACTTCGTTGTTTTTCCCTAAAAATGTTTATATGTTATTACTATTTTTGTTTTCTTGTATATATTTATAAATTATTAAAGTTTTATAATCTTACTACTTTGTCGGAGTGCTATATATTTTTAATGTGACACATAATTGTAAAAACTTTGATGTACAAAGAGTCATCCCTGGAATCTTCCGCTTCACGCTCGGTCCCCTCCCCAATCACAATACAGGATGGTTTTCAGATAATAGCAACGCTTCTGCTGTGACGGATCTCATCGAGTGTGGGCCTTGATCTACTATAACTCCTTTGAAGAGGGGTGAATCTTTACAGCTGTGGCCATAAACTACATCTGCAGGGCTAGCTGATACCCTAGGACCAGCCTGGACAATCGGACACAGAGGAAAAGGAGTGTCAGAGGGTGCAGTAGTGAATAGGGCGAAAGGGAGGTGTCGGGCGGGCACAGGGTGTGATTCTCAGGAAAGAGCAGCGCAGATGGGGGGAGGTTTATTACCCATGCATAAGACAGAGAGCGGGGGTGACCACTGCCTGGGGGAGATGCTTGCGAGGGTGGGGAGCCATGCTAAGGATCGACAGCGTGCACAGAGTGGGTCTGGTCAAGGCATCTAAAATGGCTGCCGTGCACGACAAAAGTGTGGCATTTGAAAAAAGACAAGATGGCGCAGACAATGTTTTTCAACACTTCCTGATTTCCTTCGAATCGAACGTTAACAGACGTTGGGGCATATTACCAAAGTTAAGCGATATTTATCCCTAACGATGCATTGCAAAGATTTTTTTACCGTCAGAAATTATCGCAGATAAACCTTGCTATTATCAAAGTTTATCGCAAATACGATAAAAACCGACCGCAATGCATTAATATCGCTGAAAACTCAGCGATATTCATGCATTACCGAGCTAATCCTCTTAGCCATATTATCCACCTCCCATAGGATAACATGGCTAAGAACTGCTCAGGGCAGCTGTTACTTTTTGGAGATATTCGCGCTTATCTCGAATATTTCCAAAAGTTGATAATAGGAGATAGCGATGTTAGCGACTGTTTCCAGTCGCTAACATCTTGGCATGCCCACTTTGCATGTCATTAGTGATAAATATCACTCACATGCAAAGTGGGGCCCAAGATGGTCGCTATCTCCTACTAGCCGTCGCTAACTGGTGTTAGCAACAGCTAGGTAATACAGACATAATTTTATCTCCGCGAAGCGGAGCGCTGTTACAGATATATATCTTGTTTTTGAACGTTAATTTCTCAAAATGCACTGAAGCACATATATTGAGACCTAGCAAAGGCACATCGGGCTACCAGTCCCTAATATTTTACCAAGTTTCGTGCAAATCCATTCAGCCGTTCGATTATTATTATTATTTATTTTTTTTGCCCCGCGGGGCCCTTTTAAAACCTCCACATCAAACCTAGGGGATCAGCGAGGATCTACTATGCCCCCTTATGGTCATTTGCCCCTTCGCTTTGGCCTCCTCTTGTCTCTCGATCCTACCGAGAGACAAGATGGCGGCCGCTACGGACTGTTTGGAATGTTTACAGACACCGGAGAGCCAATCAGCTTCGCTTCGCAAAGCTCCGTAACGCGAAAAGTACGCGAAGCGGTGCGCTGTTACAGATATATATCTTTTTTTGAACGTTAATTTCTCAAAATCCACTGAAGCACATATATTGAGACCTAGCAAAGGCACATCGGGCTACCAGTCCCTACAATTTTGCCAAGTTTCGTGCAAATCCATTCAGCCGTAAGATTATTATTATAATTTTTTTTTTTTGCCCCGCGGGGCCCTTTTAAAACCTCCACATCAAACCTAGGGGGTCAGCGAGGATCTACTATTCCCCCTTATGGTCATTTGCCCCTTCGCTTTGGCCTCCTCTTGTCTCTCGATCCTACCGAGAGACAAGATGGCGGCCACTACGGACTGTTTGCGGCCACTACGGACTGTTTGGAATGTTGACAGACGCCGGAGAACCAATCAGCTTCGCTTCACAAAGCTCCGTTGCGCGAAAAGTACGCGTCCTAGGCCGCTGCCCGGTCCGCGCTTACAGATATATATCTTTTTTTAAACGTTAATTTCTCAAAATCCACTGGAGCACATATATTGAGACCTACAAAAGGCACATCGGGCTACCAGTCCCTACAATTTTGCCAAGTTTCGTGCAAATCCATTCAGCCGTTCGGGCTAAAAGTGAGGCCAACCGCCCTATGGAAATTAACATGGGAAAAACGCGTTTTGGGACCCCCCTTTTTTCTCGGCCCCCCCTTGACGAACCCCCCCCAAATTTTCAAAGGCTGCTCAGAAACAAAATGTGCCATTTTCCTGAAAATTTCAGCCAATTCCGTCCACAAACGGCAAAGTTATTAGACATAGAATTTTCAAAAATCCCATAGAGAAAAAATCCTAACTATATATACCTACTGGCGACCGCCAGTAGGTAATATATATATATATATATATATATATATATATATATATATATATATATATATATATATATATATATATATATATATATATATATATATAGATCCAATTACCAACGTTGCTCCGTCCAAACCGCTCTTGGCCCTGTGGGAGGTGGCGCGTACTCCGAATGTTCAATAATCACGCTCTCAGAAATCAAAACGTCTCGCACTGGATCAGGTCCAAGGGTGTTTATTGCACCTACAACATGTTTCGTCTTTGGCAAGCCTTGATCACGTAGGTGAACTCATGTGCACAATGTGTAAATAAAGTTTGCAAGCAGGTGAGTGACATAGAGAAAGGACATGGAATCATCAATTCTAATGGCCGCCATCTTGGAATGGTAAATTTCATTCATTTACAATAGGATTCAGCAAATTGAAAACTTAATTCAAGATCCCACATGCAACCCAAGCCACGGAGGGCAACATATGTCAATCAAAATTGGACATGACCACTTGGTCAAATGATCACATCATACCACACATTAATTACTCATAATTACAATGGTGCAGTCCCATTCCGCAAAGGGAAAGATGTCTTTGTTTTTGGTTTTTGGAACAACTGTGAAACGTCAGCTGAACAGTACATCCCTGCCGAGTACGGCAATCTCTGTGGCGGTTGCAAAACTGCCTTATAACTGTAAAATGCGTGCATGTCAAGAGTCAAGAAAGATCGTGCAGGGTGCAGTAACCAGGTCAAATACCAGGAAATGTAACTGCAGATGATACCTCTTAGTGCAGGTCACTGTCGATAACGATCATGCACAGGGCAGTGACTACGTTAAATACCAGATTGAATTGCTGCAGGCGATACCTGTTCTTGCTTGTATGACCCAAAGATCCTCTCAATGTCAAAGTGCCTGTCGGACAAAATCCTGGCGGGCATGCTCAGTGAGGTGACTATACTGGTGAGAAGACGTAATTGGCCGTGAAATTAAGTGCAGTGCCGAGGCCCTGTTTTTCTCACCATGCTCCTGTTGGAAATGCATAAACAAAATAATAATAAAATTAAAACCACGGTATAGTTAACACAAAAAACAATAAACTGTACTCAGCATAAAGGTACATAGAAAAGGAGAGATACAACTGAAATATGGGGGACCAGGGGAGTGGCAAGACCCTTCAATTGTCTTTAAGATGAATTGCCAACTCCTCATGCTGGTTCGGCCCCCCTGGATCCTTAGTCTGGAAATTGATGATGTATTTATATTATTTCTGTCTCAGTCTAAGAACCCTGTTCCCACCCCTGGGATTTCTCTCAATCTGTTCTAAAATAAAGAAACTGAGCTGGGTAGGATCGGAGTAGTGTTTGTCACAAAATGTCTGGCTACCGGGTATTTCTCATCATTATGGGCTATAGCTCGATAGTGTTCCAGTATCCGTTTTTTGGCATGTAATGTTGTGCTGCCTATGTATCAGGAACCGCAGGGACACGCAATCACGTACACAACATGGGTGGTGCTACACGTGAGAAATTGGTTGATTTCTTTCTTCACCCCATTATGCTCAACTGTTCTTAAGTGAGTGCTATTACGGCAGGCTTTACAGTGCCCGCAAGGGAAAAAGCCCTTAAGGCCTAAACCTTGATTAGAGGGATAGCTGGTGATGTCACTCCGTACACAGAGGTCCCTAATGTTTCTGCCCTTGCGGTATGTGATGCTCGGTCTCATTGGCATATCACCCCCTATGACGTTGTCACATTTGAGGATATCCCAATTTTTTCTCAAGATCTTTTGTATTTGTTGTGACTCAGTGTTGAATGTTAAAATGAGTCGTGTGTTTTCCTGGTCATTACTACTGTCCTCTATGATCTTATCCTCAAGAGTGGTACTTCTAGGTTTAGCGTCTGCTCTTTGTTTCGCTTTTTTCAACACCCATGCCGGATAACCTCGATTCTTGAAGCGTTCCAGCATCAGATTGCTTTCATGTTGGTAACTGGTGTCCGTATTGCAATTCCTCCTTGCCCTCAGTAGCTCACCAAATGGAATGCTCCATTTAAGTGTTTCAGGGTGGCTACTGGGGGCATGGAGAACACTGTTTCCAGCCGTAGCTTTCCTGAAGAGAGATGTCTCTATCTTATTGTCCTTGATGTCAATCTTGACATCAAGGTATTCTGCTGTCACTTTGCTTATGTTACTGGAGAGAAAAATGTTGTTGGTATTGGTATTCAGAAGATCAATAAAGCTCCGTGCTGTCCCTTCTGAACCTCTCCACACCACAAACAGGTCATCTATGTAGCGCCACCAGGTGGCAATGTGGCCTACATATTCTGACAATGCGGGGTCCATGAAGAACAAAACAAGAACCCATCGCAGTCCCAGTTTGTTGTTTATAGAGAGTACCGTCAAACAAAAAGAAGTTATTAAGAAGGCAGAATTCCACCATTTCTAACAGCATTTTACTGTGTTCCTTAAAGCGAAGTGGACGAGCGTCCAAAAAATGTTCACACGCTTCAAGGCCCTGGGGACTAAGTAATTGAATAGTGCTATATAACAGCGGTGATTGGAACTCTTTTACAAGCCCGCAGCCCATGACTAAGTGCTCCGCACGAAAAGCGTCGGGCAGGACTTTATGAATGCGAAGTTTCTCTTTTTCTGCCTGCAATGTAATTCTCTATTAAAGAAGCTGGCTAATGCAAGTAACCTGCGTGGACCCCTCACTACAGGCAACTTTTGGTGTTTGGATTTAATGCGGCGCAGTCTGAGCCGCGAGGGAGGTCCCGCTGTACCGTTGTACAGTCCCGCTGTGGCGCCACGCGGCGTGACGGCCTTGGGAGCAGGAGAAGCCCAATACTGAATTATAAACAGCATTGCGAGTGGAGGAGATGTTACAACGCTACCCACTGGGCAAGACAAGGTGAAAATTTGGGTCCAGTCACTTGCGACCCACTTGGGAAAGACATTAGCACTACAAAGTCCAGTGAGCCATGCGAGTGGATACGCCCATCAGGGTGGGGACTAAGTAATTGAATAGTGCTATATAACAGCGGTGATTGGAACTCTTTTACAAGCCCGCAGCCCATGACTAAGTGCTCCGCACAAAACGCGTCGGGCAGGACTTTATGAATGCGAAGTTTCTCTTTTTCTGCCTGCAATGTAATTCTCTATTAAAGAAGTTGGCTAATGCAAGTAACCTGCGTGCACCCCTCACTACAGGCAACTTTTGGTGTTTGGATTTAATGCGGCGCAGTCTGAGCCGCGAGGGAGGTCCCGCTGTACCGCTGTACAGTCCCGCTGTGGCGCCACGCTGCGTGACGGCCTTGGGAGCAGGAGAAGCCCAATACTGAATTATAAACAGCATTGCGAGTGGAGGAGATGTTACAACGCTACCCACTGGGGCAAGACAAGGTGAAAATTTGGGTCCAGTCACTTGCGACCCACTTGGGGAAGACATTAGCACTACAAAGTCCAGTGAGCCATGCGAGTGGATACGCCCATCAGGGTGGGGACTAAGTAATTGAATAGTGCTATATAACAGCGGTGATTGGAACTCTTTTACAAGCCCCCAGCCCATGACTAAGTGCTCCGCACGAAACGCGTTGGGCAGGACTTTATGAATGCAAAGTTTCTCTTTTTCTGCCTGCAATGTAATTCTCTATTAAAGAAGCTGGCTAATGCAAGTAACCTGCGTGGACCCCTCACTACAGGCAACTTTTGGTGTTTGGATCTAATGCGGCGCAGTCTGAGCCGCGAGGGAGGTCCCGCTGTACCGTTGTACAGTCCCGCTGTGGCGCCACGCGGCGTGACGGCCTTGGGAGCAGGAGAAGCCCAATACTGAATTATAAACAGCATTGCGAGTGGAGGAGATGTTACAACGCTACCCACTGGGGCAAGACAAGGTGAAAATTTGGGTCCAGTCACTTGCGACCCACTTGGGAAAGACATTAGCACTACAAAGTCCAGTGAGCCATGCGAGTGGATACGCCCATCAGGGTGGGGACTAAGTAATTGAATAGTGCTATATAACAGCGGTGATTGGAACTCTTTTACAAGCCCACAGCCCATGACTAAGTGCTCCGCACGAAACGCGTCGGGCAGGACTTTATGAATGCGAAGTTTCTCTTTTTCTGCCTGCAATGTAATTCTCTATTAAAGAAGCTGGCTAATGCAAGTAACCTGCGTGGACCCCTCACTACAGGCAACGTTTGGTGTTTGGATATATATATATATGTATATATATATATATATATATATATATATATATATATATATATATATATATATATTCACTGAAAAAACCACAGGTTTCAGGGACGTTATAGTTAGTTAGACATTTCACTTGTACAAAACCAGAGAAATTCGGCTGTTATAGTTAGTTCACTAACTATAACTTGCGCCCCCACAATGCACTGCTGATGACGTCACATATTACATCATTAATGACATGGTCAGTGACATCACTGATGACATCTCTAATGACAGCTCAAATAAATATGTACTTACAAGTCCTCTTCAGAATTCAGGCCAAACTGAATTTTCGTATTGAACATTACAATGTACCTAGACTCCAATTCTCTTAGTTTCTGTTCTTGGTTTCCACCTCTTCTATTTTGGAACTTGGTCTATTACATAGTACACAAGATCATTCACATTTCTACCATGTACCTTGTTAATATGCCTGGCACTGGGTTAGTTGTTATCATTATTCTTTACCTCCATCAGGTGCTGGAGAATTCTTATATGCACTATATGAATGATGCTGCCATTAGGACACGTACATTGCAGGATATAGACAACAAACTAACTCCTACAGTAAAAAAAATACAGATTTTCCATGGACTCTTAAATAATGGCAATTGTATTTGTTTTTTGTTAAGGCCAAATTTATATGCCTTGTGCTTTAAACATTTTACAAAGTCCAGACTGGCCCTCAACCAATCCTCCATGTTCACTGTCTATGGGCTGCTCATTGATTTAGTCCTCCTGAATGTTAAAAGAGGTGTGGGGGAGGTTATACTGCTCAGCATGGAATCCTTTTTCATGAGGTGCCAATGTCTATTCAAGCAGCCTCTTACCCACCCTACCATGGTAGGCATTGCACCCAGTGATCATTTGTAAATCGTCCTCACCTGTACTTCTTTTAGATCTGACTGTCTCATTTGGGAATACTAGTGATTATCTACTGATCTTCTCAAACTTACTTTGTGATTGCTTCAGACCTTTGGGACTATACCCTCTCTCCATAAATCTTTCTGTCAAATCGATCTGAGCTTTTTTTAAAGATGAAATCTCACTGCAATTTCTTTTCATCCATATGTGTTCGTTATATGGAATACTATATTTCAGTTTCTGTGGGTGGAAACTTTGTGAGTGTAAAATAAAATTCCCTGCCAAAGGTTTTCTATGAGTGTGTGTGTAAATATTGTTGTTTTTTACAAACACCTCAAGGTCCAGGAAGCAACTTGAGAATCACTGATCGTATCTGTGAATTGTAGGTTCAAAGAATTATCATTCTATTCTGACCCAGTCCGCGTTTCTGATTTCATTAACCCTTCCAAAGAATAAAGGGTTTGTCAATTAATCTTGTCCAGATAATGACATTGTCCCACCATTCTCTTGCATGTCTGACCTTGAGCACCTGCTCCTCCCACCAGCCCATATGCAAATTAGCCTAGCTGGGGGTGAAGCAGGTACCCATTGCTGTACCTCTCACTTGTCGAATCGTGTCATTGCATAGATAAAAAAGTTGTTTTCTAAGCACAACCTTGCCATATCTATTAGCATTCCTGAGTGTTGGCACAAACTTATGGGTCTCGCATTTAGGAAGTGTCTCATGGCTCTAAGACCATTTTCATGTGCTATGCTCTTCCACAATGAGGCTTCATTTAGCGCGATAAAGAGGAATGAATCGTCCAAAGAAATGTTGTGCACCCTCCCTAAGAAGACCCTTGCGTCTTAAATATATGCTGAATAATCTATATATCTGGAGGTTGGATATAATGGGTTTTGTGGGGGGAGTCGGTTGATTTTTATGTATCTTTGGGATCAGATACAATATGGGTATGATCGGATCCTCTACCTTTAAGTACACATGCTCATTCTGTGTAATCATACCTAATCCTCTCCATCTGGCTAGATCCTTGTTAAATTTATTTCTTACCTCAACCAGGTTACTTTGTGGAACTTTTTTTTAACACTTAGTATCTTTTAGCTGGGATCTAGCCTCATTATTATACATACTAAGTGGCCACAATACAATATTGCCTCCTTTATCAGACTGGCAGACCACAATGTATGTTCTACTTTTGATCTTATTCACTAATTGAGAATAATGTGTTTCATGTTGATTATTTCCCTTGAGGAATTCCTCACTGAACAACAGGGACAAGGCTTTTAACTCCATAACGACAAGATCAGAAAATACATGAATTGAATCTTTGGGTAAATTAGGAACACAAGTAGACTTAGGTCTGAAGGGTGTCTTTGTGCTTTCATAGATGTATAATCTCAGAATTTCAGCAGTCTCTTTATGTGATCTCAATGGTTTTAATCCATCACACTCCCTTCCCAGTTGCTCCAAATCATAATATGTACAAATATCCTACCACCAGATTTGAAGCTGGTGTTTCTATGTCAGATTGTCCCATCACTGTTCTGCTCTGTTGTGAAAAACATTTCTCAGTTTTAACTTTCCGATAAATTTAAAGAAATCAATTTGTGTCTGCCCATAGTTAATCTTTGTTCTGGTGCAGTAGGAGAGCCTCAGAGATAGAATTTTAACTTCCTCATCTGTGAGATCCAAATCTGATAAATTGTTTATAGTGGCTGAGCTCAGGCTTACTTGAGTTGACGCATTTCCTTGGTTCTGACCCCTGATTGTAATTCCATGCCCTCCCTTTCGCTTATTGTGTTTCCTGGAAAGTTTTTTCCTTCCTTTGGGGTCTTTGTTTCACATTCATGGTTCTGTCTATGCATAAAAAACATAACTCATCAGTAACTGAGGGGCGGCTCTTAGGTGTCTCTTCCTATGTTAGAATGCCCAGCTCCATCTTCATGAATAGCATCCAGCTCAGAACTCAATTCTGAGCTGGTTTCTGTTGTCACCCACAGCTCATGATCTTTCTTATATGGACCAGCATTACTTGACAACTTTAGTCGCTATCCTGGCTGTTGAGGGGTGAAACCCCAAAACCGGTCCTAGGATGCTTGTTTCCAGACCAGGTAGGACCTGGCCTGGCAGTTCAGGCTGGACTGCTCCCATTGGGCGCAGGGTCAAGACTGAGTTGCAAATGGATGGGTTCAAACTAGAATGTCATGGGGAGCAAAAAAATGATGGATTTAGGCCCGTATCTCTGTACTGGGGTGAATGTATGACATTGTTCTGCATTCAGTCCATTAATTGTTGTTTTGCAAAGATGTACGTGGGCAGCACAATTCACATGGCACTTGTTCAAATACTGCAACATATGAGAGCAGTTAAAAATAATGACACAATCTACCCGGTAGCAAGACATGTGAATGAAGTGCATGGGGGTAATGTGCAAGACCTCGTGTATTCTGTAATTGACCAGGGGACAAAGAGTAGAAGAGGTGGGAACCGGGAATAAAGATGATGGCAGCTAGAATCAAAGTACATCCTACAGTTCAACACCAAGATTCCATTTGGTCTTAATTCAGACGAGGACCTCTCTGTGCACTTAGGAATCTAGACATCCCTGAGATATGCTCTATGTTTTTAAGATTAGCTTTAACTTAGTAAGGGAACCTCAGGTTACCAGTTAGAAATGCTGATCAGGCAAAAAGTATACAATTGAAGTGTAATTTTGATCATTCTTGAATCACATTAAGCCATAGTGCAAAAGTATAACAAAATAGTTTTGAAATGCCCCCAGATAAACATATATAAAGAAGTGGGTGAAATAAAGTAGCTCCATTGAAAAAAGGAATAATGACCTAAATGACAAACTCTTTTAGAATTTAATCATGTATTTAACTGTGATAGTTATATTTGCACGTGTAGAATTAGCGACCAGGCTTATATTGACTTTATGATAATTAATTACAGTGAGAAATGAATGCACGTGCATGTACATCGTCACTTGGTCAAAAGGTAATTTGCATCTATGCATAGACAAGAATTGTTTTAATGGAGCAAATGGATTAAGACAGGGTTTACACAAAATTGATGTGATTTTATTATGCTCTTGCACTTTCAACTATGACATGACCCAAGTCCTCTATAAGACTAATTGGAGCTGAATCGTACAGAGTTTGCTAATTAATCATGTCTTTAAAATTATGATTTGGAATTCACTTTGTGACGTTAACATAATTAATGTGATCGTGTAAATAATTTAAACATAGGAATATTTGATGAAATGTGAAATCACTCGATGAGAGATAGAGTGAAAGTATGTTTTCAGTGGTAATTGAAATTGCATACCATGTGACCGCAGGCTCCGGGGGGTTTTAAGCCACAAATAACTAATGCTCTGTGTCTGACCAAAGCAATGCTGAAACATATTACAGCAAAAGGAAATAAAGTGCAGAAAGAAAATGATCCATGTGTCGTACCTTGGTGTTGGCATCTGATTGTAATTGTATGAATTGGAACTGGAGTGGAAATATATATTTATATATTCACTGAAAAAAACATAGATTTCAGGGACGTTAGCTGAACTAACTATAACGGGGGAATTTCAATGGTTTTGTATGAGTGAAATGTCCAGCTAACTATATGTGTGAAACCTATGGTTTTTTCAGTGAATTTCTAAGGTTTTTTAAATGCTAATTCCTAACTATAACGTGGCTAAAACCTATGGTTTTTTCAGTGAATTTCAAAGGTTTTTGAAATGATAATTTCTAACTTTAACGTAACTGATACCTATGATTTTTTTTCAGTGAATGTCAAAGGTTTGTTCAATGTCAAAATCTAACTACAATATCCCTATAACCTATAGGGTTTCATAAGTAAAATTTAAAAACACGTGTATACTTTTTATAGTATAGTAAAAAAAAAACTTAACAGTAGTGTTTTTTTACTTACTTATAAACACCTCCATGTTATATGGTATTTATTTTTGGGACATTTCGATCTATATTTATCCATATTTTTTAAAACATAATTTTATATATGTTTACACATATATATTTCGGATTTTGTAAAAAAAATAATCTGAAATTAGTATATTTCGACATGTATTTTACTGATAAATATGCACTCATGGCTGGAAGACAGAACGTTTTCACTCATGTAAACACTCTTACATGATAAACTATACACAATCTTCATATTAAAATGTGCAACTTTTATTGCACGAGGATATATATTGCTCTTTAAGGATCTTTTCTAAAATTCTTTTATTGTTTTGACCCTTTTACTTTTAGAACAACAGACCTATTGCCCTATTACTCATCATTGACAGCATTTACAAACGCTTAGAAAATAACCCAATTTCCGTATTCATGCACAGTTCAGAATAAATAAAAAGAGGAAAATAAATACTTTTCTGTTTGTATTTATCTGTAAACATCAGTAAAAACACAAATCAAGCAGCCCTACTTATAATTTAAGAATATTTTCAACTTAATTAGCAGTAATTAACATATAAGTGTGGTAAAAGTATGACACAGCACCTGACTTTCAACAACACCGTTCACAGTTAGATTCAATATTCCATCAGCATCTTAGCCCACCACTATCCCACTGTAAGTAATACCTTGCTTAATCTTCACAACACCCCAAGCGCCAGCACACCTTTCCGAGGAAAGGTTTATGATTTACAAATGCTAGCATTTCTTAAATTAAGAAGCATAATAATAACAAATATTAATCCTTTTTTTTTCTTCTAATGTTAACGATATTTCTTTTTATGTCTTCTATTTAGATGTTTTTAATCATGAAAATGCAAAGAACACAGTTTACCGAGTAACACTTTTTTAACTCTTCAACGTATGTAGATAATAATACCTTATACGTGTTAATATCGAAATCGAAACCTTTACAGCTTCACAGTTTGTAACTTTTCCCAACACGTGCAGAAGTAAAACAGTAAAAACGTGAGCATGTGTAAACTGTAAAACGTGCCATCTAAATAGGCGGAGCCACATCTTCCTTCCGTAGACTACTAAACAACCAAAAACTATATAAACCACACCTACTGTGCAATTAGTTTCTTTTTCGCAAGTTATTTCTGAGTCGCCAATCTGTGTTGCAGGTTGCGTTTTGTAGCATCAGATTCTCTTTTTGCGTCAACAAACATATTCCGAAGTTGTAAGTTGTTTCAATATGGCATAGGCATAGTACTTAGTTATAATTTGTGGCTATTTGTCAAAAAATTTTATTGCATGTTTTTCACTTTTTCTCTGTAACGTCAGCAGCTTGTTTTCAGAAACAGAGAGATTACAACAAACATTGCTCCTTTTCTGGCTCCTTTCAGCTTATATATTGTGACTTTTTATATTATAATATTGACACTGTACTGCGCTTGAGAGGTGTTGGTGATGCAAACCCTAAACATTTACAATCAACGTCACCATCATCCAGTAGTTATCGTGTTTTCCCCTAGAGATCATATGTAAATGTCATGTCAAATGTCAAATGTAAAAGGTTCTCATATAGCTCCTTATTACCGCAAGGTCTCAAGGCGCTTGCTTTAGGAACCCGTCCTGGCTTTTTCCCTGTGAGATAACCCGTACTGGGCATCCCCAAGGTGAAAGCCAGGCATCCCGCCGCGGGGGGCCGTAGTGGAGATTAAGCAAGCTATTGCCCAGAGTTGCAGAGTGTGAACCCGTGATTCGAGTAGACACCGAAGCGAGAATTATCGAGTCCGTGGACATTTGGGCTCAAGACCCTGCCGCGTCGGGAATTGAACCCTGGTACCGGGTATGACCTCTGCTTCAAGGTCTGCCTCCTCTAACCAGTGAGCCACCTTTCTCCATATATATTGTTAATATGTATATTATAACATTAACAGTTATGGTGATCTCACCGGCTTCCAGTTTTCAGTCTGTTTCCCCCTTGTGATCATGTGCTGTGAGAATATATACATATTATAATTCTCACCGTCATGATCTCAGAGGAGTTTATGACCCGTTGCCACAAAGATCAAACTTTTTCACCTCCCGCAGAAAAGAAGTTCAGTAAATAATTAACGCTCAAAAGTATTTCATTATGGATGTTCTGTTAAATAGATAACTTTATTTTCCTTTTCTTTTTACTGTAACAATGGTATCAATCATTATATTATAATAGATTGTCCTTTTGCTACAGAAGTGGAATGGGAGATTTTTCAGCGCCATCTGTAATATAACTTTCAAATATTAAAAAGTACTTGATCAGATATTTTTTTCAAGAAACTGCTTTTCAAAAAAATATAGCTATCAAGCATACTTTTTTACTTTAAATATTTAATAAACCCTACATTTCTGAATGTTATTTTCTAATTTCTATTCTTATTTGCGGTTCCTATTCACCTTCTCCGTAAAGAATAAATAGGACCTGTACTATATATTATAAGAGTACCATCCTATATATTCTTTAGTGAGTATGTAATTTGTTAGCGGAACAGTCTGCAACCTCTAAGCACTATGACAGCACGTTCCTGAATTGCACAGAATACAAATTTGAAAAATAATAATGCATAAATTTCTATGTAATATGAAGTCACTTGTATTTAACTGTTTTTTACTTGTTCTCTTGATCTCAGATAATGTAGTGCGGGAGTGTTTGTTGTAGCACTTCTATTCTACTTTATCTAAAAATAACTGATGCCCTCTTACATCATCAAGAATGTGGGGCAACACTTTTATAAACTGTAGCAGAAAAAAGAAGGATATAGCTCGCTTAACTGATATTTTATGAAATTCCATTTTTCATTGTCACCCCTTTCATATATACAGCGACAGTTTCTGAAGAATGTTTATTTGTATTTGCTTAATAAAAACTGTTTCAAACCTAGACTGATTTTTTTGCTGCGCAACCACACCTTCCCATCAGGAAAATAAACACCACATTATAAGTAAATAGTACTCCTAAGAAGTATGTCACCCACAAACTTGATAAAAAAAACAACGCAAGACACTGTAATTTTTCAGCCGTGATTTAACACCACACGGCAATTATATAAATGGCCCTTAAAACATATAAAAACATTTTTTTCCCTCTTCAACACCTTATGGGCACTTTACAGAGTTAATAGTGTTCCTAACCTGCCCTCTACTACTTTCTTTTCCCATACTCATTTGGAAATGCGTCACAATACCACTGACAACAGTGTACCGTTCCCACCCAATAAGGAGCAAACTTGCTCGTAACACTTTAGCCAATAAAATGTCCATGTTGTTCCGCACAGGAGGAAGGAATGACTGCCAAAACGTATACTTTTAATACTTCACAGCCAATGAACATTAAGCTTTGTAAAGTCCCGCTTGGAGCATGTTACCCTAATATTCCCTAACAACACTTTTCCACTGACTTCTACGACTAACGGTTCCTATGAAACAATAAATAAATCTCCAGCGCAGTAACTATTTCAATTTGCAACATATTGTGGTGAACTTCTAACCATTGTGCTCACGCAAGTGTTCCATGAACTGTTACTATGGTAACAGGCAGAAAGCCGTTTGAGAGTAGCGGTGAAAGGTACTGGCTGTACAAAAACCATTATATTTACCCTGGATCCTCTACAAGACTGAAAGGAAAGCAAATTAAAACAAAACACTGTGTATCACATTTACAACCCCCTTGCGCCACTTGCGCGTCCACGCCCCCCCTACAAAATTAAAAGTGTGTGGACCTCAAACCCCGGTAACAACCACCCCCCGGAGATTTCTGTATTGTGTGACAGGGGCTCGGTGGCCCTCCGCCTGGTGCCCTCGAGAGTCCTGGAGACCACCACGCCCAGAGCCGGTTCTTGCAGTGTCCCGGGGTGCCTACCCCCGGGATACTGCTGTTTGCTATGAGAGGATGGAAGTCTTGCGACTCCCGCCCTTCCATAGCAAACTTAGTTTAAACTTTGAAAGACACAGCAGTGAAATCTATTCTCACTTTCAAAATCCAAACAAGATTGCATTTCCACATGCAACTTAGCATCTCCCCATGTATAAAAGCAATGCCGGCTCCAGAAGGACACAAGGAGTTGGCGGGACCATGGGGGCATTGTACGCTCCGTCTTTTTTATAGATAGGCTCGCGTGTGTAGTGACGGATCTGCTGGATGGGTGTGGTGTGGGTGTATACCAGCCATGAGGGACTGTGTGTGCCGATCTGACAACTAGACCTGGAACTAATAAATCACTACAATGGAAATCTGGGCCATATACTTTAGTTGTGTTTTCATGGTAGCGTAAGCACAGTGGGCTGTGCCAAAGTATTCAGTCTCGATTAATTTAAACCTCCCCCGGGGCTTTTAAATGTTGGGAATGGGGTCGCGTGGCTCTGGGACACTGCAGAAGCTGGTCTTGGGGCGTGGCAGTCTCCAGGGCCTTCGAGGGCTCTGGACATAGGGTCACGCAGTCTGCCACACACAATGCACTAAAAAGTAGAGAAAGTGATGAGAGATGATTTCTGACATGTTTAGGCTTCAGAACCTGGATAATCATTAAATGGGGTCTTGCAGTGAAGTGCGTACTTCTTCTGGAAGAAGCCTTTTGGGGTATTGCGAAAGCAAGTCATCTTTAATAATTGCCACTCTCTGCGTGTACATGCAAACATATCTGATTTGCTCGTATGTTAAAAACAGAAACTTTCAACATCTCTTTTTGATTGGTTGTGAAGCATTGTAAGACGACTATTCACCTGTGAGGATTTCCAGGCGCAGGGGGAGTATGTGGGGGGATTTGTGCAGCTTTCGTCATTCGAAAAGGCAAGTGTTATGGCTCTTCTTGAATGCTTTCAGTGTGGGGGTTCATCTGATGCTGAGGGGGAGTCCTTTCCATGTCTTGGCCATAATGCACGAGAAGGGTGCGCCTCTTGTCTGGTTATCTCATTACAGAGGATTTCGGCCAAGGCCTGGTCAGAGGAGTGTGCCCCCCTGTGGGCCATCCATTATAAATAAAAACATTCCCCCGGGATTTGGCCCCCCGAGGGCTAATTAACAATAAAGCGGGCTTCGGGTTTTTTTCCTTCTTTTTCACAGCATACGCGTACCTTACGCGTATACCACGACTTTATTTTTTTTTTAATGTTTTTTGCCTGGGGGGTCCTTGTGGGACCCCCCCTGAGCAGGCCTACGGGGTCAGGGTGTTTCTACCCTGCCCCCTTTGCGTGTTTTTCGCGTTTCCTTTGCTGCTTTCTTGTGCCTTGGTTCTACCGATGCACAAGATGGCTGCCAACACTTCCTGGTTTGGAGTGTTGACAGACAGTCAACAGCCAATTAGCATGCAGCTTGTGCTCGTAATGGTAAGCACACTATCCTCGAACAGTACTCGTACGGTACTTCGTCTATAGATATATCTATGATTTTACTTTGAATTTTCTCAGAAACTACTGAACGGATTTACACTATTTAACAAAAAGCTTAATCTGCGAACCAAACTCTACCTTTTTGCCAAATTTGGTATAATTCCGTTCAGCAGTTCGGTCTGTAGCGACGTCTTAAAGGTCCCTATGGAAAATTGTATGGAGAAAACACATTTTGGGACCCCCCCTTTTTTCTCGGCCCCCGCTTCACAAATCACCCCGAAACTTTCAGGGAAGGAGCGGAGCGTAGCAGGCCATTCTTTGGGAGAATTTTGCATGTATTCGACCGGCGCTAAAGTTATTCCAAATAAAATGTTGCGGATTTCCTATGGAAACTAGGTCCTAACTATAGCTACCTACTGGCGACCGCCAGTAGATAATATATATATATATACATATATATATCTATATATCTATATATATATTCACTGAAAAAACCATAGGTTATAGACCATATATAGTTAGGAATTAGCATTTAGAAAACCTTATTTTACTCACACAAAACCATTGAAATTCCATATATAGTTAGTTGCACTAACTATATATCGCGCACCCGCAATCCACTGCTGATGATGTCACATATTACATCATTCATGACATGGTCAGTGACATCACTGATGACATCACTGATGACATCTCAAATGACATCACTGATGACATCATCTAGTGTCTGTGTGTTTTTGTAAAGTTTAAATACGTTTTACATATTGAAGAATGACTGGATGTATGGAAGACTGAGTGTGTGTGTGGCTGGCTGGGAGGTGTGTGACTCTGTGCATATCAATGTGTACTTGTATCAGTGATTGTATAAGAGAGTAAGTATGTGTTAGTATATGTGTGAAAAGTATGGTGTTCTGTGTTTAACTATAGATGAGGAAATCGAAGTGTGATTGATTCTTCACAGGACTGACTAGGTGTATGAGTGCATATGATAGTGTTCTAATAATAACTGACTGTATGTATGAGTAATTGTATGGGTGAATGAGTGAATGTGTGTGTAGACGTACGAATCAGTGAGTGCGTATGTAGTAACTGGTATTGGTGTGTCATGATGTCATCAGTGATGTCATTTGAGATGTCATCAGTGATGTCATTTCAGATGTCATTAGTGATGTCATCAGTGATGTCACTGAAGTATGGTGTTCTGTGTTTAACTGTATAGATGAAGAAATGGAAGTGTGATTGATTCTTTACAGGACTGACTTGGTGTGTGAGTAACTCCATGGATGAGTGGCAGTGTGTGACTGTCTGCATAGGTGTATGAGTGCATATGATAGTGTTGTAATAATAAGTGACTGTATGTATGAGTCATTGTATGGGTGAATGAGTGAATGTGTGTGTAGACGTAGGAATCAGTGAGTGCGTATGTAGTAACTGGTATTGGTGTGTCATGATGTCATCAGTGATGTCATTTGAGATGTCATCAGTGATGTCATCAGTGATGTCATTTGAGATGTCATCAGTGATGTCATCAGTGATGTCACTGACCATGTCATGAATGATGTAATATGTGACATCATCAGCAGTGGATTGCGGGTGCGCGATATATAGTTAGTGCAACTAACTATATATGGAATTTCAATGGTTTTGTGTGAGTAAAATAAGGTTTTCTAAATGCTAATTCCTAACTATATATGGTCTATAACCTATGGTTTTTTCAGTGAATTTTCAAGGTTTTGTAAATGCTAATTCCTAACTATATATGGTCTATAACCTATGGTTTTTTCAGTGAATTTCATTGGTTTTTTAACAGCTAATATCTGTAGCTGTAAAATGTATTCTTCTTTAAATCCAAAAATATATTTTATATGTTTATGAATAATTTTTTTTTCAAAGATTTTTTTTTCTTCGTTCCCGCTTCGCGAATCGGGAAGCTTCCCGTTAGCTGACCTTGATGCCGCGAAATAGACCGCGAGCCGGTAAACGTTTCTTTACCGCAAGTGCCGCGTTAGAAAACAACATCGTGACGCCTCCCGTCCGCATGACGTTTCACGTTGTCGCGTGATACGTCATATGACGTGCTACGTTAGCGAACTGGTACGCGAAGCGAGTCGCAAAGCGCAGATTTCTGGAAGCAAACCGGGAGGCCCTGCAAAGCGCTTAACGTAAACACAGCAAGTCATGTGACTTGGTAATAACACTTTTCATTGGTTCATTTCACTTTTGGTTTCCTAATGATGTAAGACTAGGTCATATAATCTAAAATGAACACTTTTCATTGGTTGAGAACTCTTGTTTTTCCCAAATGATGAAAATCCCTCCTTCTTTCCTCACTCTGACTTTCATCATTGTGAGAGAAAGACCCTTTGTGATCACTGAGCAATGGCTTCTTTAGTAGCTTCAGCTGGTGCTTCCCCACCACCTCCACCACATCCAAGGAAGAGTGGACCACCTGCTCAAGTTATAATTCAGCAAGAAGAGGAAGAAGAGGAAGACGAGGAAGAGCAGGAAGAGAGGCAGTTTTTGCCTGAGGAACCCAGGACGTCTCACCGGAAAGAAAACTTCATTTGGCAATTTTTTTTAATTCCCAAAGGTCAGAAAAAAGTAAATGCAAGATACGTAACTTGCCTTATATGTCAAGATAGACTGTCCAGAGGAACCGAGAAAAAATACAGTTTCGGAAACTACACAATGCATCGCCATATGACTAGGTGGCATCCTAACAACTACAGTGCTGCACAGTTTCGGAACGACCTAGATAATCTCCCTATTATGGCCAGAAGATCTGTTGTACCGGAAGTAACGGGACCAGAGGGCAGGGAGATGGTGCCAAATATACAAATGAGATTTGGTGAAGTAAAACACATCTGCGTATTTTGCGATGGATTCATTTGCTATGGAGAAAGAAGCATCACTCTGATCAACAGAGCTATTGACTATCATATGCAAGTTTGTACGAAACGCCCAAAATAATAAATACTTTTTTTTGTTTTGTTGCTCCTGTTGAGCCCTTTACAATGAATCGTTTTCATTGCCCCCTCCAAGAAAAACCCCCAAAAATATAAAACTGTTCAGAAAAATTCAAAAAAAGTAAAAAAATGTTCTGAAAAATAATAAAAAAAATATAAAACAACAAAAACAATAAAAAAAAAGTTCTTTTCAGAACTACCTCCCCGTTATTAAAAAATTGGTACAATATTTGGAACTGTGCCAACCTCTATTTCTCTTAGTTCGCTTCCCAGTTCGCTCGCCGGTACGCGAACCAGAAGCGAACCAAAAACAGTAAGTATAAGGGAAGGAAACAGACACTTATGTTAAAAGAAAGACAGCTATAGGGGAGTAAACTAGAGATACTATTACCCGTAATCCACTGCTGATGATGTCACATATTACATCATTCATGACATGCTCAGTGACATCATCAGCAGAGGATTGCGGGTTTTTTGGCAACGTGCCTTATCCACGGTTTAATAACGCTGCCTTTTGCTTTATATAAGTTTTCAAATTGTATGAAATATATACCAATAGGTCGTTATGAACCTTTAGGTAGTGCTTTTCTTCATGAGGTCTGGTCGCTTCCATACACATACAGATGTTTCAAAGATGATCAAGAAGTTTATCTGAATGGAGAGGAATGCACTGAGACGCCAGATCATTCACTAATGTGTAGGCACATACAGTTACACGGTTCATGCAACAAACACCGACCAAATATGGCTTGCGTGTTGCAAGGCACGCCAGTTCCTGCTATCATCCCCACGTTCAAGTTGTTGGAAAATGGTAGTTATTTGATGCTCAATAATGAAGATTGTTCTGAATTAATTAAAAGTATTCCTTTTATCGTAACAGTAAGTGAACGGGTTATTTGCTGCAGAAATGTTCTATTTCCTCCCACACATGAACATAGGGAGTTTTCAATCTGGCCACAAATACCAACCTTGGGAGAGATTTCAACGGCATGGCAAGAATAAGAGCTCTTTTGTCTCAGAGAGAGGTGGCCTTGAGTTCGGCCCGTGAAACTTTCGTGCTTCACATAGCGAACACCCGTACAGAGGTGCAGACCCTTTTCAATTCAGATTTGCCTTTCAATTTCAGCAAGATGGTTCGGACTATCTTTAACGCATCCTCCACAAAGGCCCTGGCGCACTTTTTTAAAGTTGTTACCAGTGGTCTCGTGACTTCATTTGAGAAAATCTTTGGAGTCATCCCTGCTTTCTTTCATTCTATTTTCTCCACTCTGCTTCGTGGATTGGCATTTTTACTTGCATTACCAGCGGACGCTCTTGTGCTTTTTTACATTTTTAAATATGGATGTCCCTCCTATGCAACCTCCCACCCTGCAGCTGCTGACACTGTTCCGCAATCGCATGCTAGAATATTATGGCACAATGCCGTTGGCGATATTAAGCACGGCATATGGATTATCTTTTCGATTCTCCTACTTCACCTGTGTCCAGCCTGTATTTCACTGCCTGACCTGTGATTTCGATTGGGCCATTGATTTGTGTCTCTGCGGACCGGTTTCTCCTGACGTCGACTATAATCAGCTGATGACTCCTATCATTACTCACGAGTTGGTTTGTCCTGGCGAAAGGATTATGGCTGTGGCATTGATGCATGGACTAATTGGTCCCTGGAATTTACTGGCGGCAGCACAGTCTTTCTTGGAACAGAGCTTTCTTGAAAACCCACCGAGCTGTCCTCTGATGGTGATAGAGGATCCGGTGCTGGGAGAGCACGTATGTTCTTTTCCGCTTTTAAATTGGATGGCTGAACTGTTTTCGGATGAAGACGGTGACTTCCTATTGGAGGCTGTTGCAGCTTATTTTGCATACACAGTTATGTCATAGACCTTTTTCATGTTTGATATGCTGAGTACTAGCATTTCATTGACAATTCATTGACTTATTTGTCAAGTTTTTATTATTTACCTTGCCTATTGGCTTAAGACTCGATAAAGTACTTGGCTGTTTTATTTTTCTTTAGCATTAAATTTTCCTAGTTTTTAATGCTTTACCTTGCGGACCGTCCACATATAAACTTGCAATCTGCTCTCATGAGATGGCACTTCTATTATCTTATTCAGTTCGTTTCCGGATCATGGGGAGGTGTCATCTAGGTCCTGGATATCTTTACACCGTGTTAAGTTAGCATGGGCTCATTACCGGTTTAACCGCCATTTTTCCTTTTTTGCAACTTCTGCACACGACACTTAGTTGTTGCTTTAGCTTTCCACCTAGTAGTTCATCGTGGTTTACATGAGAATAATATGTTATTGCTCTACTATCTGCTTTGCTTCTTAAACTATATCTGTACAGCGAGTGCTAAAGTTTCAAGAACAACACGATACAGAATTGTTATGAGGTCTGATCTCCACGACTTCATACTCATAACATAAGTGCAACTTCTGCCAATTCTGGGCATGAGGCGGGTTTTATATTGCTTTGCCGAACACACATACACAACAGTTGATGCGGTTCACATGAAGAGAGAGCTGGTGTATGCTGATGTGATTCCTTCAAATCTAAGACACTAAAGTATGGGCACGCCCTAAACCAACACAAAGAGACCTTCTTAGCAAATAATATAATATGTGTATTAGGGAGGGTGAGATATAAGCAGCCGCGGGCCGTGGAGGGAGTTACGGTGAGGCAGGGAGGCGGGGAGGGGGAGAAGCAGGGTGGAGCCCTCTCTACCCTGCCCCTCCCCCTCCCCGCCTCCCTGCCCCACCGTAACTCCCTCCACGGCCCGCGGCTGCTTATAAGTGTTGCTAACTCTTATTCATTTACAGCATGTTAACATACTGTCACCATTCGCTTTTTATGTACTAGTAACTATGCTGGTAATTTTGCTACTGATAATATGTGTACTTGTATTCTCCACCCTGCTTCTCCCCCTCCCCGCCTCCCTGCCTCACCGTAACTCCCTCCACGGCCCGCGGCTGCTTATAAGTGTTGCTAACTCTTATTCATTTACAGCATGTTAACATACTATCACCATTCGCTTTTTATGTACTAGTAACTATGCTGGTAATTTTGCTACTGATAATATGTGTACTTGTATTATCTAAGATACTACGCCTGAGAAGACGGCATTAGTAAATAAACATTTCAAATACACAAATGTTTTTCTTAACTCCATGTTCTGGTTTCTAAGAAATATATAACGACCGACTGTTCATGAGTTCCACGTATCCTGAGGTACTATAAGTTCATATTCTGGATTGTCTAAACATTGAGAGTTTGTTATATCCAATGTGACACTGTACCTAGCTTGCTAAGGAGTTTTTGATTACTAACGTGAGTTTTGGGACACCCTAATTCGCCGAGGTTCCAATCCTCTGTCCACAGTTCTGTGTGAGAACAGAAACCCTGCGACAGGGGCACCCCCGACCCTTGCTGGAGCTTCATCACACTTGCGATACAACTCCAGCAATGCGCCACCTTTACGGCACAGATACATCACGCATCTGTGCTGTTTTTGCCCCATGATGCGCCGCATTGTAAATGCAGCACACCATAGGTGACGGAACAGCGGCACAGAATGACTAACACATCCCTGGTGATGCGCCAGTCATCATAAATGTATCCCTATGCTTCTTATCTTGTTAGAGATGAACCGCCATATGTATCATCAAAGTTTTTTGCATTTCCTAAATAGCGAACTTTAAGGAATAAATAGCGATTCTTTACCATTCCTAGTTTGCGATTAGCTATTTGCTAATTACAAATTACCCATTCATTTCCTTCATTTCCATAGGGCGGTTGGACTCACTTTTAGCTCGAACGGCTGAATGGATTTCCACGAAACTTGGCAAAATTGTAGGGACTGGTAGCCCGATGTGCCTTTGCTATGTCTCAAGATATATGCTCCAGTGGTTTTTACGAAAATTAACTTGAAAAATATATATTGGGCTACATTGGCCTATATATATGTTGGAGCCCAAATGTAGCCCAATGTAGCCCAATGAAGCCCAATGTAGCCCAATGTAGCCCAAAGATGGCCGCCAGACACACAAAAAAACAAATGTAGCCCAAATATCAGCCAGATGTAGCCCAACTATAGCCCAGTGACAGAATGACCAATCAGCTTCGCAAACCTCCGTTACGCGAAGCGGAGCGCTGTTACAGATATATATCTTTTTTTGAACGTTAATTTCTCAAAATCCACTGGAGCACATATATTGAGACCTAGCAAAGGCACATCGGGCTACCAGTCCCTAATATTTTGCCAAGTTTCGTGCAAATCCATTCAGCCGTTCGATTATTATTATTATTTTTTTTTTTGCCCCGCGGGGCCCTTTTAAATCCTCCACATCAAACCTAGGGGGTCAGCGAGGATCTACTATGCCCCCTTATGGTTATTTCCCCCTTTGTTTTGGCCTCCTCTTGTCTCTCGATCCTACCGAGAGACAAGATGGCGGCCGCTACGGACTTTTTGGAATGTTGACAGACGCCAGAGAACCAATCAGCTTCGCTTCACAAAGCTCCGTTGCGCGAAAAGTACGCGTCCTGGGACGCTGCCCGGTCCGCTGTTACAGATATATATCTTTTTTTAAACGTTAATTTCTCAAAATCCACTGGAGCACATATATTGAGACCTACAAAAGGCACATCGGGCTACCAGTCCCTACAATTTTGCCAAGTTTCGTGCAAATCCATTCAGCCGTTCGGGCTAAAAGTGAGGCCAACCGCCCTATGGAAAACTCAATGTTAAAAACACGTTTTGGGACCCCCCTTTTTTCTCGGCCCCCCCTTGACGAACCCCCCCCAAATTTTCAAGGGCTGCTCAGAAACAAAATGTGCCATTTTCCTGAAAATTTCAGCCAATTCCGTCCACAAACGCCAAAGTTATTAGACATAGAATTTTCAAAAATCCCATAGAGAAAAAATCCTAACTATATATACCTACTGGCGACCGCCAGTAGGTAATATATATATATTATATATCTATATATCTATATATATATATATATATATATATATATACATATATATATATATATCTATATATATATATATATAGATATATATATACATATATAGATATATAATATATATATATATATAGATATATAGATATATATGATAAAGGCTTGGGAAGTACGGCGTTGTTTAAAAAAGTTTTGGAATGTCTTAAAAACCGACAGTACCCTTAAAGAGTATGTAGGTGAAAATCCAAAAATCACTTACAGGAAATGCACAGCCCTAGGAGACATGCTATATAGAAGCGAGCTGAGGGACACAAGTGATAAACAATTGGTAAAGGGATTCTTTACCTGTAGGGCTTGTAAAGCTTGCAAAAACAGTAACAACATGAAACAAATAGATGTATCTATACTTCAGAAACCGTTTATAATTGATAAGCATGTAACATACAAGTCTGATTTTTGTGTATATGCCCTGATCTGTCCCTGCCCAAGAATCTACATAGGAAGCACCATACATCAGGTGAAAAAACGTGTTCTCGAACACAGACGAGCTATCATAAATGAGGATAAACAGTATCCGATAGCGAGGCATTTCAAAGAAATGCACAATAAAAATGTAGATCTCTTGAAGTATTGTGCATTAGACAGGATTCCGAAAGGGGAAAGAGGAGGGAATCGTTTAAAAGAACTTAGGTGCCGCAAATCTAAAATGATTATAAAATATGAGACGAAGTATCCCCTAGGGTTAAATAAGGATGAAGAACTTTCAGTCCATTTGGGATAATCACATGCACTGTCTTATGAATTCAAGTAGCCTGTAATCAATTTGTTTGTATAGAAATGTTATAGATGAATACTGATCACTTGTATATATATATTTTTTATTATAGAAGAGGGAGACACTATCATCTGTAAAAAATGGGAAATGGATAAGAAGCCAGTGTTGCCATATACAGTTATTAGCCCACATGGGCAGAATTGTAAATAATGTATTTTTTGTACATATTGCAAGATGCAAATGAGAGCACTCGTATGTTTGTTTTAGGAACTATAATCAGTTAGCAAACTGGGGCAAAATTGTTGTAAAAAATGAAAAAAATGAAAATTAATTTTTCTGTTCATTTTGAAAATATTCTATCAATATCATTCAAGAATATAACATAGAACCGAATGATGAAATATCTATTAATGATTTAACAGTTTAAAAAAAAATCATTTAAATGCACAAGCTCTCCATGATTTAAGCAGTACTTCTATGGATTTGTACAACACTACAAAATGGCTGCTATGTTCACCTAACCATTGATGTGGTGTAGTAGTCCTATGTTTATGTCAAAGTTTTTGGTGATGCTGTTCACTTACTTTTTGTTTATATACTTTATTGTACCAAATGAATTTGACCCGTGACAAAGGAGCTGGGCTCCGAAACGCGTCGGGCAAGGATTTGCCGATGATGGAAACTAATTAAAAAACTCACAGGCATATGGAGTTTGGGCTAGGTTCTTTCAAAAAATACACGAAGGATTTGGTGCAATATAACTGATGACTGGCACCACCACCACCATTCTATGGAATAAATAATTCTCGAAATTACAAGACTGGTTTGCGGTATTTATTTTGGAGTCTGTGTACCTGTGCGCTGGCTGACAGCTGCAGCTGGCGACTCGTTGGAGTTTCATATGATCGGGACAAGGTCGGTTTCCCGAAGACACAGACCCCTCCACCGTGAAGTGAGCTGATTATGGACAGATCGCTTTGGATATTATGTTCCGGTGAGGAGCAACTTTAATCAGCCCCCTGCGCAGTACGGACATAGGCGGCGAGAATCATCGAGGCACAGCTGAGGGGAAAGTCGGCTGACATCACCCGGAAGCAGAGCTAAGGTGAAATTGAACGCATTAGATATTTGTGCAGGTTGTGGAGGCACCGCGATAAACCAGCAATTCAGGAGCTGAGTTAATATAGCACCTGGAACTTTGGGGAATAACGTACTTTAGGTGGTGCCATGTCGGAGGAGCGGGAGAGAGAAGAGGCATTCGAAGAACTCTTTCTTAATCTGCCTAAAATAAAACAAAATACGATGGCAGGGACTAGTAAAGTAACCAACAATGAAACTGAAGTAAAAAAACTGATGAGGGAACTTGGGAAAAACCGGAGAGGAGAGCTCACCAAGTGGTGGGAGATCCGCTCCTTGGAAAAATATCACGAAGTCGGGAGAGTGCCCAGTGGTTTAAGGATTATGTTAGTCCCGAGCTTTGAAAATCCGAACCCGGATTTATTAAGAGACTGGGCTGAGAGTAATCTCGAGGCGTCAATGCGCCTACTATGTTTGCTGGTTAAATATGCTAAGGTGGATCGCCAGAAGAACCTTGATGAAATAACAAGAATTAATGAGGAGCTTAAAAAAGACATCTACAAGGCGGATAAAGCCTATATTGAACAGACTATCAAGGAAATAACGGAACGCTTGAAAAAACAAGAGGCGACGATTAAAACGCGGAAGGCGTATAAGTTTGCTCGAGATGAGCAGGATTACGCTCTGGGGCAGATATACACCTTCGCAAGGAAATACGATCAGCTACGTAAACAGAGAAACGCAGCACCAGCCAAAGGTATGATATCAACATTGCCTGCTAATTTGACGCCTATGGATCCCACCTTATCAGGCTCAGATGCAAGTCTGGTACCAAGCAGCGATGGCTCCGAGGAGGGCGCATCAAACGCACGAAGTGAAGACTTGGGCCAATTAACATTGGCGGAGGAAATAGAATACGTGAGACTCCAGAGGAAGCAAACATTGCGAGCACGTATTCCAAACTCCGCGCAGTCCAAAGGCGCAACAGGAGACGCAAGCAACGCCGCAAGTGCGCCAAAGCCAAGAGGGCGTCAATCCAAGAAGAAACAATGGCAGAACAAAAAGCAATAAATGAGAACACGATAATTAATCTATCAGCAGTGCAGTTGGATGAAGCGGAAAAACAACTCCTCTCATTGGGCCTATCATTCTGCCCTGAGAGCAATTTTAATTATTGTAACACCAGGGTGGATGTCTTTAAATATATCAGAAAGATCAACCTCAAAAAATACTATGCCATAAAGAGAAGCACGATGGCCAAGAACAGCAAGGATAAAGACAAAAGTGCTAATCCCAGTGGCCTGTTAGCCAGAGACATCACCCTGATGAAGACAATGCACCAACTGCATATGGAAATGGATGATACTAGTAGTACACAGGACATGGCTGACTATGAGGAACTGAATCTAACTCAAACAGCAGGTACCTCCTTCAGAATGGCATCAACTTTTGTCCCTAATATGCCCAGAGATGCCATCGATGTTTACGCTGACAGACTTGTTGAGGAACTCAAAAAACTTCAAATTAAGACTATGAAGCAGCGCAAACAACAAGATCATAGAATGAGAGCATATAACATCCTCATGGACAAATTGAAGAAGGATACTAAGATTGTCATAAATCAATCAGATAAGGGAGGAAACATAGTCCTCTGGGCAAAAGAGCATTACATCCAGGAAGCATATCGTCAACTCAACGACCCTATCTGCTATACCAAGATTGATTTTAGAGCAGCTAAACTCATTGAAGAGACATATGCTAAAAAATTACACCAATGGAAACGAGTTGGACTGATATCAAGAGATGAATTGAAATTTTTGCATAACACACATCCAGTGTTACCAAACATATGTTTCATACCCAAAGTCCACAAGCAAACAATACCTGTGCCAGGGAGACCTATTGTATCCGCCATAAATGGTGTTTTTGAGAACAGTTCCAAATACATTGACTTTTATCTGCAAGACTTCGTCGTCAAGTTACCGGCATACCTCAAGGACACCACCGAATTTTTATACAATCTTAATCAATGTACTTGGTCTGGAAATTACCTCCTTATCACCATGGACATCACCTCACTTTATACGAGTATTGATCACATGGATGGTATTAGAGCGGTGAAATATTATTTAGAACATAGGCCCATTGAATTTCATCATCATAACAAAATGCTCTTATCCATGATAGAGACTTGTCTCAGTAACAATGTCTTTGTATTTAACAATGAGGTGTTCAGACAACTAAGGGGGGTGGCAATGGGGGCATGCTTTTCCCCTACCTACGCGGGGCTCCACGTGGGGTGGTGGGAGGAGCATGTCCTCAGAGCCACTCATGAAACATGGTGGAATAATAACATCATTGAGTACTGGAGGTATATAGATGATATCTTCATCATTTGGCATGGCAGTTTACAAGAAGCTGAATCATTTGTTGCTGATATCAACAACAATCAATTAAATCTTAAATTTTCAGCAGAGATTAGGAAGGACGAAGCGACCTTCTTGGACGTGCATGTAAAAATAAATGAGGGTAAAATTGTAACCAGTCTCTATAGAAAGTCTACCTCGGGGAATACCATTCTGCATGCCCAAAGTTTCCATCCTAAACATACCATAGCTGCCATTCCCTATGGAGAATTCCTAAGAATTCACAGATCATGTAGTACATTGGAGGAGAGAGACCATCATCAAGAGGAGTGTAGACAACGGCTCCTAGTGAGTGGTTATGACAACAGGAAGTTACTTTCAAGCATGACAAAAGCAAATAGAATAGATCGTCAAGAACTTCTTAACCCCCTTAGATCCAATCTCAAGGCCTCTCCTAATGAGAAAAATGAAACCAATACCATCCGTCTCATAACTGGTTACAGCCGTCAGGCAAAGGAAATTACAAGAATCATAAAACGCGATTGGCCCATCATTCTAACTGATAATGTCCTCAGGGACATTATGCCTCATTCCCCCACTATTACATTTAGAAGGGCGTACGCAATGCGCAATGACTTGGTTAGCAGTAGCCCGGAGACACCTTTGGAGAATTGGTTATCTCCCCGCAAGGGATTTTTTCGCTGTATTAGTTGTCGTGCTTGCAAGTTCGGTGTAAACACCAGATCTTGCCTGTCACCATTCGACACAAAACCAATCATGCTCAAATCCCACTATACATGCCGCACAGAGTTGGCGGTTTATGTATTGAAATGCAGTTGTGATCTCACCTATGTGGGAAGCACTAAGGGAGCAGTTTATTTGCGCATTCTCCAACATCTGAGGGCTATAGTGAATGCGGACCCCTCGTATCCGGTCGCTCGACACTTCCAACAGGTACACAAGCAGAACTTAAATCATCTGAAGTACTTTGTTATTGATGCGATCATACCAAGCAAGAAAGGTGGGGATAACGAGAAACGCTTACGCCAATTAGAGTCCAAGTACATTGTGATGTTGAATAGCAAACACCCGGGGGGGTTGAACACAGGGGAGGACCTTCGCAATTTCCTGTAGATATATGCAGCCTATATACACTCCACATGTCTGGCTGCATGAGCCTGTGTATCTGTCTATATGTAGAGCAGAAACTGTACAAAGTGAAACTCATTATACAGTTGTGTTTTGGATGTATGATATACATCTCAGGGTGACCTCAAATCATTGTATTCTTTGCGGTTTTACTTGCTAGTACCCAGAGCCCTATATACATAATGATGAATTAAAATGGGCAGTAAGAGTTCTTGAAATGAGTTAAACGTTAATGTTATATTGTAGCACTTTATTTGCACGTATATTACACTTTGTTATTAAGGCTCTCATGTTATTTATATGAGATGTACCTTTTTTAGCCTTCACTCATGCATGGAGTGTCTAACTAAGGAATCATACTGCCATTCTCAAGGTCAGTTGATGTTGGGCTTATCTACAAACAAGATTGATTGTTTGAAACAATATGGAATATAGGAGGAGGTCTTGATCATTTTGACCACACTATTATTGTAATGCCCTCCATCTCATGATTTATTATGAGTAGTCATGAACATTCTTGTCCTGAGGTACCGGATGGTACAGTATATAGGTAAGACTGGCCCTATGGCGGACCTCATGAGAACACAGAGTTTATTTACACCCTTACTTATTGTGTTTTGTTTTTTTTGTGTGTATTTGTACAGATAGCATCCAACATTTTGTATGTTCCAACATAAACAACTAACGCTTTAACATGTATTGCACTAAGGTTCAGTGCAACAAAATAGAGCATTGTTTTCATTTGCAATCACGTACTATTGCATTCAAAAAGTATTTATGCGACGTGATCTGTTTGCGAATAATCATGTATTTGTACTGATAACAATTCAATGTATTTATGAATGGCAAACTGACTATCGCTATATATGTAATTTGTAAAAGGGTAACCTCGTGACAATAAGGACAATTTTTATCCTTTGGGCATTTATAGCGCGTGTTGCATTAGCACTTTGAAGATTGGGAATGCTTTAAGATAGTTGAAATGTTTGGAACATTTTAAAAACAACATGCATTTATGCACTGCAGTACCTTTGATCTGATGCAATGGCAAAAGGAACACATTCATTGTATATCACTAACCATTGTAATATGGCGCCCATGAAATGGGAATGGAAGGTGACTCAAAATGTAAGTCCGTCCTTTATGTTTATCATTGCCTGGAAAGGCGCGAATTTTGAATGTGCTCCAAACCCCTTTTAAGTATGACCTCCGCATTATCCCCTCATCAGTGAGCAAGGACGCATGTCCGAAACGCGTCTGATGACTGGCACCACCACCACCATTCTATGGAATAAATAATTCTCGAAATTACAAGACTGGTTTGCGGTATTTATTTTGGAGTCTGTGTACCTGTGCGCTGGCTGACGGCTGCAGCTGGCGACTCGTTGGAGTTTCATATATATATATATATATATATATATATATATATATATATATGCAACCACACAGTCCAACCAATCCTAGTCAGAGAAAAACGGCCAGCACTCCGGTGTGAAGATGTATTATAGTTTATTTGTTCTCCAAAACCTCTTCACCCCCGACAGACGCGTTTCGCAGTTAAGCTTCGTCAGTGTCTGTCGGGGGTGAAGGGGGTTTGGAGAACAAATAAACTATAATACATCTTCACACCGGAGTGCTGGCCGTTTTTCTCTGACTAGGATTGGTTGGACTGTGTGGTTGCATCGTAAGCGTCTCACCAGCGCTGGCTTTGAGCACCCGGGACGCTGTGGAGCGACGGCGGTGGAGGACCTGTGCTGAAAACATATATATATATATATATATATATATAAAAACCAACAGGGGTGCCCCGATGAGGAAGTCACACCCGAAGGGGTCAGCGCACACAGCTGCAGGCAGCAACAGTCGCAGCTTCACTCATAACTGCCAGCAGTAGCCATACGCATTTCAAGCAGTTTACGCTCTTCCTCAGTGGCTGAAATGAACACAAAGTAGCTGCGTGTAGCGGAAGCTGATTTATTGTGATACTAAGTCCGGCCCAATAAGTCGCAAGGCATCCTGGATAATATAGTCCACAGAATGGTTGCCAAGACTCTGCATCCATAAGTACCCGTTTGGGTGCAACTGTCTATTGTGAAGTGCATTTCAAATGGAGTGATAAAATCAATGTCTCTCCCCATGTGGGTGATGGCAAGTAGAGAAATGCTGTGCTGCTGCCAATATTACCTCGCAGCTAGGCACCCTCCGCTCCTGGTAGAGCTCGCGTTTGCGAGCTTCAAGGATCCGCTGTGTCAGGCGGCGGGACCTCCTCGCGGCTGGACCAGCCGCTAAACAAAAAACCAACATGGGTGCCCCGATGAGGAAGTCACACTCGAAGATATATATACACATCTTGAAGTTTGTGCGCGTAGATCGGCCTGCTGTGTGAGCGCCGAGGTACATGTCGAGATGTTTTTTAAGCATAGGATTAGTGCAGTGCCATCCATGCCGAGCTAGAAAGCCACAAAGTTTTTTGCCATTTCTACAGCAAAGTCTTTAAGCAGAGGATTAGCTAGTGCCATCAGTATTGAGATGTAAGATGACATAAACCTTTTGGTTTAAGGGAAAGATGGGTATTGTGGGACAGTTATAGTAATCCAAATAGCGTGCCCCTTAATTGGGTTACGTCCCCTAGTCACAGCATCATCCCTGAGTGGGTTGTAAAGTTTTTCAATAAGAAATTAAAAAAACTAAAGTTCACAAAACGTTGTGATTCCTATAATCCAGATTTCATTTATTTTTCATTCCATTAGGTGTAACCCTGTATTCATGGTTGTTTTTTCATCTAAAGAAATTGTAACATCCATTCTTTATCCCCAGAGCATTGTCCAATGCATTTCGGCTTCATGATAGCCTTTGTCAGGGACTGGGTTCTATAAAATGAAAACAGGTATGTTCAAGTATGAGGATACGTGGGGACATATATTCTGTCACAAAAAAATCATCATGCAATGCTAAAATTGGTGCCCATTACTGCATCAACATCTGTGATATTAGTGCTCATGGTGTGGTGACAAATTAGAACGTGCAAATGAAGGACCGTCTAAATATAAAGGTGCAGTATTGTGAAGATCATGAATGTGTAATCCACTTCAAATAAAACTAACCCAAGGTGAACTAGATCCTATTATGCGGTGCGCAAAGGTTAACGTGTTATTGGAAAGGTAAAACTGTAAAAAGTAAACTCATCGAGTGATGTTAATCTATGCTAGCTCCTATGGCGGTTTAAAGCATACAAAGTTAAATGAAGCAAAAACGGACAGAACCCGCAAGAACTGCCTATGCTGACATCATTATGTGCTCGGGTGAACAAACGCCTCCAAAAGTGACCGTGTTCGCATGCTGAATACATTAAAGGGAAGCTTACACCAAGTAGAACGCGTGTCTACTTACTTGATGAAAAAGATCTACTAAGCGCTAATGTCGGGTACCAAAGTTTTCAACGCACTCCTCTCTTCAAAAGTTTGTGTGAAATGGGACGCCGAAGCGTGATGTTTATAAATAAATGAAACATAGGACTAGCACGCCACCAAAACAAACGTGTGTTAGTACATAAAAAAATTGCGATGACCAAAAAAATATAGTGATTTGTGACTGCCAAAATGTATGTTATAATTAGTCCTACATATAGGTTAAAAACGGGGTATTCATGGTATCACAATGTGTATACAAAGAGGGCACCAGTGAGAATTAGCATGCAAGTACATAAACATTAACAAGATAAGAACAATAAAGTTCAGGATTGAAAATTTGAAAAAATATAAAAAATTGAAAAAATTGAAAATGAACCAAATGCAAAGTCTTTATAGGTAACAGCTATACTCGATCCGGTCATTCATTTCGGTTGGTTTCAAGGTTTCCAGCTTGTGTATCCAGAAGTTCTCACGTTGCAGAAGGCACTTATTATTGTCCAGTCCTTCTCTCTTAGTCACAATCTCTAAGATGGTGTATCTCAACTGACTTATGTTGTGTGTTGCTTCCCAAAAATGAGTGGCTACTGTAGATTTCAATGATTTGTTACGAATATTTGATTTATGCTCATTGAGGCTTATCTTGATTTTTCTCTCGGTCTTCCCTACGTATCCTTGACCGCAAGGGCACTTCAATAAATAGATTATATTAGATGTGTCACATGTGGCTGTTACTCGCAATTTAATCTTATGTCCTTTGCTGTGGTGTGTGACAAAAATTCCTCTAATACTGCTATTGCAGTGACTGCAGTAATAACAGGGCAATGCCCCCTGGTATGTTTCAATACATGTGAACTCCTTAGGTTTAAGTAAGCTTCCTAGGTTCCTTGCCCTCTGATAAGCAAACTGAGCCATCTCACGAAAAATATTATTGAATTCAGATTCTTGTGACAGTATCGCCCAATGTCTCTTAACTATGTTTTTAAACGCTTTGTTCTTGGCGGAATATTTAGATACCACCACTACTCTTGTGTTCTCCTTCTTAGTGGTCTTCTGTAATAATTCTTTTCTATTCTTCTGTGCACATCGTGTCTTTGCCTCTTCCAAGATTCGCTGGGGATATCCCCTATCTTTAAATCTGTTCTCCATCTCATGAATTCTAATTTCAGCTTTTTCAGGTGCCGATACTATCCTTTTCACTCTTATCATTTGTGAATACGGGAGATGCTTCTTCAGGGAGTCTTGATGGAAACTATTATGATGTAACAAGTTGTTACGATCGTAGGTTTACGGTAAATGTCTGTTTGAAAAGTGGAACCTGTCCTATAAATCTCCACATCTAGAAAAGTAATGTTCATGTCGTTGATCTCTGATGTGAACTGGATACGGTCATCCCTTGTATTCAATTCGGTGATAGCCTCCAATAACATTTCTTCTGAACCGGTCCATATGATGAACATGTCATCTATGTACCTTAATATGAGTTTGGTGTGTGATTTCCACAGTTCCTGATTCAAGATGTATTCCTATTCGAAATGCTCCATATAGATGTTAGCATATACTGGTGCTGCCGAATTTCCCATTGCTGTGCCTGGTTGCTGTAGGTAATATTGATTTTTCCATCTGAAATAGCTGTGAAAGAGCGTGAAGTATAACAATTCCATAAGAAATACTTTGAAATGTTCATCCAATTCTGTATTGAGTAATGCATGTTCTATGGCCTCTATACCATCCTGGTGAGGTATGGACGTATATAAGGACTTAACATCCATGCTACACAATATTATTTGTTTGTCCGTTGTCATTTCAGCAATCTCCAATCTTTCCAAAAAGTGGGTTGCGTCCTTTACAAAAGTTTTCATCCTCATTACACAAGGTTGTAAATATTTATCTAATAGTTGCCCGATGGGATGATGGATAGTCCCAACCGTCAAAACAATAGGTCGAAAAGGTGGATTTCTGAGATCTTTGTGTATCTTGGGCAACATATAGATTACCGGACTTCTTGGATGGCATGTGATCAAAAATTTCTTGGCTCTTTCATTGATGATTCCATTTTGATATGCCTTATTGATTATTGATGCAAGATGTTTAGAAGACTGCTCAGTGGGGTTGATATCCAAAGGGAGATACACGGTTTCATCTGCTAGATGCAGTTCCACTTCATGTTCATAGTGCGAAGTGTTCATGATCACAATCGCATCTCCTTTGTCCGCCTTCTGACATATTATATTAGGATTCATCGCTATTCTTCGAAGAGCCTCCACCTGTTTCTGTGTGAGATTATGTTGTTGAATAATTCTGAGTACGTGTGTAATAATTAAAGTGTTTACAGTTTATAGTAAAACGTACAGGAGGTGCTGCAAATGTCTGGAAAGTCGCAAATAGAAACTGTTATTTTGGATGGAATGGTGCAACAGAAAGGTATTTATATATTTCTTTCCAATAAGATTCCAGATGAAGTACCTTTATAGAAACCAGTTCAATCCTTTATTTTCTCTCTTGAAACATATATTTACACATGCAAAAACGTCCAGCCAATGCGTTTCGTTCAGGAAAAAGAACTTTACTGAACTTCTTCAGGGCTTATTAATATCTTGTTATCAGTGATAGAATCGTACTTCGATGAAATTCCAAATACATATGTGGTCCATGGAGAATGTGCTCCCATCAAGTCCGCCAACAATAATATGATCGCCCTCCGCGGGATTCTGATTCCCGCAGAGGGGTGAATTTTGGCCATTTAGCTTGTTATACAGAAATTGTTGTAAGATTGAATTCCCAAGCATCTTTTAAACTGAGTGAAGTCAAGGCCTGGTTAGAGAGACATGGGCTGGAGAACTTGACCTATATTCCAGTTCCTGAAATAGATGGCTGCACAGGGAGCTTTCTGGGGCAGTCCTGAGCTTGTGATAGCAGGACAAAAATGCCGCCTTCCAGGCCATTACATTTTTGGTAATCTCAGACTGAAGGCCAAGGCATTGCCCTTCTTCCTGATTTCCTCCAGTTGGTCATTAAAACAACCATTACCATTAAAGAAAGCTAAGAGGTACTTGAAGCTTTTTACTGTTTTAATTCTTTCATCCCCTAGGCTCCAGGTGTGCTTCTGTGCAGTTTTTCCTTGCAGTGTTAGTGTTAATGGTCTGTCCATGTTTTTCTAAATAGATAAGGGTTTTGTTCAACAAACGCTGTAGCCCGATCTTAGTTCTGCTTGCAAGGACTAAATTGTCCACATAAAGTAGGTTTGACAGCTGGAAACACCCCAATTTGGGAGGGTGCGAGCCCATCTCATTTAATGAGGGTGTGAGATCAGCCAAGAATAGATTAAATAAGATAGGAGCCAAAACACATCCCTGCTTCAAGCCTTGCGTGGTTTTGATTTTCCTAGATAGGTGGGAGACATCCCCTATCTTGATTGTAACCCATGTGTCTGTGTGTAGGGTTTCCAGGGCTCTTAACAGACCTTGTGGGATGTGTAGGTGTGTCAGTTACTTGCAGAGCCTGCCTCAATCCACTGTGTCAAAAGCAGCTTTAAAATCAATAAAACCCATATGGATGGGGTATTTACTTGTTTTGGAAACATCGGTCAGCATCGAAAGCACCATAATTTTGGCTGTGGTCCTCTGCTTGTTTGGTGAAGTTGGTTTTATTCACAGGTGTAAGGGAGTGTGCCACAGCCCAGAGATGTAGATCCTCCAAAAGAACTTCTGCAAGGTATTTTTCTTCATTATCAATTAAAGCTATTAGGCAGTAGTTTCCAGGGTCATCCTTGTCCACCCCCTTGTGTATTGGAGTGAGGATTGAGCCCCTCCATGAGGAGTGGATGCTGTGGGGCAGAATGGCAGTATTGAAAACCGGGGCAAGTTGTCCTGCCCAGTACGGTGGGTCCTCCTTATAGACCATTGGAGGAATGCCATTTGGGCCTGTTGCACCTTCCCTGCAGGCCTTGATGATTTGCCTCTGTACAGTGCAGTGGCTAAATATGAAACAAGTTGGGGTGTTCTCCTTTTAAGGGATTGCGATAAGTCATATTGGTCCCAGTTGTCCAGTTTGCTCCTACTTTCTTCCTCCAGTGACCCTGGGTTATAATGACTGGTAAGGAATTGGTACCAGGTAGTCACAGGGATATTAGATGCGGCCATTTGTGCAACGGTTCTGCCGATCCCATTTAAGGCTCGACAAAAAGTAGTAGAGTTGTTTTCTCGTATGGGGTGCAGCAGCTAAGCCCAAAATGAGTCCTGAGATTCCCTTTGGAGTTACCATTTTGCCTTTTTTATTTTTTTCCTAGAGGCCTCTTGCTTGTTGAGAATAGTATGGTCCATGGTTGAGCTTTTTCAGGGCCCGCCAGGGGTGGGTGACTTCCTTTTTGGCCATCCTAATCATAGGATTGCTCACCCTCCCCTTCTGGGGGTTGATATTGCTATCATGCTATTGCCTGTTTTTTGGGAGTGACTTAACTGGTTTTGCGGTCTGATCTGCAAGGTCTTTGGTGAAACTCTCCAGGTTTGTCAGTGGGTTCACCCCAGAGGACATAGTATTAGTAACCAAAAGTTTAGCCATTTGTGCCAATGCTGGTAAGGAGGCGACCATACATTTTATGCTTTTGAAGTGGATTATGTAACCAGCAATTGGGAGTATGAAAGGGGAAGCCTGGGCAGGAACATCATCTTAAACCTAGCCACTTTCCCCAGTCAATTAAACGGGAGTCGTTCCAATCTGTGAAAGTCCAGTTTCATGTTGGTAATACATGGCGTGAGATTAAGACTCTAAGAATGATTATGATTCTTAGAGATAAGTATACCCAGGTACTGAAAGCTTAGTCTTTGTATAGGAATAGATGAGTGTCAAGTGACTGTACTATGGTCACCATCAATGGGAACTAAGGGTGAATTGTTCCTTAGGCCTGAAGCTGCTCTGGATAAGGTAAGTATCTCCAAGGATCGAGGTTCAGAGAGGTGGGGATTAATTAGAAAGACAACAATGACGTCTCCATACAGAGCGATCCTGTACTCCATATGATCACACCACCAGCACCCTGTATCCGTGCATCACAGCGGAAGAGTTGAGCCAAGGACTCAATAGCTACGGCAAAGAGGAGTGGGGGTAGGGTGTATCCCTGTCTGTTGCCTCTGCATATTGGGAAGGCGAACGACATTGCTCTGTCACCTGCACTTGAGTGGTGGTTGCATTGTATAGCAGTTGCACATAAGTACTACATTTTGGGCTAAACTTCACTCTGGGAAATATTTACCCCATTGGTTAGAGAGTGGCCAGGAGTTTGCCCCACCCACATGATGTGATATTTCCAGCACATTTTTCAGAACACTGCTGGATCTTTGGAAGACAGGAGTATGAACGCATATGTTATTGTTACCTGCGAGGAGAACCATAAGGGCTTGACCTGCTTCCCACTTGTCTTGGAACCCTTGGTAGGTGTTACAGTGTACTCTTCCTGCCGAAACTGCAAAAGCTGGGACTAAGAAACTTTTTGCCAACTTTTCCTCAGTGAGAGACGAAGACCACAGTCGAGCCAAAGCCATCAGAAAAGTTTTTAAGTTAGAACTTAGAGGCCAGAGTGACCTGAGCTAAAGCCGATCGACGTCAAGACCTTCATGGACTAGGACTCTGGACTTTCCCACTCAGAGCTTTCCCACCTTCATCTACAACTATACCGGGACCCTCCTTTGCATGACCCACCATCATTGAACCTCGACTTAAATCCAGCTTGACATTTGCCTCTCTGATGAGCCATCGGTGTCCACCTTTTCTCCAGAAAAGCCTCTAAGTTCAAAGGTGACTCTTGGACTGGGACTTACCTTGGCCTTGTATTAGAATAAACGGAGGCACAAAATGACACCAAATTTGGCAGCATGCTAGATCTATACTCAAAAATTGAGCTTTTTGCGATTTGGTGTAAATCGTCCAGATGTTTTTGAGAAATGCATGGTTAGGGATATTTGGATGGTTAGACCTACAAGTATCCCAAGGTACTGCAAAAAATAGAGTGATCTGATTGGCCAGAAGGGATTTTTCCCCATCAGCTATGTCAGTACCATTTCATGGGTATCATGGTACGAAGCAATTTGGTAGTCAGGCCTCAATATCAATAGAAATGGCCCCGTGTCCTGATCATGTAAAAAAAATGAGGTATAAGAAGGCAGGGGTTGTGGGAGTGGTCCAAGAGGTATTGCACTGGTAGCAAAAAAAAAGTCATGCTACGGAACCCAACAAGGGCCCATGTGGTACAGTGGGATAATCTCTATACTGTCCCAAAAAAAAAAACATGTGGGGTAGGTCTTCATGGGGTTTGTGCAACTGAGGAGGGGTTGGCCAGCAACAGGGCCTTGACCACCCATGGGGGTTAGGTGCAGAGCCTGATCACAGTCCAGGCCCTGTGGTCCACCCCAAGCTGCGCACAGCGCAAGGTCATGCACAGTGGCGTATGGCCTCTTCTGGAGGGGTTTGGCGCAAAGCCGGGCCACTGGCTCGAACTTATGGTCAACCCCATGCCATGCACGGCCACATACATGTTTGGGGGTTACCTCCCTCCCCTGCAGTGAATGCCTAAACACATCATTTACGGAGGATGCACTTAAATTCAAAAGCCAGATCTATTCTAGTTTTCAATGTCTCTCAGCTTCGCTATCTGTCTGTGTCGCTCTTAAACTCTCGCCTTCCCTTTATCTGTTTCTTTTGACCCAGTCCAGTTTCAATATAAAATATTTTGAGTTGATATTTAGCCAAGTCTTCCACTTTGAGAGATGGAACTAGTCTAATTGGGTTCATCACTGCAGCAACTCTCAGTTACCCGGCGGTTACTGATGGACCAGAGACAGAGTGCACTTGTAAATCCGTTTGAGACTGTGGAGCCGCAGGGCCTGCGCTAAAGAGTTTTGAATAAATAAGGAATTCCTTCGACACCATTCCATTTTCCCAATGTTTCAAGACGTATTTCCTTGACGGGAGAGGGGTTACAAATTAGAGACAACATCTCCCCTGAGCTCTGTGTAATGAGTAGGGTCCTTGGTCCACCGCCTAATTGTGCACCAAATTACACACCAGCTTGTCACGTAGGCCATCATGCGCGAGCCCCTTTATGCAGCCTTCCTCGCTGAGTGTTATTAAACTGATGAGTCGTGTGTTTCCTCCCTTCTGAATGATGATTGTTTACTGAACACTGCATGGAGCTCGTGCGTCCTCATAAAGAAACTCAAAACAGAGATTGTTCGTGATATTCTCGGACGCTTACAAGAGAGGCAGCGGTCATAACTTGCTCCAGTTTCGTGTTGGTGATGGATTGGCCATTGAATGTTTTTAATGGCCTAAAGACCCACCGATTCATTCATAAACGGCGGTGTGTCACAGCGGATCGACTCGCAGCGCCGCCGCTGGCGAGGAAAAGCACTCTGGAAACAACTGGAAGGGAGCGGGGCTTTTCAAAGCGCCGCCGAGTGAGCAGTCTGTAGCATCGACCGCTCCTGTATTCTGCGTCATTTCACACGCTTGGAAAGGGGCTACTGATGACGACATCATCATTGCAAACAGGTACTCGTCAGGACCTCGAACCACAGCTTTGGCCACAAAAACAACCCTTGGCAATGTCACTCGGCCTGGAGTCCACATGAAGTGCCCTTCAGTCAATGCTGTCATCCTTGCCCGCATTCATCCACCCAACTACTCTTCGGGACATTTATCCACTTACACAACCACAATAAAAACACACACAAACTCAAGAACATATGTACGGGAAATTACAAGAATAAAAATAGATAAAAAAACATGCTGCTGCCTGATAATAATAAATCAAATTCAATATAGCAGCCTTTGGAAATATAAAAGGTAAGGACAGACCAGCAGTCCTGACATTGAAGCACACAAATATGCAAGTGATTAGACAAATGGCAACACTCATATAGAAATGAGATCAGTAGACGAAGTGGGCTTGCCCATTGCTCCATGCTGTAATGGATGTAGGCAGAGCATAAATGGCACTGACATGGTCCAATGGAGGAAGAGGGTAGACCTATAGTCCATCTAAGTATTTGTATGCATATGTATGTAAACTGACATTATAGTTAGGTGAAAATGTATGTAATAGCATAACATTTTAAAACTAAAAAAAATACTGAAATTCATCAGTTATAGTTAACTGAAGTAACTATAACTCACACAATGAAGTAACTATAACTCACGCCCTCACCATGCAAAGTGTTGTCATAAATGATGTAATTTCAGATGTCATCAGTGATGTTATCAATGCTCTCACTGAACATGTCATGAGTAATGTAATATGTGAGCGTATAAGCAGTGTATGGCAAGTGCATGAGTTATAGTTTCAACATATTGCAAGTTCTAGTTACTTGAGTTAACCATAACTTATGCCCCCACCATACAATGCTTATGACCGCACCAATTTCTCCACTTAGACATGTTCAATGACATCATTGATGACATTAAACAACATCTCAAATTACATCATTGATGCCAACACTGGTCGAAGGACATCTCAGAATTTGGCAGGTGGGTACTCCCGTTCAGGTGAAAATAGCCTCTTCATGATAGACGCCACTTTTTACTAATTTCAATTAAAGGGCATTTAAGCAATTCAACACATAGTAATTCTGCCACAATTGGTCCTGCTGCCTGTATTCGTTATTATAAACTTGATATAGTATGACAAACAAATTATTATAATCAAATCGAAATCTGAGCATATGAGATCTGTGACATGAACCATTTTCCAAAATACCAGATTATATGTCCCATACCAGTGGTTGCATCCAACAAGGAATGTGGCCTCTCCTGTATGGTACAGCATCTGGGTGATTTTTTTCATTTGTAGGGGCACGTGACTGTGTATGTGAAGGAAGTAGAACATCTCCAAAGAATTGGTAGGGGATCCTGTTCCTTGGGTGGCAGTACAAAGGACCGATGAAGACTGGGAGCTTAAAACTGTGCGCTGTTAAGAATGAGTTCAAACTTCCCAGGGAGAGTGTGGAGCATTGGCGGTTCCTCCTGATGGGCAGAGGGGCGTCGCCTCGCCTGCAGCGAGTGCCACAGGTAAACACACAGAATAATAAAATGGTCATTATCATTGTATTATTCTGCGTTCTGCAACACCAGCCCACGCTGACGTGTGTGAGGGTGGGGGTGGGGTTGCAATCGCCACATGGTGACTACTGCCCCTGTGCATGTCTGGTTGGCCAGCTGTCTACAGCCAACCTATCAAACAGCTGGGGGATTGCTGGTAGAGGTCCCCAGATTCAAAATGAGCACCAGGTTAGCCTGCTCCAACCAATCCTGGAGCTGCGCTCATGCTGAAAACAGCATAACAGCAGCTCTAGGATTGGTTGTTGGCACAACAGGAAGTCTTGAACCCAGGGCCGGACTGGCCATAGCGGGCACCGGGCAATTCCCCAGTACGCTGCACGGGTGGGGGCCGGTTTTGGGCCCCAGGGGGCTGTTTTTTTGTACCAAAATCGGCTGGAAACCGGCCCCGGCAAAGTGCTCGGCTACCCCTCCAACCCCCCCCCCCCAGTGGGGAGGGGGGGCCGGCCGAGCACTTTGCAGTGGCCGGTTTTGGTTCCCAGTCTGGCCTTGAACTACCTTCCTGCTCATCATCCGGGACTTGGAAGAGGAGAGACATGCAGCATAGGTGCGTCTTTTCAGCATCGTGCCACGACCTGCATCACTGTTTTTAAATTATAGTAACCACCACTGACATGGAGATATCAGAGCAGTGATATATTGCAGTCTGTAGGCCACGGAGTTAACACTATTAGCCTTATTCACAAAGGTAAACTTACCCTTACACTTTTGTGTTTTTTTTCCCAGTATTCACAAAACTGCATTTTAATTGTAAATTTTCAAGTGCGAAGACTCCACAGTCGGGGCGGAGAACTGTGCATAAAAAGACACAACAGGCCTATCTACATATGTGCAAAGTTCTCCACCACGTTGAGGATACCATGTGGCCGTACTTAATACTTCTGGGCGGTAACCCTGCGTATAAATCTGACAATTTTGCCCAGAAGGTAGAATATCACGCAGACCAATTTTACTGGACAAAAAATGAATGAAAAAAACACATTTTGGCCGGGCAATAGAACCTTTTCTGCTCTCATTTACCATGATGGGATCACTACGGGTCAGTTGGTGAGGATAGCATTCAGTGCAGCAGAGTTTGTAATCAGGCAGGCGAAAGCAGCCATGGTCCCATTTTCTGTAACAGGGAGTCATGAAGGGGCTGCACTAGAACTTCTGCACAAGATTTTACCGATTGGCTTTTCTGGGCAGTAATATTGGGATCTAGTGCCCCCCGACCTAGATAATCTGGGTGAGGGAACATAGAACCGGTTCTAATCGGAAGGAGCAGTGCCCAGCTGGGAGACCAATCCATCCAACTCACAATCAAGGCCAAAATGTAAGTCCCAAAATTGTTTTCCATTGTAAGATATCCGCATCTTGTTCTGATAATTGTTTTAATTTCAACCAGTCCCCTGGCAATGCTGTATCTATTATTATACGCTCGAAGGACATAGTTGGGGAGTTCAGAAGATTCCTACCGCTGTTCACATCTGTACATGATTTGTCAAGAGATCACCAGTAACGGGTTGTGAAATATGCACACGTACATTATTATATTTATTGGTAATAGTTTTAATAGTAGTAGTATTTTAATTTATAGTGTTCATGAATCAACCCAGGAGGGTTATCTCAGCCCAAAGCAAAGACACAGGCAGGAAGAACAAAGATTAAAACAGCACTAATTATACTTTTCTCAGTCAGTCAAAAATCTTTATTTCGATAAATGAATATCAAAAAAAGGCACGGTACAAAAAGAAATATGCAATGACAGTAAAAACAGACATTATACAATATTAAAAAATATTAAAAAGCCCACGGCATGTTTACAAAAAGACAAAGACAACAAGAAGTAAAAATATATTAAAATCATCACTAGATTCATAAGAATTTTATCATAAAATATTTAAAAATTATCATTCCTCCAACAGCCTAATTCCTGATATAAAGTGCTGTTTTAACCAATAAAGTGCAAGGTGTAAAGCATCAGAATCATGTGACCAATTACCCATTCCCCATGAGTCTTTTCTTTGTGTGCACCGCACACACTAAATAATTGGCTACATGAGAGACAATGCTGGGGTTATTTAATAACTGCAGATAGAGAAGTGCTGGTCTAATTTGCAGAAACCCTGCCTTTTTAAGAATTGGCACAAGGTATTTCCTCCTTTCAACTATAAAGTGCCCACAAAACATGGTGAAGTGGATAGTATCTTGAATAGAAAGGCTGGTTAACTACCCTCCAGAAGTCAGCACTATTTTTAACGACCTCAGGATCAGACAGTTGTAACCAGGCAGTTTTCCTGATCTCCTTTTTCCTATTTTGTATGGCTTTTTTTATATAAAGATCTTAGTGAGGTTATTAATACGCGGTCTTTAGGGATCGCTTTAAGGGCCTTGAGCAAATCAGCGTGAGCTCTTGAACATGCATGGTCAAACCATTTTTTCTCCCTGGACCAGGACAATTTTTTGTTATTTGTTAAGGTGATGTCGATAGATTTACAAATATTGTCAAAAGCAGACATTACTTCGAGGTTTGATGCCCTTGTGTCCAAGCAGGTTAACACATCATTTTCAGTGCTATCAAGGACGGCGTGAAGAACGTTCTCTGGGACAACGCTAGACCACTTCAGTCTGCGACCCTGGTCCTTTAACACCAGATCTTGACTTCTATTCCCTCCTGACCCGCCCTGATTTAAAAAGAAAGTTGACAAAACCTCTACTACTACAGGGTTGTAGTCGCTAAATACTGAGACCATAGTACCATAGTGAACCACCCTCTCTAAAATCTGACAAGACATAAATATATAATCAATTACGGTACCGTCGCCATTGCCCTTAAAGGTAGGAGTTCTACTATCAACTTCCCCACAACTAGATTCATACAAATTCCATGCATCCAAGTAAGATTCAAGTGCCTCACCCCTGTTGGAATGCTCAAAGTGTGTAAGTTATGAGTCGGGTGGCCCCTCTTCTGAAAGACTTGTGCATGGCTGATTGCAGGGATGTATGTTAAAATCGCCTAAAAAGATGATTTCAAACTCTTTTACCTTGGTTCTATAGACTGACAAAAAAGATTCGATAATATCCAAATTCTGCCTAGTATCATCATTAGGACTAGAATTATAAAAGTTAATGAACAAAATATTTGAAAAAGAAGGGGGACTAAATTCAACTATCATGCAATTTTGAGAGCCTGGATTACGTTGGATTAACACCCCTTTCAAGGATGTTTTAAACAAAGTTAACAAACCCCCCTTTGGTCTACCAGCCCCACCACTGGTAGCAGGGACGAAAAAATGTGTGTAACCATCCATGGAAAAACTGTTAGTTAAGTCCCAAGTTTCCTGGAACGCAAGAATATCAAAGGGCTTCAAAAATTGGATCCATTCATCATTCCCGGCTTTGGCCCTAATACCAGCAATGTTCCAAGTCATTATTCGACAGTGTTGGTTTAATGAGCCCTCGTTAGTAGACAGTCAATCATTGTCGCTTAAAGATGATAGTGGTGAAAACCGGTTAAACAAGGGCAAAATTGGAACAGATTGTGGATTAGGCCTACACAAATTATAACAATATGAATCCATATTCACAGGCAGTTGATGTTCTTGTGGCATCCTAGGAAAGAAAGCCTGCCTTTGTGTAGGATAGGTAGGAGTCAAGTGGCCAGGATGAGAGCTTGGACTAGGGGTCACACTAAGATGATTGTAAAAATACCCCAGTGGGCGAACACATATATTATCCTCGGTGACCGGTAAGGAGGCTGCCCTTAACAATACGGTTGCGACGTGCTGCGGATGTCTTAAATTTACAATAACACAGTCGCCTCTGCATGATTTTCTGGAGGTGCCAACCCAATCAACCCTGCGCACTGACACTATGTCATTCCAGAAAGCAATGGGGAACCCACAGTATTTATCTAGCCATGCAATGACTTTGTTACCTAGAGAGCTACTCAGCTCTTCCCGGGCTTCAAATGAGTTTGGGTCAACCTTCGGGACATTGGTCAGGACTACCGTGTATGGTGCACAATCAGGGGGTAAGTTGACTACGGGGTTTTTCCTCCCCAGTGCCCCCTCCAGGATTTTTTCACCTGACTTATTAGCTACAGTTTTCTTCTGTAAAATGGGAGCTATAGTGTCAGGCTTTGACAGAGGTTGGGCAGTGCTTGCAGATGGCCCCATAGGTGTTCCGTTAACCACCCTGCTGCTGTTGGAGCCAGAAGCCGCTACCATGGCAGCTGTTCCCGGTCCAGTAATCTCGGGGGGTTTACTCCGAGACAGATGTGTGGATAAAAGGCACCCAAGTTTAGAGACTTCCTTTGAGACTTGATTTAATTTGTCCTCAACCCCCTTGCCGTTAACTACAGCACCCTCAGAAGTATCCCTTAGATTTACATTTATTCTATTTTCTGCGATAGCTTGTGCAGGTGGAGACAGGAGAGTACTTAATCTAGCTACCTCTTTTGTCACTTTGTCAACCTTTACCATTAGAGGTTTAATTATTAACTCCAGTTTGATGGTCAGCATATCTGCAAGTAGCTGAAAGTGATCACTGTTAACAGATTCAGTACCCCCCTCAATACTGTTATCATTTGTCATCTCCACCCGCATGGGCTGGGAGGTCGCGATTTTCTTCGTTTTACGTTGCCCCCCACGCTTATTTATCAGTCTTCTGCATGCCCTAACTGGGCGGCGGACCAAAGATGGAACTGTCGTGGGAGAAGGTGGCAGTAAATATGTGCTAACAAGAATATCCGCTGAAATAGAAGCAGGATCTAAGGTTGACTCCTCCGAGGGAGAAACAGATGGAACAGTCTCACTCACATTGTCGATATCATCTAGGACAAGAAGGTCAGTTGGTGGCGAAGCAGGGGGGCTAGCCATACCGAGTGACAGACGACGGGCAGAGTTAATTTTAGTGACCATTTTAACCATGTAATTATCCAAGGGCCCGGGTAGGGCTGGTGTTTTAGCGGAACGCAGTTTAGCCATTAGCGCAGTTAAGGTGTCAATAGAAACAGTGAATACGCAGAGTAAACAGGGTGTTAGGTACTCACTAGAGATGAATAAGTCCAATGTCTAGACTGCCAAATATCACGGACTGGAATCGTGGCCCTGCCCTGCCTCTCCCTGCCCCGGACAGCCACAGACGGCCCCGCCCTTGTCCCGGGCTTCTCCCGCGCGCGACGCGCGGGGCGAGAGGGCGGTGTCAGCCTTTCAAGCGCCTCCGGGCGCTCTCCACGTGTCACGGGCGCGCCGCCCCAGAGGCTGCTGGGGGCTGTAGTCGCAGGGAGTCTCCCGGCGCTCCCTTCTGCCAAGTATCACTGCCGTTCACCCCACGGCTCTGCCCGATGGCTTCCCGGCATCTCCACCCAAGGCTCAGGTCAGCTTTGTTCTCCCAATACTTTTCTGAATTTGGCATGATCAGTGCAAGTTCAAACATAATAAGGCAGCTTATCCAAGTACGCAGGGGCTAGGTAGGAAAAGGATGGATCTACCCCAGTGCAAGACCTTCTGATCCGAGGGACTGTCAGCAAAGCCTTGTCACTTGATCTTAGAATAGCAGCTGGACGATGATGGGTGAGCCTTGAAGATACATAGCTGGGTCCTTGCACAGTCAAAGAACTATGGGTTAATGCCGCACATTTTAAAAACAATTATTTTCTGAACTGGAAGCCAATGTAAGAAGTGTAGAAGGGGGGCAGATGCCATGCTGATGGAAGATTGCAAATAGGACGGACTGCAGTGTTTTGGACAACTTGTAGCTAAGATAACAATGTCTCATTTGCAGAGGCCAATAAGGCTTTGCTATAATTCAGACGGGCGATGACAAGAGCCTGTACCAATGTTTTCCTTGCTGAAAGAGAATGGAAAGGGAAGGCTCTTCTGAGCAGGCCTGTATGAAAGCAGGTACATGTAATGAACAGAACAAGCTCTTTCATAGTGAGAGATTGATTGATTCATACACCAAAGCTCTTAACTACCTGCTGAGGGGTAGGAGTGGTGCCTAATTCAGAAGGTAACCAATCAGGGGCCCAAAGTTGTTGAGCCTTGTCAAACAGCTTAATTTCTGTTTTTCCAGTATTTAGCTGGAGGTAGTTTTCAGTCATCCAAGTGGCAATTGATTTCATCCCAGCCAAAAATCAGTCATGAGATGACAGTGCTGTATATGGAATTAGTACACCACTATAATTGGACCTTTGCAAGCAATGGTGAGTTTGAGGCATTCATAGTTCTGATTTATATGGGATGTGAAAACAGCTGGTAAGTTCCTCTGAGATTGTAATCAGTATCATTTTTTCACTTTTGACAGGCACCTTTAGCAGTCACAGCACCTCCATGGCGTTAATTGTTTAGAACTAATTGTTTAATCCACCCAAGCATACAGGTGTGATGTCTGCTGATGAGAGAAATTGCTGGTGTGCTACCAGGTTGAAATGCTGTTTGGTGGGCTCTGTGTGTGCATAGGCTCCCTTGCTTGCAGACTGTGGGGGCTGTTCACAAATGTGACTTTACATGTGAGTAAATCTACATGTGTAAATACACTCCCACGCGTTGTAATGAATTCATTATTTTTGGCTATTCACCATTTTTTTGTTTGGTTAAATCTGTTTTTATTGACTGAAAGGCAACGTGCCACATTCAGAGCCATCTATACATTGCTCCGTCTATCAGCATTAGAGTTACATTACTTTAAGTGGGTGTTAAACATGACATACATTTCTATGTGGTCGTTGGTTCATTACAGTAATTACATGATCTCATTAGTGCGTTTTACAGAGTCCTTTCCGATCATTCAGCGCGTGCAATTGAACAGATGTTATAGTCAAAAACAATCAAAACCAAAACAAACCATAGCAGCATTAACCAATATCTGTGTGATTATCCCGCACAATGCCCCCTCCCTCACCCCCCATTGCCCCATCTTGTGGAATCAACTTGACAGTAGTCCTCACTCATAGGCTGCGGCAATGTCCACCCTCAGTGTTAAGTGGTATATGCGTGTGCGCTTGATATTATGACTGACTATTGGTGGGGTGTCCGTTACTCACTACGTGCTCTCACCCTCGGGCTGTCCCTCAGGGGCGACCCCCACTGCCTGCTGTAGGGCCCGGAGCAATCCCTCCCACTGGGTTGCTATGGACTCCTTTCTCAGCCCCAATGTTTCTTCCCCATGGATTGCGATTCCCTCTGCTTTGGCCCATGCTAAAAGTGAGCACCTCCATGCACATATATGTGGCGGATTGTGTGCTTTCCACCGCTTAGTATGAAGGCGTTTGGCAACCACCAATCCCAGGTCAAGGAACCTAGATGTGACTTTTGTGGCCGGTGTTCTACGGAAATGGTGTAATAGGTAAGCAGTCCATTCAAAGGATATGTTGGGTCCTGCGCATGTGCGTATTGCTCGCTGATTGCATGCCAATAGGTATGTTGTTTTTTACAGCCCCGCAGCTCCAGGTACTGCACAGCGAAGACACACTGCATCCGTGCGGTGGAAGCACCTATTGATCGTCTCGGGTGTAAGATATGCTCTGTGGACTATGAACAGTTGTATTTGTCTGAATCACATGTTTCTGGGTATACGGACTGGGCTCTTTATTATCTTTTCCCATTCCCTGTCCTCCAATTGTCGCCCTAGATTTGTTTCCCATATGCGGCGGAGTGGATTCAGATTGATCGCTGTGTGTGTTTGAAGTGACGCAGCGAACCAGCAAACCAAATGCCTGCCCCGCCCCATGACATGGAGGTACTGTATAGTGAGGTGTTGGCTCGATTCCATGGTCATGTCCCCCCATCAAGCAGTTTTTTTGTTTTTTTAACACATTTTTATTAATTTTCATGTTTTCTACAAAGCAGCGGTACATCTCAGCATCTGCGCCTTTTACATTACACAATTATGTAGCTATTGATGAGACAAGCCTAACTAGCCCACATTCAAGTAAGCATTCAACACATTGCAGTACAGTTGACATATCGGTTATTACAGATCGTGCCTGCTATCTACGCAGTCTGTTACATATTCGGTACCGTTACTTTAACTTACATCGTTCTTAAATTCCTGTGCATATACCATTTCGTCATCTTACAAAAACAAATAACAAAACATCCCGTAACAATTAGTCCGACCCCCACCCGCTAGTCCTATATGCGTTTAAATGTCAGATCCTGAGTCCTAGCCCTGCTACGACACCATGCCATACCGCCTACAATGTGCCCGGCTCATACCCTAGAATGTTCAGATGAGGGTCACAGCCCTATGCGTCTTCTTGTGCCCCTACAGCAGCATTGTCAAAGTCTATGTACAGTGATCTACAGGTTTCCAACATGGTATCCCATTCCAGTACTATTGGAGTTTTCCGCAGTCCCCTTGCCTCCTCCCGCTTATATTGGCACTCTCAACCCCACCCCATCGTAGAAATTCTCTGTGCCAGGCATATGCAGTGGGCGGCTTTCGATTTCCAACGCATAGTGATGGCCCATTCTGTCGAAAGAAGCGTCAGGTTTACAAACCTATATTGCACTTTGTATTTGGCCATTTTTTTCCTTAAGCCCAAGATGCAGTCATCTATGTTATTATGTATCTCCCTAAGTGTGATCTCTGCCGTGGGGCATCTGACCGAGTCCCAGAACCCTCTAACTCGTGGGTATGACCATATCGTATGCACTAGGTCAGCTCCTTATGTTCGACATCTGGGTCAGTGGTGTTGCGTCTGTGGGAACATCTTGTCTAATTTGTTTGGTGTAAGATAAGCCCTGTGTAGGAGCATGGTTTATATAAACTTAAAATTTGCATCTCTCAATACTTTTTTGGGGTGTTCCATGATCTTCCACCAATCCTTATCCTCTAGGGCCCTGCCTACCTCTCCCTCCCATGCAGTTTGCAGTGGGGTCAGGTCAACCTGTGTATGAGAACGTATCCCCACGTACAGCCACTTGATGAGGTGCCTACCTTTTCCCATGTAATAAAGGGTTTTGACTAGGTCATGTGTGGGGGGTTCTTGCCTTTGTGGGGCCCAGTGTGCTTTGACATATTGCAATAGTGCTGCCTGTATTAAATATAAGTGGGCAGGCACTCCTTTCTCTCTTACAAAATTATCATGGTCCAATAACATCCCATCGCCAAACAAGTCTGCCACCGTGTTCATCCCTGACTCTAACCAAGGTGCGATCCTGCGCACAGTCAGTTGTCCACCTAGCAGAGGTATTCCAAGCAGGGGTATATTACCGGTGTACGCAGGGGAAGCACTAGTGCACTGTAATGCCGCCTTCCAGCACTGTAGAGCCATGTGTAACAAATGGGGGAGATTTCGTGGAATTTTGCTACTGGACAGTAATAGGGCATGTAAAGTCCCTCGGCCTATGTCCCGTTCCGTGAATCCTATCTCTTGTAAATTACGCCCCGCAGTCCAAAACGGCAGCCACTGCAGTTGACAAGCGTAATAGTACGCTCTGAGGTCAGGTACTCCCAAACCCCCTCCGATCGTGCTGAGCTGTAGCCTCCTTAGACTTATTCTCCACCTACCCGATCCCCATATGAGCTTGATTAATAGTGTATTCATTAGTTTAAATATGGCGCTTGGTATCATAAGTGGTAAATTTGTAAAATAATAGAGTAGTCGCGGGAGGACCACCATTTTTTCAATTGCCGCCCTGCCCGCTACTGATATCGGTAGAGTGATCCAAAAAGCAATACTAGATAGTAGGGCTCTAAGTGCTCTGTGCAGATCACCATCCAGCATGTCTGCATGCGTCCGATAAACTTGGATGCCCAGGTATTTAAATGTGCGCAGTGCAACCTGGAACCTCATTGTGCCAAACTGAAATTCCGTAGGGGACACTTGCTCTGTGAAGTAGAATACAGTTGATTTCAGTGGGTTTATAGCAAGACCTAATATATTTTCAAAGTGTTCAAACATCTCAGCAGAGTGTCCATGGGTGTGTGGAGATCGTGCAGATACAGGATAATATCATCAGCGTATGCAGACAGCAAGTGCGTAGTGTTTCCTATCTTTATTCCCATATCAGTCAGTTTTGACCGGATCTTTAATGCCAAAGGTTCTAGTGCCAGTATAAATATAAGTGGCAATAGTGGGCAGCCCTGCCTCGTCACCCTGTGTATCTGGTATTCCACCGAAATGTGCCCACCTGTGCACACTCTAGCTCTAGGAGCATTATACAATAGGCAAAGCCATTTGATATACTCCTCCGGCAGGCCAAATTTCGCCAGGGCTCTGAACATGTAGTCCCACTTAATGGTGTTGAACGCCTGACGCATGTTCAATGAAATACAACCCGAGTGATGATAGCGACTTGGGGCCTCTGTAAGTAGGTTATGTAGTTTCCTGGTGATTAAGGACGTCCTGCGGGCGGGCGGGCAGGAAACCCGTCTGATCCATATGTATCAGTTTATGCAAAGTCGGCCCAAGTCTGTTGGCTAACACTTTACTAAGCATTTTATATTACGACGTTAGCAGTGATAATGGACGGTAGCTAGCCATATCAGTGGGGTCCCTGCCGGACTTTGGAAGTGATACCACTAGCGCCTGCGCTGTAGTGAGGGGCAGGAAGCCCTTATCCAGCGCCTCATTGTATAAAATCTCAAATTGGGACACAAGTAAGTCTACATATATTTCATAAAATTTAGCTGGCAGCCCATCTAACCCAGGAGTTTTGTTTTCGGGGAGTCCCTTGATAGCAATTCTAATTTCCGACTCTTTGTAATGGGTCCAGTAATGCCTTTTGAGCGTCTGCTGATAACTGAGGGCATAGTATGGTGGATAAAGAAATCGTCCATTTGTGTGTCTACTCTTTCTGCAGGTTCACTTTAAAGTGCAGTGTAATACTGACGAAATGTCTCTTAATATCTCCCTGAGTAAAAACGTCATCCTCCTGTGAGGGGAGTGACCTCGTTAATGATGATAGTGGGGGGGGGTCATCCCGCAGCAATTTGGCTAAAAGGGTCCCAGCCTTGTCCACCTCAGCATGTCTCATCTGCGTGTATTTTTGATGATCTATGACACAGAGAGATTCTAGTAATTCTGCATGCCTAATTCTGGCCTCCTGCAGGGGGGGGCCCACTTGTCAGCATCAGTTGCAGCTTCGTGTTCTAGTCTGCTCATTTTCTTTTCTATGTCTATGAGGGACTTGTGAACCTCCTGTCGTGCACCCACGGTTACGCTGATTGCCTTCCCATGGATAACCGTTTTAAAGCCGTCCCATTCAATTAATCTGTTAGACGCCGTATTACTATTTTCCACAAAATAGTGTTAGCTAGTGTCAGATATAGTAGCCCGGAGCACTGAGTCCTCCAGCAATTGGGGCCATAATCTCCAGGTGGGCTCTGGGGTGGACACCCTACCCCAATTAATCACTATTTCCATTGGGCTATGATCGAAGAAGGTCTTCGCCAAGTAAGCAGTAGATGTCACCTGCAATTGCAATCCTATTTGAACAGTATATCCTATCTATTCTTGTGTGCAGCATGTGAGCCGGTGAATAGAAGGAGTACTCCCTATGTGTTGGGTGTCTCATCCTCCACACATCACACAGGCCCCAGCCCTCAACCTACCGCACAGTGCCTTCGCCTGTTTAAATACCCCTGTCCCGTTGAGGGGAGGATGTGACCTATCCATTATTACATCCATGACAGTATTAAAGTCCCCGCCAAGAATCCATGAATATATCTCCCATTCTGCTAGTGCAAGGACAGCGTATTCAGGAATTTCTCTTGTTCTGAGTTTGGCGCATAAATAGAGCCTAGAACTACATGTTGGCCATCTAGGGTTCCCCGTACTAGATTTTATTGCCCCCTGCTGGTCTACCCGTTGTTCCAATGACGTAAAGGGTCCCCCATGTCTGACCCAGATTGTGGTGCCCCGTGCAAACCCCGAGCATGTGGTGGAGAAAATCTGACCTCTCCACTTCCTGCGAAGCTTCCCTACTTCTTTTTCAACCATATGGGATTCCTGCAGGTACACTATCTGCACCTTTAGTCACAGCAACTGAGCATGTATCCTATGGTGCTTCTGAACAGAGCTCAGTCCCCGAACGTTCCACATTAATATTATATACGTATTATGTATATGCATTGTGTTCCGAGGTCTGACCGCTGAACGGTCAACATGACATGTGTGGTGCAGAGCCAACCCAGGCGGATACACAAAACAGGACTATTTCCCTCCCTTAAAGTTCCCAATACTCTGTCTGGTCGAAGAACTATACCGGACCATACAACTAAACACAACAAATATAAACCTAAGTTGCATCTGTGAAGTGCTTTCACATTTTGGGGTACATGGCCAATACTACCCATCCGGTGCAATCTCTTATCCCTGTATATACTGGTATTCGAACGGCTCCCTGAGCTATATCTTCAAGCAGTTTGGTGCCATTGCAACATTTAAATACAAAAGACATTGTGATAGTTCACATTACTGTTCTGTTCCAGGTCCACAACATAACATATCTGGTTAAGGAAGCAAACCATCCGCTGTTTGCGGAGTCACGGTGGGAAATAAAGCCACATTCCCTTCAGAGTCCGACCTGTGTGTGCCCACTTCGGAGGAGGTCATGTCACCAGTCTGTGTGGTAGTCCGAAATGAGAAGACTGTGAGGATTGCCTGTTCCTTGCTTCTTTGCATTTGCTGCAGTGTTGGGTGGGACTGCGTGTTTCTCTTGTGCAGATGCTGCGTGCTGCGTTGGCCAGGCGTTCTTACACTTCGGGCATTGTGAGCCGAGTTTTTCGGGTTCTGCCACATCCAACCTTTCCTCCATGTCCTCTGGGCTCTCAAAAAAGTATGTTTTCAGTTCACCGGTCTCACAGTCAGTTCCTGTGGCCGCTCACCTCTACCCCCCCTCTGTGCGTCCTCCCTGGGCCGTCCCAGCACCAGTCACTCTCTGAGCCACCACAGAACCCAGGCCTGCACCCAGGCGGTCTATATCAGGGATCCACGCTCCAGCGCCGGCCCACCGTGTATCCCCGCCGGTCCACTGATTCTCCAACATCGGGTTGTGTAGCATCTCACCGGGTACCTCCTGGGGGCTGTAACACAGCTCCGGTTGTCAGCTCCTGTGTCTTTTAGCGGCGCCTACCACAATGGAACATTTGTTTTTGCAGAAAACCACCTTTATGTCAGGATAATGCTGCCCAGGGCCAGAGCACTTCTATGAGGCGACTGCCCTGTTCCACAGTTGGCCACGCCCCCCATGACCCCCCATCTAGCAGTTAGTGTCACAACCAGCGATCGATGCCGTAGGAATTTCCCCGGTGGTAGTCCCACTAGGGACTCATATCGTTTGAGTGTGCCATCCCGGTACGGCTCTCCCAGGGTTTACATGTCAGCGTCATGCCATTCCTTGAGCGCAGTAGACATAAGTACCCCAGGCCCACTAGGGGAGCCCTCCAGTGGTATTGCCAGTGCGTAGGGGATTAGCGCTCTGGTGAGGTAAAGGCTACAGCGGTAGCACTTGCACACCACTGCCAGGAGGAGCAGAGTCGGCGTTGTGGCTTTAGTAGCTGGGTGGAAGAGCCTGGTTATTTGTTCCAGTGAGTGGGGAGGTAGTGTGCTTGCAGTGTCCTCTCGAACCCTATCTGCAAACCAACTGGCTATCCACTGCAGTTGTGCGGCTAAGTAGTAGTGCTCAAAATAAGGCACAGAAAGACCCCCTATTAGTGCCATTCTATGTCTGGCGTACCCCCAAAGGAAGTCACTGAGTAATCTAGATAGTGTAGCAAAGAAGGAAGTCGGAACATATAGAGGTAGATTGGCAAAGTAGTACAGGAGGCAGGGAAGGATCATCATCTTGGATAGTGCCACTCTGCCAGTGACCGTTAGTGGAAGCGTGTTCCAAAAGTGCACCTGTGACTTGATTGCTGCCAAAGCCTTTCCCAGATTGCCGTCAAATAGATCTGTCGGTTGACGGTATATCTGGATTCCCGGGTAGCAGAAGGTGTCTTCCCTCCATTGTACTCTTGTACCGTCTAGGGTATAACCGGGGTCTCGGCTTTCCTCCCCGAATGGATAATACAGGGCTTGCCTGCGTTTACACTGAGTCCCGAGATGGCGGCGAAGTCGCGTTGTGTACATGCCAGCTGGGTTGGTATATGCTCTATATCCCTCACGTAGATCAGGAGGTCGTCTGCCTACAGCGACACTTGGTGCACGGCATCGCCCAGGGGTATTCCATCTCCCAGTGTTGCTAGTACAGGGCTATTCACCATTTATGAGTGTAAATTTACTACAAATTGTAGACTTACATGTCCCCATCCCCTAAAACAAGGGGATAAAGCCCAATTTAGGACTGTAAAGTTGCTAATAGTACCTTTGCACATGTATACAGAAATCTCTGACTGTAGAGATCTACCTACGATAAAGTATAGGGAAATTATAAAAAGTGTATTCAAATTTTTAAAACAATTAGCAAACTGATATTAAGCGCAGCGCAAACTTGATACGAAGTTATCAGAGCGCTTTACATGTGCACCAGTTACGTTACACAAGGACACATTATTTTTTTGTTAGGCACGGGGAGATTAAGTGATTTGCCCAGAATCACAGGATGTTGAGCGTCCTTGCCGGGACTAGAGCCTGGTTCCCCAGATATGAGATCGACCGACCTAGCCCATTAGGCCACATCCTCTCCCCGCATATAAGTGTTTATATTTATTTGTAATGTATTAAAAATGAATAATAGTCATGTACAGATTTAATTTAAATGATTTAAAAAAATTAAGTTACATGTATTTTTACTATTAAAAGATTAACAAAATAATTTAACATAAAATGCTATTTCTTTTTGAAATTCATATATATTTGTTTAACATTAAATGTACACATAATTTTGAAAATAGATACATTTATTGTTATCTTTATGTCCTATGGGGTTTTATTTTAAGTCCCTACTTCCCTTATTTTCTATGACAGTGTGTAGTAGAAGTGGTTGGCCATGTGTAGTGCTAGATTTACTCCTGTACCTAGCTTGAGTCCATTGTGGGTCCAGTTTGTCTGAAGTAACTATAGAAGTGCAGTCAGTGAGCAGGCATGATCTTACTCTTTTGTGGGTGGGTTCAGATCCCTCACTAAAAATCTCTTAACCTGACTTGATTCCTTCCTAAACCCCTCCCATTCAGTCATGAATTTTCCCTGTTTTCCAGTCAATACGCCGGAAACAACGACATCACCCCATCGCAAGACCTCTGCAACTCCCTCGCCTCCTACTTCCACAACAAGATCGCGGACATACACAACAGCTTCAGCATCCAACCGACGCACGCCACGACCGCAGCAACGCCACCCACCACCACCCTCCGCGCCTGGACTCCGATCAGCACCGAAGACACCGTCCGCACAATGAACTCCGTCCACTCCGGATCTCCGACCGACCCCTGCCCTCACCACGTCTTCAACAAGGCCGAAGCTGTCATCGCACCCCACCTGCGGGACATTATCAACACCTCCTTCGACACCGCCACCTTCCCTGAGAGCTGGAAGCACGCCGAACTCAGCGCTCTACTCAAGAAACCTACAGCGGACCCCACCGAACTCAAGAACTACCGTCCCATCTCGCTCCTCCCGTTCCCGGCCAAAGTCATCGAAAAGACCGTCAACAAACAGCTGGCCGCCTTCCTCGAGACGAATGGATCCCTCGACCCCTCACAGTCTGGCTTCCGAGCCAACCACAGCACCGAGACCGCCCTCATCGCTGCCACCGATGACATCCGAGCCCTGATGGACAACGGAGAAACAGCGGCCCTCATCCTCCTGGACCTATCCGCGGCATTCGACACTGTCTGCCACCGCACCCTAGTGCAGCGCCTCGGCAACATCGGAATCCAGGAGAAGGCACTGGAATGGATCACATCCTTCCTCGACGGAAGAACACAGAGAGTCCGCCTACCACCGTACAAGTCAGAGGCCACCGAAGTCATCTGCGGCGTCCCTCAAGGATCCTCGCTGAGCCCCACCCTCTTCAACGTCTACATGAGCCCCCTCGCGGCCATCGCACGCCAACACAACCTCAACATTATCTCCTACGCCGACGACACCCAGCTGATCCTCTCCCTGACCAACGACCCCGCCGCCGCCAGAGCCAACCTGCACGAAGGGATGAAAGAGGTAGCCGAGTGGATGACGACCAGCCGCCTGAAACTGAACTCAGACAAGACGGAGGTCCTCATCCTGGGCTCCTCGCCCTCCGCCTGGGACGACTCCTGGTGGCCCCCCGCCCTGGGCACCGCACCCAAACCGACGGACCACGCACGCAACCTGGGCTTCATCCTGGACTCCTCCCTCTCCATGACCAGACAAGTCAACGCCGTCTCCTCGTCATGCTTCAACATCCTGCGCATGCTACGGAAGATCTTCTGGTGGATCCCCACCGAGACCAGGAAGACTGTCACCCAGGCCCTCGTCACCAGCCGACTGGACTACGGCAACGCCCTCTACGCCGGAACCACCGCCAAGCTCCAGAAGAGACTCCAGCGGATCCAGAACGCCTCAGCCAGACTCATCCTCGACATCCCACGAAACAGCCACATCTCCGGACATCTGAGAGACCTGCACTGGCTCCCCGTCAACAAAAGAATCACCTTCCGTCTCCTCACCCACGCACACAAAGCCCTACACGATCAAGGCCCGAGCTACCTCAACAACCGAATCAACTTCTACGCTCCCAAACGCCACCTCAGATCGACCAGCCACGCCCTCGCCGCCGTCCCCCGCATCCGAAGAGCGACAACAGGAGGAAGGTCCTTCTCCTACCTGGCCGCCAAGACCTGGAACTCCCTCCCGATCGACCTGCGCCTGACCCAAGACCACCTCTCCTTCAGGAAGAAGCTCAAGACCTGGCTGTTCGAGCAGTAACGGCACCCCCCCCCCAGCGCCTTGAGACCCTACGGGTGAGTAGTGTGCTCTATAAATGTCCTGATTGATTGATTGATTGATTGAATACAACTCCTAAACTACAAAGTGTCAGGCAGGTCAATGGGAGCATGAGGCTGTGGTGTGCAGGTCACATGCCGACTGATGCAGAGTTTGCACAGAGGGAACTAGGGGACCATGAGCAGAGAGATGTGGCAGGCGCCAAATAAGAAGAGGTCGCTAAGGAGGGGATGGGAGACTAACCTGTGTGATGGCCTTGGGCACCAACTGTTGGGGAGGCGAGTGTAGCCGTGTGGAAGGCAAACATTTTGAGTGATTTGTTATCATGGGATGTACCCAGCCCGGATCACTGACATAATATCGATGGACATAATATCGACTACCAAAAAAATCGGCGACAAAATATTGAGTTTCTATCTACAAACAGGTAAGTACTAAAATATCGAGTCAAAAATATCGTTTAAAAAAATATAGGGGCACATTATGATGGAGGATTTTCCGCATCCTCCGGGCCGGCAGAAGCCACCGCCGGCCCGGCGGATGCGGAAAATCCTCTGCGGACCTACCAAAGACCCACCGCCACATTAGGATGGCTGGTGGGTCCTGGTTTCAGTCCGCTGCTTTTCCGCCGCGGTTGGCTTACAACCGCGGCGGGAAAGCTCTAATATGGTGGCGGTGTCTCTCAGACACCGCCAGACATATTAGTATGGCGTAGAAGAGATGCGTTTCCGCGGTGGGTTCACCGCCGTGGAAAAGCATACAGATCTTCACTCTGGGGGCCCGTTGCGGGCCCCCTGGGTGAAGAGAGGTGGGGGGGTGCACATGGGGGGTACCTATGGTACCCCCCTGCATTTACATGCAGAAAGTGGCAGGCACCGCGCGGTGCCTGCCGCTCTGTGCACGTAAATGCACTGCATGTGTTTTTAACATTGCGGCGGGTGCAGCTTGAATGTGACCGCCAGGGTGGCGGTCACATCCTAATTGCACAGGAGGGAACGCCGCAGCACATGCGGACGTTCCCTCCTACACAGGGATTGCGGACGGACGCAAGTCCGTCCGCGATCGTAATGGGCCCCTTAGTTTGTAAAAATATCGAATTTCTTAAAAACAATGTTAAATTAAACAAATATTAAAAATTAATAACTAGAATACACTTAAAAATACTTAAATTACATGAAACTTATTAAATAATTAATTAAAGTTATAAAAAAAAGACATTCGTATTTATTAAAACATATATATATAGTAACATAATATAAATAAAAAATATGCAATATTATTACCGTAGGATAGCGGAAGTGTAAAAATTACTATTCCCACTCCAGAGAGTGCAACAGTAGGGAAAGCGTTGGATAGTGTAGGGGTAAAAATTACTATTCCCCCTCCAGAGAGTGCAACAGTAGGGAAAGCGTTGGATAGCGTAGGGGTAAAAGTTACTATTCCCACTCCAAAGAGTGCAACAGGAGGGAAAGTGTTGGATAGCGTTGGGGAAAAAATTACTATTCCCATTCCAATGAGTGCAACAGTAGGGAAAGCGTTGGATAGCGTAGGGGTAAAAATTACTATTCCCACTCCAGAGAGTGCAACAGTAGGGAAAGCGTTGGATAGCGTAGGGGTAAAAATTACTATTCCCACTCCAAAGAGTGCAACAGTAGGGAAAGCGTTGGATAGCGTAGGGGTAAAAATTACTATTCCCACTCCAGAGAGTGCAACAGTAGGGAAAGCGTTGGATAGCGTAGGGGTAAAAAATACTATTCCCACTCCAGAGAGTGCAAGAGTAGCGAAAGCGTTGGATGGCGTAGGGGTAAAAATTACTATTCCCACTCCAAAGACTGCAACAGTAGGGAAAGCGTTGGATAGCGTAGGGGTAAAAATTACTATTCCCACTCCAATGAGTGCAACAGTAAGGAAAGCGTTGGATAGCGTAGGGGTAAAAAATACTATTCCCACTCCAGAGAGTGCAAGAGTAGCGAAAGCGTTGGATGGCGTAGGGGTAAAAATTACTATTCCCACTCCAAAGACTGCAACAGTAGGGAAAGCGTTGGATAGCGTAGGGGTAAAAATTACTATTCCCACTCCAATGAGTGCAACAGTAAGGAAAGCGTTGGATAGCGTAGGGGTAAAAATTACTATTCCCACTCCAGAGAGTGCAACAGTAGGGAAAGCATTGGATAGCGTAGGGGTAAAAATTACTATTCCCACTCCAGACAGTGCAACAGTAGGGAAAGCGTTGAATAGCGTAGGGGTAAAAATTACTATTCCCACTCCAGAGAGTGCAACACTAGAGAAAACGTTGGATAGCGTAGGGGTAAAAATTACTATTCCCACTCCAGTGAGTGCAACAGTAGGGAAAGCGTTGGATAGCGTAGGGGTAAAAATTACTATTCCCACTCCAGAGAGTGGAACAGTAGGGAAAGCGTTGGATAGCGTAGGGGTAAAAATTACTATTCCCATTCCAGAGAGTGCAACAGTAGGGAAAGCGTTGTATAGCGTAGGGGTAAAAATGACTATTCCCACTCCAGTGAGTACAACAGTAGGGAAAGTAAATACTTCATATATTATTTAAAAAAATAGATATATTAATATCTATAAAAAATGAATTAAAAGTAAATACCAATTTGATAAAATATAATAATTAATCAATTAAAAATACAAATTAAAATAAATTATTACAATTAGTTACCTATTAATACAAATGAATTACAAATTAACAATTAATTAATTAGCAATTAAAAATTAATTAACACTTAATTCAAAATAAATACCAATAAATAAATTTACATATTTAATTAATTATAATAAATGACTTCCCACCCTGTTCCCCTATAAACCCACAACCCGCTACAGAAAATAAATTAGTAAAATTAACATAATTATCAGTTAATCAATTAAATAAAATTAATTGGCACTTAAAATGTAATTAATTACCAAATAAAAATTAATTAACAATTAATGCAAAATAAATATCAATAAATAAATTTACATATTTAATTAATTATAATTAAATTTCTTCCCACCCTATTCCCCTATAAACCCACAACCCGCTACAGAATTAAATTACGCAAAAATTAAATAACATAAAATTCATTAATTAAAATAAATTATAACATAAATACACACTTTTCACACATATAATAACATAAAAAACACTATAAAAATTCGATATTATTAAAAATTCGATAATTTTAATAACCTATATTATATACTTCGATATTTTGACTTTCTATATTTTTAAAAATGGATATTACATTACTTACCCTAAAAACGATATTTTTGATGACTATATTCTGTCCATTCGATATTTTGGTTATTCTATATTTTGAAGTCGATATTTTGTCCATTCGATATTTTGAAATCGATATTTTGTCTGTTTACCACCCAGCCCAGGTCCTGGTTTAGCAGCACATGACATGGGTTGCAGGAACCTGCAAAAGAGGTGCTGACATCATTCGTCAGGGCTGAAGTGATGAACTGGGCAACAGGAGGGCACAGCTGCAGAACCGTTCCATTGTGCTTTGCAACCATGACTGGCTCACATGGATTATCCGGTGAGAGACTTTCCTCGAAAATGAGGAGCGCAATCAACCTATGACACACACATAACCCTTGACTCCCTAAACGGCCTCCCATTAGGACTGCTTTTTGGATTGCCAGCATATAACCGTGGTTTTGAGCTTTAGACACCTTGTCATGAAAGTACTGGTGTCCTGGTTTGAATAAAGGGATGCCGAGGACACAGACACTGCTTTTCAATATATGTCACTACATTGTGAATATATATACACCATGGCAGTGGAATAAATGTGCCCAATGATGTATGTTACGTAGACCAATTGTACAAATAAACAAAGATTTACACATTGATTTAAACTGTGCACAGGTCAAATTCCAGGGTATTATCAGAGTAAAACAAACCTGACACCAAAAACAATGTTTACTTCCTCATATATTGCATGTATCAATTACTTTACACAGGGAAACAGCTCTCCTAATGTACATGAGACTTCTTCAATGTGAATTTATCTCACTGCATAAATTTAACATCTTGATCTTGGGGTTGGTTGAACACCTTTTGTTAAAACCAATACCTTTAAACAAATTCCATGGCATAAACCATCTATGCAGATGTGCACAGTGTCATACGTTATTTGATGTCATTGTTCAGTGTGGGGGGGGCTCCATAATAAATTTGACTCTTTGCCTTAGCAATGTTAATGAATTGAATACTACACCACAAGGGAACTTGACAAAGGCTGATTATGAATTGAACTGAATCAGTCTACTGTTGGTTCTGGAACAAATTCGACTATTTTGCATATACAGTGGAGTGACCTTCATGTTTTTGGTAGGACAAACATTTATGACTAGGAGCACCTTTACGTAGGAGGATGTGGGTAGGTGGATATGGCTGTATCTCAGCTAGGTGTATATATATATATATATATATATATATATATATATATATATATATATATATGAATGTATATACATATATATATATATATATATATATATTCACTGAAAAAACCATAGGTTATAGACCATATATAGTTAGGAATTAGCATTTACAAAACCTTGAAAATTCACTGAAAAAACCATAGGTTATAGACCATATATAGTTAGGAATTAGCATTTAAAAAACCTTATTTTACTCACACAAAACCATTGAAATTCCATATATAGTTAGTTGCACTAACTATATATCGCGCACCCGCAATCCACTGCTGATCATGTCACATATTACATCATTCATGACATGGTCAGTGACATCACTGATGACATCACTGATGACATCTCAAATGACATCACTGATGACATCACTGATGACATCTCAAATGACATCACTGATGACTACATCCAGTGACTGTATAATTCTGTAAAGTTAAAATATGTCTTACATATTGAAGAATGAGTGGATGTATAAGTGTCTTGATGAAGGATTTAGTAGGGGCATGGCTGACTGTATGAGTGACTGATTAAATGTGTCTCACTGAGTGCATGGGTTAGTGACTAAACTGTCTTAATTTGTGCATCATTATGTCTGTTCTGTAAACTGCTGCATGTGTTGATCATTAGCTATATGATTAACTGTATGGGTTATTGATTGGTTGCCCAAGCATTTGTATGGGAGACTGAGTGTGTGTGTGGGTGGCTGGGAGGTGTATGACTCTCTGCATAGATGTGTGAGCAGTTGATTGACTAGATGTATGGGTTCAAAAGTGCATGTGGAAACAGCTGTATGGGCGGTTGACTGTGTGCATGAGTGTATTGGTGAGTGAATGGATATCTCAGTGCTACATGTCAAAGTAAGTACATATGTAAAACACAGTACATGTGAGAGTTGACATATATAAATAACTGTGCATAAGAGCCAGTGAATGTGTGAGTGGCTGTATGGATCATTGTGAACTTGTATCCAGGATTGTATAAGTGAGTAAATATGTTTTAGTATATGTTTGAATAAGTAAGGTGTGTATAACTGTATAGTTGAGGAAATGGAGGTGTGATTGATTCTTTGCATGACTGACTAAGTGTCTGAGTAACTCCATGGATGAGTGACAGTCTATGAGTGTCTGTTTACACTGAGTGTATCTAAGGTTATATTAGAGTCTGAAGAGGTTCATCGTATTATCACATGAATGATGTCATCAGTGATGTGATCAGTAATGTCAAATGAGATGTCATCAGTGATGTCATCAGTGATGTCATTTGAGATGTCATCAGTGATGTCATCAGTGATGTCATTTGAGATGTCATCAGTGATGTCATCAGTGATGTCATTTGAGATGTCATCAGTGATGTCATCAGTGATGTCACTGACCATGTCATGAATGATGTAATATGTGACATGATCAGCAGTGGATTGCGGGTGCGCGATATATAGTTAGTGCAACTAACTATATATGGAATTTCAATGGTTTTGTGTGAGTAAAATAAGGTTTTTTAAATGCTAATTCCTAACTATATATGGTCTATAACCTATGGTTTTTTCAGTGAATTTTCAAGGTTTTGTAAATGCTAATTCCTAACTATATATGGTCTATAACCTATGGTTTTTTCAGTGAATTTCAATGGTTTTTTAATAGCAAATATCATAAGCTGTCGAATGTCAAGTACGTGGTAAGTGAAAACATTTTCGTGTTTATGCACACTGATCTGCTTTGAATGGTGCCCCCCCCTCATTTCTATTAGGAGTACTCTCTCTTTGCACATAGTGAAGAGTAGTTAACGCAGGCCTTTGCCCCCGTTGTAATACGTCGTGCCTGCTTCTCTCTCCATTTGATTGATTGTTATCCAAGTATTTACTGTTTTAGAATTGGTTCTCTTTGGTTCATTCTCTATTTACAAACAAACACAGAGTCGCAATACTCTGTTTAGTCTTTGCAGATAACGAAAAATCGTGTAAAAAAAAAAAGAAAAGGAATCGAGCAAAATCAGTAGGCCACTAATGGGATCTCTTTTTGACCTCGCTAAAATAGAAACATTAGGAACAACCCTTCATGACAAATACAAAACTAGTGAGATGAACTGAACTCCACACAATGATGGCTGCAAAACAGCTCGGCTCCGCCACCCACCCCGCCCAAAATAACGATAAAGAGCGGCTGCCATGATTGGTTGCGGAATGGCCACGACGGAGCTACGAAATGGTGCTGCTCTCATGCTAACCCCAGCTTCAGTCTGAAACATCCAGAAACACTGTAGACTACCAATTCGATCAGTTCCGGTAGCGCCCCAATGTAACCCGGTAGAGAAGAACTAGCCCTCCCCTCTTTGACTGATGGTTCTTGTTGCCTGTCCCTTCTGTTGTCATTTAACAGAACTATTTAGCCTGCTGAAAGGGGTTGTGTTCCGACCGCTGGTTGGTGGAGACATTTTGACTATATTCTGGACCTGCGTTGTCACGTAATGCGTCATATGACGCGCCGCGTTAGCGCATCCGGAAGTCATCCGGGGCGCGCAGCGCGTAACGTAAGCATAACAAGTCATGTGACTTGTTAATAAAACTTTTCATTGGTTCATTTTACTTTTCTTATTCTAATGATGAAAGCCTTGGTCATATGACCTAAAAATTACGCTTTTTATTACTTCCGAACATTATTTTTTCTTAAATATATGTTATAATGTTCCAGGCTAATGTACTTTCCCGGAAAATTTACAACTGTCCTGCAAGTAAAATATATTCTTTTTTCGAGAAAAAGAGCGTTTCTTCGTCCCATGACGGAGCCGTTGAGCAAAAGAGGGTCGACCTGCTGTCTTAGTCGCCGATACGCCTGAATATGAGATTCTTATCGATCACTTTATGTTGCAGAAGTAGAAAACACAACAGCCCTTGACCATTTATCTTTACTGCGTTCCTTCGTATTATACCTTTTACCCTTCATGTAATTGGTCTGCTTTATTTCACTTGCCTTTTAATGATTCTAAAACAGTGACTATTATTAAAAACTTTACCAATGTATATACTACTACCATGTTTTCTTTTAAAAACCTTTATTGTGAAAATTTCATTATACAAATACGAGCCTATAACCACGTGGGCCGGCCACGGAGCAAACTGTAATCGTATATGATGAGTAGACATTTACACTGTAGAGGAACGTAACGGGCGGGCCATTAGGTTGCAAGAACTAAGGTGTCTAACAGTTACGGAATCGGTGGACGTACATTTTATAATTAAAATACGACAGGGCCAGTTACAATAAAATTATCTACATATACATTTGCGGGCAAGTACCATGGGTGACGTTAATTCGAACTTTCAATAGTACAGTAATCAATAACACATCAGAACTTAATATCAATAGGGATGTCGAAATATTCAATCAATTCTCGTCCCCGCCCGCCATGTGCTTCAAAACTGCATACGTATCTCGTGATTTCAAGGTTCTGCAACCAGTACACAACAAGGAGTTACGAGTCCCATTTATTCCGGCGCCATTTTGGGCGAGGACGGGCAGGTCCAGGATATAGTCAAAATGTCTCTACCAACCCTCGACTATGATGATGTTCATATGCTGTATTTATTAGAGTAACACTCATCTGTCCACATGAAATTAATTTGCCACAATCTAAACATGTCATTTTAATCTTTCCAAAGTTCTTCTAAATATTTGGGACCGTTTCCCTTGCCTCTGATGCTGTCAGTGCCACTTCTTTGATGAATGTACTAGCAGGTCAGGGGTTCTCCTCCAAATCTCTCTTTTATGCAGCACTATAATTAATTGGTGCCACCTCTCCATATGACGATGCATGGTATAGTTACCATAACTATATTTTTTTTCGGTTCCTCTGGAGAGTTCATCGTGGCAGATGAAGCGTGTAACGTACCGGACATTTACCTTTTTTTGCATGTACAGGAAAGGAAAAAAAAATCGAGCGTCCGAGTTCTAAGGTGTCCCAGGGCCATTTTAGTGGACCAGGCCCAAATCCAAAGAACAGGCCGCCATTTTGAGAGTCCTGTTGCAGCCGCCTGTCGCTGTAGCATCAAGAGCAGCCGAAACTCAGCTGAATGGCAACTGAAACGGTAAAGGGGCGCCCCACTACAGCAGACGAGCCTCCACCTGGGAAGGCCCGTTCACGCCGCCTCCCCCCCCCCCCTTCGGGCACCCCACGCCGTTATTCGGAGCAGTATTGTAGGATGGCCACACCAGTGCGGCAACTTGCTAGACATCACCTCGGTGGTAACCGAATCTCAGCCCCTTGTAGTGTCTCCTCTTCAGAAAATATTCTTGCGCTACCTTTGCCCCATTCACACATCGGTCCGCTACTGACGCCATCTCACAGGCTAATGGGGCGCCCCACGCCGAGTTTCAGCATTGTAGGATGACCACACCAGTACAGCAACTTGCTAGACATCACCTCGGTGCCATCCGGATCTTGGCATCTCAACGCCTAGTGGTATCTTCCATACAGAAAATATTGTTGCGCTGCCTTTGGCCCCATTCGCACATCGGTCCGCAACTGACACCATTTCACAGGCCAACAGGGCGCCCCACGCCGACTTTTACCATTATAGGATGGCCACACCAGTACAGCAACTTGCTAGACATCACCTCGGTGCCATCCGGATCTTGGCATCTCAGCGCCTTGTGGTGTCTTCTATTCCGAAAATATTGTAGAAAATATTGTTGCGCTGCCTTTGGCCCCATTCGCACATCGGTCTGCAACTGACACCATCTCACAGGCCAACAGGGCGCCCCACGCCGACTTTTACCATTGTAGGATGGCCACACCAGTACAGCAACTTGCTAGACATCACCTCGGTGCCATCCGGATCTTGGCATCTCAGCGCCTTGTGGTGTCAGTCAGAAAATATTGTTGCGCTGCCTTTGTCCCCATTCGCACATCGGTCCACTACTGACACCATCTCACAGGCCAACAGGGCGCCCCACGCCGACTTTTACCATTGTAGGATGGCCACACCAGTGCCACAACTTGCTAGACACCACCTCGGTGCCATCTGGAACTTGGCATCTCAGCGCCTTGTGGTGTCTTCAATTCAGAATATATTGTTGCGCTGCCTTTGGCCCCATTCGCACATCGGTCCGCTACTGACGCCATCTCACAGGCCAACGGGGCGCACCACGCCGACTATCAGCATTGTAGGATGGCCACACCAGTACAGCAACTTGCTAGACATCACCTCGGTGCCATCCGGATCTCGGCGCCCCACTGCAGATGAAGTGCCTCTCAACTATGAAACCACCACGGTGACATCCGGATCTTGGCGCGTTGTGCTGCCTTCGGCCTATTCGCACATCGGTCCGCTACTGACGCCATCTCACAGACTAATCGGGCGCCCCACGCCGAGTTTCAGCATTGTAGGATGACCACACCAGTACACCTTACTAGACACCACCTCGGTGCCATCCGGATCTTGGCATCTCAGCGCCTTGTGGTGTCTTCTATTCAGAAAATATTCTTGCGCTACCTTTGCCCCATTCACACATCGGTCCGCTACTGACGCCATCTCACAGGCTAATAGGGCGCCCCACGCCGAGTTTCAGCATTGTAGGATGACCACACCAGTACAGCAACTTGCTAGACATCACCTCGGTACCATCCGGATCTTGGCATCTCAACGCCTAGTGGTATCTTCCATACAGAAAATATTGTTGCGCTGCCTTTGACCCCATTCGCACATCGGTCCGCAACTTAGACATCACCTCGGTGCCATCCGGATCTTGGCATCTCAGCGCCTTGTGGTGTATTCTCTTCAGAAAATATTGTTGCGCTGCCTTTGACCCCATTCGCACATCAGTCCGCTACTGACACCATCTCACAGGCCAACAGGGCGCCCCACGCCGACTTTTACCATTGTAGGATGGCCACACCAGTGCCACAACTTGCTAGACACCACCTCGGTGCCATCCGGATCTTGGCATCTCAGCGCCTTCTGGTGTCTTCTATTCCGAAAATATTGTTGCGCTGCCTTTGGCCCCATTCGCACATCGGTCCGCTACTGCCGCCATCTCACAGGCCAACGGGGCGCCCCACGCCGACTTTCAACATTGTAGGATGGCCACACCAGTGCGGCAACTTACTAGACACCACCTCGGTGCCATCCGGATCTTGGCGCGTTGTGCTGCCTTCGGCCTATTCGCACATCGGTCCGCTACTGACGCAAACTCACAGGCCAACGGGGCGCCCCACGCCGACTTTCAGCATTATAGGATGGCCACACCAGTGCTGCAACTTGCTGGACACCACCTCGGTGCCATCCGGATCTTGGCGCGTTGTGTTGCCTTCGGCCTATTCGCACATCGGTCCGCTACTGACGCCGCCTCACGTGCCAACGTATTTTCTCCGCATTTTATACCCTATGCCGCATAACAGGTCATGTGACTTGTTTATAAAACTTTTCATTGGTTCATTTTACTTTTGGTTTCCTAATGATGGAAGGCTTGATCATATGACCTAAAAACAACACTTTTCATTGGATGAAAACTTTTTTTTTTTCCCAAACGATGAAAGCCCCACCTTGTTTCTGGATGTTTCAGACTGAAGCTGGCGTCAGCATGAGAGCACCACCATCTCGTAGCTCCGTCGTGGTCATTCCGCGAGCAATCATGGCAACCGCTCCCCACCAGAAGCCTACAGGAGTCGGGGGCCCCCAAAACTTTTGATAAATCCTCAAGGCGGAGGGGACGCTTTCGAGAATGGGGTCCAAGACCTAGCAGACAAGCGTCCGATTTCCAAGGTGTCCCAGGGCCATTTCAGTGGACCAGGCCCAAAAAGGAAAGAGCCTGCCGCCATTTTGAGAGTCCTGTGACAGCCGCCTATCGCTGCACCGCAAGAGTGGGCACAACTCAGCTGAATTGCGGCTTTTGACACAGTGGACCAAAAACGGACGGAATGGCAACTGAAACGGTAAAGGGGCGCCCCACTACAACAGATGACACTCCACCTGGAGAAGCCCGTTCACGCCGCCTCCCCCGGGGCGCCCCACGCCGTTATTCGGAGCAGCATTGTAGGATACCAAAACCAGTGCGGCAACTTACTGGACATCATCTTGGTGCCATCGTTCTGCTGCCTTGGAACTATTCACACAACAGTTTGCTACTGATGACCCACCCCCCGCGACGCCCCACGCCGTTATTTGCTGGGTGGCAACTTACTAGACATCACTTTCGTGTCATCTAGATTTCAGCGCGTTCTGCTGCCTTGGAACTATTCGCACAACAGTTTGCTACTGATGACCCACCCCCCGCGACGCCCCACGCCGGAAATCTGGACGTTGTGCTGCGTTGGGACTATTCGCACAGCCGACCGCTACTTCGTTGTTTTTCCCTAAAAATGTTTATATGTTATTACTATTTTTGTTTTCTTGTATATATTTATAAATTACTAAAGTTTTATAATCTTACTACTTTGTCGGAGTGCTATATATTTTTAATGTGACACATAATTGTAAAAACTTTGATGTACAAAGAGTCATCCCTGGAATCTTCCGCTTCAGGCTCGGTCCCCTCCCCAATCACAATACAGGATGGTTTTCAGATAATAGGAACGCTTCTGCTGTGACGAATCTCATCGAGTGTGGGCCTTGATCTACTATAACTCCTTTGAAGAGGGGTGATTCTTTACAGCTGGGGCCATAAACTACATCTGCAGGGCTAGCTGATAGCCTAGGACCGGCCTGGACAATCGGACACAGAGGAAGAGGAGTGTCAGAGGGTGCGGTAGTGAATAGGGCGAAAGGGAGGTGTCGGGCGGGCACAGGGTGTGATTCTCAGGGAAGAGCAGCGCAGATGCGGGGAGGTTTATTACCCATGCATAAGACAGAAAGCGGGGGTGACCACTGCCTGGGGGAGATGCTTGCGAGGGTGGGGAGCCATGCTAAGGATCGACAGCGTGCAGAGAGTGGGTCTGGTCAAGGCATCTAAAATGGCTGCCGTGCACGACAAAAGTGTGGCATTTGAAAAAAGACAAGATGGCGCAGACAATGTTTTTCAACACTTCCTGATTTCCTTCGAATCGAACGTTAACAGACGTTGGGGCATATTACCAAAGTTAAGCGATATTTATCCCTAACGATGCTTAGCAACGATTTTTTTACCGCTAAGCATCGTCAGAAATTATCGCAGATAAACGTTGCTATTATCAAGGTTTATCGCAAATACGATAATAAACGACCGCAATGCATTAATATCGCTGAAAACTCAGCGATATTTATGCATTACCGAGCTAATGCTCTTAGCCATGTTATCCACCTCCCATTGGATAACATGGCTAAGAACTGCTCAGGGCAGGTGCTACTTTTTGGAGATATTCGCGCTTATCTCGAATATTTCCAAAAGTTGATAATAGGAGATAGCGATGTTAGCGACTGTTTCCAGTCGCTAACATCTTGGCATGCCCACTTTGCATGTCATTAGTGATAAATATCACTCACATGCAAAGTGGGGCCCAAGATGGTCGCTATCTCCTACTAGCCGTCGCTAACTGGTGTTAGCAACAGCTAGGTAATACAGATATAATTTTATCTCCGCGAAGCGGAGCGCTGTTACAGATATATATCTTGTTTTTGAACGTTAATTTCTCAAAATCCACTGAAGCACATATATTGAGACCTAGCAAAGGCACATCGAGCTACCAGTCCCTACAATTTTGCCAAGTTTCGTGCAAATCCATTCAGCCGTTCGATTATTATTATTATTTTTTTTTTGCCCCGCGGGGCCCTTTTAAAACCTCCACATCAAACCTAAGAGGTCAAGGAGGATCTACTATGCCCCCTTATGGTCATTTGCCCCTTCGCTTTGGCCTCCTCTTGTCTCTCGATCCTACCGAGAGACAAGATGGCGGCCGCTACGGACTGTTTGCAATGTTTACAGACGCTGGAGAACCAATCAGCTTCGCAAACCTCCGTTACGCGAAGCGGAGCGCTGTTACAGATATATATCTTTTTTTCAACGTTAATTTCTCAAAATCCACTGGAGCACATATATTGAGACCTAACAAAGGCACATCGGGCTACCAGTCCCTAATATTTTACCAAGTTTCGTGCAAATCCATTCAGCCGTTCGATTATTATTATTATTATTTTTTTTTGCCCCGCGGGACCCTTTTAAAACCTCCACATCAAACCTAGAGGGTCAGCGAGGATCTACTATGCCCCCTTATGGTCATTTGCTCCTTCGCTTTGGCCTCCTCTTGTCTCTCGATACCTCCGAGAGACAAGATGGCGGCCGCTACGGACTGTTTGGAATGTTGACAGACGCCGGAGAACCAATCAGCTTCGCTTCACAAAGCTCCGTTGCGCGAAAAGTACGCGTAGCGGAGCGCTGCCCGGTCCGCTGTTACAGATATATATCTTTTTTTGAACGTTAATTTCTCAAAATCCACTGAAGCACATATATTGAGACCTACAAAAGGCACATCGGGCTACCAGTCCCTACAATTTTGCCAAGTTTCGTGCAAATCCATTCAGCCGTTCGAGCTAAAAGTGAGGCCAACCGCCCTATGGGAAACTCAATGTTAAAAACACGTTTTGGGACCCCCCTTTTTTCTCGGCCCCCCCTTGACGAACCCCCCCCCAAATTTTCAGGGGCTGCTCAGAAACAAATTGTTCCATTTTCCTGAAAATTTCAGCCAACTCCGTCCACAAACGCCAAAGTTATTAGACATGGAATTTTCAAAAATCCCATAGAGAAAAAATCCTAACTATATATACCTACTGGCGACCGCCAGTAGGTAATATATATATACATATATATATATATATATATATATATGTATATATATATATGTATATATATATATGTATATACATATATATATATATATATATATATATATATATATATATATATATATATATATTACCTACAACCTATTTTCCATAGGAAATCCGCAACATTCTATTTAGAATAACTTTGGCGCAGGTTGACGAATCTTCGCGAAATTTTCAAAACTAATGACCAGCTCCGGTCCGCTCCTATCCTGAAAGTCTCAGGGTGATTCATGAAGCGGGGGTCGAGAAAAAAGGGGGATCCCAAAACGTGTTTTCCCAAAGCAATTTTCCATAGGAACTGTTCATCGGGGTTACAGCCCGAAATGCTGAACGGAATTACACCAAATTTGGCAAATAGGTAGTCCTTAGTTCAGACTCATGCCTTTTGCTTAAATGGTGTAAATCCGTTCATTAGTTCCTGATAATATGACATTTAAAAGTACATATATATCTAAGGCCGCGGTGGATCCGCGCATCCTGCGCGCACCCTAAGGGCACCGTCCCGCTCGTGCGCTGAATGCTAATTGGCTGTCAAGTGTTTGTCAACATTCGAAACCAGGAAGTGTTGGCAGTCATTTTGTGCCTCGGTAGATGTGAGGTTGAAGAAGTTAGTGGAATGAGTGTGCAAAACGTATAAAAGGGGCAAGGTTGAAATACCCTGACCCTCTAGACCTGCTTAGGGGGTCTCACAAGGACTCCCAGGGCCCCAAATATATATATATTTTTTTTAAACGGCAAAGTGCGGCGCAGGGTGCGCGGATCCTGCCGTAAAAAAAATAAAATAAAACAGAGCTTCTTTAATAATTAGCCCCGGGAGGGGCAAATCCCGGGGATAAAATTATTACATTTAATGGGGTGCCCCTCTGGGCCCCTCAGCCCCGGGGAACGTCACCCCCCGGTGCCACAAAATAAATAGTTGGGGGGGCTCCAAGGCCCCCCCCAGCAAAATACATGAGTGGGGCACAATGGCCCCCCAAACCCTGGGGACCACCACCCACAGGGGCTTTGTGTCTAGTTGGAGCGGGCTGCGTGGCCCCCCTCCTGGAGCCTTGTTGTGGCCCTGGGGACCGCCACCCCGAAGGCCGGCTCCTGCAGTGTCCCGGGGTGCCCACCCCAGGACACTGCAGTTTGCTATGAGAGGGCGGGAGTCTCGCGGCTCTCGCCGTCCTGTAGCAAACTTGGTTTGGATTTTGAAAGAGAGAGCAGGGAAACCTATACCCTTTCAAAATCCAAACCAGATTGCTTTTCCACATGGGGAGCTGCATGTTAGCAGCTCCCCCTGTGGAAAAGCAATGCTGGCTCCCGAAGGACGCGGGCAGCTGGCTGGGGCCGTGGGGGCATTGGGGCTCCCCCCACGGTCCCCAACCTTGTATATAAGCCCCGGGGGATGGGGTCCCCGGGGATAATTTAGTGATAGGGGCTATTTATTTTTTAACGGTTAAATTAGGAGTTATGCACCCAGCGCCACACTCAGTGCGGCCCCCTGGTGTGCACGCATTGGATGCACGACTCCTAACGTGTAGGGTGCGCGACTCCAGCGCGTTTGGTGCACGATTCTACACGTTAGGTGCACGACTCTGACGCGTTGGGTTCGAGACTACAAGCAAAAAAATATATATATTTCTGATATACATCAAGCTTATGAGTTTAGATCTTGGGAGGCACTAAAAAGAGCACTTGTGTTCATTGAGAGATTTTGGTACCTACAAGTAAGTACCTATGCAGAGTCTAAAGTTGATGAGGAAGACTCTGTTACCCTATCTGTAAAATGTACACCATCTCTCCTATAGATGCCATCCATATTGCAACGCAGTTTTTTGTGGTAAATGGACCCCATTTTATAATCTCGGAGAAAAGCAGAAACAGATTTATTGACATGTTTCCGAGCTTTCTCAATCTGTGGACAAAATTGATTGGACCAGTTCCATTTCTGCCTTTGGCATATGTTAGAATAGACAAAGGCAGTTTGAGGGAAAAGTGATATCAATTCTGTAAAGGTGTCCTTCATAAGCATTTCCAGACCTACCCCAGTCAAAGTGCCTAGGTCATTGCCACCACAATGCACAATTATGTGGTCAGGGTGTTGGAGATGCAAAAAGGTTTTCACCAATGGCATCAATTGTTGCCACTTTAGCCCTCTCTGTCCAATACATTTAATGTCTACAAACATAAGTCCATCCAGTATCTCTCCTTGTGGTAGTCTAATCATTCAGTCAGTATCCATGTACTTATGCAGCAAGCCAGTCCTTAGGATATGGACTGCTTTAAATTTCTATGCACTATGCATGTAGTGGTCAAACCACTAGACCACTACCTTGCACCATGGTGCAAGGGTACCTGTGTCACCACATGGCTGGAGTTTAAGCAGCAGTGCAGAGGAAAGCACAGACTTGCAACATATTTATGTACATATGTTGCATGCCTGTGCTTCGGAAGTACCACAGCACACTGCAGCTAAAGAGCTTACAGTGTCATGCTGCAGCACTTCCTTATAGTTCTGCACTTATACATTCACCATACTCCACAAATGCATTCTTTCATTCAATTATCCAGTACGTATACATTTAATGAAACTTTCAAACACTATCATACAAATATAGCTCTTTTTTTAACCAAAGAAGTTAGTTCTGAGTTTTTTTGTATTTTTTTAAAGAGAACTGGAGCAACAAAACAATGAACTTCTGGGGGTAAAACAAAAAAAACTAGCAACGATGATTTTCTAAAGCACGGCAAACAAGTCCACAGACTGTTCTCCATAATACAGCAGCCTATTACACTTAATGCAGTGTATTTTTGCATTGGCCAATTGTGAACGTATGTCCAGATTTTGACTGGTTGAAGATGTCCCCGATGTGCTTGCTACTGCTGTTGTTGGTGGTGGATTTTCTCTCAGTTTTCGGCACTCCTCGCGTGATAGATTGACGGGATGTAAACGTTTTAAATGTTTAAGCATGCTTGCGGTCCCGCAAGAATACTTTTTATTCGGATCTCCACGTGAGAGTACGACTTTGCATATTTTACAAGTGACCTTGGTTGGTTCACTTTTTTTAGTCCTGCAGGAAATGTAAAAAAATAGTGTGCGATGGAACTGTATCTCTCAGGACATGCAGGCTCCGGTACAAATTCCTCATTGTTGGATTGTTCAGAATCAGATGATTCTTGTTATCCAGTAGCCATTGTTCTTTAATAAAAATTAAAATCAGGTCTCCAAACAGTAAAAAATTAGGTTCTTCCTAGTAGAGTTGTTGCTCCAAAGAAGGTCTAAGAAAAATGATTGAAATGGGTGGGGTCCTTCAATAGTTAGAATAAGAAGTGTTATGAACCAATCAAATCACTTTTTTCTGGTCACATGGGATCCGCGTAGGCTGCACGCACGCAGCTCGCACCCAGCGCGACTTCGCGAAATTGCTTGTAAAAGTAATATAACTTTATTAAAACTAAAATAATATAATTTTTATGATTAGCTCAGATAATGTTGTGCCTTAATATTTATATTAAATACATATATATATATCTTTTTAGACATTAAAGTATTTCGCGGGAGTTGCGCACCCACCGCGTCGAACACATATATGAAGTCACACGGAAACGCGCGAACGTCGCATAGCGTAATACGTACAGGTTGCGTATGTGCTTAAGTCGCGCAGGGAAATACGCACTCATCGCACACCCTACGCGGATCCTACACAGTAATCCTAAAATGGCGGCTATGTTCCACGCAGTAATCGAGGAAGGTGCGCTTTGGGTGCGCTACTACCAAAAAGAAATTTGAAAAAATCAACAATTAAGAAAATATTATACATACATTTTAAAAAATATAAAATAAAAAAATATAGAATTTCAATATTTAAAAAAAACATTTTTTTCAATTTATGTAAAAAATATGTAATGTTATTTATTTATTTTTCTAAAAAGAAATAGATTAAAGAATGTAGTAAATCAGTATCAAAAAAATATATATAACAATTAACCCATTGCATGCTCATGACGAGCTCAGCTCGTCATGAGGCACGGTCACGCTGTGCTCACGATGAGCTGAGCTCGTCTTGACCGTTGCGCCACGCCCACGCGGGGATAATTCCCCTGCTGTGCTGGGCGTTCCATTGGAACGGGTGTGGTCATGATGAGCACAGCGCCACCGTGCTGCATGACGTTTCAGACATGTTATAGTTAGGAATTAGCATTTGAAAAACCTTTGAAATTCACTGAAAAAACTATAGGTTTCAAGCATGTTATACTTAGGAATTAGCATTTAAAATTCACTGAAGGAGGAGGAGCTTCGCGCGCAACCAAGATGGCCGCGTGAGCTTAGGGCTCCCGAGACCCTCGTAACCTCCCGCATCTATCCTGTCGTTCATCCTGTCCTTCATTGATGTTTTCGTGAATGTGAACCACGTGTGAGGCGACACCTGCACTTAGATTTTGAATCGGACCCCGGGAACCGGTGTTACGGTGCTTAGAAGATTGCGGCCTACATCTCTGTGACGCCCGGCTGTGGAGTTGGCATGGTGCCCGAGCTGTAGTTGAACAACATCGGCCTGAGGGGATTGGGACGACCGGTCCGGTCGCTTTCACTTTCGGTTTTGCTTCCAGAGAAGACCTGTGACTGGGACCGAGCCCTTCCCCGTGCCTGAGGACAGCTGCCTAGTATCACCCGCGAGTGTGATTTTCATTGTCTTGCTGGGTCTGGAAGACGTTTGGCCTGTGCCCTCTGGCTAGGGCTGCTTCCGCCCGTAGGAGCCAAGGGCCGCCATCTTCCTGTCTCATCTCATCGAGCCAGGTCGCGCTATATCCCGCAATGGCGGGGAAACCGGAGGGTGACAAGCAGAAACTCAAGACCACTCGGCGGGGTGGCTATACCCAGACTAACATCATGGATCGATATGCCCAAGCTAAGGGATCTCCTGGTGGATCGGGTAGGTCGCAGGAGGACTTGAAAGATCCATCGACTTCGGCGACTGAGCTGACCTTGCAAGATGTCATGGCTGCAATTGACGGGATCAAATCCTCATTAGGGCAACAAATCGAGGCTCTCGCCCATAAGCTTGATACTGTGGCGATTGATGTCAACCTGATCCGTGCAGACCTGGCGAAAACTATTGAGAAAGTCAAGTCTTTGGACATTAAGACTTCCAGTCTGACGGGTGATGTCGCTGACCTGCAGACGGAGGTCCGTCACTTAAAGACTAACAGTGATTTCATTGCACGTCGTCTGGAGGATTATGAAGGAAGGGCTAGGCGGAACAATGTTCATATCATAGGGGTCCCAGAGAAAGCGGAAGATCCAGCAGCTGGCCTCTTTGTTGAGGATCTTATTGTTCGCCACCTTGCACCTAAGGGACTGAGTACGTTTTTTTTATGGTTGAACGGGCCCACAGAGTTCCGGGCGGTAAACCGAAGTTGGGTGCCCCACCGCGGCCTATAATTGCGAGACTTTTCAATTTTTGTGATAGAGACGCTATCCTGCAGGCCTCACGGATGGGTGGACCCACAAAATTTGAGAACACTTACTATCAGCTTCTACCCGGACTTCACCCATTCGGTCCAGAGGCAAAGACTTGGTTTCCTGGGGGTGAAGAAACGACTGCGTGACATGGGCATTAAATACGCCATGCTTTTTTCCGGCTAAGTTGAGGTTTGAACATGCGGAGCAGACTTATTTTTTTGATCGACCGGAGGTGGTGGACAACTGGTTGGACACTCTGCCGAACCAGCACCCATCAGAGGAGCAGTCTGGTGGGGCGGATGGCAGACCGACAGAACAGGAATAGGCGCCGGTTGCTTGGTATTCTGGGGTCTCTTGTAGTCCTTGAACTGTGGTTCGATGATCCTGACAAGCGATTTGATGTACATTTGGGGGGTTTCGGGGCTAGTGATGGGTCTTTTTCCTCCTCCGAGTTTCTTTTCGTAGCTTAGTTAGATGTTGGGGCGACAGGCACAATGCAAGTTTGGGTGGCTTCTTAGTCTTACGCAGGGGTGCAGGGTGGGGGTGTTTGTAATGGGATGTTGGGGGGGTGGGGGGTTCTGTTGGGGTGTGTGTGTGTTTCTTTGCAAGGCAATGTGTCCATATCTCGTTTAATCGAAGTGCTGAGTTCTCCCCGGGGCTGGATCCTTTTTCTTTTTCGGGATGGGGGTAGAGGGCTGAAACTAATGAGTTGGAATGTGAATGGGCTGGGGGATGGGATAAAACGTGGGGTGGTGTTGTAACTGTTGAAGCGTCTTTCCCCTGATGTGGTCCTTCTTCAGGAGACGCACTTGATTGGCAATACTTGTCGTGCTATGAATCGGAAGGGTTATCGATTGGTTGCACATGCCGGGTTTTCCTCTGGCTCTAGAGGGGTTGGTATCCTGATTAAGAACTCTCTCCCACTGGAGATTTACTCCACTGTCCTCGATGATAGGGGGCGCTATGTCGCTCACGGGTAGGTGGGAGGGCCGAACCCTTTCCCTGGTTTCTGTATATGTCCCCCCTGGCCTACAGTCGACTACTTTCGCTGACTTGGGGAGGGTTATCCTCGCTCTCCCCGAGGGGTCCTTGCTTTAAGGTGGTGATTTTAACACGGTGGTTTCCGGTATGGTTGATCGACACCCACCCAGGGATCTCAGAGGAACACAGAACTGGCTTCATGATTTCCTCGACACTTTGGGTCTGGTAGATTGTTGGAGATTGTTACACCCTGCTCAGCGGCAGTATACGTTCCATTCGAGCGCTCACGGTAGCCTTTCTAGGATTGATTATGTTTTGGTACCAGCTGCACAGGCTCTTTCTATCACTGAGGTTAAGCATTTGGGTCGGGGAATTTCGGACCACTCTCCTTTATGGCTTCGGATGGAGTCAGATTCCGGGACCGAGGGACGGGTTGCCCCGATTAACCCGTGGTATCTCTGAAACCCTAAAACTCGTGCCGCCCTGGTAAAATCTCTTGACCTGTATTTTTGGGAAAACAAGGGTTCTGTTTGGTCAGCGGTGTCACTTTGGGAGGCTTTTAAGACCGTCCTCAGGGGACAGGCATTGTCGTTAATAGCGGGTGTTAAGAAGCGGAGGGATGAGGAGTTGGTTAAGATCGAGACAGAGATAGCGGATTTGGAGCTTGACCTGGAGCGGGGGCTTACCCATGCTACGACACATTTACTACGACTAAAACAACTTGAGTACAGGGCATTGGTCACTGACGCGGCTAAGGCCATGAGTAGGGAACAGCAGGGGCATCTGTATGATGTGGGGGATAAGGCTGGTAAATTGATTGCATGGTTGGATAAGAAGGATAGAGCTAGTCGGGTGGTGCCTGTGATCGAGACAGCTAGTGGTGATCGGATCTCGGACCCTAAAGAGATCGTTCAGTGTTTCGCGGATCACTTCCAAGCAGTGTACTCCTCTGTATCGGACAGGCCGGAGGAGGACTCACATCTATTGTTGCGTGATATTGCTTTGCTGCGTCTCTCTGATGTCGATAGGGAACAAATGGACGCTGTTATAACAGCTGACCAGGTGGCTCTTGCGATTCGTGCCCTGCGTTCGGGAAAAGCAATGGGTCCCAATGGCCTGCCTATTGAACTTTACAAGTTGAGGCCTGACAAGATGGCTCCCTATCTACGGGATATGTTTTTGGAGTCTCTGGAGTGTGGCTCTCTCCCCCGTGATCAGCGTTTAGCGACCATTGTGGTGATTCACAAGGAGGGAAAGCCGAGAGATAGGTGCGCGTCGTACCAACCCATATCTCTTTTGAATGCCGGACCTAAGATTCTCGCGAAGGTACTGGCTAACCGATTGATCACTGTTATTAGCGAGTTGATACATCCGGATCAATCCGGTTTTATCCCGCATAGGAACACCGCCCTGAATCTTAGGCGTCTGCATGGTGTTCTCGCGAGAGCTTCCACGTTGCGTGAGCCTCGTTGGATGCCACGATGGCCTTTGATACCGTGGAATGGCCGTATTTATGGGCCGCTCTAGCTAAGTTTGGGTTTGGACCCGGTTTTATTGGCTGGGTGAGACTACTCTATGAGGATGCCCTTGCGCAAATTGTTGTAAATGGCCGAGTCTCTGCTCCATTTGGTCTTGGGAGGGGAACTCGGCAGGGTTGCCCTTTGTCGCCGCTCCTGTTCGCCCTAGCCCTCGAGCCCCTCGCCGCGTGGATCCGTGGGAGCCCTCGATGAAGGGTATTCGGTGGTCCTCTGAGTTTGAAGATCGCATCTCGCTTTATGCAGATGATATCTTACTGTATTTGACTTCGCCACGGAAGTCATTGATAATATTGTGTGATGTCTTGAACTCATTTGGTAGGAACTCAGGCCTTATCATTAATTGGACAAAATCCTATTTATACATGCTCTCAGGTGACGTCCCTCTTCTTCCAAATAACTGAAGAACTGGGATTTCAAGTACCCAGCGGCGCCAGGGACACGCCCAAAGTCCTCTGGTTTCCCTTGCCTTGGTATACAGAGACACGGAATACTTCTAGGTGGTGTCAGAGATCACATTTATTAGCTGCAGCTAGTAGCAGAAATCCCAGCAATACAACATGGTGTACAACTCAAGAAACTGCTCAATTTTCATAGAGCAAGACATCATTATTTATACACATTTTACTCATTATAAATGCACACCCACTGCGACAAATTCTGACCAATAGAATACATTTTACATACATCATCACATTCCAAAAAGCTCACTTTACATCGTTCCAACCCACAGGTTAATTATTAGGACTATCCCAAATTCGATCTTTGCAAGCCGGACAAAACCCATAATTAAAAGCATTCCCCATGAAATGAAAAGTTGTAAGAAAAGAAACAATTTAGATGCTGAGTGAGATAAGACATGTGCAAGGAAACTAAAAGTTAACGATCTCCTGAACATTGATTGCCAATTTCAGACAACAATCAGCTAGTGAAACTGGTTTTGCAAAAGGTCAGTTACAGGTGAAAAGGTCAGTCTCTCTGTAGTTCATTCAGAGTCAGATGAAACCCAAGTTAATATATGCACGAACTCAGAAGGCCAGGCCACTTGTTCGTTGGGCCTATTTCACAGGCCTACGTGAGGGCAAGACTAAAATGGAGTCACGAACAAAATGGAGTCAGGTTTGAGAATTACAGAACCTCAGACCCTCCTTTTGCCATTACGTAGGCAATGACCTAAAATTGATACTTGTATAGCGCACTACACACCCGCAAGGGTCTCAAGGCGCTTGTACGAATACCGCTGTGGAACCCATCCTGGCTTTCCCTGTGAGGTGTCCACTCCTGGGCACCCCCAAGGTGGAGGCCAGGCATCCTTAGCGTTGTGGGGGCCGTTGTGGAGATTAAGCAAGCTATTGCCCAGAGTTGCAGAGTGGGACTCCATGATTGGAATAGGCACCAAGGCGAGAATTATCAGGTCAGTGGAATTTTGAGCCCAAGACCCGCCGAGGCAGGGAATTGAACCCTGGTCCCGGGCTAGACCTCTGCATCAGGGTCTGCCGCTCTAACCATTGAGCCACACTTCTCCACTAAACTCATGTCAATCTGAATCCAGGTCTATATCTATTCTCATCAGGCCATCAAGGTGTTGCTGTAACATCATCCTATTATCCTCTACTTCTCTCGGGACGGGTCTCCTCACACACATTGTAGCACAAAGACTACAAATGGCGGGACCACCCTGGATACAAAGACAACAAGAGAAGAGGATAGCCAAAACCATGCCAAGGAATGTCAAAATCTTCCATCCCCATTTAGACAGTACTTCCCAAAACCATCCCGTCAATGACCAATCTCCTTCATCCACATGAATAGACTCAGAGATCTTATGTAACCTAGAGATGGCTTGGTACACTGTAGGGGCATTATCTGGCAAGTAAATACAACCACTAGATCCGATCAATTTGGATACTCCACCTCTATCTGCAAGTATGACATCAAGAACTACACGGTTCTGCAACGTCATAAGGCGGTCCGCTTAAAGCTCAGCTGTAACATTACTAAGAGCACCTGCTGTCTCATTAATAGTAGCTTCAACAACGCGGACAAGCTGTCGAATATGCCCACTATTGATCATTGGACCCCAAAAGGGCAGGAAACCCTTGAAGAAATCTCCTGCTTCTTGACCTGCAGTATCTTCCTTATCGAAGACACCTCTACCATATCTAGTCTTGTGGTAATTCGAACAGCAGTATATGTAGGGGGAAGCAAAAACGCCACATAACATGTACCTGAGAAATCAGGAGGCAACCATGTATATGCTCTGTCGTAACATACAAAATACGTGCCGTTGGCTGGCACAAACGGTGGAGATTTCTGGGACGTATAGACATAGGTGTGATCACACACACTCTTCCCTAGTTGAGCTTTCGGATTTCGACCAGTACCTTGCAAACAAAAATAACCTCGGTGGGGCACGATCCAAATCGGGGGAGACTTTTTTCGTCTCTCCTTCTCAGTCAAGCTGGTACTATATCCAGTCAAATTCCAACCAACAGAAGCCTGCATTTCATCCTTAGGGATAGCATTATGCGCATCGATATCTCTGATCATATCTACTATTCCCTTTATCAAGGCATTATTGCTCGCATTGTCTTTGATGGAACGTATAGGAGATGCTTCATTGGCATAAATAAACATAGTCTGTAAAGCCCACACAGACCCATTAAGAGAAAAAGGCAAAACCAAATATGGCATTCCCTTATCTGTCGTATGCGGCATAAGACCACACACCCAACAATTCGTGGTGTTTACAACTAGCGGATGCTGATGTAACATCTGTATAAACGAATTGTTCACAAATTCTAATCTTCGTGTCTGTTCATGTTCAGGCAACGTATGAAACTCATGTGGGGAAACAGTAGGAAAAGAAAGAGTAGGTTGGGAGGTAGATGTAAGCGGCTGTTGTGTGGCATAGAAAATCAAACCTACACAAGCTAACGCAATATTCACAAGCATTAGAAAACACATTATTAAAAAACATTTGCTACGAACCAATATACAAATTCGGACTTTAGAATCCACTTTCCTAACACTCTGGTCAGACTCAGAAAACTCCATCCTCTAATGTGCTGCTCACGGTCGTTACCTTCTTCACTTAAGTGTGCGCCAAGATCGCACTAACGACCCTGGACCACAGACCTTGTGTCAATACGTGGTTCACCCCTTAATACCTTCCTACCGTGACCCTGCAGCGGAGTCCGGATGGTGACTCGAAAAAGGAAAAAGCAAAAAAGTTTCTTGTTCTGACAAGGTGTAAATTAGCTATTTTAAAAAATTCCAACTTCACATTTATTTGTCCATATGTGCAAGCTTTCTTGGTCTAAAATGGTTGCGTTCTTTATCAGGCACAGTCTGATCCTTAACGAGGAGTTCCGGATTGGTGGTATCAATCTTCAGATGAGGAGGCACAGCAGCTTGTAGAACATCATCATCCTCAAGTTCTGACCGAGTCCATGTCAAATGAGCATCACTAAATGGAACGAATCTAGGGACTTGATCACAATCTGTGTCAGCTATACCATCCCTCACCCACTGATAATACGGTAAAGGCAAAGGAACTTTTTTCGTATGGGTGGCATGCACCCAATTCTTTTTACCAGCTACTCTAACAGCAGTTCTAGTGACCAGCAATACCAAATAGGGACCAGTCCATCTCGGTTCCAAGTTCTTGGTGCGCTGAAAATTCTTGATCAAAATATATTGGCCAGGTTCGATGGAGTGTCCGGGATCTGTAGTAGCTGTCAGCAAACTATCATAGACCTGTTGGTGGAGAAAACGTAATTTAGCAGTCAAGTCATGTAAGTAATCCACCAACATAGGGTACTCAAGGTCACTGTAGTTTTTAGGACGAGGCACACCCCAAACATTCGCTGGACGACCAAAAACTATTTCGTATGGGCTAAGTCCCACACGAGAATGCACTGTCGTCCTTGTTGACAAAAGAGCCAACGGCAAGGCATCCGGCCATGTAAGACCAGTGCTCGCTTGTACCTTAGCTAATTTCAGCGTAAGCGTACCATTGTAACATTCAACTAGTCCAGCAGACTGGGGGTGATTCGCTGCGTGGAACTTCTGAGTGATACCCAAACCAACGCATACTTTCTTCATGACTCGGCCCACAAATTCACTCCCATTGTCCGACCATACAATTCTCGGCAAACCAAATCTAGGGAAATACTCTTTGAGCAAAACCTTGGCTGTAGACAAGGCAGTATTATCCTTTAGGGGGTAGGCCTCTATCCATCTGGAAAAGGCGCAAACAACCACAAGGACATACTTCAGGTTATTGCATCTCTCCATGTGAATGTAATATAGCTGTATCACTTCAAATGGATACGTTGGAGGAGCAAAATGACCAGCTGGAGTTGGAGTTCCCTTTCCAGGATTATACATCAGACAAATCATACAGTGCTTCACCACATTCTCAGCACATTTAGGAATTCCAGCATTCTGCCATACTGGAGCTAACAACTTGCATATTCCTTTTGAACTAATGTGAGCCATTCCATGAGCCATAGTAACCACTGGGAGCACATACGCATCTGGCAACAACCATCGCTGGTGCTCCGACAACTCAATCCAACAACCTGTAGAATCCAACATACCCGTACTTTCTCTCCACGTACTCACTTCTTTCTCTAGCTTCAGCCTGAATCAACTTCACACTTTCTATTGTGTCTTCACACATTCCACCAGCCATTACCCAATTAGCAGGGCCTGCAACATACATACGGCTCATCATGTCTTTCGCCGTTTCCTTCGCAACTTCATCCGCAAACGCATTCCCTCGACCAACATCGTCCACAACTTTCTTATGGGCACTACACTTCACAATTGCAATCTGCTTTGGGAGAGCAAGAGATTCCAAAAGTTCATTCACTAACTGCCCATGCTGAATTTTTGTGCCATGGGAAGTAAGGAATCCTCTTTCTCTCCACAAACGTCCAAAACTATGGGCAACACCAAACGCCTACTGGCTATCAGTATAAACATTCACTCGCTTTCCCTCTGACAATACACACGCTCGTGTCAATGCAATCAACTCTGCTGCTTGCGCAGAATTCTGTGCTATGCATGCTGACTCAACAACTGTATGTAAAGTTGTGACGGCATATGCTGCAGTCGTTTCACCATTCGGAAGCTTAAAACACGAACCATCTACCCATAAGGTACCATCAACATTCTCCAGAGGAGTATCTTTTAGGTCAATCCTAGCTTTCGTTTCTTCCTCTGTACGAAGAAAACAATCATGCTGTTCTTGAGCATCCGTCTCTGTAGAGATCGGCAACAACGTAGCTGGATTCAACACATTACATCTTCTAATGTGAACATGGCTAGCCAAAAGAGTCAACTCATCACCTGACAGACGTGCACTAGTAAGGTGCTGTGTCTTGGTCCTGTTCAATAAGGTATCCACTGCATGTGGGACCATCACAATCAACGTATTATCCAATACCAAACCAGCAGACTGTCGGATAGAAACAGCCGCTGCCGCTCTAGCTCTCAAACAGCTCGGCAACGCCTTAGCTACCGGATCTAACGTCGCTGAAAAATACGCACATGGGCGTTGCTTATCTCCGAACTGTTGTGTCAAAACTGACAACGCACAACCTTCTCTCTCGTGGACATACAACGTAAAAGGCTTACTGTAGTCCGGGGTACCCAATACCGCAGCAGAACACAATGCATCACGTAATTCAGAAAACCTTTTCTGACATTCATCAGACCAAGGAAGAGGATGCGGAGTATCTTTAAGAGTCAGTGCCAAAAGAGGTTTCGCTAGCAGGGAAAAATTAGGAATCCACTGCCGACAATACAAAGTGATACCCAAGAAAGCACGCACTTCTCTCTGTGTGGATGGTACAGTCATTTGAGCAATCGCTTGAATTCGTTCTGGGGTCAACCTTCTTCCCTCCTTCGACAAGAGATGACCTAAGTAGGTTATCTCTTGGCGACAATAATGTAACTTTGAAGGTGACACTTTATGATGAAGGTCAGACAAATACCGCAACAGAGAAAGAGTAGCCTCTTTACAAATCTTTTCGTCATCAGCGGCAATCAATAGATCATCAACGTACTGGATAAGAGTAGCACCAGTAGGCAACACAAAGCTATCAAGCTGAGTTTTCAACGCCTGACTATAGATGGAGGGACTTTCACAGTAACCTTAAGGAGCTCTCTTAAACCGGAAGCTTCGGCCTCCTAATGAGAAGCCGAAAATATCTCTACTCTCCTCAGCAATCGGAATACTGAAGAAAGCATTCTTCAGGTCAATCACAGAGAACCAAACAGCTGAGGCAGGGATCATAGTCAATAAAGAAGTAATGTCTGGGACAACCGGAAACTGTGGCACAACTATCTTATTGACCTCTCGAAGGTCGATCACAAACCGGTACACAGGTGGCTGAGAAGCATCAGTACGCTTAAGGACAGGCAAAACAGGACTGTTACACACATTACCTCTCGTTTCTTCAACCACACCCTTCTCAACCAAATCATAGACGATCGTTAGAAGAGCTCTCTTGCCATCGCTAGAGATTTTATATTGGGGAATACGAGGTAGCCTAGCATTCGATTTGAGGGTGACAACATAAGGTGGAATCTGCAAAAGACCAACATCATTAGGACCTGTAGCCCAAAGTGTATCAGGAAGAGAACGCAATTCCAGTGGAAGGCAATCTTTAGGCAAATACATCGGAGAAGTCACTTTCTTACCTAGGGTAAGATGTACTCCCGGAGGAGAACAATGTAATGTTGCATGCAATCTTTTCAGCAAGTCCAAACCCAACAGATTCTCATTACAACCAGTCGTCAAAATAAGAGGAGCTTCCAATTCAAGGGCCAATAGAAAGGGGCAAAGGATTAGAAATCGGGTTACAAACTGGGGCGCCTGAAAATCCTACGGAAACATTGGTCAAGCCAGACAAAGGTGCGCCAGGAAGTTTAGAGTGCATAATAGAACTCTCTGTCACACCAGTCTCCAAAAGAAAAGGTTCTGTCACACCTGATGTAATCACTTCAACATAAGGTCCACTCTGGTCTACTGGAACTGACACTACTCCCTCTCTTTGCCCATGGCTGTCCTAACTATCATCATAACGAGCACTCTCACCTTCAACACAGTAATCCTCAACATAGTACTGGGCAGACTGACCGCTCGGAACATTCTGTCTGTCAAAATAATTCGCAGAATTCTAAAGGGAAGAGGAACGCTCATTCTGGGGTAACACACCACGTCCCCTACCCCTAGGAGCTTGCTGGAAACCACCACAACCTCTCTGACCAAATGTGCCATTCGCACGCTGCAAAAAAGCCGGGCAACTATTCTTGAAATGACCTTCCTCTCTGCAATAGACACACTGATTAGGACCAGGAAAGAATCGCGGAGCATATGGCCCAGGTTTCTGTAACAATCTCTGAAACTGTGGAGGTTGCTGAAACTGAGGCTGATTTGTACTAGGCGGATAAGCTTGCTGCAAAAGAACTTTCGTCTTTAGATCTTTAGTTTTCTTCTCTGCTTTATCCTTCTTATCTTTATCTCTATTCTCATAATATTGGGCAGTAGCCAATATCTGGGCCGACGAAGAAACAGCCCATGAACTCTCAGAATCCTTTAACTTATTAGAAAGTTCGGGAAGCAAATTAAAGAGAAATTTGTCCACAAACAACCTTTGATCACCTTCAGTACTCATGTCCTGACCACTATGATCAATAAACGTCTCCTCAAACCTAGTGAAGAAATCAGACACACTCTCATCTTTCTTTTGTTTGCATGCTGCTAACTTGTCCCAATTCACTCGTAAAGGAGGCATTATAGTTTTCATCAAATTAATAATCCTACCTGGTAATTCTGCAACTAAAAGTTCAGGTTTAGCACCTCCAACCTGTCGACCATCTGCAGCAACAATATTAGCCCATGTATCTCCTAATTCTGCCGCATGGTTCTCATGACGAATCTTCGCCCACAAAGGTTGAGGAACTACATTACCCATCAACATATCTATGTCAGCTAAATTCATAATACATGCTTCAACTGTCTGAGACAACTCCTTGTAATAACCGGCAGGATTCTTACGGGGGTCAGGTAAGGTCTGCTTAAGAGCCAAGACCTCTGCTCGCTTCCAAGGAACATGTACCCACACTCGCTGAAAATGGGCCGGTGCGGCCACAATACCCAAAACGGCATCAGCCTGAACTGCGTCTCTCCATACAGGGGGAACCTCTCTCATAGGATACTGCTTCACTTTCCTCCTAACAGATGGATCAGGTTCATACAATGGCTGAGGCGGTAACCTAGACCTGAAGGCAAGTATCATCTCTACAGCATCAGTAACATCAGATTCCACTATCGTCCCTTTCGCAAACTCTGACTGAACATCAAGCACTTCCTGCGGAATCGGACCCAACTCATTATCTTCCCATTCCTGCCTCAAAAAAGCACACATCACATCAAAAACATACCTTTGCTTAGGCGGCTCCCACTGAAAGAAAACATCCATAACTGCTGGCAAATTATACCTGCAAGCATTTAAAATCCATCTACGAGCCAACAGATCCAACACTGCTCGCTCTTCGGAACTAGGAAGCTGACTACGACTCTGCTTACGTTCTGAAACAGGGGTCATACTCAGTGGCCCAAACAATGGAGACAACAGATTAGCAACAGTCTCAGTCATTCGTTTTCGAGCAGTAGGAGAAGAAGCAGACATAGAGCAGGAGAATAAGTATTTTGAGGCAAAAGAGGTGTAGGAACAAGAGCAGTAGGAGTCGAAGATGCAGAAGTAGAAGGCAAAGGAGTTTGAGGCAAAGCTGGAAGCAAAGCTTGCGACCCTAGAGTGGGTTGCGCAGTAGGAGGCAAAACCATCTGTGGAGCACCGGGTGGCTGAACAACAGCAGGAGGTTGAACAACAAAGGGTGGAACAACCGGGGGTAATGGAGGCGCAGTAGCACCCTGCACATAAGGGGGTGGCAATCTCAGTAAATGAGACATCAAAGGATCTTTTTCAGGGTCTTCCGTCACTTTCGGAGGATAAGATGGCAAGGCGCATAACATTTATCTATGGCCATGCAACGCTGTCTATCTAAAACTTCACACACTCGATCTTCCTCATCTATCTTAAACTGCCTAGCAGCTTGTAGTACTGACATATTCTTATCTTTCCTATCTCTCTTTGCTTGCTTAATTTCTCGCTGTTTGGCTTCCTTTCGCCAAAGGCGGAAAGAGTCAAACATTGCCGGCCGGGCTTTCTTCCTAAATAGCCTAACTTCTAGATTGTCTAAAATCTCTGTTTCAAAACTACCATGTGGGGGCCATTGCAAAACACCATCTTTTTTTGTGTAGCGGACCCATACTTCGTTATAAGTAATAGGGCCCACTCCGCGTTTAGAATAGAGCTCATAAGTCGGAGTTCCAACCGGAGGTACCGGACACGAATCCTCCAATCGGGAATCCCTGTTACAACCACAAACAAACTAATTACCAAATTTACCAAGACCAGGCATCTTGCTCACTAGTCTGGTTTCAAACTTCAAAGGGAATAAAAAAATGATACACTCGTAAATATACAAGCCCTTCGGCTTTGGGTACAGCAGCAACCAAATCAAAACCAAGAAACCAAACAAAGTCGTGGGAGCGACCCACTTATACTTAACCAAATATCTGTCACGTCACCAGAAGACCGTCTATCGTCTCGCTTTACAAACATCAATCGGAGGGTCCAAGACAAGGCGACAGTCAGGGCAGCAGTCCTTCGTAGCCTTTGGAAAGCAGGAAGCCTCGCAGAAAAGACCTTTGGTCCACGTCGACATGCAGGGGTCGATGAAGTGGGGGCCCTCCTCCAGAGTTTCCTCACGTGGCTCCTCGCAATCTTCGGGCTTGGACCGGTACCACTGAAGTCGCTCCACGATGGGCGCCAACTGAAGAACTGGGATTTCAAGTACCCAGCGGCGCCAGGGACACGCCCGAAGTCCTCTGGGTTCCCTTGCCTTGGTATACAGAGACACGGAATACTTCTAGGTGGCGTCAGAGATCAAATTTATTAGCTGCAGCTAGTAGCAGAAATCCCAGCAATACAACACGGTGTACAACTCAAGAAACTGCTCAATTTTCATAGAGCAAGACATCATTATTTACACACATTTTACTCATTATAAATGCACACCCACTGCGACAAATTCTGACCAATAGAATACATTTTACATACATCATCACATTCCAAAAAGCTCACTTTACATCGTTCCAACCCACAGGTTAATTATTAGGCCTATCCCAAATTCGATCTTTGCAAGCCGGACAAAACCCATAATTAAAAGCATTCCCCATGAAATGAAAAGTCGTAAGAAAAGAAACAATTTAGATGCTGAGTGAGATAAGACATGTGCAAGGAAACTAAAAGTTAACGATCTCCTGAACATTGATTGCCAATTTCAGACAACGATCAGCTAGTGAAACTGGTTTTGCAAAAGTCGGTTTCAGGTGAAAAGGTCAGTCTCTCTGTAGTTCATTCAGAGTCAGAAAAACCCAAGTTAATATATGCACGAACTCAGAAGGCCAGGCCACTTGTTCGTTGGGCCTATTTCACAGGCCTACGTGAGGGCAAGACTAAAATGGAGTCACAAACAAAATGGAGTCAGGTTTGAGAATTACAGAACCTCATAACTGTCCCATCCAGATTGCACAAACGGGGTTTAAATACCTCGGTATCTATATTTCATTGGACCCCGCAATTTGGTATGAACGGAATCTCCTCCCACCCATGTCCAGACTGAAGCATGATGTCGCGGGTTGGCGTAAGCTTCCGCTTTCGCCGCATGGTCGTGCGGCCCTCTTTAAAATGATGTCGCTACCTCGTTTTCTCTATGCTCTCCAAAACACTCTTGATATAGTTCCAGCTAGCTATTTCCGTGCAGTTGAGGGTCTTCAAAGGAAATTGATATGGGACGGTAGACCTCGTATTGCGCTCGCTAAACTGACGCTCCCGTGGTACGACGGGGGTATCGCTCTCCCTGACATTAAACGTTACTATTGGGCGTCTCAATTGGGAGCCATTAATCATGGTATGTATGGTCCCGAATTGAACCCCGCCTTCGCCATGGATAGATGGTTATTACCTGGGGGCAACTACTATAGGGCACTGTACTCTAATTCGGTGGTCAAGGCTTTGTCGGGACCCACCAAGACGGCAGTACGTCTGTGGCAGGACGCAACTAGTTCGATGGGATGGAAAGACCGCTTGACTCGAGCGACCCCGCTTTTTGGGTCTGATAAACTTGGCAAACTATGGAAGACCATTTTGACGATTTTGTTGTATGTGCATTGATTTTGCCCCTGTCCCCCCCCCTCCTATACATTGACTGCTGATTTCATTGTATTGTCTTTTCCTCCCCCGTTTGGACTTGGGACTGTATGTAATGTATCTTTTTGCCTTGCTGTTTATATATTTTTCAATAAAAAGAAATATAAAAAAAACAATTCGCTGAAAAAAACATAGGTTTTAGGGGTTTTATAGTTAGCTAGACATTTCACTCATACAAAACCATTGAAATTCTTCCGTTATACTTAGTTGTACTCACTATAACTCGCCCGCCCACAATCCACTGCTGATGATGTCACATATTACATCATTCATGCTTTGGTAAGTGACATCACTGATGACATCTCAAATGATATCACTGATGACATCATCCACGTGATAATCTGATACCTCTCATCATACACTAGTATAACCTTTCAACACTCATTTTAAAATATGGTGTACCATTTATGAAACTATTAACACACCAATACAAGTTTCTAAAAACCCACTAAGTGATTCCTACATCTACACACACATTGAAACACTTACATATAGATTCACTCATGCATGCTAACAAAGATCAATAGAACACTATTAAATATAATGATACACCTACATCAACATTACACACCAGCACACATCCTATTCACTTATGCAGTCATTCTACTCACTTATGGAAACAATTGATCATACTTACATTTACTAAGCTACACACTTATACAAACACCACTTTATTTATTCATGCATAGTAACTCTTGCTTAGTGTGTTATAAAATCAGTATTACAAGTAAACAGTTTTCGATACAGTCAGTCATACAATCACTGAGTCTTATGTATGCTTATTTATATACAACTGTCACATACACTGCCTTTTATATTTCTACTTTGTTGGACATGTGTCATTCAGAATTATATTTACTCATCACCACACCCATAAAGAGATTCACTCGCCCAAACTATTGTTTCCACATACAGTCAACTTATATACCTACTAAATCAACTATTTACACATCTTTGGACAGTTACACACCTCCCACCCAACCATACACACATTCACTATCCCATCCAAATACTCACTTAACTAATTATTAACTAATATAGACTTTTATATAGCTAGTAACCAACTTATGTAGTAGTTTATGCAACAAGAGATAGAGTGATACAGATATTCACACAGTTTAATCACTATCCCATACATTTAGTGAAACACTTTAAATTAGTCACTTCGACAGTCAATCACAGTGCTACTAAATCCTCCATCCAGACACTTATGCATCCACTTAGTCTTCCATGCAGATTGCTATATATACAATACTTATTTAAATATGGAAACAAACCACATTCACTGGATGATGTAATCAGTGATGTCATCAGTGATGTCATTTGAGATGTCATCAGTGATGTCACTGACCATGTCATGAATGATGTAATATGTGACATCATCAGCAGTGGATTGAGGGCACGCGAGTTATAGTGAGTACAACTAACTATAACGGAAGAATTTCAATGGTTTTGTACGAGTGAAATGTCTAGCTAACTATAACACCCCTAAAACCTATGTTTTTTTCAGTGAATTTCTTTGGTTTTTTTAAATGCTAATTCCTAACTATAACATGTTTGAAACCTATGTTTGAAACCTATGAGTGCCTCTCACCAACAACGGGAGAGGCACTCGATAAACACCACTGAGCTACAAGCTTAAGACTCCTTGAACGCCGACCCGCTGATCTCTTTCACAGCCATGTCACCTTAGACGTCTGACGCGTTTCGAAGTTTATCTTCTTTTTCAAAGGCTCGTAATGGTGAGATGGAAACATGCACAGTCCGATCACACAAAAATCACCCCTCTGCAACGGGCAATAATCCAGCACTCCACAAGGTAATTTTCACTCAACTTTATTAATACAGTGACGGCATATGTATATATATATATCCCTGACACACCCACTCACACCCCCATAGAACCTTTCATATACCCAATCCCACACAACCATTTACAAACCCATTCACAGACCCATGCCAGTACCCACACACCCATTCACTGATTCATGGATCTAAACACACATCCACTCACTCACCCATACAGCCACTCATACACCTACTCACTCACTAATACAGCCACTGATATATCCACTCATACACCCATACAGCCACTCACACACTGACTCAGTCACCCATAAAGTTACTCACACACCTACTCACTGACCCATACAGTCAATCACACAGCCACTTACTCACGCATACAGATATACGCACACATGCCCACTCACTTACTCATACAGAAACTAAGACGTACTCACCCACCTATCCTATGCAGTCACTGAAACAAGCATACACTCACCCTTACATTCACTCATATACCCATCACTCATCTATACTGCCTTTCACATACACACTCATCCACATGCCACTGACACTCACACTTACCCACACAGTCATACAAACACTCACTCACCCATACAGCCCCTCACACATGCACTCATCCACCCATACAGCCATTGACTCACCCACTCACTCATCCATACAGGTAGTCACAAACCCCCTCAACCACCCACACAGATACTCAGACACCCATACAGGTACTCAGACAACCAATCACTCACCCATACAGCCATTCATGTGCCCACTCACATACCCATACAGCCACTTGGACACCAACTGACAGATACAGACATTCATGCAACCAGTCACTGACCCATACATTCACTGAGTCACCTAATCACTCACTTATACAGCCAGTCACACACTCACAGAATCATTCATACAGGCACTCATACACCCACTGATTCACCACTACACCTTGGTATATATATTTAACACTCATAAACGTTTGAACAACAGTCACTGGATGATGTCATCCGTGATGTCACTGACCATGCCATCAGTGATGTACTATGTGAGATCATAAGTAGTGCATTGTGGGGTTGCGAGTTATAGTTAGCTCAGTCAACTATAACTGCTGAATTTCACTGGTTTTGTACAAGGGAAACCTAAGTCTAAATATAACATCCCTGTAACTTTGTTTTTTTCAGTGAATATATATATATATATATACACACACACACATACATATATAGATATGTGTGTGTGTATATATATATGTGTGTGTATATACACACACACACATGCACACCCACACACATACGTACATAAGTAAGCTTACTGTACTCTGTACGGTACGCGTACGGTGCGCGTACCCCCGCGATTTTCTGGAAGAAAAACAATTGGGCCTGGGGGGGGCATTGTGGGACCCCCTGAGCAGGCCTAGGGGGTCAGGGTGCTTCTACCCTGCCCTATTTGCGTGTTTTGCACCTTTGTTTCACTGCTTTCTAGTGCCTTGGTTCTACCGAGGCACAAGATGGCTGCCAACACTTCCTGGTTTGGAGTGTTGACAGACAGTGGCAGCCAATCAGCATGCCTTTCACAGGAAAGCAGCATGCTCATTGGCTGTCAACCCTTCTAACCAGGAAGTGTTGGCATTCATCTTGTGCTAGGTAGGCCGAGGCACAAAAGAAGCAGAAAAACAAACGTGTAGAATGCAAAAAGGGGGCAGGGTAGAAACACCGTGACCCCATAGGGCTGCTCAGGTGGGCCTACAAGGATATTAACATATTTAAACGTTATCCGCTAATAGAATTAGCATTTAAAAAAACTTGCAAATTTACTGAAAAACCCATAGGTTTCAGGCCTTATATAGTTAGGAATTAGCATATAAAAAACCTTTGAAATTCACTGAAAAAAACCATAGGTTTCAGGCCTTATATAATTAGGAATTAGCATTTAAAAAACCTTTGAAATTCACTGAAAAATCCATATGTTTCTGGCCTTATATAGTTAGGAATTAGCATTTTAAAAAACCTTTGAAATTCACTGAAAAAACCATAGGTCTCAGGTCTTATATAGTTAGGAATTAGCATATATAAGTTTTTAGAGGTGTTATAGTTAGCTGGACATTTCACTCATACAAAACCATTGAAACTGCTCCTATAGAGTTAGTTGTACTAACTATATTTCGCGCACCCGCAATCCACTGCTGATGATGTCACATATTACATCATTCATGACATGGTCAGTGACATCACTGATGACATCTCAAATGTCAATTTGAGATGTCATCAGTGATGTCACTGACCATGTCATGAATGATGTAATCTGTGACATCATCAGCAGTGGATTGCGGGTGCGCGAAATATAGTTAGTACAACTAACTATATAGGAGCAATTTCAATGGTTTTGTATGAGTGAAATGTCCAGCTAACTATAACACCTCTAAAACTTATAGTTTTTTGAGTCAATTTTAAAGGTTTTTTTAAATGCTAATTCCTAACTATATAAGACCTGAAACCTATGTTTTTTTCAGTGAAAATATATATATAAGGTGAAACGCGTTGCGGTGCAGTTCTACATTTTGAATAAATTACCTGCAATCCTTGCAAGGTGTCCGTGGTGTTTCTTCCGGAGCTGGGGAGTGCTGGATTTGATTGTATACAGGGCTGCCGGTGCCCTGCTCACGGACCGCCCTGCTTGTCGGCTTCTTTCTGAACCGGAGTTTGTTGGCTCGCATATATATATATATATATATATATATATATATATATATATATATATATATATATATATATATATATATATATATACATATACATATATATATATATATTGAACAACGACCACTCCAGGTTAGAAGGGATCAGAGGACACAGCGGGGTCTGTTGGAAGCTTCTCATTTAATGATTGCGGACATAATGCATTTCGGCACGTAAGTGCCTTCCTCAGACGTCCATAGCAAACTTGAAACTGCACCACCCCTTCATTATTGACGCTGCAACCTTTATTGGACAGGAAGTCAGCTGCTCCTCCAAATTGCCTGCAGCTGTGGTAATATGTGTGAAAACCACAGCCCCCATAATGCAACAGTTCGGTAAGTACCGTGGTGGAGTGGGGTTTAGGAAGTCCTCGGTGAGTTCAATTAATTATAAAATTATTGGAGTCTTCCTCGGGTCCCCGAACGTTCTGCCACAGTCCTCCAAGTTGAAAAGAGCCATGCAGCTAGGATACCGTGACCCTGCTGCCACGTGAAGTCACGAGCCGCTTCATTCGGTGGCCACAGGTCAGCCTGAAACCTTGTGGCGGGACTGCGAAATACCGACACCTCGGTGAAAGAAAAAAGCCCAGCTTTGCCACTGGAACCAGCAAAGTCGCAGCCCGCTTGTAGAACGGGTCCTCCAAACGCGGTTGCCAGCTGCGGCGTGAAACATTGAACAATGACCACTCCAGGTTAGAAGGGATCAGAGGACACAGCGGGGTCTGTTGGAAGCTTCTCATTTAATGATTGCGGACATAATGCATTTCGGCACGTAAGTGCCTTCCTCAGACGTCCATAGCAAACTTGAAACTGCACCACCCCTTCATTATTGACGCTGCGACCTTTATTGGACAGGAAGTCAGCTGCTCCTCCAAATTGCCTGCAGCTGTGGTAATATGCGTGAAAACCACAGCCCCCATAATGCAACAGTTCGGTAAGTACCATGGTGGAGTGTGGTTTAGGAAGTCCTCGGTGAGTTCAATTAATTATAAAATTATTGGAGTCTTCCTCGGGTCCCCGAACGTTCTGCCACAGTCCTCTAAGTTGAAAAGAGCCATGCAGCTAGGATACCGTGACCCTGCTGCCACGTGAAGTCACGAGCCGCTTCATTCGGTGGCCACAGGTCAGCCTGAAAACTTGTGGCGGGACTGCAAAATACCGACACCTCGGTGAAAGAAAAAAGCCCAGCGTTGCCACTGGAACCAGCAAAGTCGCAGCCCGCTTGTAGAACGGGTCCTCCAAACGCGGTTGCCAGCTGCCGCGTGAAACATGGAACAACGACCACTCCAGGTTAGAAGGGATCAGAGGACACAGCGGGGTCTGTTGGAAGCTTCTCATTTAATGATTGCGGACATAATGCATTTCGGCACGTAAGTGCCTTCCTCAGACGTCCATAGCAAACTTGAAACTGCACCACCCCTTCATTATTGACGCTGCGACCTTTATTGGACAGGAAGTCAGCTGCTCCTCCAAATTGCCTGCAGCTGTGGTAATATGCGTGAAAACCACAGCCCCCATAATGCAACAGTTCGGTAAGTACCGTGGTGGAGTGGGGTTTAGGAAGTCCTCGGTGAGTTCAATTAATTATAAAATTATTGGAGTCTTCCTCGGGTCCCCAAACGTTCTGCCACAGTCCTCCAAGTTGAAAAGAGCCATGCAGCTAGGATACCGTGACCCTGCTGCCACGTGAAGTCACGAGCCGCTTCATTCGGTGGCCACAGGTCAGCCTGAAAACTTGAATTTGAATTTTGAATTTAAAAACATTTGTACAGCGCTCGTTTACCCGGCGGTTTCATGGCGCTAGTGGTGAACAGTGGGCGGCAGCAACAGGAGGGGTCTAAGTCAGGTAGGCTTGCGTGAAAAGGAGGGTTAAGGTTCTTCCGAAACAGGAGGTAGGAAGGAGAAGTACGCAGGGTAGCCGGGAGGGAGTTCCAAAAGGTTGGAGCCAAGACAGCGAAACTCGCTCCACCCGCTTTCTGTTTTTTAAAGCGAGGAATGGTGAGGAGGGCCAAATGAGCGGAGCGAAGTTCTCTGCCAGGGCAGTAGGGCTTAATGGCAGAACAGATGAATTCAGGAGCAGTGCCCGATCTGGCCTGATAGGTAAGGCAGCCGAGTTTAAAAAGGGCACGCTCTTTTATTGGGAGCCAGTGTAATGTTTTAAGCAGTGGAGTGACCCGATGGTATTTGGGCAGGCCATAGATCAGGCGAGCCGCCTGATTCTGCACCAGTTGCAAACGATGGATCGCGTACTTGTGGCGGGACTGCGAAATACCGACACCTCGGTGAAAGAAAAAAGCCCAGCGTTGCCACTGGAACCAGCAAAGTCGCAGCCCGCTTGTAGAACGGGTCCTTCAAACGCGGTTGCCAGCTGCCGCGTGAAACATTGAACAATGACCACTCCAGGTTCGAAGGGATCAGAGGACACAGCGGGGTCTGTTGGAAGCTTCTCATTTAATGATTGCGGACATAATGCATTTCGGCACGTAAGTGCCTTCCTCAGACGTCCATAGCAAACTTGAAACTGCACCACCCCTTCATTATTGACGCTGCGACCTTTATTGGACAGGAAGTCAGCTGCTCCTCCAAATTGCCTGCAGCTGTGGTAATATGCGTGAAAACCACAGCCCCCATAATGCAACAGTTCGGTAAGTACCGTGGTGGAGTGGGGTTTAGGAAGTCCTCGGTCTTAAATAGTTAGGAATTAGCATATATAAGTTTTTAGAGGTGTTAGTGACATCACTGATGACATCTCAAATGTCAATTTGAGATGTCATCAGTGATGTCACTGACCATGTCATGAATGATGTAATCTGTGACATCATCAGCAGTGGATTGCGGGTGCGCGAAATATAGTTAGTACAACTAACTATATAGGAGCAATTTCAATGGTTTTGTATGAGTGAAATGTCCAGCTAACTATAACACCTCTAAAACTTATAGTTTTTTGAGTCAATTTTAAAGGTTTTTTTAAATGCTAATTCCTAACTATATAAGACCTGAAACCTATGTTTTTTTCAGTGAAAATATATATATATTTATATATATATATATATATATATATATATATATATATATATATATATATATATACATATACATATATATATATATATATATATACACATTATATATATATATAATATATATATATATATATATATATATATATATATATATATATGGTCACAACGGGATATGAATTGCACCGCCCACTGGAGGGTTGCAAAGTACATGAACAGCCGTGTGAACATCAGGCCCCACAATGCAGTGTTGGAAGGAAGTGATTCCCAAAGCTATGCCATCGGAGGAAGTGAAATCCAAGGGGACATAAAACATCGGTCTGAGAGACACACGACGTGTTTTGGTGCAAGGCTCACCTTCGAGAAAGTTTCAAGCAGAAACGAAACGCGTCAGGAATAAGCCTTGTCCTGTTCCCATCCATCAAATAAATCGGTAAATCTCAAAGCTCCAAGTGCGGCTCAAATTCTTTCCAGGTGGGGAGAAATTATTGGACATTGTTATCGGCTTGGTTCTGCCGAAGAGCACGCCCACCACAAGAGCGCCAAGACTCTCCAACCTGGAACCATATTGTTGGAATCGGTAAAACGACTTCTGGAGAGCGGTGCCGCCGAGGACTGGACCTCGGTATTGGACTCGAGTCAGCCTTCAAAGTAGGCTGACATGGGGGAACTTTGTTACCGGCAATGATGGAATGTGCAGAGAAAGTGATTTTGGTCACAACTGGATATGAATTGCACCGCCCACTGGAGGGTTGCAAAGTACATGAACAGCCGTGTGAACATCAGGCCCCACAATGCAGTGTTGGAAGGAAGTGATTCCCAAAGCTATGCCATCGGAGGAAGTGAAATCCAAGGGGACATAAAACATCGGTCTGAGAGACACACGACGTGTTTTGGTGCAAGGCTCACCTTCGAGAAAGTTTCAAGCAGAAACGAAACGCGTCAGGAATAAGCCTTGTCCTGTTCCCATCCATCAAATAAATCGGTAAATCTCAAAGCTCCGAGTGCGGCTCAAATTCTTTCCAGGTGGGGAGAAATTGTTGGACATTGTTATCGGCTTGGTTCTGCCGAAGAGCACGCCCACCACAAGAGCGCCAAGACTCTCCAACCTGGAACCATATTGTTGGAATCGGTAAAACGACTTCTGGAGAGCGGTGCCGCCGAGGACTGGACCTCGGTATTGGACTCGAGTCAGCCTTCAAAGTAGGCTGACATGGGGGAACTTTGTTACCGGCAATGATGGAATGTGCAGAGAAAGTGATTTTGGTCACAACGGGATATGAATTGCACCGCCCACTGGAGGGTTGCAAAGTACATGAACAGCCGTGTGAACATCAGGCCCCACAATGCAGTGTTGGAAGGAAGTGATTCCCAAAGCTATGCCATCGGAGGAAGTGAAATCCAAGGGGACATAAAACATCGGTCTGAGAGACACACGACGTGTTTTGGTGCAAGGCTCACCTTCGAGAAAGTTTCAAGCAGAAACGAAACGCGTCAGGAATAAGCCTTGTCCTGTTCCCATCCATCAAATAAATCGGTAAATCTCAAAGCTCCGAGTGCGGTTTAAATTCTTTCCAGGTGGGGAGAAATTGTTGGACATATATATATATATATATATATATATATATATATATATATATATATATATATATATATATATATATATTTATTTATTTATTTATTACCTACTGGCGGTCGCCAGTAGGTAGTTATAGTTAGGACCTAGTTTCCATAGGAAATCCACAACATTCTATTTGGAATAACTTTGGCGCTGGTGGATGAATCTTCGTGAATTTCTCCAAGAAAATGGCCTGCTTGGTTCCGCTCCTTAAGTGAAAGTTTGGCTGTGATTCGTCAAGTGGGGGCAGAGAAAATAGGGGATCCCAAAATGTGTTTTCCCCATGCAATTTTCCATAGGGACATTTAGCCAGGGCTACAGCCCGAACGGCTGAACGGAATTACACAAAATTTGGCAGAGAGGTAGAGTTCTGTTCGCAGATTGTGCTTTTTGTTAAATGGTGTAAATCCGTTCAGTAGTTTCTGAGAAAATTGCAAGTAAAATCATAGCGATATCTAGAGACGGAGTTCAGCGCGCGTATTGAAATCTGTTCATTTACGAGCGCGAGCTGCATGCTGATTGGCTGTGAACTATCTGTCAACACTCAAAACCAGGAAGTGTTGGCGGCCATCTTGCGCCTTGCTAGAACCGAGACACAAGAAAACAAAGTTCAGAAATAAGGGAAGGGGATAGGGTAAAGACATTCTGACCCACAAGGCTTGCTCAGGGGGTCGTGCATGGATGTTTAGGCTCTATTTTTCATTTTATTTCTTTTAAAGAAAAATCGCGGCGTACGTGTATGGAAATACGTACAATTACGAGCAGGAGCTGCATGCTGATTGGCTGTCAATACTCCAAACCAGGAAGTGTTCGTAGCCATGTTGTTTGTCGAGAGAGCAGAGTCAGAAGAAAACAGTAAAACAAAGTAGAGAAATAAGGAAACGGGGCGGGGTAGAAACATTCTGAGCCTATAGTCTTGGTCAGGGGGTGGTATATGGATCTTTAGGCTCAATTTTTATTTTAAAAAAAAAATGGCGGGGTACTCGTGCAGTACTTGTAGGCGGTGGAAAAGGTGAAAAAAAAGTAGAAGTCCGTTTTATTCATTAGGTCCCGGGGGGGCAAATTACGGGGGCAATTTTTCTGCATAATGGGGGCTTGTAAGGTGCCCCGAGCACTGGGGAACAGCACTCCTCTGGTTTTAATTTTGAAGTATGCGGGGGGGGGGTTACGGCCCTACTTCCCGCAGTCTCGGTGAGCGGCACCCCTCGGGTCTTTTTAAGAAAAAATATGTTTTGAGCTCTCTCTCTCTCTCTCCCCATACACGTTGCGGGGAACGCCACATTTCTGTGGCAGTCATATGTAAAATGAACTGCCAGCTCCGGGTACCTACATTGTCTGGAGTTTTTTATTAATGTTGGGAGGGTGGGCTTGATAATACGTCCTTGTAAATTCCCATAGAAGCCTATGTTCTGGTGTTAACATGGGCATCTATGGGAAATAACAAGGCCGTATTATGAAGCTCATTATCGCCGTTTTATCGGCAGTTTCCTGCCAATAAAACGGCGATAATTTTAACACCGGTCCTTGATAATATGCACCTAAGTTTACTGGTGAAAAAAAAGAGTAATGGGCCATGTTATCAACAAAAGGCGATACATTGTCGTCGCTTTTATTGGCAGGAAACTGCTGATAAAGCGGCGATAATGGGCTTGATAATATGCCCTTGTGAATAACCATAGCAGCCCAGGTTAACATCAGAACTTGGGCTGCTATGGGAATTTACAAGGGCCTATGGTTTTTTATTAATGTTGGGAGGGTGGGCTTGATAATACGTCCTTGTAAATTCCCATAGAAGCCTATGTTCTGGTGTTAACATGGGCTTCTATGGGAAATACCAAGGCCGTATTATCAAGCTTATTATCGCCGTTTTATCTGCAGTTGCCTGCCAATAAAATGGCGATAATTTTAACACCGGTCCTTGATAATATGCACGTAAGTTTACTGGTCAAAAAAAGAGCAATGAGCCATATTATCAACAAAAGGCTATACATTATCGTCGCTTTTAACAGCAGGAAACTGCCGATAAAGCAGCGATAATGGGCTTGATAATATGCTCTACGGAATTCCAATCGAAGCTCATGTTAGTTGTCCTTCACATCTAACATAAGCTTCGATTGGAATTCAATAGAGCATATTATCAAACCTATTATGGCCACTTTAGCGGACGTTTGCTGCCGATAAAGTGGCGATAATTTTGTCGCCCAGGCTTGATAATATTGCCCTCTCTCATTTCACAAATAAAGCTAACACTACAGTTTTACGAGTGCAGTGTACCTGGTACATTTTACTTGTTATAGTGCCGCGTTCAAGTGGTGTCTATATGGAAGTGTCTACTGCGTTACTAATGCCCGTTATGCCGAATTATTTCGAATGCATTGCTATGAAGGATTTGTAGATCTAGACCTCTGTGCTTAACGTTGTATAAACCTTGCAGCCAAACACATAAGGAAGTAGACTTCACAACTTCACTTCAACAATTCTTCTACACGTCCAAGCAGACAGCAGTGTCTAAGTTTAAGAGAGAAAGAGAAATTATGTCACAGAGAGTGAGAGAGAAAATTAGAGAGAAAACAACATTAAAACTGTGTTGCAGAGTCTGGAGTTGAGATTTTTTCTTGAAAAGTTGAACGTATATTTACTAGCTCCTTGCATCACTTTACCCATGTTAAAACTGACTCAAAAGTGACGTAATGGGGGGCGTGGCTAAGACGGCGATGTGAACGGGCGCATCTCGAGTGAGCTCCGTCGCCCCGCTGCCTAAATAAGCCCTCTTAAGTGACATTCGGGGGGCTTCCTGGGGGGCCCTGTCTCCTATCTGAGCCCTGGACGAGAGGTGACCCTCGGAGCGACCACTCCGGTGCGGGAGACCCAGCTGAGGGCAACTAGAGACCTGGACGCTCTGCTGCCGGTGCATCGCCGCCATTTTCTCATCGCGTCTGGCGGCCAGAGCCTTGGCCTCGCTTCCCCTGCGGGCGGCACGCAGCGCTGAGGGGGCGATCGGAAACGCAAATGGATCCTCTGGGGCAGACCCCCGACTGCGGACTAAGCGTTGCGGGACCAGCGGACGGAAGAGACGGAGCTGCCGGCGTCGGGGCGACCCACGGGCAGGGGCGTAGTGGTCGCTCGGCTGCTGGCCCTACGAGAGGACCCGGCTTTGGTGGAGCCGCGAGGCCGCGCTAGACACGGGAAAGCTGCCGGCTGGCCTACTGTTGGGGGACCCTGCTGCGGGACCACAGGCTGCCGCGGGGGCGCCCTAGTGAACTGTCCCCATCGCATCTCCCTCCGGCCTACCGACTGGTGCCTCGGCAGCGCCCTGAGCTACTGCGCCATGACTGGGCCCATTGCAAGTACTGTCCGCCATCTTACACCCCCGGACTGGGCCTTATCCGCCATCTTGATTCCTCCTACCGGCGCCTTTACCCCGGGGGCCCGACCCTGCTGCCCGTCGGGGCTCCCGGTGAGTGTGACGGGGCCCTGCCTCGAGGGGTGCTCGCTGGCCTCGGCCCTGCACCGCTGCCCAGCCCCGCTGTTCTTGCCCGAGCACCCACGCTGGACCTGCATCTCTGCTCCCCGCCTCAGAACGGATTTTGGAGCGAACGACGCTGCCTGGGAGGCTGCAGAGGCGGCTCGAGTGCTTCTCCCCTCACGGGCGGGTCGGACTGGACCTGCCTACTGGACCAGTGCTGCAGGAGGTGTGTGGCCTGGCCCACCTGCTTGGAGAGGACTTCGCTGACGGCTGGCTGGGTGACCCGCTCCACCCGCTGGTGCCTGCACCCCCGCGGCCTGGCTGGCCGGCCCGGAGCGAGGGGGAGAAGATACTGCAGAAGCGTGAGTACCCCTCCATTTGCTCTGGGGCCCTGGTGTGACCTGTGCGCTGCTCATTTGCCCTCCGAGAGGAACAACAGTTGTGAGGGAGCGGGGTGCGCCTCAGCTACCCCCGAGAGGAGCCGTCACGTACTGCGGGGGCGAGTGGTGCAGCGTCCTTGACTCAGAGAGAGGGCTGGCCCCCATAGCGGTTCTCTCACGCACTGGTGACACCCTACGGCCTCTTGAGGACACAGGCCTGAACTCCACTTTCTGGGCGAAGCGGGTCTGCGTGTGAGAAGGTGCTTGAGAGGGGAGAGGACTACTAGTGGTGTACTGAACTACCCCCACGCCATATCAGCACCATAGAGGATTCGCGCCCACGGCGACGGGCGACACATCGGGTGGCTGGGCACTGCGCTCCGGACTGACAATGACCCGCGGCAGAGGGGGCAAGGCGGACCCGGCGGCGGCGTCCAAGGGCACATCGGTGGTTGCCATGTGGGGCAAAGCAGGAGCGTCAGCGCCAACTGAAGAAGTGCCACCACCTGTTGCTGACTCCCCTCCGGTGACCCAGGCCTTCATGTCATCTTTCATGGCAGACCTGAAATCTGAGATAGGATCCCTGAGATCGGAGGTGCATTCGTGCATCAAAGAGCTGCGCAAGGAAGTGACCGAGCTGGGAGACAGGGTTGAGGGACTCGAGAAAATTGTTGATACGTGCACGGAAGATATGGAGCAGCTGTGGCAGAGGGCCTCCTCCCGGTCATTATAACCCGAGTGCACTACTTCACGGAGAAGGAGGCCATACTGAAAGCGGCGAGGGACAAGCAGGACCTACGCTACGGAGGGCACAAGATCCAAATCTTCCAAGACTTGGCCCCCAACACGCTGCATAGAAGGAAAGTCTTCCGCCCGGTGACGGAGAAGCTGCGGGCTCTCGACATACCCTACCAGTGGGGACATCCCTTTGCCCTCATCTTTCGCTGGGAAGACAAGCGCAGAGTCATCCGTTCCTACCGCGAGGCGGCACAATTGCTTAGACTCTCGGAATCCCCAGAGCGCAGCCCCTCCCACTCCAAGCAACAAGAGAGACTCCCGGCCCGACTGGACTGGACCACGGTGACTCGACGTCGCCGAACTCCCCCAATAGATGACTGCTCCATGTCTCAGGCCAAGCAGGACATCATAGAACACATTCGCTCCCTTGAAGATGACCGCGAGGGGCATCTCTCGAAGCCCCGCACTCCGTGAAATGCAGAAGACCGGCTCCCGACCTTAGGTGGTCAACGGCCAGCGAGGAGAACACCGCCACAATCCCTGATATTGCAATGGACAACCCTCGCGGCTTTGCGCCCCCTGAAAGGCGATAGGACGACCCCTGCACTTCTGCGGCCCCTATGAGACTACATTCCCAGACGGCGTAGGTGGAGTACACCCCTAGAACTGAGCCCGTCGCACCAACGAGTGGGGTCAGCCGGACACTGGAGGCGACCCTGACGAGTCAACAGCGAGAAAGGGGCTGAAGTGGAACGACATGGGGTGCAGCTGCTCTCCTACAGGTGATCATGAGGGTCGGTCCCTGCGGCCCTACAGTTTAGGAGTGGTCTCCTCACCGTTGGGACCCGACGCTTCTGAGCCGACTGATATGACACACCTACCTTTGTGCTGAACTTGCGTTAACTACCCCCGAACCCGCCCTGGGCAGCGGGGCAGACGGGCCTCGGGGCAACTGGGACCCATCTCTTTAGCAGAACACCCCCCTCTTTGTCCCTTAGGAAGTGACATTCCTGAGATCATCCAAACCCTCGGGTAGAGGATGCCCGGAACCTGGGACATTATACTACGGCCATGTTGGCCTGTTGTGGTTATGTACCTTCTATGTACTTTCTCTTTTCCTACTCGTTCTATTCTTCCTACTTCTCATCTGAGCTTTCCCTGTACTTGGCCTCTTCTCCCTTTGTGTAGTGTGGTGGTTCGGAGACTATTAAAGGTGACTGCGTGACTGCGGTGGGTGGGGGAGGCTAACCCCCTTCGCTCCACAGGGTGGAGGATGCTGGGCGATGAGGCGGCTCTAACCCCCTTAGTGTCATGGCGGTGAATGTTCCTAAACCCCTAAAAGTCCTGACGCTTAATGTCAAAGGACTTAACTCCCCCAATAAGCGGAATCAGGTATGGCGCTATCTTCTCCATCATTCCCCTGACATTATCTACCTTCAGGAGACACATCTTTTGCGGGGGGACACTAGACGCATGGCGCATCCCAGATACCCCACACAATTCTGGGCATCGGCTGACACTAAAACGGCGGGGTGGCAATTTTGTGCAGAGTTGGCTTTAGGCGGGGACCCACAAAACCCTACAAGAGTGGAGATGGACGCTTCCTTCGGGCCACGGTACAGGTGGGAGGGATGCAGTTCACTCTAGGTAATGTATATGCACCCAACCAGTCGCAAGATAAATATCTCCAGTCGCTCCTACGGGAACAGTTTCAGGCCGGCGAACCGCGCACAATACTAGGCGGGGATTTCAATCTAGTATGGGACCCAGACATAGACCGCGGGGACAACGCGTTTAGCGGCACGGGCGCGATGTCAGCCACGCTAAGGGAGCAGATTACGTACCTAGGGCTCGTCGATGCGTGGCGCTACCATAATCCAGGGATCCGTGACTACACTTTTTACTCGCACTCCCACCGAACGTACTTGCGCATCGACCACTTCTTCACCTCTCTAGACCTGACACGGGTCACACTGAAGGTTGCCATATCGGATATCTCGCTATCGGACCACGCGCATGTGGAACTGATGCTGCAGGATCCACTAGCGCACACTCCCCGGGAACGACGATGGACCCTCCCACCGAGCGCCCTTCGGGACCCGGAGGATGTTAACAGCATCCGGGAAGCCATAGACTCGTACTTCGCTATCAATGATATCTCGGAAACACCATTCCCGGTAGTGTGGGATGCCTTCAAGGCCACCATACGGGGCCACATTACCTCCCTGGCGATAGCGAGAAGACGGGCGGCCTATAAACTGGAGGCTGACCTAACGGGTGAGATCAAACAGGCAGAGGCGCAGGACAGAGTCCGACCTCCCTGGCGTCCAGGAGGAAGTTAGCGAACCTTAGGGGACAACTACGCCTCCTACGCACCAACAAGGCGGAACACTCCCTACTAGCACTAAAACAAAAATACTATGAGGGGGGGACAAGGTGGGACGCCTGCTGGCAGGAAGGCTGAGGGCGAGAGCAGCCAGAGCCCATATCGCTAATGTACAACGCCAGGATGGTACTCGTGCCGTCACTGAAAGAGCCAAACAGGATGCCTTTGTAGCCTACTATACTTCCCTGTACGCGGGGGAACCTACGTCAGTGGAGGCGCGAGCGTCCGTCCTCGCTGACTACGAGGGGACTCCATTGCCGCCGGTATGCGCGACGGAGCTGTAAGAGCCCATACTGGAAGACGAGGTCTCTGCGGCTCTTAAAGGTCTCCCCACGGGGAAAACTCCGGGGCCAGATGGCTTGCCACTGACCTTCTACCGAATCTTTCAGACTCAACTTCGCCCCCATTTGCTGAGGCTGTTCCACTCTTTCTCGGACACATCTGGTCCGTCCCCTGATATGGGGATGGCGGAGATCGCATTGATACCGAAGCCAGGGAAGGATCCTGCGCTATGTGCCTCCTACCATCCCATCGCCCTCCTGAAAACTGACCTAAAGATCTATACCAAGATACTGGCTAAGCGACTCGACCCATACATGCCAGGGTTGGTGAACCCGGACCAGGTGGGGTTCATCCGAGACCGGCAGGGGGCCGATAATGTACGCAGACTGGCACACCTGGTGGGCAAAGTGCGGCATTGGGACATCCCGGCTTGCCTTCTCTCGCTCGACGCGGAGAAGGCCTTTGACCGGGTGGACTGGGCCTTCCTGAAAGAGGTCCTCCAGAAACTAGGTCTAGCCCCCAAAATGATAGCGAGTATCATGGCCCCATACCTAGGGCCGAAGGACAGAATCAGGGTAAATGGCCAGTTAACGCCACCGCTGATGATACATAGAGGCACGAGGCAGGGGTGCCCACTTTCGCCGCTCTTGTTCGCCCCTGCAATGGAACCCCTTGCGGCACTGATAAGGCGCGATCCTAGAATACATGGAATAGCCCATGGGGGGAGGGACAACAAGGTGGCGCTATTCGCGGACGACCTGATCCTCACCCTTACGCACCCTCGTGAATCCCTACCAGCGGTCCACGAGGTGCTCTGTCTATATGAACAGGCGTCGGGCCTCAAAATAAATCATACTAAATCTTGGGCACTCAACCTCACTGTGCCTGCGGAGGACATCCCCTCCCTGAAGAAGGCTGTGCCCTACCAATGGGCGGAGAACCACATCAGATACTTGGGCCTTGCCCTTACCTCCCACTTAGACTCCTGGTCCTCGGTAAACTGGACGGAGTGTCGCAAAGCGATGCTAGAGGACCTTCGGAAGTTGAAGCCTCTGATGATCTCCTGGCTGGGACTCCTTAACGCGGTTAAAATGTCGATCCTCCCTAGAATTCTCTACGTATTCCAATGTCTGCCCACCCCTATCCCACTCCACTGCATTCAGAGCCTTCAGCGCGAGATCACGTCCTTTATCTGGGGTGGGAAGCGCCCCCGATTCTCGCAAAAGGTACTTATGGAACCAAGGGACAGAGGCGGCCTGGCATGTCCCAACTTGGTGCACTATTACTGGGCAGCGCACCTCCGCTTCGTGGTGGAGTGGGGCTCACGCGAAAGCGACAAGCATTGGTTCCACATGGACCGAGCGGTCACAGGACGTACCATATGGGACCTACCCAGGCTCCCGCGGGCGGCACGTTCCAGAAGTGCATACCTTGCAGTCCCCACAAAAACGGTCCTGGACATCTGGGATAGTGTAGCCATGTCTAGGGGTCTCACCACGTTCCCATCCCCGCACACCCCGATAGCGGGGAATCCGCAGTTCCCCCCGGCTCACCGGACTCGGGCGTTTGACAAATGGACACAAGGGGACTGCAGAGTAGTTGGAGACCTTTTCCTTGGGGGCTCGCCCAAAACTTGGAAGGACTGCAGGGAGGAATTTAGGGTACCGCTGACGGCTGGCTTGCAGCACGCTCAGCTACGCCACTGGACTGCGAGTGACGACATGTACCAAGCAGCCACCCGGGCGTACACGCCCTTCGAGAAGTTGGCACGCTCCCTTGGGGGGCTGAGGAGGCTCATCTAGCAAATATACTACATACTGCAGCACCCTGCATCGACGCCTGCACACCCCTATCAGAGACAATGGCAATTAGCGTCGGAAACAGACATTGACCTCTCCCAAGGTATACCGCAGTGTCCCACAGAGGAAAAACGCCTATAAACTGCTCACGCAATGGTACTACACCCCTCTGCGCCTTAGCAAGATGTTTCCCAACGCCTCGCCGACGTGCTGGCGATGTGACTCTGCGACTGGTGACTTTGTGCATATATGGTGGACGTGTCCGACCCTGGCTGTTTTCTGGAAGGAGGTGCTTAGCCATATCAAAGGGGTGCTGGGTTTCCCCCTGCCTGAGGAAGTGAGCACGATCCTACTCGGCATTCACCCTACCGCGCTCAAGGCACTCACCCGCAGCGACTGGATCCTTACGCTCCAAATGCTGGGTACAGCTAAACAACTCATCGCCTTATACTGGAAGCGAACAGAGGCGCCGCCCATAGCTTCCTGGTTTGTGCGCCTTTGGCAGGTCCTGGCGATGGAGCTACTCACAGCAAGGTTACAGGCGCGGGACACACGCTTCAAGGCGGTTTGGGAGCCCTTAGTGCGGCACCTCTGCTCTATAGAATATGAGCGACATATGCCCACTAGACTCCGCGCTCTGCACCTCTTCGAGGACGCAATCGTCCCTGCGGACCCGGCCAGGCTGTGTCCTTGACTACCATACACATCACAGATGCTACTGCTACTACACACGCCCCCCTGCACTTTGCTCATCACCATGCCGCGCGTACCCACCACCCTCTCTCCCTCTCTCTGCCAACTCTCAGGCTCCTTTGTCTCTACTACTTAATTTTCTCCTACTTGCCACTCTGGCCCTCGTCTCTCTATGAGACAGTTGCGCCCTGTTGGGCAGTTTGTGACAGTTGGGCTAGTTGCCCGCCACATGCCCTACTTGCAAAAGCGGATATACTCTCGCATGCGACAAGTCTCTGCGCAATACACCCCTAAGCCACGCGACCGGCCCTCCCTGGAGGGTTGTAGGCAAGGCGCTGTGTTAAAGCTCCTTCCCCGTCCAAGCTGGCACTGAATCACGAGAGTTATCCCATACGCGGCCGGCCTCGGCATGAGGTTGTAGGCTTAACGCTGTGTTCAAAATAAAACAGAGTTGAACTAAAGGAGAAAAAAAAAAAAGTGGTGTAATAAGGTTGTGGATTTGTTTGTCAGACTGTTGTAACGTATTTGTCGTCACTGCTCGGAGGTAAATATAGATTTTACAGAGAAGCTGCTGTACACTACGCACTCTGGGCCATAATATCAAGCCTGAGCGACAAAATTATTGCCACTTTATTGGCAGGAAAGTGTCGCTAAAGTGGCGATAATGGGTTTGATAATATGCTCTATGAAATTCCAATCGAAGCTCATGTTAGATGTCCTTCACATCTAACATGAGCTTCGATTGGAATTCAATAGAGCATATTATCAAACCTATTATGGCCACTTTAGCGGCAGTTTGCTGCCGATAAAGTGGCGATAATTTTGTCACCAAGGCTTGATAATATGGCCCTCTCTCGTTTCACAAATAAAGCTAACACTACAGTTTTCCGAGTGCAGTGTACCTGGTATATTTCAGTTGTTATAGTGCCGCGTTCAAGTGGTGTCTATATGGAAGTGCCTACTGCGTTCCTGATGCCCGTTATGGCGACTTATTTCTAATGCATTGCTATGAAGGCTTTGTAGATCTATGCTGCTGTGCTTACCTTGTATAAAGAGTGCGGCCACCGGAGTTCACCATTCGACTTGAACTCTGCTTCTATACGTCAAAGTATATTCAATAAGTTGCAGGGAATTCCATTGCTGTTGCTCGATAGGCCGTGGTTGCTTTTGAACGATGTTTGGTGAAGGAAACAAAAGGACGTTTTGATTAGTCATCATAAACTAAGTTGCGTAATTACTATCAAAAGTGAATTTTAATTAACCCTGGGCGTAGTGGGCGGAGTGGGGCTCCGCGGAGCTACGTGAAGTGGGCGCACAACTACGCCCACCCACGCACTCCGCGTAGCCCCACTCCGCGCCACCCGCCTCCCTCCCGCCCTCCCTAAATACATAAATAAAGGCAAATAAAGGAATAAAAAGCTTTTAAAAACACTTACCTTGTCTGCCGCGTCCCCGGGGCTCCCTCTCGCCGTCCCGCGATTCGCGCCGCCACCGCATCGGATCCTAATGCGCATGCGCGGGCGGCCGCGCATGCGCATTCCTCACGAGAAATGCGCATGCGCGGCCGCCCGCGCATGCGCATTAGGATCCAAAATGGCGGCGCGCATCGCGGGACGGCAAGAGGGAGCCCCGGGGACGCGGCAGACAAGGTAAGTGTTTTTAAAAGCTTTTTATGCCTTTATTTGCCTTTATTTATGTATTTAGGGAGGGCGGGAGGGAGGCGGGTGGCGGCCGGCTACGCCCCGTCTGCGGAGCGCGCGTAGTGCCGCCTGGCTACGCCGGCTACGCAAAATGCGTAGGAGACGGCACTCCGTGCACTCCGTGCACGGAGCGTAGCTGGCCGCCCAGGGTTAATTTTAATGTGAGTTCTTAATATTCCGTAGTTAGACTGTTGCAGCTCCAGCAAACAAAAGAAGATCAATAAGTTAATAGAGGCCTGAGACGGCCTCGTGACTCAGAAAAAAAAACACTATCATGGACGCACAATTAATAATAATAGAGGCCTAAGCACGTGGCGTAGTACAGAAATACGGCGCAGAAATGTATGCACGCGCAATTTGTAAGATTAGAGGTGTATAGGACCTTGTAACTTATAAAGAAATATTTCAATTATGTAAGTACAATTTAAAACCATTGAGGGGTAAGAAAGCCTTATGAAGGATAAAAAAATAGCATTATGCATATACAATTTACAGTGCAGGCTGATGTTGTGTCGTCTTCTCTTACCTTTGCTTCTGTCGATTTTTGTCGTGTCTTGAAAGGCTGCCGTTTCGCTGAGTCTGGGGTGTTTTCGACAGTCTGTCTGTCACCGCAGCAGAGGCAGGCAAAAGAGAGCGTGCTCACGTCAGTGCCCGCATTATCTGGGAACCGCGGGGGCTGACCAAACCAAGTACAGGGCCGTCATTGGTAGCGTTTTCGCGGTCTGTAAGAATGATGGCCCTGGGGGGCATGCCATTGGGTAATGTATTGGTTTCCAGGCTAAATGATAGCAAGCATGCTAGGTGGTGGCATGTGGGTAGTGTGGGCGGGCATGCACCGCGCATGTGCAAGTATGAGTGTGTGCACTAACAATTAACAACAGAGAGAGATGGGGCGGTGTTATATTGTGCGCAGAGGCAGGCCCAGAATCGGATCTTCAATGAGTCAGCACTTCTAATCATTCTCCTTAGAGTGCCCTCATACTCAGCGCGTACCCGCACATACGGTACAAATATGCTTTGACGTTACGCGTCGCATTAAAGCTTCGGTGTGACGTCATGTACGGCGTTCTGTACGCAAAAGTGGGCAATGTTTCTACTTGGTTTAAAACATGTATGTATTTAATGTACATACTAAGGGCAGACATTTGGGATAACTATGAATTTTTTTAGTACTTGTAATAATCATATATTACTTTTAAAAAGAATTGCACAAATCGCGGTAGAACATCATGCGTACTCGTATTGAAAGAGCTGTGCAAGCGCATCATAAGCGTACGCAAACCATGTGACTTTAAAAGTATAGATTTGATTGGTTCATAACTTTTCCTATTGCGACTGTTGAAAGTTCCGTCCCATTATAATTATTCGACTTTGACTTTCTAACAAGAAGCATTTGTTCTGAGAATCTTCTCAAATAGAAGGAAGATCACAATAATAAGAGCAATGGAGTCATCTTCCAGCAGTTCTTCAGAGGGAGATTTCATTCCTGAAGAACGTCCAAAGAAGAGGAAAGAAGCTCTAATTTGGAAGTTTTTCACTTTTCCAGAAGGTCAAAAAAAAGGTCAAAAAAAGGTTCATGCTCCAAAAGTAACCTGTAAAATTTGCCGAACAACTCTTTCAAGGGGTGATCCATGTAAAAAATACTCCTTTGGCACAGCAAATATGGTGCGACACGTGAAGAACTTGCACCCCAAGAACTTTGCTCGAGCTGCAAGATGGAGGTTGCACGAGAACCCACCTGCTGCTACACCAAGCACATCAACTGCGGCAGCAGCATTTTCAGCAAGCAGTCCACACCCACATATTGATTCTGACTTTGCTAAAGTTAAAATTCTATGCATTTATTGCAATAAACTTTTGTGTTATGGGGAACAGACTATAGACTTGATGAAACGCAGGATGCAGGATCATTGCTGTCCTCGACATTAGTTGTTCCTTTATTCATTCTTTTGTCCCGCTTGGAATTTGTTGAGAAAATACACAGAAAATACAAAACAAGAAAAACAGTTCTTTTTAGAACTACCTTCACAGGTCAAAGAACGAACTATATTTCTATGGTAGTGTGTAAAAGTTTGTCAGAATTAATGTGTAGTTCATAAATGAATGAATGAATATGTTACTAGTATATGGAGAATGTGAAAGTGCAGAACTATAAGGAACTGCTACAGCATAAATCTATAAGGTGTTTATCTATAGTATACTGTAGTATGTCCTAAGCACTTGAATGCATCATATGTACATAAATATGTTACAAGTGTATGCTTCAATTTGCACTGCTGGTGAAAGTGCCTGGGTGGATTTGTATGTGTTAGGGGCGGATTTACAATCCCCTTGTGCTTCTTTTACACAGCCATTGCGTCACTTTTGTGACACAGCGGTGGTGCAAAAGATGTGCCATGGTGTGTGCTATTAACAATCTGATGCATCTGGAGGGTGTATTACATTGTAAAGCGCTGCGCCAGAAGAGACTTTCTTGTGCAGAAGGGGGTGCAGCAAGGCCTCGTAAAAGTGGCTGAGTGAAATGAATAACATTTTATTCAGTGACTTTTGAGCTTATGCTGCGTCAAAACCTTGCAAATGCTTGAAGCAGGTGTAAGGATTGATACAGCATTGTGAGCATAGGGCCCCAAGAGTATTGCTGGAGCTGTGTTATACTTGCAACCGACGTCAAGCAATAATTCATCCAAAAATTACTTTGCTATATAGTTTTGTTATTATTTTATAATAAGAATATGAAATATAATCTAAAAAATAAAATAAATATAAATATTTATATTAAAAATATAAGAAATTAGTATAAAAAGAAAGACAATAATTAATACATTTATAAATTATCATTTACAAAACCTTTGAAATTCACTGAAAAAACCATAGGTTTCACACACGTTATAGTTAGGAATTAGCATTTAAAAAACCTTGCAAATTCATTGAAAAAACCATAGGTTTCACTCTTGTTATAGTTAGGAATTAGCATTTAAAAAACTATGCAAATTCATTGAAAAAACCATAGGTTTCACACGTTATAGTTAGCTGAACATTTCTCTCATACAAAACCTTTGAAATTCCTCCGTTATAGTTAGCTCAGCTAACTATAACTTGCGCGCCCGCAATACACTGCTGATGACGTCACATATTACATCACTCATGACATGTTCAGTGACATCACTCATGACATCACTGATGACATCTCAAATGACATCCCTGATTTTTGGATTGGAAAAATACCATCCAAGCTAACCTGGAACAAATAAAAGCAAACCCAGACACATGTTTGCTCGACACAATGAGGTACCCAGTATAAGTCAGAACAATACCCTTATTTATTGAAATTAGCCTCACACGATGTGGTCTCCGCAGCCTCTGCAGCCCCCTCCCCTGATTGACTACTGTTTTATTTTTCGATCTTGTGGGAGTCTGGCAAAATCGCTGCAATGTTTGCCGATTATTTTACTTTTGCCTTGGGTTTGTCACTCTTAGTCCTCCCAATGGTCCTATGGGGTTATGGTATCCCTACCCTGCACCCTTATGTTACTTTTACTTTTTTACTTCAGGACAGGGGACTAAGGGTGTTGGACAGGGCCCTTTTCCTGACCTGTGATTGTTGGTTATAGGAATCTGGGCACTTTACCACTGCTGATTAGTGCTAAAGTGCCTATGCTCTCTGTGTAAATTGTGAATATGATTGGTTCTTTGTGATTGGCATATTTGATTTACTGGTCAGTCCCTAGTAAAGTGCACTAAGTGTGCCAGGGCTGGTAAAGCAAATACTATTAGTGGGCCTGCAGCACTGATTGCGCCACCCACATGAGTAGTCCTGAAACGGTAACTCAGACCTGCTACTGCAGTATCTGTGCACAGTTGTTAACTGCCATGTTGACTTGGCAAGTGCACCCACTTGCCAGGCCCTAACCTTCCCTTTTCTTGCATGTCAGTTACTCCTAAGGTAGGCCCAAGGTACCCCAGTGGGCATGGTGCAGTGTATGTGAAAGGTAGGACATGCATGCCCTGATGTGTGTTGCATATCCTGATAGTGAATTACTGCCAATTTCGTTTTTCACTGTTGCAAGGCTACCTGCTCCCTTAGGACAGAATGGGGTGTTTGTTTATAACATCTAATAAACATAACTGCCCCTGGGAGCAAGGTATGAAAATAAAGTTTAGGATGCCTGGACTGAGAATGTTAAAATGCATCTTTTAGTGAGGGTGATTTTTACATTCTGTGTTTGAAAATACCACTTTTAGAAAGTATGTATTTTCTTGTTTTACCATCCAGTGTGCCTCTGCTAGGATGTGGATTGACTGTCTGGGTTTGGAGTGTCAGAGGCTTGGGAGGAGCAGTGGCTCCTGAGTCAAGGCTGGGCAGAATAGACCTGTGCAGCATTTAGAGTAGGGGGAGGAGATTTCTTTTCACCTGAATGGGCCTGGTCTGCTTTCCACAATGCTGTCTCCACCTCGTGCCAGAAAGCTGCACCAGAGAGGACAGAACTGGTTTTGGCTAGGCACAGGGCTTCTCTGCACAAAAAGAACAAAGACATTTTTGGGTATAAGCATTAGATCTAAAACCCCTGAACTTTAGACTACTTCTGGAATCAAGAGGAACCTTTGCCAAGGAGAAGAGATGGAGAAACAGAGGAGTAGTACTGCTCTTGCTGTGTGTCTGTGGTTGGCCTGCAGTTGCTGTTTCTGCCAAGGAAAGGAGAAGGACTTTGCTGTGTGGTGTGTCCCTTGCTTGAGGAAAGTCTCCAAGGGCTTGAGTAGAGATTGCCTTCAGTTTTGAAGTCTCGAGAACACAAAGACTTCACCCCCAGCTCCCCTGAACTTCCTTGCTGGGAGTTCTGACCTGCTAGGAGTGCCTGTGACTGTCTGGGGCCTCTGGAGGTTGTTTCTGCTGCTGGGAGCTGGAAAGCAATGCAACAACAAGAAAATCGACGCATTGCTCTTCTTGCAACAGGTTTTTTTCCCGCTGCAATGCCATGGTGCGAGAACAATCTCCCTGCAAGAATCGATGCATCGAGGCATCGCGGCTCAAGAAACCAAAGCAGCGCAGCTCTAGGCCGCAGCATTGTTTGCCACCGCATCCCGGATTTCCACACATCATCCCTGTGTGGCAAGTTTTACCCGACGCATCACCTGAGGATCGGAGTCATCTCAGAATCGATGCACTTCTCCCTACAGATCAGATCTGACGCACCGCTCCCCTGTGTCTAGTGGAACTGTCACATTGCATCCATGAAGGTCTTAGGAATCGACACATCTCTTTGTTTTTTTACGCTTCCCATTGCTGCAGATGTTTGGCTTGGTGAATTTTGTTGCACCAACAGGTACTTTGCAAGAAGTCATTATTCTTAATACTTGTATGTTGGATTTTTGTTGTTTTGGTCTTGTTAAGTTTAGATAAAGATACTTTATTTTTCTACACCCGTGTTTTGTCCATTTGTGGTGTTATCACTGTGTTACTGTGAGTGTTGGTACAAATACTCTACATATTGCATTTGGGTTAAGCCTGTCTGCTTGTACCAAGCTACCAAGGGGGTGAGCAGGGGTTATCTAAAGTGGGTATCCCCCTTACCCTAACTAGAAGCCAGGGTACCTACCTCGGCCAACTAGAGACCCCCATTTCTAACAAAGGGCAACATGTATACAATCATTTACCATTCGCAAACAGTGCGAATCCCTCAATTTGATTGTTTGTGAATGCAAAATAGACTTTCAAGATGTATGAAAGGCTTTGTAGTCAATTTCAGGTAATCGAAAAAATTGTGATTACCTAAAATTGTGAATACAAATAGGGAATCGCATTTGCGATTCCCTTAGCACATGTACCAAGCATTTTCTAATTGCAAACTGTGCGTTTAGGAAATGCTATTTCTATTAACTCTAAGTTGATGGTAATCATGTGCAAATTTTGAAAAATTGATTTTTCAAAGTGCAATGTAGTTCTAGGGGAATGTGTGCGCTTTATATGTGCACATTTATTATGGGGTGCTTCGGAGGGGCCTTAGGCACCTGGGCTCCCTTGGTATTGCATTACCTCTCAAGCCAGATGCAATTTCTTGAAATTTCTTGAAATGTCTTTCACATTGCTGGGGCTTGTGGCTTCCACATATAAATTAGCATGTTCACATTTGCAATTGTAAAGATTTGTGATTGTTTTTTATAGGATTAATAAATATGCCAGCGCTGGTCATGATGAGGAGTCAAAATGCATGTTTTAATAAATGTCTTGATTGATATGGCTATATATGATGACACCCTAATATACATAGGTACTAGCAGTCACTTATAAATGAAATGTAATCACATTTCTCACAATTTTTACCTGGTACACTTGGGCAAGTTTGACCTGCAGATATTTAGAAACCTTCAGGGAGTGGCAAAGACAAGGAAAACTTACAAAGGTAGGGCATGGTAGGTATAGATGGTGGGGTGCCGGGAGGTTCAGGATAGGGATTTAGTTTCATATTGAATGGTGGAAAATGCTAAACTCTTTTCAGGACAGAAGACTGGGGACCATGTGTGCAAAGATTTTGTAGATTCAAATTCAATTGATGTCACAAGTAGTGTTAATAAGCGATGTAACCTGCTTATGTAGATCATGGTGCTGAAGGGAGCTCGTTTACTATATTTTTAGAATATATGCCCTCAATAATTGAATTAAATCAATGATAACTGAAGGGAGATCTATGTTATAGAGAAAAGGCTCATTTATTAGGGGCATTATGTATAGATTTGAAGATCTGGACATAGGTCAAATCGCTATAATATTTTTCAGGGAAAGGTTACAAAGCTATGGGCTAGATGTAGGTAATTCTCATTTACCGACTCTAGAATACTGAATTTTACCGATTCGGTATTCTAGATTTGGTAAATGAGATGTAGTTATTCGCCTTGAGTCCCATAGGAATCAATGACAATTACCGAATCGGTAAATACCGATTCGGTAAAAATACCGATTTTGCAAGGGGGACAGGGTGTCACTTTGACACCCTGTTGCACCCCTGATACTGGCTTGTGTGCCATGTGGCACACATACATGCCCTAAGGGTGCATGTACACAGGAATTCGTTATTTACCATGGAATAGTATTCCATGGTAAATAACGATTCGGTAAGGGCCTGTGGCACTGATTACAGTGCCACCTACATGTAGATTTACTGATTCGGTAAATATACCGATTCGGTATTTTACCGATTTTCAGGCCCCTACATCTCCATCTGCAAATACCGGTCGGTAACGGCCGAAATCGGCCGTTACCGACCGGTATTTGCCTTCCTAAATCTGGCCCCTAATTTATAAATTGTAATACTTAATATTCATACTTAGTGTATTAAAAAACATTCTCAATTCCTGTACTTTTCAACATTATGTGTACTTTGCTTTCTTATCTTTTCTTCTTGGACTCTCCCTGTTTTCCGTCCCCATCCCCATGTTTATTGTCCATTGGAATCTGCTTCTGGATTGTTCCAGCTGTCTGGTTTCTTTGACAGTTGAGAGAGGCGCCCGTTGAGGTTGTATTGGTGAATACATTTCTTCCCTGAAGAGAAATGTACTCACCAATACAACCGCAACGGGCGCCTCTCTCAACTGTCTGGTCTTTGAAACAAGACATAAACTATTTTAACAACGCACAGGTCAAGGAATGCACAACATTGGCAGAAGAATAGCTCAAAGAGACATTGAACTGCAGGGGTTATGCTAGTGTTGCATAAAATTGATTGTTGAAATTTCAAAATAGGTGGCATAAATAATGTTTGTTTACAAATAACAGGGCACATTGTATTGGGTCGCTCTTTGGGACAGCAGCAGAGACATATTGGGAAATCGGGAGACAAATAACTTCGCCTACGGCACCAGCTACTAGGAAAACCCAAAGATTCTGAGAAATGCCTTGGTGTCATAATGCTATTGGCTCTCCCTGCTATTCTAAAGGCAGGCTTTCCCTAGGAATCCAGAGCGACTGTCTAGTAACCTCAATTATTATTGAACTACCAACGCTTAATTTCGCAAGCTCCAATGCAATTTAAGCTATTTTCGGAATTAGTGAATACAGTAGGTACTAGCACTTTATACTACTCTATTGGGTTCTAAGACACAGTTACAATCAAATAACCCATTTCCCCCAAATAATAGTACAGTTATTTGTTAAAGTGATTGATGCAGGGATAGAAGAGAGGATTAAAAATGTATCTATATATTTGTATGAACCAATTTGAAGTTTTTATCCTTTTGTAATGGTTTTAATTAACTGATACAAATACAATTTGAAAAGGTAAAAGGAATTGGGAAATTGCTGCCTCAATTATCCAACTTCACTGGCAGTTTGACCTATATTTGCAAAGCGTGTCAGTTTGGTTTACTATGTTTGAATTGTCATCTGCTTACTTCCATATGGATTTGGATGACAATTCATGACACCCATCACTGTTAGTGATGCCATGGAGAACCAAATGATACAAACAGCACTTATTTGCATCTTTCAAAGATACTGGATAAGCTCTTTGTCGTACACAATGGTGTCGATTCCGATCTGGTAAAAAAACCATATATACGAATCGTACCCGGAGCCCTCTCCGTACGACTCGTACACACGCCGTACGACCCGACCAGTACGATCCGGACCGGGGCATCAGGACGCGATCTGTACGGTCCACGTCAGGTAAGGGCGATTCATACGGAAAAGCGCACAATCACATAAACACAGTACGGTGCGTACCCCCCATGATCACAGGGGTACGTGTCGTACACCCAGCATATATGGGGTACGGTGCGTACCCCCAATAATCAAAGGGGTACGTGCTGTACACCCACCATACATGGGGTACGGTGCGTACCTCCCATGATCGCAGGGGTACGCACCGTACCCCATGTACGCCGGGTGTACGGCGCGTACCCCTGTGATCATGAGGGTACGCACCGTACCCGGGGGGGCCGTTCCGTACCTGTTTCGGCACAAACTCTGCTTTCACGGCTGTTTTCAGCTCCCGTAAAAAAAGGGTCGTACGGTGCGTACCCGACACGTATCGTACTTGCTGGGTCGTATAAACCAGCCGTGAGCCGTACAGATGACGCGTACAGCGGGTTCCGACGGAGACTCATACGGGGATTCGAGTCGTACGGTCTCTGTATGATTCGTACGAAGTCCGGCTCCTGGTACGAATCGTACTTCGACGTACGTACGCGGGACGTTGGAGGGTACGATTCGTACGGGAAAAACGCTCCGAACGGCTATTCAGAGCGTTTTTTCCTGAATCGGAATTGACCCCAATATGTTTCTTATTTGCAGAACAACAACTTAATAAGCCCCACCACCAAAACATAACATGGCAGGTAACTGGAACTTCTTAGAAATTCTTATAATTTTGTGTCACACATGTGAGATATTGAAAAAAGAAACAGCATATTCAGGTAGATGTATGTCAAAGGTAATTTCAGGACTTTATATTGAGTATGTGTGGTGGGCATGCTTTACTTTGATTCGTTTACACGATGTAAAATCATTATCAGAACGGATGCCAATTGAAGGGACGTGTAAGAATTTGGGATACTGGTTGAGGGGCTGAAATCTTAGTCCAGCAGCAGCCATAATCCTTGTCAGAGTGAGGCCCAAGCACAACCCAAATTAACCTGTGCTCAACCCTCCGATAGCTTGACAATGAGAAGTCATGCTTAACTTAGAGGCAATGTGTGATTATTGCCTCTACTTCCTGAATGCAACTTGTACTGGACACGGATCTGGTATGATTTATTGCACTGTTGATTATAAAAACTCAATAACAATTATGTTTAGGGGCGTGGCTTGAGGCGTCAAGATGGCGGTTGCACTCTAAGAGTGCTCTGGACCCCCTCCGCGGTGTGGGCTGGGTTTCGGCCATACCGGGTGGCGGGCTGTGCTGCTGTGCCCCCCCTTCGCACCCCCCCAATCGGCAGTGTGATTGGACTGCCATTGCGACCGGCACAGCGGTCCATGAGTCTGCGAGCATTCCCCCCCTGCGCTGAAGTGTTCCTTGGCCCTCGGCCGGGAAGGTCGCAGGCGGCTCAAATCATGGGTCCGACTGGTGGTCTGGTTGGCTCGCGCCTCCCTGGGGCGCTGCAGCGGCCGCCTCTGCACTTGGTGGCCCGGTGCGAGCTGGGGTGGCCTGCCCCAGATAGTGTGTCATCTCTGCTGCCCCCTGCCTGCGGGACTCTGATACGGGTGGGCCGGGTGTCCTGAAGAAGGTCCGCTCATCATACCGGGTGGCCATGGTTGTCTGTCCTGCACCCGCCCTCCCCACCTCGTGTTGGGCGACTCTCCGCATCCATGGGCAAACACTGCGCACTCCCGGCCCCGGGCCCCACATCTCAAACAACAATAGACCAGTTTGCGAAATCGGATCGGGGACCCGGTGGCGGAGTGGTGCCCAGCTCTGGCCCAGCTGGGGGAGACCTATCGACCATCCTTCAAACGATCTCTGCATCCCAAACATCCGTGGAGAGCAAGATAGGGGAGGTGCGCATCGACATGGCTCTCATCCGTCAGGACCTTCGCAAGGCCACGGAGCGCATCACAGAGGCTGAATCCCGGATCTCCACTGTGGAGGACGACGTCACTACCCTCAAGTCTCAAGTGGCCCGTCTCCAGTCACAGACCTCGGAGCTTTATCGCCGGTCCGAGGAAGCGGAAAACAGGGTGCGCCAGAACAACCTGCGCCTCCTGGGCTTCCCGGAGGGAGTGGAGAAGAATGACACCACCACCTTTTTGGAGAACTGGATCCGCTCCTGGATGCCCAAGGAGAAGCTCTCTCCCTGGTTTGCGGTGCAGCGAGCCCATTGCTCCCTTGCCCCAAGCCGCCACCAGGAGCCCCAGCCCATCCCTTCATCCTCCGTGTCCTTAACTTCCGCGATAGGGATGCCATTTTGAGGGCGGCCAGGGAGCAGGGGCCGCTGCATCACCAAGACTCTAAGATAATGGTGTTCCCGGACTACTCGCGGGAAGTTCAGTCCCAGCATCGCTCATACGACGAACTTAAGCAAAAACTTAGAGCACTGGGCCTTCGTTATGGGCTCCTCTTCCCGGCCCGGCTAAAAGTGATTTTCAAGAGCAAGAACCTTTTCTTCGACACCCCGCAGGCGGCGTGGACCTGGCTCACGGAGGAAAGGCCCCTCCGACTACCGACGGCTCGCTCCCCGTCCCAGAGGGCACCCGAACGGGCGGACGACGCCGTGCCGAAGCCCAGGCACCGTGGGATTGGATCCCGGAGGAGGGCCGCCCGCCGAGGGGGAGGCTCTCACTCACCGGAGGCGTGGGCCCAACAGCCCTCGCTCCGGACTCAGGGAAGTGGTCCTGCTCCCCCGCCACTGGCCTCCTCTCTGATTGACCTGGGCGGCGTCCCCGGACCTACTGAAACTTTACGACGCGCCATGTCAGACTCAGACCTGTCCGGGAGTGCGGTGATTCGCGGCTCAGATGGGGATTCAGGATCATGACTGACGTTATCACCAGTGTTCACCGCCCGTGGCCACGTCTCTGGCTCTGTGATCAGGCTTACACGGAGCTCACCAACTTGACCTGTTGGGGTCCGTACATTAATGTAACTCTGGATTCTGACTACTTTACCCCACAGATGCATGTTTAATCCTGTTTTTTCCTTTACCTGCCGTTGATATTTCATCCGAACGCATGGGGGGGGGTCCAACTCAGCCATGTCCCAATCTCGTGGTTGCTAACCATTTGAGTTTAGCTGTTTGCCTCCGCGTGAGGTGTTCGTGCTTAGTTTAAGGGAACTGGTTGCCGCCATAGACATAGCCACCAATGAGAAACTACCACTATCAATAATCACTGTTGACGCTGCTAAAGCGTTCAACAGAGTTAACTGGGTATATCTGAATGAAGTCCTGAAAAAATTCAACCTGGGGACAAATATCTTAAACATGGTGGCAAAAATGTATTCTTCCCATAGAGCACAAATCTTAATTAACGGCAACCTTACTACAAATATACAGATAAAGAGAGGAACAAGGCAGGGATGTCCCCTCTCCCCCTTGCTTTTCAATTTTTATATTGAACCAATGGCAGAGCATCTTAGAATAGATCCATCAATATCCCTCTTCTCCTTCCAAGACTGGTCTAAGAAGATAGTCCTTTACGCAGACGATCTGATGATCTTCACAGACAACCTAAGCAGATCTTTAACAACAATAGAAGAGGCTCTGACCAGCTTTGGAAGTTTCTCCGGCTACCAAATTAATCAGGACAAGACGGAAACAATGAGCTGGAACGACAATTCTATCAGTCCCTATAATAAGGAAAAAATCAGATACCTTGGTATAGACCTAGTCAAAGACTTGAATAAAGTAACAAATATCAATATTCAAAAAATTGAAAAGGAAGTTAAAAAGTTACTGAAAGTGTGGGGAGGACTACCTTTGACTTTACTAGGCAAATCCAACATAATAAAAATGGCGATTATACCGAAATTTACTTTTGCCTTTGGTGCCATTCCGCTACAATTTAAAAGAGAAACAATAAAAAAAATCCAGGGTGAAATTTCAAGTTTTATCTGGTCTTCAAAAAGCCCTAGAATCGCCTGGAGCAAGCTAAGAAGGAAAAAAGACCAGGGGGGAATTTCGAGTACCGACCTCTTCGAATACTGTAGAGCATTCCAATTTAAATCAAGCAGGAAGCTGCTAAATACATTCGAAAACTAGCCGCCGTATCTCCAAACAGTGACTAATAAAACCAGCCATTTCCTATACAAATTTGGACACCCCAAATAAAAAAAAAAAAATTAAACTTAAGACGTTGAAGTCTGCGGCCAAATCTTGGTTTGGAATAAGATGTACGTTAAACATTCCCTATTACAGTGACTTGGCCCCTATATGGGACTCGCCTGGCACCCCGGAGTGCCTTAAAGACAAACTAGCACTCCCGATAAAATCAGCTGGAATAACAGAGTGGGGACAGCTTATGTCTCAGAATAACCTACTGGATTGGGAGACCCTATCCTTAACAACTAATGCCTCTGTAGCTAACTTCAAGTACTACCAGCTATCTAGCTGGGCTAAATCCTTAAAAGAAATCAGAGCTGGTAACTTAACTCTGGAAAAAGAAATGCTGAAAAAAGATCCAATTCGTAAAGAAATCTCGTATTGGTATTGGGCCTTGATCCTAGCAGGGGAAGAAGAATTTCAGATACCGGAGAGAGTATGGGGGAAAGATCTGCCGACGCTGGAGTTAAACAACCAATGGCAAGTATCTATGAGTAAATGCTGGACAATTGTACCATCAGCTGCCCTAAAGAGAAACCATTTGTTCACATCTCATAGAGTTTACTGGACCCCGAAAAAGTTGTCAAAATTCACTGGGGCGACAGTGAAGGCCTGCCCAAAATGCGGACTGGAAAAGGCCGACGACCTCCACATGTTTCGGCAGTGCCCCCTTCTCGACGGCTTCTGGATTGATGTGGGTAAGACACTAGAAGGGGTACTAGGAAGACAGCTAAATGTAAGTATTGATCTAATTATCTTTGGGGTAATGAATTCAAGTGTGCCAGAAAAACTCTCTAAAGCACAGGAAAATATACTTTTCTTATTAATATTATTAGCTAGGGGAGAGATCTGTGTGAAGTGGGTGAGGCCGCCCCCCCCCGACACACAGTGAGTGGCTGATCTCAATATTAAGAATATACAAACTAGACAGAAGAAAAGCACCCAGTAAAAAACTTAAATTTTGGGAGATCTGGGAAAACTATCAACTAGAATCAAGCTAAATTGTTTGGGAGGAAATCCTATATAGGTATTATCGCAATGGTTGGTCCGGATTTGATCCATTTATGCAATAGTCCAATGATTATGTGTAAGCAATGGAAAGTCAGGAGAAGGCCTGCATGAGTAGCCAAAATGGTTAGCTCACCCCCACGCGCTAAATCCTTCAACAAAGTAATGGAAATAAGGGGACCCTCCTTTCCTCTAAATAACGCAGGGGTACTGTCTAGATCCACACGTTCTGCAATACGACAGAGAAGGCAAAGAAGTAAAGAGAGATTGGGGCCCGACAACTCCTTACTAATAATATTGCACTAATGAGGACAAAAAAAAAAGACAGATGCTACCTGTTTTGAAGTATAGGGTGGGGGAAGTTGGGGAGAGAGGGAGGGAAGAGCGACTGTTGTGTCTCCAGAGTTTGTTGTTTTCGGCCGCTCACGGGCCGCTATATGTTGTCCTCATAGGTAGTCACATGTCCTATTGTCCCCCTCTGCTGTCACTTACACTCCAGCTCCACTCAACCATGCCCTGGGGCCCCGGATTTGATTTGAGCCCTCCCCCTGACCGCGGGGGGTTCTTCTTCCCCGCTTGCCTCACGACATTCCTCACCCTCACGAATGACCCACATATTTAATACACCCCTCCACATCCTCTCCTGGAACGTGAATGGCCTCCTAGACCGCATTAAACGCACTGCTGTGCTCCGTGCAGCCCGCCGACAAATGCCTGATGCCCTGTTTCTACAGGACCACACCTTCTGGGCTCCCAATGCCACTTCCTGGCCCGTTACCGGTTTGACCGAGTTTGGCACTCTGGCTTTGCTAGAGGCTCCAGGGGAGTGGCCATCCTTCTGAGGCGGGGGTTCCCATTCACTGTAGTTGACGTTGTCACTGATCCGCAGGTGACGTTTGTGGCCTTGTCTGGGTTGGTTGAAGGTAATCCTCTTAATCTCTTCTGCACTTATGTTCCCCCCACGCTCCTGTCCTCCACCCTTCGGCACCTTACACAGGTGCTCTCCTCCCAGCCGCCGAGCCTCACTATCATTGGAGGTGACTTCAATGCTGTCTTGCAACCCTCCCGGGACCTGACGGGCCCTCCCTCGACACATCGGTTGACCTCTGCAAGGAGCCTTACGGGCTGGACTTTGGCTATGGGGTTCTGTGATGTGTGGAGGGTGTGGAACCACCGAAAAGACCAATACACACACACATCGGCCTCCCATCATACTCATTCACGCATAGACCTCATTCTGATGCCTGCCACAGACTGCCAGTTGGTGTCCGGGGTTGAGATCCTTCCTAGGGGGATTTCCGACCACTCCCCCCTTTCACTCCATCTTGCGTCTCCCCCTAATGGCCCTAGGTCTACCTGGCGCATGAACGCCTGGTTCCTACAGGATCCCGTGCTGCTGTAGTCCCTCGACCAGGAGCTCCGCCACTACTTTTCCGCTAACGCAGGATCAATCCCTTCACAGGGTACACTCTGGGAGGCGGGTAAGGCGGTGGTACGTGGGGTGGCCAGGGGCCTAGTGCATGCCAGACGTGCGGCTCAGGCCACCCACCTGGTACAGCTGGAGTCCCGAGCTGTTCTTTTGGAGCAGACTCAACTCACTGGGGATGGCTCTGACTCCTCCAGGCAGTTGGCGTTGGTCCGGGACGAGATGCAGCGGCACTTCCTAGAGTCGGCCAAAATGCTGTGGCGCTCCTCCGTTGCCCGCATTTATGGCTGGGGTGACAAGAATGGCAAACTACTCCACAACCTGATATCCTACCCTAGGGCCCACCGCATTATTCCAGAGATCTGAACGGCCGACGGGACCCGCCGGGTGACTTCAGCAGCTATCGCGCAGACCTACGCTCACTACTATGCGGCCCTGTACGCGTCGCGCCCTCCCGGAGCCTCCCTCGCTGACTTGATGGAGAGTTCTGGGACTTGTCTCCCCTGCCTTCCCCGTGAAGTCGCGGATTCCTTGGACAGCCCCCTCACCCCGGAGGAAATCCATGGAGCTATCACCCTACTGCACTCCGGCAAGGCGTCCGGACCTGATGGATTCCCCCAAGAATACTATTCCACGTTCCGCGACAATCTCGTCCCCCATTTAACAGAGCTCTTCCACCAGGTGGTAGAGGACGGGTCCTTCCCATCCGAATCTGATGTGGCGACCATCGTGGTCATCCCCAAGACACGCCCGCCTTCCCTAGACTGCTCTGACTACCGTCCGATCTCACTGCTGAACACCAAAATTAAGATCTTCGCTACAGCCATAGCCCAGCGACTACGCCCCCTTCTTCCCGACCTGGTCCACCCTGACCAGTGTGGGTTCATGCCGGCCACAGGCACCCGCCACTGCATCCGTCGCCTCCAGCTGGCACTGGCCCATCGGCACCGGCTTTTCCCGTACCTGGCACTTCTCCTTGTAGATTTTGAAAAGGCCTTTGACACGGTGGACTGGGGATATTTAGGAGATGTTTTGGAGCATATGGGTTTTGGCCTCCCCTCTCGTCACCTGATCCGGGTCCTTTAAAATCACCCTAGAGCCCGTGTCTTTGTTAACGGTGCTCTCTCTGAACCATTCCAGATCCGGCGAGGCACTAGGCAAGGCTGCCCCCTCTCCCCACTCCTATTCACCTCGGCGATGGAGCCTCTGGTGGTGCTCATCCAGCAGGACTCCCTCATCCACGGGTGGGTGTGGGATCAGAGCCAGGTAGATAAAATCGCCTTGTATGCGGACGATGTTCTGCTCTACCTGGCTGACTGGGAACACTCTGGCCCAAGGACTCTAGCTGCCCTTCTTGAGTTTGAACATGTCTCTGGCCTTCGTCTCAACCCGGCGAAGTCCACCCTAATTTCCCTTCATCCCTCCCGGGATTGCTTTGATTGGCAGGAAATGATTCCCCTCCGGAGGCAATCATTTAAATACCTGGGAGTGTGGGTGACCCTCCTGCCAGAATTGGAATGGGCCCTTAACATTACTCCCCTGGTTGCTCAGATGAAACATGACCTTAGGAACTGGCAATCTCTACCCTTAACCCTCTGGGCAGAATTGCCCTTTTCAAAATGATGATCCTCCCTCGTTTTCTTTAAATTCTTCAGAACACCTCGATCCCCCTCTCCGGTGGCTGTTTTCGAGAACTGGACGGCGCACTCATCCGATTTTTATGGGGTGGTGGAAGGTCGCGATTGTCCCTGTCCCATTGCCGAATCCCCCCCTTCGACGGCGGTATGGGAGTCACCAATCTCCATTTCTACTATCTAGCTACCAAGCTCATAGTGATCCATGACTGGTTTGCGGGCGGTTGGTCGGACCCCGCCTACCGGGTGAAGCTCGCCGCCCTGGACTTTCCACAGATTCAAAGCTTCCTTTATGGCTCCCCGGTACCACACACCCTGCCTCCTATCACCAGAATGGTTTTTACAGCCTAGCGCGCTGCCCTCCGGTTGGTGTCCTGGGACCAGAAGCTGACTAGACAGACACCCCTTTGGCATGGCACCTGGCTGAATGAGGTCTCCTCCCTGGAGGGATTCCGTCGCTGGGACTTGGTGGGGATAACACAGCTCGATGATGTATGGGTGGGGGACCACATGCGCTCTTTTTCTGACCTACAACACAGGCATACTCTCCTACACTCCCAGTTCTATAAATACTTACAACTCCACCACGCCCTTCAAATACACCTCCCTGCGCCCACCTCCCTCCCGGAATTCAGCCCCCTTGAAGCACAAGTAATGATGGGTAACCTGGGGAGAGGGGGGTGTCCCGTATTTACCGTGCCCTGGTGAACAACTGTCCCGCATCCCTGGACCGGCTTAGGAAGAGGTGGGAGGGGTGGGTGGTCCCCTTGGACGAGGCCGGCTGGCGGGATGCCCTTATGGCACCCAAAACCCTGACCACATTTTCCAAGCTATGCCTGGTCCAGCTATATTACCTTCATGTGGCCTACCTCACCCCGGCGTGTCTTTTTCGGGCAGGCATACGAGCTTCCCCAGGCTGTGCGCGCTGCTCTGGTTCCCCTGCCGACTTCTACCATATGGTTTGGCTCTGCCCGGCGCTGGACCGCTTTTGGATGGGGGTGGAGCGGGAGCTCACGCAGGCCTTAGGATGGGTGGTTTCCCATGATTCAAGACACTTGCTGTTGGGTGTGTTCGACGGCCTGGATGGCTCCCGGGCCGATAAACGCTTCCTGGGTACAGCACTGGCAGTAGCGAAATGGGACATAGCGGCTAGATGGGCCCAGGCCGAGGTTCCAACACTACAGAATTGGCGGAGGGGTGTGGACTGGTGTGGGGTACAGGAGGAGTCCCTCTTTGAGGCTAGGGGTTGCGCGGAAATGTTCAACAAAGTGTGGGGCAAATGGTTTGGCCTGCTTCCGTCGTGATAGGCCCAAGTCCGCCTTGTTGGTCGGTTTCAGAAGAGCTGCTTCTTATTCAGAAATGTCTATTGAGTGTTGTGATACTGCTGGAGGGATTGGGGTGTTTTTATATGATGTGTGATTTACTGCCAATGATTTTCTATGTACCTAAAACTTTAATTAAATTTGATTATCAAAAAAAAATTATGTTTAAAAAAACTTTGAGGCAATGCGTAAAGTATTTGTGCAGCATTTCAAAAGTAATAAAGTGAAAACACAACACAAGAAAAAAAATCAAGACTAAATTTACAAAAATCCAAGATGGGGCTGTGGCTGGTGCTGATGTCAGCAGTAGCGGACTTCGGAGCTCTGGCCGCCGTATCCCCGTCAACAACTATCCTGAGCACCTGGTGCAATTATCTGTATAAATTTGCATGGTGGAATGTCTCCACATCACTCCAATCTGAGGGTCGATCCTCTACTGCCCCGAGAAGCAGTAAAAATCAGCGAAAATTGTCCTAATACGGAGCGGAGCTGAAGGAAACAAAATGGCAACGGGGCTGAGGAACCATTCGTGAGTTTTCCTTGAGGTAGTTGGCAGATCCTGAGTAGCCACAGAAGAGGAGTCCCGGAGCTGAACTGCCTGCATCGTAAGACTGTATGGTTGGGGGCTGGAGGACCATTGCTGTGCGAGCCCTGAGGGCCTGTTGGGAAGAGCTAATGCCTAATTCAGCAGAGGGTGTGTGGACAGGCTGCCTCGTTGGAGGTGGTTTAACTACACCGGCCGCTGTGGATGTGAGGTGCGTCTTGAGGGTTGGCGTAAGCTGGAGCACTTTAAACTCAATTAGAGGTCCTGGGGCACTAAGGAAGGCCCTCGGTACAAAGTGGGCCAGGAGGTGTGCCTAGAACTGATTTGGAGCGAGGAGCACAGGGTGGAGCGCCCGCTGTTGACTCCAAGGAGACAATAACCCCTGCACAGGTAAGGGCCTCTGTGATTAAAAGCCTTCTAGGGTCCGGTGTAACTGATGCAGACAGGACCTGGGGGACACTGTGATGGCACAAGCCTAAAAGTGGGGACAGAAGCGGGTGGAATCATCAGCAAATTAGAGTGGGACTTTGGGGGGCTGACCGGGGCCCCCCGAATCATTGAATAGCATGTGAGTCTTGTAAAGAGGCATAAGCAGGAGCTGAATAAGTGACAGTGAGTGCTGCACAAACTTGAAGGTGATCGATGGGGAGGAGCAGAGGAGGAGACTCTAAAGGAATAAAGTGTTCTTTGATCCTGAAGCTCAACAAAGAGGAGATTCTGACATTAGCTGTATAGAGTGTTGGTGATACTTAACTGAATCAAATACCCATACGGATATTAGTTCAGTCAACATACAGAAAGACAGAAAGCAACGCCTGGTCAGCTCCTGAATAATTTGAGTTGCCCAGTGCTGGAAGAATAAGAAACTGGTCAGGGAAAGTCCCCAGAGAAAAAGGGGTATACTGCCCTTAGTACGGGGGTCACTGGAACCCAGACGGATGATGACGACAAGACCATGGAGTCAGGAAAAGACTCAGCTCCCTCGAGGCCTACACTGACGAACATTATGCAGGCTCTCACGGCCTACAGAGAAGTGTTGGAGGCAAAAATTGACCCAATAGGGACAGATCTGAAAGATGACCACAGCAAACTTAAGGAGTGCGTCGTGACCACCGAGAAAGCGCTCAATGACCTCCCGGAGTCAGTGACTATGCTACAAAAATCACTCAATGCAGTGGAGGCCAGGATCAAAGTCCTAGAAGTACAGGCTGAAGATAGCGAGTGGAGATCCCTCAAAAATAATTTACGAATAATAGTAGTGCCAGAGAGGGCGGAGGGTTACATACATGATGCACTTCATGGAGGACTGGCTCAGAGCAGAAGTAGCCCCAGAAGGGCTTTCCCCGATCTACGCACTGGAAAGAGCCCATGGAGTTCTGCCCAGGTCCTGGGCCCCTCCTCGTCAAATAGTGGCACGGCTCCTTCATTTCAGGGAGAGAGACCATATTCTTCATCAAGCCCGCCTAAAGCAAGACCTACAGATGGAAAATAGTAAGATAATGATCTTCCCGGACTTTATCAGAGAAGTACAACGTCAAAGAGCACCGTCTTTACCCCTCAAAAAGAAGCTCCAACAAATGCAGATCCCTTACACAATGCAGTTCCTGGCACGACTTTGGGGGGCTGATTCGGCGGGAGCAAGATTTCTTATTACACTGCAGGAAGCTTAGAATGGTTGGACACTTGACAGATCCAGGAACGTTGCAATTTCTCGACGGATATGTCTCAGCAGGGAACAAACAAAAGTAAGAGCGTGACTCGAGCCCAGTCTCGGAACAACGCAAAGTACTACAGGCAGTTGCAGAACATAGTCAGAATGCCTCAAGCCCTACCTCGAGTAAAAGTGGGTTTGAAGTAGAAAGATTGGAAGGATCGTTGGTGCTAAGTGGAAACGATGACTTGGAGACAGAGCTACCGGAAGTCACGCCCCAGATGGCGGACGACATCGCCTGAGTGGTACACTCTGTGACATAAACTTTAAGACTTCCGAGAAGCTGGGCGGCCCTGGCATGGAGTATCTGACACTGTGGACTACCAACTACACTAATAAAGCAGATGACCTGCGAAATCTGAACCGGGGTTGCTAATCCAGTTAAGGTATTTGGGGTGCGGCCTGGTGGACCTCCGGGCCCGGTAGGGTAAGCTACACACCCACACAACTACTAGAAGACTTTGTGAGCTTAGTTTACATTTGGATGGGAACTAGTTTTTAAGTACAAGTCCTTGGGAGGGTGAGTTTGAGGTTTAATTTTGCTAAGGAGTTGTTGTTTGGAGCCATGTGTGTCACACTGGGGAAAGTCATTAGGGACAAGATCCAATCAGTACAATGGTACCCCATAGACATGTATATTTTGGAATCTGCGGGGGATGCACTCAATGCTGCGGTGCCATAAAATACATGTGTACATGGTTAGGAGAGCGGTCCAAATTGCCCTTCTTCAAGAGACCAACATGATGGCAAAAGAAGGAGCTGCGCTTCAACATCGATGGAGACGTCAAGTATTTTATACCCACTATTCGGCTTTCGCCAGGGGGTCCTGATCTGGGTGAGAGCGGGGGAGCCCTTTCAGTGCACGCTGCAGATTGTAGACTCTGAGGGGAGGTTTGTTGTTGTATCTGGTCGGTTGGATGGCAGAGATATTGTACTGGGGAGCCAATATGCCCATAACACAGAGCAACCCGCCTTCTTGTCGCATTGTCTGGGATGTTGGCTTCAGTTTTAATGGGATCAGTAATATTGCGGAGTGATGTTAATTGTATAACGTATGTTGGAATAGATCGCTCTCACCCTCCACTTCCTGATGCTCCTACACACAAACAAGCAGAAGCGTAATGACATTGGCAGCAGAGATGGGGATTGGTGGATTCCTGTAGCGCTTAGCACCCTGGGGATTGTGAACGGTCCAAATATCGAATTTTAAATATCGATATGGCAAAATATCGAGTTTAAAATATCGAGAGGACATAATATCGACTTTCAAAAATATAGTGGTGCAGAATATCGAAATGCAGGTAAGAAATATTGTTTGTCATAATATCGAAGTTAGTAATATCGAAGGTCATGATATAGTTGTTAAAAATATTGATTTTATTTTTTAGTGTTGGAGGTGTTAGTATATGTGTTACCAGAATGTATTATTTTTGTAAAGTATGTTTGAATTTTTTTAAAGTAATAAATGTTATGTTAATTAATTTTTGTGTAATTTAATTTCGTAGTGGGTTGTGGGTTTATAGGGGAATAGGGTGGGAAGTATTTTAATTATAATATATTTTTTAAGAATTATTTAGAATTAATGAATTATATGTTAATTACTTTTTGCATAATTTAATTCTGTAGCGGGTTGTGGGTTTAAAGGGGAATAGGGAGGGAAGTAATTTAATTGGTATTAATTAATTAAATATTGTATTAATTAATAATTCGGATTTAATCATTGATAGTGTTAATTAAGTTAATTATTTATTATTGATTAATAACAATTAATAATACATTTTTCATTATGTTAATTGTGTTATTTTTTTATTAATGCAATATTAATTATTAATTATTAATTTGTGAATGTGTTAATTGTGTACTTTTTATGAGTGGGTTAAGGGTTGATAGGAGAGTAGGATAGGAAGTAATTTAGTTTGAATGTATATTTTATTATTTCTATATTATATTTATTAAAAGTTCTTTTATTGTGTTAATTGTGTGAATTAATTTAGATGTGATGGTTATTAATTTTATTGTTAATTATTTTAGTTAATTAATTGATTGTTAATTAATTGTGTTCATTTATTAATATTTTAGAATATTGTAGGTGATGTTTTTAGGGGAAAATGGTGGGAGGTAAAGTAATTTTGAAAGAAAAATTATTTGTTATTTAATGTTAATTATATTGCAGGAGTGGGTATACTAAATTATTCCCCTACTCTATCCAACACTTTCCCTATTGTTACACTTGGAGGAGAGGGAATATTAAATTATTCCCACCCATTATCCAACACTTTCCCTACTGTTGCATTAGCTGGAGTGGGAATAGTAATTTTGACCCTCATGCTATCCAACACTTCCCTACTGTTGCACTCACTGGAGTGGGAATAGTAATTTTTACCCACCCTCTATCCAACACTTTCCCTACTGTTGCACTCACTGGAGTGGGAATAGTAATTTTTACCCACCCTCTATCCAACACTTTCCCTACTGTTGCACTCACTGGAGTGGGAATAGTCATTTTTACCCACCCGCTATCTAACACTTTCCCTGCTGTTGCACTCACTGGAGTGGGAATAGAAATTTTTACCCTCCCGCTATCCAACACTTTCCCTATTGGTGCACTCACTGGAGTAGGAATAGTAATTTTTACCCTCCCGCTATTCAAGACTTTCCCTACTGTTGCACACATTGGAGTGGGAATAGAAATGTTTACCCTCCCGCTATCCAACACTTTCCCTACTGTTGCACTCACTGGAGTGGGAATAGTAATTTTTACCCTCCCGCTATCCAACACTTTCCCTACTGTTACACTCAGTTGAGTGGGAATAGTACATTATTCACACCCGCTATCCAACACTTTACCTACAGTTACACTTGGTGGAGTCGGAATATTAAATTATTCCCACCTGCTATCCAACACTTTCCCTACTGTTGCATTCGCTGGAGTGAGAATAGTAATTTTGGCTCTCCCGCTATCCAACACTTCCCCACTGTTGCACTCACTGGAGTAGGAATAGTAATTTTTACCCACCGGCTATCCAACACTTTTCCTACTGTTGAACTCACTGGAGTAGGAATAGAAATTTTTATCCACCCGCTATCCAACACTTTGCCTACTGTACCACTCGTTGGAGTGGAAATAGTAATTTTATACTTTATGCAATGCAACATATTTAGTATTGTTATATTTATTGTAGTGTAAAATATTTTTTTACAAATATTTGTTTTAATGTTTTACCCTTATATTTACTTTTTTATATATTAATATTATAGGTTTATTTATATATATAGATATGTAATTATATTTTAAAATGTTTTTACATTTATAATTAAAAATATTAAACATTTTGTAATATTATTAAGTTAATTATATATAATGAAAAAATGCATGTTTATTTTTTTACATTACATTTATTATTTATTAATTTTAACGTTTTTTAAATTATTTTTAAGTATGTTTTACTAAATTATATTTATTATTTAATTAATGTTATATTACTTTTAAGACATTAAAAAAGTCGATATTTTAGCAAACTATATTATTGACAACAATATTAAGGATTCAATATTTTTGTACTTACCTGTTTGTAGATAGGAATTCGATATTCTATCACAGAATATTTTCTCATCGATATTCTGGCAGCTAGATATTCTGCTCCTTGATATTCTATCAGTGATCCCCTGGGGATAGAGAATACTCCTTTTACTCTGCAATGCATGAGCTACATGTCCGGTTGGATGCTATACTCTGTTCCCCTGATGTGCGTGAGAGGGTACAAACCAGTTAATATAATACTAGAACAATCTCAGACCGTAACCCAATACTGTTAAGGATGGTGATGTCCCCTGGTTGGCTCAAAATACCCACGTGGCGCTTACATCCTGAAGCGCTGGAAGAGCCAGTCTTCCACACTGCAGTAAGTACTGCTATTGGACAATACTTCCTGGAAAACGCTAACACAGCGACGCATTTACTTGTAGAGGTGGATGCTTTTAAACGGTCATCCGGGGGCATTGTATATCGAAGAAGGGAGTGAACGCGGAAGGTGCTCTTGCAAGACATACAGGTGGCAGATCGACGACTCCGGGAGTTTGAAAAGGAAAGACCTGAAAGGGCAGATAAACAGGGGGAACTATTGGAGGCTAGGGAAGCAGTGGCCGCATAGGTGGAAAGCCTACGCTGCTACGATTATAAAAAATATATAACACAAGCCCACACCGAGAGAGACAAATCCGGGGCCCTACTGGCTTGGTTGCCAATCTAGGTAGAAGGGGGACAGTAATATTAGAGCTCAGGGGGCAGAAAGGGGACGCCTGCTATGGCCAGCGGGGTATTAATGAACTGTTTTTTGATTAATATGTAGATCTGTACAGAAGTAGACTGGCTCCAACGGATATGGGCCTGGATGAGTTTATACGAGACGTGGAACTCCCAGGTCTGGATGAGGAAGTAGTGGACATTCTAGGTGGGACACAGAAATAGGCACGGTGAGAGAGGCTATTAAGAGCATGGCCAGAAATAAGACACGAAGGACGGATGGTCTGCCGGTAGACTTTTATTTAACATATACTGAGCTACGGGCTCCTAGGCCAGTAGACCTATATAACGAGGTGAGGCAGGTGGGGCATCTGCCTAAGTCAACAAGAGAAGCGGTCATCATTCTGCTGCTTAAACCAGGGAAGCCGCTTGACCTTTTAGTGGTTTGCAGATAAGCGGGAAGGGATACGGGGATCGCACAGCCTGAAAAAAGCAACCACGTGGTACTGACAGGCTCAGCTACTTGCACAAGGAATGAGACCGATGTGGGCCAATGAGACCAGAATTAGTACCAAGAACATTTTAAGCAGTAAATAAAGGAAAAACTGAACGACCCTGGATTTGATTAAAGCTGTCCCTGAAAGCAAAAACTCTGCGTCACTGTAGAGAACAGATGGTACCTAAACCCAATGATAAAAAGAATTGAGTCAGCGCCACACAGCATAAAGACGGGCATCAAACTCTGTAAACTCCCTTTCTAAAACCAACTGATTTTGCTGCACGCTGTAGTACTGAAAGGATCATCCACTAGGAGACATAATTATGGAGAGTAGAATACTCTAATCTACTCTATCGGATTCCCCATCACACCTCTGTCATGAAAAAATAAATTTTATACCATATGGCCCTGAGGAAGGTGGACACTAATTTATTGAATCCACCGAAATGTACATTGGCATGATATATTCCCAGCTGGCGGCAATACCAAGGACAGTTGAAAAGGATCTCTACCATGTGTCTTATTAGTATGCCGATGTTAGTTGGGAAATTGATGTGGTTTGGAATGTGAGTTTATATGTTTGGTTTAGGTGAGGATGAGATGGAATGAGAGGTGTGATATGATGTGATAAGGTTTCTGTTTGGCTTTTGATGGCGTTATGAAGAGTCATTAACCATTTATAGGAGGTGTATTTATATGTATTGTATTTTATAAATGTATTGTTTCATTGTTTATGATGTCTTAAAACATAGGTTTAAAAAAAAGCTTTTCTTCAAAAAAATTATTTGTAAACTGTTTAAAAAGATATTTGTGTGTCACTTTTGTAAAAAATGAATAATGAAATACAAACACTTATCAATTTAGGAAAAAAAACAAGTACTTTTGAATAAAATGTTGAAATGATTTTTTGCATAGTGCCTTGACTTATATAGGATGAGATGCCCATTAGAGCTGTGTCAAGCCAAATCTAAAACATAGGTCGAGTGGGAAACACTCATTGCATTTTGGTGGTCATTCCCCCTTCTCCCAGACCTCAAAAGTAGCATCAGGGGGTACCTTTCTTTAATAGAATAAACCAGAGAAGCTGGCATGGGACAGAATGGCCTACCGCCCGCTTTCCATGCTTAACTTAGATCACAAGATTCTGAACCACATCCTGGCCACCGCCTCCTCCCTCATATGACAACATTGATACACAGAGACCAAGCGGGCTTTATCCCCACTAGAAATACAGCTTTGAATGTCTGGCGTCTCCTACATGTGTTGGAGGCAGACTCCTATCGGAAAGAAGGGGGACTGTTTTTGCAGTAGACATTGAAAAGTAATGCGGAAATTAGGAAATTTGGGCTGGGAGATGAGTTTGTGAGATGGATGGCTCTTTTTTATAAAGATTCCATGGCCAGTGTCAAGACGAGAGGGCTGATATCTGACGCCTGTAGGGTTGGCCAAGGGACGAGACAGGGATGCCCCCTCTGTCCCCTCTTATTCGCCCTGGCCATGGAGCAGCTGGCAGCTCGAACTAGAACAGGTCAGCATTATCGGGGCCTAGAGGTGTCCGGGCAAATTTATCATATTGCGCTATATGTAGACGACTTCTTGATGTTCCTAGCAGATACAAGAGATGCGCTTTGTGGAGCTAAGGATCTACTGTAGGACCTCGGAGGGGTGGCAGGTCTCAAGGTAAACTGGGTGAAGTATTCCTCCTCCCTACCAAGATGAAAAGAGTAGGTCCACAGGAGATGGAAGGAGTGAAGTGGGAGGAACGCTGCTTGACATATCTAGATACACAAATATATCAAGGAGATCTATTGGAGTTCAACATAGGAAGAGCTCTAAGGGGAGTAAAAAGTAGTTTCGACTTCTGGGGGGACTCTCCCATTGTCGGAGGCTGGCCGAGTGGTCCTCCTTAAAATGGTGACACTCCCAAGCCCCCCCAGCTTAGTAAAATGATCTCGGGATTCCTAAGGGGGACTGGTAGACAAAGAGCAGTGCTCAGTGTTCTTATGAGGCCAAGATCGGAGGGTGGACTGGCCGTACCTTACTTTGAGGCCTATTACCTGCGGCACAATTACAATGGCTCATGAAGTGAGTGGCGGGCCGACTTAGGGGACGGAGGGGAAGGGAGATGACACCCCGAACTTACGACTACTATCTCAAGTAATACTGAGGCCCCCCATGCGGGATCATGCTATTCCCTCTGAATTAAAAAAAAGCACGCAAATACTGGAATAGGAGCTTGGGAATAGCATGGACCAAATGCCCTTACGCCCCGAAAATCCCATTGGCTATATGTGAGGCACTACATCATGGAGGAAACTGGCATAGACTGGAGGCCTGGGGAAAGCTAGGGATATCCACAATAGGAGATTTGTATGAAGAGAGTACCATGATCCCATTTAATGACCTCCGGGAGAGTTGTGACCTGCCCGGCGGGGATTTCTTATTACACTCTGCTCTCACAGCAGCCATTCGGAAGCACTGGGGGAGGGGTCCACAGAGCCGCAGACGTCAGCAGGGTGCCAATATGTGGTGACAGTGGCAGGCAACTTTAAGGCAGTCATGTGCCTCTACAGTCGCATAATATACGAAACACTTTTGCCCCTGACCGAGTGAGCTCAAAAATGAGAACTAGTATTTAGAGCATGGAAGAGAACTAAGAATGCTAGATTCCAACAAGTACATTTCTATGTTTTGCTCAGAGCATACCTTACCCCGGCAAAGATCAACAAATACTTTGCTATCCAAACAAATGCTTGCCCGAGTTGCAATAAGGAAAGAGCGGAATTCCGGCTTATGTTCTGGGATTGCCCTGACAATGGCAAACTTCTGGGAAGGGGTAACCACATTATTGGATCACGTGTCTGATAGAGAGGCAAAGGCATTTTCGGGATATTGCCTATTGCATTGGTTCCCCCACTCAGCCAAGAATAAGGTAACTAGCAAGTTTTTAGATTTGGGATTGATCTTTGCTAAAAGAGACATCACTATACACTGGAAAGCGAGAGGGGGCCTGAGTATAGCCTGATGGCAAAAATTGATTGTTAAATGGGCAGAATGTGAGGGGGCAGTCAGAATGCAGATAGCAAAAAGGAACGGGGAATGCGAAGGCATTGGAGATAGACAGGGCATAGCAAGCATTAGCGGAACTACTACGGAACTCAAATTATGGGAGGGACGAAGACCTAGCAGAGAAGGCCCCTGAAGGGGAAGGTTGAACTGCATACCCTAAAACAAGAAATGTGCTGAATAGTAGGACAAACAAATCGATGCCACTCCCCCTCCACTGATGGTTTAGCTATGTTGAATTGTAATTGCGGCTAAATCAGCACAGATTAGAGCAACCCGGATAAAGAAGGATATATTTCTGATTTTAGTTGACACGCCTGGGGTTGGGAAGGGTGGGAGTGGGTAACATGGAATAGAGATTGCATGGACCAGTTGAAGCAAACTTTATGAACCAAAGATGTGTATTGTATTATTCATTTGCAGGGGGCGGAGGGTTTGGTAAGATATTTTAAATAGACTCAGTAAGTAATAGAAGCTTACTGGACAAAACTCCTGACTAAATGTTAATTGTATCCAAGCAATTACAGATGGAAACCTGTGTAAAATCCCAAAAATTTTGTGTGAAAAAAAATACAAAAATACAATCAATAGAACAGGGGATATGCAATGTTTAAGATTTAAGTGAAAATAGCACCAAAAAGCACAAAGCACCCACTGTGGTTATCTTGTTGTAATGGACTGGGACAAAGTCACAAGTTCAGGCCAACTGCAAAGGAGTCAGACCAGCTACAGGGACTAATTTAGGCCCTTTGAGGACACCACGGGACAGAAATCAAGGTTTACTCATGAAGGATCGGGGGGGGTCAACAAGGCTTGGATAAAAGTCCTTTGGTGAGTTGAGTTGGCAGTCTTCAGCTACACTGAAGAGGGTTGTTCCATGCTGAAGACCAGTAGGAAGAAGGCAGTGGTTGGGACAGATTTTGTGAAAGAAAGAGGGTGGATCACTGGGCGCAGGTTGCACAGTGTCCAAATAGCAGCTCCTGATGCCTTGGGTGGTAGTGTCACCCAGGGCCCCATGCCAGGTACCCCACAGGGTCATGCACAGAACGCACCACATACCTTATTTGGTCACGCTTCCTTGCTCCTGTGTCACCGCTGACAGCTCTCCTCCTGCCCGTCTCTGCTCCTTTGCCGACCTCAGCGCCTTACTTGACAATCTCGATACCTGTGACAGAGGAAGGCAGGCAAATTGACAGTGCAACAGCTGCCTGGGAAATGCAGCAAGCTGCTTCACCCTATGCCACACCCATACAGGGAGGAAGTAGGAAGGTACCAGCAGCATGAACCACCACTCACAGAGGGGGTTCAGTCTCCAGCGGAAGCTAATTAGGCAACTCTCTGGCAGCCAGGCCCCGTAATGCCTCACCTTGGTACAGTTCACCAACATTCAAAGTGGACTGGATCATACCAGCAACAGCCAAGAGAGGGGGGGTGTTGTGTGCTCAGCAGAAATAATATAGAGGTGAGTCATTGGTCTCCTTTCACATCAGTAAATTGTGAGGAGATGTAATTTAGGGATGGACGGTGGGACCAAACTCCGCTACGCAGCGGAATCTGAGTTTTTGCCAAACTCCGCTCTCCCAGCAAAGCGTGCAGTTGGCAAAACTCCACAATCTCCGTTAGCGAAACGGAGCTCACTGCCCACACTTACACACCACCTGAATCCTGGTTGTAAAGAGATGTAGAGTCTTGTGTTGAATATGTGTCATGCAGCACAGGTGAAGAGAGGACTGGGCAAAGAGATGCAACGTGCACATGCAGTTCCAGTCCAACATTTATACCTGGTGCCTTCTTCGAAGTGGAGGAAGCTTCTAGAGATTTCCACACCCCTGAGATGTCATCCATCTCCTTTGTCCCTGTCCTGGTCCCATCGTGTCTGGGGTCATGACAGACAAATGTTAAACCCTTTGTGAGAGTATTCAGGCAGACCCATTGTGATGTACAAGTGTGGTAGGTGAAAGATCCTCCCCCTCGTTAATTCAGAGTGGCCTATCTTGTCAACGCCTATCAAATCATGGTCTCACTGTCTCCCTGTCTGGAAGCAATACACAAAGACCAACTGCCAGCTCCACATAGTCATATGACCCTGGATCAGGCTGCTAAATGCTTACAACAAGAACATGTCAAGTTTCTAATAGCGTCATTTTCTGAATTGTGATTAAAAATCTGACTTTACCATTAAAGAGTTTAATTACAATTCTTTTGAGACCAAACACAACCGGTCTACCTGCACCCAATTGGAGGTTACAGATTAATAAATTAAATAAAGTACCTCCAATTTTATCATATGGAGAGGTGGGCCTTGAAGTGGTGAAAACCGACTTTAGGAATTTTTCACTATCATAATATGTTAAAAAAGTACCTGTCCTACTTTTTAAATACACTGCACTCTGACCTCGGGCATTTCAGGACCTACCTTAGGTTTGGCTTATCTGTATTAAAAAGGAAGGTTTAGGACAGGCAAAAAGTTTGTTTTGCTAGGTCAAAATATAAATTTAAAAATGCACAGATAGGCTGCAATGGCTGGCTTGAGGTGAGTATAAAGGGCGCCACTTAAGTGGGTGATACAATCAGTGCTGCAGGTGCACTAGTAGCATTAAAGTTACATTTACAGACCCTGAGCACAAGCAGTAACACTTTACTAGGGACTTACAAGTAAATTGAATGTGCCAGTGGACATAAGCCAATCCCACCATATTTTAAGAAGAGAGCACAAGCACTTTAGCACTGGTTAGCAGTGGTAAACTGCCCAGAGTCCTAAATGCAAACAAAACCTAGTTCAGAAAACATGAGGGTGAAGGTAAAAAGTTTGGGTATGACCCTTCTGAAAGGGCCAAGTCCAATGGGACTGTTCTATCACAAATGCAGGAATGCTTTGCGTGCTATTTTGGGGTACCAAGAGTAGTAGTCTATTGTAGAGTAAGCAGCAATAACATCTTGTTAAGGCTACAGATGCTTCTGTACATATTTGCATGTAATAGCATGGAGATTATTTCCACAAAAGAAGAAGTATAACCGAATGCATGTTGATTTATGGAATAAATAAACACTTTGGTGCAGAGTATCTGTAGGAATTCAAGCGAGGGTGATGGTTATTTGAATGTAACATGATATGCAGTTATGTGAAAGTTGCAGTGTTGGATTTGGTCAGAAACAAGCAAGAATGGAAAGATGAAATTAACTGAAGATAACTTGCTTGAGCAGATCAGGTAATTATTGCTAGGTGACCGCAAGAAGGTGGAAATACCACGGAATATTCAATTATACAGGATAAGCTGTGACTAGAGACATTAAGGGCATCATCGCAGTTTGAAAACTGACAGCCTCATTACAATGGAGGGTGTCAGTTTTGAAACCGGCCGGACAGTCCGACTGGCTTCTGACGGGCTCAAGGAGCTTGTCTGCCAGTCGGCATCGGCACATAATCCCTATAGACTGTGTTTTATGCCATCCGGATTACGATGTAGGTTTCCGGCAGGGTTTCCATGCCGGGCTTTCTGACATGGAAACCCTGTCGGAAAGCGACTTTGGGAGCTTCAACCAGTGGCCTCTGGTTGGGGGCCGAGGGGGCACCTACGGTGCTCTCCTGTTCATCCCTGAACACCCAGACAAACGCCACAATTGAGACGCTGTAATCGCCCTGTACTCGGCTACCACGCTGACGGGCTGTCCGCCAAGTGCCATTACGCACTAATGACTGACTCCGAGCCGCATCTAATCGGTTCTCGGCATCAGAGGCTTCCAAATATTAGGCATAAGAATTATGTCCTGATGATGATCTGTGTATCTAGTTAACAGATCCAAACGCCGTCAACTTAAATGACACCTTATACAAAACTGCACTGCTATAAATTGATGTAAAGGTGTAAACTATGTTGTGATGTACTATGATATTGTGTAAATTCTAGTACTTCGAACCTCACGCTTGTGCCTACAAGCCCTTTTGTTTCTTCGTCATTAGTGTGTGTCAGTTGCACAATTGTAAGTTTGGTACAGGCTTGTGACCCACATTGTGTACTGCTGTGTAATATTTCTCTCTATTCTTCTGAAGTAAAAATATTGGACCACTGTCCGGCTGCACAAGTCCACAATTCCATATAGTTACGATTGTGTCTATTTTTATTCTTCATGCATTTCTTTCAGATGGGCCCACTGTTGTCTGAATAACTCCTGTTCATCCCTGCACCCTGTGGGTGCCTGCCATGCGGTGCAGGGATGAACACAAATGCCCTTTTCTGTATGAGAGCTTGTGCTGCGTGCTTAGAATCTTTAGTCATTCCTGTTACAGTGCTTGTTCTAATTACCATGTAATGCATGTGTGTGTGTTAAGTGTGGGTTGAATGTTCCGTTCCAGCAGAATTGGCAAAGCTGCATTACTATTTAACATGGAGCTCTGGGAAAATTCCACCAATCGCTGCTTGGTGGAATTTTTCTTCCCGAAGCTCCAGAATATGCAAGCTAGCGTGTGGGCATTGACGTCCCCTAGCGTGATTTTCTAATGCAGGCAGTTGCTGGCATTCATGAGTATATTTTCTACTTGAGCGGCAGCAAAATCAGCTCAACTGGGCATGTGCTCTTGAGCAACGCATTGTGCCATTTGCACTGAACTTCTAGCGCTGCTTGTCCTGCAGGCGCTAAATTGCAGTGAGAGCTGCATATTTTCTGCTCTTTGGCAGAATTCTGCAGAATCTCACTGAGTTTTTCTGTAACTTCATGGAAGTACATGGAGTAAAACTCCACTAGTTCCACCCACCTCTAGTGTGTGTGTGTGTCAGCCTGTCTGTCTGTGTGTGTATGCCATGCAGTAATGTGTGCATATGTGTGCTGTGTAATTAATAGGGAGATGTGCAGCCTAGTTTGTCCTGGGGGTCTGGAATGTTTATATAAAGCCTGCCTGGTGGTTCCATGTAGTAGCAGACCTGGTCAGTGGTATGTGGAGTCCAGCAAACACAGCACTTTATTCCACTCTTTGGATTCCCTAATATGACACTGCCTTACTATGTGCAGTTGCTGTTGAAACTGAGCTCCCATCAATCAAAAATACAGCCATGTTTCTAGATTAAGATACTAACATCCATACTACTATTAATCCATATAGAGACTATTGCACGAAACAACATGTTTTCATTCAAATGGAGAGGCCTTGCTCTTGAGCACTGAATGCCACATGAAATGTAAATGTTTTCCTTTTTATGGTTGAGCCTACGAGTTTGCGAGACACTGTTGTTAACAAAAAGGGCTTGAAGCGCAAGGTGCTTACCATTTGGTGGTGTGCGTGACACTCCTCCTCAAAGCCTCGAAATTCAACAAGGCAGGTCTAATCTAATTTCCATTCCTCTCTGTGGAGGAGGGACCAAGCACTGATTGATTCAACTTAATCAGTGCTAGTCAACTGCTTGAGGTACTATTTTGTTCTTTTTAACTTTTAGTGCCCGCAAACAGAAGGTGTGTGACTTGCAAAAATGTGGCGAGCAGGACAAACAAAATTGCAGAGATTTATCTTCTATAGTTAACTTTCTTTTCATTTGCCAAGTCTTCTTTACTCACTCTGCAATCATGTTTTCTTTTGTGTTTGCTTGTGGGCACTGTTCTCAAAAGATGAGGATAATCTTATTGCAAAGCAACACTGTTTCTTGCTTACATCTCATTTCTGAAATGATGCTTTAAAACAAGATCGAACAGTACACCCCAATCCACCCCATTCCAATCCACGCCAATCTACCCCACCTCACCTCACCCCACTCCAATCCACCCCACTCAATCCAATCCACCCCAGACTAATCCAATCCACCCCTCCAATCCAAACCAATCACCCCTATCTAATACACTCGCATTCACCGCACTCCAATCCTCTCAACCCAATCCAATCTGCCCCACTCCAAATGACCCCACTCCCAAATAATCTGCCCCACTCCAATCCAAAACAATCTTCCCCACTCCAAATTAGAACAATCTGCCCCACTCCAATCTACAACAATATGCCCCACTCCAAATCAATCTGCCCCACTCCTATCCAAAACGATCCGCCCCACTTCAATCCAAACAAATCTGCCCCACTCCAATCAGTCCCACTCCAATATAAAACAATCTGCCCCACTCCAATCCATATTGGTCTGCACCACTCCAACCTGACCCCCTCCAATCCAAAATATTCTGCCCCACTCAACCCAAAACAATCTGCCCTAATACAATCCAAAACAATCTGCCCCACTCCAATCTACCTCACTCCAATCCAAAAAGATCTGCCTCACTCCAATCTTCCTCACTCCAATCCACCCACTTCAATCTGTCCCTTTCTAATCCAAAACAATCTGCCAACTCAGCTCACCCCACTACAATCTGCCTCACTTCAATCCAAAACAATCTGCTTACTCTAATCCACCTCATCCCAGTCTGTCTCACTCCAATCTAAAACTGTTTGCCGGACTCTAATCTGCTCCACTCCAATCTGCCCCAACCCAATCCAAAACAATCTGTGTACTATAATCAGCCTACTCCAATTTGCCACACTTCAGTCCAAGACAATCTGCCCCACTCCAATCCATCCCAGTCTAATCCAATCTATTGTAGCCCACTCCAATCCAATCCACCTCACCCAATAAAATTCACCCCACTCACTCCCCGATCCAACCCACTCCAATCCAATCAACCACAATCCATCCCACTTAACTCAAAACAATCTGTCCCACGTTAATCCCAATGAATCTGCCCCACTCCAATCCAAAACAGTCCCCTCCTCTTCAATCTGCCCCACTCCCATTGAAAACAACCTGCCCCACTCCAATCTGCCCCACTCCAATCCATCCCACTCCAATTCAATCCACTTCACCTCAATCCGATATACCCCACTCCAATCAATCCACCTCACCCCACTCCAATCCAATACACCCCACACCAATCCAATACACCTTAATCTAGCCAAATTCAATCTACCCTACTCCAATCCACTGCACCCCATTCCAATTCACCCAATTTCAATCCACCCCATTCAGTCTAATCCACCCCCTTCCCGTACACCCCCTCTACTGCAGTCCAATCCAGCCACTCTACCCCAATCCAATCCAGTCCCCCCACCCAAGTTAAATCCACCCCACTCAATCCAATCCATCCAACCCACTCCAGATCAATCTACCCCATTCCAATCCACTCCACTCTACTCTAAACCACCCCAATCCATTCCAATCCACCCGTCACTCCACTTGAATTCACCCCACTCCAAACCACCCTACTCTAATCCAATCCACCCCACCCCAAATCAGTCTAATCCACCCCAATCCACCTCACCACTTTCCAATATTCCCCTCTCCAATACACCTCATGCAGACCACCCACTCCAATCCAATCCACAACACTCCAATCCAATCCAACCCACTCAACCCCAATCCTATCCACCCCAATCATCTCCAATCCACTCTCCTATCGCAATCTACTCCAACCCACTGCACCCTATTCCACCCCACTCCACTTCACTCTATGCCACTCCTCTTCACACCACTTCATGCCCCTGCACTCTGACACTGCACTCTGGGACACTCTCTTCCACTGAACCACTGAACTATGCTCCCCTCTAATCAACTCTACGACACTCTACTCCCCCTACTACACTCTACGACACTCTACTCCAACAAACCCAATCTGCAACACTCTGCTTCGCCCAGCAGCCACACTGGTGTACAACAGGACAAAATCACATTGCCAAAGTCAATAGTTCTTGTATAGGCGAGACCTATGGACTTTGCCAACGTTTGTTTCTGTAGAGCTGTGTTCTAGAACCTAGTGTGCCTCGAAGTTCTCCCAATTTTGGCACACGCCAGAACTGATTCAGGAAGAGGGGAGAGAGAAGTTATGGGCCCAGCTCTAATAGTTCCATAGATTAAATTTTAGACAATAAATCAGATTTTAGCCAATCGAGGGGAACTTCACTCACGAAAAACTGGTGGTTCTGCTCATACACTTAGCTGAAAAGGGAAACATGAAGCAAACTTCTCCGCACCCCCACAGAGAGGCACTCGGCAGTAACAGGGAGTTTCTTTTCATTGTTATCTACGAGCTCAGCCTGTAACTTTGACAGAGAGCTGAATAGCGCGAGCCCCTCCGCCCCCTCCTGTTCCTCTCATTGGCGTCATGGTGGAGAGGAGCTGGGCGGAGGAGCCGAGCCCCTCTCCCCCGGCTGTTGTTGATAAATACTGGGGGCTGCCGCTCGCTGGCAGAACCCCAGCTCGCGCTCACACTGCTCCTACTCTGCGCGTGACAGGACCATGGAGAGCTCTCGCGTGCTGCTCGTCGCCCTCGGGTGTTGGATGCTGATGCTGGCCTCGGTCTGCAGCCAGGAGGACAGCACGGAGCTGGAGACCCGGGCGCTGAGGGACTTCTACCCCAAAGACAGCCTTCCGTCCAGCGAGAAGGAGCTGGTGAGTACTGGGCGAGCCCCCGGGGGGTGCTGGGAGATTGTTGTGCGAACCCAGGTCTTTGGGCTTCACCGCTGACAGCCTACTCGCTAGAACCCCTTTTAAGTTGAAGCGAACTTCATTCTGTGCAGATATGGAACTGAAAAGCGACAAATCAAAGGTACCTCTCAGTTAAGCTGGAGTATTGAGAAATTAGACGATTGACGGCGACAAAAGTAGCCACTGTTTTTGGGAATCAGCCAAGGCTTAATTTGTGCAGGAGGACTGAGCCTTTTTTGTGGGAACTGAACTTTATTTCTCATCACCAGACTTTGACCAGAGCAAGAGAGAGAAGGACAGAAAGTAGAGAAAGAAAAAGAAAGGGATGGGTAATAAGAAAAGGAGAAAGGAGAGTTTAAAAGAATCTGCAAGAGTGAGAGAAGTAGACAGGCAGGTAAAAAGGTTTAAAGAGAACCAGGCAGTTCAGTCAAGATTAGGCAACCTTTGTATTCTGTAACCCCAGTACCCAGCAGCACCAGAGGCGACCCCTGGACAACAACTTTCAAAACCTGCACTTATTTCTTTTACAAATTAAGTACTGGACTTTGCCCTCATTTGAAGCACATGTAGTGCATACACTTTGTTAAGTTGACCTCAAAGCATCAGTGAATTATACTTTTGGATAACCCATTCTTTTTAATTCTGGCGAATAGATTGGGGAACGCAATCTTTACATGAAACAGCTGAGTATTTGTTTTTATTTACGTATATGATACTGTGAGCACCAAAGCGTAAGAATATGTTGTCTAGTGGACAGGGACACCTTAAGGCTGTAGGGGGCCCTGGTCCAAACGTATTTTAGGGGCTCCTGTTCGGAACAGCATTGAATGTATGATTACGTTTCAGCTCATTTATGCTCTCTTTGACCACATCACTGACAGTGCACAGGCACACTGGTCACAGTTCTAAATGTGTTTACATCTAAAATGTGTAACTGCAGCAGCTCACTAATATTGCTGCAAATAATCTCTGTAACATATGAATATGTGAGGTCATTTTATGATCTAATAGAAACTTTTTTATGGATGTTGCATGAAACATAACCGCCACATTTTCCATGCGAAAAGTTTGTAATTGACTCTCACAGGTCACCCACATTAAAAAATAAATGAAGGGAAAACGGTATTGGAAACAATCTGTTTAAGAACAATTCAAGGTCATCAGAGCAAGACTCAGCAGAACAGATCTGGTTCAATTAGGGCGCCCCCTGATTGGCTGGGGCCCTTGGTCAGAGTCCACTTTGCCCATGCCTTAAAACGTCTTTGCTAATGGATACATTAGAGACACCAGTACATGGCTATGAATACTGACTAACATTCATTTAAATTGTGTAGTCTTGGCAAATCATTTTATTTCTCGGTGCCTTAGTTTCAATATCTGCAAAAAATTAGGAGTCACTAGAGGCAAATCAGTTGTTAACTGTGGCTACTCAAGAAAATTCTTTCAAAATAAACTTCCTCAGTTGCCTCAAAATTGCAATCAATATCTGGGCTTCGCAATAAATACCTCTCTGTGTGGTCTTACTAATGCTTGAGTCGATTGGAGGGCTAACGTTCTGACACTAGCCAGCTTTACTCACTGCCTATGACTTAGTGTATGTACCAAGTACCTCCAATTCTGAGAAAAACCAAAACTTTGATATACGCAGCACACAATGCATTAACATTACCTCATTATTTTGCCATTTTTACACGTTAACACTATCTGGGCACACCTTTCACTTCATTAGTAGCAGTCTGACACCCAAGAAGAGTAATAAGCTACAAACTGATGACCAATCAACCTTTGCGAAGGACCTTCCACTACGCATCAACACGTGTTGCTTCATTTTCAGTATACCTTGATCCATTTGAGCTAAACATACACATTTTTGTTAAAATCTGCAGATTATGCAGCACATGATGAATCACGCCACAACTGCGACAAGTCCGTAACTATGCAAAAATAGCTGAGCCGCAAAATTGCCTGCTTCCATTGGCCCTGGGTACAAGCCACCGTCCTGTATCATCTCTCAAAGCTTGTCAACTACATCAAATCATATCTAAGCAGGGTGCAAGAGGGATAATCATTGAACGCCTCCGAGTGATGTCTTTGGCTGACAGATTCAAGTTTGACGTAATACCTCCTTCAGACTGTGGTACTGTGCTAATTTGAGTTTTTGGTTAAAATGTGTATGCCAAAATTGGATGTTTCCCAGGAAGGATCTGCATAGGCACACCTTCTTTTTGAGCCTTGACTCTGAAGTGAAATGTTTTGATAAATGGCCGCAGTGGGGTGCTGTTATGAGTCTAGGTTTTTGTTGAGAAAGAAATCACTTGTCTTTCACCATACAATTAACGGGTATTTCCTTTTACTACTTGTTGTACATATGTCTTTAATTCACTTTCATCTTGAAGCTTTTGGGGACCACAGTCAAGACATGTTTTGGAGGTCCCTGTTTAAAACAACATTGAATTATATTACCCATTTATTTTCTGCTAATTAAACCCACATGATACCAAATATCATTATATGCCAAACTTTCAGTAACAGGGTCACACATGAAAACTTGAAATATATCTTACCCAGAGCTCAAAAATCCTTAAGATAACAATAGGTAGAAAGAGACTGAATTAGAGTAACACTCAGACAGAAATGGGGGAGAGAGAGGCTAGGATAGCAAAATAGAATAAATAAAGAGAAGTTTCACGTTCTCAGGGCCACTTGGAAGGTATCTACGTTGCCCACTCCTTTAACATCTTCACTGATTTGCCAGCAGTGAGCTGACTACTCCCTGATGACAAAATGTGGTGTGCTGGATATCATGAGTTTGAATTCAGCCTCAGCCTTCCATAGATAAGAAAATTGAGTACCATAAAGTAATGATGACCTCTGTTATTTACAGCACTTAAGAACAAAATGTGTGTGTTATGTAGCTCGTTGAGAAATACAATAGTGTTATTGATATTACATGTGCATGCTGTGCAAACATTAAAGAGTAACTGACGTGCTCCCCAGTATACCTTGGTACCTACATCCAAACTTAAAACATTCAAGTCCAGTCAGGAGTGTTGAGGACACCTTGAAACAGTAATGTCTGAGTGAATATAAGAAAAGGAATACGAATGATGAATGAATGTCTTTCTTCATCCTGTTGGAATTTACATTGATATAGCACTTACCACCTCTGACGAGGCGCATTGCATAGATACTAGTCGTGGCTGCAAGGCCAAAAATAAATACAGCCCCAACTTCGCGAACCTCATCACCCAATGTTTGGTGACATGTAATAACCATGGAAGAGGTATAGTCCCTAAACAAGATGCCTATCTTGTTACCTCTAAATTATATGGAACCATGTTACGGAAATTAGTGGTACGTCTTGGGTTTTATGGTAATGAACAGTTTCCAACTGGTTAGAATCCCCTCCCAAATGGAGGACTCACCTGTACCAGCCGTCGCTGTCTCATTTACATGAGGTCAAACCTTGCCACGTCTAGCAATAAATGATATTTTGGTGTTGCCAGTGGTGACTAGGCATACACCACCTAAAGTAAGATCACTTTGTTCTCGTCTTATTTAGGTGATGTATGCAAATAGAGCTGGTGGGTCTTCCTGGGATGGTGTGAGGTTGTCTCCCTCTTTATGTTGAAGGGCACAAGACCATCAGCTTCCGCCAGTACATGCTCATGTCCGCCTTACAAGGCTTACATGCAAAAGCATCTCACTCATTCATATTTCCCACCTATAAGGGATTACTCTCTGTATTCCCTCTCCTCCTTGGCCTTACCACCAAGTGGAAAGCAATATCAAACTTCATTCATTTTCTAACCAGGGTTGTGTACATTTCTTACGTCTGTGAAAGGAGGGATGATAGGGAAAATACATTAAATGGGAGCTTGTCTCAAATGCTAGAGCCAGCAGTAGTGTGACTGTATATATGTGATATTTAATGCATCCTAATAAGTTAAGTTTTTGTGAGCAAGTGTTCTATTAAACACACGTGTTATTGCAGTGAATGGTCGCGTTCATAGTTATCATTGTACAGCATAACCAGCTCGATCTAACCCTGCTGACTGCATATTCCAAGTTACAACTACTTTATAAAGACCATAACTGACCCATCACTTACAAGGCTGTGAAATGTGATTGTCTTTTTGATTCTGTAAAAATAACGTTGTTAATAACTCCTCATCATGAAATACTGCATGGCAAGAGACATATATGCGAGGTAAATATGCAGGGGGTAATATGCCAGGCTTACCATTGTTTAAGGAGGGCGGGGCTTAATTATCCAGATATGGGTCTGCCTCTTGTAAGCCTAAGCCCCTCCTCACACCCAGCAACGGTAATAAATCGAATATTACACTCTGCACATCTGCATATATAATATAATAATGAGGTTCAGTTTCCAGAATGGAAAAGGTCTGATCACTGAAGGTTGTTCCACCTGTGACCTCTAGGGTGTATTTCAGTTTGCAGGGCAAAATGTAACCTTACACCATGAAGCCGAACTCTTTGCCCCTTCCCCCAATGAGCAGCACACAATCTGCATGCACCCTCTCCACACATCAAGGCCTTCCACATGGTAACTATACCAGGCAAACACAAGGACGTGTGGGAAGTGATGGGGAGAAAGACCCAACGTGTGGGACTCTTGGGCTCCTCTCTAAAGGGCTGGCTGATCTGGGGTGGCGCCAAAAGAGCATGGACAAGAAATGTTCACAAAAGCAGAAGTCAATATATAACGTGCAATGCAAGAGAAACATTCATGTTTTCGAATCTTATTTTCCAGCTCGGGGCATTGCAAGAAGTGCTGGAGAAACTTCAGAGTAAAAGAGTGCCATCCTGGGAGAAAAAATTTGGACAAGTTCCAACGGTAAAAAAAAAAAAAACAACTTGTAGGTTTTTCAACTCTGGCTTCAGGTTTTTGTTTTTTTATATAACATGTTGTGTTGAAACAAAATTAGCAGCGCGAAGGTGTGCAAATCAGTTTCAAGGTTTCAAAAGCATTGATCATGCTTTTGAAAAAAAACACACATAAAACAATAAGTTAAACTTTGTTAATTTCGAGGTAGCTTTCCAAAATTACTATATGCCAGCATGGCGATTGTAGTCGCTGCATGTATGCTACGACCTGGACTTTACATGTTTATTCAAATGTCGACTCACATGCCAGTGCTAGGTTTGCACAGTGTCTGCTATGCCACCCAGCTGGGTCTTTTTTCAATGCCAGATAAATCAAACAAGCAGCGTAAAGGCGCCCTAATGAAACACTTGCAGACATTTATCACCTCCTGCTGTAAACGCTCTACCGCTGAATCCTCATTAAAGTAAAGAATATTCCTCTTGATCATGATGGACTTTAGAAGTAAAAATAGAGCCCTTTTACCTCTAGTGGTAGTTGTACAGCACTAAATACCTCTATATTTCTTCCTTTATTCGAAAATAGCGGCAACATTTATCATTAATCTCAAATTTTCAGCAATAATGAATATTTACAATAGCGCGGGATTGGAGAGGTAATCTTAGATATACCACTTGCAGTCTTTCCTATGTAAGAATACAGGGCCATATTATCAAGGAAGCTGCGGTAGTTTATCGCCGCTTTACCGGCAGGAAACTGCCGCTAAAGCGGCGATAATGGGCTTGATAATATGCGATTCGAATTTCAATCGAAGCCCAGGTTAGATGTTCACACATCTAACCTGGGCTTTGATTGAAATTCAAACCGCATATTATCAAGCCCATTATCGCCGCTTTATCGGAAGTTTCCTGCCGGTAAAGCGGCGATAAACTACCGCAGCTTCCTTGATAATATGGCCCACAGTTCACAAGTCGGTAAGGTAGGCAATGGAGTGAATGCTATTGAGTTGGCTTAAGACAGCAAGGGCCACATGTACGACAAAGTGGCAGAGCGTGTCGTTAGCCTCCTGGGCTTAACGACATGCTCTGCCACTTCGGAAACGCAAGGCTGCACCATATTTACAAGAATGTAGTGCAGCCTTGCGTTTCCCCCTGCGATGGTGCTAAGTTTCACTACGTAGCACCAACGCAGGCAGAGTGCAAGGCTGTCTGTGTGCAGGGGAGGATTGGTTATGTGTAGGAAGGTGTCCCTTCCTCTACATACATACATACCCCCATTAAAGCGACAAAACACGTGTTGGCTGTGACGTTTGACAACTAAAAGGCAAGAACTCCGAAATAAAACGGAAAGAAAGAACCAACTGGAATTGTTCAGAAATTATTGTGCATGATGACGATATAATGCATTGTTCACAATCATAAATAGGGAAACCTGGTTTTGAAAACTTAACGTGTGCTGGGGAGTGAAGTATATTGTGTTTGAGTTGAGGCTCAAAATGTTTAGAGTTTTGTGGTTCTCTACACCTTTCAGCACCGTCTTATACAAATGTTACAATTCCTTAAATAACTTGTGTAATCCTGCCTAATAGGCGCCGTAATCCTAGTAATAATACCACGTTTCTAAAGTTTTTTCATGTGTGCTGCTTCATGCAGCACACAGGAAGGTTACAAAATGGCATTTTTAAAAAGGTTTGTTTATGTAGAGGAAGGGATACCTTCCTGTACATAAACAAACCATGGCAGCACACATGGAAAAAGCAAAAACGAGGAGAAATAATGCATGTCTCCTCATTTCGCCAACTTAAGATCAGGGTTTTCCTGGTCTTAAATTGGCTCTGCCACCTATGTATGCCATCATTTAGACTGCGCCATATGACTTACCCATGTTATTATTCTTTGCAGTGTGATGTCGGAGAGCAGTGCGCAGTCAGGAAAGCTGCACGGATCGGCAAGTTGTGCAACTGTCCCCGTGGCGCTGTGTGCAACTTCTTCCTGCTAAAGTGTTTGTAAACAAAGAGAAAGCCGTGCCCTGGCAGCTCAAGAAAAGAAAGTGAACTTTTGACTTCTGGAGTCAAGGAAACAGCAAGCAGCAGGAAGGAGAGAAGTGTGTCCTGCCCTCCAGCCCGGGTGACTGTGGCCTCTCCTGCAGGCTCCATCGTGATTTTAAACCTGTTCTTGTCCTTGTTTCGGTCGTTTTCCCAGTCCGCACCTTCACCAGATATCCTATATGTGAAATAAAAAGGAAATGTCCTCTTTTGTATTTATTTCTCAGTATCTATAAGCTTCTATGGTGATGTCATTAAAAAGTGGCGCAGCTTTAACACACAGATCACAAGACCCGCAGCCAACCAATAACACCCATGTGTCCAGCCATCGATGTCAGGGGGTTGCTGTTTTAACTCCTTAAAAACCACACATACAATGGGGACGAGCAATAACAATGACAGAACAGCACCTCAATCATTGCAGTGTACAAACACTTACCTGTATGGTGAAAATCAATGTCAAAGATTCAAATGTAACACTGCTCTGCATTTCTGCCCAAAGGCAGATCAGTGCAGGGCCTAACTGCTGATGTTTCTGAGAGCTGGAAGTATTTACTGCCTGCCTGTCTTTGATTGGCTGAATTTTCATGGGGTAGTGTAGCTGTCTTCATTGGTTTTTAGCAAATGTACTTTAGGCTGATTAACAACATGGGATGCTAACAAATACAATGTATTATGGCATAAGGAGTATTGCCATTTATGCGGTATTAACAGTTATGGGGTATTACCACATATTGGGTTTTATCACATCTACGGTATTCCACATAATGGATAATGTTACCAAGCTCCAAATATGAATATGCAGTTAATTCCTGTGGCAAATAAGATTCTGCTAAATGTCAGAATTACTTCCATACCCTAAACGAGGGCCTACGTGTACTGTGTGCCACCGAGGATCACAGGTGCAACTAGAGTTGTTATCTATCTGGGTTGGCCTACCCACTTTGAGTGTGGCATAGATGTTCATTTCAGAGGAAACAACTTTTCAGGGGCGTTTACATCTGTGCATAGTATCAAGTCAGTAGATACTGCAGCATCCTATAATGTTTTCAGGTTTACAGAAAGCTTAGTGTAGTATTGTTCAAGTTTGACTTAAAAACGAAATAGCAGCACTAGACTCATGTCATGTTCTGGCTAAGACACCTTAGGGGTGTACTACATGCCACATGTTAGTATCCGGTTCAATAGCACCTTCTTCTTTAAGTATTAGTCAGAAGATAAAAAGAGAGCTACATAGTTTTTTTTTTAGCTTTTTTAAATAATAACTTGAATTTCCAAATTGATAAGCCCTTTTTGAAAAGCCATTAAGGACACTACCTTAAGGATGAGTTCCATTGCTCCTTTTATTTCTCTTAAGCTATTTGCTAAAACACAAGTGTGTTTAAACCTAGAAAGTAGGGGTTTTAAACTAAAGTTATCTTGTACAGGGTAGGCAGTAAGGCCCTAAAATTAATAATCTGTGACTTGGTACTGGCTATCTGAATTTTGTTTGAACTGCATAAGATTATCTAGTCGTAGGTGAATTTCGAGATCTAATGAATCTAACAAACACTAAGTCCAGACATGGAGGTTGGAGCCTTCTTTGTAGTTGAGTGTTGATTCCTTCTATGAGCTACTAGGCCTTCACTGTGCCCTCAAGCTCCAGGTCAGGCCGCCTGGTATGACCCCCAACACACCCTAGGACCGCACCCTTTCTTTAGTGCCAACGCCCCAAGACACTCAATCTAGCATCACTGACTAGAAGCAAAGCAAAGCAAGGAAGCAAAGGCCCACAGGCAACAGCATCCGCTCACAGGTGCATAGTGCCATACCTTCACAGGGCTCTTTGTTTTCAGTGTCTCACACTTGGGCTTTGAAATTTGGAGGGATAGATACCTATATTTTATTATTAGAAGCGAAGTGTGATTTAAAGACTTCTGTGTTTTTTGCCTGAACGAGTGAGAAATGAATAAAGAAATAAAGATATACAATTGTTGTTGGTGCGTATCCCGTTTTTGTTGCACAGGAGAATAAAGGTATCTCGATAGCAGGAAATAATTGCAATTATGCGGAGCCTATGACATGCCTGTGAGTAATGAACAGGCCTGGCCTTTTCTGACAGGTTTGGCTGTCATTATCTGCGCTGTCTATTGTTGTGGAAGTCATTGCATACTAAGGCGAAGGTTTACCTCAGCATTTCCTTCTGGGAGCGCATCTATCGCCTCCGGGATCATTAGCTCTGCAAACACCTTGTTTTGATGGGGTTCACAGAGGAGTCGAGGCAGCCTGGCAATGTAAACAGTCACTCTGGGATGGGATCAGAGGCAAAGTTTATTTTTGACGTACACTGCATAATGGATGGGTTTTTCCTGGTCTGTCATCGCCAACATGCTCATGGATAATTGCTTTGCTCGGCTGCTTCGCTCTCGAGTGACGTCACTTCTAGCACGCCATCACGTCTCCTCCAGGGACCACAAAAAGAGGAGCAGAGATGGTAACTGCCTCCAACCTCTAGGCACATCCGATTACCCTCACAGAGCTGACTCGTGGTCAATGATTCGCCACACATCTCTGTAAGAGAGGCACTCAAGGCCCCATGACCTATTTAAATAGAGCCCATCATTTGGCATGGGCAAAAGGCTTTCACAGAAACCCTTCAAAGTGGTTGTAAGGGCACGACTGTTTTTGAACTCCTTCAGGAAAAAAATCCAGTCAGACAAAAGATCATTTTGTTGGTAGATTTTTTAAAGTTTAGTCATTCTATCAATTTGCGTGAGAGTGAGTGAGAGACAGCCAACACGTGTTTCACCCCTTTACATGGCCATCCGGCCTGGGGCTTCCTCGGGGCGTTAAAAGAAGGTATATGAGTAAAGTCGTCTGGTTGGATGGGTCCGGTACTTTCTTATCAAAATCACTGTCGTAATGGCAAAACATTCGGATCTGTTTGGAAGTAAGGTCAACGGAAACCGTGACGTGCATTCCTTTGGATTTCACTCTACTCCCCCTTCAATGGAACCCAAGGGATCCCTCTATTAATCTTTCTTGTGACTTCCGGTACAGCCTGCTGAAGCCTGCCCTGCATGGGGTGGCCACTTCCACCCTGGACAGCAAGGCACTTAAATTGGCTAAAACTCATGTATTCAGGACCGAAGGTGCCGCCCAGGAAGTCCACCTCCAGGGGGCAGCAAGGCAGGGAGCCTCCTGGGGCATCCCCAGTGGGGGAGCGGGACCCCTGTCTTCCACACAGACAGACTCCCAATGTAGGCTGGAAGGTGGAAAGACAAGCCGTTCCATCATTCTGCTCAGCTTGGCAATGGAGTCTCTTCCACCAACCCACTGCCCTGCAGTAGGCATCAGGGAACGCAAACCACTGCAGCCTTCCCCATATCAATAACATCCCAACAGAGTTATCAATTCCAGCGCCCACGGCTGCAGGGGCAGAAAAAGTAACATGCTACATTAATCGTGCACATTACATTGAGTAAAGCTCTGCTATCTGCAGAGCAGAATGAGATCCAAACATCACATAGATGTTCAGTCGTATTAGTGTCTACACAGTGTACCCCTGGCTTTGAAACGCTGACCCTAATGCATCGTCAAGGTGAATGCTGAACTTTCTTTCAGACACGTGACTTTTCTGGCTACAAAAGCTTTGTACAAATCCTCTTCACCTTACAATAAGTAGGATTGTGTTTATTTCAGGAGGTTTTGAAGCTTAAGTGTGCGAAACTTACGTTGAATGAATACTGACGCTTCCTTTGATGCAATCAGGATCTACGAAGTCTGGGGTCAAAACCGAAAATCTGGTGTGTGATTTACCTCGAATACAATTTACTTCCTCCGGGCGCTGTACACCGTCTGCGTTTCCACACTATTCTGCTCATGGGAATTTTACTGTTATTGCATAAATTCTTCCCGGAATGTGTGACTCATGTTTTGTCACTTAAAGGGTGTAAACCTGTTGAGAATGTGAACATGTTACCAAAGGTGGCGCCTGCAAGACACAATTCTCCAAGAACACAGGCGTATTCGACCTAATGTCCTAGATCTGCTTCTAAACCTTGATAACAGATGTGGAGATAATGTTGGAGAGGATGTATTGCATTTATTGTAACGTACCACACTTGTATTATCATAAAAGGTCCCACAATTTATTTGAAGCCTTGAAAGGCTCAGGCACATTTTCCCAGAGGGAGAGACCCTCCGGCCCAGTGATTCTAAAGAGACACAGCACAGGCGCAGAGGCAGCTAAGCAGCTATACATTAAACTCACTTAAAATGTCAGAGACCAACAAGCCTTCAAAGGCTGATGTCAGCCCTGACGCACGCTCCCATTTCATCAGCACCGCACACCCAGTGGCACTTTCCTGTCGCTGGTGAGTCATACAGTGATGGTCGGGTACTTTGACTTTTGGGAAATACATTTTGGGTCGTCTGCTTTGGGGCTGGTGCGTTGTCTGTTCCAAAGCTGAGGTAAGATCAGTTTAAATAATTGTGTCTTAAGGGGATACAAGTCCATATTTCCATATTTTAACCTTTTTACTGCCTCTTTGTCTGAGCTTTTTTTTTAAATTAAAAATACAGCATTCAGCTGTTCAAAAACATGTTTTCCATTATCTTTTTGTGCATCCATACAAACTATAGGGCAGATCTACAAGGAAGTGCTACAGCGCCGCAACACACACCCTTTGGCTGCGCAACGCTGCAGCACTTCCGAAGCACAGGAATGCGACATATTTACAATGATATGTCGCATTCCTGTGCTCTCCCCTGCTCTGGCGCACAAACTGCAGCCATGCGCCGGCGCAGGCACCCTTGCACCATGGTGCAAGGATGCCTACGTCATGGGGTGATTGTTTTTGTGCAGGAAGGGGCATCTTCCTGCACAAAATCAATCACTACAGGCATTTTCCTCTTTCTATGCGTGCTGTAGAATACAGCACGCTTTGAATGAGGAAGAAACTAGGAGAAATAAAAACATTTCTCCTCATTGTGCCTCGGTACGCTTCCTCTTGGGATGCGTAGCATTGACACACATTTCCAAATTTACGTTTGCTCGTAAATCTGGAAATGTGTTTCATTCCATGGGTGTTGCGTGGGAACACCCACTGCAACACTCAAGGAATGCCCCTTTCACGCAAAGTGCTGCGTGTGAACGGGCCATATTTACAAGGACAGGAAAAGTCACGCAGGGTGGCTCTTCCTCTCCTTGTAAATATGGAGAAGTGAAATGCGCCTCCAGTACGTCACAAAAAAGTGACGTACGGGTGGCGCAGGGGGTTGTAAATCTGCCCCGGTATTTTTTTGCATATTCATGGTTATGCATTGGTGTAACCCTTGCATCAACAGTACATTGCAGAGTGCAGATTTAATTAAAAATGCGCAGGTTTATTATTTCTTTAAGCAAATTTGCTAAATATTTTGATGTTTTGTCAAATGAATCAACCTAAATCCCAGAACATTAAACAAGTAAGTTCCCCAGAATATAAGCCTGCAAAGCCATCATTATTTTACATCTAATGGCATGTCCCTTACACTGGTTAATAATAGAGAGAGAAGGTGTTACTTTGACTATTGGGAAACACCCAGTCAGTCTGAGGACTGATGGTTTGTGTGTTCTAGAGCAGTGTTGAGATCAGTTTGAATAAATATGGTTTAATAGGAGCCAAGTAACCAGGCTTTTCTATTTTAAATACCTCGGCCTCATGATAAATGCACAGTAGCCTACTGCTCAGTGGTAACCAAGGTGGAGGGTATTGCCATAGGTAAGAGGAAGGCAACAGAACACTCTGTTTAGCATATGCCTGCCTGAGAAGACGCACGTCATTGCTTTTATGCTTTATGCAATTAGGAAATCCGCCTTTCACTACAGGAAATATCATACCTTTTCACATAATTATACAGCTGGCAGTTAAAAGGATAATACCTTTATCACCTTCCAAACTCACACCATCATTCACTACTTCTTTTGTGACTAGTGTTAAAGGGTTACAATTGTAATCTCAAATAGACTTTCAGGAAATTGGGGGTGATTGAATACTCTGTCGTCATCAGCGGAGTGGATCCTATAAGTCCCATTCCCTGGGAGATCGGTATGTAGAATCATGTCGACCAAGCAGCTTGATAGCACAGGCAGTCATTATTTATTTGACAGTAAGGGTCATATTGCGAGTTTGGTGGTCCGACCGCTGTAGGTCCACATCTGCCCCTGCCAGCTGCCCACGCTCTGGCAGTCCAAAGACCGCACTATTACGAGGTGACCACGGGGCTGGCGGCATAGAGGCGGGGATCTTGCAACAGTGTTGAGTATTTTTCACTAATAAATCGATGCCTGTGTGTGCATTTCAACTGCATATGTGCCGGATGCACACATATACATGCTATATGTGAAAATATACCATATACCCATTACCAATGTTCAGGCCATATTTGGGCATGTCTGGCAATGGGTATATAGTTCGAAAAGGACCCACCTGTAGATTGCCATAAACAGGGTCATAATCGTTTGTGTGAATATCCTGCTGTGAAGGGGGAACCTGGAGAAAGGGATCCAAGTTGGAATCTGCCTGGAAGAAAAAGAAAGGTGTTAGTGCGCACCTCAAATCCTTCGTCACTGCCACCTTGAAGCAGATGGTCTGACTGCCGCAGTTCGCTCCTGGAAGAGACAACTTGTAATATGGTCGGCGGCACAGCTCCCCTGGCTCTCCCCGACCACAAACCCGACAAAAACCCAAGTTGGCCTTGATTCTGGGATCCTGGAGACAGCCTAAGACAGGACCCCCAAGACCACTATAGATGCAGGTGAGGGCAGGCAGAGGAAGAACCTAAAGATTTGAATGCCTTGAGCAAAACAAGGTGCTTGTCAAAAGGTAGGCAATCAGAACTTGAATACAGGGAGCTTTGACAGTTAAGCCAGGTTTGTCAGGACTCAGGAAGAAAACTGGCAATATAATAAAATTTAAACTACAATACATGCCTCCTTCCTAATGACACAGACATCCCAAGAAGCCACTATTCAAAAAGCCCATCTGGGAAACAAACCAGAGACATATGATCCACCCATGCCAGGTTGGTGTCAGCAAAATCCAATAAGAGACCTGAAATAGAAACTGATTTATATTTCTCAGGAAGCAGTTGTCTTGTATCCCTACCAAGATTAAAATGAATCAAGGGGCAATTCCTCTCAGAGACAAATTGTACTGTCTACTGATTAACATGAAAAAGGAATTGAAAGATATGCTTGAAAAACTGATGAGCGATGATATTATTGAGGAAGTAGAATTATTGGAATGGATGTTTCCTACTGGCTTGGCAAGTGTCATGATTCAGCAGGATATCCAGGTTGAGGAAGGCTTTGTGTACACATGTGAGGCATATCCTTTAAGGATGTAGCAAATGGGCTGGAGTGCCAAGAGTAGTAAGCAAGCCGTGGTCAAGGGTGGGAATTCCAGGTCATGGCAGGAGTATTTAAACAACATGAAGGCTTTAGGAAGCTGCCTGGCAACTTTCTATGTTGTTTTGGCTCTCCGCTTATTACTAGTTTATTCACTGCTTCCTGTCCCCCACCTTTGTTATTTTTTCTGTTTATGGTTCCTTTGCATTCTGACCTCTTTTGCCTGGTACGCTGGCCGTGCTCTTGGTTTTCTGTTTTGGCTTTGTCGGAGTGCTCTGTTTTCCCCTTTGCCTTCCCTGGTCAGAAGAACCCTGATTCGTGTCCTGTGTTTTGGAATTACTGACTTCACTCTTGCTTGGCTTCGTTTCACTGTAGCTTGCCTTTCAGAAGTCGATGAGTAAACATGCATAATTTGTGTTTACTATTAATATTGTGTGGCCTTTACTAGCAGTAATTCTACTTCTATTAGTAGCAGGTCATTGTTTTACTGGAGAGTCTCTGTGTATATCTGACCAGCAACCAGAGACGTAACACCTGATAGGGCCATGCTAAAGAAGACCTGGGTGTGTTGTGGCTTTGTCTGGTATGTCCACTAAACAATTTAGGAACTGATAGAAATCCAATAACTAACATCAAGGAAATGGTGTCCTTGAGGGAGGGTACACCAGTATTTTCCTCATTAGATCTTTTATCTGTTTATCATCAGGTTGAGTTATATCCTGAATCAAGTCTTTGACTATGTTTTTATTGCCTGATAGACAAAAGATATTAAGAATTATATAAAATGTTTGAGGATGGTATTTTGACCTTTCTAAGGCTCATTTTCTTCAGGGCCTGAAGAAATATGATCATGCCACCCCCATCCTGATGGAACTGTATTTGCTCCCCTTGCCAGCCTGCACCACTGGCACCTGCACAACTTTAAAACACAGCTGCATCATTTACAAAGCCATCACACCAGCCCCCCCACTTATCTTGCAGACAAGCTCACCATCTCTGGTGGTTCTCGGCACACCTGCAGCCAGGTCATCACCAAACTGCAAACTAAGAAGTGTAAAAAGGAAAAAACAAGCCAGGATGTATTTTCCAGTGATGCTTCCAGGATCTGGAATAACATCCTCATATCCGTTAGGACTGCTCCAATGCAGCTCCATTTTAGGAAAGCATGGAAGATGCACCTCTTTAAAGACCACAGCATCACAATGTATTAACAGTACACAAACCAGCACCCGCTCCTATCACTTGTTGACTTTATGGTTGTCTTTGACCCAGTACATTGCTCTGCTGCTTTTTAGCTAGGTTTGTGCTATTGAAATCCCACATGCCTACAAACATAAATGTTCATACAAAGAACATATTTCCGAAGTTTGCTAAATATTGCTGTAAAATGAAATTTTGGAGAAAGGAATATTGCAGTTCTACCAGGGAGAGTTTTTGGATCATTTTAATTTGGATAGATTTTATCTATCTAGATTTTTTGCTTGAGGTAGTATTGTATACTATTTATTATGTCACGTCAACTATCCTTAATCTAACCTTGTCGCAGGCATTGAATGACGCATCTCATTTTTCATAAAGAAACAAGTTTCTGCTTAATTTGCTCATTTATGGGCAAATTGAGGAAGGTAACATTGAGTATTCTGATGTATTACACTTTTACCTTTAATAAACTTGCAACTCTTATTGATCCTAATACTATTTCAGACAAAATTAAGGACAATATATCCTATAAACAAGAAGAGGCAAATCCATTATTTGAAAGCTTATTCAGTCCCATCCACATTCAATACCCATATATCTAAAGCACCAAAACAGAATCCTCCATCTTCAGTGAAGGCCTCGACATATATCCTATGTAAATGCTTCTGGAGGGAATTAAAGTGCTGTGGCCTTGAGGGGAAAAGACAAATAAAAGTACGCAAAGAATAGATGACAGATGGTCATGAATGGTTCAGCAAATGTTAGAAGTTAAGAAATGAGTGTCAGACTTACAGGATATCACTAACAAAGTGAACCATGTTCAATCAAATATCTTCAACCTCAAAAAACAAGCGGAGACTCGTAAAAATCCTAAAAGAAGAAATAATCTTAGAATACCGACTAGAAGAATCAGATGATAATGACCGTTACCTTTTTTCATTCATTCATTCCTAAGGTTCTGGGTATGATTAAATTCCCACCACTTAACATTCAAAGGGCACACAGACTATGGGCCTAATTACGAATCTGGCAAACATGACGAATATCCCGTGCAATTTCATTATATCTTTTGAAACTTGTAATTTGGTGGGCGAGCTATCCGTCATGTTTGTTACAGCGTATCCAATTCGCCAAACTCATAATCAGACTCTGAGTCATAAGTTGGTTCTTTCATCATTTTCCAGTTATCCCTTCTTGAGTCATAATTTATGTCTTGGAATATCCTGATGTGTTCAAAGGAATGCAGCAGTTAAATCCAAAAACCCTTGTCAGACAATACATGATTTTTGATCCAGAAGCTGATGGATGCAAGGGATTTCTTGAAGATGAGGCCAGACTTACGTTCACTAAATGTGAAATTCTGAGTTTTTCATCCATGTCTCTTAAAGGGCACTTATAGAAAATATAACAACAACCTATGAAAATCCTGCCAAATGTAGAAGCTTTTTAAAAAAATTGCAGTGGTGAAGAAATGAAGACATCCACATTGAGAGATAAATTAAATTATTGCTTTTTTGGCTCTGCTGCAATGTCTATTCCCTCATGTGTTATATGTAATTTCCACTTGTGATATGATATGAGTTTCTAAGATTGCTGTATTAAATACAGTTTTCTTATTCCCTCATATTTGTCTCCACAGGTTTTCTTATTGTCCAGTCTGTTGCTACTTGTGTATTATTCTAAATTGCATAACACCCTTCTGATCCTCTACAGGGAAAATATATGTAATCTCAAACGCAAACCTTCATCATCTACAACCATTTGTCTTGTATGTAGGTATATGTTTTTAGTATCTTTCATGTCTTTTTGCATCTCTGTTGATTGTTGTTCCCGATTCCCTTTTTTTTATATGTATCTACTTGGCCGTTTCTTCAAATGTCATTCTCTTTATTTTTCTCAACACATTTCCTCAACATGTTATGGTATTTTTCCCCACAAACACTTTTCTAAATGTTAAACATTATATTTAATTGATATATTCAATCTGATCTGGTCATTAGCGCTGTTCCAGTATGCCTCTTAGAATTGCTCCATGGAATGTCACTGGACTATGGGCCCGATGTAGGTGACTAAATACCGGTCGGTAACGGTGAAAATTGGTAAATTTCACCATTACCGTCCGGTATTTAGCCAATTGCAATTTTCGTAATATTGAATGGATTCGGTAATAAGGAATCAGTAAAATAAGGAAAACCAATTAACGATTCCTTGTTACCGAATCAGAGATACCAAAACCCCCAAATACCGATTCAGTAAAAAAGAATCGGTAAAAGAGATGTACCAAAAATCGGTAATACCGGATTTCATGAAATTCGGTATTTAAGAGTCAGTAATTACCACTGACTCAAAGCAGGTGGTAACCATGTGCACAGCATTTAAACAGCCCCCAAAATCCAACAGTCTCAACACAATGGCGGCCCTCTACGTTATTGCAAGGCGGCTATGACTACAGGCAGCAGGAATGAGGATCTGGAGAAGGGAGGAGCGTATATACAGACAGCGCATCACACTATTTCAACTCACTGAGGCAGAAATTCATGAAAGGTACAGACTACACCCCCAAACTATCCTGGACCTGATACGGGACCTGCACCCACTCCTGGAGCATCCTATACCAAGGGCGCACGCTACACCACCACATGTCCAGGAGCTCTGTAGTCTCCGCCTATTAGCATCAGGAAGTTACCAGGGGGTGATAGCTGCGTCAGGTGGTGTGTCTCAGAGCTGCCTTACTCGGTTCCTTAACAATTTCCTGGATGCCATGATGCAAAGGATACATCACTACATACGGTTCCCCACCACAAAGGCCGAACTGCAGAAAACAAAAACAGGCTCCTACCAAAAGGCACAGTTCCCACATGTTATGGGGTGCATTGATGCGACACACATACCTATCTGCCCACCTGCAGCCAAAGAGTACATCTACCGTAACAGAAAATCCACCCACTCCATCAACGTGCAGGTCATCTGCGATGCGGCCAACATCATCACCGTGATTGTGGCAAAATTTCCTGGGAGCACCCATGACTCCTACATATTCCGCGACAGAAGGTTATACACACGTCTGGCTGGGGGAGAATTTGGAGAAGGATACCTGCTAGGTAAATCACTGTGACACACCCTGGTGTACACTGCTGATGAATGTGTTGGTGTTTGTTAGTAATTGCACTTTCTTTCTCACTTAGGTGATAGCGCATATGCCGTGCAGGCATTCATCGTCACTCCTTACCTGAACCCATCAACCCCAAGTGAGAGACAATATAATGCTGCGCACAAATCAACATGCAAAGTGGTGGAGTGGATGTTTGGACTGTTGAAGAGCAGGTTCCGCTGCGTCCACAAAAGCGGAGGCGCCCGTCAGTACCGACCCATCATCTGCTGCAAGATCATCGCTACATGTGCTATGCTGCATAACCTGGCAACTAAGAAAGGGACAGCAGTCGATTTGACCGACTCTGAGGACGATGACGATGACTGTCCAGAGCCCAGTGCAGCATGAGCGGCACCAGCACCAGATGGGAGACAAAGACGAGCTTAGATTACACAGAACTATTTCTAGGTAAGTAAGGAGACACAGCCAGTAATTGTGTGTGAGTGACGTAGTTTAATAGCATGTCACTACCCCACATCATGAAGGGCTTAACATAGCAGTCCCAATTCCAAAAGCCTACAAAGTCATCATGGGTTAATTCACCCATGTATCAAAAACAAGTGTGCCTGGCATTACCTCCTGCACCCACGCACAACATTGCTGCTTCCTCTGTGGACACTGTCCTCACTGGCAATCTGTCCTGTGCCACCACTTTGCCGTCCGCTGTGCCTCCTGGACTCTGTAACAGGGGGCGTTTCACTCCTGCGGCTATTTGTCTCCTCACTGTCCACCACATCACCTGCACCAGTATTGTCAGTCCAATTCCAGGCTAGGAATGCGCATGCGCAGGCTCCCACGCATGCGCAGTTCTCAGAAGAAGGCCATACAGACAAGGAAGATGACCCCGCGATAAGGTAAGTTTTAAAAATCTTTATTTTCGGGTTTAATAATGTTAATATAGCAGGCGGGAGGCGGCGGGCGGGTGTCGCGTAACGGAAAATTGTGGAGAGGCACGGAGATTGGTTCAATCTCCGTGCCTCTCCGCGAAAGTCCCTTACACGACTTCCGCCCACCCCTACTGTTCATTGTACAGATGCCCTTCTCTATGCACTGCAAGTGTGCTGTCATGTGCCCCATCTGCCGCTGAACTGATCTGATTGCCTTTCCTTGCAGGCACTGCACCTTCAACATGTTCACCTCCAGACCTGCATAGACACTCTGATTCTCGCCCTGCGAAGGTGGACTGTGTGCCCTAGCCCTGCGGCGGCTGGCACCTGTGTATGGTCGCTCCATGGGGGACTGTGCACCGGCATTATTGCCATCGTTGTTGGCTGTTCTTACCCCCTGCAGTCCTCATCGGACAACTCCATCTGTTGGAGGCTGGCAACTGCATGACTCCGGGGTCTTGGAGATGATGGTGTTGGAGACGCTTCTGGTGATGCCAGTCGTAATGCTGATGTTAATGCTGGTGGTGGTGGTGTTGATGGTGGTGGTGTTGATGGTGGTGGTGTTGACGGTAGTGGTGTTGTGGTGTGGCCAGCAGGCGAAATTACATCCTCCTCCTCCGCTCTATCTCTCCGGGGTCCCTTTCCTGCCTTGCCTGGCGCAGCCCTGCGCAATGTCTCGCCTATGGAGGCAGATTGTATATTGGTTCACTTGTCTGGCAGCATTTGCATACAAATAAATTTCATGTTTGCCAATAAATCTGACTATCCTCTGCTTGCTTATCGCTGATGTGTGTCACAGGCCTTTGGGTTCAGTGGGCTGACTGTTATGATAGGTGTTACACTGACTACATCTGTGGTGTGGGTCACGCACTCCACGCTGTATCAACCTATAAGGTTGCGGTGTGCTTCAAGGATATCACCCCCTGGCAACAAGGTGTAGTAATCCAATGCAGTCCGTGGTGTCAACAATAGGCACCAGCTCCCTGAGCACAACCTTTAAATGAAAAATTATTCACTAAACCAAAGTTGCAAAGGCGCGTTTTCCATGTTTAATTCACATATGTTGAATTTAATCCATTATCCAATATCACTCAAAGGAATTAATGTTCAATCCAAAAGGCGCATTTAGACTTTTTTACAATTTCCCTCCCGATGCATTTCGGACCGCAGTCCTTCGTCAGGGGAGTTCTGAAAAGACAATGACATCGTCTAAGAATTGTACCCCGGGGATCATAAAATAGTATACATCAAACTCGTGATAGTGACTTGAAGTGCTGCCCATAAACTTAAAACGTTGTGTCAATCTCTCAATGTGAAGTCCATGTGTGAAAATAATCGCCGTGCCGGTTTTAAAAAAGCATGTACACCATTATCTTCAAACTATTCACGTGGTATCCCGTGCTCTTCTAAACAATATCCGTGCCCAAATCATCACATAACAGTCATTCCCTAGAACGTAAATGTATAACAGTCAAACAGTGCAAGTTTTGAACTTACTAGCAAAGGTGCAGTGAGAGCCCGCGTCTCACCCATGTGCTCTCCGGCGTCTACAAGCTAAACTCGAGTGCGAGCACCAACATAAATAACGGACTGTTAGCAACATGCAAACTCAAAATTCGTGGCGGCCATCTTGTAAGGGTGCAAATGACGTCTCCAAAAGTGATTGTGTGTAGTATAAACAAGCCATCACCCAAACAAATACTGTATGGTGCATTAAAACTTACACCTCACTGTTAACGAATGATGCATGATCTCAATGAAATAAACAACAAAAAGAAACATTAAAGAAAGTATACAAGCATGAATTTAAAGGCAAGTGTCAGAGTCCATCATAATATGTTACAAGTAACACATAAATTCCATCCGGTCATTGAGGCCGGATGGTTTCATGGATTGAAGGAACTTAATCCAATGGTTCTCGCGTTGCTTGTTGTTTATTTCATTGAGATCATGCATCATTCGTTAACAGTGAGGTGTAAGTTTTAATGCACCATACAGTATTTGTTTGGGTGATGGCTTGTTTATACTACACACAATCACTTTTGGAGACGTCATTTGCACCCTTACAAGATGGCCGCCACGAATTTTGAGTTTGCATGTTGCTAACAGTCCGTTATTTATGTTGGTGCTCGCACTCGAGTTTAGCTTGTAGACGCCGGAGAGCACATGGGTGAGACGCGGGCTCTCACTGCACCTTTGCTAGTAAGTTCAAAACTTGCACTGTTTGACTGTTATACATTTACGTTCTAGGGAATGACTGTTATGTGATGATTTGGGCACGGATATTGTTTAGAAGAGCACGGGATACCACGTGAATAGTTTGAAGATAATGGTGTACATGCTTTTTTAAAACCGGCACGGCGATTATTTTCACACATGGACTTCACATTGAGAGATTGACACAACGTTTTAAGTTTATGGGCAGCACTTCAAGTCACTATCACGAGTTTGATGTATACTATTTTATGACCCCCGGGGTACAATTCTTAGACGATGTCATTGTCTTTTCAGAACTCCCCTGACGAAGGACTGCGGTCCGAAATGCATCGGGAGGGAAATTGTAAAAAAGTCTAAATGCGCCTTTTGGATTGAACATTAATTCCTTTGAGTGATATTGGATAATGGATTAAATTCAACATATGAGAATTAAACATGGAAAACGCGCCTTTGCAACTTTGGTTTAGTGAATAATTTTTCATTTAAAGGTTGTGCTCAGGGAGCTGGTGCCTATTGTTGACACCACGGACTACACTGACTACATCTCCCATAATGCATTGCTGGTGTTTAGTAAAATCTGTACGGGTGTGGGATTCACACTGCCTCATTGCGGAATGGGGCTAGGGAGAGAGGCGCGCAGCTTGGTGTGCATGCATCTTACCTTGTTTGATTGCAACTCTTGCTGAGCTGTCTGCATCCCCGATGCCACTGACACTCTCAGGCTCAATTGTGTCCTCCACAAGCAGTTCCAGGTCAGTCGGTGCAGGTGCTCTATTTTTTCCTCCTCCCGTCAGGTTTGCTTGCTTTTTCCTTTCAGACATCCTTTTCTTCGCCATACTCCTGAGGTCATTCCACCTCTTTTTTAGGTCGTCCATGTCACGGTGGGTCACACCTATGGAATAAATGAGGTCCTGGATTCCAATCCATATTTTTCTTTTTTGTGACTCAGGCACTTTTTAGTGATTTTTTACCAAACAGCTTGGTGTGTTCCTTTGCCACCTCCTCAATAAAGATCTCAAGCTCCCTCTCACTAAATGTAAGTTTTCTTTTCCTTTCTGCACCATCAGTTTCCCTGTCCTGGCTGTGCATTCTGGTGTTTGAAGTGAGTAAAGTTGCTCCTGTTTGTCTTTCTCTGCTGCCTGCCTCTCCAACAGCTTCGTGTTCAGTGCAGCTGCTTGGGTGTGGCCAGCTCCTTGTTGGGAGTAAATAAGAAGCACAGGATTGGCTGATTCCTCAATTGCAGGAATTTTCAATTACCTATTCGGTATTTACCGATTCGGTAATTAAGAATCGGTAATACCGATCGGTAAAGGATTCAGTATTTGTTTTACGAATTTTACCGATTTGGTAAAAATTACAGAATTTTTACCTACATCGGAAATACCGATTTCTTCATACAGAATCGGTAAAATTCGGTATTAAGAAATCGGTATTTCACAATTACCTACATCTGGCCCTATATTCGCTAATTAAGAGACAAAGAATATTATCACACCTTTTTTAACTTAATGTGAATATTGCCTTGCTGCAAGGCCCACATCGTACAGATGCAGACACTTTAAAGCTTAAAAAGGATATGGGGCAGCGTTTTCTTCTGACCGGGTGATAGAAAAAAATAATGTAATTCTTTCTAGTAAGACCTTAAGGATATGAGTAACCTCGGATTGTACATTGTGTACCAAAGCTATAAATAAATGTATGGATTATTCTGATGATATTTTAATTTTGGGTGGAGAGTGTATCCAAATTGTTTATCCCTTTATTGAGAGGAATTCCACATCTATCTTTGTTCATAACAAGGCACACAAACTATTTGTTAGTGCAATAACACAAAGGCCGTTAATTGATGCCCGGAGGCTTCACAATGTTACACTTAGAAAATATACATACTTTTGTCCATCACGTCACACATCCAGAATTAATCATAGTTTTATTTTGAGCAATTCATCTCAATATTTAATGTAATTTAATTTAATGTAATTCCAAAATTAGTATTCAATCTGATGTTAGATTATGCCATTGTCGTCATACACATAGATTGATTACCAAAACTCAATGACAATTGGTGATAGTGTTTTTCTTTTTTTAAGCACACTTGATTCATTTTCTTGTTTCTCAAGTCATACAGAGTGTTAGGTACTTTTGTAGACATTATTGTCATAGTTTATGTTAGAAACAGGATTTCTGGTTGACTTGCGCCAAAGTCAGGCAGAAACCACCACTCTAGTCAGGGCAAGGGAGTTACACGCCAAGATAACCCCTGCTCACCCCCTTGGTAGCTTGGCACGAGCAGTCTGGCTTATCCCGGAGGCAATGTGTAAAGCGTTTGCGCAACACACACACGCAGCAGCAACACTCTAGATACACCACAAAAAGGAACTCCACACAAGGTTATATATAAAAATAGCCTTTGCATTACCATAAACACATCAGATCATAATCACACAATTACAGTGTGCCAACTGGCACTGGGCAGGATTAACAGGAGATTATATACACATGACAGGGCCACGGGGGCCACCGTCAGAATCAGCACTTAGTAGAAATAGCACTTCCAGAACATAGAATACTTGTAGCACAAAATAAGAATTGTAGAACTCAACGAGTAACCACTGGTAAAATGTAGGCACACACTAGAAATACTAATCACCATAGGCATAGATCACACAGGGAAACATAAACTCACTAGCATATACTATACTAGGCAAAACAACCTCCTAAGTACGAAAACACATTTAGAGGTATCACAGGCATAAAGGCATTGCACACTACGCATAAATCACATTAGGCATAACCAGTGCAAAAATCACATTGGATACTGACCCCAGGCCAATTGGCCTTCCATGGGGCTTACATGCCCTTAGTCCGGAATGTCAGGGCTAGCTGCACACGCAGCGAAAGCAACAAAGAAAAAGGGGAGCCTATACGTGGCAGCTGTCCACTAAATGCTGGGCAGCAGTAGAATCACCAAGAGGGGCACGGGCATTCACTGTGCCCCCTGTAGAAGACTGCGCAACGTTGCAGCTGCCCTCTGCGAGCGGGGCAGCTGGGAGAAATGGGGCATGGACAACTCGATGCCCTCACGGTGGAGCCCGCAGGCTCTAAAACAAATATGCCCCCCTAGAACAGGAAGAATGGGCACAGGTAGGCTGGGGCCCCACTCTGGGACTAAAACTCGCTAGGCCCCAAAAAGGTTGCAGTTGCCCACTATCATGCAGGGCAACTGTAGAGTGGCCTTGCCAATACAGTGAAGAACACAGGCTCTCCTTGGAGATCAGAAACTTGAGGAGGCTCCATGTTGCAGCTGCCCGCAAATGCGGCGCAGATGCGGAAGTCAACAACCTTGGGAACTACGGGGCCCTCCGAAGTAGCCCCATACTCCTGCATACCGAAATGCCCCCACCACAAATGTAGCACTGGCAATGTGCCAACTGGTCGCCCCCCTCACCGGGGCCTTCTCTGGGAGCACTACTCCTTGGTGCAGCTGGGGGAGAAAGCACATCCTGCCTCAACTGTGCCTGTGGAAGCACCAGACCACCCTCCCACTTCAGCCCACACTCACCGGAGACAACTCTGCGGGACTCTGACGCCTCCTTCTCCGGCGCCAGTCACAGGACTCCGCAACCCGCGGTCTCCACTCTTCGTTGTGGACTGCGCGGGCTGGTAGGCGGAAGGGGCAGGCACCGACTATGTGCCTCGGGCCCCCCTCTGCCTCACATCCTAGGTCACTGCAGCACTTGCGGGGCTCTCCCTTCCACCGGGGAGCTCCGCGTCCACTACGGCCGTTACTCCGTCCCCAACCAGGCAAAAGCCGATTCACTTCTGGTTCGCGCTGGAAGCGGCCCGGCAACGTCTCCTTGATGCGGCAATGCGGGGTGGGCACCCGTAGAAACACACGAGCAGTCGGGTGGGCACCCACTGCAAATTGGGCATAAATGCGGGGTAGGCACCCACCGAAAATTCAAATAAGGATACGGGCAAAGTCGCGGGGTGGGCACCCGCGCATTAACTAAAAACTCACACGCAGGGTGGGCACCTGCTCACATTAAGTATAGGGGAATCCCTACGCTGGGGATTCCCTCACGTGGCGATGCAGCTCAGTGCTGCAAATATAAAAATAGAAGCGCCAAGCACCAGAGCAAAGTCTCGAGCACCAACCCCAGGACATGGGAAGTGCTGCCAATCAGGCACAGACGCACTCCCAGGGAGGAAAACTCCAAAGCAAGAGATGGAGCGCTCTTCAGAAAATAATGATCCAGCACTCCCCAGGCGCTGGAAGACCAAGGTCCCAGGAAAGTCTTGGAAGGAAGGCAGGGGGGTGGCAAAGGCTGGGCCCAGGGGCCAGCTCACATGGCCCTCCAGGCAGGAAGGCAGTCCCCAGTGGCGGTACCTCCTGGCGCCCAGCAGCAGCAGGCCCCCCTCGAGATAGGATCCAGAGAACAACATCCATGGGGTCACAGCCCCTTTTTATAAACACATCTCTTTTGTCTCCTAGCACAGGGTTAAGGGAAAACCAGATGCAACTGGTTTTGGAGCACTTTGTTGTGCTCAGCCCCTCTCCCTATAAACAGGGCAGGCTAGGAACATCAGACGCACCACAGGGGGCGGAGCCAGCATTGTGGCGGGAAGACCCAGCCCTATTCAGGTCCCAGGTGCACTCCTCCTTGCCATCAACATCCAGATCTCCCCATTCACCACCGGGCAGACCAACCCTGACTCCTGGAGCCAGGCACACCAGCCAGCTCCTGTCACTCACAAGCCCGACATGCAAACCACATTCACTGCACACAGACATGCCAACTTCTAGAAGTGACACTTCTACACTAGCCATATTAAATCTGAGCACACCTTTGTGCAGCATTTAATCTCACGAGTTCTCACATACCAAACTCGCCCCTGCACTCCTCTCACATCAGAAACTACCATGGACACACAAATCCCCATGCCTTCCTATGGGAGGGCAGGCCAATCTCACCACACGCACTCAGACTGCACACGCACTTTACACTGGGACACAGTGTTAAAGTGCGCAGAAGCCTAAAACAACTAACACCAGGTCACATTTAAAAGCAAAAAGTTTAGGGGTGAACCTGCCAAAAGGGCCAAGTCCAACACAACCCCCTTCCAGCCAAAAGGCAGGGCAGACCAATCACCACTCTGATGGGCTTCCCTGCTTTGGGCGATAGAACACAGACGCGGGCCCGCAACGGCAGGGACACCCTCCTGTTCTACGCCACGGTGAACCCATGTGGTTCCTTCTGAAAAAGCTATCCAGAACAACTGGGCTACCCCACTGGTACTCCCAAGCTGTCCGCGGCCCGGACCAGGCCCAAGGCAACCCAGGAGCCACTGGTCCTTGCCTATTTGCAGAGCTGGGGGTAGTAACCCCATGTACATAGTAGCCATTCTCCACTCTTCCTCTCCTCAGGACAGTTCTAGACTGCCACTGATCCTCCAGCCTAAGGTCTGCACCCTTAGGCAGACCAAAAGTCACGGGTGAGGCTCTCCTCCCCCTACCTCTCCTTTTAGGGTTCCGCCCTCTCCTCCATTGAGAGGTACCCATAGAACACCACTCTCCCAACCTAGGGTTTAAGCCCTCAGGTTGTACTGGGGTCAGAGGCGAGGTCTCCCACCCTCTGCACCCCTTCCAGAGGTCTGCACCCTTTCAACTGGAGTGGTAGCCCTGGAAGATGAACCGGTCAGGACACTGGTTACAGATGTCCTTCCCTCCAGGTCAGGCAGATATTGGACCTGGCCTCCCAACCCTGGGTCTAAAACCTTTGGCGGAATACTTGCCTGGGAGTCCAGGACTTCTGGGGACTCACACACCATCCCCCTGAGGGTGACACATGACTCATGTGTCGTGTGACCGTCTGTCTGGCGCAGATATCCCGTCCCCTGTCCACCTGACAGTGCGTGAAGATCCCCCAGAACAAAAGTGGTGTCACCATGGTCACTCCAAGGGAACATAGCCCAATTGGCTAGTCCCTGACCCACTGGTTCTTCCACTGGGGAACACATCCCCATTCACTCCTCACTTTGGACTTCTGTGCCCTCCCAACTGGAGTGGCACTGCCGGACACTAGAACCACGGGAGCACTATTTACAGATGCTACAGATTCTATAGACACTAGGAAATCCTCCTCAAATGGACTAACAGGACAGCCTAGGTCCCCAACCTGGAGTTCCCTGAATAAACCAGCCAGGTTCTGAGACTGGGTTTCAGGCACCTGGGAACACTCAGTCCCACACTCACTCTTACTCCACTGAGACAAGACGTGAGCCCCTAAACCCCTCTCGCAACACTGGGACATAGCTGGGCTACTCTGAAACTCTTCCACCACTCTGGCTTGAAGATACCTGAACCACTACTTTTGGGATCACTCACCAATGCCTCTTCAGAACCTCTGGCACTTTCCCAGCGGTCTGCTTCCTCTGTAAGTGCCCATGGACTAGCAAATCCACACTCCAACAGGTGTTGGCGCAACTCAGGGAAACAGCAACTGACCAGCTGCTCTTTGATAACCAGATTGAACAGTCCTTGCAAATCCTCTACCGCGGTAACCGTCACCCAATCAGCCAGTGCATCATGACAATCATCTGCAAAATCCCCCCAATCCTGGTGAGACAGCTTCTTACTGCCCCTGAACTTCAATCTGCATTCCTCCTCTCTGGAACAAGGTACCATACTTTGGGAACTGGCAATGGGACTTCCTGCACTGGACTCCATATTGCTGCCACCACTGGACTCAACCCTCCCCGGGGAATCCAGAAAATTATAACTGCGCTCAAGGGATAATCTACCTTCCAGAGCTAATTTCTCTCTGGCAAAGGCCCTCTCAGCCTTCGCCATCCTCTCCTGCACACCCTGCGGCGCTATTTCCTTGGCATGCCCCAACCTGAGCTTCTCCAAAGCCAGCTGGTGCTCCCTTTCTTCCCTCCTATCTACCCACTCCTCTGGGGACAGGGAAAGGGATGAGGCGCTGCCCCTGACATTGGACCCAGCAAGGGACTTCCTATCTACTGGTGTCCATGCACTGTCATTTTCTTCCTCCTCTTCAGACTCTTCAGGTCGCCCCACAGACCCACCACCCTCATGGCGTGCGGCCTGGGCCCTCTCTTCCTCACTGCGCTCACATTCCCATTCATCCTTCTGCGATTGGATTAGGTTGTCCCTAAGCTTGGAAAGGGTGTCTGACTCATTCATTGCTATGTCTCTTTCTTCACAAAACTCTACCAATTCATACATACTGTATCTAAACAGACCACAGAAGTTAAAAGCAGACTCCATCTTGGCAGGACGCTCAGAGACACGTGCAACACAGGGGACCTAACTGTCTGAGCTGAAGCAAGAGTACACAATCTAAAAATGACACTCTTAGGAGAAACAATAAAATAATACTCAAAAACAATAATAATCCCCAAACATGTGATTATCTAAATGCAGAGTTTGTAGTGCAACCAGTTGTCGCTGTGGTATTGCGCAAACGCAAGTCCTATCCTGACCGCTGACGACCAATGTTAGAAATGGGATTTCTGGTTGGCTAAGGCTTGCACCAAAGCCAGGCAGAAACCACCACTCTAGTCAGGGCAAAGGAGTTACACACCAAGATAATCCCTGCTCACCCCCTTGGTAGCTTGGCACGAGCAGTCAGGCTTATCCCGGAGGCAATGTGTAAAGCGTTTGCGCAACACACACACACAGCGGCAAAACACTAGGTACATCACTAAAAGGAACTACTCACAAGGTTATATATAAAAATAGCATTTGTATTACCATAAACACATTAGATCATAATCATACAATTACACTGTGCCAACTGGCACTGGCCAGGATTTACAGGGCATTATATATACATGACAGGGCCACGTGGGCCACCGTCAGAATCAGCACTTAGTAGAAAGAGCACTTCTAGAACATAGAATACTTGTAGCACAAAATAACAATTGTAGAACACAACGAGTAACCACTGGTAAAAGGTAGGTACACACTACGCAATCCTAATCACCTTAGGCATAGATCACGCAGGGAAACATAAACTCACTAGCATATACTATACTAGGCAAAACAACCTCCTAAGTATGAAAACACATTTATAGGTATCACAGGCATAAAGGCATTGCACATTATGCATAAATCACATTAGGCATAACCAGTGTAAACACAGTAGGCAATAAGCTTACGCAAAAATCACATTGGATACTGACCCCAGGCCAACTGGCCTTCCATGGGGCTTAAATGCCCTTACTCCAGAATGTCCGGGCTGGCTGCGCACGCAGCGAAAGCAACAAAGAAAAAGGGGAGCCTAAACGTGGCAGCTGCCCACTAATTGCTGGGCAGCAGTAGAATCACCAAGAGGGGCATGGGCATTTACTGTGCCACCTCTAGAAGACTGTGCAACGTTGCAGCTGCCCTCTGCAAGCGGGGCAGCTGGGATAAACGGGGCATGGACACCTCGATGCCCTCACGGTGGAGACCGCAGGTTCTAAAACAAATATGCCCCTCTAGAACAGGAAGAATGGGCACAGGTAGGTTGGGGCCCCACTCTGGGACTAAAACTCGCTATGCCCCAAAAAGGTTGCAGTTGCCCACTGTCATGCGGGGCAACTGTAGAGTGGCCTTGCCAACACGGTGAAGAACACAGGCTCTCCTTGGAGATCAGAAACTTGAGGAGGCCCCACGTTTCAGCTGCCCGCAAATGCAGCGCAGCTGCGGAAGTCAACAACCTTGGGAACTACGGGGCCCTCCGGAGTAGCCCCATACCTGGGACTCCTTCATACCGAAATGCCCCCACCACAAATGTAGCACTGGCAATGTGCCAACTGGTAGCCCCCCTCACCGGGGCCTTCTCTGGGAGCACTCCTCCTTGGTGCAGCTGGGGGGGGAGAAAGCACGCCCTGCCTCAACTGTGCCTGTGGAAGCACCAGACCACCGCTCCCACTTCAGCCCACACTCACCGGAGACACCTCTGCGGGACACCGACGCCTCCTTCTCCGGTCACAGGACTCCGCAACCCGCGGTCTCCGCTCTTCGTTGCGGACTGCACAGGCTGGTAGGCGGAAGGGGCAGGCACGACAATGTGCCTCGGGCTTCCCTTCGCCTCACTTCCTAGGTCGCTGCAGCACTTGCGGGGCTCTCCCTCCCACCGGGGAGCTCCGCGTCCACTACGGCCATTACTCCGCCCCCAACCAGGCAAAAGCCGATTCATTTCCGGGTCGCGCTGGCAGCGGCCCGGCAACGTCTCCTTGATGCGGCAATGCGGGGTGGGCACGCGGAGACACACACGAGCAGTGGGGTGGGCACCCACTGCAAATTGGGCATAAATGCGGGGTAGGCATCCACCGAAAATTCAAATAAGGATACGGGCAAAGTCGCAAGGGTGGGCACCCACGGATTAACTAAAAATGCACACGCAGGGTGGGCACCTGCTCTCACGAAGTATGGGGGAATCCCTATGCCGGGGATTCCCAAACGGGGAGGTGCAGCTCAGTGCTGCAATTATAAAAATAGAAGCGCCAAGCGCCAGAGCAAGGTCTCGAGCACCAACCACAGGGCAAGGGAAGTGCTGCCAATCAGGCGCAGACGCACTCCCAGGGAGGAAAACTCCAAAGCAAGAGATTGAGCGCTCTTCAGAAAATAACAGTACAGGCGCTGGAAGACCAAAGTCCCAGGAAAGTCTTGGAAGGAAGGCAGGGTGGGGGGCAAAGGCTGGGCCCAGAGGCCAGCTCACAGGGCCCTCCAGGCAGGGAGGCAGTCCCCAGTGGCGGTACCTCCTGGCGACCAGCAGCAGCAGCAGCCCCCCTCGAGATAGGATCCAGAGAACAACATCCATGGGGTCACAGCCCCTTTTTATATACACATTTCCTGATGCAACTGGTTTTGGAGCACTCTGTTGTGCTCAGCCCCTCTCCCTATTCACAGGGCAGGCTAGAGACATCAGATGCACCACAGGGGGCAGATTCAGCATTGTGGAGGGAAGGCCCAGCCCTATTCAGGTCCCAGGTGCACTTCTCCCTGCCATCAACATGCAGATCTCCCCATTTACCACCAGGCAGACCCATCCTGACTCCTGGAGCCAGGCACACCAGCCAGCTCCTGTCACTCACATGCCAGACAGGCAATCCACATTCACTGCACACAGACATGCCAACTTTTAGAAGTGGCACTTCTACACTAGCCACATTAAATCTGAGCACACCGTTGCGCAGCATTTAATCTCACGAGTTTGCACATACCAACATGCCGCTGCACTCCTCTCACATCAGGAACTACCATGGACACACATATCCCCCATGCTTTCCTATGGGAGGGCAGGCCAATCTCACCACACGCACTCAGACTGCCCACGCACTTTACACTGGGACACAGTGTTAAAGTGCGCAGAAGCGTAAAACAACTAACACATTGCTTTTAAGCAAAAGGTTTGGGGGTGAACCTGCCAAAAGGGCCAAGTCCAACAGTATTACATGCATAATGTCATGTATAAACAGGTGCATTTGCAAGCAATTGTTACCATTTCTTACAGTATACATTACAGTACCCTTCCTTGGATGATAACAAGATAGCAACAAGATATTCTTGCAAGTGCATTTAAAACAACTTCAAAACTTCTACACTCCACATCCCACCTCCCTCCTTCACTGGTCCACTCCAGCTAGCTTCAGTATTGCTCAGTTTTGCCCCGATTCCCTCTTCCACTCATATTAGCATGATTGACATGCATGTAATAGCGTTGCGTATTGAGCCATTCTTGGGTCAGAGTCATATCGTCTGGGGACTATTTTGCAAATTTTTCTCTATGTGCCATTTACTACAGGGACAGGTGCAGGTTCTAGGGCTTTAAATGCCTCCAACATCAGATCCCAGTCGATTTGCGCAGACCTCGGGCTCTTCCCGCCAAATAGCAGCGCTCTCTGCAGTGCCCCCTCGTACCACTTCCCCATGCCACACATACACTGTCGGGCCCTTGCCGATTTCCACCTCATAATTATTGCATGCTTTGCAATAAGAAGTGCAAAGTCAGCGAATCATAAGGGCAACTTTTGCGACTTTGGGCGCCAATGCATCCCAAGTATGCAGCTTCCTACTGTCTCCCCTGTGGGAATGATTGTTACCGTTCTGATGCTCCGGACGACGTCTGTCCAGAACTCCGCTAGCGCAGTGCAGGAACACAGCATGTGCAGGATGTCAGCATCCTCCACCCTGCAACTGTGGCAGTTGTGTGCTGTGTTCGGGAACATACGCTGTAAACGGAGTGGAGTGAGATAAGCCCTGTGGAGGATCATATGCTGGGTGAGTTTAAACTTGGTGTTATGTGACACCTTTTTAGGATATTCTAACAGGGCAGTCCATTCCATGTCAGTCAGTTCCTTTTCAAGGTCCACGGACCATCAATCGTGGAAATCCCAGCATGCACCCTAATACCTTTGTATAGCCATTTTGTGAGAATTCCGCCCCTCACCCATTAGATAGATTGCTTGCTAGTTAGTGCGTCAGAGGTTCTTATCTAGCAGGGGCCCAATGCCTCTTAACGTACACAAATATTGCTGCATTTGTCATGTATAGGTTGCCCAAGATCCCATTTTCCCTAACAAAGTTCTAATGATCCATGAGAGCCCCAGCACTGAAGAGTGCCCCATCTGTGATGACTCTTCCCTCAGACCAGCTGCGGGTGTTCTGTTTTGTTATTAGGCCTGTGGGTGTAGGGATACCTAGTAGCGGTGTGTTGTTTGAGTATGGGGTACGCTGGCTCGTGTACTGTAGCTCTGTCCTCCAGTATGCAAGTGCTGTGAGCAAAAGCTTCAAGGCATCCTGGGGGATGTGTAGGGCCCCACGAATAATGTCCTGGGTGGTATATCCCAGTTCATACAGGTTACGTCCTGCCAATCAGAACACGAGCCACTACAGTTGGCTTGCATAGCAATATACACGGAGGTCAGGAGCACCCAATCCCCCTTTGTCTGTCTCCAATTGCAGTTTGGCTAGACTTACCCGCCGATAACCAGTCCCCCAGATTAAGTCAGATAATAGCCTTTCAAGTGCCTTAAATATGGGAGCAGGGATTATCACCCGGAGTTTTATAAAAAAAATATAATACTCGTGGGAAAACCACCGTTTTGGATATCGCTACCCAACCCATTACAGAATGCAGTAGTGAGGTCCAAAAGGCCATTTGGGATCGGAGCCCCATAATTGCTCTGGTCAGGTTGCCCTCTATTAGATCCTGCAGATCTCCATAAATATAAATACCTAAATATTTGAATGTATGCTGTGTTACAGTTAAAGAGAGCTGTCCAAACTGCAACATATCTGGGCGTACGCCAGGGTGAAAGAACATAGCCTGAGATTTAGCCTTGTTGCTAGCCAGGCCAGAGACCAATTTAAATTGTCTAAAAATGTCCGTAACCGGTCCTAGATCACATGCATGGTGTTGCCCAGCCTGATACCTATTTGTCCTGCTTTTGCCAGGAGCTTAATGGCCAGGGGCTCTAGCGCGAGCACAAATAGCAGGGTTGACAGTGGGCATCCTTGGTGGGTACCTCTGCCTATTGGGTATGTGTGTGAGATGTGATTCCCTGTGCAGGCCCACGCCGTGGATGCCGTATACAGCAGCTGTACCCATTTCAGGTACTCCGGAGGTATGCTAAATTTCCCCAACGATTCGACCATGTAATCCCATTGAAGGGTATCAAGGGCCTGCCTTAAGTCTAGTCTAATGCAGCCTGCATTCTGAGTGTCTGCTGAGATGGACCCCATGACGTGATAAAACCTTCTGATGTTTAGTGACGTGCTGCACGCTGGCACGAACCTGCATTGGTCCGCGTGAATTCGTTTGTGCAGGTATAGGAGTAAGCGGCTAGCCAGTATTTTACTTAATATTTTGTATTCCTTAGCAAGCAGAGAGGGGGGCGGTACTCTGACATATCTGTGACGGAGCGACCCGGCTTAGGAATTAAAGTACTAGAGCTCGCATTGTCATAGAATGTAGGGTACCTGCCTCCATCGCAGATTGATAAAGCTGTTCTAAATGGGGAATCAGAGCGTCCGAGTAGGTGTCAAGGAATTTGATAGGTAGGCTATCTTTGCCGGGGGCCTTGTTACGTAGTAGTGCACAAATAGCCTCTCTAATTCTAGCTCTTGTAATGGGACCTGACAAAATCATCCCTGACAGTATTGTTTAGCTGGGTAAAAGGGTAGGTCACCCGAAAAGGCGTCTATAGGTTCATCTACCTGTTGCGCTGGGGCTTGATAGAGTGTTTCATAGTATTTACAAAATGCTTTATTGATTTCCTGCTGGGTGTGTACGGTGTTCCCTTCTGGTGTGGCTATTTCATCTATTGCAGCAATAGGGGCTGCATCACGTATGATAGGTGCCAATAGCGCACCAGACTTGTCAGCCTCAGTATGTTTTATCTGAGCTTATGTTTTATAATCCATCAGTCTAAGGCTTTATATTAATTTGCCATGTTTAATACTCAACTTCTGCAACGCCACTGCCCTGGTGGGATCCTTTGCCGCTTCCTGATCTAGCGTGTTCATGGTGTTCTCAACTGCTTTGAGGTTGTTGTGTATCTCCGGTCGCACACCTGCAGTGGTGCGATGGCTATAGCCCGCATGACAGTTTTAAAAGCATCCCACTCTACATGATGGGTTGAGGTGGAATCTGTGTTTTCTGCAAAGTAGTTTGTGATGCCTTCCGCTAATGTGCTCCGGAAGATGGAGTCTTCCAACATCTGAGGCCACAGTCTCCAAGTGGGGACCGGGGTGGGGATCCTGCCCCACCCGAGCGTGAGCTCTAATGGGTTGTGATCGGAGAAAGTCTTCCCCCGGTAGGTAGTGTGTATTACTTGTGTAGTGAGGGGGATAGAGCATAGTATTGTATCTATTTTTGTGTGGAATTGGTGCATCGGGTAGAAGAATGAGTATTCTTTGTTATTGGGCTTTTTAAGATGCCACACATCTCCCATTTCCCATCCCTTAGACCACCTGCACAATGCCTCCGCTTGCTTGACGGATTCCCGCTCCTGGAATCGGTGGATGCGAGCGGTCCATAGCAGTATTCATAACCGCATTGTAATCACAGCCAAGTATCTACGGATAAGCCACCCAGTCCACCAGCACCCCAGTAGGACCTGCAAGAAATGTATCTTGCTCAATGTTGGGGGCATAGAGGCTACCCAGCACTACATGCATACCATCCAGCGTTCCCAGCACCAGTGTGTATCGACCCTGTGGATCCGTGCATATCTCTAATGCCACAATCGGGACTCCATTCCTGACCCATATGATCGCTTCCCTTGCAAATGTGGAATAAGATGTGGAAAAGAATTGGCCTTTCCATTTCTTGCGTAATTTAATAACCTCTGAGTCAGTAAGATGGGACTACTGCAAGAACACTATCTGAGACCTGCGCCCATTTAGCTGCACATGTATTCTATGATTCTATGATTTTTATAGAACCAAGTCCCCGTATGTTCAAGGTAATTATATTATAGGTGCCCAACATGTGGTCTTGTGTTTGCAAGCGTTTCGCTCTGTAGGGCATCGGCTCCAAGCCAATGATAGCATTCTTGGTGTGTGAAGTGAGCCAGTTTCCTTAACCCCTTCCATGCTGCTGTCGGCCATTGGCCGACGGCAGCACTACCTGGCCAGTGCTGCCATCGGCCAATGGGCGACGCGGCCCCGCCCGTTTTGCGGAAGTGCCGCACTTCCGCAAAATCACGGGCGCATGGAACGGTTTAAACACACTTAAGTAAACCTGAAATACTAGGTCCAGTTCTAGAACTGCACTCGTCCATACTAGGATCACAACACTGTGAAAAGTGAACAAATTACAAGTTGCTTTTGCACGCTGGGGTGTGCTTCCTATGCCCTGCATGGTGATATAAGCGGTTGTAGAGCCCATAGTGCCCGGTCCATATACAATTAACAGAGTGTGTTTATTAGAGCTGGGAAAGGATGTGTGCACCGCTATCTGCTGTCTTATTACCAGTTACCTTCGTGGATTGTCCGGACTGCTCCCTTCAGGCCCTCCCGCTCATAGAAAACATTTTACCCTAAGAAATGATCTGCTGTTTGAGGAGTCACAGTAGGAAGCAGGGCTATACTGTTTTCTGAGTCAGAATGTACAGTGTTCTCCTTCGAGGACTCCAACCTTGATTGGGGGTGAGAGTCTCTAAGTGTACTTGCCGCTGCAATCGCTTCCTCATGACCCTTCAGGGCCTGCTCCAAAGTGGGGTTCCTAGCCTGGGAGTTGCAGGCAAGTTTATTACGTTGTGGTCGCCGAGTTGTTGCAGACTTGGGGCTTGGTGGCATGCTTTGTAAGGAAGTCCCAGATGTCATTGGGGTGAACATTACCTCCAGCCATTCGTCAGCCTCCTCGGAGTGTCAAAGAAGTGTGCCTTTTGATCTGCATGATCTTCAATCGGGCTGGAAATAACAAGGAATATTTAAGAACTAAAGTTTTGAGCTTCTTTTTGGTATGCTGGTATGAGGACCTTTTGCGTTGCACAAGCATTGTTTAGTCAGGATAATGATATTCTTTGGTTTTCATACTGGATTGGGGACCTTTCTCTGGCCCTCTGGAGCAGCATATCCTGATCCCTGACATTTTGTATTCGGACAATCATGGGACTTGGGGCTTTGTGGCATGCTTTGGGGCGGGCGCATACCGTTGGCCGGCCCGAGGGGGGGGGGGGGAACCCTCCGGGGCTACATGTTCTCAAAACCATTGCTCCATGAACTTGGCAGCATTTGGGCTCTTGCTGCTTTCTGGCATACCAATTATGCGAACATTGTTTCAACAATTTCTGCCCTCTGCGTCATCGACTCTGTCCTGAAGGTCTGCCATTTGTCATAGCAATTGTGTGAGTTGCGCTGTATGCTCTTAGTGCTGTGGCACCAACTCAGCCAATGTTGCTTTGTTGTCCTTTACGGTTGAGGCCAGTTTGGCATGGTCCGTCTTTAGAAGGGTGCAGCCCGCCTTGAGGGAGCCAATTTGCTGCTCGATGGATTTGCGTGAGTCTCTCACCTCTTGAAGAATGAGACCTAGCTTGTACGGGGATGATTCCATGTTCATTGGTGGAATACAACTGGATAAAGGTTGTTGGGTATCCGTGTCTTTTTGCTGGTGCGAGCTCGTGGCAGTTGCCTCAGGAATTTTGCCTTTGGGCACCCCATTTCGCAGTAGTGTAGTGCACCTTGGATGCAGTCTAGTATTCCCGTGGGATAAGAATAGCAGCCCAGGGCTGGTGTCATTGCTGTCGCGAGGCAGGGTCTTTTACACAGGCCGGGATGGACAGTATATGGATCCGTGTGCCTTGTCTGCTGCCGGCCAGTATTTATTTTATTTATTTATTTAAAAACCGTATAAAGTGTGCAAATACCTGTAGGTCTCTCGACGCTATGTGCTGCAGAAGGGAAGGCTTATGGTAGGAAAGAAATCTATTACTTGAAAAGCCACGTTTTTATTTGTTTCCTGATTGGTAGCAGAGTAGGACTAGCCTTAATCTATGAGGGAAGAGAGTTCCACAATTTAGCAGTAGAAACTACGATGCTTCTGTCGCCCCAGTTGGTTCTCTTGGTTCTAGGGACGACAAGAAGATTAGCACCTGCAGAACTAAGAGATCTGATGAGAGTGTATACCTGAAATGACTTCTTCAGGAATGCCGGTCCTGTATTGTGAATGGCCTTATAGGCAATACAGAGAGCTTTGAATATAGTTCTGCTTCTTATGAGCAACCAATGGAGCTGTCGCACCATGTTAGAGATGGACTTATATTTGGGAGTATCCAACAGTATCCTTGTGGCTGCAATCTGCACCAACTGCAGCTTACTAAGGACCATTTCCTGTGCATTCATTAGAAAGCTATTGCAGTGCTCAACATTGGACATAATTAGGGCGGAAATAAGCTTTCTCCTGGCACCAGCCGGGATGAATGGCAGCAATTTCATTATCATTCTTAGGACATAAAAGGATGAAGAGACCACTGCGTTAGCATGATGCTTAAAAGATAGCTTATCATTGAGCATGACACCTAAATTCCTGGCTTTAGTGGCCGGGATTGGGTGTGATCCTAATTTATTTGGCCACCAGCCTGCAGACCACTCCGGGGATAAAGTTCCAAAGACCATAACTTCTGTCTTGGATGAGTTTAATTTAAGGCAATGCCTTGACATCCAGGTACTAATGGCCAGCATGCCATCGTGAAAGCTAACTGAAACCGCATCCCCGTTTTTATGAACGGTGAGAACCAATTGGGTGTCATCTGCATATGACGTGAGAACCAGTCCAAACAATGTTATTACTTGTGCTAAATTGGTGACGAACAGAGTCGGACTTAGAGAGGATCCTTGCCGAATTCCACATGTAGGTGAAAAGACTGGGGAATTAAAGTCACCCAGACTAACTAGCAGGGTATGATTAGATTGAAATGAAGACAGAAGGGCTTTTACCTTGTTCCCAATGCCTAGGGTGGAGACACGATTGATCAGCGTAGCATGATCAACCGTGTCAATAGGCGCAGATAGATCCAACAGCACAAGTACAACTGCACCTCCTTTATCTAACACAAACCTAATTTCGTCAGTTGCTTTGATGAGTGCGGTTTCTGTGTTATTACCATTCCTAAAGCCAAACTGAGTATCGTCCAACAGCTTATTCTCCTCAATAAATGGAGTCAGCTGAGTATCCATAATTTTTTCGACGTGTTTGGCAGGCAGAGGGAGACGCGCAATTGGTCAATAATTGTTGGTTTCCCCTGGATCCAGATTAGGTTTTTTTAACAACGGAAGAATAGAGGCCTATTTCTATTGGGAAGGATAGGTCCCTGAGCTGAACATGACGTTGAAAATGTTGGCCAGGTTTGTACCTATTAAGTCTGGGATCAGTTTCAAAACTGGGGGGGTAAGGATCAAACGGTGAACCAGATTTGACCGTGTTTACCAGATCGATTATCTGTTTCACTGAAACTGGCCTAAATTCCCTGAAGTCAGAGCTGGCCTGTCCCTCGCTATTTAAATCTAGCGTACTCCTGCCTTCAGCGGAGGCAATAAAGTTTGAAGAGATTTGCACCACCTTGTCCTGAAAACTGAGGGCTAACGAGTCGAAAAGGGCTTGGGATGCTCTACCTTAGCAGAGCTGTCTACTAGCCCTGCCAATTTAGAAACCATCTGAAACAGCTGTTTGGAGGAATCTTGAGCGGGTTCTATTTCCCTAGTATAATAATTACTTTTATCTGTTATTATCAGGCGTTTATAGTTTGTGTTTATAGTAGAGAGATTAGTAGTACAGATTAGCAACTGGTGCTGCTCTTAGCTCACAACTGTAAGCTCCTAGGGTGATGTGGGGACAGATCCCCGGTTTTCCCCCTTTGATTCGATGGCACGGATGCAGGCCAACGTGGTAGTGCTAAGGATGTCTTAGTACATACCCGGCCAATTAATAAACCAAGACTACCTATAATGAGAGACGCGAGGATGACACCACTCACGGGACATTACCCTTGCGGTACTTGTGTCTCGTGCAAAACAACCACAGCCACAAAAACGTTGCAACTGTCAGAAACACTGGTCTGGACACAGAGACAATTCACAAATTGCAACTCGTCCCATGTTGTCTACATGATTACCTGCCCCTGTAACAAGAAATATATAGGGATGACCTGCCGGAAAGTGAAAACCAGAATTGGGGAGCATAGGAGTAACATCCGACTAAAAAAGAATACAACGAAGCTTTGCTCACACTTCATAGAACAGAATCATACCTGTGATGAACTGCAATGGACAGTGATTGAAATGCTCATGGATAAGTCACGCAACCCAGAAAAAACTTTACATGAGAAAGAACAAAGGTGGGTGGATCGACTTGCCACCCATGAACATGGTCTTAACGATTCCGTTCCGTGGCACCAGTTTGCCAAAAAATGATAGAATGAAACATAAGTGAACTGTACGTAAGAAAAAGAAACCCCAACGAATCCTTTTGACTTTTGGTTTATTTGGGGGTACCATCTAAATATTTCATTAACTAACATCCCTATTATTCCACCAACTAGCGTTTCAGATCCCGCAAAAGAATATATAGGAAAGATAAACTTCCTACCACCCCCCTGTCTCTTTAAACAATAGGACCAGGAAACAAGGCTTGCCCCTTTAAATATATGGAGCCTCAGCCGTCCCTCTGACATCCGGGGGCAGAGCCAGCACAAGTCTGAGGAACAGCCTCGCCGCGGGTAATGGAGTCTGCACTGTCTGTAAACCTTCCCGGGTAAGGGGCGCGAGCCGTTCTCTAATCTGGTCTTCCTCTCCACCTAGCACTGCGCTTTTAATGGCTGTAACCCCGCTGATGAGAAGCTTTTCTAGAATACAGGTAGGACCTGTCGTGTTTTGCTTTTCTACTTTGTGTTTTCAATTTTGCACGTTCTTGATTCATTGAAGCATAATGCGCGTCCCATGGAATCCTTGTGGCTAAAATAAAATAACCGTGACCTTTAGCTTTATGCCTACATGAGGCGCGATCACTGCATTACTGCCACTCACTCCTACTGGGGTTTGCTGCAGGCCAGCCGCTTTTGTTCGTTGTGCACGCAACGCCGCATGTTTATATTATTCCTCCCCTTGTTTTAAATATTGCCTCATATATATAGCGAGCTATGGGAATATCGTCTGGGGTTAATTGCCAAACAACTGTCACCTTCCTAACGGGGCTGCATGCAGGCTAAGTCGCTGTAGTTTTCAATGCACGAAACGTTGCACGTTTAAACTTTCTCTCGCTATTTTTAATATTGCTTCATACATACAGCGAGCAATAGAACTAACGTCTGGGGGTAAATGCTAACCAGCAGCCACCTCCCCAGATGCACGTAACGTTGCCCAATAGATCATTCTACGCATAATTTCTACATGTTATGGTATAGCGAGTTATGAAGGTAACAAGATATAAAAACCTATCCTGTCAATAATAATAACCCTTACTATGAAACAGTAAGCAATCCCTACCAAAAACCCTGCACTACGTCACTGCCAATGTTCAATATGTCTATTGCTCACAGTCCTTGAGTCCAACTAACAAGCGCAAAAGCTGAATGAATACATAAAAATGTTATAAAAATAATCATTGTCCCACAAAAAATAGATTATGAAGACAATTTTCCCTACAGCACAACCAAACTGTATAGACAACTATGAATTGTTGTATGTCTATTTATCATTTTCTTTCAGAAAACGCTGATCCTAGCATCACGATTGGTAAAGACTGACCAATTACAGCATACCGCACAAATCGTGTGAGTACCAGTACCTGTTTGTTAGTCCTGACGAAAGCTTCATAGACCCCTAGGGCCATAGGAGCTGAAACATGTCGACAATTTATTAATACCAATAGATCCAGTAACTCGATCTTTTTCAAGTATGAACATATTTTAACTTGAGGGAGCTCACCCCCAGTAAACTTTTTGGGTGCTTTTTCCTCTATTTTAACAATTTTTTCCTTTTTTGTAAAGTTTGTTTTTACACCTTTTTGTGGGAACAAATCCTCTATCTCTGACACTGCACTTTGAGACTGGAGGTACCTCTGGTTGAGGTCGGCACCTACCACTTTTTGGAATACCCAATGATAACTGCCATGACTTCAATGTGGGGCGGATGAAACACATATACCGCACTCCCCAAAATTACATTGTTTTCTTTGAGGGTTTCCAATCACTTTTTCCGAAACTAACGGTTTTAAAGTGTTACAAGTGTCCTTTTTTCCTTTGATAAATGAGTGCTACGGGTAGTCAAGGGTCACAAAGCCCCCCTGGCGCAGCTTCAACTTTCCCAGGCCCCCTCACTCACCTCGAGAGTGAGCCTCGCTTTGTCAACGACACGCCTCCGCTAAACCAGCCCCCAGCAGAGATATATTCTTGTCTATCGTCCAGATCAGGCCACGTCTCATGGTCCCCTCAATCTCTCATGTATGTCTGAGGGATCAGGGATGGAATCGTGGTCTGGGCCAGTAGGTTAGCAGGCAGTCTGATCCTTCACTGGCCTCAGTTCTATGGTACCATTCCTGGCTGGTGTTCTCCGCACCATCCAGTGGAGAAGGAGGCTCAGGTCGTATCCCAGGCCCCGCGCAGCTGCCAGGCTCCTAATGTGCCCCTTGGGGGGGAGGGAGGGTACGGGTCTGGTGCAAGGCTATGGAGGCCTATGTCCCAGGGGCTGTTCTTCACAAGGCAGGGGTCCTCCGCTCCTACCCTCACCGCAGCCAGGGCACCCCCACCGAGCCCCCAGGGTCCCCCAATATCCAAGCCGCCCTCCCAGGGTCCGTGCGCTGGTGTCTTCCAAAAGAAGAGGGGGGAGAGCAACAGGCCACAGACTACAGATGCAGCAAGCCAGTTTCCGCGAGTTGGGGCCACTCGCCGTTCACTCTGCCTCAAGGTATGTCCTGCACGGCTCAGGTCCACCAACCGGTGCATGCACTCCAACAGGCCCAGCCAGAACCCGCCCCCCACTCTTCCCCCGAGCCAGGTTCTAGCCAAACTTACAGGACGTCTCAGTCCCCCGCCTCCGCATTCACCGCTGGTGTCTGCAGGAGCCCTCCGAGTGCATCAGGTGAGGGAGGGGGGGTTCGGTATTTTGCCACTGCATGCCGCTAGGGGAGCAACAGTCCAGCCTGATCCCCTTCATTTTGGGCCGCAGGCCAAAAACATCACGCCTCAGCAGTCCCCGCTCGATCACAGAGGGGGAGCTCTCGGTGTCTCCGCTGCTATAATCATGAGGAGGGAGAGGCCCAGTACCAGGAGGGGGGAGAAAAGAGGTTTCTGCAGCCCCCACACTGTGTCCTGCCATTAAGGCGATCAACCAGCAGGCTCGCTTGGTGAAGCAGGCCCAGTCGGTCCCGGCCGCCACTGCACCCTCAGACCAGGCTATGACCGGGCAGCCAATGCTCAGTCGTCCCTCCTCCCTGCACTCACCCCCTACAACCTGCAGAATCCGTTGAGTGCTTGCTGGGTGAGATAGGGAAGGCGTCAGTGTGTGAGCCCCTCAGGCCAGGGGGGAGTAACATCTTGGGGCGGCCATGCACAGCGGGGGCCCTCAGAGTCCACAGCTTCGACCTCAGGAAGAGGAGGCCGGGAAGCAGGGAAGAGGATCGCCCCCTCTCAGTGCCTTGTTCCTGATGCCTCATCGACCCCGCAGCCCATCATTAGGTCTCCCGCCACGAGGGCAGGCCTTGCAGGTAGGCCTCAATCAGCACCTCCGCTCACTGCTCCCAGAGTCGCCCTAATGTCCACCTTTTGACATCAAAGGCAGTCAGCCCGTCCCTCCGCCATTGCGCTGTCTTGCAGTTACTGTTTGAATGTTGGATTTTTCCCAGCTCCACAGGAAGCAGCAGGATTAGTTGTACCGGGCTTGAAGTTCGCTCAGAGTGCGTCCGCCATGCTTGGCGGTTAGCCACGCCCCCTGGATGATAGTGTTTATTAGCACTCTTTTATTGGAATAATCATTTCACTACGTCCTTCAAAATGTTCACTGAATTATTTCATGATAATTGTATAGAAGATATTTCTGTGTATACTACTTGGGAGTCATCTAAGGTAGCTGATAGAGACCAAATAGTTATTTTGTCACTGCCTCAAAGAAGTAAAGGAAATTAGCTAATTAAAATTTCAAAGAAATCTTCAAAAATATCAAAAGGTTAGAACACAATTATAATACTCAGGAAGACTATATATATAAATCATGTCTTCAATAGTTAATTACTGCTAACTTTCAGTTTAAAAATCATCTACAGAAAATACTGCTGCATACCATCCAGTGCTAGATGGTATGGAAGCCAAAATAAGACTAGCAAACTATATAAATACAAAGATCCTGAAACTTTTGATGAGTCTGCTTCGACTCGGAATGTATATATCTGATAACCACCTGTCCTGCTGTTGAATTCCAGCTGATTGTGTTCTGGTTGATTGGCTTAAGCAGCACAATTCTTTGCTTGGACCTAGTTTGCATACATGACCTCTGAATAATTTGTAAATAAGGTACGCAGAAAGCTTGAGAAAAAGCACAGTTATTCCATCAGTTAAAACCATCTTTGGCTCTGCAGGTTGAAGACACCAGTGACTTGCTGTAGTTATAGAGTGCCATCACAAGATTGGTGAAAATAACATTATCGAACAGTTTGAAGCATATTTGGATACTGTTTAGTCATTGCCTGTTTCAGGCTTTCACCCATCCACTGGACATACATGTGCTTGTATCAGAGTGGGATGCTATGTTGGCATTTTCCAAATGAGCTACACTGCTTTATTGACCACACTGAACTTGCCTAGCGTATTTGACATGGCGGGAAAAATCCCATTCTGCTGCAGCTGTTGAACAGAGATTTAATTTCATTTAATATCAGATCATGCCTCTAACTAGTCTGTCATGCGTAACTGCTACCTTTTTTTCCCATTTTATCTGATCATTGATATGTGGTTTTCTGGACTAGATTGTCATTTGTGTGTCACACCTCTGAACTCCTACTCTGATTGCATAATATAGGCTATGTGCTTCAATAGCTTTGAGGACTGAATGAAGGACAGCTTGATACAATTCAATGGGGCACTCTTTTTTAGTGCTTGGCAGCCAAGTTTACAATGAAGGAGTTCTCCTTTTGTTTTGCCAAACTAATAACAAGGGTGGAACGAGGGCAGAAACAAGGATAGAAACCTGTATGTGCTACTGCACTTCGAAATGTTGCTTCTACATCAAATCTTCTGGGGTGCCTCTGAAGACATCTCGACCTTCTATTGTAGAAACGAAAGTGACAATAGTCGGAATTCTCAAAGATTTTACTGTGACTTACCTCTGTAGTACTCCTTGCTTGCTCCTGACTTTCATGAGAAAGCCAGGTGTACTAATGACTTACACCTGGGACTCATGAGTGAACTACGAGTCGTACAAGTGTGAAGCATTCCTACTTTGTGAATCTGGCTCATTGTATTTGGGTCTCTTTAACTGCTAGAAAAAAGACCACTACTTTTGCAATGTCATCTAAATAGTTTCCTGCTACCACAGATAGCTGCAGTCAGTTACTCTGCTGGTGCCTTGAAAAACAGAGACCAAGGGTTGTATTATGCACTGAGCCACGGAAGACCCAACCAGCGCATGCGCTAGGTTTGTGCACCCAAGGTGCACTACGGTATTCAGAAGGGGCTGCAGACACCTGTGCAACCCCTTCTGTAATACTTATAGCGCTTGCGCACATGTAGCACAAGTGCTCTCTTAAGGAGGGTGTTTCATCATTCGTATGGGGGCGTGGTCCATGCAAATGAGGGAAAAACGTTGTCTCTGCGCCATATTATGCATTTGAGTGCTGAGGGAAACAGGCTCTTAGGAGGGTCACTGACAGTGCACCACAAAGAGATGGTGCACTATCCGTACGTCCCCTAAGTGCAGCCCTATGAAGGAGCCCAAGACATCCCCCTGCAGGCGGGTGTTGTCATTACTGCCCTCTCTTTAACCCCTTGGCCACGGCGGTAATTCTGCCGCGGCGATGGGGGTTTGGGGGCCGCGCGGCGCCGCCATGCTCGTGATAAAACCACTCAGGGCGTGCTGTGCTCATGACGGAGTAGTTCCGTGACGGCCCCGTCCGCTCATCAATTCAGCCGCGCAGGCGCGAAATTGATGCCGCGTAGGCGGGGCGGCCGTGACGGAACCACTCCATCATTAGCACAGCGCATCTGTGGCTCGTGAAGGAGTGGTTCCGTCACGAGCACGGAAGGGGTTAAAGTGCAGGAAGCTACCACTTGCAGTGTGAAACACGGAGCAGCTTGTAACCATCCCTTCTGTATTTCGCTTAATGCACTGCTCCCAGGGAAGCCACGAGATTGCATCTGACCTATGGGCAGCTCATTAACTGTAATAGAGTGCACTGTCCCTGTTTTAGTCTGGTGCACTTGCCTAAAAGTGTGCTGTGGAACAAACAGAGACCGTCCACCCATTGCATAGTACAGGCCCACAACACAACTGTGTGGATTGATCTTCTGCGTCTCCCAAATGAGGACTTGATGTGCTTGATGCTTGGATACGGTTCTAAAAGAGACACTTGAGTTTCTAATAATGCTTGTATAGGTTGGACGTTTCTGTTTTCCCTGAGATTATGCTAAAACTTGTGGGTTTTCATTGCACTTCTCATATTCAATTTGTTCTAAGGTGCAAAGACTGCTTTTGGTGGTCAGCACTCAGAGGCTATTAATCCAATTTGTAGAAGTCCATTCACTTACACATTTGATCTCCTGAGTACCTTGCTAACTTCTTAGATGAAAGGGTAATTTTCTTACCAAAATTATGAAATCTTTCTTGTGTGCTGGAGGACTATTGAAATCAAAGCCTGAGTTCAAAAGCTACCGCATTGATGTGATTGGTAACAGGAAATGTTCATGAAAACAAATTCCAGGGTCAACACAAAATATTAATTGATATCTAAGGTCCATTTAACCGCTTGGTTGCGGGCACATTTCCCTGTGTGTGTGCGAATTCTACGCGTGCGGAAATTGAACGGCCCCCAGCCATCCGACGCACATGCCCACCTTGATGTCAGGTGGCCGGGAGCCGTCCGACGCACGGAAGATGTTAAGACTCTTCTCATTAGGTGCGATGGAGGGGAAAGAGAACGTGACGGCTGAAATGGCGGATGTTACTTTCCCGTGCACCCCTCACCCGGGTAGAGAAACCGGTGCACAAGAGAATCCCGGGGTCTGGCTATGTGAGAAACTGCCCACGCCCAAACATATACTGGCTGCACTAACAACCCTGCAGACAGCCCTGATCCGGGAGGCCCTAGATTTAGGACAAAGGATGGCCGCCATTGTTGTCCCGCCATCTTGTAACGGCACGGATCGCTCTCAAGGAGGCGCCGATGTGTATGCCTCTGCTTCATCGACGTATTCCCCGGATGAGTCTACATTCTTAGAGACGTGGATAGATTTGGTTCATGAGCTTACTGTGGATGCATCTGTGGCGCATGTGATTGTCTCACCGGGGCCTTTCTCTGATCGGCAAGTGGAGGAACAGCATCGATACACGGCTTGGGCGGCCCCGTCGGGGTTTTGGCGCTTCCCGCATCGTGTGTTTCCCTTTCCGTGTCTGGCGGGACTGTGTTCGGACTCGAGACTGTTGGCGGTGTTGACATTGTTCCGATCAGACTTCCGCCATGCATCATCGGCGAAATTCGGTGGCTGGGGTCCTATGGAGCGGCGACACGGCCTGATCCTCCCGGTGTAATCGGACCCTTTGTGCTACTTTGTATCCCGTTTGAGGGATGGTTCAACGTTGGTACTATTGACAAACGAGGCCAGGGGTGAATTTGATTGGAACATGGAGGGACTCATGGCTGGTTGATGGTGATTTGAGGGGCGCTTAGCGGGGTTGTCATTGCTTGCGTTATACGTGATTTCTGCTACCTGTACTTCTTTTACCATTACTGTTTATACGATTTTTGCACGCGGAGGTGGGAGGGGCCGGATGACCAGATCGAGGGCCCTTCTCCTGTATTTTTTCTCTTCTTTTTCTCTTTTTCTTCTCTGTATTTCGTGTCTCTTATTTAGGGCGACAGGCACGCTGCTGGGGGGTAGGACATAGCCTTTTGCAGGGGTGCAGGGTTGAGGGTTGGGGGATGGGTTTGTTATTTTGTTCTATCTTTGTTTCTATGGCCCTTTGCCCTTTTCCTTTTTCGATGTCGTCGTCTTCCATGTCTCCCATATTGTGTTTCGCCTTGAGGGGTGGGGCTAGTTCGCCTTGATTGCTTGGTGTTTATTGCATCTATCCTGACTCATATACCCCCTCCCCCATCTTTTTCATCTATGTACATCACTGGCGTAAAATCTTTTGCTTTAGTTAGCTGTATTAGGGGTGTGTGTGATTATGCGACATTGATTTTCATTTTATTTTTCGTTATTACAAAATGAACCGTCTCAGATCCTTATTATCGCATGGTACTTTAATTATATGATATATCCTGGATGCTACTCAGTTCTTGAACTCCGGACCGCTGTATGTTTTTATACTACATTATTTTTTAATCGATTTGAATAGCGGCCGGCCGGACTGGTTGTAGGCCCATGTTTGTATTTCCGTACTATAACAAAAAAGACTCTTCTCATTTAAGCTGATCATCAAAATGTAGATGTTTACAACGTGCTATCTTTTTTTTTTTCAGGTCCCGATTGATGTACTGTTATATTATGACTTTAGTTAAAGTCGTGTTCTCTTGAGTAGAACATTATCCGTTGTTCATAATACATCACATGGGTCCAAGTGGTATTTAACCACACCTCACTCAAAACAGTTCTTAGGAGGACACATAACCATATGTCCTCCTAAAAGATATATACGCAATCACATTCTTAAGCAACATGCATAACCATAGCATCGGATGCCTTGGCTGAACCTTTGCAGGTATTTGAGGATATAGTATGATTGATGAAATTTTTTTATTTAGAGTACTTTATGTTTTGTTTTCTGGAGACTTACATGTAGCAATAACTAGCACTGAAGCACTGTTCTTCAATAAACACAATGGCCAAATAGCGCTTAAGTATCACTTTTTGGTGCCCGGGGGAGGGGCGAGTAACGACCTGAGGGGCTGGTGCAAAGTCTTCCACACACTGCAGCCATGTCCACCAGCAATGCAGCATAAGGCTGCCAGGACACCTATCCGCGAGATGTGCTTAGGAGGGAAGAGTAAGGCCTAGATGGCAAATGGGGAACTCACTGGTCCAGAGTCCCCCGCAACCCTGCAGGCACGCCCTGCAGCAAGCAACAGTAATCTACCTGTAGCCTTGCAGCACAATGCCGTGCAGATGAGGCTGGGTTCCTTCATCTGTTTCGTCTTTTTAACTGTTTGACTCTTCTTTCTGTTGGTTGTTGCTAACGTAGATAAGGGTGAAGCTGCTGCTCCACTTTAGAAGAAACTGCCAGCCAATCTCAAACATTGACAGCTTTCTAGAGAGGACTATGGGGGTTTTAAATGGAGAAATTGCACAACTGTATCTCGTACCATGTTCTGTACACTCTTTAAGTCAAATGGCTGGGCTTGAAAATAGTATAACTTGCCTTGAGCAATCACCATGTTACTTCTGAAAATCCTAAAGCAAACATAATAAGGAATATTGTGGCAGTGCAAGCTGCTGTCCATTAATCTTATCAAGGAGAAATTGTTCACTTTAGCAGTGTAAAATCTATGCCAAATGCAGCAGGCCCAGTAGTGGCTGGTATCTGGACAAAGTGGGGGTGAGGAGGAGCGGGGAACAGGGGATGGACAACAAATAAAATAAAAAAATAACTTGTCTACATCCACGCGCCGATCTGGCTCAGTGCACTGCAGGCACAGGCTCCCAGACTCCCTTACGGCCAATCCTGATGCTGCATGAAAGCAGCGTTAGGATTGGCCTGAGTACCCTTGATTTGCAGTCCAAGGTAGACTGGGAGCCTGTGCCTGCTCTCTCCAACCCAGCAATGCAGCTGGGGCTGGAGAGAGTTTCAGTGTGCATAAGGGTTTGGCCGGCCTCAGACGGCCAGCTAAACCGTCATGCGCACTGATTACATTGCAAAACACTCCACCACCAGCCTGTCATCTCTGGCCATGCCCCCAAGCCTTGACTCCGACAGCCAAAATAAAATGATAATAAACAAATGTTTATTATCGTTTTTTTGTTTTTTTTTGGGCTGTTGGCGGGGGGGGGGCATAGTGGATGACCCTCCTCCGCCATAGTGGAGGAGCAGATGCTGAGCAGGCCAAAGGGGCAGGGCCCTCAAATGATTCCTGCCTAATAATGAGGTTGTGATTACAGGTGCTTTCGAATCTTTCTGTTATCAGAGTCCTTTTATGCAAAATAGACATTTGTTCCTAGCCATGTTGAATAAAATAGAGCTGGGGCTGTCTGACAGCAAACATTTATACACCATAATTCTTCCTGTAGTAATCAAAAACAGACCACTCAGACTTTAGTGGCCTCTTTGGGTAAAGTGAAAGTTTAGTTTAGTTTAAATCTTTATTTCAACCACAAATGTGGCCATAAAAGCAAGTAAGTAAAAATACAAAACATTTCAGAATAAAAAGATGACATCGCACAATAAAGCAGTCACTGGCCTTGTTTGCATCAGAATACATACATCCTGTGCCCCCTGGGGTGGGAGTATAAATCTGAAAAAACTCCTGCCCTATTAGCCAAATAAAGTGCAAATATGAGGTCATTGCAAGATAGATAAGTAGTGCAATAACGCTGCTGTCTATGCTTAACAACAAGTCTGATACAAAAAGGATAAGAACCAATTGAAACAGCACAGAGTTCCTCTTTTTTTGACCCATCTTAGAAAAGAGCAAATATTGACACAATTTGAAGGATACTCCAAAGATTGCAAATACTCCAGGGCTTCCTGAGAAGTTTGAATGACCCGGTTCCTGATGATGGGGGAACAAGAAAATTATACTGAATTCTTTGTACATTTTTAAAAGAAAGTTGAAATGTAGCAAACTTTGAGTTGAAACTTCATCACAAAGGCACATCACAATGCTAGCTACCTCATACTGCCCCACCTGCGGACAATATTTACTAAATACTCATTCGGGCCCATAAACCACACTCACTCTTTATCTGGTCAATTTTAGGGCTAATTCTATATGTCCATTTGCCTCTCAGACTTGAACCTATGTAACACTAAGCCCTTTCTTTACAAATGGATCTATTTTAGTTGATGATATTTGGTAATTATGAAAATGAAACGTTTACCTGTTCTATTCATTAAATAACCAAAGACTCGGATACGTTTTAAAGGTTTATCTGAATTTTACCATGAGAATCAAAGACAAATTACAGTGTTAACTCCATCATTCTGAAGCGGTATGATTCAATTTATCTAAATTAAACTATAATTTCAATGACAAGTACCTCAGCTGGTTCCCATGACATGTGGAAAGGGTGTCCTTGATCGGGTTCCAAGACTTGAGCCCATGACTCCGGAGTTGTCTCTACCGCGTATGCGGATGGGTGTCACAAGGGTATCAGCCCTTAGCTTTCTTTAAGGCCCAAATACGGACTAACAGAGAAGTCAAAAAGACAAGATGTTAGATTCAAATAAAATTATTTCACCGTATACCACTTATCTCTACTCTAATCCCATTTAATTCAAAAGACTATTTATGCATTAGCACTTAGTATATAACACAGTTTAGTTTCAACAGATCAGATGCTTAGCATGTGAGTTCTTAAGCGGCATTTTAACTGTCATTGCGCAGAAGCAAGGCTTTACCTCCAAGAGTTAAGACGCCCTATAGTTGACGCATGAGCAGTTTATTTTTCCGCCTTAGCAGCCATCTTTAGTTGCACTCGGGTTACTTGTTAGTAAAATACATAGGCAAGCTTCCCCTTTTTCTAGTAAATGTAAAATGTCGTGTAAAACTAGTACTACAAACGTTATTATTAATTTATTACGAGGTTATGTGAGAGGATTATATCCGAGCAAGTTGTTTATGTGCAAATCCTTGCTCCGTCAGATACTCAAGTGCCATCTCATGATACCTAAGCAGCATTCTCTCCCATGTGGAGTCTTCCAACTCAAATATGGTTCTATACCCAAGGTCACACGGAGGGGGGCATACTCTCTAACCGTGATTTTGAGTGTCTATGGAAGTATTCACTCATATAGTATTAAATAGATGTATGTGCTTTAGCACAGCAATGCTTGCATTGCAGTTTTTAAAATGGAGGCTCCAGTGTTTCATGTTCTGCAGGTTCAGAAAAGATTATATTAGGAGCATGGGGTGAGCTGTTTTATGTGGGCTCAATATTTCTGCACTATCCAATTAGTAAAGGCTGGAAAGGGGCACCCCTCGCTCCAGAAGAAGTCCCGGTTCTGCTTGTGCAGATAGAGCAAGAAAAGTACCTCAACTTACTGCCTAAAGCGAAATAAAATTGGTATTACAGTTTTCATGATCCTTCCCACTGTGGGCCTAGTGTGAGATAGGTTACAACCTGGGGTCAGTGGACATGAGTAAATTACATTCTTCAATCGATGGGCAAGTTTCATTCAAGGAAAGAGGATTATGAGTCTATCATTTTTAAGTCACAGGTTTATATTGTGCAACCTGCCTCAAGAGCATTAGAGCACTTTAGAAGAGCGCCAGAAAATGTTTCACATTTTAATTTTTTTATAGACAAGTAATTTGCCCAGAAACACTGGTTATTGAGGCGAGGCCGGGAATCGAACCTGATTGCACGTTTCCAAAATGACCCACTCCAGCAAAAATGCCCATCAACTCCTCTATTTTTGATTTAATCGTTTTGGTTTAGAATAAAGCAATACCATCGTTGCACAGAATACACATCCTTCGAACTCTTGCATAATGCAAAAGTGAAAAAAGGCTTAAACAATAACCTTGCTCCCTTCCCTAGTCATCTATGTTGCACTTTGTGACAATAGCAAGAGTAACATTGCTCATCATCACACTGCCTTGATAATGGTTATTTTGCAGTTCACCCCCTAGTCCAGCAAATAAGTGCACATAGACAAAGGTAGTACATTCCACTGCCATAGAATCACACTCAGAGGATACCAGATGATTTCCAGTCAAGGAACTGAACTTGTCGTCACTGGTAACACCCCTAGTCCTTGGTCCCCCAACTTTTGGCCTCCATCCCTGGGCACTCCCCCCACGCCCTCTCCCTCAGTTAAAACACTTGGGATTTCACTCAACAAACACCTCACTCCCCATTCCCAGATCAGTTCAGTTGTTTCCTCTTGTTTCTTTGCCCTCCGCACCATCAGGAAAATTTCCCGGTTCTTTTCTCTCCCCGCTTTGAAATTAATCCTAATGGCAATGGTCCTTTCTCGGCTGGATTACGGGAATTTAGTGTACAATGGTTCCCCAGCATATGCCTTTCACCGTCTCCAGCTAGTCCAAAATCAGGCTGCTTGCCTGATTTACGGGCTGCCCAGATTCCATCACTCTACTCCGTTACTTAAATCCCTGCACTGGCTGCCTATTAAGGAACGGGCTCTCTTTAAACTAGGCTGCACTACCTTTCAGGCCATAGCAGGGACTGCCCCAGCGTTCATCTCATCGGCCATCAAGGTTTATCGTCCTAATAGAGACCTTCGCTCCTCCACTAAATTCCTTCTTTCTGTTCCCCGGTTCAAAAAAGCAGATCAGGGGGTTTGAAATTTGCTGTTCTAGCCCCTATCTTTTGGAACACCCTACCCCTGCATATTAGATCTCTCCCCTGCTATCTTGAATTCCGTGGGGCCCTTAAGACTTTCCTTTTTTCACGCGCCTTCCCTTCCCAGTGTTCTTTTGCTCCAGCCCTCGGTTAGGCATCCTTCAGCGCCATGAAACCGCTTGGTAGACGTGCGCTATATAAATGCCTGTAAATTCAAATTCAAGGAGTGTGTGACCAATATGCCCAGCAGACAATTTCAGAGACAAATCGATCATAACAATACAAATGCTTCCATATCTGTGCCCTGTTCTACTCCTTCGGCTCTAAATGCAGAAAGCACCATTTTACATGACAAAGTTTAAGTTACTACACCAGTGCAGATGCTTGTGTTCCTCTTCTTTAATACAGATAGCACTGGCGCACATATAGTGCTGGTGCCATCTCAAGGCGGTGTTCCCTCAAGAGCTAAGGCCAAATGCAAATAAGGTAACACTTTGCCTCTGCACACACGCGGTATTATGGATGCAGGCGCTGAGGCATAAAGACCATCAGTAGGTGCACTGATTGTGCGCAACAAAGAGATGGTGCACAATCAGTGCGCTCCATGAGAGCACCCCTCTGAGGGGGAAAAGTGGGTCCCATGGAATCCCCCCAGACATCTCCGTGCAGTCACTGACTGCACATCCCTGTAGGGTGTCTCCCTTCTTTGAAGGAAAAGGGGGTGGTGATGATCTTTGGACTGGGTAAGAGTGGTCTGCTTAATTCAGACACTCTGTTCATCACCACCCCCTTTTCTGAATCGTTTTTGGCCACTATAGGTGTGGCAGGGTATTCTCAGGCATGAGTCCCTTGCTCACTGCTCCATCAGAATTCAAGCAAGCCGGGCCGACGACGCCTGAAATGGCAGAAACCGGTCCCCGGAAGCTTGTCTCCTTTCTGGTGAAGAATTGGCTTGGTAGTTTGGTCTGCCATGTTCCCATGATGCACTGGGCCAGGGACAGACTAATTTGCATATAGCCAGGTTCTGAGCTGGGATGGGGCAGTGAGCTAAATAACGGTGATGGATCAAGCCCTGATCTTTGGACTGGGTAAGAGTGGTCTGCTTAATTCAGACACTCTGTTCATCACCACCCCCTTTTCTGAATCGTTTTTGGCCACTATAGGTGTGGCAGGGTATACTCAGACATGAGTCCCTTGCTCACTGCTCCATCAGGATTCAAGCAAGCCGGGCCGACGACGCCTGAAATGGCAGAAACCGGTCCCCGGAAGCTTGTCTCCTTTCTGGTGAAGAATTGGCTTGGTAGTTTGGTCTGCCCTGTTCCCATGATGCACTGGGCCAGGGACAGACTAATTTGCATATAGCCAGGTTCTGAGCTGGGATGGGGGCAGTGAGCTAAATAACGGTGATGGATCAAGCCCTGATCTTTGGACTGGGTAAGAGTGGTCTGCTTAATTCAGACACTCTGTTCATCACCACCCCCTTTTCTGAATCGTTTTTGGCCACTATAGGTGTGGCAGGGTATACTCAGACATGAGTCCCTTGCTCACTGCTCCATCAGGATTCAAGCAAGCCGGGCCGACGACGCCTGAAATGGCAGAAACCGGTCCCCGGAAGCTTGTCTCCTTTCTGGTGAAGAATTGGCTTGGTAGTTTGGTCTGCCCTGTTCCCATGATGCACTGGGCCAGGGACAGACTAATTGGATATAGCCAGGTTCTGAGCTGGGATGGGGCAGTGAGCTAAATAACGGTGATGGATCAAGCCCTGATCTTTGGACTGGGTAAGAGTGGTCTGCTTAATTCAGACACTCTGTTCATCACCACCCCCTTTTCTGAATCGTTTTTGGCCACTATAGGTGTGGCAGGGTATACTCAGACATGAGTCCCTTGCTCACTGCTCCATCAGGATTCAAGCAAGCCGGGCCGACGACGCCTGAAATGGCAGAAACCGGTCCCCGGAAGCTTGTCTCCTTTCTGGTGAAGAATTGGCTTGGTAGTTTGGTCTGCCCTGTTCCCATGATGCACTGGGCCAGGGACAGACTAATTTGCATATAGCCGGGTTCTGAGCTGGGATGGGGCAGTGAGCTAAATAACGGTGATGGATCAAGCCCTGATCTTTGGACTGGGTAAGAGTGGTCTGCTTAATTCAGACACTCTGTTCATCACCACCCCCTTTTCTGAATCGTTTTTGGCAACTATAGGTGTGGCAGGGTATACTCAGACATGAGTCCCTTGCTCACTGCTCCATCAGGATTCAAGCAAGCCGGGCCGACGACGCCTGAAATGGCAGAAACCGGTCCCCGGAAGCTTGTCTCCTTTCTGGTGAAGAATTGGCTTGGTAGTTTGGTCTGCCCTGTTCCCATGATGCACTGGGCCAGGGACAGACTAATTTGCATATAGCCAGGTTCTGAGCTGGGATGGGGCAGTGAGCTAAATAACGGTGATGGATCAAACCCTGATCTTTGGACTGGGTAAGAGTGGTCTGCTTAATTCAGACACTCTGTCCATCACCCCCTTTTCTGAATCGTTTTTGGCCACTATAGGTGTGGCAGGGTATACTCAGACATGAGTCCCTTGCTCACTGCTCCATCAGGATTCAAGCAAGCCGGGCCGACGACGCCTGAAATGGCAGAAACCGGTCCCCGGAAGTTTGTCTCCTTTCTGGTGAAGAATTGGCTTGGTAGTTTGGTCTGCCCTGTTCCCATGATGCACTGGGCCAGGGACAGACTAATTTGCATATAGCCAGGTTCTGAGCTGGGATGGGGCAGTGAGATAAATAACGGTGATGGATCAAGCCCTGATCTTTGGACTGGGTAAGAGTGGTCTGCTTAATTCAGACACTCTGTTCATCACCACCCCCTTTTCTGAATCGTTTTTGGCCACTATAGCTGTGGCAGGGTATACTCAGACATGAGTCCCTTGCTCACTGCTCCATCAGGATTCAAGCAAGCCGGGCCGACGACGCCTGAAATGGCAGAAACCGGTCCCCGGAAGCTTGTCTCCTTTCTGGTGAAGAATTGGCTTGGTAGTTTGGTCTGCCCTGTTCCCATGATGCACTGGGCCAGGGACAGACTAATTTGCATATAGCCAGGTTCTGAGCTGGGATGGGGCAGTGAGCTAAATAACGGTGATGGATCAAGCCCTGATCTTTGGACTGGGTAAGAGTGGTCTGCTTAATTCAGACACTCTGTTCATCACCACCCCCTTTTCTGAATCGTTTTTGGCAACTATAGGTGTGGCAGGGTATACTCAGACATGAGTCCCTTGCTCACTGCTCCATCAGGATTCAAGCAAGCCGGGCCGACGACGCCTGAAATGGCAGAAACCGGTCCCCGGAAGCTTGTCTCCTTTCTGGTGAAGAATTGGCTTGGTAGTTTGGTCTGCCCTGTTCCCATGATGCACTGGGCCAGGGACAGACTAATTTGCATATAGCCAGGTTCTGAGCTGGGATGGGGCAGTGAGATAAATAACGGTGATGGATCAAGCCCTGATCTTTGGACTGGGTAAGAGTGGTCTGCTTAATTCAGACACTCTGTTCATCACCACCCCCTTTTCTGAATCGTTTTTGGCCACTATAGGTGTGGCAGGGTATACTCAGACATGAGTCCCTTGCTCACTGATCCATCAGGATTCAAGCAAGCCGGGCCGACGACGCCTGAAATGGCAGAAACCGGTCCCCGGAAGCTTGTCTCCTTTCTGGTGAAGAATTGGCTTGGTAGTTTGGTCTGTCCTGTTCCCATGATGCACTGGGCCAGGGACAAACTAATTTGCATATAGCCAGGTTCTGAGCTGGGATGGGGCAGTGAACTAAATAACGGTGATGGATCAAGCCCTGATCTTTGGACTGGGTAAGAGTGGTCTGCTTAATTCAGACACTCTGTTCATCACCACCCCCTTTTCTGAATCCCTTCTTTGAAGGGCAGGTTGGTAGATCACTGACATAATATCGATGCACACAACATCCAAACACAAAAATATATGCAAATAAATATTGTTATCAAAAATATAATCTTCCTATACTTAACGAATAACTCCACAAATATCGAGAACACAAATATCGTTGTTAAAGATATAGATTTTTACTTATATCGAAAACACAAATTTCGGGGAAAAAAATTCTAGCACCTTTAAATAAACATGTAATATGTCAAAAATATTGATTTATACAAAATATACTACAATAATATCACCTATACATTATTATTAAATAAATATTTATTTAAACTTTGTATGTAAAACAATTATTAAAAATAAACATACATTTTACATACATGTTTCAATTAATAATAAATAAAATACATCACCAAAACATTTAGAATTCACCCCAATAAAATATATAAGCATAAGTACGAACATTTAAACAACAGCTGTATTATATTGAATTATATAAATACTTTTCTTGAAAACTTACCTGCCACTGCTGTGCTGTCCAGAATGGTCGGAGGGGACAGCAACGCTTTGTCTGCCCTCGCGCTGTCCGTACGCTGCTCCCGCCACCCGGACACCATTTCCCGGCTTTCCCTGTGTGGCGCGTGCATCTTGCGTCACAGGGAAGCGCCAGGAGGCGCCTCTTAAGCGCGCAAGGGCACCCGAAGCTCGGGTTGGAAAATCCTTTTCTTGAAAACGTACCTGCCACTGCTGTGCTGTCCAGAACGGTCGGAGGGGACCGCAACGCATTGCCTGCCTTCACGCTGCCCGTACGCTGTTCCCGCCTCCCGGACACCATTTCCCGGTGTTCTCTGTGTGACGCATGCATCTTGCGTCACAGGGAAGCGCCAGGAGGCGCCTCTTAAGCGTGCAAGGTCTCACAAAGCGCGGGTTGAAAAATCCTTTTCTTGAAAACTTACCTGCCACTGCTGTGCTGTCGAGAACGGTCAGAGGGGACTGCAACGCATTGTCTGTTCTCACGCTGCCCGTACGCTGCTCCCGCCTCCTGGACACCATTTCCCGGCGTTCCCTGTGTTTCGCTTACATCTTGCATCACAGGGAAGTGCCAGGAGGCACCTCTTAAGCGCGCAAGGGCTCCCACAGTGCGGGAAGCCCGGCCAAGGGCGGGCCCGCCTGCGTCCGTCAGTGACTGAAAGAGGCCAGACTGGGCCACACCTCTAACATTGACTCTGGGGCATTACGTAAGCTTGTATTAATGGACTTGAACTGAAGGGGGGTGTATTAATTTGCTTAAGGAACTGCATTTTCTTAATAAGCTGATCCTTTTTTAAAATTTTTATATAACTGTTTGTAGGTACTCAGTTTGGGTATGAGCAAGACCACGCGCAAAGGGGGGCCAGGGGTGGGAGTGGTAGGGACCTTAGATGCCTTCCTTAGTCAGGTGGAATCCATGTTAATGCACGAGATCCAGGTTACCGAAAGGGGGATCTCACTGGACCCCTTATGCTCATCCAAAGGGCAAATTCCCATACTAGGACCAACTGCTGCCCCAACTCCATGTCCTCAACCATCATTAGTGACAACAGACAGCTCTCAGCTAGGCTCCTCAAATTTTTGCGCGGGGATAGCATATCTTCCTCACCCCCTGTTACTCCTACTAATGTGCTTACCAGGCAGCAAAACTTAGCAGCAGCCCCCCGAAGCAATGTTGAAGCAAAGAAAAGGAAAGCGCGTAGTGCCCCTAAAGCCAGCCTTCAGGTATCAAAGCCGGACAAGAACAAGAGAGTGGCTCCAGGGAGGGGAGGGATTTCAGCTCCACCCGCCGAGTCTGAAAATATTGGGGTGGGTGCAGCAAGTATAGATCCTACTCCATCGGGGTCATGTCATTTAGATGCCACAGAGGCTCAAGATGTCTTTTTAAAACGGATGGAAGCTAAATTGTTAGCCTTGATTGATCCTCTTATGCTTAGACTAGCTGCAATAGATCAGAGATTAATTAAAATAGAGGATCATATAACTAAAGTCCCATCCCCCCATCCTGGAAGTAGCCACCTTGAGGCAATGGGGGCTAGTCAGGTAGAAACACATCTGGGTTACCACGACAAGCAGTGGCTCGTCCACACTTACCTCAGTCCCCCCTAGCGTGCCCTAGGAATCCTTCTATTTCATCTATACCAGCACATAATGGCCCACAAACACGCAAGGAAGGGCTAAAAGGCCCAATGGGGAGACTACAGGGCGAGGGAGGGGATAATCTGATTAATGTCTTCCTCGATCTTCCGCCCGAGGCTACACCCCATACCATAGTATTGGCTAACGTCCCGAGATTGAAACCCCGTGAAGAGGAACATTTGTCCTCACTTAAGAACAAGGCCCTTCATTTCCTGAATCTAAGAACTGGGCTTGGAAGCCAGCTGTTTGCTGAATTCATGATGGTTAGATGGGTTGCCTGGGTTGGTAAATCTGAAAAAGGCCCGGCCGGGGACAGTGTAGTTCTAATTTTCACGTCACCAAGTATGGTTCGGTGTATCCTAGAACGGGCAGCTTCTTTTGCAATATGTAAAGATGCTATTAACATCCTCCCGCTGGGGTATTTTTACCAATCAAGCACAAATTTCAGAGGGGCAACACATAGGATAGGGGCGCATTCGCTAGGCCCCACTAATTGTGTGGTCCCGATCTTTAACAGATATAAGGCACTTAGTTCACTGGAGGAAAATGACTAACTTGGTCCCATAGTCAATCATTTTACTTCTGCAGATCCAGTTATAAGGGACATGGGAGAGCCTGGTCCTAAACTAAACATGCAGAACCTAGGGGGTCCCCTTTTGCAATAAATACTGCCCGGTAGGTCTAAATATTAGAGTAAATACTTTTAATTTAGACGATAGCCCAACTAAGACATATCACGAAGAAATGATCCCACTGGCTGATGTAACCGATACATGTGCAGCACCTGGGGTATAATTGGTTACATACATGTGCCAAATCTAGCACCGGGCCACCGAACCTCGCCCTGACCTCCTGGAATATTGCTGGGCTGAAGAATAAACTACTGTCATCAGACTGGCTATCTTTCATTGAAACCAATGAAATTCTGTTTTTTCAAGAAACATGGTCAGTGGATCCCGAGCTCAGACTAGGCTACTTACATTTTTTCAAACCTGCTATTGCTGGTCAAAGGGGAGACCGATGGGGGGATTAACTATTTGAGTGAGACAGAATGACAGGTATAAAGTACAGCAGTTGGACACTGATAGTAATGATATTTTAATAATTAAGATAAAGGTCCCTAATGTCAAGGACCTTATACTTTTTAACATTTATGCTAGAGGGATGCCCGGAGGGAAAGCCTCAGGTACTGTCACTCTTCTTGATTCCTATCTCGACCAGTATAAAGGAGGGGGAAATATATTAGTCGCCGGTGACTTCAACTGTTCATTTGAACCACTAGACACCAATGATGTAGACTTAGGCCTCGTGGAGGATTTGCAATGGGACATCCCGCAACTAACATTAACCCCCATCAAGAAATTGACGGAAGCTGCTTTACAGTTAAAAACGCTTTGTCTGGAGCATGGATTAAGGGCAGTCAACGGGAGGACAAAATCAGATAAGCAGGACTCTCCCACCTACAGTAGCGGGTTGCGATGTAGTCGTATAGACTATATACTCCTCAACAAGGAATATTGGTCTTGTGTGATAGATATGATCATCTTGGAAAGGGTGGAAAGTGATCATAACCCTCTGGTATTATAATTTCACCTAGTAGGAATTCACTTTGTAGTTGACCCTCCTGCGGGTGTAGAAATACATCTAAGTAATGATACCAGGAGAGTAAAATGGTCGAATCTATTAAATAAAGAGGATCAGTTAGAGACTATCAACCAACTGGTCGCAAAGGCGACCATAGACCTCCAAAACTGTTTTATACAACAGGAAAATAAGTCCAGTGCTACTTCCATTCATATTGAACTTTTTAACAAGCTGAAGGGCTTTTTTATAACTAGTATTTAAAAATCCAAAAATTATGCCAAAGCATCGGTTGATTCATGGTATTGGAAATCATGTAGGGAGGGCTACAAAGCACTAGCATTGGCGATAGGATCTAAAATAAAGGATAGGATAAAAAATGCGAGGGTGGAGTACAAGTTAGCCCAACACAAGGCCAAAAGGGAATGGGACAAGCAATATTGGAAAGAGCTGTACCATGATAGCAAAGACAGGAACATGGTTATGTATTTTGCCATCTGGTCAAGTGGGGTAAGGGAAAGCCCAGCCAACCCCCATCCAACCATGTAGCACCCGAACTTTGGGTTTCACATTTTAAGACACAGTTCGCCAATAATGCTCGAGAATTTGAACTATTTCAGAGTCCCCCCATTAACCATGTTGGCAATCCCCCCTTGCATTTTACTAAGCAGGAAGTTGGCACTGCACTCAACACTGTACCGAGTGGAAGAGCGCCGGGGCTTGACTGCATTCCTGCTGACCTGTTCTTGTATAATAAGGCTCTGTGGGTAACCTACATTCAGCTTCTAGTGAATGCCATTGCAAGTGGTTCTCCCATCCCGGAATCATGGATGGGCGCAGAGATTATACCGATTTTTAAAAGGGGGATCATTCAGATCCTGGTAATTATAGGCCTATAAGTTTAACGTGGACAAGACTACGTTCATGGTGCTACATAAACAAAAGATTGTAAAAGGGAGGGTAACCATGAACGAAGCCACACTTGAGCAGACCCAAGCTTTTACGTACTTGGGTATCACGCTAGGATGTAAATTAAATTGGAACTCGCATGTAGATCAGTTGGTACTTAAACACGCACAATTATCTGGTGCTCTGTTAAAAGAACAGCGCCTTTCCCATAAGAAGCTGATTGCCCCAGTATTAATTGTTATTGTTAAGGAATTCACTTCGCCCATTACGAGTGTGTCCACACACTCTCACTCTGAATCCTGGATTATTCAACTCGCCGATTTCTTTGCTACTAAAATTAAATCTATTCAGGATTCTTTCCGGCCCCCTGGCGTGGTGATGGCTTCGGGTATTAATGCCCCCTTGCCCCTGTCCTTGACCTGTGATGGCCCTATTTTGTCTAACTTTCCTCCTCTGTCCTCTACCTCTTCGCTTGATCTTCTCTCTAAATTAAATTCTGGCTCTCCTCGGGACTCGTGTCCAGCGAAATTCCTCGTAAAAATAGCTCCAGTTATTAACTGCCTAGTCAACCCGGTGCTCAATCTTTCTCTGAGCACTAGAGTGGTCCCTCAGGCTTGGAAGCAGGCTCTTATTTTGCCGCTTCTGAAGAAGCCAAATTTGGACCCTCTTATACACGCCAACTACAGGCCCATCTCTCTCCTCCCGGCATTAGCTAAGGTGGTTGAGAAGCACGTCCACGCCTCTCTCTCTAACTTCTTGGAAAACAATAACATCCTGCATGACAGTCAGTCGGGTTTCCGTGCCAATATGAGCACGGAGACCGCGCTGTTAGAAGTTACAGAGGCCCTTCAAGGAGGTTCTCGATGTGGGTGGCAAGGCTATGCTGGTAATGTTGGATTTGTCGGCAGCCTTTGACAACGTTGCCCACAGCGGTCTTCTTCTAAGACTCAGAGAGATCGGGCTACGGGGAGCGGTGTTCAGCTGGTTTGAGTCCTTTAAAGCGGGCCGCCGCCAAACGGTCTGGGCCCCTCCGTTCTCTGCCGTGGTGCCGCCTCTGGAGGTAGGAGTGCCTCAGGGATCAATTTTGAGCCCTACTCTGTTTAACATCTTTATGGCTCCCTTGGCGGCACTGGCGGAGTTGTTTGGTGCCCAGATCGTTTCTTACGCGGACGACACCCAGCTCCTTTTTATCTGCAAGAAGGGCTCTGACTTTGATGGCGTGATGATCAGAGGCTGCCTTGGGGCTGTATTTGAGTGGTTCGAACATAACAGCCTCAAGTGCAACTCTGATAAATCCGAGGTGCTCTTTTTTGGATGTCCAACTGACCCTAGGTGGCAGTCTTGGTGGCCTTCAGCCATGTTTCCTCCCACTGCTGCGTCATCCAAGGCCAAGAATCTGGGGGTGCAGATTGACAACGGTCTTACTCTGAGGCCCCAGATTCTTGATCTAGTAGGGAAGTGCTTTGGCCTCCTTAAAATGCTCAGAAAATTCCTTCCGATGCTGTCTCTTGATCACAGGAAAACTACTGTGCAGGCCTTAATAGGCTCTTGTCTCCACTATGCAAACGTGCTCTACCTTGGGTTGCCGGAATATCTTCTTTCACGTTTGCAGATAGTGCAAAACTCTGCGGCACGAGCCATCTTTGGCCTCCATCGGAGAGCCAGGGCCACTGAGCTCCTGAAAATTCTTCACTGGCTCCCGATCAGGAAAAGGATTGCTTTTAAGGCGCTTAAGCTTGCTTTTAAAGCGCTCCACGAATCTGGGGCCAAATACATCAGGAAACAGTTGGCTTTCTACCTGCCACCTAGGGTGCTGAGGTCAGCATCGCTGGCCTTGGCATCCATTCCGGTCATCAGACGAGCTCGCACTGGAGGCCGCTCCTTTTGATATCTGGCACCTCATCTTTGGAACTCTTTGCCAGCTTCCTTGAGAAAGAATGCTAATCTACTAGCTTTCAAGAAGGATCTGAAGTCCTGGCTGTTTGTCCAATAGTTTTTTATCTGTTCACCTGCACCTGACTTTTGCTTCGGGTTTTGAAGCGCCGGGACACTCCTCGGAGTAGCTGAGCGCTATATAAAACCCATTTGAACATAACATAACATTAAAAATTTACAACTCAAAAATTACAGCTTTGGTCCTGTATCGGGCCGAATTATGGGGCTTTAGTAATCTAGCGGCACTGACGACTTCCCAACACAAATTCATTAGGGGTATAACAGGCCTCCCTCAATCTACTCCATTATTACGCCCTCTATTACAATCTGGGGTGTCAGTTCCTAGAGGATGTGGCACACTATAGACCTGTGGCTTACTGGAGGAGGCTCTGGGTTACCCCCGAGCTCGTCCAGTTCGCACAAGCTCTACTTGAGATCAGGGATGTCGATAGTGCGGGTAAAATCTCATAGTTAAGGCAGGTAAAGGCCACCTATAATGACATGGGCCTTAACTCTTTGTGGCAAAATCCTGTAGATAATGTGTTTCCGTCTCAAAAGGATTTGAAGGAGCTATATTGGAATATGGTCACCATGAAAAGATTTATGTCATTAACCAGGCCCTCTTTGTCAAGAGATTTCTTGGAGGCTAAACACGCTTCTGTCTATGAAGGGTATTGGGATTTTATTACGGTACCTAGTGACAGGAAATGGTACCACCAATTTAGGGTGGGTACCCTCCCTATCAATTCATTTACTGGTAAATGGCGTCCTGGTACTTGTATGGAATGCCCATTTTGCCCGACTCAGTCAGAAACGATAACTCACATCCTATTAGTTTGTCCAGCTTATATAAAATTGAGGCGCACATTGTTGAAGCCCATCTGTTTGATGATGGGGATCAATACTGGCACTGAAGCATGGATATTAAAAACGGATAGCAAGGAATCAACTGTAATTGCAGTTGCCAAATTTTTACATGGAATGTGGATGACCCGTGCCTAAAGGCTGAGTAAGATATAACTGCTATTGGATATACCTGGTCTTTTAAAAGAAATTATTTCATAATCTGGTCCCAATCACACTCTGGTCTTTACAGTATTATGGCCTAGGATTTTTGTCACTTTTTGTCGTGTTTTAGACTAATTTATTGTATTTAATGATGGAGTAAATGTGGACTTATCATATATAAGGTTATTTTTCTACTATAACGAGAATGCAATGCTATGTTATTATTGTTGTAAATGTAAATGTCTTTTATGATCATGTATCGAAATAGACTTTCAAATCGAATATTCAAAACTATCATACTATATTAAGCATTATAAAGAACACTTAAATCCACTTAAATCCGGCCCTGGTTCCTGGACTTAACATAAGTGCATGGTGAGTTCTCATTAGTCTCTGTACTGTACTTTGTGTCTCTTGCCTGGGCTCAACCAGGGGAAATATGGGCAAATGCAAGTTACCTAGGGATAGGAAAAATTCCATTGCAAAACCATCTGGAGGCACTACTTTTGACTTCTTCCTGCCTGTGCTGTTGGGGTAATTACTATAGAAATTGATCTTGTGGAGAGACGCTCATCCCTAGACATTGGAGAGGGCCTTCGTTTCTCCCTATAGGGCCAACCGAGGCATCATCTAAACATGGAAAGTAAGGACTCTCCTGTAATACGTTGCCCACAGTCCAACGTGCCTGAAATGCAAGTGCATTTACCATCAAATACCTTGCATAATAACTCTGAATCCATTAATGCAAGTGACAGTGGGCGCTCCCCCAAAAGAAAGCATAAACCCAAGCAAGTGGGTACATACAGATTATCCAGAGCTCAAAGCAATACCAATAGGATTTTTGTTTCTACCCCTTTGAAGCCCAGTCTGCCTTCATTGTCTGCAAATGATGTATCCAGTGAAACCCTAAATATTGAATAGAATTGTATTTTCGAGAAACTTAAATCTATTGTGGTTTCATGTGTTACAGCATTGTTGGACAGGATACGTAGCCTGGAATATTCTATTATGCAATTATCTAAGGTCCATACAAATCTATTGGCACAATAGGCCCCTGCTCAGCCAGCCGTGTTTAGTACAGAAAGGCCCGTGGCTCTGAGTACCGTCCGTAACTTAGGTTCACAACCACCTGACGGCCAGGAATGTGACCCATGCATAGAATACCTTTGTTATGTATGCTTTGCGGGCCTCTACCATGAAGATAACATCCACTCCCGTTTGCGGGGGCCTCTGTTTTTTGGTAACATTTGTGTTAGTGCATATCTGCAATTAAGTGGTAGAACCACCTGTCCTGGGATTAGCCATGGAAATGCTTGAAATATATGGAATTCAGAGAGGTTACCTCTGTGGGGGATCTAACTCCCAGTTACCTGTGGGCATGTTTAATCTGATAGACCCTCTTGGTGTAGAGCTAGACACCATCTTTCTCATGAGGTAAACAGAATTCAGCTGGGCTGGAATTCTGGCATGGGGTGACCTTGACAGCGTCAGTGAAATGCTCCTCTCCCTAAACAAAGAAGTGATGTCAATTATATAATAAACTATACCCATGTTGCCATGCCAAAGTCCCGGTCAGGGCGTCATTATTGATTCTATCCTGACAAAGCTACCGCCGAGCGAACAATAAGAAATTAGCTTTCGTACAGAATTTTCAAGGCTCTGATAATATGTCTTTGCAGATGTGTATATGTAAACAAAGTTATTTCATGTAACATTATCACATACAAGCACGCAAACAAATGTATGTCAAATGTCAACGTTCAAGAAACAATGTTAAATTTAAATGTGAGCATGTAAAATGGTGGTGTTCCTGCCCAGGCCTAATGTGACCACGTGACAAACCCAACCGCAAAACACATTACAATCCCAAAAATACACATGCATTACACTTAATCGTCATAAAATAATTAACATAACACAATGTAACATAACATAACCATACATTAGTAAAAAAGTGTACGAAAACCCCAAACTGCACACTAGTGAAAAAAAACACTACTATTAATACAACTCACGGGCCGATTCCGATCTGGGTCGGAAACCACTCTGACCGAGCCGGATCCGGGGTGTTTTCCGACCGAGCCGCAGTCCTGCAGTCCGACCGAGCGAGTACGATGCGGCCGTATGCTGTCGGACTCGGTTCAGTCGGACTCCCATAGAAGTCAATGGGAGCCTTGTCGTACGACACGTACATGGGTTCCCATTGACTGAATGAGTATGATGCAGACAAGTGCGCCCCCTACAGTGGGTACACGTCGGTGCCGTCTGCACCGTACATACCTGTGTTGTGGAGACCCATGGGTCTCCCCCTGTGTCCGAATCGTAACGCTGCGGGTAACAGGGGGTCAGACGCGGACCCCCAAAGTCTGACTCCGGGAGCTATTGCGAGCCGGACGCTCCGACTCAACCCGGCTGTCCGAATCGAGCATCATACTAGCTCGGTCGTGAAACATCTCCATTGCGCACCACGGTTTGCTTGTCACCGAGTCGTACGGAGCGGTTCAGACCCGGAAATGATTCGGACGGAGATTTCGCGCTTGCTCGCATCGTACTTTGACGTCCGGACCCGTGTACGACTCGGACGGAAATCCAGCCTCCAAATCGTATCGGCTAATGCCGAGGCCGATTCGGTGCCCTTCCGCCCGAGATCGGGATCGGCCCCTAAATGTTAAAACAACCCAGAAATAACATTGTGACTAACCTCAAGTCTTCTCCCCTACACTCCCCTTACCCTCAAACCCTTAAAAAAACCTTAAAAAGGACTTACCTGTTCCGACGACCAGAAGCACCTTACCGCAGACTGGATCCCAGAAAATAGACTACAAATGATGTAAATAGACTACAAAATAAAAGGTAATGGTAATAAAAATGGCCCCTAAATAAAACACCATTGAGAATTAATGGGGAAAACGTAAAACTGTTGAATAAATGTATAAAATTCTTTTTTAAATTTAAATATATTATACATGTCACTAAAGTTGTAAAAAACTATAAACATTGTGAAGTATACATTAAATATTAGTATTAAATGTATACAAGTATTTAATATATACTGAAGAAACTTCTGTTAAAATGATGTCAAAAATATGTAAATAAAACCATTTAACAAATGTTAAACAATAGAAAAAAGTGGAAAATGTAGAGCATACACTACTATTTAGGCTGAGGCTCAGAGCTTTCTCTGGTTTGGCACCGAAAATCTGGAACTCTCTCCCATCGGAAGTCCGCCGAATCCCCTCCACGGCTGCCTACAAACATGAAGTAAAAATAATCCTAATGAACAAGTTCTTGCCATAAATGGTCTAGGCTCGTCTGCTTTCTCAATGACCCTCTGACTACATTCTTTCTGAGCTCCCAACTGTAAAGCTCAGGGTTGTCTGTTATACCCCATTAAGTAATGTTTTTTCTCACCCTGGTACATTATGGTAGTAGCTAAATAAGTTATTCTCTGTTACCCCCTTTTTTCATTTTCCTTGTACAATGTTCTTCCCTTCCAAAATGTAAAGCGCTCTGATACCCTTCGGGGTAATGTTTGCGCTATACAAAAGTTTATAAATAAAGAATAAAATTTAAATATGAATTACATATTTTATATAAAAACAAAAATGTATTAGAAAGGTTTCATTTATTTATCTATATATAAATGTTTTTTTTTAATAGAAAGATATATGTTAAAAATGTTTTTTAAAGTACGGACGGTGCACAAAATAACAAAGTTCAGAGAGCTTCCAATTTTGCCAAAATTAAGTCTTTTCTTCTTTTTCAATCTTTAAAAAATCCTCGGCCAACGTGTTTTGTCCCAATGGAACTTCATCAGGGCTCGATAATCTCGTGTGATTCCAAAATCAAGGTCAAACATAGGGTAATCCAAGTGTTTTCAATTCACGTTCTCATCAATGTCCTTTTATTCAAAGGAGACGAAAGGATGGTTCCCAGAGTACAAGTCACGCTCTATGGTCCGGAGTCCTTGCTCATGAACCTTTTGTGCAGTCTTTATAAGGACAGAGCTGGCAACCTTAATCCTCCATGATCAGAGGAGATCCTAGAGGCCCGTAGTCTTGGCACATGTACCTCTGTATTTAGGAAAATATTTGGAAAAGCTGTATATTTCGAAATAAATCTCAGGTAAACCCAATGTTAGAGTTATAGTGGGCCCGTAATTCTGATAAGAGAAAGGAGACACACAGAGATGGGACCATTAAGCAGTCGCAATGGTAGAGCCCAGTGTATAAAATAGAAACACTGTTGGCACAGTAACATGTACGCTCACCTTATTATTCAAATGGTATAGATAACCCACTGTCAAAATTAAAGATGACGACAACCCAAATAGCGGTTGTCTATCCTCAAAGCGCAATGGGGCATAAATAACCCCCAGAACAGAATGTCCATTGGTTTGTATCTGTCTCTACAGTGGAGCATATGTGTGGATGCACTGTGCACAAACCAAGTACTCACAAATTGACTTTGAAACTGAGGTGCCTAACCATGGTCAGCCACACTGTTTGTATTTAAGAATATGTTAAAAATGTAAATGCACATTAAATAAAATTTGAAAACAAAAATACAATTAGAAAAATATGTTCTGTCTTTTTTTAAATAAAAATATGTACTTAATAATAATATTTATTACAAACATATAACTATCTTTTTATTATATTTCTAAACACCAACAACACTGATTAAATAATGCAAACTATTTCTACTACTTACAAATTCAATTTAAACATCTATTTCACGCAAAACATTAAAAAAATGAAATAATCACATTCCAATGAAAACCCTTATTTAGAAAGTGATGGACACTAAAGGGGTGATATTTACTACTCTCCTCCAATCCATAACAGTTTGGAGAAGGTGTGAGACACTAAAAGGGAGACAAACTATTCTCCTGCCAATCAATTCCAAGTTTTAGAAGTTGTTCGATACTAAAGGGGGGCCTTTTACTATTCCTACTCCAATCTATTTCAAGTTGGGGAAGGTGTTCGATACTAAAGGGGTGTCATTTACTATTCCCACTCCAATCTATACCCAGTTGGGGAAGCATTGGATACTAAAGGGATGACATTTACTTCAATCTATACCAAGTCGTGGAAAGTGTTTGACACCAAAAGGGTGACATTTACTAGTCCCTCTCCATTCTATACCAATTTGGAGAAGGTGTTGGACACTAAACGGTTGATATTTACTATTCTCACTCAAATTTAAACCAATTTGAGGATGATGTTAAACACTGAAGAGAACACATGTACTATTCATACTCCAATCTATACTAATTTGTGGAAGGTGTTGGACGCTAAAAGGGTGACATTTACTTTTCCGACTACAACCTATACCAATCTGGGGAAAGTGTTGGACACTAAAGGGATGACATTTATTATTCTCACTCCAATCTATAACTACTTGGAAAAGGTGTTGGGCACTAAAAGGATGACATTTACTACACTCACTTCAATTTAAAACAATTTGGGGATGATGCTTGGCACTGAAGGGATGGAATTTACCATTCCCTCCGCCAGTCTATATCAATTTGGGGAAACTGTTAGATACTAAAGAGTTGACATTCACTTTTCCCACTCCAATCTATACCAATATGGGAAAGGTGTTGGCAACTAAAGGGATAAAAATGTATATCTACACTACAACCCAAATTATTTAATGCAAGGTGCTACAGACTAAAATGTTATATTGATCCACACTCACACATAATTATAATAAGATAAACTAAAATGTACATAAAAAGACACTAATCAAATATACAATTCTATATATTCATATTTAAACACTAACATACACAAAAATATTCCTAGCGCTTTTAACAATTAAGGTATATTTTTTCAAGGGGGGGGGCGTGGCTTAGCAAGCCACAATGGCGGCTGTGTTCTGCTGAGGCTCCGCGATCGGGCTAGCATCCTGCCCAGTTCCAGTGATCGCCGGGAGCCTCAACTTTCAGGTTCGGCACCCGGAGTGCCCCCGCTTTAGGCGGCACCCCCCTGGTGCGGCGCGGAACGCGCTACAGCGAGGAGTCTTCTGTGTCGCCTCCCGCCGGAGCCGCACGCCGGGATACAAAATGCCGGTCGCGGCTCTACTCCGCTGCTACCGGCGACACTGACACCCGGTTGGTGGCCTAAAGCGGTGCGACCAGCCGGCAACCGCGGACACCCAAACAGTGAGGTGCGACTGCCCCGGGAGGTGAAGCCATGACCAGACTCCCCACCGCGGCCGCACGAACGGACGCAAGATGGCGGCCGCGACTCCGAAGCTCCCTGTTACCGGCTCCCCGTCCCAGCCGGGAGTTTGACCGGATTACAGCATCGGCCCCGCCCGCCGCCGCGGATTACCTGTGCCTGCGGACACATCTGCTTCACGGCGCCGGACCCTCCCGCGGACCACGACCCTCCTCGGTGGTGAGTGCTGGCCCCCTTTCCCCCGGAGATTCCAGCCCCAGTGCCCAGACGGCCCCCCGCACTCTCCGGGGCTCAGCGGAGGACGCTCGCCTCTACGGGCCCCCCTGGGTGGGCGGGTCAAGACCTCACTGGACCCACGGACGACTCCCCTGGTCGTAGCGCCTGACCCCAACATGGCGCCTGTGGGGACCTAAACACCGGGCTCGGTGCATGCTGCCACTTACCTGAGAACAGCGCCGCCCCCGGATCGGCGGAGCCCGCCCGTCACACCGCCGACATACCACCACCACGCCCGGACCTCTGGAGCCTTGCCGCTTGCCCCTGGCCCCAGCGAACAGTACATAGCCTGACCTGAGTACCAGACAGGGGGGCAGGAGCCTACCGCCGCCACATCACCTCATCGTGGGCGGCGAGGGGGGCCCCTACCTCTGAAGAGACTTGGCAACAGGGTAGAACCGCTGAATCGAGTGTGCCCCTGGATGCACACCTAACCCCCTGCTGCGCCACTGAAGTCACCAACGGCCGCCCCAGCGAACTGGTGTTCGGCGGCACACTTTCCCCTGACCACAAAGCGATACAGGGGCCCTTCCCATCGACCCCATGGGGAAACCAAAAGGCCCGCAGATGACCGCCGTCCCTGAAACGGCCCCTGAGAACATGCCACAGACACAGGCCTGGTCGCAAGTAAACATGCCACGCACTGACCCCACGTTGTCTGCGAAACTGGACCAGGTGCTGGCAGCAATAGAACTGTCCCGACTCTCAATGGAGGAACGGCTGGGTGTCTTGACGACAGACATCAGCCTGATCCGCGATGACCACCGTAAGCTGGTGGACAGAGTGAAGAAGGGGGAGCTGGCTATGGCCGCGTTGCAACCCAAGGTGAAAACTCAAGCGACGGACATGCAGGAGGTCCTGCACCAAGTGACGGCCCTCGAGGAACGCACGGTGGAGGGACGCTCGAGGCGATGCAACATCCGCGTCCTGGGTCTGCCGGAAGGAATTGAACACTCAGACCCCCTGACCTACATGGAATCATGGACCAGATCATTCACCCCCGAGTCGGAGCGCTCAGCATACTTCTCTATTGAAAGAGCCCACAGGGTCCCCGCCCGGGAGCCTAAGCCGGGTCTCCCTCCACGTCCCATGCTAGCCAAGTTCCTACACTTCCGAGACCGCGATGCAGTGCTACGGGCGGCCCGAGCGGCGGGCCCCCTGCAGGTGGAGGACCAACAGGTCATGGTGTTCCCAGACTATGCCCGAGAAGTCCAACAGCAGAGATCTACTTTTCTAGACGTCAAGAGACGCCTCCGCGCGAACGATCTCCAGTACTCCTTACTGTTCCCGGCCCGCCTCAAGGTGCTACACAAAGGAAAGGCCATATTCCTCACCACGGCGGATGAGGCACAGGACTGGGCTGAGCTCCACTGTCTGCTGATCCCGAAAGCTGGGCCCCAACGGGAACGCACCAACTATTCACGACGATCCAGAAGACGGGACACGAAACGTACTCAGGCGGGCTCATCCAAAAGTCAAGCATCCTCCCCCTCGGGCTCACCAAACCTCACGCAAATCGTACGGGAGAGACGGGACGCTTTGAAGGCGGTGGCCGACCTACACCTCTCCCCCCCCGCACCGGACTTAGAACGCCAACCGCATCTGTTCACCCCTGAGAAGGACCGAGACAGCGATGGCACAATGTCGGGGTTTGGCCCAATTTCTTCCCCTCTCATTGCCGCACACACGATGGACGCTGACCTGGCTGGGCAACCCAGCACCTCTTCCTGATGGGCGAAAGGACAATCAATGTATCCTCTTTTCGTGGTCGCTGTATGTGCTGTTTGTGTGCCGAAGCTGCATAACTAATTGACTATGTGCGCGCGCGCGCGCGATAGACGCATCTCCTGCAAAAGCCCGATCTTCGCACAAGCCCAGCGGTAACACATGCTGCCACCCCCGCAGACTTTTGTTGTACTTCCCCCCTAGTGGGACACTAGTTTGGATATGCCACCCCGGTGAAATATCCTCTGTATTGGGACTGTTTCCCACCCTTGGTTTTACCTGTTCTTACTCCCGCAAGTTCCCCCCCCACACCTACGGAGGCATGGCGCGCAGGAGCACACACGAGACTCATGACCACACTGTCCCCGGGATCTGCAGGGTGGCCCCGATTGCATGCACGACCCCTTAGCAATGATGGCTCCTAGTTCGGACGTTAATGTCCTCACATTAAATGTACGGGGCCTCCACACGCCCAGTAAACGCTACTCAGTCTACTCCTACATAAAGCGCATGACAGCTAATATTGCTCTTTTACAAGAGACACATGTTAACGCTACCGAGCTAGGGTGGTTACAGGCAAAGTGGCGGGGGACCTTTTGCGCCACGACATACTCTGCATTTGCGCGCGGTGCCTTAATATGGGTTAGGCCGGGAACCCCCTTCCGAGTTCTCAGGCGGGTGGTGGACAAGGAAGGCAGATATGCCCTACTAGAGGGACTCTTAGATGGACAGGGGATCCTCCTGGGTAGCATTTACGCCCCCAATGCTAAGCAAGATAAGTTTTGGGATCACCTTACAGGAGTATTGGCCCAGTTCACTGCCGTCCCTTGGGTCTTAGGGGGGGACTACAACTGCACGTTGAACCCTACGTTAGACCGCTCACACCCCCCCCTGCACGTTCGCCGGCCCCCAGGCAAGCGGAGCTATTCAGAGCGTGGGCCTCACACTGGGCACTTACTGACGCTTGGCGACACTTATACCCTCATGCCCGTGTTTACTCATTCCACTCAATACCCCACAACCTCCGGGTCCGTCTGGACAGATTCTTATGCTCTGCCCCGATCCTCCCTAAACTAATCTCCTCGGACTACCTGGGCCGGATCATCTCGGACCATGACGCCCACATACTGCGCCTGACATGGCACCCCCCACACCCGCCTGTCCCCACTTGGCGACTACCTAAGGACTGTTTGACAGACCAGGTATTCAGGGACTCACACCAGCACAGCATACAAGACTACTTTTCACACAATGCGAACAAGGCCTCGTCGGCGCTAGTGGAATGGGATGCGTTCAAGGTGGTGGCACGGGGGGACTGCATCAAACAGATCGCAGGGGTTCGCCGTACATTGGAGCAGACACTTGCGACCACGGAACAGCGTCTAGCTGCACTCACTAAACAAACCGATATTTCAGCAGAACACGCCGCGCGCACAGCCTAGGCAAAGTCAACATACCAGGCGGCCTGTGCTGATCTCCGGAAATATAATTTCAGGGCTTATGCCGCCAGAGTCCATAAAGATAGGGACAAAACGGGAGCGCTACTGGCCTGGATGGCGAGGCAAGACACCGAGATCAAACCAATCACGGACATCACCAACCTAGAGGGTGTGCTAGTGAGATCTCAAGCTGAGATCCTTCTGGCGTTCCATCGCTATTACGCTAAAGTGTACGAGGCCCCGGTTCTCCCCGGCGTTCGTGGACCATTTCCTTGATCCGCTATCGCTGCCCAAGATATCGGGCACTGACAAACGGACGCTGGACGCTAAAATAACTCCCGCAGACATTACCCAAGCACTGCGTGCCTTGTCTCGTAATAAAGCCCTGGGTCTTGACGGCCTCCCGCTGGAATACTACCTGACGTTTTCCTCCCTGGTAGTCCCTCGCCTGGCTCAAGTGTTCGCGACAGCCCTTGATCTGGGAGTGTTGCCCGGTTCCTTACGAGAATCAGTGATTGTTACCTTCCCCAAACCACACAGAGACCCACATCACATGGGCTCGTACCGCCCCATCACGCTCCTGTCGGCGGACTGTAAGGTCCTCGGGAAGATACTGGCTGACAGATACGCCCAGGACGTGTGCCCACTGATCCACCCTGACCAATGCGGGTTCGTTCCAGGGAGAAACACCTCACAGAACATCCGCCGAGTCTTCCATGTCCAGGACCAGGTGCGGGACAGATTCCCTGGGGCCGCCTGCCTCATCTTAGATCTGGAGAAGGCGTTCGACACCCTCACCTGGCCGTACCTTTTCTCGGTCCTGCGCCGTCTCAACGTAGGCCCGATACTCGCAGCATACACACGCCTTCTATACACCGATCTGACGACGCGCGTCCGGATTGGGAAATACATTTCGCCTGCATTTGAGGTCCGGGGAGGCACAAGACAGGGGTGCCCCCTGTCACCTCTTCTTTTCGCCCTAGCTGTCGAACCGCTAGCGATCAGACTGCGTCAGGAGGGCTTGCACTGGGGCATCCCGCTTGCGGGTGTCACACACTGCGTTTCCATGTACGCAGATGACCTCCTCATCTATGTCCGGGACATTGAAGCCGACCTTACCCCCATAGGGGTGGCGCTCACTGAGTTTGCAGATGCCTCGGGACTCCGAGTGAACTGGGACAAGTCCACGATCTAACCCTTCCACCCGGAATTGCCGCCCCGGGACGTTCAGCTAGGGACTCATAGACTCTCGTGGTCCGCGGAGGCCCCCCGGTACCTAGGTGTCCGCCTGTATCATTCTCCGGCTGACATATTCGACGGTAATCACCGCAGAGCGCTAGCTAGCCTTCGCCCGGCGGTTGCCTTCTGGACCAAGCTCCCACTCGCCCCGATAGGGCGGATAGCCCTGGCTAAAATGGTGATGCTCCCCCGGCTCCTCTATCATTTCGCTAACCTACCAGGGGTGCCACCTAGGTCCTTCTTCCGAGACCTCAACTCCCTCCTAGGCACCCTTATATGGGGCTCAGGTCGACGCAGAGTGGCCCTGAAAACCCTCCAACTCCCCACAACGCAGGGCGGGCTCGGAGCTCCCTCCTTTGAGTCCTATTTCCTAGCGGCGCAGCTCCAATGGCTGTCGTATTGGACGGCGGACCGACATACCCGGGAGGCTTGCACCCCGGCCGGCAGAGTCACGACCCCGGAGCTTACCCGACTTCTCCTCCCGGGCACCAAACCACGACGTACGTACCCCCTCCAAGTCGCGATAGCGCGTCAATGCATGATGCGGATCCACCAGATGTCCCCCGGAAGGACCCCATACTCCCCGTTACTGCCGCTGGTTGGCTGCCCCAGGCGGGAATCCTATTTCTCGGCTCCCATGCTCGCCGAATGGCTGGTCGCTGAGTTCGCACTCCCCCCAGGTCAATTCCTCAGATACCGACAACTACTTGAGGGTTTCCGCCCTTACCGGAATCTCCAGGCCGGCGAACCCGACACACATCCAGTTATACAAACTATCCTGCGTATGGGAACGGGACGCCACTTAGTCACCTGGCTATATAAATCGATCCAAGAACTCTCGTACGCCCCCCTGGCGACCCTGCGGGCCGCATGGGAGGAAGACATCGGGCGCGCATTACACGATTCGGAGTGGACCAAGGCGCTCGAGGCCCCGAAGCAAGTCTCTAGGAACGCCCGTTTCAAAAACATCCAATACTACATACTACACAGGGCATACCTCACACCGGCGCGACTGCAAAAATGTTATCCCTCAACACAATTCCTCTGCCCCAGATGTCATTCCCCCGATGCGGATTTCCGCCACATGTTTTGGAGCTGCCCCGGCCTCCAATCCCTGTGGCAGACGGTACACGACACACTGAAAGACCTCACAGGCCTCGCAACCCTAGCCTCCTGGGAATCCAGCGCTCTAGGCATTTTTCATATCTCTAAACGGGTCCCGGCACACAGACGCTTTGTATCCCTAGCGCTGCTACTGGCGAACAGATGTATAGCTATCCACTGGCGATCCCCGGAAGGTCCCCCCATAGAGGCATGGACAGGAGCAGTCTGTAAATGGGCGGCGGCCAAGGAAGATGCCCTTTGGGAGGAGGAATCCAGGGGCGCACGTAAACATCCCATATCTCTGGAATGGGCCATGCTCCTCCATAGCTTCCGGCAGTCCTTGCGCACTGATGACTCGCCCACGTCTACACCTTCCCCTCCCACCCACGGGCCCCGACTGTTTCCCCCCCCCCTTCCCAGCCAACCAGCCCGAGTGAACCCATAATCTTTGGCTGATGCCCTAACTCCTGCACCGGATTCCGGTACTCCACGCCCCCCTCGTCAACGCCTCACCCCCATGTTGACCGTCCCGCTACCCACATGCACGGGGCATCTCCGCCCTTTGGCCGCTTTCCCTCTCCGTGAGCGAATGCTATGGACTCCCCTGCTACCCGGCGCCCGACACCTGTCTCCCTCTGCTATGCTCCTGCTACCGCCTACATGCCCCCTCCCACAGTTCCGTCCCCCCAGTTACTTGGCACCACCACTCTGTGAACTGTACAGGCCCTGATCCAAAGACCCCTCTAGTGGGGACCTACAAGACTATAATTAATCTCCTCTCTCCCTTGCGGAGCTGGTTTCCTGTACCCTAACCTGATTACTTGTTTGATGGGTCTGTAATGTTTTGGTGGATGAAATGCCGAATTACATAAGTTTATGCACAGAAAAGCTGCGCGAACGGCTGACCGTGGCTGAATGTTGACGCCACGCCAGCAGAGGATCTACCTTGTACTTATGCTCGATGATGCAACAATAAAAACAAGTTTAAAAAAAAAAAATCCGATAGAAGTACTAGGGATATCAGTAGTGTACATGTCAGGATGGGGCGTGGGACGCACTTACTCTTATGTATTGGTCCTACGCAACTCTCTTCTCCGTTTCTCATGAATGTGCTAGTCTTAAGGAGCATAAGAGTATGCTCTCAAAAAACGTGCCAATGGTGGCAGCCATTTTTAAAGACCAGAGTAGAAGTTCCTTGTGATCCATTGTGTCCTTGCTATGAATTCCTAATACATAGTTACTGGACCTGGGACTTTTTGTTGAAATCCTGTTGGGTGCTTTGGTGAAGTCAACAACAAATATATTGGAACCAGATAAGTATCTAGCAATGGTACAGACTTCAACTTGCGAGTTATCCATTGGGATTCCAATCTCTCTAGCACTTTGTAGGAGCCACGATTCACAGTTACTGTATCAACCTTAATTGTAATTCGGCTCCATAGGAAGATGGAGTTTCAATTCATAATAGAGCAGAGTTTTTTTTTGTAAATATGAGTTTCGAGATTCAAGGCTTTCCCTCTTTTTAGCCAGTATGTATGGTGCGAGATCCAGCCTAGTTACTTTTTGCCAGGTGAAATAATGAGTTGTGTAACTGGAAAGGAAAAAGGGATTACCAAATGGTTAAACTAGCACTATTGCCTAATTTCAATACTGAAACATCTTTCTTCAGGTCCAAATGACACTAGAACTATTCAATGACATCATCAAGCATCAGGGTTCTGTACCACAGATTCCAGCAGTTTGACCGCAACAGATGCCTTAAAAGGAGGGTTTCTTTCGTACAAACTTTTATCTAAGCGGAAAACTAGAGAATCGTGTCGCAAGCCGCTAAAATTGGTTCACTTTACGCAGTATCCATGATTGCTTTTTGAGTATTTCAGGGCTTTGGGGACATTTCCTTGTTTTCAAGGAAATTCCTGAGATGCAGAATTGAGGAAACCTGACAGCTACATGGTCTCCTTATGGCACCAATTAACTCTACTAAGGACTCTACACAGATTGACACATTTGAAATAGCAATCTGAGGGACGTTTTAGGTTTCCAGGGGGCTAGTCACCTACCAATTTCTGCCTTCTACTTATACCCCACTGTTCCTTTTCCACTCTAGTTCTACAGTTGACTTAGGCTGTTACTGGAATTGGACTCATCCTTCCTCATTTAGTGTGGTTTGAGGTGTTATATTGCCTCTGAGGTCAGGACTTCTGATAAGATTCCAAAGGTTTCGCAGAGGTGTACTAAATGATAAGCCATAGGACTAAATTAGATTCTAGAGACAGGAGGAATTTGTTACAGAAAGCAAGTAATCAGAGTGCACAGTGTTTCTCTCAGTCAACTTTCCACTTTAGAAATAGAGGTCTTTCATGTGTGGCTAAGATTATGAAAATGCCGCAGCTGTGAAACAAGCCCTTCGCTGCGGAATTTATTGGACAACATATTTCAGGTGTCATCAGGTCACATCAGTGCCTCTACACAAGTTTACGAGTTAGGGGCAAAAGGGGTTGTCTCTTCCCCTCCTGCACGCTCAACACCTCTCTTGCACTGTGAGTGCCAGCATTTTGGCTAATCAGATCTTCCTCTGATGTGCATTAAAACTAAAAAGTTTTTCTATACCCGCTCTTAATATACCTCTCTTGTAGGAGGCCTCCAAGCTATAGTATGAAAATTATATTTGATAGTTCTGATGATTAAAAGACATAGAAGAATTTGATCTTGGTTATTTTGACAAAGAAAAAAACAACATGTACTGCAGGGAGCTTGGAGAGAGTTCCCAGACAACTAACAGGTGCTTAAAGAGGACTGGAGAATGGCACTTTAGAAAACTGCTCGAATTCTATAAAACTTTTAAAGCTATACCGATTCCTGTCTTTCTTGCATTATGCAATTAAATTATGCAAGGGGAAGATGTTCCCACTTCTTGAAATACTACTAATATTATTGTTTTTCCTAAGAAGGAGAACCTATAGACGATATGAGCACCTATCGGCCTATAGCATTGATTAATGCGGATGCAAAACTTTTTTCTAAAATTCTCACATCTCGACTGGCCCCGGTTATTCATTTATTAGTCTCGGAGCAGCAGCATGGTTTTGTTCCCGAAAGAGACACGACCACGCACATCAACATGGCAATTGCTGCATTCGATGTCGCGGGTCAGCTGGGCCAGCAGTTTGGGATGTTGATGTTGGAAGCCGAGAAGGCCTTTGACCGGGTAACTTGGGGAGCCTTATGGGCCACAATGTCATCAACAGGTCTCGGTCAGAGGCTTATCTCGGCAGTACAGAAGCTGTATAGGAGCCCAATAGCTGCAGTTAAACTTAATGGTCATTCCTCATCTTATTTTTCTGTTCAAAGGGGTACGCTGCAGGGTTGTCGGCTATCCCCTTTATTGTTTGCTCTTTATATTGAGCCTTTTATTAAGCACTTGCTGTTTAATGCTGATATATCTTTGGTTCCTTTTAATGGGCTGTATTTAAAACTAACCGCAAATGCGGATGATATCGCAATTTTTTCTATTAATCCAGCAACTACTTTGGTTGCAATTACACAAGAGGCTCAGTGATACGGTTCTTTTTCCGGCTATAAATTAAACCTAAACAAGAAGCAGACGATTTTGAATTTTCAACTTGTAATGCCTCCAGCAGCATTAGGGGTTACAAGAACGACAATTTATTTGGGAGGCTGCCTCTGTTTCCAAGTTGACAATGTTATCGCACTAAACTATGAACCACTGCTGAAGAAGGTGGTGGCAAAACTGCAATGTTGGCACCGGCTTCCTTTTAGTATATATGGGAGGTGTAATGTTGTTAAAATGAATGTTCTCTCAAAGTTTTTGAATTTTGTCCATACGATTCCATTAGGGGTACCTAAAACTTTGTAAAAGCGTTTAGATAGTGCCATTGGCAGTTTTATCTGGGGTTACTGGCGTGCAAGGAGAGCTATTCGATATTTAAAATTATCTTACAAGCAAGGCAGTATTCAACTCCCAGATTTTAAACTGTATTTTTGGGCTGCATTTACCAGTAGAATACAGAGCTTATTTAAAGGACCTGAAACTAGCACTAATTGGCTTTCATACCAGTATGCTTGTGGACCGAGCACCAGGTTTTTATTGTATAAAACATCTGACCCCAATTATTATAAGCGGGTTCGATTCAAGGTAGTCATGACCTTGAATGCAGACGGCAACTTTCTAACACCGCCCACTACAGGCCCCTTCCTGTGGATCCCACCAAACGCTTGACCACCACTATCATGAGTCTGGTCATTAAAGCTGAAACCAACGAATGGATCTCTAAGAAGGAGGCTGATTTCCTGATCACTCCAGAACCCATTACACCATACTTCTACACCCTACCGTAGATTCACAAAGGCACCACACCCGTACCCGGTAGACCAATTGTCTCTGGCATTGGATCGCTTCTGGAGCCCCTGTCTCAGTTCTGCGATGTTTTTTTACAACCCGTAGTGAAAAAGATACCCTCTTACCTCCAGGATACCAGAGATGTCCTGCGACTAATAAACGATGTGGACGGAAGAACAGATGTGGATCTCCTACTGACGTTGGATGTGGAATCCCTTTACACGAATATCCCCCAACAGGCAACCTTGGAGGCAGTGGAATGCACTTTGAGACTTGAAGAATGAACATCCCCTACCCCGGTCTCCTTTGTTATGGAGCTAGCCAATATAGCCTTAACAGAGAACTTTTTCAAATATGAATCAGAATTGTTCCATCAAATCCGTGGAACCTCTATGGGTTCTACCTTCGCGCCGAGTGTAGCATGCATCTACATGGCTGCCTTCGAGAAGACCTACATCTACCCTCCAGAAAAGAACCCATTTCGCGAAAATCTCACCCTATGGCGTCGCTACATAGACGACATTCTGATTTTTTGGAAGGGTAACCGGACCAGCTGCGAGGCGTTCTGTACATGGATTAACCTCCAAGATCCATACCTGAAATTCACAGAAACCATCTCTGAAACCTCCATCCCCTTTCTAGACCTGACAATTGTACTGGGCCCATCGGAGATTTCAACCACTCTGTATAAAAAGGAAACTGATAAAAACAGCTTGTTGCTCTATGGCAGCCATCATACGAGAGCATTGAGGGACAATCTCCCTTTTGGTCAGTTTTTAAGACTCCGCAGGAACTGCACAACTACTTCCGACTACCATCGGGAAGCCACCCTCCTTCAACATAAACTACAGGAGAGGGGATACCCAACAAGACTACTACAACGTTCAGCGAAGAGAGCCCTGAATAATAACAGGGAATCCCTTCTAGAAACACACACAAAAGAGAAGGAGGATATAATTACGTGCGTAACATCTTACACTAAGAACTCCTCCTTTATCAAGAAAACGGTAAACTCCCACTGGGGCATACTGAACTCTGTCAATCTAGACATCCCACGTCCGCGTTTCGCTTTCAAAAGAACTTGCAATCTGAAAGACCAATTGGTCCATACCCGTCCAAAGAAGACCAGTACCCGTCCTCAAAACACACTTTGGGATCTGCCTCCAGTAACGGGACACTACCGCTGCGGCAACTGTGTCGTCTGCCCACAAACTATCCAAACCAAAACTGTCCAACTTTCACATAACTTCATTTGGCACCTTAACAGACATGCGAACTGTAACAGCAGCAAGTGCATTTACATGTTGACGTGCCCATGCGATCTGAAGTATATCGGAATGACAACACGCACAGTCAAGACACGCATCATGGAACATAACAGCAATGTTCGCTGCCACAAGACCCACACTCGTCTATATGAACACTGCCACCAACAGAATCACGCTGCAGAGGACATACATTGGGTCGTTTTGGAATGGCATCCCTCATCAAACCAACAGGCCCTGTTCAAAATTGAGCAGAGATGGGTTCACCGCTTGCATTTGGACACTGAGGGTCTTAATGACTCTGTCCCATGGAACACACTGACCCGATAATCCTCTATTGGGCTGTGTGTCTCTCTCTCTCCTTGTTTGACATCAACAGGTAGAGGGACGATACCCAATTGTCAGTATCAGATATCTCCCACCTCACATACTTCCAAGAGTGACATCCCACGATTACAGTCCCGGATGCTACCCGGACTGACATGATGACATTACCGCGCTATCACTCCTACATACTAGGTCAAGATACCTCCTGACGAACGTGGCGTTCTGACATAATAACGCCCTGCATCAATATCGCATATTATTCTGGATAAAAGAAAGGTGTCTGCATTAATTGGCATTTATTACCGCACCTCCACGACCATACCCCAAATCACCATGCATGTCTGGCTTCACTGTCCATCTCCTTGACCACACACCTAGCAGCGCAATGTTATCCCCACCCCGCTCCAAGATGGCGCCCAGTTTGTTACACTGATAGATACACACCGCCATCCACATAGATGGGTCCTCTGCGCAGGTCCGTAAACGGGTCGCCTAGCAACATTCTGATTACGCCCCTACCGCCAAACATGAGACTTAAGGGCGTGGGTAATCCAGTTGCTTCACCAGCTGCTTCATGACCGAGCTTTGCCGGCCATACGGACCTAGGTTGAGAGGTAACTTCCACGCGTGATCAAGGTAAGGGGCTGTTTGGGCTCGAGGCTGCCTCCGAACCGATGCAGGGACTCTGTAAGCACTCTGACTACGCCCGCCGGCCATGGGTACACTACCACCTCTACTGGACTGGTAGCGCGGTTACGGGGTAACTGTGGAGACCGGGAATCCAGCCGCCGCAGCAGCCACCGCCGTGAGCCGCTAAGTACTGGCGGCTCCGCCACCTACACCCACCCAATTTTTGGTGATGTGGGGACTTGGTTTGCTTGGGCGTGTCCTCTTTAGGACACCGCGGATGTCCACCGGGGGGCGCTGCGGGTGTGACGACAAACCTGGCACTATCCTCTTGTTCCCCAGACCGGGCTGCAGTTCACTCTGAGTGGTGCGCTGCCACGGACTTCCCCGCCTGGTTTTGTGAGATCCTAGCGGGCCTGTCTGTCTGTTTACATTGTTTAATAACGACAATGTACTTAATTGGCCTTGAGCTAAGACCTCACCCCGCCTCCTAAGTACCTATTACCCTCCTACTATTCCTCATCCCTGCAGATCACAAAACGATTACGCAGGTCCCACTCAAGCTGCCTGGGAAAACCTTCAACAGCGACTGAGGGTAAGTCTAGAGACTCTAGTATTGGCTTTCAGTCTTATTAATCTCTTAACAGCTCATAAGAGATCCCTCCTTGACACACAATTTCCCAAGCTTCTAAATTGAGTTTTTCCCCCATTAACATGGACTGGGAGGTTGGGTGATAGCAATCCCTCATGGTTTGCTATCCACGATTTCTTGCTAAATACTTCTGTCTGCGAATAAGACACCCACCATCCAGGTGAAAGCATAGACAGGGATGTTCTAAATAGGATTGTTTGATAACTCCGCAGAAAGCAGTTATCACCATTTGTTTTTTGTTCTTCTTCCATCTCCCCTTAGGGTGGACAACGATACAGGAACTCCTCCTGTTCCAGATCCTGACCCCTCAGGTTGTATTCACTTAACCCTGTAGCCCACTATGGGCTCCTTTTTAAGTTTATGAGCACTTTTTTGGTCTTGATGAATTGCCGTGATGGCATGAAACATGTCGACCAGACCACTTATGAGGGTTGAACGGGCCTCCCACACACAGTTTGGTTGAAATCCCATACCCCTCTTAATTTTAACAAAGTAGGTAGCTACAGGAATAAAATACCCAGAGTAGACTACACTAACTTTTTTTAGAATCACCACACGCCACGCTCACTACTTCACTACTAGGGCCCCTCACACTCACTCAAACATCGGCTTTGGAATAAAAGATCTCCAACAAAGTGTAGCACTGAGTGCTACCCGTCAGGCATTGCAGCGCCGGCTTGACGCAGGAGCAGGAAGCCGATGATGACACGAAGCAATCGGTTGGTAATGTGACAGCAGCCATAGAACCAACCTGTTGTGTGAGGTTTCCTTAATTCCGACAAGGGACACCCGCCCCTGTCTTCCACATACAACCATTTTCCAGAGAGAGGAAGATAGTCCACTCTTCATTACGTGTATACCACCCCCAGGGGAACTTTGTGCAATTGGTTGGAATATAGTTTATTGGGACGTGCACACTGGACCCCTATAAACATTGTCCCCCTCCTGTCCCTCCTTGTTGTTAACAGTCATGGACATCACCAGGATATGGCATGAAATCTGTAAGGTATACACACACTACCTGACTTACATGTATATACTGCATTATGGGGAAATCCCATGCTGCCTAATATATTTCACAACTGCGTTGGGAAAGAATGGCAATGTAAGGGTGTGGTACTGCTCGGTCATTTATATGATGGACAGGGATTGCGATCTTTTTTATCTCTGAAAGAAGAATTTGGGCTGATACAGACTCATTTTACTGCAAGCAACGGATTATTTCATTCGTGGCGGGGGTCTATTAGAGTTATCTAATCCCTCCGAGGTTTTGTCTGTATTTTTTCGTACTACCTGTCGAGGAACTATTGGCAAAACTCAGAAACTTATAGCAGCTGTCAGTGATGACGGTATACAGATAGCGGCTAAACTAAGTTGGATGATTTTCAACTGTAACATAACTAAAGAGGAGGTACAGGAATCTTTGGAAATGATAGACTCTGCAGTAACTTCAGGTAACTTGAAACGTCAGCAATATAGAACTATATTCATGCTTTTTTACACCCCCGAGCGAATTTCTAAATGGGCCAATAATCAAACAGCCGCCAAATCATATTGCTTGAAATGTCAAGAATATGCTGCAGATTTACGCCATATGTTTATTACCTGTCCAATGCTGAAAGCATTTTGGTCCAATATAACCCTTGCCCTTGCAACATTGGTTGGCTATGACAAGCCGGTATCAGAGAAGGAGATGGTATTGGGAGTAGTTTCAGAGCTGGGCTGTCTCACGAAACCTTTTGCATCAATCATTTCGGCCTGCACCCGCTTATGTATCGCTCGATCTTGGATTCAAAGTGGGAGCCCAAATATTAATGAATTTGGGGTCTTACTAAGGGAAATTTATGAAATAGAGATAGCGTTAGCCAAAGCTAGATGTCCCCGGTCCTGGTTAAAATTTAAAAGGGTGTGGTCTAGTCTTCAATGGGATTAAGGATTTAAGGTATTACTTTCATAACTGTCTTCTTTTATTTTATAGGTGTGGAGCTTGTAAATGGATATGTCCATAACTTTGTTTTGTTCCTTGTGCTCTTATGTGCTCAGCTAATGATCATTGAAATTTTGTTTTTGAATGTTTTCTTCTTTCTTGGTGTAACGTATTTATGCTGTGGCTATAAAATTAAAAAATAATAATAATAAAGGTATATTTTTTAATATATACTAAAATTCCTAAACTTTGAACCATAAAATGAAAGATAAGTTGTAAACCAAAATTAACAATGATAAAATAAAAAAATAAAACCAACTTTCAAAATAAAAATTAAACAGTCTTTCTACAATGACAATAAAATGTTCAAAATAAAAAAATCATAAATATTTGAATGATGCATTTTTCCGAAACATTATAGAATTTATATTTTTATTTCTAAAAATTACATTAACTTTCATTTTTTTTACTTATTTTTAATTTAAATATGTATTTAAATATTTACAATAAAATATGTATACATTTATTATAATTGATATATTTTATTTAATTATAAATTACAACTTGCAAAAGTTATCAATGTAACAAAATTAATTAAACAATTAACTAAATTAGTTTACATACCATTATTATAATTAATATCTCTACCTAATCTATTAACTTATACCATGTGAACAGAATCTTACACTACATTACAGATCATCCATAACTATTTCCATGGAAATATAATTTCCTGTGGCAAAATATTTTCCCAGGTCTCTGCTGAGAAAAAAAAGTCCTTCATGGCACCGCAAACTGTGCCAAATTGCTCTATTTAGTACATTCCATTTAACCTTATACATTTCCTGGTCTATTTATTTATTTAGCAGTTTAATATAATGAAAATGCACCACATGGAGTATCAATCCAGACAGACAACCTATTTGAACTGGTTTAAAAGCTACATTGCAACATACAGGAATATCATTTTGCCAAATAAGGAAAACTGCAGAGGCATAAAATTGTAATTTAGGGCATGACAGAAAGACAATAGAGACAGATACAAAATTGAGCTGACAATGGGTTATTGGGGGGTACAGATTAATCTGGACAAGTTATCATCTTTGTTCTGGTACATGTGGAAATGGACGGGGTGTGTCGTTACATATTTCCTAAATGTGAGATGATGATTTTATTCCTCATCTCCTTGGGCTGACAGTTCAAAGACATAGATTGTTCCTGTAGTCTAACTTTAAGGTGCGCAGAGAATGGACAGTGGTCCTCCGGGCACCCACTGGAACCAGATACAATATTCTCCTGAGGGATTTCATGGTTGCAAAGCAGCTAGCAGCAATAGCTTTGACCTGTGGTTCACAAGACAAGGCAGTATCAAATTTGAAGCCAAGGTTTCTCACACAGGGAGATGAAACAGGAGGCACACCAAACTCCGAAGGCCACCAATTGTGCAAATCGGTATTGACTAGTGCCGGAGAAAGGATTTCAGTTTTATCAGAATTCAGTTTAAAGCACCTATCACTCACTCAATTCATTCAAATGGTATTAGAATTACATAGTTTCATTTTTGTGCTTCAGTAATCAGTACAATAATACCTTTAAAATGATAAGTGGCACTTGCTGGCCACCTGCCAACATAGCATTTCTAAAAATGAGCCTGAGAATGATTAAAGCTTGGACAGATTTTCTCAGGTACTAGTCTTTCAGTGTAAGGCGGAGAAGGTTTGCCAACTTAGCCACCTAGTCGATGGGAGTTATGAGGAACTGGTAGGAGTCAAGGGCGAAGGCCAAAGGGTTTGATGGGGATATTCAGGCAAGAAATGTCAAATGTGTCCCCATGTTTGATAAAATAGGCTTGGTCTTGAACATAAAGCCCACTGCGTAGTGCCCAACAAGTTTTGAGTGAATGGTTGCATAAACAATTCTCAAATCTGTTAGACTGTGAGTATATCCAAACACATAGTTGAGGAATTCTACTACTCATTGGGAAATTAATGCATGGTGGCAGGTGGGGATCAATTGCAAGTGAACAAGCTATTATTCCGGCATCTCTGAGCAAGGAGTCTCCTGGTGCTTGTGATAAACGCAGATCGAGCTCTCATAACTAGGGCGCTTCTCCTTCCTCTCAATGTACATAATGTGTCTGTGTGTTAATATTTTACAGTGATAATGTAGCTGGTGTCATTTTAGAAGTTCATGATCACTGTGACTCAAACGAGGTCCAATTTAGGGTGAAGGAATGTTGTTTTGAGGCTATTTCTCTATAATGTGTGCTGATAGTGTTTTCCCTCTCTGAGTTACTTGTCTCTCTTTGGATTTGAACGTTTTATGCACATAGCCTAAAGGTGACTGAGTAAAAAAATACATGACACCCTGAGCAGGACTAGATCGTCTCTCCGCTTTCTCCCATTTTCTGGATGTATCTAGAACTAGTGAAGCGCATCTAACCAGCAACAAGATCCTGAACAAAGGAGAGCATGAGATGTGTGGACCAATTGCATATACCTGACTATTCATTTTCCCCCTCACTCCTCACGGTTTGCTGTGGAGAAAGCCCAGGAAGATTCTGTTTTGATCAATGGGATGGCCATCATCTGTTTAGACGTTTCACAACTCAATAGTACGAAAAGGGACCTTATTTTTTCATTTATTTAGCAGCTTTATACAGCTCTTAGGGGCAAGAATAGTATGTTGGAGCTTTACATTTCAGCAATAAGTATAGCAGCTCTAAACCAAGAACAATAGGTCACAGATCCAAATGCAGTGATGTTTACCAGTGATAATAGAAAGGGTAGTCGATAGGGAGGGACTGAAGTCAGTGTTTCTGGTTTAGCAAAGTTTGAAAAGGCCCGTAGATGTCAACGGAAGGACAGCAGCAAGGGTTTAGTCCCTACAACCACCAGCAACAAATTCTAAAGGAAGTGGCTGCTCGGAGTACTCTTTGTCCGATGAGCTGAGGTTGATGAGATATGACTGTGCATGGATCCGTAAAGGAGGCAGCCCAGTTCTGAACTTTGTCTTTGCCTCAGTTGATAGACACTATAAATTGGAGAGTACAGAGGCAATGTGGTTACACTTCCTCTGTATCTCCAGGAAGGAGCATGGAAGTGATGTGTAGGGTGCCTTTTGATGATTGGGCAAGGAGTGAGGCAACCCTTCGAGTATGCCATTGTCATTATACAACCATGATATTAAGAGGGTGTGGGCTGCAGTCTTTAGGTGAGTGAGAAATAGCAGTGGTTTTATATTTTTTGTGGGCCAGTAGATAGAAATTAGCCAATTTGGCAATCATATTTATATGAAGGATCATTGTAAGTGAGTGGGAAACAGCGTATGTTTAAATCCTATGGCTCTGGATTATACATTCCTCAGTTCAAAACTGCCCAGTAACCAGGGACTGCGCCAGGACCAGGAGGAAAGGCATGAAAACTACTTTATTCCTCACAAACATATTTCATTGGTTGTTTTCGCATCCTTTATCTCCCATGTTGCTGGTGCCCATGTTTACTTCACAGTTCTGCGGGCTCCCTTCCATTATTATTGTTGGACCACTTTATTCAAAACATGCATTAGACTTAAGACATTCTCATATAAAAACTATTGTTTTATAGTCTTTCTATTGATAGAAGTGTAGTTAGGTTGAGCAAAAATACCTAAAAATAAAATATTTCTGGCATGTCTCTCCAGATGGTAGGAAGAAGAGAGGATTGGAGCAAGGCCCACTGTCTGCTTCACAACACTACGCTGTTTCTCATCGGCCCATGAACGTTCATGGTGCTATTTTGATAGATCCGGTGTGTTGCCCGGAGCTGCCAGTCAAAACTTCCTTTGATATTGAAGTTAGTAACACTTTCGAAATCAGTCAAGATGACATCAAATGCAGACCCCAGGATCCAATGTCTCACAGGGAGCCTGAGGCTCAAGGGGCACGCGGATGGTTATTGCTTTTCATTCAGTTTCAATATCTTATAGGCAGGAGGTTTCATGACAGATCAAATCTTTGAGCTGAATTTAGTGAGGCTCTCAGAATGGCAAGCAATGCATCAGACGTCAATACAAAGCTGTTTCCTGTGGGAAGGATTTAAACAGACAGAGGGCTTCTGCTAAGACAGAGGGTCTTAACTAGCACAAAGGTTAACGTGAAATATTGGACGGGGGTTGAAGAGTCATTCTTTGATTCCAGTGACTCCTCTATGCTTTACAACAGTAATGTACGAGAAGACGGATTACATGAATAGGCATCAGTCACCAGAGCTGTGTGAAATTATAGCGCCTGCAAAACTCTTGTTTGAAGGGTTTCGTAATTACAAGTGGCTCAGAGGTTTCCGATTCTTCGTAGTTTTCCCCAGGTAAATATCCGCAGGTTAAACTTGCGGATGTTTATTAGGTGAAGGGCTCGGTGAGTACCAGGAGATGTGCACTTTGGGACTGGAAGTACCAACATCCGAACGTTATTCGCCACTATAATAGGCGAAAATTGTTCGTAGCTGCTGTTTATCGCACATTACATTCAAAACCCCAGACTATTGTTATTTCACGGGTGTAATAAATAGCAGCTGTTGCTCTGAGACCCTCTCAGTTGGGGGCCCAGGGTCAGATGTAGAGATTCCATTATGTCGGGGTATAGGTAGGTTGTACAGTTACACGTGCTCGCTAATCGGAATCAAGTGTGCCAACAATCTGCCCGCTGACCACGTGATCCGCAGGGGAACATGGGCGGGACAGCGCTTTAGTCCCACCCGGCAGAAACGCCAGCCGACGCAAACGCTAGCCGACGCTGGTAGGGCGCCCTGCGTCCACCATTCACAGGCCACGGGAGGGCCTCCTGGTGGGAGGGGCGAACCCTCTTTATCTACCACTGTGCTAAAAAATTCAAAATGATTGTGGAGTAATGAGGCTACTGCCTCGGTATCCAAAAACTCACCACTGTCAGAAGGAATCTGACAGACGAAAACAAGACAGCAGGCCCGGCCTCTCTTCATCGCAGCTCTAATGCCGGAGCAACCGTACGGGGTATTACGGGGCTGGGGTCCTTACAGGCCTAAGTGCCCCACATTATCGGTCATTTTCCAGGTCTGAAGCCGGGGCGATCGTGCGTGATGGCGGCTACTAAACAGAGCACGACGGTCCGTTACCAAAATGCATATGGATTTTCAGAATGTAAAGAGACTTTTATTTCCTGCTTACTACGTACTGCTATATATAGGGTGATGTCCCAGCTTGACCGGGCGTGGTGCCCACCCCACCCCCATCCATTGCTGCCTCGTCCTCCCGGCCCAGGCCATGCCAGCGGCCGGGGCGATCGTGCGTGATGGCGGCTACTAAACAGAGCACGACGGTCCGTTACCAAAATGCATATGGATTTTCAGAATGTAAAGAGACTTTTATTTCCTGCTTATTACGTACTTCTACATACAGGGTGATGTCCAGGCTTGACCGGGCGTGGTGCCCACCCCACCCCCATCCATTGCTGCCTCGTTCTCCCAGCCCAGGCCATGTCAGCGGCCATACAGTCAAGGACATAGCTTCAGTAAGAGTGCTTGCCTCGCATGTACGAGGCGCCGGGTTCAACCCTCGGCACCGCCTGGTATTTATGTAGGGAACGAAGTGTTTGGCCGGCCTCCTAATTGTGCCATCTGGGGTCTCTTTCGAAGCTGGCTCCGAGCGCACTGGATGGAGTAGGTAAGGGGACACCCTGCAGGACATCTAATACACAAGTAACTAGGAGAGCCTTGTAGTCATGTAGGGGACGAAGTGTTCGGCCGGTCTCCGGATTGTGGCGTCGGGGATCTCTTTCGACGTTGGCCCTGAGCGCACTCGATAAGAGTAGGTAAAGCGACACCCTGCACGGGCCTATTGCAAGCAGAAAGGCGGCCCGGTGCCCGCAATCACCGCAAACTACGTGTTTTGAAAACGTCTTAGCGCTTGTGCTTATTAATGATTTGGACAGAACCCCAGGAGGTCAATTTGGAGTTGTCGCCGAGCCTCGAACCCAGGTCCCTCGGGCCGAGATCGAGCGCCCTGTCCATCAGACCAAATACTTGCTCGACAGGTCAAAACCCTGCCAGGGAAATTAATCGCGTTCAGGGGGACACCTACGTTCATCAGTGATTTTGCGCAGAATTGCAGGATGTCGAGTCTCCTGCTAAACTTACACATGCTAAGACACCTACGTTCATCAGTTATTTTGCGCAGAATTGCAGGATGTCGAGTCTCCTGCTAAACTTACACATGCTAATTCTTTCCTGCAAAGTCGGGACAGCAGCCCTCTGGCCGTTATGCCACCCCCTCACTCGGCCCCTAATGTTTTATTGGCTGAGGTGCATCAATTGAATTGCGCTGTGGAAGGGGGGGTCAGGGCCACCGCGAATGCCGCTGCAGCGCGCTCGCCGCGGTGATTTCACGAGTGATGTGGGGCTACACCGAGATGCATAGTAGAGTCACTGCGGAAATCACGCTGATGGGTCGGTAGCACCATTCGAAACGAGCGCGTGCATTGACTCAGCTGTAATTGCTTTCACCTATTGATTATCAGAGGCTCCTAGATGAATTATGGGAGTCTTTCTATTAAACAAAGACAAATGTCCCGGGCATATGATATGCCCTTCTCTTCGGGTCGCCTATGGCCCCCCTCTGTCTGATGAGATTGCATCTTACAGAAGCGCGTCTCAGTCAGCGCATGGAGGATGCATCCGTCTCCCACTGCCTGCGAAGGAACTGCGTGTACTCTTCTGGCCCGGTACCGGTGACACGCTTTCAGGGCCGACGATGGCTGCGAATGGGCCCTGAAGGTGCGTTAGTGACAGCGAACGAGGATGGTTAATGGCCAAAGGCGGCTAGTGGCCTGCAGTATTTAGCACCAGACGGGCAGAACATAGATGGTCTGTGACTCAAAGGAAGGCCGCGAATGTTATCAATCACAATTCTTGGATAATACGATTTCGAATTTGGGAGGGAAGGATCCTGTGTGGCAAGGGAGGAGCACGATGTGGTACAATAATGATCGTTTGTACGGTACCACGGGCTCATCCTGCAGCCACGCTGGAGTGACTGCAAACACCAGCGGTCGACGGTTACGGTCGAGGTGGCACAGGCGGGCACTTGCCAAGTTCTGATGCACCCCCTCCCCTGAAAGTGCCTTTCCTCCCTACTCACAAGTATGGGGACCGCGGACGAGGCGCAGTAGATCACGATTCGAGCAGGGTGGCACCTTTGCGAGTATCAAAGCAAACAAATGTATGAGATAGCAAACAGTGTGTTAGGAGAGAAAGTGACGTGTGCATGTGACAAGAGTACCAAACACAGGCAGAAAGAAAATACAGCAGCAAAAGGCAGACACTCAAACCGCAAGAACACGCTGGGAATGCGCTTACATAGTCATGAGGAAGTTGAAACTTGTTCCTTAAGATTATCCTTGTGATTTGATTATTATGCAACACGACTATAAATGCATTCCCGATTAAAACAAGCGGTTGTGGAGAGAAGTATTCATTTTAAATGAAAAAACAGGAGTATCAAAAACGTAACTTCAAATCCGGTTTAGCCCCCCTAGTGCAGACTAGGAAATTAAAAAGACAAAACTGCATGATTTTCTTCTTCCGCTGTTCCTTCCAGAAGTAGGAAGAATTTTCCATTGTTTAGAAACATAAGAAAACAAAAATATAATTTTTTAGCAACAGATTAAAGTGAAGTCTATCCAGTATGCAAGTTTCCTTTTTACTCTTAGCTCAAATACTCTTGATAGGCCGATCCACATAACCCCCGAGATCAAAGTCACACATTTACTTGCATAGGTCTGTGACAAAGTTTGGAGAACATTTCTGACAATTATGGAATTTTAAAATAATTCTACCAAGTACTTCTGGAAGCCATGTCTCTTCCTGATTCCTGAAGAACTGAAATACGTGGCCATCTATGCGTGTGGAAATGCAATCATATAATAATGTTTGCTTGTGCAGATGTTATGGTAGTATGTGTTTGCTAATTTGTTTTCAAGAAGAAAATATAGTTCCTCAGGAGAATATATTGCCCAATGGGAAATCTTTTTCTATGCTCTGCCCACTTTTGTGGTCTCCCCTTCTGTTGTATTCTTGCACTTTACGGACGTAAACTGCCAATTGTTTTAAGGGGGTCCTAGATGCAAATGTTAGGCGAATACTCTTGCATCTGCTTCTTCCCAGCATATCTACGTACTAGCATCTAATAGCAGATTTCTGGCCAATCTATTTACAGGAGCAAATACACCGCATTCCTGATTCTATAAACATGTTGTATCCATAATTGAAGGTGTTAGCACCTAACACAAATTAGATATGCAAATATATTTTGAGCTTGTTTTTATTTTTCCAACAAAAAACAATAATTTATTACATTTATTATACATTCCTTGCACTAGTAAGATCTGCATCTCAGTTGTTCTTATCAGATTTTCTAGACACATTACGCGATTGTCCGGCCATGAACCCTGAAACGGCTGTGCTTGATTTAGGTCAGGTTAATACTCTGCCTGCCCTAGCACAGCCAATTGTAACTTTCATGAGGAGGGTCAGTGGCCACTGCTGCTTTCAAATTTGTCCCCGCCAGTTACACAACGATTAACATCACGTCCTTACAGGTGTTTCATTTCAGACTGTTTGGGGCCACCCAAAGCCGTAAGAACTGCTTGGCTGGTATCATTACTTTGGATCGTTTTCCGATGAACAAATAAAACAGTGTCACTACCAGAGGCTACAGAAATATCAAGGGGACATCTATGTGAAAAGAAACGTAATAGAGGGGAGGCAAACTGCAGGCCAGAAAAACAACCTTGGGGTGAGTTGATATGTCTGAACCCAGCAATTCAGCGGGGGAATGTAGCGCTTATTATTAATGCACAGTTTTGGAGTTGGCCTAGATCAGAGTGCCGGGATGTACTCCCATCCTCTTACAAAGTCTGTGATGATTTGAGACAGGGGAGAGGGAGTTATGCCACATTATTTTCTCGCTACGGCGTCAGCGTTACCTCGCACCATAGTCATGGCAAGGGAGAGGCTATTAATCATCAAGGTGGCGGCGCTTACAGGTCGACACCAAATCGAATATTAATGAAGCATCCTATATTTACAATGACTTTCCCAAGCATTTCACTTGCATCGTCGGTACGACTATTGAATTGTATTATGACATAAAAACAATTCCGCAGCTCGTGGGCCCTGTTGCTTCGCCCACATTCCCAATACTTTGGGGAATCTCCGGGCGCATTTGTGCTCTGGTGGTCCATGCATGGCAGTGTGCAGTGGATTGACACGAAGCTCTCAGTGACGGTATACGTGATGTAACAGATTTTTCATTGGATATATCCTGTTGTATTAGCAGCGCACATACGGCTTAATAAAGTTGGAGGTGTGGTCAATTTGTAATACTGCTCCGAGCGTGTGTGTCGCAAATGAAATTGGATAAAGGTTCATTTGACAAATGCCCCATATACGATAAACAGACTCTGTACCTAGAATATCTGCTAAATATCGCAGAAGGGCGCCATTCAGCTAACAATGTCATAGTATGTCTAAAAACCGAAGAAGCAATAATGCCGAAGTTTGCAGTTTCCCCATAAATCGGAGGGTTGTCCGTTGGTTTCCAGTAGTATTGATGAGGCACCCTGCACAGTGGGGCATGGATATTTTGGCAGGCGTGGGAGAAGTAGATAGATGCACGGCTTAAACAAAGCATGCTAGGCTCCATGAGTGGAAGGAACATTGACGATGATTAGACGGATGTCCATTCCCCTTCCATTGGCTGGAAGAAATTGCGAGCAGGCAACATTCGCATCCGTTTTAAATCTTAACCATTTCCTGGCCCACTAAGTGGCCATTACAGCAATTTTCTATGCGACATTAAGGATAGAATCCATCTGTTACAAATTAGGCACAGGATTTGGTTCCTTTATAGCTCCACGCATCCCAAGGCAGGATGGCAGAGCGCTGTTAGGTGACATGCACGTTACACAGGGACAATACATGGGGTAACTAGGTAAATAAAGCAGTATGCATGTGATACATGTTGGGTTTCATAGGACAGTGGAGGTCCCAAGGCACTAGAGTCTCCTACCCTTCATAGTCCACAGTGCGACATTAGAAGGAGTCCAGAGTGTAAAGGAAATAACTCAGGGATATTACTTCTGGATAATAGCCAGAAAGCGAGCTTCGCAACTGGAAATACTTACAACACCTGGAGTAACTGGGCCCCAAATGTTGGGGCAGGCGAAAGGATTGACTGGTTGAAATTCACCCAAACACGCGTAGGTGGAATGTGATCCTGTTTAGACTGAGGGCATAATGTACGATACTGAGAACCTGGGGTGCATTACAGTTAAAACCCCGGCATCAGTTAATTCCCATGCAAGGTCGCCGAGCCGCCTTCTGTAAGCGTAAGGAATGGTGATGGTCTCTAGCCCTGCGAGAATTGAGACCTGCATTGTTGCATAACCAAGGGCATGCAGTGTTTGGAAGGGATCCATTAGGTAATAAACCAAACTAAGGGTCAACTGTAGCGGGTACTTTGACTAAGACAGGGAGCACTTGTCTGGATTGGGAGTTGACATATTCCTCCTGGAGGTACACGAGGCACGAAAAAGCGACGGGAAGTGGCTAGGTGGGTGGGGGGCTCTGTCATCGACGGGGGCCTCCTCCAGAGCTGTGGCAGAGTTACAGGGCGATCTGGAAGCAGACGGGTACAGTAAGGGTACCTCTGCGGCAGAAGGGTACAGTAAGGGTACCTCTGCCTGGCACAGTAAGGGTGCCTGAGCCAAGGACCAGGAGCCGAAGGAGGTTCTGGGAAACCGCGACGGCGCCCCGTTAGTCCTTCGGGTGGTCGGGGGGCCTGAACCGACCGGGGGTGTGCCACACCGCTCCGCCCCAACAGGGGGAGGGAGGGCGGGAGTATAACGAATTTGGTAATGTGCTGCACCGTCAGAGCATCGACTCGCCGTGCAAGATGGCTCCTTAGGCATGCGGGACAGCGAGGGGCTGCCTGCTTTGGATCGCCTGTAAGATGACCCACCTTAAACGTCATACGTGTGTTGTATGAAATAAACCTGCAGCAGTTCTTTCCCATAAATATGTCTCCAGAGTTTCATTGGGGAGGAATTGTGTATATGTACAGGCGGGCGGGAGTGAATGGCGGTGTGGGAGAGGTGTGGCGCCGCGGCCAGGGCGACTGACGCTGGAATCTGGGGATCACGGTTCGATCCCCAGCGCTGGCGGCAGGTTAGCCCAGCACCATGTGACTCTGGGCAATAGCTTGCTTAATCTTCCCGACGGCCCCCAGCGCCTAGAGACCCTAACGGGTGATTGTGCGCTTTACAAATGTGGGCACTATGTGACCTCCTCCACCCTGTGTAAGAGGGTACCAGCCACAAGTGGGATTTTCAGTCGCCATAGAATTGCCTGTTCCTCTTCTGCCACCTGTGACCTATCTCAGCATTTAATTCACTTTTTTTTGTTAAAGCTCATCCTTTTACGAACTAATGGTCTCAATGGTGGCCAAAATTGCATTGGTGCAGGCCTCCTGCATCACAGAGGTGTGCAAGGAGTGGAACGGCCCTGGCTTGCTAAAGATTCATGAGACGGGCCAATCTGATGGCATTACTCATTTGAAAGTGAGGTTCAGCTCGGCAGAACATTCGGCTTAAAGTACTGTGATTTTCAAAAAAGTGTAGTTCATGTAGAACTTAGCTACTAATAGAATGTTCTGATTGATGTTGATGGAACAAATGAAGGTTCAAGAGTTGCTGTGGGCATTGTGAACGAGAATGCCCTACTGTACTTAAATAAACCTACCGAACTCTCCTTGGAATCACGTGTGAATGTATTACACCCTCCCATGAAGAGTATCCTCCAGGGCGAAAGCGTAGATGTGCCACAGAAGCATTAAGCAAGAAAGAGTGGTGGGCTCAACCTCTAGGTGTCGCCTACAAACTATAAAATCCAAGGTCCTTTGGGCCAAAGAGGGTCATTTTGGTCCTGAATAATGGTTTTCTTGACATGATTCTTGGATGGAATTCTCAGATGTGTATTGCTGGCCTACGCACGTTTCGGTGAAAGCAAGATATTATCACCTTCCTCAGGGCCAAGAAAGTACAGTTTCCAAGAAAAAACTGGAGGTTCTCTGTATCTATTCCAAGAATCATATCAAGAAAACGATTATTCAGGACCAAAATGACGGATTGATGCCTTTATTTAAATTGATGAATGCACATACATAAGACAAATAGAATTATTGTAACAGGTTTCTTTCTCAGATGTGGTATCTTTGTGAATATGTTTGTACAGTATGAGAGCTAGTATGCCTGAGAGGAATGAACGGTGAGAATGGATGCATGAGAGAATGTTTATGATTTTCCTTTTTGTTCTTCTTTTGTGGGGGTTACTGGCACAATAATTCATGAACGGGGAAGTAATGGAATATGTTTTTTCTCCTTTATCTTGAAATGTCATTGTAAATATATGCCATGTTATGTATCCACCGATGAAAAAATCATTTTTATAAAAAGAAAAAAAGAAATATATATACATAAAAAAAACAAAATAGATGCAGAAACAATGCTTTTTGATAAATAAAACACAATCCAAATGAAAGTTAGTCTTTTTTTTATGTTGTGTATCTGTGCTGTGTATCAAACATTGTGAGTAGAGCTATTGCCACTTTTTAAATCAGATAGGCCTGACAAGAGGTTGCTCTATTTTGTATTTATTTAATCCCCCTCCTCTTGGGCCTTAAAGAAACAGGGGGTAACTTAGCTTGATAGCATGGCCCCTTGTTGTGACAATGACTCATGATGGTCGCCTGTCGCAGTTCAAAACTAACTTGACAGTACGATATTTCAGTGCAAAACTACATGAGGTAATGCAACATTAACCCAGAGTAGAAGTATGGGACCTTTATAGATTTCATACCAGTACTTTAAGCAAAGGAGCTGCTTTAATGTATTGTCCTGAGGACATGTGCTTCTCACAGAGGGCCCAGCCACCATCCAAGGTTGTAGATTCTTTTGCTGCACCATGTGCAATTACTCTGGGGCCCTGTGGTCTAACGGGTCCACTGATCTGTTAATATTGCTGTATATTATAATTTTTATAATTCTAGTAGCAGCCAGAGAGCCCATTTTCTTCATTACAGTAGGCCCTGCGACATAGTGCCTACGCTACTGCTGACAACCAACCCCATACCCCTGTCACCAGGTCAGGTTCCCAGGCTAATACAAGGGAGGTAGGCACATGTGCTCCCATTCAAGTTATTCCAAGGACTTTGGCCTCTGTGGCTTTCTTTTTTACGATGCAGGCCTATTCAGCCTGCCAAAATAACCCCCTTTGGCAGATGTAAACCCTAATTTTAAATAATAATATCATCACTAAGTAGGCCCTAATGCCCACAAGGCAGGGTGCATAGTATGTAAAAGCAGGGAATATAAATGTTTATTGGTAAACATGTCCTTGCAGAGAGAAGGCCCCAAACGTTTTTTTCACTGTATCAGGGTTAGCTGTTTCATAGGAAAGCATTTGGATACAATATTAGATTTAATAATGTTTCATCCAGTTAGGAAACGGCTGCAAAAGTCGTTTTTAAACTTTTTAAATATTTATTAAAAGCCCAATTCACTGGTGATGTTGGATCTGTGATAAAGATTTTGGAAAAGGTACTTTTAGAAGGTTGCAATTTCCCTGCCTAATGCCTTTAGAAGCCCATTTGCCAGAGCCTCAACTATCACCTGAAAGCTGGATAGCCCACTTGATGAGTTGGGGTGTGAACTTGCTCTCAGAGCTGAGGTAAAAGCCTTGAGTTTTAGGTAGGCGTTCTGCTCCTCTGGCTGGATGGGCTATGCCCAGGAACATAATTAATCTTTTGTCCACCTGGTGAGACAGGCACCAATCCCAGTGAGAGAGAAGCAGCCCCTAGAATTTGTTTGAAGTGACGACAGAGGAGTGGTTGCTCATTTATATGACCACAGGTGTGGGACAGACACAGCAGCTCTGCACAGGGTAAGAAAGGTTATGCCATCTTGGTTTTAGGTGGAGAGAAGCAGTCTCCTTATCTGCCGGCGTAGGAGCCAGTAGCACTCGTCTCCCCGGCCCTATCCATGCAGGCACGGCAGTCCATTTGCATGGTGGCCTCCCCACTCCCCTCAGACATGGGCAGTGGGAGCGGGCTCAGGCCACTGCAGTTGGGACTCGGAGATGCAGTCCCGGGCCACTTTCCAATCTTCTTGGTGGGGGTGAAACAGCATTCTTCCCTCTGCAGTGTTGGGGTGTCCGTATGTGGGGTACTGGGCCCCTTTCCTTGCTTCTTCGGCGGTGCTCTTCAATTGCTTCTACTGGTGAGGGCCCAGAGTTAGAGACCATGGCCCCTTTGTTCTTCCTTGGTGGGGGGCGCAATGAGCCAGCCCCCCAATTTTTGGGTGGTGCAGCCTGGACATGGGGTCACCCCAAAACATAAACTGGCTTGGGAGTTGGATCCCTAGGCCTCCAGAGCTACGGGCATGGGGTGCCAAGCATGCCCCTCCCAGGGTATTAACTTAAAAAGACTTTTTGCATCGACCCCCTGGCCTTGGCCAACCCTGAGAGGTTTGACAGACTCTGGCAGAAGAGCTTCACAAGCCATGATCACTGGTTTGTGGGGTCAAAGGTCACAAGCCCTAGTCACATGAAGCCTTTTCCTTAGGTCTAATGGCCTCTAAGGTGGCACACTCTGGGGGGACCTAGTTCCACTGGCTCCAAGTGTCAGCCTTTCTCCTTTTTCTCCTCTGGTGCCTCTCTCCTCCTCAGTGCAGAAGTCCAGTTCTTCCCCCCGCTGGTCCTTATGGATCTAATGGGACCATCTTCCCTGGTCCTGGAGAGAGACCCACTGGTCCCGGAGTCAACTGTAGTCAGACTCCTTAGTCCAAGAGGGCATCAGAGGGTTCCTCCTTCCAGTTGTCCATGGCTTCTGATGTCCAGTGCAAGTCTCCAGCTCCAACAAAAAGTACTCTCTCCCCCTTGTGCAAGAGTTTTTAAGTGGAGGCGGAAAGTTACAGAAGACAGGCACCCCGGGCCAGTCCTAGGGTGCCACATCACCTCTCCGCCCCTACCCCAACCTGCTCAGCATGCAGAGACAATTCAAGATAGTGCCATCCAGGAATCACTGGTCACATCTCCTCTGGAGAACTCAGCTCTGCTCTGCACTGACATCACTGCCAGTGCGTATAATACCAATAAGTCACAGAGGAGACCCCGCCTGTGTTGGCTTCAGAGGTCTGGGTTCCCTCCTTTTTTCAGTGGGCCTGGGATGCACCATCCCTAGAACCATGTGACAGCTAATTAATGGATGCAGATTTTCTTCCCCACTCCTTCTGCCTCAGCAGCTGAGTGAAGCACTGTCAATTGCTTCCTTTGTGTGAGAGACCTTTGCTCCTTCTGCTGGAAAGCAATGCAATTAACTTGGCCCACCAGGATGACAAAAGGCCTGGGCTCTAATCCTGAGCTAGCCAGAGAAATATTACGATTCTAGATGACCCATAAGATGTACAGATACCTTCTTGAAACTAGCAGATTTGATTTTGGCGCACACATGTCCGATACCTCACTAAACATTGTGGGTCAAAGGGAAGTAAAACTGTACTCTACAGGAGATTCCCCCCATGTGTATAATAAAGTGTCACTTTTGACAAAACAGTAAACCACACTGACTTTCCCTATGAGTGTCCAATAATATTATAAGGCCTACTCAGGTCTATATCTAACTCTGCAGAATCCCCTCTGCACCAGGCTACCTCTGCACAGTTATCAAGCTGCACGCAACGGTAGTCTCACACATGCAGCCCTCACACATTTAACCAGCCAAGTGTCCCTTCCCCTTGCTGCATCAAACTGACCTTATCTTAAAAGGTGGACATTTGTGGTAAACACGTGCTGGTCATTTACTCTGTGTTTATTGTTGGTGAGTTGTCAGTTATGAGGCTAACCAACAGTAAAAAGTCTCAAATTTGGGCCGATTAAATGGGTATATACCTTTTTGTTACACTCTTGTTTTAGCTATGTCTTTGGTGGGCTTCTTTGAAACACTTTGAACATTTTATTTTTCCTGACACTTGTGAGGTGCCACAACTGCAATAAAGCCCCTACAGAAATACTTATGCAGTATTATAATATGTAAAGTCTAAAAGTCAGCGTCAGAGACACTGTCATTAAGAGAGGACTTAAAATGAGGAAAAGATGACATTTATAGGGAAGAATGGAGAGATATCTGGATGTAGAGAGAGACTGCAATGTGGAGTAGACAGTTACAAGAGAGAATAGAGAGCAAATGAATTATAATGGAGAGATTCGGGTTATAAAAAGTGTGAATTGTGAGATGCAGGACAGAAAAGGGATAGAAGGAAGGATACTGAGATAATGGGGTGAATGGAGAGATGCTGGGGAGTGGACAGATAATGAAGGGGAGCATGGATGCATGGGGTAAGGAAAACAGAAGGGTGGTGAGATACGAGGAAGGATAGAGAGAATATAGGAAATATAGGGAACAGAAATCCCTGTAGATTTCTGTTCCCTATATTCTCTCTATCCTTCCTCCTAGAAAGTAAATCAAAAGGATGGAAAAAAGAGGACAGAAACTGATAGAGTAGAACTTGGATAAAGGGGAGAACGGAGAACAAATGGAAGGATAACTCATTGTTTTGTTAAATAATTTTTATTGGCATTTCTAGGGTAATACAGTACATAGTTAGCAATTGCCTCAAAGACAAACATCATACCAATTGTACACTGTGCTATTGTATAGAGCTACGCCTCAATACATGACCCATACATCATTTCTGTCAGTGGCAGCGCCAATGTGAGAAGGTGTATGGGTGCGAAGCATGTGTCCATAAGAGGTTGCCTATAGTCCGTACTGGGAGATGGGCCTACTGACTCAACGCCAGCCCTGCGATATACTCGTTGCTATGCTGTGAATAAAGATTGTATGTATTATTATAACATAATAAATAATTTGGATTACCTACCGGCAGCAGCAGAGGGGGCCACGGAAGGAGGAGAATCACGCTCCCCACAAACCAGCGGGGCTGAGAGACGCCCTTTCGTTACGCCCAGCCCAGGTGGAGGCTAAATACCTCTCGCGTTCCCGCTCCGCGGGAAACGCTCGCACTTTTGGATTACCTACCGGCAGCAGCAGAGGGGGCCACGGAAGGAGGAGAACCACGCTCCCCACAAACCAGCGGGGCTGAGAGACGCCCTTTTGTCATGCCTAGCCCAGTACTTCATCAGACGCATAATCCAGCCTCGCAGGACGCGTGCGGGACGAGCCGGGCCAAGCCCGGGCCAAGGGCGGGCCCGTCTGAGCCCGTCCGAGCACGAACGAGGACGAGACGGGACCCCCCCTCTTTGACTCTCGCCACAGATCTGCACAACAAGGTCAGTGTGTTGCTTTGTAGCCTTAAGTCCTGTTCTGCATTGCATTGTTACCGCCTAAAAAAAAAAATCTGGATATCGAATTCCGGAGTTATTATATATTCAACAATCGTGGTTATGGCCTCTAACGGTGCAGGGAAGGGGAGGAAGTCCACTACAGGAAGTGTCGTAGGGACAATCGACCAGTTCCTAACTAGGGCAACGTCCATGCTACAACGGGAAATCGAACTCACAGAGAGAAGTTTATCCATGGACCCAATTTTTGATAAACGGTCTTAACTGGGCCAACTAGCTAAGGCCCCATCTCCGACACCCGAATTTCCACTTACTATGCCATTATCGGTAATACAAACAGAGGCTGATATTGTATCTGCCAGACCTGCGGGAGAGGGCAAAAAGCTGATGGAAGTAGCAGTCATGTTGCACAGCCCTCCAGCTAATATGGACCCAATAGTTTCTGATCCGGCAACGCCCCCTCCAAGCCCAGGAACTACTAGATCCGGTCAGACAATCCGGTTGGCCTTGGATACTAATTCAGGGGCCATGAGCAAAGTCCCGGACCAAGCACCTAAAAGAAAGCGTTGGGGAGCTGCACTAGTAAATAAGAAATCGAAAAAGCAAAAACGTGCAAATATGGACAATGAATCTCCCGTGATTGTGCTTAATGGTCAGCAGTCTGGAGTGGACAAGTCGCTGCCTATAGAAATTAATGAAGACATGTCGCCGCCAGAGAGAGGAGGGGATTTTGGGCTAAAATGGAACGGATATTTATAGAGTCCTGTCTCCCGATCCATGAAAGACTGAACTCTATTGAGAAAAGACTGTCTTGTCTTGAATCACTGTGTTTACCAAAATTGGGAGGGAAGGGTAGAGGGGCAGTGGAACCTGCCCGTAATGATACAGGAGTAACTGGCCCCAGTCAGACAGGCACACAGAGTATAACCTTGGTGGAAATAAATGCAGAAAGGGCTCCACCTGTACAAATTGGTACGACAGACACCCACCCAACCATCCAGCCAGTGACAGCTGCATCGAGTTCCCCGGCCAACACAAGGAATGTGGGGGGTAGGGGGTTACGGGAGCTAACAGCTCTGGCCAGGGCCCAATACAGGTAACAAACTTGGGTCAAGGGACGAGATTGCTGGGTCCTAGCAGGCCCCTGTTGTCTCGCCAAGCCTTGCCCCCGGAGTCAGTAACCTATGTGGTGGTTGTTGCGGGGGTTCCTTGCCTGAGCCCGGGTAAGGTCGAGGATTACAGAGACCTCAAAAACAAGTGTATTTATTGGTTGAACTGTAACAGACCCCTTTCAAATGGGGGAACCAGTGAAATTCCATTCGCTAGACGAGTAGATTGGGTGGGGCCCAGATGGAAAAATATAGAAGGGGACTGTATTGTGATCAACTTTAGGAATAGCTGGACAGTTAAGCATATCTGCAACTTAGAGTCAGGTAGCCCGGATACGCTTATAAATCTCTTCCACTTACTTACTTTTATCCGGGCACTAACAGCAATGCCCGCTCTGTACACAATTGGGAGGGGAGAAACTTGGCAGGCGACGAAATCCAAAGAGACAACCCCATTTTTGGAAATGTCAGCTGGAATGGACCATTAAATAGCCCCATGTCGTTTGACATATTCCACCACCACAACAGTTATAGCAACCTGGAATCTGTTGATTGACTGCTGAAAATAAAGAAGCCCCCCTCTTATGCAGTAGAAAGTAAGAACTTGCTGGAAGTAAAATCTAACTTCAGTGAGATGAAGCGCCTCTTTACTGTTGTAGGATGCGTGGGAGAGGAAGGTACACTAGGGGACAGAAAAGGTTTTAACAGAGGTGACCCAAGTAACTGGATAGGAGGTAATATGGAAAACGGAGGTGCTGTGGTGCGAGAGTCAGGGAGCGGGGGAGATAGTTGTGCTAGCGAGAGGAAGGGAACTACAGAGACAGGTGACTGTGTGTATAGATCAATTAACTGGGTTAAAATATAAGTTCAACACACAGCGAGGTAAACGGGGTATGTAACTGTTACCACGCAACTTTTAGCACAAAATACTTTTACAACGAAACTATTACCACGCAGGACCCTTTACCACGAATACCTTTACAACGCATTACACTACAACGCAGATACTATTACAACGCATACTGTTACAACGTAAGTATAGGTAAGTTTATCTTTTTTTAAAAACATTTATTAGGGGTATTGGGTTTGGGTTTTGGGGTACAGGGGTATTTTTAGGTTTCAGGGATGGGTTTGGGTTTTGGGGTACAAGGGTATTTTTAGGTTTCAGGGTTGGGTTTGGGTTTTGGGGTACAGGGGTATTTTTAGGTTTCAGGGATGGGTTTGGGTTTTGGGGTACAGGGGTATTTTTAGGTTTCAGGGTTGGGTTTGGGTTTTGGGGTACAGGGGTATTTTTAGGTTTCAGGGATGGGTTTGGGTTTTGGGGTACAGGGGTATTTTTAGGTTTCAGGGTTGGGTTTGGGTTTTGAGGTACAGGGGTATTTTTAGGTTTCAGGGATGGGTTTGGGTTTTGGGGTACAGGGGTATTTTTAGGTTTCAGGGTTGGGTTTGGGTTTTGGGGTACAGGGGTATTTTTAGGTTTCAGGGATGGGTTTGGGTTTTGGGGTACAGGGGTATTTTTAGGTTTCAGGGTTGGGTTTGGGTTTTGGGGTACAGGGGTATTTTTAGGTTTTAGGGATGGGTTTGGGTTTTGGGGTACAGGGGTATTTTTAGGTTTCAGGGTTGGGTTTGGGTTTTGGGGTACAGGGGTATTTTTAGGTTTCAGGGATGGGTTTGGGTTTTGGGGTACAGGGATATTTTTAGGTTTTAGGGTTGGGTTTGGGTTTTGGGGTACAGGGGTATTTTTAGGTTTCAGGGTTGGGTTTGGGTTTTGGGGTACAGGGGTATTTTTAACATATATATTTACAAATTAATAAATACAAATTAATATAATTAATTAAAATATGTAATATTAAAATAATAAATTATTAATTAAAAAAAATATTAATAATAATTACATTATTTTAACATATTATATACTTACCTATACTTACGTTGTAATGGTATGCGTTGTAATAGTACCTGCGTTGTAGTGTATTGCGTTGTAAAGGTATTCGTGGTAAAGGGTCCTGCGTTGTAAAAATTGCGTGGTAATGGTCTGCGTGCTAAAAGTATGCGTGGTATCAACATATATCCGGTAAACGGGAGTATCAACATACTTTCCTGGAATGTGGCAGGACTGAAAAACAAATTAACATCTGACGACTGGGGTTTGTTCATGGATAAACACGACATCTGCCTTATGCAGGAGACATGGGCCCTGGACAACTATCAGCGGTGCGGGTTTGCCCCATTTAATCTTCCTGCAATAAAAGGAGGTAGAGGAAGACCATCAGGAGGGCTAAGTACCTGGGTAGCCACTCATCTGGGAGCCACGGCTAAGCAGGTGACAGTTAACTCCCCAGATATTCTATGTGTCCTGCTAACCCTCCCGGGGAATAAGCATTTAGCCATAATTAACATCTATTCCAGGCCAACCCAGAGTGGCCAGGAGTCTATGGTTATTGAACAACTGAGGGGATTCGCAAAGACTCTGGACCCCGAGGTTGGTATAATTATTGGGGGGGACTTCAACTGTCAGTTTGAACCCCTCAGTAATTTAAGCTTGGAAGACACTGACGAGGAGAATCAGTACTGGAACATATCGGAAACCTTCATTCCTCCAGTTAAAGCGAGGACCCCGTTGGTTCTACAAATTAACTCCCTTACACAGTCTCTATCTGTAAGGCCTTGTAATGGTTGGTTAAAATCGGACAGATATGGAAACGTGACATTTAATAGAGCAGGTCAATCATCGATTATTGATTATATTCTGATCGAATCTAGATCATGGGACAAGGTCCAGGATTTTAAGATTCACCAACGGACGGACAGTGACCACAACGCCCTGGTTATGTCCCTAAAGCCAGGGAGTTGGGGATTGACTAATAATATGATAGAACCGAATTTTGTTCCACAGCCCTTTCTCCTTCACAACAATAGACGCAGAATAAAATGGCCCCACATAATGGGCTCTCCAAACCGGCAGTCGCAAATATATCTTCAGGTCCCCCATCTCAGTGACATGGCAGAGGTAGTGTCTACGGGGCCTGTAGACGGGAGGGACAACAGGCGGGTTGAAATTCACAACCAGCCAGCCTCAATAATGTTAGAGGTTTTTTTCCCACTTCAGACCTACAGGGAAAACTTAGTTAAGACCCACCCTTGGTATACTGCTGATTGCCGAAAATTGAAAGGGGATCTGATTAAAGCAATTAAGGCTAAAGATAAATCCCGGATTAAGTCCCTTAGGGTGCTGTATAAGCAAGTTATAGAGAGAGAAAGAAAGTCCTGGGAGGCAGATAAGAGGGAAGAGTTGAGTTTGGCACTACGGTGCAGAGACCTCAAAACATTCTGGGCAATTGTTAGTAACAAGGGTCGGGGTGGGAATAATGCAGTAAGCCCCAATATAGTCCCAGCAGTATGGGAAGAACACTTTGGCAGCCTTTACGCCCAACCGTGCAATGGCGATTGCGAGTTGGTGTCTCCGAACCTCCTCCATGAGCATCGACTGGGGGGGTCCAGGAGATATCGATCTTGGAAGTGGAATCCGCCATTGCGAAGTTACTACCTAACAAAGCCCCAGGGCTTGATAAAATCCCCGGGGACTTGGTTCGGTCTGAACCCAAAATATGGGCTCCTTATCTCTGCATCCTGTTTAATGCGATCCTAATGGGGACAGACCCGCCAGAGACGTGGCGGGGGGGGCAGAGATAGTTCCTATCTTTCAAAAAGGCTGCCCTCTGCAACCCTCGAACTACAGGCCCATTAGCCTGATAGATATCCCGCAGAAGGTATTTGGGAGGATACTCCTGGATAAAATTCAGTTATGGGAAGGGGAAAACGAGATCCTGAGTATTTTACAAGCGGGCTTTAGAACAGGTACATCTACCATCGATCAGATCTTTCGGCTACAGGTCCTTTTTTGGAAAACAGTGAGTGTGGAGGGTGGCAGCCTCTACCTCATTTTTGTGGACCTGCGGGCCTCGTTCGATCTGGTCCCTAGGGACAAACTGTGGAGAGTCCCCCACGATCTCGGTATGCCACATTACCTTCTGGGAGTATTGATCAGACTACACTCAGGAAACTTTGCGCAGGTTAGATGTGGAAAAGTGGGAGAACTGTCAGCACGTTTTCCAGTGCAAAGGGGGGTACGCCAGGGATGTGTGCTGACTCCCACTCTCTTCTGCCTCTATATTAACGGGCTTGTTAAACATCTTTTAGGCATAAAGGATACGGATGCCCCGAGACTAGCAACAGGAAGAGTGCCTGCACTAATGTTTGCAGACGACACTCTACTGTTGTCTCGAACAGCTACTGGTATCCAACGCATCCTTGATGGTTTTGCAGATTTCTGTGCCCTAAGTGGGCTGGAGATCAACCTGGCCAAAACAAAGTTCATGATTTTCAACCCTCCGAGGCAGACGCGACCAAACCCGGCCCTGAACTGTACTCCTCTCAAGAGAGTAAAAACCTTTGAATATCTCGGTATTACTCTTGAGGAACTCTTGGGGTGGGACGTACAGTTAGCCAAGTCTGCATTGAAATTGACACAGACTGTGGGTGGGTTATCCAAAATGTATAGAACATCTGCCTCTAAGCCAGCTGGCAGCATGTACGATGGGACCCCCTTGTCGTGTCCGGTGCCAATAATACACGGACACAGACTGGTGTAGTTCTCAACACTTTATTACCACGTCTATACTGGTCCCCATCCCTACTCTAACTGCCCCTTTCCTGTACTGTCCCCTCCTCTTCCCCTCTGCCCACCTAGCTCCACCCACCCCAGCTACTGGACTGCGAACTTCATTACATCTCCCCCTTTCTTAATAAAGCAACAACTGAAAAGAAAAAAGATCAGTCCATCTCTGTGATCAGTCTCTTGGGAGGCCGCACTTGACGGCGGGGTCTCGCCGGTATGGACACAACCTCTTCAGGTGAGGGCTCTTCTGTAGGCGAGGGTCCGGTCTCGGGTGCAACAGTCTCAGGGCTGTCCCCGCACACAGGTGTGGGGACCAGGGGTGCACTTGCATGGACTTCAGGAGAGCACTTCTTAAAGTGAGAGGCGTTGCGGGTGACTCTTCGTGTCTCTGATTCTGCTGTCACCATGGTGCCCTTTTGTTGGGTGATCGTCAGGGGCTCATCTTTGAAACGACAATCAGTCTTTTGGCGTTGTTCCTGCTTGACAACGACTCTGTCGCCTTCTTTCAGGGAAGGGGACCGGGCCCTTCGCTTGCGGTCCGCATACTCTTTCATCTTGTCCTTGCGGTGCCGATCTGTGATGGCCATGTCTTTGTGTTGTTGATCCGACGGAGGTTTTTTCAGGGCTCCGTCCCACGTGGGGATCCGATTCCTCATTGTCCTCCCAAGCATGAGAGTTGCAGGGCATTGGCCTGTCGTAGAGTGAGGAGTGGTCCGGTAGGCACTAAGGACTTCATTCAGTGCTGACTGAAGATCTTTCTTTTCGGCCATGGCTTGTTGGAATGTTCTTTTAATGGTGGACATGAATCTTTCCACGGTGCCGTTGGCCTGAGGCCAGAGGGGCGTGACTTTGCGATGTTGGAAGTCCATGTGTTTCGAGAAGTCGCTGAACTCATGACTATTGAATGGGGGCCCGTTGTCCGTCTTGATGACCCTGGGGACACCCCAAGTAGCGAAGACTTCCTCAAGCACCTTGAGGGTGCAGGCGGCACTGGTGGATGATATGAACTGGGCCACAGGGAACCTGGAGTATTCATCGAGGATGACGACTACATACTTCCCGGACTGCAAGGGGCCATAAAAGTCCATGGCAACTTCTTGCCATACCCCATCAGGCAGCGGAGTCATCTGTAGAGGAGCAGGTGGATTACTGTGGCTTGTCAGTTGACATGGGTGGCAGTCTTTCAATGTGTCCTCGACCATCTGGTCGAGAGCTGGGAACCAGACACGTTCTCTCAGTGCTCTTTTGGTGTAGACGACTCCTCGATGACCTTCGTGGGCCAGGTCGATCACTCCTTGTCTCAGTGTCGCTGGTATAACTAGTCTGTGATCTCTGAGGAGGAGGTCATCACTGGTTACAGAGAGTTCGTCGGAGACATGCCGGAAGGCTTGTAGTTCTTTCCGGACAGCAGGGTTTTCCTCTTCCTCCTGTGGGTGGTATCTCCATCTGTTGGTGCGGGTGCGCTTTATCACTTCTTGTAGGATGCTGTCCTGGTTGGTCGCTTCCCGAATGGTGTGCATGGGGATGGCTGGTGGACGAGCATGATTGGTCATGAAGTGAATGTATTCCTCCGCAATGGAGGGTGCAGTCTCTGATGAGTCTCGGGGGTGGCGAGACATATAATCAGCTGGATTCTCATCCTTCCCCGGTTTGTGAATAATCGAGAACGTGTACTCTTGCAGCCGCAAGCCCCATCTCTCGATCCTGGGGGGCATCTTGCACTTGGGATTCCCATAGATCGTGACAAGTGCCTGATGGTCGGTTATGAGTGTGAAGTGTTTCCCGAATATGAAAATGTGGAAGTGTTCGCACGCCCACACAACAGCAAAGCTCTCCTTCTCCGGTTGGGAATATCGTTTCTCAGGGTCCGTTAGGCTCCGGCTGGCATAGGCGATGATTCTCCTTTGATCCGACTCGTGGTCGTATTGCGCCAGGATGGCCCCTAAGCCCACGGGGCTTGCGTCCACGGTGATTTCCGTTTTCCTCTTGGGGTTGAAGTAGGAGAGGCACTTGGCTGATTCCACGGCGTGTTTGATGTCTTTGAAGGCACGCTCACACTCCGGAGTCCAGACAAATTGCGCGCCAGCTTTCGTGAGGAGCCGCAGAGGGTGACTTACGGTGGCATAGTCACGAATGTAGCGGGCGCAGTAGCTCGCCATCCCGAGAAAGGAACGCAGGTCATAGACATCAGCTGGGCTCTTGGTGTTGTTGAGCGAGGCGATTTTGTCCGGGTCTGGTTTCATGCCACTCGCTGAGAAGATGTGCCCGAAAAATTTCAGGGTCGACTGATGAAATTCGCATTTGTCCTTGTTGAGGGTCAACCCAGCGTCCATCAGAGCGAGGCAGACACGATCAAGGGCGGTGTCATGCTCTTGTGTGTCCGAACCGTAGACCAGGATATCATCGCTGTAATTAAGGGCGTTAGGTATGTGGTGGATGACAAGACGTATGGCCTCCTGGAAGATCTCGGCGGCCGATGAGACTCCAAAACTGAGACGTTTGTAGCGGAAGAGGCCAAGATGGGTGGCAAACGTCGTGATGGGGCGAGAGCTGGCGTCTAGCTCGAGCTGGTGGTAGCCCTTGTTCAGGTCCAGTTTGGAGAACACCGTTGCCCCATTGAGGGCCGTGATCATGTCGCTCAGGAGTGGGCCTGGGTGTCTCTCCCTCTCGATAGCTGTATTCGGCAGACGCATGTCCACACAGAGACGGACTTTGTTTTGGGAACCTTTCTTGGGGACGATGACCACCGGGGACACCCATGGAGTGGGGCCCGCCGTGCGCTCAATGATGTCGGCGTCCAGAAGTTCCTGCAGCTCACTTTCAACTGCGGATTGCAGGTGAAATGGCACTCTACGCGGGTGTTGAGCCACTGGTTTGACTTGTTCGTTGATATGCAGGTGGATTTGACGACCCTTCAGTTTCCCCAAACCTCGGAAGAGGGAAGGGAATTTGCCAGCGCAGTCCGAGATGTCATGGACGTTGAAGAGGATGTGCACCAGCTGAAGACGTTCCGCCGTGGGGAGACTCAGCAGGCAGTCAGCCTCCGGACCCTTGATTACATGGATCACTGCTGGGATGGAGAGTTTGCCATGCGTGAGAGTGGTGTCAAACTTGCCCAAGCATTGTAGAGGTTTCTTCGACATCCAGGTGTAGACGCGGACGGGCGCGAAATGCAGACGTGGTTTGGGGTCCATGCGGTCGTGTTCGGCAACTGATATGTAGTTGAGCGATGCTCCACTGTCCATCATGAACTTGGCGGCATGGTTGCCCACTTTGATGTTGAGGCGTGGATAGCGTTTGAACTGATCGTGGTCAGCAAAGTTGACGTATTCAGTGGTGTAGGAGGAATGTCTAGATGATGATGATCTTGAGTCTCTCGATGGAGAACGACGGTCCCATCGGGAGCGCCGAGAGTCATGACTGGAGTGTGAGGACGTGGGAGATCTAGGAGGATCTTCCTGAACTGCCCTGATGTGATGACGCTTGGCCTCCGGTCGTGAGGGTCGCTGCGACCCATACTGTCTGTCACCATCACTGCGTTTTTCTTTGTGGTAATCCCCACACATGGCTTCAAAGTGGTTGGACCGTCCACACTTTCGGCAGCGTTGGCCCATGGCAGGGCAAGAGTCAATGTGAGGGTAGTCGTACCCGCATCTGAAGCACCGCCTCGTGCGTTCAGGCCGTCGATCTCTCCTCTCAGAATCTTTTGGTCTGTGGTTCGGTCGACGTCTGGGTGAGAATCTGGATCTGCGTGACCTGTCACGCGGGTTGCCTCTATATTCCTGTCTTCCATGTCGTCGGTCAGAGACACGGTTGGCATGTTTGCGGCTAGTGCTGGGCTTAACCTCGATGTCCGCCGCATTTTCTTCGGCCTGGTCATACAGCCGGGAATTTTCTTCAATTTCTGCAAGCTCTTGCGGTTTCCTCAACAGTCGTCGTCTCAGCGACTCCGAGTGACACCCAGAGATTATTTGGGACTTGATGGCTGCATCCGGTGAGAAATTTGTAAAGTCACAGTATTGGGACTGACGTCGTAGTCGATGTATAAAGGAGGTCAGCGGCTCTTCTTTCTCCTGGCGCTGTTGGTGAAACTTGTGTCGCTCGTAATCAACATTTCTTTTGTGCAAGAAACGGTTATTCAATATTTCTCTCACCTTGGCATAGGTGTCGCCGTCGTCAGTTGGGATCTCTCGCACTATCTTGCTGATCTCACGCCCTCCTAGATTGCGAAGGGTTATTATCTTGTCTTTGTCTGTCTCAATTCTGGACCCTTCAATATAGTCCTCAAGGTCCTCTAGCCATTCTTGCCATTTTAGGCCCATGCTACTTCCTGTTGTGATTGTTAAGGGTTCTGGCGCTCGCAGGTGTGTGCCTCCCTTGACTTCCTTTTGTGCGGGAGGGTTTTGTGCGTTTTGCGCGGGAGGGTTGGACATTTTGGTGGTGGGCCTTCAGGGCTTGCGCTTGACTCTGGTCGCCGTTACTGACGTTTATTTCTACCAGTGTTCACTGCAGCCACCACTGCTTGTTTGTTTCCTGTTGCTAGCGCTCACTTGATAAGGTTTACTTGACTATCGGGTCAGAGTACATCAGTTTTATGTTGCCAGTGCTTGTTTTTGGGTTTTCGCCTGACCCAAAGATGGCCGCCCTTCAATCAGATAGGGCTTGTCTTTCAGGCTGCCTGACCTTAAGATGGCCGCCCCCTCTGCAGCACACGAGGTCTCTCCCCTCGCTTCAGGCACACGCTCTCTGGGCCACTGGACTCACGGTTTCGGTCTTCTGCTGCTCGGGCAGGGTCGAGGTGAGTTTATGCTGTGTGTTCCTCCACTCAGCTTGGTCTCCTGGGCCTCGTTTGTCACTCGTCTTCGTTTTCCCGCCGGCAGCAGTGCCGGCTGCAGGGCACTTCACCTCACGCTGGTGGGGCACTTTTCTGGCTCTCGCTGGGCCGCTAAGGCGCTGGGGCAGCGTCACTCTGGTGCCCGCTTTGCTCTCGCGTTCCTGGGCTCCGCGCGTCCCACGCGGCCGGCGCTTCCTTCCTGGGCGCTCGGGCGCTCACACGCTGCTCTTTCTGTTGCGGGCGGGTCTCGCGCGTCCAGCGCGACCCGGCTCCTTTTCTCGGGCGCTTTCACCAGCGCTCTAACGTCGCCTCTCGGCTTTCTCCTTGGGTCGCTGGACTACTCCTGGGGGGGCTTCTCCTTGAGCGCCGCAGGGTCGCGACTGCAGCGGAGCTCAGGACGCTCCACGCTGCGGGACGGGGTTTGCTCTGGCGGGTTCACTGCTGGATCCCACCCTCGTCGCCAGCTGTCGTGTCCGGTGCCAATAATACACGGACACAGACTGGTGTAGTTCTCAACACTTTATTACCACGTCTATACTGGTCCCCATCCCTACTCTAACTGCCCCTTTCCTGTACTGTCCCCTCCTCTTCCCCTCTGCCCACCTAGCTCCACCCACCCCAGCTACTGGACTGCGAACTTCATTACACCCCTCAAAAGAACAAATTGTCGCCAAGGAACAGAGGGGAACAAAAACATATCATAATGTAGTGGATTGTTCCTTCAGTGGCCATACATTTCAAATATAGGTATACATCCACAAATTTCGAAATAGGTGACAGAAATTTTTTTTTTTATACTGAACAGAAGTTATTCAAAAATTACTTTATTTTCTTTTTTCATTTCATATAATTACTTTTTTTTTTTAAAAAGGGACATTTCATGTGGAATACATCTATTTTTTTGGAAAAGAGAAACTTTTACTTCATACATATAGGCAATAATAACACAAATAAGTCATAAATATACACAATGACACAAATCATCAAGAAAATACCCCTTGATATCAGACATACCAATCAAAACTGCTCACATACTAACACTCATACCACAATCAATCACATCTCAAAATGAGGAAAAGGAACTGGGTTATAGTTGGCAAGATCACAATGCCAATCCTAGGGCCCCAAGATATAATTTTCGGCCCCTGCGCCAGGTCTTCATTTGTACAGATACCAAGGGATCTAAAAATGTATATAAAAAAGAGAAAAAGAAAGAGTCTGTCACCACAACAACACAACCATACAGTAATTAATTAGTGCAATTGTTTTATTCACTGTTCAGTCTAAACACAGGAGCTCATCAACGTGACCACCAGTTGCTACATATACACATGTTAGGTCATGTTCTCACATGAATTTAATTACAATATGTCAAGTATGTCAAATGTCACATTCCCATGGGTGTGGGCAAAAATGACAGCAGTCCTCTTGCTACAAAACAAGGGGTTTATCATTGCAAACAAACACATCAAGGCATAGAAATACATCGATGTTAATCTACTTCCAATGAAACACCTATATGTCCTGTCGCCTCAGATCATGTAAACAGATTCATGTGTGGAAATATAAAAGACCCATAGCATCTACATGAAAGGTTAAAAGAGACCTTAGTTTGAATTCCCAAAGTGGAGTTAACTGAGATTAATATGTTTTCCATAACGGAAAGCTTACCAGTAACACCATGCAGAGAGGTGTCTGTACTCATAAATGGTTCCGAACTTCTTGCCAGCAAGTGACAGGTACTTCTTCTATTCCAGATAGCTACAACAATACAGTGATGTAATAAGTAAAGATTGGACTTTTCGAGGATAATGGATTGGCATTAATATTCTTATTATACAAGGCACACACCTCTCTAATAAGCTTGATGATGTCGGTATTTTAGAGCCCAAATTTACGTGGCCGAGGAGGGGGTTAGGTTCAATTTTTAATAATCTGAGACAAGGAGAAAAGTCAATATTCATGAATAAGACCAAGAAATTCACTTGACAAATGTGTCCAAATTGGTAATTACTATGTGGATGTGATCTTACTTATATCAGTGATTTGAATCCATTCCATTGATTGCAGGTCTTCCATAGTTCTAGGTCCCTGAAATATGAGAACGATATATAAATGTATATCTCAATCGGAGACGACATAAAATATATAAACGATATGTAATTATCTCACTAAGAGACATTCGGTACGAGGCAGCGCGCACTCCAACGTATAATGTGAAAATTCAGTACAAGACATACAAGTAGTCATACTGTCCCCGAAGTTACCCGACAAAGTTAATGGGGCACGAGTAAAATCCACTAGTTTCCCAACAGTGTGCTCGTAGATGTACAAGCAAACCAGAAATAAGTTTCCTGTTACTTATTATTAGAGAAATGACCCCGAAATCGTCGTGCGGCTGCACAAGGACCATCGGGCTTCACCCGCAAGCCATTGGACTCACTTACCTAGCATCTCATAAACGTACACCGTCGCCCCTCACCACTCCTGGAAGACTCGACAAACGCTAACAGGATTTTGATATCCGGTTTTAAACTACCTGTGGAGCCATAGATCACGCGATATCTCGCACGGTGTTGATTCTATGGGGGACCGCCTCACGCAATAGTCATAGAAAGAGGACTACGGGACACGCTCCATCTTACTAGAGAACAACCTTTCAACAAGTAATTTCTAGAAATAGATACAATGAAGGACGTTATTCGCGAGGACATAAACAAGGGACTCAGGAGCATATACCATCTAGCTACCTGGAAACACTTCATTTGAGTTGTTCCCCAGAGGACTGCAACCGAATATACTAAATCATGACAGACGAGGACATGAATGGCAAATAGTCACCCAGAATTCACGCTATTCTTTTATTGCAGACCATACATAAGACAACCCCAACGTGCGATGCATATAAGAGGGGGCAGTATCTCTGCATATAGTAGGTGGTCATATAAAAATCAACCATATGGTGGGCACCTTAAAAATGTATTAACCATAGGGGAATGTTTCACAGAAAATAACAGTCAGTGTCTCAGACTAAGTCCATGATAAGGTAAGAGAGGATTTAGTTACTTGGTAACATACCAAGATATTTCTTCATTCAACCCTCGTTTAACACTATCCAGAAAATATATCCAAAAGGTTTCCCGCTTCGTACGAGTGATTTCATTTGGTTGACCCATTTTAGGTACTACCTTCTCCAAGATAGACCATTTAATATCATGTTCCGTATGGGATTTCTCTAGACAATGTTGGACTAAAGGGGCTGATAATTTTTTGGTCCTGATGGCAGACTTATGTTCACTGAAACGGACGCGAAATTCGCGACCCGTCTCACCCACATAAGCCAAGCCACAGCCACAAAAAAGAATATACACGATGTTACTACTGCGACAGTTCGTCACAAATCGCAGTTTGATCTGTTTTTCATTGTATGTAATCTCTTCAGATGTAATGGCTGATTCACAGGCGTGACAGGAGCCACATCTGTGATTGCCTAGAACCACTGGTAGGCCTGTGACAGAGCGCTGATTATTGGAGGAGGAATTAATTGTTTTTTGTCTGGTATGTACCAGCATGTCCCTCAAATTTCTATTCCTTCTGTAAGCTAGCAGAGGGAGTGGTAATGGAGAGACGCTCTCATCAGAATTCAAAATTCTCCAATTTTTGTTGATGATATTCCTGATCTTAAAATTCAATGTAGAGTGGTTAATCACACATGTAATCCGATTTTGTTTAACACGTGTGTTACCCTGAAGGAGTGCAGTTCTGTCGTAGTACTTGGCTCTTTTATAGGCATGTCGCACGAGACGGTGCGGGTAGCCCCTTTTAAGCAGCCTGTCTTGGAGTGCATCTCCATGTTTGTGGAATGAGTTCATATCTGTACAATTCCGGCGAATTCGTAAAAATTCACCGAAGGGGATGGATTCCCTCTGGCAGTTCGGGTGATAACTATTGAACTCTAAAATGGTATTCTTGGCAGTATTTTTTCTGAACAGGCTTACTGTTAAGTGCCCATCAATGCCTTCAATGCTAATATCCAAGAAGTCTACTTTACAAGTGCTAAAGTTCATAGTGAACCTAAGGTTGGTATCGCTAGCATTCAGCCAAAGGATAAATGCCTGTAGTTGTTCTTCTGGTCCACTCCAAATAAAAAAAATATCATCAATAAAGCGCTTCCAAACAGAAATATTTTCAAAAAATGGAGCTAATTCATTGTAGATGTTTTTAAGCTCCCATTCTCCCATAAAGGTGTTCGCCACACTCGGGGCACATGGAGCCCCATTGAGGTACCCTTAATTTGTTTAAAGACCCTCCCATTATACTCAAAAAAGTTATTCAATAACACAATCTCCAGACATTGAAGAATGAAGGCATCAGGACGATCAGACGGATAGCTTAGCAAAAGGTCTGAGACCGCCTGTAACGCTCGACACTGGGGGATGTTGGTATATAACGCCTCAATGTCAAGCGTCACAAGAATGTCTCTATCAGAGTTGAAAGGCAGGCCCTCTATCTTATTAATTATGTCACCGGTGTCACGGATATATGAGGCATATTTCTGAGTCAGAGGACACAGAAACCTATCCACATACTTTGAAAGTGGTTCAGTACACGACCCAATGGTGGAAATTATGTGTCGCATGGGTGGATTTGTTTCTGATTTGTGCGTCTTTGGAAGACCATACAAAGCAGAAGTGGTAGGAGAGGCTTTGTTAAGGAAAACATACTCATCTTCACAAATAAAACCATCTGTGAAAGCCGCTTGAGTTGTTTCCTGGATGTATCTATTGAGTCTTTCCAATTCCTTACGTTGGGCAGGTCTATAATGCTCAGTCACCGACAACATTTCCAGCATTTTGTCGTCATACTTAGCTCTGTCAAACACAGTGATACCCCCGCCTTTGTCGCAAGGCTTGATGACTATTGAGGGATTAGATTTCAACTCATTCAATGATGTTATTTCCAAGTTAGACAGATTAGATTGGGGTTTGTAGGGGTTTTTTATGACCCGCGCAATGTCCCGAAGGACATTCTGTTAAAAAATGCGCACTTCTGTCCCCACCATGTCCAATGTCGGAGTAAAAGTTGATGGTGGTTTACACCTGGACAGGTTATTCTCTTCCTCATATGGTGGACGATCTGTGAAGAATTTGTTCAGTCTAACTTTGCGAAAGAAGGCGAACAAATCTTCATGTAATCTGAATTTATTTAGGTGGATACTCGGGACGAATGACAGACCTCTACTAAGTATTTTTATGTCCTCAGGTTTAAGTGTCATAGAGGACAAATTATAGATGGGTAAATTTTCTGTAGATATAGAGGTTGGAGCCTCCAAGCCTCCTACCACCAGTACTGCTGGTTGCGAGTCCTCACGTATTGTTGTGGAGGTTGAGGGCTCATTTGGGCATGAGCTCCTTGATCTTGCCATCGAACATTCCTCCCTCTGTATTGACCCCGGGGTAAAAAAACCCTTCCATTGAATGGACGTTGGCTTCATCTACCCCTGAATGGTCTGGAATTAGGTTGTCCATAATTCATATCCTGGTAGTTTTCTCCCTCCGAACCAGAGGAACCTGAATCTGAGAAGTTAGTGTACTTTCTCCCTGAGTAGCCATTATAGTTAGAGTTATAATTGCCTTGTGGCCCCTCCTGATAGTAATTAGGGGTAAGATAAGGATAAATCTTTTCTTTAGTAAACCACCTTACATCCTTCTTTAGTTTGTCCATCTTTTTATTAGTGAGGTAGGTTTCAAAATCCTTCATCTCCGTTTTAATTTTCTCAAGGCTGTTCTTTGCTTCCTCTACAGCTGTCGATGTATTAAATTTTTCTTCGAGATCGTTTATTTCCTGCAGCAATGTGGATGCCACATCTTTAGCAGTTTCGATAATCAACATCATCCAGTCCCTGGAGCAGCGGTTAGAAATAAGTGACCACCGCTCCAGGAACTTTCTGATATCGACAAATAATGCAGGGGCATTACGAACTCTCAAGCCTGAGGGAATAACACCCACTTTTAAATATTCGAACATATAAAATGCATGAGATTCTATTCGTTTTAACCTCTTACGCATATTAAGAAGATTTTGCCAATCACTATTACCCAATTGATGGGAAGGGTCAGGACCACTATCACCCGCTAATTTCCCCATTAAGGTATTGAAGTCATCATCTGAAAAACCAAATGTCTGGAAGTTATCCATGTTAGAGGGAGAAAAGAGTGGATGCTTTACACTAATCCTGCTAAACCCCCCCAAAAAATTTTAACTTAAGAAATTAACTAACTCCAAAAATCCAAAATTCAAAAGGAAGTGTATAGACACTATCACCACCAATGAGCAAATGAGCAAAGTAGTCACGTGCGAGCAACCTGGGAAAAACAAAACAGTGAGTTATATATAAATAACAAAGAACATACAAAGTGCACCAGAAAATCCCACGGTTAAAGAACCGCGAATGCTAGCAGCATGTACGATGGGACCCCCTCAAAAGAACAAATTGTGGCCAAGGAACAGAGGGGAACAAAAACATATCATAATGTAGTGGATTGTTCCTTCAGTGGCCATACATTTCAAATATAGGTATACATCCACAAATTTCGAAATAGGTGACAGAAAATTTTTTTTTATACTGAACAGAAGTTATTCAAAAATTACTTTATTTTCTTTTTTCATTTCATATAATTACTTTTTTTTTTTTTAAAAAGGGACATTTCATGTGGAATACATCTATTTTTTTGGAAAAGAGAAACTTTTACTTCATACATATAGGCAATAATAACACAAATAAGTCATAAATATACACAATGACACAAATCATCAAGAAAATACCCCTTGATATCAGACATACCAATCAAAACTGCTCACATACTAACACTCATACCACAATCAATTCACATCTCAAAATGAGGAAAAGGAACTGGGTTATAGTTGGCAAGATCACAATGACAATCCTAGGGCCCCAAGATGTAATTTTCGGCCCCTGCACCAGGTCTTCATTTGTACAGATACCAAGGGATCTAAACATTTATATAAAAAAGAGAAAAAGAAAGAGTCTGTCACCACAACAACACAACCATACAGTAATTAATTAGTGCAATTGTTTTATTCACTGTTCAGTCTAAACACAGGAGCTCATCAACGTGACCACCAGTTGCTACATATACACATGTTAGGTCATGTTCTCACATGAATTTAATTACAATATGTCAAGTATGTCAAATGTCACATTCCCATGGGTGTGGGCAAAAATGACAGCAGTCCTCTTGCTACAAAACAAGGGGTTTATCATTGCAAACAAACACATCAAGGCATAGAAATACATCGATGTTAATCTACTTACAATGAAACACCTATATGTCCTGTCGCCTCAGATCATGTAAACAGATTCATGTGTGGAAATATAAAAGACCCACAGCATCTACATGAAAGGTTAAAAGAGACCTTAGTTTGAATTCCCAAAGTGGAGTTGACTGAGATTAATATGTTTTCCATAACGGAAAGCTTACCAGTAACACCATGCAGAGAGGTGTCTGTACTCATAAATGGTTCCGAACTTCTTGCCAGCAAGTGACAGGTACTTCTTCTAATCCAGATAGCTACAACAAACCAGTGGTGTAATAAGTAAAGATTGGACTTTTCGAGGATAATGGATTGGCATAAATATTCTTATTATGCAAGGCACACACCTCTCTAATAAGCTTGATGATGTCGGTATTTTAGAACCCAAATTTACGTGGCCGAGGAGGGGGTTAGGTTCAATTTTTAATAATCTGAGACAAGGAGAAAAGTCAATATTCATGAATAAGACCAAGAAATTCACTTGACAAATGTGTCCAAATTGGTAATTACTATGTGGATGTGATCTTACTTATATCAGTGATTTGAATCCATTCCATTGAATGCAGGTCTTCCATAGCCATTGGACTCACTTACCTAGCATCTCATAAACGTACGCCGTCGCCCCTCACCACTCCTGGAAGACTCGACAAACGCTAACAGGATTTTGATATCCGGTTTTAAACTACCTGTGGAGCCATAGATCACGCGATATCTCGCACGGTGTTGATTCTATGGGGGACCACCTCACGCAATAGTCATAGAAAGAGGACTACGGGACACGCTCCATCTTACTAGAGAACAACCTTTCAACGAGTAATTTCTGGAAATAGATACAATGAAGGACGTTATTCGCGAGGACATAAACAAGGGACTCAGGAGCATATACCATCTAGCTACCTGGAAACACTCCATTTGAGTTGTTCCCCAGAGGACTGCAACAGAATATACTAAATCATGACAGACGAGGACATGAATGGCAAATAGTCACCCAGAATTCACGCTATTCTTTTATTGCAGACCATACATAAGACAACCCCAACGTGCGATGCATATAAGAGGGGGCAGTATCTCTGCATATAGTAGCTGTTCATATAAAAATCAACCATATGGTGGGCACCTTAAAAATGTATTAACCATAGGGGAATGTTTCACAGAAAATAACAGTCAGACTAAGTCCATGATAAGGTAAGAGAGGATTTAGTTACTTGGTAACATACCAAGATATTTCTTCATTCAACCCTCGTTTAACACTATCCAGAAAATATATCCAAAAGGTTTCCCGCTTCTTACGAGTGATTTCATTTGGTTGACCCATTTTAGGTACTACCTTCTCCAAGATAGACCATTTAATATCATGTTCCGTATGGGATTTCTCTAGACAATGTTGGACTAAAGGGGCTGATAATTTTTTGGTCCTGATGGCAGACTTATGTTCACTGAAACGGACGCGAAATTCGCGACCCGTCTCACCCACATAAGCCAAACCACAGCCACAAAAAAGAATATACACGATGTTACTACTGCGACAATTCGTCAAAAATCGCAGTTTGATCTGTTTTTCATTGTATGTAATCTCTTCAGATGTAATGGCTGATTCACAGGCGTGACAGGAGCCACATCTGTGAAGTGCACATTTTTTAACAGAATGTCCTTCGGGACATTGCGCGGGTCATAAAAAAACCCTACAAACCCCAATCTAATCTTTCTAACTTGGAAATAACATCATTGAATGAGTTGGAATCTAATCCCTCAATAGTCATCAAGGCTTGCGACAAAGGCGGGGGTATCACTGTGTTTGACAGAGCTAAGTATGACGACAAAATGCTGGAAATTTTGTCGGTGACTGAGCATTATAGACATGCCCAACGTAAGGAATTGGAAAGACTCAATAGATACATCCAGGAAACAACTCAAGCGGCTTTCACAGATGGTTTTATTTGTGAAGATGAGTATGTTTTCCTTAACAAAGCCTCTCCTAACACTTCTGCTTTGTATGGTCTTCCAAAGACGCACAAATCAGAAACAAATCCACCCATGCGACCCATAATTTCCACCATTGGGTCGTGTACTGAACCACTTTCAAAGTATGTGGATAGGTTTCTGTGTCCTCTGACTCAGAAATATGCCTCATATATCCGTGACACCGGTGACATAATTAATAAGATAGAGGGCCTGCCTTTCAACTCTGATAGAGACATTCTTGTGACGCTCGACATTGAGGCGTTATATACCAACATCCCCCAGTGTCGAGCGTTACAGGCGGTCTCAGACCTTTTGCTAAGATATCCGTCTGATCGTCCTGATGCCTTCATTCTTCAATGTCTGGAGATTGTGTTATTAAATAACTTTTTTGAGTATAATGGGAGGGTCTTTAAACAAATTAAGGGTACCTCAATGGGGGCTTCATGTGCCCCGAGTGTGGCGAACACCTTTATGGGAGAATGGGAGCTTAAAAACATCTACAATGAATTGGCTCCATTTTTTGAAAATATTTCTGTTTGGAAGCGCTTTATTGATGATATTTTTTTTATTTGGAGCGGACCAGAAGAACAACTACAGGCATTTATCCTTTGGCTGAATGCTAGCGATACCAACCTTAGGTTCACTATGAACTTTAGCACTTGTAAAGTAGACTTCTTGGATATTAGCATTGAAGGCATTGATGGGCACTTAACAGTAAGCCTATTCAGAAAAAATACTGCCAAGAATACCATTTTAGAGTTCAATAGTTATCACCCGAACTGCCAGAGGGAATCCATCCCCTTCGGTGAATTTTTACGAATTCGCCGGAATTGTACAGATATGAACTCATTCCACAAACATGGAGATGCACTCCAAGACAGGCTGCTTAAAAGGGGCTACCCGCACCGTCTCGTGCGACATGCCTATAAAAGAGCCAAGTACTACGACAGAACTGCACTCCTTCAGGGTAACACACGTGTTAAACAAAATCGGATTACATGTGTGATTAATCACTCTACATTGAATTTTAAGATCAGGAATATCATCAACAAAAATTGGAGAATTTTGAATTCTGATGAGAGCGTCTCTCCATTACCACTCCCTCTGCTAGCTTACAGAAGGAATAGAAATTTGAGGGACATGCTGGTACATACCAGACAAAAAACAATTAATTCCTCCTCCAATAATCAGCGCTCTGTCACAGGCCTACCAGTGGTTCTAGGCAATCACAGATGTGGCTCCTGTCACGCCTGTGAATCAGCCATTACATCTGAAGAGATTACATACAATGAAAAACAGATCAAACTGCGATTTTTGACGAACTGTCGCAGTAGTAACATCGTGTATATTCTTTTTTGTGGCTGTGGCTTGGCTTATGTGGGTGAGACGGGTCGCGAATTTCGCATCCGTTTCAGTGAACATAAGTCTGCCATCAGGACCAAAAAATTATCAGCCCCTTTAGTCCAACATTGTCTAGAGAAATCCCATACGGAACATGATATTAAATGGTCTATCTTGGAGAAGGTAGTACCTAAAATGGGTCAACCAAATGAAATCACTCGTAAGAAGCGGGAAACCTTTTGGATATATTTTCTGGATAGTGTTAAACGAGGGTTGAATGAAGAAATATCTTGGTATGTTACCAAGTAACTAAATCCTCTCTTACCTTATCATGGACTTAGTCTGAGACACTGACTGTTATTTTCTGTGAAACATTCCCCTATGGTTAATACATTAAGGTGCCCACCATATGGTTGATTTTTATATGACCAGCTACTATATGCAGAGATACTGCCCCCTCTTATATGCATCGCACGTTGGGGTTGTCTTATGTATGGTCTGCAATAAAAGAATAGCGTGAATTCTGGGTGACTATTTGCCATTCATGTCCTCGTCTGTCATGATTTAGTATATTCGGTTGCAGTCCTCTGGGGAACAACTCAAATGGAGTGTTTCCAGGTAGCTAGATGGTATATGCTCCTGAGTCCCTTGTTTATGTCCTCGCGAATAACGTCCTTCATTGTATCTATTTCTAGAAATTACTTGTTGAAAGGTTGTTCTCTAGTAAGATGGAGCGTGTCCCGTAGTCCTCTTTCTATGACTATTGCGTGAGGCGGTCCCCCATAGAATCAACACCGTGCGAGATATCGCGTGATCTATGGCTCCACAGGTAGTTTAAAACCGGATATCAAAATCCTGTTAGCGTTTGTCGAGTCTTCCAGGAGTGGTGAGGGGCGACGGCGTACGTTTATGAGATGCTAGGTAAGTGAGTCCAATGGCTTGCGGGTGAAGCCCGATGGTCCTTGTGCAGCCGCACGACGATTTCGGGGTCATTTCTCTAATAATAAGTAACAGGAAACTTATTTCTGGTTTGCTTGTACATCTACGAGCACACTGTTGGGAAACTAGTGGATTTTACTCGTGCCCCATTAACTTTGTCGGGTAACTTCGGGGACAGTATGACTACTTGTATGTCTTGTACTGAATTTTCACATTATATGTTAGAGTGCGCGCTGCCTCGTACCGAATGTCTCTTAGTGAGATAATTACATATCGTTTATATATTTTATGTCGTCTCCGATTGAGATATACATTTATATATCGTTCTCATATTTCAGGGACCTAGAACTATGGAAGACCTGCATTCAATGGAATGGATTCAAATCACTGATATAAGTAAGATCACATCCACATAGTAATTACCAATTTGGACACATTTGTCAAGTGAATTTCTTGGTCTTATTCATGAATATTGACTTTTCTCCTTGTCTCAGATTATTAAAAATTGAACCTAACCCCCTCCTCGGCCACGTAAATTTGGGCTCTAAAATACCGACATCATCAAGCTTATTAGAGAGGTGTGTGCCTTGTATAATAAGAATATTTATGCCAATCCATTATCCTCGAAAAGTCCAATCTTTACTTATTACATCACTGGTTTGTTGTAGCTATCTGGATTAGAAGAAGTACCTGTCACTTGCTGGCAAGAAGTTCGGAACCATTTATGAGTACAGACACCTCTCTGCATGGTGTTACTGGTAAGCTTTCCGTTATGGAAAACATATTAATCTCAGTTAACTCCACTTTGGGAATTCAAACTAAGGTCTCTTTTAACCTTTCATGTAGATGCTGTGGGTCTTTTATATTTCCACACATGAATCTGTTTACATGATCTGAGGCGATAGGTGTTTCATTGTAAGTAGATTAACATCGATGTATTTCTATGCCTTGATGTGTTTGTTTGCAATGATAAACCCCTTGTTTTGTAGCAAGAGGACTGCTGTCATTTTTGCCCACACCCATGGGAATGTGACATTTGACATACTTGACATATTGTAATTAAATTCATGTGAGAACATGACCTAACATGTGTATATGTAGCAACTGGTGGTCACGTTGATGAGCTCCTGTGTTTAGACTGAACAGTGAATAAAACAATTGCACTAATTAATTACTGTATGGTTGTGTTGTTGTGGTGACAGACTCTTTCTTTTTCTCTTTTTTATATAAATTTTTAGATCCCTTGGTATCTGTACAAATGAAGACCTGGTGCAGGGGCCGAAAATTACATCTTGGGGCCATAGGATTGGCATTGTGATCTTGCCAACTATAACCCAGTTCCTTTTCCTCATTTTGAGATGTGAATTGATTGTGGTATGAGTGTTAGTATGTGAGCAGTTTTGATTGGTATGTCTGATATCAAGGGGTATTTTCTTGATGATTTGTGTCATTGTGTATATTTATGACTTATTTGTGTTATTATTGCCTATATGTATGAAGTAAAAGTTTCTCTTTTCCAACAACATAGATGTATTCCACATGAAATGTATTTGTGAAAAGAAATGGGGCCCCTGCCTGAAAGGATGAACCCTAGCAAGGAAACTAAACTTATTTAGAAAGAAGGAAAAAAGCACCGGGTTATGTGCATGTATTTACATAGCACTGCTGAACGCTAAACATAATAAGGTCAATGTCTGGATGGATTTTTTATGAAATTATTTTTATTTTATTTTATTTTATTTATGAACTTTTGTAGAATATTTGAAGCAATTGATAAATAACTATATATTTTTTACATGTGTATAATACAAATAAGTGCTTTACAATTCAAAACATAAAACATAAGATAAATTGTTTCAAATAATACAGAATTAATTCTGTTCAAATAATACAGAATTAATTCTGTATTATTTGAAACAATTTATCTTATGTTTTATGTTTTGAATTGTAAAGCACTTATTTGTATTATACACATGTAAAAAATATATAGTTATTTATCAATTGCTTCAAATATTCTACAAAAGTTCATAAATAAAATAAAATAAAAGAAAAATAATTTCATAAAAAATCCATCCAGACATTGACCTTATTATGTTTAGCGTTCAGCAGTGCTATGTAAATACATGCACATAACCCGGTGCTTTTTTCCTCCAAAAAAATTCCACATGAAATGTCCCTTTTTTTAAAACAAAAGTAATTATATAAAATGAAAAAAGAAAATAAAGTAATTTTTGAATAACTTCTGTTCAGTATAAAAAAAAAAATTCTGTCACCTATTTCGAAATTTGTGGATGTATACCTATATTTGAAATGTATGGCCACTGAAGGAACAATCCACTACATTATGATATGTTTTGTTCCCCTCTGTTCCTTGGCCACAATTTGTTCTTTTGAGGGGGTCCCATCGTACATGCTGCTAGCATTCGCGGTTCTTTAACCGTGGTATTTTCTGGTGCACTTTGTATGTTCTTTGTTATTTATATATAACTCACTGTTTTGTTTTTCCCAGGTTGCTCGCACGTGACTACTTTGCTCATTTGCTCATTGGTGGTGATAGTGTCTATACACTTCCTTTTGAATTTTGGATTTTTGGAGTTAGTTAATTTCTTAAGTTAAAATTTTTTTGGGGGGTTTAGCAGGATTAGTGTAAAGCATCCACTCTTTTCTCCCTCTAACATGGATAACTTCCAGACATTTGGTTTTTCAGATGATGACTTCAATACCTTAATGGGGAAATTAGCGGGTGATAGTGGTCCTGACCCTTCCCATCAATTGGGTAATAGTGATTGGCAAAATCTTCTTAATATGCGTAAGAGGTTAAAACGAATAGAATCTCATGCATTTTATATGTTCGAATATTTAAAAGTGGGTGTTATTCCCTCAGCCTTGAGAGTTCGTAATGCCCCTGCATTATTTGTTGATATCAGAAAGTTCCTGGAGCGGTGGTCACTTATTTCTAACCGCTGCTCCAGGGACTGGATGATGTTGATTATCGAAACTGCTAAAGATGTGGCATCCACATTGCTGCAGGAAATAAACGATCTCCAAGAAAAATTGAATACATCGACAGCTGTAGAGGAAGCAAAGAACAGCCTTGAGAAAATTAAAACGGAGATGAAGGATTTTGAAACCTACCTCACTAATAAAAAGATGGACAAACTAAAGAAGGATGTAAGGTGGTTTACTAAAGAAAAGATTTATCCTTATCTTACCCCTAATTACTATCAGGAGGGGCCACAAGGCAATTATAACTCTAACTATAATGGCTACTCAGGGAGAAAGTACACTAACTTCTCAGATTCAGGTTCCTCTGGTTCGGAGGGAGAAAACTACCAGGATATGAATTATGGACAACCTAATTCCAGACCATTCAGGGGTAGATCAAGCCAACGTCCATTCAATGGAAGGGGTTTTTTACCCCGGGGTCAATACAGAGGGAGGAATGTTCGATGGCAAGATCAAGGAGCTCATGCTCAAATGAGCCCTCAACCTCCACAACAATACGTGTGGACTCGCAACCAGCAGTACTGGTGGTAGGAGGTTTGGAGGCTCCAACCTCTATATCTACAGAAAATGTACCCATCTATAATTTGTCCTCTATGACACTTAAACCTGAGGACATAAAAATACTTAGTAGAGGTCTGTCATTCGTCCCGAGTATCCACCTAAATAAATTCAGATTACATGAAGATGTGTTCGCCTTCTTTCGCAAAGTTAGACTGAACAAATTCTTCACTGATCGTCCACCATATGAGGAAGAGAATAACCTGTCCAGGTGTAAACCACCATCAACTTTTACTCCGACATTGGACATGGTGGGGACAGAAGTGCGCATTTTTTAACAGAATGTCCTTCGGGACATTGCGCGGGTCATAAAAAACCCCTACAAACCCCAATCTAATCTTTCTAACTTGGAAATAACATCATTGAATGAGTTGGAATCTAATCCCTCAATAGTCATCAAGGCTTGCGACAAAGGCGGGGGTATCACTGTGTTTGACAGAGCTAAGTATGACGACAAAATGCTGGAAATTTTGTCGGTGACTGAGCATTATAGACCTGCCCAACGTAAGGAATTGGAAAGACTCAATAGATACATCCAGGAAACAACTCAAGCGGCTTTCACAGATGGTTTTATTTGTGAAGATGAGTATGTTTTCCCTAACACCATTGGGTCGTGTACTGAACCACTTTCAAAGTATGTGGATAGGTTTCTGTGTCCTCTGACTCAGAAATATGCCTCATATATCCGTGACACCGGTGATATAATTAATAAGATAGAGGGCCTGCCTTTCAACTCTGATAGAGACATTCTTGTGACGCTCGACATTGAGGCGTTATATACCAACATCCCCCAGTGTCGAGCGTTACAGGCGGTCTCTGACCTTTTGCTAAGATATCCGTCTGATCGTCCTGATGCCTTCATTCTTCAATGTCTGGAGATTGTGTTATTGAATAACTTTTTTGAGTATAATGGGAGGGTCTTTAAACAAATTAAGGGTACCTCAATGGGGGCTTCATGTGCCCCGAGTGTGGCGAACACCTTTATGGGAGAATGGGAGCTTAAAAACATCTACAATGAATTGGCTCCATTTTTTGAAAATATTTCTGTTTGGAAGCGCTTTATTGATGATATTTTTTTTATTTGGAGCGGACCAGAAGAACAACTACAGGCATTTATCCTTTGGCTGAATGCTAGCGATACCAACCTTAGGTTCACTATGAACTTTAGCACTTGTAAAGTAGACTTCTTGGATATTAGCATTGAAGGCATTGATGGGCACTTAACAGTAAGCCTATTCAGAAAAAATACTGCCAAGAATACCATTTTAGAGTTCAATAGTTATCACCCGAACTGCCAGAGGGAATCCATCCCCTTCGGTGAATTTTTACGAATTCGCCGGAATTGTACAGATATGAACTCATTCCACAAACATGGAGATGCACTCCAAGACAGGCTGCTTAAAAGGGGCTACCCGCACCGTCTCGTGCGACATGCCTATAAAAGAGCCAAGTACTACGACAGTGAAGGACTGGACTTTTTAACAGTACCAGCGGTGCCAGGGAACAACACCTATAACCTTCATGGGATACCTGTTTCGGCGCACAAACTACAGAGACACGGGACACTTCCTTCGGCGTCAAAGATTCAAGGTTTATTTACTGCAGGGAACACAGAAGTCACAACAAGTACAACACGTGCAACTTGGGGAGACTGCTTCAAATTGGTTCTGTGGATCGCTCCTTTTATACAAAATTAACTCATAGGACAACATGGTACACAAAAGTTTACAACCTGGTTCCCATAATTATCCCTCAGAGGGGTCGCTTTGGTCACTTTGGTACACATAAGGTCCGGAACATAAGTGCGGAAACATTTGGCGGTTCCCAACTGTAAAAACCCATCTTCCCAACATTAGTGAATTCCAATCGGCAGTAAAACAGATCGAAATAGGGACAAAGACAGGTGCAGAGGGAGATGGAGACAGTGGGGAAATCGAAAAGGGTGTAAAAGGGGAGGTATCGGGAAACACGAGATACAGGCATCAAAGGGACGTGCCTAATGAGATGCACGGCTGAGACAATAAACCGGACGGCAAGATGAGCCTCGAGCGGGGCCATCTGCCTTACAGTATCATCCCCCTCATCGTAAAAGATATTTACAAAGTACATGTGTCTTCCACAAATATCCTGAGAGTCCCAGGGTGACGAAGCGGACAGTGTCCGTTCGCTGGCTACTTGAGGGCAAGAGACAAAATGGATGCCGTATCTAAGATGGAACCCGTGGGTACAGATGAAAAACCCACATATCAAACGAACGGTTTAAGTTAGCACAGCGAAACTGCGCACACTTACTAAACTCGTCATTTGCGGTTCTTAGATACCAGACTCGACCATATTCGTGCGAGTCGAAAACATCACTTAAAATTATCACGGAACCTCAGACGCTCCTTTTGCCCTCATGTAGGCAAGCACTAGTCGGAATCATATTCGATATTCATCAGACCCTCGAGATGTTGCTGTAGCATAGCTCTGTCCAACCGAGACCCTCTGGTAACAGGTGGCTGTCTCATACACGTTGTAGCACAGAGGCCACATAAGGCAGGACCGCACTGCACGCAAAGGCAACACGTGAACAGGAACACTACAACGACTCCAATGATCGTCAGAATTTTCCAACCCCAAGTCGACATCAGGCCCCAAAACCATCCAAGTAGCGTCCAATCCCCTACATCCACGTGTATGGATTCGGAGATCTTATGCAACTTCGAGATGGCTTGATAGACAGTCGGAGCGTTATCAGGAATGAAAATACAGCAGCTCGAATGGATCACCTTACATACCCCACCTCGATCTGCTAAGATCACATCTAAAACCATACGGTTTTGTAACGTCATAAGTCTATCCGCCTGAAGTTCTGTGGTGATATTACCAAGGGCACTGGCAGTAACATTAGCTGTCGATTCCACCACTCGAGTCAACTGTCTTAGGTTCCTACTATTAACCATAGGTCCCCAAAATGGGAGGAAACCCTTGAAAAAGTCTCCTGCCTCTTGACCGGCAGTATCCTCTTCGCTAATTACGCCTCTCACAACTCTAGTTTTGTGATAATCTGCATCTACAGTAAATGTCGGAGGCAACAAGTTTGCGATAAAACATGAGCCCATGAAGTCAGAGGGCAACCATGCATACGCACGATCATGACAAATAAAGTATGTACCCTTGGCAGCCAAAAACACAGGGGACGAGACCATTGGCAATATATAATTTTCAGTGCAAGCACTCTCTCCAAGTCGGGCTTTCGATCTACGGCCGCGACCTATTAAACAAAAATTGCCAGTGTGGGGTACGACCCATATCGGAGGCGAGCTTTTAAGCTGTTTTTCACCAGTGAACACACTATATTCGCCTCTACTTAGGACCCTATAGGCTTGTACCTCTTCTTCAGGGATAAGCGAGGGATCATAGATATCGCTATCTAAATCCTCTATTGCTATAGACAAAGATTTTTGGTACGAGGTAGGACCAGAGTAGGGGGAACGTGGTTCTCGAATGGGGTGGAAACCCAGTGCGCTTCGAAACATTGTTTGAAATGCTCTAGCAGACCCTTGGGAGCTATACGGTAACACCAGATATGGAATTCCCTTATCCGTAGTATGTGGCATCAACCCACACACCCAACAATTAGTAGTGTTAACCACTAACTGATGCTGATGAAGGAGCTGAATAAAGGAATTGTTGCGGAATTCTGCACGTCTAGCCTGCTCGTGTTCAGGTAAGATGTGAAAAGAATGAGGAGAAACAGTGGAGGTGAGTTTAAAGTCAGGGGTAGGAGTAGGTATGATAGAGGGCAAGAAGTAAGACATTGTGTAATACACTCCACCCGCCAATAACGCAGAAACAGTCACAAACAGTACGAATATTTGGAACACACAACATTTGGTACGACTGAGTTGCTGCAGCTTGAATCTTTGTGCTTGAGCTCTTTCCAAGTCCATCAGCTTTGAAAATGCCATTTCCTATGACCGTCCGCAACGTTTCTTGACGCACTTCGTTCTGTGTAGCAATAGTCAATTCCTAGGAGTTCCCAGGAACCGACGGTCTTTAACCTAGCGTCAAGACCTACTAACCAGGAGGAAGTACACGCGCGGCCCTACGGCCTTTATTTCACAAATATATATATATATCAAAAACAAATGTCTCTCGGCTGTGGAAACAAAAAAAATGTAAGGAACGAAGCTCAATGAATATATACAAAATAATTACAATAGTATGAGTGTTCAAACTGATCATGGAAAACGGGATAATGCACTTGTCAAGGGACAGAACGGGGTTTTTTTATTAGTCTTTAGTGCTGGATCTTAAAAAATATCGGGTTTTCCCAGGACGTGTCTGTTCGTTAAACAAAAGATCCGTTGAAGGGACAACGCCCTGTTGATCAGCTGAATGTTCTGGTCTTGAGTTTTCTGATGACAAGTGTTCAATAATGCCTTTTTGCTGCACTGAGGATTCTCCGACAGGTTGTGCGTCGCTGAAAGGTACAAACGCCGGCAATCCTTCGGTTTCAGTTGATGCAATGCCTTTCCTCACCCACGAGTCTGCTGGCAACGGAATGGGGACTTTCTTAGTATGGGTGGCATGCACCCAATTTTTCCGCCCCTCAAGACGAACTGCAGTTCTCGTGGCAAGGAGGACCTGATAGGGTCCAGTGAACCTGGGATCCAAATTGTTCTTGCGTGAAAAATTCCGCGTTACCACCCAATCTCCGGGCTGGAGCTGGTGGCCTGTACCCTCCGTCTGTGTCGGCAATGCTTCGTGAACCTGTTGGTGAATTAACCTCAGTTTAGCAGTCAAGTCATGAAGATAATCGATCAACATTGGATACTCAAGATCACAAAAGGCACCCGGTCTAGGGACCCCCCAAACATTGGCAGGACGACCGAACACTATTTCATAGGGACTGAGCCCTACTCGGGAGTGTACAGTTGCCCTTGTTGACAGTAATGCTAAGGGTAAAGCGTCAGGCCACGAAAGACCTGTCGTAGCCTGAATCTTTGCTAGTTTTAGTTTAAGGGTGCCATTGTACCCTTCAACCAAACCGGCTGACTGAGGATGATTGGCACTATGAAATTTCTGTACAATCCCTAACCCGCGACACACACTCTTCATCACGCTCCCAACAAACTCACTTCCGTTGTCTGACCACACAACCCGAGGCATTCCGTAGCGGGAAAAATACTCTTTGAGTAAAATTTTTGCCGTGGATAAAGCCGTGTTATCCTTAAGGGGGTAGGCCTCAATCCACCTAGAAAATGCACACACCACAACCAGCACATACTTCAAATTATTACATCTCTCCATGTGGATAAAGTCCAACTGGATAACTTCGAAAGGGTACGCAGGAGGGGCAAAATGGCCAGGTGGAGTGGGAGTGCCCTTACCAGGATTGTGCATCAAACACACCATACAATTCTTAACCAAGCGTTCAGCACATTTCGTAATACCATCATTCTTCCACACAGGAAACAGCAATTTACAGATACCTTTCGCGCTAATATGTGCTAACCCATGCGCCATAGTCACAATAGCCAGCACATATGCATCAGGCAACATCCATCTTTTCTGTTCCGATAAGTCAGTCCAACAACCATTCGCATCCAACTTTCCCGTACTTTCTTTCCACTTCGTCTTTTCAGTCTCGGTGGCCTCATTCTGAATTGCTTTCACACTCTCGATAGTGTTCTCACACATACTTGATTCTGCAGGCCACCTAACCGAACTCGTCACATACATTCGAATGCTAAGGTTCCGGGCAGTCTCCTTAGCAGTCTCATCCGCAAACGCATTACCACGACCAACATCATCCGTCACCTTACGATGCGCACTACATTTAACAATTGCCACTTGCTTAGGCAACGTAAGTGCATCCAAAAGATCATTTACAAGCTGTCCATGTTGAATCTTCGTACCATGTGACGTAAGGAATCCTCTCTCTCTCCACAATCGTCCAAAACTATGTGCCACACCAAACGCATACTGGCTATCTGTAAACACATTCACCCGTTTATCTTTAGACAATACACACGCTCTCGTCAAAGCAATTAACTCAGCAGCCTGAGCCGAATTCTGACTTAATCTTGCACTTTCCACAATTGTTCTCAATGTAACTACAGCATACGCAGTCGTCACATCACCGTTCGGTAACTTGAAACAAGAACCATCCACATACAAAGTACCATCGGGATCTGTCAATGGAGTATCTTTTAGGTCAATGCGACCCTTGGTTTCCTCTTCAGTTTTGAGATAGCAGTCATGTACTGCTTCACCACTTGATTCTGCGTCGATCGGCAGCAATGTTGCTGGATTCAACACATTACATCGTTTTATCCGTATATGACTGGCCAGCAATGTCAACTCATAACCAGACAATCTTGCACTTGTCAGATGTTGAGTTTTCGTTCGGTTCAATAGAGTGTCGACTGCATGCGGAACCATTACCGTGAGCATATTATCCATGACTAGACCTGCGGACTGTCGAATGGACGCCGCAGCTGCCGCTGTTGCCCTTAAGCAACTTGGCAAGGCTCTTGCTACTGGGTCTAAAGTCGAAGAAAAGTAGGCACATGGGCGTTGCTTACCACCAAAAGATTGTGTCAAAACACTCAACGCGCAACCATCCCTCTCGTGAACGTATAGTGTAAACGGCTTACTGTAGTCAGGAGTACCCAACACAGGAGCGAACACAGCGCATCACGCAATTCAGAAAAACTTTTCTGACATTCTTCAGACCAGGGTACTGGGGATGAAACATCTTTACATGTAAGGGCTATCAATGGTTTCGCCAACAATGAAAAATTTGGAATCCATTGTCTGCAGTAGGACGTAATACCTAAAAAGGCACGAACATCTCTTTGGGTTTTTGGCACAGTCATTCGGGAAATCGCTGCAATTCTCTCTGGGGTCAACCTTCTCCCTTCTTTTGACAATAAGTGACCTAGATAGGTAACTTCTTGACAACAATACTGTAGCTTTGAAGGCGACACCTTGTGGTGCAAGTCATGTAGATAGTGCAATAATGATACTGTAGCCGTTTTGCAAATGGCCTCCGTATCAGCTGCCACTAAAAGATCGTCAACGTATTGAATCAAAGCTGCACCTTTAGGCAATACAAAGGCATCAAGCTGACCTTTAAGTGCTTGGCTGTAGATTGACGGACTCTCACAGTAGCCCTGTGGAGCGCGTTTTAGCCTAAAACTGCGACCTCCTAATGAGAATCCGAATAGGTCTCTGCTTTCCTCTGCAATCGGGATGCTAAAGAAAGCATTCTTTAGATCGATCACTGTGAACCAGGAGGCAGATGCCGGAATCATTGTTAATAAGGCTGTAATGTCAGGGACCACAGGAAATTGCGGAACCACTATTTTGTTTACCTCTCTCAAATCTATTACAAAACGATACACAGGAGGTTTAGTTGGGTCAGTTCGTTTCAGAATTGGTAATACAGGGCTATTGCACACGTTTCCACGCGTTTCTTCAACAACACCTTTTCCAATGAGATCATAAACGATTGCTAACAGCGCTCGTTCGCCCTCAAGAGAAATACGATATTGAGGTAAACGCGGTAATCGCGCATTTTGTTTCAATTGAATCACATAGGGTGGAATGTCTAACAGGCCCACGTCATTGGGACCTGTGGCCCATAGATACGCAGGGAGGGAACTCAATTCCGATGGGAATTTATCAACCGATAAATACATGGGAGAGATCACTCTCCGTCCCAATGTAAGTTCCACTCCTTCGGGGGAACAATACAATGTTGCATATAATCGTTTCAACAAATCCAGACCCAAAAGATTTTCACCACAACCTGTAGATAGAATCAGTGGAGCGGTTAGCTCACAAGGTCCAATCATAAGAGGCAAAGGATTAGAGACTGGGTTACTAACAGGGGCGCCAGAGAATCCAACCGAAACATTCGTTAAGCCAGACAAAGGTGCGCCAGGGAGTTTTGAATGCATGATGGAACTTTTCATCGCACCAGTGTCTAACAGAAAAGGCTCAACTACACCCGATGTAGCCACTGCAACGTAAGGCCCACTCTGATCGACCGGAACTGACACTACTCCCTCTCTTTGTCGTTGGCTGTCCTAGTAATGGTCATTTACAACAGTCTCGTGCTCTACGTAATAATCATCCACATTATACTGTGCAGATCGAACTGACCCCGCATTTCGCTGGTCAAAGTAATTATTTGCATCTGATTGATTTTGATAACGATCACTCTGATTGTGGGATGAACCACGACCTCTACCACGTGGTGCCTGTTGAGGACCACCACCACGGTTTCCACGTGTCGACACACCATTCAGGCGGTCCCGTAAGACAAGACAATCATATTTTAGGTGTCCCTCTTTCCTACAATATGCGCACTGATTATACCCAAGTGAAGATCTGGAATCAAAGTTGTCAGAGCGCGGCTGTGTCCTATCGGGCTGTGCTCGCGGTCGATACTGCTGTTGTGCATCATTTTGGTTTGATCGTGGAGGGTATGCTTGTTGCAACAAAACCTTTGTTTTGAGTTCTTTCGTTTTCTTTTCTACACGATCACTTTCTTCCTTTTCCCTATTCTCATAATACTGAGCCGTTGCTAGTATTTGCGCAGGGGTTGAAACTGCCCACGCACTTTCTGAATTCTTTAATTTGTTGCATAGCTCAGGCAGCAAATTTGACACAAATTTGTCAACGAATAACCGCTGACCTCCCTCAGCGCCCATGTCCTGGCCGCTGTGGTCGACAAATGCTTCCTCAAACCTTGTAAAGAAATCCGAGACACTCTCGTCTTTCTTTTGCTTACAAGCTGATAACTTATCCCAGTTCACCTTCATCGCTGGCATGAGAGTTTTCATGAGCGTAATGATTTTCTGAGGTAAATCCAAGATCAACTGTTCAGGTTTGGCCCCACCAACTTGTAATGCATCAGCTGCTAGCAGTGCAGCCCAATCACCCCCTAATTTAACTGCGTGATTGGCTTGACGAATTTTAGCCCAAACTGGTTGCGGTACAACGTTGCCAAACAACATGTCGATGTCAGCAATATTCATAATAGTAGCTTCCACCAGTTGTGATAACTCCTTATAATAACCAGCCGGATTTTTACGCGGATCAGGTAAGGATTGCTTCACTTGCAAAACTTCCGATCGTTTCCATGGAAGATGTATCCACACCCTTCGAAAATGCGGTAGCACCACAGGGTTCGCATTAGGATCACCAGGCACCCACAGTGGCGGAACTTCTCTCATGGGATACTGACCAGGAACCGCTTTCCAGTTCTCAGTGGTATCATCTAATGTCACCCGAGAATGTGCTGTGGATCTAAATGCTAATAAGCGTTCCACTGCACGTCGTACATCGTCTCCTATAATCATACCGTTCGAAAAGTGACTTTGAAGTTCAATTATGTCGGACGGTACATCATCTACATCATTATTGTACCATTCTTCTCTCAAAAAGTTACACATCTCCTCAAATACGAATCTCTGCGTAGGCTCATTAAACTGAGAAAACGTATCAAAGACTACACGCGGAGTGTAATTAGCAGGATGTCTTATCCACCTATGTGCCATTGTTACTAACGTCTCTTTCTCCCTACCACTAGGGATCTGACTCCGTCTCTGAGGAGTTTCAGAGGAATCAGACGAAAATAACGGACCAGAAAGAGGTGAATAAAGGGTAGCAACAGAGTTAGGAACACGCTTACGAACAGAAGGAGAAAGAAAAACAGGGGCAACAACACTAGAGGTGAAGGAAGGCATAGTAGGAACGGACAAGGTAGTTGGAGTAGCAGAAACAACAGTCTGCAAAGGTACAGGTACGGGAGCAGTAGGAACGAGGACAGGTGGTGGAACAAACGTAGGGTTAACAGCGGGCTGGCCCGCAGCCGCTGGAGCAACAAGAGGAACAACAGGAGGAGCTATAGGAGGAACTACAGGAGCAGTAGCACCCTGTACATAAGGAGGTGGTGATTTCATCAAGTATGATAACAAGGAATCCTCCTTCAAATCTTCTTCTTTCTTTTCTAGATTATTCGGTAAAACTGGGTAACATTTATCTATTTTCATGTGATGCAATCTAGTAGCGATTTCCATATCTTTTTCTTCTTTGTCTTGTCTACATTCTTTTATAGCTTGCATTACAGGAACGAACTCTTGCTTTTTATCTTTTTTAAGTTGTTTGATTTCTTTCTGTTTGGCCTCTTTACGCCATATCCGAAAGGAATCAAACATAGCTGGCCTAGCTTTCTTTAAAAATAATTTAGCCTCAAGATTATCTAAAATCGAAAGTTCAAAAGTTCCATGTGGCGGCCATCTAAGGTCACCGTCTTTCTTTGTATAGCGGATCCAGTAATCATTATATATTATAGGACCCACCCCATGTCGACTATATAGATCATGTATCGGAGTTCCAACTGGAGGTATCGGACATGAGTCCTCCAACCGGGAATCCATTGCGCAACATTTGAAAATACGAAACAAATCACTATGGCTAGGCATCGTGCACACTTAACCTAGTATCAAACTTCAAGGATTACCGAAGCAATAAAACCTCGTGTAAGTCAAAACCCTCGGTTTTTGGCAATTGCAACTGTCAAATAATACTAAGGACCAATACTAAGAACCACAAATGCAATGGAACCATGCAATACAACAAAGCCTTAAGGCTATTACAAAGCTCGGAGAGCTAACCACAAAGCCTGAGGAGGCTATTACAAAGCTCAGTGAGCTATTACCACAAAGCCTTAAAGGCTAACCACAAAGCTTTCAAAAAAGCTAGAACAACCACTAAGGACTGGGAGCGACCCACAAATACTTAACTCAGAACTTCAATGGCGTCACCAGGAAGGCCCGTCTATCGTCTCGCTTGTACATAAGGTCTACGCCGGGCGTCGAAGACAGGTCGACAGTCAGGGCATCGGTCCGTTGCAGCCGTCAGGAGGCGGGAATCTTCGCAGGGAAAAACTTCGGGCCACTTATTTCGACAACAGGATCGATGAAGCGGGGTGCACCTTCCCTCGGAGATTTCACACGAAGTTCCTCACGATCATCAGGCTTTGGACCGGACCGGTACCGCTGAAGTCGCCCCACGTTGGGCGCCAACTGAAGGACTGGACTTTTTAACAGTACCAGCGGTGCCAGGGAACAACACCTATAACCTTCATGGGATACCTGTTTCGGCGCACAAACTACAGAGACACGGGACACTTCCTTCGGCGTCAAAGATTCAAGGTTTATTTACTGCAGGGAACACAGAAGTCACAACAAGTACAACACGTGCAACTTGGGGAGACTGCTTCAAATTGGTTCTGTGGATCGCTCCTTTTATACAAAATTAACTCATAGGACAACATGGTACACAAAAGTTTACAACCTGGTTCCCATAATTATCCCTCAGAGGGGTCGCTTTGGTCACTTTGGTACACATAAGGTCCGGAACATAAGTGCGGAAACATTTGGCGGTTCCCAACTGTAAAAACCCATCTTCCCAACATTAGTGAATTCCAATCGGCAGTAAAACAGATCGAAATAGGGACAAAGACAGGTGCAGAGGGAGATGGAGACAGTGGGGAAATCGAAAAGGGTGTAAAAGGGGAGGTATCGGGAAACACGAGATACAGGCATCAAAGGGACGTGCCTAATGAGATGCACGGCTGAGACAATAAACCGGACGGCAAGATGAGCCTCGAGCGGGGCCATCTGCCTTACAGTATCATCCCCCTCATCGTAAAAGATATTTACAAAGTACATGTGTCTTCCACAAATATCCTGAGAGTCCCAGGGTGACGAAGCGGACAGTGTCCGTTCGCTGGCTACTTGAGGGCAAGAGACAAAATGGATGCCGTATCTAAGATGGAACCCGTGGGTACAGATGAAAAACCCACATATCAAACGAACGGTTTAAGTTAGCACAGCGAAACTGCGCACACTTACTAAACTCGTCATTTGCGGTTCTTAGATACCAGACTCGACCATATTCGTGCGAGTCGAAAACATCACTTAAAATTATCACGGAACCTCAACAGAACTGCACTCCTTCAGGGTAACACACGTGTTAAACAAAATCGGATTACATGTGTGATTAACCACTCTACATTGAATTTTAAGATCAGGAATATCATCAACAAAAATTGGAGAATTTTGAATTCTGATGAGAGCGTCTCTCCATTACCACTCCCTCTGCTAGCTTACAGAAGGAATAGAAATTTGAGGGACATGCTGGTACATACCAGACAAAAAACAATTAATTCCTCCTCCAATAATCAGCGCTCTGTCACAGGCCTACCAGTGGTTCTAGGCAATCACAGATGTGGCTCCTGTCACGCCTGTGAATCAGTCATTACATCTGAAGAGATTACATACAATGAAAAACAGATCAAACTGCGATTTTTGACGAACTGTCACAGTAGTAACATCGTGTATATTCTTTTTTGTGGCTGTGGCTTGGCTTATGTGGGTGAGACGGGTCGCGAATTTCGCGTCCGTTTCAGTGAACATAAGTCTGCCATCAGGACCAAAAAATTATCAGCCCCTTTAGTCCAACATTGTCTAGAGAAATCCTATACGGAACATGATATTAAATGGTCTATCTTGGAGAAGGTAGTACCTAAAATGGGTCAACCAAATGAAATCACTCGTAAGAAGCGGGAAACCTTTTGGATATATTTTCTGGATAGTGTTAAACGAGGGTTGAATGAAGAAATATCTTGGTATGTTACCAAGTAACTAAATCCTCTCTTACCTTACCATGGACTTAGTCTGAGACACTGACTGTTATTTTCTGTGAAACATTCCCCTATTGTTAATACATTTTTAAGGTGCCCACCATATGGTTGATTTTTATATGACCAGCTACTATATGCAGAGATACTGCCCCCTCTTATATGCATCGCACGTTGGGGTTGTCTTATGTATGGTCTGCAATAAAAGAATAGTGTGAATTCTGGGTGACTATTTGCCATTCATGTCCTCGTCTGTCATGATTTAGTATATTCGGTTGCAGTCCTCTGGGGAACAACTCAAATGGAGTGTTTCCAGGTAGCTAGATGGTATATGCTCCTGAGTCCCTTGTTTATGTCCTCGCGAATAACGTCCTTCATTGTATCTATTTCTAGAAATTACTCGTTGAAAGGTTGTTCTCTAGTAAGATGGAGCTTGTCCCGTAGTCCTCTTTCTATGACTATTGCGTGAGGCGGTCCCCCATAGAATCAACACCGTGCGAGATATCGCGTGATCTATGGCTCCACAGGAAGTTTAAAACCGGATATCAAAATCCTGTTAGCGTTTGTCGAGTCTTCCAGGAGTGGTGAGGGGCGACGGCGTACGTTTATGAGATGCTAGGTAAGTGAGTCCAATGGCTTGCGGGTGAAGCCCGATGGTCCTTGTGCAGCCGCATGACGATTTCGGTGTCATTTCTCTAATAATAAGTAACAGGAAACTTATTTCTGGTTTGCTTGTACATCTACGAGCACACTGTTAGGAAACTAGTGGATTTTACTCGTGCCCCATGAACTTTGTCGGGTAACTTCGGGGACAGTATGACTACTTGTATGTCTTGTACTGAATTTTCACATTATACGTTGGAGTGCTCGCTGCCTCGTACCGAATGTCTCTTAGTGAGATAATTACATATCGTTTATATATTTTATGTCGTCTCCGATTGAGATATACATTTATATATCGTTCTCATATTTCAGGGACCTAGAACTATGGAAGACCTGCATTCAATGGAATGGATTCAAATCACTGATATAAGTAAGATCACATCCACATAGTAATTACCAATTTGGACACATTTGTCAAGTGAATTTCTTGGTCTTATTCATGAATATTGACTTTTCTCCTTGTCTCAGATTATTAAAAATTGAACCTAACCCCCTCCTCGGCCACGTAAATTTGGGCTCTAAAATACCGACATCATCAAGCTTATTAGAGAGGTGTGTGCCTTGTATAATAAGAATATTTATGCCAATCCATTATCCTCGAAAAGTCCAATCTTTACTTATTACATCACTGTATTGTTGTAGCTATCTGGATTAGAAGAAGTACCTGTCACTTTCTGGCAAGAAGTTCGGAACCATTTATGAGTACAGACACCTCTCTGCATGGTGTTACTGGTAAGCTTTCCGTTATGGAAAACATATTAATCTCAGTTAACTCCACTTTGGGAATTCAAACTAAGGTCTCTTTTAACCTTTCATGTAGATGCTGTGGGTCTTTTATATTTCCACACATGAATCTGTTTACATGATCTGAGGCGACAGGACATATAGGTGTTTCATTGTAAGTAGATTAACATCGATGTATTTCTATGCCTTGATGTGTTTGTTTGCAATGATAAACCCCTTGTTTTGTAGCAAGAGGACTGCTGTCATTTTTGCCCACACCCATGGGAATGTGACATTTGACATACTTGACATATTGTAATTAAATTCGTGTAAGAACATGACCTAACATGTGTATATGTAGCAACTGGTGGTCACGTTGATGAGCTCCTGTGTTTAGACTGAACAGTGAATAAAACAATTGCACTAATTAATTACTGTATGGTTGTGTTGTTGTGGTGACAGACTCTTTCTTTTTCTCTTTTTTATATACATTTTTAGATCCCTTGGTATCTGTACAAATGAAGACCTGGTGCAGGGGCCGAAAATTACATCTTGGGGCCCTAGGATTGGCATTGTGATCTTGCCAACTATAACCCAGTTCCTTTTCCTCATTTTGAGATGTGAATTGATTGTGGTATGAGTGTTAGTATGTGAGCAGTTTTGATTGGTATGTCTGATATCAAGGGGTATTTTCTCGATGATTTGTCTCATTGTGTATGTTTATGACTTATTTGTGTTATTATTGCCTATATGTATGAAGTAAAAGTTTCTCTTTTCCAAAAAAATAGATGTATTCCACATGAAATGTCCCTTTTTAAAAAAAAAAAGTAATTATATGAAATGAAAAAAGAAAATAAAGTAATTTTTGAATAACTTCTGTTCAGTATAAAAAAAAAAAATTCCGTCACCTATTTCGAAATTTGTGGATGTATACCTATATTTGAAATATATGGCCACTGAAGGAACAATCCACTACATTATGATATGTGTAAGCCAGCTGGCCCCATTGTAGAAATATATAAGGTACAAGCCAGAGCAGCCGAATTATATGGGGCGGAACTTTGGGGACACTACCGGCCAAAAGGTTTGGCAAGGGTTGAACATTCATTCATGAGAGATTTGTTTGCCTTACCTGTTAGTACCCCTCTGGTCCCATTAAGGCTTGACCTTGGGCTTCTCCCCGTGGAAGAGTAGGTGGCCCTGAGGCCACTAACTTACTGGAGAAGACTCTGGTCGGTTCCAGAGCTTGCCCCATACCGTGCAGAGTTTCAGGAGGTATGGGCTGCATCTAGGTCAAAGAAAATTCCATGGTTATCCCCAATTAAGGATCTGTGTGTACGGATCGGTGTTCTTAAGCTATGGGAATGTCCGGCCTAACCCAGAGCTGATCTGGTAAAAAGGTATAGGTCTCACAATTTGTTGACTCTTCATGACAGCACGATTGCTGGGAGATTGACAACTCAATTCCTCGATATAAAAGTAGAGTATAAGAAGGAGGAGTTCCTCGACATGATTTACCCTGCTCAAGCGAGAAAGCTGTATTTGCAACTAAGAATGGGCAGTTTGCCACTAAGGTCACTGACCAGTAAATGGGATGCAAACAAAAGTACCGTGTGCGCGGCGTGTGAATACCCGCTGGAAAATGAATACAGGTTGTCTCGTAACCGTTGGGATAAGCCTATCTGCAGGAATTTGGGATTTCGCAATTGCGAAAATGCGCTCAGAGTACTAAAGCACGACACCCATCCACCTATTGTATTTGCCGTTTCCCGTTTTCTACATGGTATGTGGATCAAACGTAGAACCTTTATAATGATTTGAACTTAGATTAAAGGTTTCCACAGATGTCATGAATCGCTTTGATAACTATTTAGATGGTTTAATTCTATTTTTAGTCATGAGTGTTTTGTCGTAAATATGTGTACATATATGAATTGTGTTCTTAGCCTAAATTATGTATTATTCAAAAATGGATTTTAATGTTTTATTGTCTGTTTTAACATGTACTTTTATGGCCCACCGTGGTCGAAATAAACTTATCAACGATGATAAATAAATAAATAAACAAAAAAAATAAAAAAAATAATAACTGAGGTACACTGTGTCTGAGTGAATGTCACGTGATATGGACCGACAAACTAATGCATCGCGACTGAGCTATGGATTGTATGTGCGCTTGGTAGGGGACAGGGAGGCCGTATGGAAAGATGAATTATACATGGAGTAAGAAAAAAGAGTGGAGAGATTCAAGGCAGAATGGAAAAATACATGAGAGTTGAACGGGAAGAAAAAGGGGGAGTGAAATAGAAATATATAGCATCAAAACCAGACGTAAGAGTGAAGAGAAACAACAGTTTATAAGATAAAGAAGAGAATATTAAGAGGGGAAGAAGAATGGAGAGTTACAGGGAGAGTGGACGGAGGATGAAACGTGGAAAGAAGCAATATACAGAGGACGTGAAAAGAAGGGAACATAGAAATATACAAAGAAAGATGCAAAGGTGCAGAGAGGCTGATCAGAGAACAACAGGAACGTAAAGCTATAAGGGGAGAGCGGGGGAGAGTGAAAGGAGGAAGGTAACTAGATGCACATACACATGACGAGATCCAATGTAGAATGGAGGAAGTGAGCGAGACTGAAAGAAGGGGAGAAAGAAGGAGTAATAAAAAGGGCTGAGGTGATGCAGGAGTAAAAATAGGAGAAGGGCTAACACAGTACTGAATGAGAACATCAGTGGAAAATAGAGTGAGTGGAGAGATGCTGGTGGGAATCTCATACATACCAAAAGACCCGGGTCTGGCGGGAGAGTTTCGAATCAGAGTGCCAAACTGCCTTTCTTTTTAGTTGTGCCCTGTTTGAAATAGCCTCAGCTTCAATATAGGTCAATTGGGGAAATATTTCCCTCCGATTTTCAAAATCTCCAATTTTCATCAACTAACAGGTTGACATGTATGGAATCCGGAGACAGTGGAAGGTGTAAAGTTGCGAGATACAGAGGAAACGGGTCGAAGGGAGCATGGATATATACAAGGAAGGCTGCAGGCATAGGAAAGAAAGAATATGAGTATGGGAAATGAATATTAAACAGGGCAGACAAGGGAACGTGAAAGACCCAGGAGAGGAGAAAAGTGATAGACGGCTAGGTGGACATACCGGGGGAATGGAAGCATCAACAGAGCATGGAGAGGGGAACAAAAGTGTATAGGTATAAGGGCATGGAGAAGAGTGAAAGAAGGCAGCGTGCTATGCAGGGATAGCAAGAGAGGGGTGGTGTTGAAGATGTTCAGGCAGGATGCAGCGGAATGAGGGTGTAGCGGTTAAGCATGGGCGGATTTTGCGAATTGGCAATCCACGAACTTGCGTATTTACGGATTAGCAATCTGCAAAATCCGCGAACTCTCGCGAATTTGCGGATTTTTTTTTGTTTGTGTTCGCAAGGGTTTCTGCCAGTTCGCGAGGGTGTGTACCAGTTCGCACTTGTGAACTTACTTGTCGGCTCGCAACGGCCGCGAGTATGTTGTTTCTACGTCTGGTTCATCATCACAGGTTCACAGCACCCTCTGTTTCACCACTGCCACCCTCTGGTACACCCATGCCACCCTCTGGTACATCACTGCCACCCTCTGGTTGGTTTATCACTGTAGATTATGGGGGTGAAAAAAAGCAAGCACACCTGCCCTGCTTCAACTGACATGAATTAATTTGGGGTTGATTGATGTGTCACTGAATTTAAACTTCCAGTCTGGCTGGCACCTGCTTCCTTCTCTGTAATTTGCTTTCTGTTGCAGTGCAATTTTTTTTCACAGGACCTTTGTGGCCTACTTGTAGCTATTCTCTGAGCCTGCTGTGAGGGTCAGAGCAGGGTCATAGAATAGTTGCAAGTAGGCAACTGAACTCTGAAGGGGCCCCTCAGGAAGCACTACAGGGAATGGTTACTAATGATAAGATTGAACTTTTGCACCTGCTGAGTGCTTTCAGTTTTGTCTGTAATTGCTTTCTGTTGCAGTGTAATTTTTTTAACAGGACCTTTGTTGTATACTTGTAGCTATTCTCTGAGCCTGCTGTGAGGGTCAGAGCAGGGTCATAGAATAGTTGCAAGTAGGCAAATGAACTCTGAAGGGGCCCCTCAGGAAGCACTACAGGGAAAGGTTACTAATGATAAGATTGAACTTTTGCACCTGCTGAGTGCTTTCAGTTTTGCAAAAATCCAAATATCCAGCAGCATCCACAAAAAGTAACCCTTCCAGGTCAAGATCCAAATCAAAGTGACCAGCACATGAAGAAAGCACTGGGAGGAGCCTGCTGGACAGGAACAGGAAGTTGGAGACTGTGGGGCACTTCCTTCCTCCCACCCCCCCAAAATGGACTCCTTGCAAAGAAAAAGTGCAGGAAAATGTCAACCTGAGGAGTTATTCTGATAAAAATCATAATTTTCAAGGTTTATGCTGCCTGCTGGTGGATTTCTTGTGCGAAATTGCAAATTTTGCAATCTCGCAATTGCGAGATTGTCGCTGCCCACCGCATCTACGTGTTCGCAAGTGTTTACTCCCGCGAAATTGTATAGTATTCTAGTTGGCAAGTGCGACCAAGCAAAAAATCCGCTTCGCACGGATTTTACGAATTTTCGGCAAGTTCGCGAGAGTTCGCGGATTGCGAATTTGCCGAAAATCCGCAAAATCCGCGAGCGGAACGGATTTTACACCCATGCTTAGTAGCGGTGCATGGAGGCAGGGACATAGCTAGAATTGGTACCACAGGTGCCGTGACACGGGCATTATGGTGGTACAGGCCCACTTCATCCCAATTGGCACATTTTCTTCAGTTGCATAAGTGCCCATGGCACCCTTGCCAGGCTACTGAGTCTTGAAACCCTCTAGAATCCAATATAGGAAAGAGGGCAGTTGTAGTATTCCACAGCTAAGCCTTGCTAAAAGGAATGCTGCCACTATCACTGAGACTGAAAATGAAGGGTAGGTCCTAGAAGACGAAGTAACAGCACCAGAAACGCAAAGGCACAAGTGATTACAAGCAAAACTGAAGGAGGGTGTATGTGTGTGTGAGAGAGAGAGAGTCAGAGAAAGAGAGACTTTCTTTTTAGCTAGTGGCGTTTTTCCAGAGTATTTACTCCTGCTCTTCAGTGACCCCCACCAGCTTGGAATAGCTGTGTTTTCTTGCCCGTGATAACTCATCACATGCCAAAAAGCTGGCATGTGTTAACAGTCCCATTATTGACAGTGTTAACAGATTCATTTTTTAAGTCAAGCGGTTTTACTAGGGTGTTTTGCCTATTCTGGGTTTTCTATTGGGATTGGAATGAGGCTCTCACGAGCGCAGTTATACAGATAGCAGTCCAATGTCACATTCCTGAAAACCAGCTTGTAAAGAGGGTTTGTGGGGCGGGAGTAGGTAGGAAAGCTGAGGACACCCTTCAACGTGTGTTTGTCCATGCTTCCCTCGGTTTCGTCCTCTCCTTTCCCACATCTATTCTCTTCTCCCTCCCTCTAATCTCTTTTTACTGTCCCGGTCATTCTGATATCTGTTTCTTTGAAGGAGACCTCTCTTACTCACCTCATTTACATTCTTAATGGTAAGTTTTCGCCATTGCATTATTCACTTCCAATATGCAGTCATCTACAACTCTACCTCGGTTAGGCAACTCCTAAAAATCCGTCTGTTTCTATCAGCAGAGCAGCAATTTAAGAACATCACCTCTTCAATTAATCACAGTTTCCGCAGTATCAAAAGCCTCGATCTGTTTGCTTTCAGTAGACAGTTCTGCTGTTAAAATAAAAGGGAAATACGCCATTTCTGAGCGTCATGCATTGTAACAGGTGGAGAGGCCATATATTTCATCCATAGTCATGCATGCATACGCATTTCATCACCATGTGCTTGAATTTAAATTTTTCTTAGAAAATGAATTCAGTCACTTTGGTAAGGTCTTGAACCAGAAATAAAGAAAAGGGAAGGCAGCGAACCTTAAAAGAGAAACATTTTCAGTGACAGATTCCCTCCTTGCCCCTTCCTCTCTCTTCATCATTACCTGTCCATACCACAGGGAGGAGCTTCGCTGTTCCAAACCCCAAATCTTACACAGATCTCTCTCCACAAGGTGAAGGCGCTTCCTACCTTATGTTGTGTCCTGCTGGACACAGTCTAGTGTTTCTGCCAGCCACTCCCTCAAGGGCTGACCCATACACCCACCCAAACCCATCCAACACAGGCGTAACCAGTCAGGTGACCCTGCGAATATAAGAGCTCGGGTGCCCGTGCTCGTGGCTAGTTTCCAGTACCATACCTAAGTGTCCTGTGTTGTCCTTCAAACATTATGTGGTCCTAGAGCCCAGGACATAACATTGGCGACAAGGTGGTTTGCCCTACGCCGTGCCACCTAGCAGCACCGCCGCTTCAGGCTGCCCAATGAAGTTGGCACGTCGACCCAAGAAGAGGGTGAACCCTTCCTTGTTGTGGTAGAGGGACAGAAGCGGCACCACCGATGAAAATTGGGCGATGAAAATAATCTAGCCCCTAGAAGAAGAAAGTGGCAGAGGCTCTGCAACCTCACCTGCCGCTGTCCAGTGAACAGTGCTGTGAGGAAGAAGGATGGCCGGATCGGCGAGGTACCTGGGGCTGCGAAGAGTGAGAAATCTGTATGTTTGGGAGAAGGTGTGAGTGACCCCGTGTCTTACCCCCGCCCACAAGGCGCAAGTAAGCTGCCCCGCCTGCCAGCATCGTCACGGAGAGAAAAAAATGAAAAACGCGCTGTTTTTAGACTTTGGCCGTCGGCGAGATGAGAGACTTGGCGTTCGATGTGTGACTTGGTTAGAGACGTAATTTCATATCGCATGTGTCACATATAATAGTGTACACTGCCATTTCGAATTGAATCAAGTCACTCAGAAGACTATGAACTTATGAAAGAAATACTGTGGTGATTGTTGGGATAATTTAATATATTTTGTCCACATAACGTTCTTCCATCTGAAATGCTGGATACTTCTATTTTGAAAGCCTATCATATTGCTGCCAAATTTCAGACTAAACGCTGCTGCACTAGCGCAATCTGAGCATCTGCCCTGAGGAAGCCCAACCTGGGCGAAATGCGTTGGCTGCTTGTCCGATCATCTTGTATCAAGAATACGTTTGAGGATGCAATAAAAGCGATTTGTGTATATCATTGAAGGACTATCATTTGTTTTGTGAAAATGTGTACAAATATTCTTCGTGTTGCCTCTCTATTCTCTTATTGCTTAAAAGACTGCCGCGCCTGCAGTCAAAGGCCTGCAAATTCCAGAAAAGACGGCCGGGCACTGTGCACTGAAGCGCGGCACTGCCACCTAGTGGCCACAAGTGGTACTGCAGCCACCCCAGGCAAGCACTTGAGGGAAGAACCGGCAAAATCATAGCAAGAAGGTCCAGGCCCATGCATCCACAAAGCTGCTGAAACCAGTGGACCCCAGGCCTAGGAACAAGGCAGAGCGGTGTGAATGCCTCAGACCCTCCCACAAGTATAGGGTGCAACCCACTTCACCCTAAAACCAAGCGAACCGCACAGTGCTCCCAGCTCTCACATTGTAGCCACAGACGGTCCCTGCAAGAACCCCGTTCCACTGGCTACCAGTCAACACAATTGGACACGACCTCAGCCAAGAGGGTAGCGGGCATCCAGGTGGCAGTACCCATCACTGAAAGGAAAAGCCAGACAGGGGAGAGCATCCTGCGAAGACTGGGGCCCACCAACATTGCACACGGCCCCACACCGGCATCATTATCCAAGTGTGGGCTCACAATGGCAGCAAGCCGACCTGGCACCAGGACAGATAGCCAGCCGTGCCCCCCAGGGACCGGCGGCCATGCAGCAAAGTAGGCTGGAGGAGAGGCCATGACGCCCCACTACCCTGCCGGAAGTGGCAAGATCAGCAAGAAGAGATTGCAAAGGGATCCTGGCAGGAGGATCCACCCCAACACATTCGAAGAGTGGTCCAGCACATTGACTGCCCACCGCGACCGACATCAGCAGACCAGCGTCAAATGTGGCTGCACTGCACCCTACAGGCAGCAGTACGAGAGTACAGCACAGCATCCAACTAACCAGCCAGCAACAGCCGTCAACAGACCCTAGAGAGCACACAACCACTTGGAGAGAGACTGCCTGCTCATGTCCGGTCCCTAAGACAGACTGCACCAGGCACAGCAAGACGTGCCCTCAGAACGGAGTACTCAGAGAGTGGCCCTCTGCACCCTGTAAGAGAAAGCAGCAAGGATATCCACCAAGAATCAGCGAATGCCCTGCACAGCCAAAGGAGCCACATCGGCACAGGAGAAATAGTCAGCGGCAATGTGAATACTTCCATGTCCACTCAAAGGACCCAAGAAGTCCAAGACACTGACTGGCCATTCAAGCCAGACGTCGACACTCATCGCAGTAGGAAGGATACTGTAGATTCCACGCTGCCATAAGACGCAAGCAAGTGGAACAGACGGCAACCTCTCAAGGGAGTTGTCTTCATGGACAGCACAAGAAAAGACTGGTGCAGAGCACGCACCACACATGCTTGCCTAACGCCACCGCCGGAGCAGAGATTGCGTCCTTTGCTCCTCCCGGTGTACAGACACCACTGCAAACTACACCCCAGGCACACCACGTGCTAGAAGAAAGGACTCCAAAAGAAGACGGAGCATGCTACGTCAAATGCACGCAGAAGGCAGCGCCAGTGAACCTGGCGCACAGGCGAGCGCCCAGGGGACCGAGACATCGCCACAAAAAAGCACTGCTGAACTCAGGAAGGAGAGCATCCATGTCTCCACCACCCCAGTGAGGCCCCGCAGTGGGCCGAAGGCAACACAAAGTGTCCTCCCTCGGACCACCTCAGGATGGAGTCAGCAGTGACCCACGACAGGCAAGAAAGGAGTTGCACAGTCCATGTGGAGGCCACCACAGCGGCAGGCGCTCCGACAACCAGCAACACGTGCCCGGACGTCACGTCGCCGAGCAAGCAAGGAGCACATCACACCAATTGACCAGTCCGTACAAGCACGCCGAAACGAAGGCAGAAGCCGGCGCCGCCTTGTGGTCCAAGCGCAATGCCCTCAAAGAAAGAAGAGAGTGACAGCCCTGTCACCCCGAAAACCAGATGAACAGAGGTGGGCTGAACAGACCAACAAAGGGAGAAGACCGAGGACTCGCACAGCATGCCAAGAGCACACCCTGACATGCCAGACAGCCACCAGGGCAGACCGCCGTCCCTGGATACAGCCTCACGGGAGAACCGAACATAAGCTGCAGCAAGTGCAAACCGAGTCTCATCCCAACGTTTCCCCAGGTGAGCTTCAACCGGCATCCCTGGATACAGCCTCACAAGAGAACTGAACATAAGCCGCAGTAAGCGCAAACAGAGTCTTATCCCAACGCTTCCCCAGGTGAGCGTCAATTGGCATCCCTGAATACAGCCTCATGGGAGAACCAAATATAAGCTGCAGCAAGAGCAAACCGCGTCTCATCCCAACTCTTCCCCAGGCGACCGTCCACCCCAGAGTGTCAGCAGTCTAAGTCAAACGGCATCCCTGCTCCTGACTGCAAATGCCATGGGGGAAGATCAGCACCAAGTGTCTTTCCTCACACCGCCTCAAGACGGAGTCGGCAGTGTCCCCAAGCCAGGAAAGAGAGGATCCACACACTCCACTGTTAAGCCGCCACTGAAACTCAACCTCAGCAAGACAGAGGCACATGGCTGCCAAGTCCCTCCTGACATCCAACTCTCCCAGCAAGTTACCACCACCTGTCATCCTGAGTCACCACATGGCCAGCAACCACCATCACGCCAGCCATCAGCACATGCGTCAAACACCACTCCAAGAGTATCCATGGACTGGATTCCCACGCTGTTACCACACCAGCCGAGAAACGAGACCAGAGGCTACCTGTGAACTGGGCGTGCCCAGGAACCGCGGCAGCGAGAGCAGATATCAGCCAAGACACCTCCACCCTAGAGGGTTGTGCGTGCGACTAAGTAACGGCTCCTCGATGGTCCTACAGCTGCCTCCTGTCGGCACACAAGCGGCCCCAGCATAGCCCTCCTGCAGTCCCGCAGCATCCCCGACAATGGGCCTCCCCAGGCGGGAGAGTGAAAAGAGACTTTGCCCCACTGACAGGTCATCGGATGCACCCAAAAGGTTCCACAGAGACAATTGATCAGGCAACACCTCCACAAACCGTCACCATGAACTCCATCCATGCTCATGACGCATCCCATTGAAAGAACTGTTAGAATTCACCACAGACCCTCACCGATGTTCACAAAGGGGAAGCCTTGCAAGACTGCAAGATATGACATCACAAATGAACTGACGGTATGCAGCGGACATCTCCAAGCCAGCGGTAGTGTCCTGAACCCTTCAGATTAAACTATGAGTGCCAGCCGAGAAGGTCCTGCTGCAGGCAGAGTCATCAGCCCATTTCTGACATCTTCCTGCCACCTGTCTCAGAAGACTGATGGACCCTGTGGTATTTAGTTAATCGTTTGTTTTGTCTCTACAGATTGGACTAACGTTTTGGTTGCTCTTCAATAAAGTTGGGGATGAATGAGGTGTCCTGCGGGACAGGTTCTAGTGTCTGGCAGGAAGCTGTACTCCCAGCCACTCCCCGAGGGCTGGACACACTTGCACGCCCACACGCATCCATCACGGGTATCACGAGTGACGTGGCCCGGCCAATAAAATGGCCCGTGTGCACATGCTTGCGGCCAGTTATCGAAATATACTACTTGTGACTGGTCCATCCTTTCTCATCATGTGGGCCTGAGGCCCAACATGACACATACCATATGTTCCCGTGTGAGATGAGAGAGGTGCACCAACACTGAGTCACCGCCTGCACCACCCACGTAGAACGGAAATTACTCCTAGCCATGCTGCAGCCCGAGTGCCCACACCAGCAAGAACCACCTCCATCACCTATTGGAGCCCTAAGAAGCAGCAAAGAGCCACAAGTGCGCTGAAATCCTGCACCGGCACCCGGCCCGTTGCTGTACCAACTCTAAGTGCCCACCCATCTGCAGCGTCACGAAGTGCAGCACGGCCCGAGGAGATGGTGAGGCTGCTGTGACACATGTGAGGTCGTTGCCAGGGCCGGCGCTAGGCATGGGCAGCATGGGCGGCTGCCCAGGGCCCCGAGCTCAGCCCATCAACAGGGGGCCTCGCAAAAGTGTTTCCCCACCAGCCTCACGCCTGTGGTGAGCACTGCGTGGCCCAGGGAAGGGCTGCCTCTCCCCTGGGCTTCGCAGGCATGTGTAGGAATCGGGGAAGAGGCCCCCCTCCCCTGTGCCTCGCAGTACTGGGCAATGGCTGTTAACACCCAGGGAGGGGGCCCCTTTTCCCCAGGGCCGTGCAGCCCACATGCAGCGCGAGGCCCGTCTGCATTTGCAGGTTTGACCTGTAATTGGGGACAGGGTCGGATTACGAAGGCAATCAGTCGGGCACTGGCCGATGGGCCGGTGCTGAAAGGTGTGACATGTGGGCTGGTTGTTAAAGGGCCTCAGCTTCATTCCTGCCTCCCAGGCCATCACACTTCTGGCTATGGTGTGCGAGGCAAAGGTGTTAAGTGTGGCAATATGCCTTAATTGTGGCCAGGTGTTGCTCCATTGGGGCCCCCCCGCTAAGTGTCTTGCCCCAGACCGCCCCCCTGCCAGGCAATGGTGGGTGGGGGCAGGTGGGAGTATGCAGGGGCATCACTGAAGGAGCAGGTTTTTGGTTAAGGGTAATTGACACCTTAGTCTCCACGGTAGCAGCAGTAACTGTGTCCTTTTTCTTGACCCCCCTCCCCTGCAAGGTCATCACCCTGAGGATATGGAGGGCTGGGGAAGGATTGAACTACGATAAGCCTTCCTGGAGGATGTGGGTGTATTTACATGGGCCTCGCAGTGAGATAACCTTTGTTAGGCTTTTATTAAACTAGAGAGGATGTGGCATTGTGTCCTAAGCTGCCTACATTGGCAGTCGGAGACCAGGCTCTAGTCCCAGCATCAGCTCAACATCCTGTCATTCTGGGCAAATCACTTAATCTCACCAAAGACTAAAGTAAAAATACATTTGATCTTGTGCAGTGTAACTGTTGCCCATGTAAATCACCCCAATGCCCTAGCACCGAGTTCACATTATGTAAACTATAAAAATCACGGACCGATCGCAAAAAAAGCCTTTTTTTTTACTCTACTACAGCTATTTTAATGCACACTAACTGCCTGATCTGCTCACACTGCAATGACAAGAAGTTTAATCCCCAAGCCATAGTTTCCACTTGCCTTGAGTTTGCTTTGTGCTCAATGTGTCGATGTATGCTTATAGCACCATATGTAGATTTGCATATACACCTGGCACATAGCACTCCATGCATTATCCTCACTGGCCTTTGCTACTCTCCAACTATGTATTTTAACAAAAATAAAACGTGAACAAAAAGTCGGAATGCTTGTTCTTTCCTTTGCATGTTTGTTGCCTCTGAGTAAAATTAACTGTGGTTTTTCGGTGAGACAGTGTAGGAACAGAAACTGTCTATGAAGAGAATGCTGCAAAGCATTCAAAGCAAAGAGAAAATAAAACGGCAACTTATTTATGTTATAAGATTCTGCAACGGCCAGAGCATGATAATTAGAGAGCACTATTTATATATAAATATCAATATTATTTTTAACATTTCTTATCTGTCTTTGTTTGTTTAACTATTAGTCATAGTTATGTAAAGCAGCTTAAGAACATATTTTTAAGTGCTTTCAACTTACGTTGACTGTTTACATACTGATCAGAGAAAAAAATAGAGACTTCCGCATTTTTCTTAATTTTCACACCGGCCAGGATATTAAAATACAGGTCATGTCAGTAAAAAAAAAATCAGCCAGGTGGCAACCCTAGCCAAATCAGGTATTGTGGCCTTTGTGCCATTTTATTTCACCTAGCCTGCCTGATCTAAATGCAGTGGTTCTAGTTTTCACCAATCTTACTAATTCTAGAGCTGGGGTCTCCAACGAGTAGCTCAGGAGCTACTGGTAGCTCGCCAGTCCCTTCAAAGTAGCTCTCAGAGATGAAGCCAAGCCCAGTATCAAATTCGGAGAGTAGGCGCCTATTAAAGAAGGCAGCACTGCTGATCTCAAGTGCCTAAGAGTGACAACCAGCCAAACCTATGGCAGTAACTTATACTAAACACTCAAACACACAAAGTATCGGCCTATAGGGCCTGCCACTTGACAGTCTGTATCTAATCTCAATATAACTAAGCCACAAGGAGATTGACCAGCTTGTATTCCTGCTTTATCAGTCACAACATGTGTGTGACCAGTGCACCATAAAAGAAGTACGACAGTAGTAGCCTGAGAAGTAATGAGTGCTGACCGACCAAAGTGTGGGACTGCAGGAGTCAGAGTGAAAATGTGTCAGTTGGGTGTATAACCAGCTCAAGACCTGAGGAGAACAGGGCATGATTCAGTCCAGAGAAAATAAAGAGACTCATCAGCATTTATGTGCGTCCCTAATAAACACTATTGCTTCTTGAAAGCTACGCCTGGTGTCAAGGACCACCAAATGTCTATGCTAGCCCCCATCATAAGGGTGTTATCTCTGACATAATTGTGCCCATTCCTGGCATAATAGTGCCAATGGCATAATAATGGTCATCCTTGACTATTTGGGGTATTTTAGGTCTAGTTGTGGTATACTGGCAGCCATCATTTACATACTGGGAGAATGAATGGCCTACATTTACATATTCCTGACGTAATAATAGTCATGACTGATATATGGTCTCTGCCTTGACCCTTATGGTTTCAAGCCTTGGCCCAACTGTGGCCCTAGTATAATGGTGGGCATTATTGCCATAATACATACTCCGTGTTTCTGGTCTAGGGAGGACCTGGATTGGCAGTTCGGTCTGGACTGTTCCCATGAGGCACAAGGTCAAGATTGATTTGCATATGGCTTGGTCTAAACTGGGATGGCATGGTGAGCAAAAGAATGATGAATTTAACCCAGATCTCTTGACTGGGAGTGAATGTATGATTCTTTCAGCATTCCGACCATCATTTGTTTGCGTAGCACTTTTCACCCTAAGTGGGATGGGTATGCCCAGGCGTCGGTCCCTTGCTCACTGTGCCACTTGATTCAAGCTAGCCTGGCTGATGAAGGGTGACATACCCTGAAACCAGTCCCAGGATGCTTGTTTCTGGTTCAGGGAGAACCTGCGTTGGCAGTTCAGTCTGGACTGTTCCCATGAGGCACAAGGTCAAGATTGATTTGCATATGGCTTGGTCTAAACTGGAATGGGATGGTGAGCAAAAGAATGATGGATTTAACCCAGATCTCTTGACTGGGGGTGAATGTATGATTCATTCAGCATTCTGTCCATCATTTTTTTGTGTGAGCATCTGAGGCACAAGACTGTAATACCTGGGTATTCAAAGTAGTCTGCCCTTATGAGGCATTTGTACATGGGAGTACTTGATGAAAATGAAAAGCTGATGTTTTGGGACCGTGCATTTCCTAAAAACTGAAAACGGATATTTTAAAGGTAGTTTTTCATTTAAAAAATTGATTTTCTTCTGTTAAATTGAGTTTGTTTGCCCACAGTGGAAAGTGGTATTTGATAGAAAGAAGTACACTTTCAGAAACTGATGAATAATAATTCAAGCTGAGATGGGGAGACCTACTGCTGTATTTATATACTTTGTGCCATAGGGCATGTCTAGATTTGAATGTTACTTCATAAGTCATGTGGAGGCATTTTATATTGATGAATGTTTTCCTGCCATTTCTGATGGTAACAGCACCAGGAATACTTGGGTGTTAACTACTGATAATCCTGCTTAGGCTGGTCGTAGCGCAGTCACTATTTTACAGTTATAAAGTTTGCTAGTAGTTGAGGAAGACTTTCCTTGAGCAGAAGTAGCTCTCACTACAGAAAATGTTGGAGACGCCTGTTCTAGAGGCTTTAAAGTGCTTAGGTTACCAAACATTTCTCTAAAAAAAGAGTCCAATGAGACTAATCAAATGATGTTTTCTGAAAGAGCATTACCTGCAAATGTGGGCCACTTTTTAGGGACTGCCCGGGCCTAATTGCAATCCCAATCCGACCCTGATTGGGGATGCTGTCCACTTCCCACCCCAGTGCCAATTAGCACGCATTTTGGGGCCTGACAGTTGTAATGATTTAGAAAGACAAGCAACTCTCACTCTTTCAGATGCTGATGAGCTGTGAAAGAGATGCTTGTCAGTGGCGGAAAGGAAGGCGTTGTAGCACACGAGGGGGGCATGCACCATGCAGGGTCAGGAGCACATTCCGTAAATTAGATGCAAATATCTTTCAATCTCTGAGTTCCAAAGAGCTCTCTCAGTCCAGGGGCTGTGTGTCAGGTCAGTTAAAAATGTTAAGTGTTTTGCAAATGTTTGGTAGGCTCCACTGGTGGAGAGTTCATACTACTCCTCATTTCAGTCGTGCATGAATTTTACGCGGCGTACCCAAAGCTGTGAGGGGAAAGAAAGTTACCTTTTAATTAGTAGTTACGAAAGAACTTGATTCTGAAAAATTATGTCTATATGAGGAGTACCGTGTCTAGTAGTTTAAGCCATAGGCTACGTTTTTCAACTTTTTTTTAAAAACAAATCTATGGAGAGAAAAACATCGAATGCAAATATATAAAATACAAATGTTGCCTACCCCAAGTTATGCCCTTGAGTATATTCACATTTTTAATTGGCCTATTTGAAATGTATACAAAGGGACGCTTTTACGGAAAGTTTGTAGCCTAAGCTCTGCTATCCCAGTACAAATTCTTAGGCTCGAGCTTGGACTCTATCACCCATGTTCAAGCACTGGCTAATGTGATTTGTTGGGGGGTACAAGGTCCTTAACTCCCTTTGCTGCTAGGCCTTTCCCCCGTGCTAAGCCTTTTTTTGGCCATTTGTTGTAGTTTGCCTTTAGGCCCGTAACTTTGTGCATGCAAGGGGAGGAACCACCCTCCCCTGGGCCTTACAGCTCGGCATGGTGGGGGGGTCCACATCTTGAAGCCATGGTGTAGCACTAAAAGGCCATGCAGAGGACCCCTCTCCCCTGGGCCTCATAGCCATAGTTCAGTGGTGATAGGCCTATGGGTCTATCCAAATCCTCTCAATGCTACACCATGTCTGAGAGGCACAGGAGAAGGGCGTGCATTGTGTGGGCCCCCACTCCTGGGTCCAATTACATTTTTCTCACAGTGCTGGACCCTGGCCCTGTGTACATGTCTCTAACAGAGGAATAGCAATCGGTAGTGCAGCAGCTGGCGTGGCACCAGGCTCAGGCATATTAAGAGGTTAATGTTCCCATATTATGCTTTACTGTACTGTGCAGCCGGTGGACGAGGGTGAGAGATGCTTTCACTTTGCACCATGGCACCACTGGTGTGCTACAGCCCTTTCTTTCGTGGGCCTCACAGCCATTTTACAGAGCCGTGAGGCCTGCGAGAGGCCTACCTCCCATGGGCATCACAGCCACGGTTTGACACTCACAAGAGGAGGCACCCTCCTATTAGATAAGCAGCACTGGAACATGGCTATGAGGCCCATGGATCCTCTCTCAGGGGGTGTAGTTAACAATAGTGCAGCAGGTGCAGTGGCACCAGGGCTCTTTCTTTCATCACGGTCCATGACAACATTACTATGTCACTGGCTCCTTCTCCCTTGCACCGCCCAGCCATGATCCGGTACTACTGTGCAGGAAGGCCTACCCTCCCCTAGGCCTCACTGTCATTGTCCAATGCTGAGAGGCATCACAGATTCATGAATTCCATTCTTAGGGCAACAGGCAACATCTGAAGGGTATAGCTATCAATAGTGTAGAAAGTGCAATGGGACCATGGTCTTGTGGGGTTATGTGTCTAATGCACCCAAATTATGGCTGTATTTTTCTGCTCGGTCAGTGACCAGAGGGTAGTGGGGAGTCACAATTTGCCTTGCTGCACGACGGCTGGCATCCTTTCGTACACCTTGCAGCCATGATCCTGTTCTGCGATGTCCAAATGTCATTCTCTCCCTTGTGTCTTATGTTTTTTACTATACGTGTTGTGTTTTACACTTAACATAATTCTGGCGAGTAAAGAGCCTACACACGAAAAAGATTGTCCTACGTCTCTTAGCGTGTGCGTGTGGGATACTGGTGAGAGAGAGGATTTATGTTAAAACAAATTACAAAGTATTAATGTCATCCTAAGGTAGCACAATAATGGCACATAAAGATAAGGGAGCCTTTTGAAATTTGCAATTATATCCATAGAGAGTGAGGTTTTCTCTTGTGTCATTGTATATTTTGAATGATCCCGCCCCTCATTACCTCACAGGATCTCCCCCCTTTATGAGGCAGAACTGGAAATTGTATCATGTACTCATCTGGAAACAATCAGTTAACGAGGAGTAAATAATGTGCATCTTTGTGAGACCTGCACCTAGCTTTTCCATCCAATGTGACAAATGTAATCCATTTAATACAGTTTTAAAATATATGGACTTATTTAATTTGTATATTTATTTTTTTGTCCATGTTACTGATATTCATGTTAGGTCTCTTCAGGGATGCCAAATAAAATCAATAGTCCTGTGGTGTAACTTTCTGTTATGCCACTTCTTGTGATGTTACCAAGGGCGGCTCCTCCACTAGGGCGGAGTAGCGTCATCCCACTGCTTTCTCGCAGAGCGAGAAGCAGAAACATAAAATGCTAAAACTACCATTTTATGTTTCTGCTACTCACACTGCGAGAAAGCAGAAGTGTTTGATTGGGGGCGGGCGGGTCTGCTTTAGGGCAGGGGAGGAGTGCCTTGCCCCATGCTAAGGGCCCTGACTGTTTGGTCATGCACGCTCTGGCCTTTCTCCATGTAGGCACCAATGCACCCTACATGGAGAAAATGGCCTCCCCATAGGCACCTGGCTGGTCGGTGTCCCAACCATTCACAATGCTGCCATTGCAGCGTTGTGATTGGCTTAGGGGAGGGAGGCTGCCTGTTACTGCCAGAGGCAGGAAAGAAAGAGAGCAGGTCAGGAGCAGAGATGACGCGAGACCTGGGTGGGAAGGTAACTTAATTTTATTATTAAATGATCCCCCCTTCCCCCGCGCAAACCCCTGTGAGACCTCCCACCCATGAGTCATGCTAGCCGCGACTGGATTTTACATGCAAATTAGAAGGGCCTCACATCTTCCCTTTCGCCCGGGGCCCCAGAAGTTCTAAGACCGGCCCTGGTCGTTGCAGTGCCACCTAGCAGTTGCCAGTAACTAAAGAAAATAAATGGAGTGGCGCAATCAGTTTATCACCCTGTAATGACAAGCCCCGTCCATCGTATGTGCCCGCAGTTCCCCCACATACCTGATTCCACGCACCAGAGGCCCCAGTCATCCTCATTGTCGTAGATCCAGACGAGAGAACCGAGAATGCCGTAGCATGAGTGGAGAAGTGGCTGCAGCGCCACCTAGCTGCGCTGTGCTACAACGCACTCAGCACTAATGACTCGCAAGTGAAGCATGTGCTTCGCAGTTTTGCAAGAGTGAAGGCACCCTGTCGCCCGCATCAAGAGGAGTCTACATTGCCCCGCCCTAAGCAGCAACACAAAGGATAAGTGAAAGACGGACTGACCAGGCAAACATTATGTAAACAAAAATTGCACTGATTAAAAATCTGCTAACAGGGTCCAACGACCTTAACCCAGCAGGAAGCACACACACAAATTGTACCCGTGATGCAGAATCAGTGGATGAAAGTGGTCCGGGTAGGAGGCTCCGAGCTCATACCTCCATCCAGAAAGTATACAGTATAAAGTAAAACCACACGTATCTGTATGGCGACCAAGTTCTCCCACACAAGTTGAACAGTGCCCCATCTCCACTCTGCTTCCTCCATGAATAGAGGAACCAGTCTTAAACTGATAAGTCCCCATTTCCTCCGTGCATAGAGGTTCAACATTGCTGTCATCCTACTGGTGAGCAATGATAGGACTTCAGCACAGTGAACATAAGGCATATCTCCATTGGGTGTGCAGGGAGTCTAGAGTGGGAGTTTGGCCTGCAGAACCAGCCTGTCAACGTCTAGGCCGGGCAGCAACATCAAGCCACAGTTGAGCCAGAGGTCTGCATGTACAGCACACATTCGAAAAATCGCAAGTGCTCAGAAATTAAAGACCTAAGGCACTGCACCATTGTAGTGTAATAAGGACAATAAAAGTTACCATTGCCCCCTTGTGGTTGTCTGTCGTTTAAAGAAGAGCAACTTAACCCCTACATGTAAAGTTGACTACACACGTAATAATAATAAAAGTGTAGTTTATTAAAAGAAACACAGGAGCAAGGTAGGTGACATCCTACACAGGACTTCTTCCTCAGCAACTACCACAGTTGTTAGGGAAGGGAAACTAGGATACAATGGAACATAAGATAATAATTCTAAGAATACTTAAAGGGACAACATAACACATCTTCCCCTTTATAACAATAGGAAAAGGAAAGGAAAGAAGATTAAAAAAAACAAAATTATTTACAAACAAAATCTTCTAACCACTTTGGTTTAGAGCAAATGCGTTTCCGGTTCATAGACACATCATTGTTACAATTAGGTTCATTAACAGATGTTAAATTAGAACCTTGTTTAGATGGAATAGTCTCAAGTGAAGTACACATATTGGAAACTTTGGAAGAAGAATTAACAACATCAGTATCATTAGTAAAATCTGAAGTGTTGGAACTGGTATTGGTGATGGGAAGATTTTCAGATATGCTGAAACCACCATGATCCTTGCAATGAATAGATTGAGGAGTAGACAAGTTTTCAGGTAATTTAACAGAGTCTTTCATCAAATTCTTTTTACCTCTGTAAATAGCAATTCTTTTAAGATTCCACACCTTACCATCACTTAAAAGAACTGCATTGCGTAAAATTTTCTTAATTACCAGGGGTTCAGAAAATTGAGAATCTCCCTTGCGAACTTTCCAGGGTTTCTTTACTTTAACCCACATTCCAACACTTATGTTAGCAGTATTGGTACAACATTTCTTATCAAAAAAAAATTTATATTCAAGATGTTTATCAATAACGTCAGATCTAACTTTATTCATGCATATATCTAAACAAGATTTTTTGTGCAGCCAATTTGGATTACACTTGGTTCTGGCAACGCGACCTCTCGTGATTTCAAAAGGTGATCTTTTTAAAGCATCATGAATGTTGGTTCTGTAGGACCACACAGCCTTGAAAACTGATGTTTCCCAATCTTCACCATTTTGTTTAGCAATTTGAATGGCATTCTTCAGAATTCTATTGAACCTCTCACACATTCCGTTACCACTGGGGTTATAAAGAGAGGTGGTTTTATGAGCAATACCAACTCTATCAAAATAAGATTGAGTTAATTTGGAAGTAAATTGAACGCCATTATCACTAATGATTTGGTTGGGAAGACCTTCTTCAATAAAAACTTTATCAATAAAGTTTAAGACAGACGAAGAATCAACTTTATCAACTATAGTAATACTGGGCCATCTTAAAAATACATCTATCACGGAAATTATAAATTTGTGATCTTCCCCAATTGGTCCCATAATGTCTATTGCGACAGTATGCCAAGGTCCATCCGGTATCAAAGGTTCACACATGTCAGGTTTGAGAGTGTTGAGTACTTTGTCTGAATTAGAACAAGTAATACATTCTCTAACAATTCTTTCTGTAAGAACATCAATTCCTGGCCACCAATACCATTGTTTGATATTTTGTTTGGTTTTAACAATCCCACAATGGTCTTTGTGACATAGTTCAATAATACTATTTCTTAAAAATGAAGGAGGAATAGCTCTGTCACCTCGAAAAATATTATCATCACATACAGTAAGTTCATTTCTAACTTCCCAATATGGTTTTAATTCAGGTAACGTTTCCTTTTTTCCTGTCCATCCATCATGAATAAATGAAATTACAGAATTTAAAGTTTTATCTTTCAAATATTGTTCCCTCCATAACTTTTTCTCAATACAAAAAGGATTATTGTCAAGAATATAAGCAACGTGAAGGGAATCCCACTCATTTACCTCACATTCTTGTAAATCAGTAGGCATGCGGGAAAGAAAATCGGCAATAACATTGCTTTTCCCAGGTAAATATTCAACCTTGATAATAAAATCCTGTAAACGCATGGACATTCTAGCTATCCTAGCTGTAGCGTTGTAAAGACCTTCGGTAGTAAGAAGTTTGGTAAGGGGTTTATGGTCAGATCTTACTACACATTCCTTTCCCCATACAAAACTGCGAAAATGTTCAAGGGCCCAAACTACAGCCAAAGTTTCTTTTTCTATAACAGAAAACTTGCTCTCTGGAATAGAAAGTGCTCTAGAAGCAAATGCGACAACACGTTCTTTACCTAGGCTATCAATCTGAGAGAGAACACCACCCAAACCTTTGTTGCTTGCATCAACAGTGATCACAGAGTTTAGATCTAAATCAAAAGGACATAAAACAGGAGCATTAATAATGTCCATTTTGATACTGTTGAACTCATTCTCACAGGAAGGGGACCAATCAAATTTGACTTTGTTTTTCAAAAGTTGTCTAATATTGAAAACCTTGCTGGAAAAATTCTTGACAAATTTTGAATAAAATTCTACCATCCCTAAGAATGATCTTACATCATCTTTATAGGTGGGAGGAGGAGCTTCTTTTATGGCATCTACCAATTTAGGTTTGGTTGAAACACCGTCACTACATAAAACATGACCAAGGTAAGTTACAGATTTAACTGCGAAATTGCATTTTGAGAATTCAATGGTTAAACCTTTTTCTTCAAGAATACTTAAAACTTCTTCTAGAATAGCATTATGTTCATCCTTGTTTTCACCATAAACTAGAATATCATCCTGAAAGAATTTAACCTTAGGGTGTTTTCCAAATAATTGATGCATGATGCGCTGGAAGACGGCAGCAGCAGACGCTAAACCGAATGGCATACGTTTAAATTGGAAACATCCTATGGGAGTAATAAACGCTGTAAGTTGTCTACTTTCAGTGTCAAGAGAAATCTGATGGTAAGCAGCAGATAAATCTATTGTGGAAAAAAATTTAGCACCATTAATTGAAGATAACATTTCAGAAATTTTAGGTAAGGGGAACTTATCTATAACAATATTTTCATTCAAATGGCGAAGATCGACACAAAGACGGATTTTTCCGTTGGTACGTCTTGCGATAACAACTGGTGAAATCCAATTGGAAGACTCAACTGGTTCAATAATGTCTTCTTTAACCAGTTTTTCTAGTTCTTTTTCAACATCACTTCGAATTAAAATAGGAATATTTCTGGTTTTAAAAGTTTTAGGATTGGCATTATCTTTCAGAACAATATGGTGGGAAAATCCTTGAAAATTACCTATTTTCCCACTAAACACTTTTGGAAATTTTTTAAGCATGGATTCTCCGATCTTTGTTCCTTCATTAACTACTAAAACAGGATCTGGACTGTTAGGATTTAAAATAATATCCAAATCCCACTGATCTTTCCATCCAAGAACTGAAGGTCCAAGTTTTGCCACATACAAGTTGCCTAAAGATTCCCTACCTTTGAACTTAAATTTTAAAGGTTTGTAACCAATCACATCAATTTTTCCGCCGGAAAACCCTTCAGCTGAAATATCAGGTGAATAGAGATTGTTTCCTAGATAACGTACAAACTTAGAATTCCAAACATTTTCATTGATGATGGTATATGGGGAACCAGAATCTGCATAAATGTCAATAGGGACTCCACCAATAAGCATATTACATATAGGCTTTTTAAGAACATTTCTTTTACATGAGTCATTAATATTAAAAATGTAAACTTTTTCGATAGGTTTAGAGATGCAGTCATCATTCATTGAACAAGGTATTACATTTTTTACACAATCATCATCAACATAACAATGCATGACTTTGTTAGTTAAATCTTCTTCATCATCAGAAGATGAATCGTAAACAATTTTAATTTTTTTGCTTTTAAGTCTATTACAAGCTCTTGAGTAATGCCCAATCAAGTTGCAAATCGAGCATTTTTCTTTAATTGCAGGGCAAAGCTTATAATTAGCTAAATGTGAGCTGCTGCCACATCGGAAACATTTTAAATTATCAGTTTTCCTGAACTCAGAAGGTTTGTTTTTAGTTTGAATTTTTTGCTTATAGTTGGATTTACTTTGAACTTTCGAAACAGTTTGATCAAAAATGGATTTTTGTACAAGAATAATTTTTTCTTCGTTTTTTATCGCTTTTGCACTGCCACCTGAAAGTTCTGCCTTCCTGACAATGGCTAAAATATCTTTGAGATTCGAATCGCCATTTATCCAAAGTCTATCTTGAATAGAAGGATCAGAAGCATGCATTACTACTTGATCTCTTATAAATTGTTCTTGTAGATGGTCAAATTTACAATCTTCAGCTATTTTTTTAAGTTCAGCAATATACACATCAATGTTTTCTCCAGGCTATTGTTTCCTGTGAAAGAACTTGTAGCGAGTAATGCCTATACAAACTTTAGGCGAGAAATGACTATCAAAGTCTTTCAGAATATTATCAAAAACGTTTGAATCACCACCACCGCTACTCTTAGGCATTTCTTCATAAATTTTGAGACCACCAGCGCCTAATGAGTGTAAAAATATTTTTTTTCCTTTCAGGTTTCATTTTACCATCTTCATCTATGGTGTCGATAAAGTTCATAAAATAAGCTTTCCATTGAAGCCATTTCATACATGGTTCTAAACCAGAAGGCCAAAAAGGTTGAGGAGACTGAATGGTAAAATTTTGTGAAGTCATTTTGAAAGTAAAACAATACTAAAAAAATTGAAGTAAAGCTTACTTGTAGATTCAGGAGTAGTCTTCTTCTCAGGAATAACGAGTAGAAAAATAAAATGATAAAGAAGTGAGTAATTCAAAATTAATATTCGTTCTTTATACTTGTAAATAGAAGCGTTGTTAACTGAAATCAAAATCCGCTCTTCGCACTCGTAAGCAGAAGTGTTGTCATGGAGATGAGAAACATGGTTTCCGTGTGTAAACGTCAACGCGTATTGCGTGATATGCTGCGTTTAGACACGTAGACGAAGTGACATCACAAGCGGCAACACAGTGGAGCGAGCGAGTGAGCGAGGAATGGAGAAGTAGCGCGCTGAAGGTAACGGTTGCATTTTGAAAGATGCATGCACAGATTTGAACGTTTCTGTATACTTTTGAGATGGTTATTTAAGTCTTTAACCAATTAATCAGTAAAAGCGCAAGTGGGAATGATTTTAACCGCTAGATTAATGCGCAAGTGAAAAGTTATACGAAAATGAGGGAAAGTCTTTACTCACGAAGAGAAGTCTTCAGAAACAATGGGAAGGATATTCTTAAATGAAAAAGTCGGAAAGGCTTCTGAACTTGAAACGAATTCCTTCTCTTGGGTAGCGTTGGTAGAAAAGCGATTTCTTTGAAGTTTTCTTTTCATATAATTAGGAATAGAAAAACGGTGAAATCTTTAAAAAAAAAAACAATTTTTTTTTAATTGGGTTCTTGAGTTTCCTGGTGTTTCTTGAAGCCAAGTCGCCAAAATTGTAAAGTTGACTACACACGTAATAATAATAAAAGTGTAGTTTATTAAAAGAAACACAGGAGCAAGGTAGGTGACATCCTACACAGGACTTCTTCCTCAGCAACTACTACAGTTGTTAGGGAAGGGAAACTAGGATACAATGGAACATAAGATAATAATTCTAAGAATACTTAAAGGGACAACATAACACTACAGAAGAAGTAGCCCAAAGCTGCTCCAGCCAAGAAAGCACAGCCAAGGTAGTGACACCTAGACCAAGTGCTGAAGACAGAGGAAAGAAGGAGAGTAGCACGAGACACTGAGCCACTGGCTGCCAGAGAAGGCTCAAAGTACATTGGCTTGAGAGAAGAGGCCACCCGCAGAGAGAGACTGTCCACTAGCTCCATTACTGCCCAACAAGCCATCAGCAGCACAGAATGGACACCGTTGACCTGTCATTTTGCAAGTCACACGAAGTGACCAACCCTACAAAGTACGCACCAACCTGGGCAGGATCCAGCATGACGGAGCAGCATCAAAGCCCAAGCGCTGTGCTCTCGAATGAAGAGGAGGTGGAAGGGAGGCTACCCGCCATACACATAGCACCAAGGACATCCCAGAAGAGGGGACCGTGTGGCCCGAATGCAGGAAGGAAAGAGATTGTGTTTAACCTACCTGCACTTGCACTGCCCAGAAGGGCCAGAGACCACTCAGAGAGTGCCTCCAACACTACCTTAAGAGTGTGGTGTGCATCGGTCTATTGCAGGCATGAGGAGATTCCCACACCCCTAGTGGCAAGCTGCCACTGACGCAAGAGAAGAGAGACCCATACCTCTTACAGCGACTCTGTCGAGGAGAAGAAGGCTATGGAAGGTACTACAGAACAGATCCATCAAGTACACCTACCTCCACTGCCATTCCTGACAATGGCTGACGCACCTGAGAAGACGCCCAGTTCTATTGACAGGACTGGACCGGACCAACGAGTGGTCCGAGATGGGAGAAGATGCGAAGTCCAAAGAACACGCCGGAGTGAGCAGGAGGTCCCTGTGAGAATGGGTGGCCTTTCGCCACACTTCAGAGCATGTGTAGAAGGAACATGCATTGCGTGGCCATTCACCACTCTGCAGAGCAGGTGTAGAAGCGACCTGCAATTGGTGGCCTTTTGCCACATTTTAGAGCATGTGTAGAAGAGACTTGCATTACGTGGCCTTTAGCTACTGTTCAGAGCGGGTGGAGAAGCGATCTGCATTGCGTGGCCTTTCGCCATGCTTCAGAGCATGTGTAGAAACGACATGCATTTGCGTGGTCTGTCACCAATTTGCAATGGTTACTCAGAAGACATGTGGCCAGACGCATGGAGCGAGAACCAAGGAAAAGAGAGCATGGCACGTTGCCACATTTTGCAGAGAAGAAAAGGAGTGGAGAGATAGGAGGGTGATAATCCTATCCAAGGAAAGCAGACAACAACAGGTGCACAGGAGAAGTCAACAAAAGGGGACCAGAACAAGTACTCGTACCATCACCTGAAGGCACCTTCTAAGATACGACAGCCACTGGGGTGTGGTGACATCATTCTTCACAATGACCGTCCAGCCACCTGTCACCGGCTGCTTAAAGGAAAGGGCATCGCTGTTTTGCTTACACTCATGCCAAATAAGAAGAGCTGCACCAATTGTCCGACGAGTATCATGACTGCAAAGATTCGCAGTCACCCCTACTCACTGCCAGTCATCACCACCTGTTGTACAAGTCGTCTCATGGCAGCCACTCCATCATTTGCCATGTGCATTACTACCATCCCTGGAGCATCAAGTACCATGATTGGAGTCCTGCACCATTGCCATAAAGAGAGACAATCTGAAGACACAGTGACCATTTGTTTAACTGGCGTACCTCCTGCTCCTGGTAGCGAGAGCATATTCTGACCAGGACACCTCCACCCCTGAAGTTGACGAGTGACTAGGCGGTGGCTCCGAGGTGGTCTTTTGTCTGTCTAGATGCAGAAATGTGCAGACCCAGTACAGTCCATATGCAGTCCCGTAGCAACTCATCCAAGGTGCCTCCCCAAGTGTGAGAGATGGACTTTTCTGTGCCCCACCAATGGATTCCAGGAAGTAGCCAGGCCACCCAACAGAGACTTCATCAGTTCACAGAATGCCAAGACTGTTGTCAAGAGATCAAGCAACATCATCATCAGGTGGTTACAATGGACTCCACCTATGCTTCTGATGCACCTATTTTGAGCTATAAGACACTCAGTGCCTCACAGCAAGAGTACGCTGGACCGACGAACATCACAAAGGTGGACTGTCACTCAAATGACGCACAGCTGAAAGGTACGGACTTCATCCACACCATGTACGTGTCCAGATATGCCTGGTTAAAATATGGACATGTGCCAAGATGTCCGGGTGCTTCCATCTCACTTGTCCACTGCTGTTCTGCAAACTACATCTCTGAACTGTGAGACTTCAGTTATCTTTTAGTTGTTTTCCCATTCCTTCCTATGGGTTGGACTCTTGTTTGTTGTTTTTTGTTTTAATCAAATTTGGGAGGAATGTTGTATCCTGCTGGACACAGTCTATTGTTTCTGCCAGCCACTCCCTTGAGGGCTGGCCCATACACCCAGCCACACCCATCCAACACAGGCGGAACCAGTCAGGTGATCCTGCGAATAAAAGAGCCCGAGTGCAGGTGCCCGTGGCTAGTTTTCATCACCATACCTAAGAGTCCTGTGTTGTCCATCATACATTTTATGGGCCTAGAGCCCAGGACATAACGCCTTATTTCTCCTTTATTTTTTATTCCTGAGAAGACCATGAACCCTGAAGGACCGCAGGTCCTCCTGAAGCCGGGTATGATGGTTTTTGGGGACCTGACCGCATACATATTATGGAGTATCATATTCCGAATATTTATGGGTAGCATCAGCCATTGGAAACCCTTTCACACCAGACCCGCTGCAGCTGCACAATCGTCTGCTCACCTCATGGTGTCAGAAGGTCCCCCTGTTTAGAGGGGGTTATTCAAAGCCACGTCTGCTGTGTTTGGTTCCGTGGATTAGCCCAGGCTTCATACGCACATTGTTTTCCATGGATAGAATATTACACTACAAGGAGTTTTAATTTATTGGGGAAAAGGCCCAGAAAAAAACAGAAAACATGCAGAGTTAAATATTGATTCTACGTGTTACGGCCCATTTCCAAATTGAAAACTTGGAAAAAGAGATATTTACCAAACACAGTATTTACCCTACACCAGGGAAAGGGTATTTACTTGTGTGGTAAATACCTCAACCGGTTTCACAGAATTTGGATGAATTCACACAAGGGGGCTAGGGGAGATTTAAGGACCAGCGTGATCCACCTCCCCACTCACAAATCATATCACAGAAAAAAGCCACGGGTCCAAAATGCTCAGAGAGGTCAGAGATGTAACCTAGTCCACTAAACCGAGAGGAGAATACCTTTTCAGGACGGTTCCCCTCACACACCAAAGGTGTCTTGCTTCATCATAGGGGTGCCTCCTCGCATGAGAGACCTAGTCTCTACGCGGGCTACAACCCCATCGCTACGAGGGACGAGCTCAGGGATGTTTTCATGGTAGTCCGGCGGGTGTACTTAAACCCAATGTGAGCTTGGTGTGGTAAAAAAGGTGCAGTGCTGGTGTGTGGGTGATTAAAACCGGCTACGGGGTTAGCTATGCAGCAACTTTATTCAGCTACCCAGTGTCAGAATTAAAAACAAAAACAAATAGCTTGAAACACAGGTGCCTCCATTAGGGGCATCTGTGTTAGTGTAAGACTAACATATTTTGGCCTAGGGACCTGTTCGAGTGTCATGGCCTTCATCAGGGTCGGTTATTCAGTTACTGCGATTTAAAATAAGTGTGTTGTGAACACACTTGTGAAGGTAAATGTGCGATAGTGATAACGTGTAATACTGAAGCAGTGGTACAGCTGTTCAATATGTTCACTGCGTAAGCTGTGATAGAAACAAGAAACAACATGTAATATGTACATACGCATTCAATGCAAACTGGTTTAGTGGATTAGAGATATAGTTAATCCTCTCATGCAGAAAAATGTTAGACAACATTTAAATATTAGTTAAATGTACTAGGTTGTGTGACTCACCACTGTTGGTTACAAAGTTCTCCACATCAGTCCTGGCATACTAGCCAACTGGTACGTGCGCCAAATCTATCAGAGAAGGTTCATTGCATTTAAAATAGGATGCAGAAAGAGGAGGAGATTTAATAGTAAATAGAACTCGATGGCGGAGCTCGGGGTGCAGGAAAGTTTGTGTTCTGACAGTGGGTTTAGGTGTCTAATGGATAATCCATCTCATATATACAGACTGGCTGCTGGCTTCTCAACCGAACAGGAAAGGTGGACAGATCGAGCACCGCACTAGTGGTGATAGGTATAGGGGATGGAAAAGCGTGTCACGCTGCTGTTGGCACCCACCTCACTCCACAGGCAAATGCAGGGAGGAGCGGTGTTTGGCAAAAAGGAAATGCGGACTCTGGCCCAAGTGGTGACCGGGGCGATGGGGCAGTAGACTGAACATTGGGCCAGCTTGGATGTTGGTAAAACCAAGCTAGTAGTGGGGCTGGTGCCCGCTAAGCAGACATGCCAACTCTCCCAATTCAGGCGTGAGACTACCGATTTCAGGGCTAGTCTCCCGCCTCCCGATCCCTGCAAGCAAAAACTCGATTCGTCGGAGTTTCAGCTGACAGCGCTTGGTATTGTGTAAAGTGCCAATTCTTCCAGCAATAGTCAGAGTGACCATGCAGGGGCTCTAGAAGGGGTGAAAAATCAACAAAGCGTCATTACCAAGGGAATGGTCTTTTAAAGACCTGTGAAGTACTGGGGGAGGGGTGGGGGGGTAAGGGGGGCGGCTGTGTGTGTGCACAGAAAGCTGTTTAAGCCCGGGCTATCACATAGGGGGGGGGGCGGCGGGGAGGGAGGGGGGAGCATGCACTACCAGCAACCTGCCAGGCCAGTGCACAACACTTGCATCACCCTCTCTCTGCCTGCCATTGCGCTGCATGCGTCGGAAAGGTAAAAAAAAACGTGCATTTGTGTTTCAAATGTCCAATCCTGCAGCAGCATACTTCCAAAGCCCATACATGACAGTAACCCGATTCAAGGCCCCATTCTCCCGATTTTTTCTTCAAATCTCCCTATTTGCTCTTCTGAAATGTTGGCATGTATGCCGCTAAGTTGCACTTGAAACATAACAATCTGGTATAAGGACATCATAGGGGTTGCTGATCCTAAATGGCGGCGGGCAGGGGAACAGTGGGACCGCTGAAAGGAGTCAGACATGCAGAATGGTGCAAAGCACTCACGGCGCTAGGGGTCGACTGCAAGATGACCTGGCAGGATTGCTGCGTAATGCCGGGTACTTACCGCGGGTTTGCAGCATCTGGTCTGAGCTGGCACAGTCCGTGGGACTGGAGGACTGACCTCTGGGGTGGCTGATGTTAAATAATGCTGAATAAAGTGAGTGCCGGTGTGGAGCTGCCGGCGACCGGAAGTCCGCCGGAAATGGTGAGAGTATGGGAATTGTAGTCCGTGCAGCCCAAGTAGGACTGAGATTGGGTCGAAGGCGAGCCATCAGAGATCATGGAGCCAGTGTAAAGCTAGGAGAATCCCAGAGGCCGGACGGCCAACCCATAACATGAGAAACCACAATGAGGGGGTCCAAATGTGGGGGCCTTTTCCAATAGGAATATCGGGTCAGGCGATTCAGGACAGGGGATCCGTCACACTCGAAGGGCGGCAGGGGTCCAGTGGTCCAGCGGCAAAAAAAGGAAAGAGAGGGCCCTATGAGCATTGTAAGATAGAAAGAATGTTCCTAGGTGACCTTGGGAGTGGGATCGAACAGGAACACCTGCGGGGTTGCCAAAGTGGCCCCTCGACAGAAAGGAATGCCAGAGCAAAAAAAGGGGGAAGGCAGTGGCCCGAAGGGTGGGTTGTAGGACACATCAGCAGTATAGGATTATATCTCCCAGTGTACAGAATGCTGGGTAGGGTACACCGTGGCAGTTGCAATGGTAGACATCGTGTTCAGGCTATCCAGCGGAGCTTGCATGGAGCCAACGGGGAGTGGACGCTCAAGAGAGGGCCAACCAGGGGATATCATCGCTGAGACCCACATTGGCGGTGTCCAACCTATACACCCACCTCTGCTCAAGTCTGAGAAGTTTTGTTGCCAAGCCTGGGGTAACTGAATTGAGATTGGGTTTATCCAGAACTGTCCAACTGAGTGAGTCACCTCCATGCTACATTTCGAAAAAAATGTTTTGCAAGTCTAGTCATTTGTTTTCCGCACCTAATCGTACTTTTGTGTTCGAGTATGCAGGAGTGTACTTTCCTGGTAGTCATCCCCACATACCTTAGACCACAGGTACAGGTGAAGAGGTATACCACCCGCTCACTATTGCAGTTGGTGTGTTGTTGTAGAACCCAGGGCCTTTGTGCCCCTATGTCAATGCACTTGGTGACTCTCGTTTGGGACCCAAGCTCTACAGGACCCGCATGGGTAATGACCCTGGACGTCTGGTAGATTCCAGAGGGTATTAGGTCTAGGTGTGGCATTGGGCAGTGGTCTAGTGTGTACTAGGCAGTCTAAGAGGTTACGGCCTCTTTTGAAGGTGAAAAGGGGTTTCTTTAGGGACAGCTGGCCCTTGTTGAGAATGTCCCAGTTGTGCAGTATTGACTTCTTAACTATGTTGGACAGGGAACTATAGGTGTTAACACACACCAGTTCGGAGGGTGTTTGTTTGGTCCCTGGATGATCTAATAAGGCCTTTCGGTTATTGTTGAGGGCACGTCTTGCCGATTTTTTGATAAGGCTGCTGGGTAGTGTCTGTCCAATAGGTTACTGTTCAGTCGTGAGGAATGTTCGATGTATTTCTCTGTGTTTGAACAATTCCGTCTGAGGCTCATGAACTGTCCGAATGGCAAGTTGTCACGCAATGCCTTGGGGTGGTAACTCTCATCTAGGAGTAGGGCATTGCGGGCCATGGGGTTTTGATTAGGGGTGGGTGGAATTTGCGAAGATGCCTTTCGCAAAATTCTGTAAAACGACAAGAAATCTCTGCGAGCACGCGAAATTTCTCCATATCAGTCCTGGCATACTAGCCAACTGGTACGTGCGCCAAATCTATCAGAGAAGGTTCATTGCATTTAAAATAGGATGCAGAAAGAGGAGGAGATTTAATAGTAGATAGAACTCGATGGCAGAGCTCGGGGTGCAGGGAAGTTTGTGTTCTGATAGTGGGCTTAGGTGTCTAATGGATAACCCATCTCATATATACAGACTGGCTGCTGGCTTCTCAACCGAACAGGAAAGGTGGACAGATCGAGCACCGCACTAGTGGTGATAGGTATAGGGGATGTAAAAGCGTGACACGCTGGTGTTGGCACCCACCTCACTCCACAGGCAAATGCAGGGAGGAGCGGTGTTTGGCAAAAAGGAAATGCGGACTCTGGCCCATGTGGTGACCGGGGCGATGGGGCAGTAGACTGAACATTGGGCCAGCTTGCATGTTGGTAAAACCAAGCTAGTAGTGGGGCTGGTGCCCGCTAAGCAGACATGCCAACACTCTCGATTCAGGCGTGAGACTACCGATTTCAGGGCTAGTCTCCCGCCTCCCGATCCCTGCAAGCAAAAACCCGATTCCTCAGAGTTTCAGCTGACAGCGCTTGGTATTGTGTAAAGTGCCAATTCTTCCAGCAATAGTCAGAGTGACCATGCAGGGGCTCTAGAAGGGGTGAAAAATTAACAAAGCGTCATTAACAAGGGAATGGTCTTTTAAAGACCTGTGAAGTACTGGGGGAGGGGTGGGGGGGCGGCTGTGTGTGTGTGCACAGAAAGCTGTTTCAGCCCGGGCTATCACACGGGGGGCGGCGGGGAGGGAGGGGGGAGCATGCACTACCAGCAACCTGCCAGGCCAGTGCACAACACTTGCATCACCCTCTCTCTGCCTGCCATTGCACTCCATGCTTCGGAAAAGTTAAAAAAAAGTGCATTTGTGTTTCAAATGTCCAATCCTGCAGCAGCACACTTCCAAAGCCCATACATGACAATAACCCGATTCAAGGCCCCATTCTCCCGATTTTTTTCTTCAAATCTCCCTATTTGCTCTTCTGAAATGTTGGCATGTATGCCGCTAAGTTGCACTTGAAAAACATAACAATCTGGTATAAGGACATCATAGGGGTTGCTGATCCTAAATGGCGGCGGGCAGGGGAACAGTGGGACCGCTGAAAGGAGTCAGACATGCAGAATGGTGCAAAGCACTCACGGCGCTAGGGGTCGACTGCAAGATGACCTGGCAGGATTGCTGCGTAATGCCGGGTACTTACCGCGGGTTTACAGCATCTGGTCCGAGCTGGCACGAGTCTGTGGGACTGGAGGACTGACCTCTGGGGTGGCTGATGTTAAATAATGCTGAATAAAGTGAGTGCCGGTGTGGAGCTGCCGGCGACCGGAAGTCCGCCGGAAATGGTGAGAGTATGGGAATTGTAGTCCGTGCAGCCCAAGTAGGACTGAGATTGGGTCGAAGGTGAGCCATCAGAGACCATGGAGCCAGTGTGAAGCTAGGGGAATCCCAGAGGCTGGACGGCCAACCCATAACATGAGAAACCACAATGAGGGGGTCCAAATGTGGGGCCCTTTTCCAATAGGAATATCGGGTCAGGCGATTCAGGACAGGGGATCCGTCACACACGAAGGGCGGCAGGGGTCCAGCGGCAAAAAAAGGAAAGAGAGGGCCCTATGAGCATTGTAAGATAGAAGGAATGTTCCTAGGTGACCTTGGGAGTGAGATCGAACAGGAACACCTGCGGGGTTGCCAAAGTGGCCCCTCGGGAGAAAGGAATGCCAGAGCAATAAAAGGGGGAAGGCAGTGGCCCGAAGGGTGGGTTGTAGGACACATCAGCAGTATAGGATTATATCTCCCAGTGTACAGAATGCTGGGTAGGGTACACTGTGGCAGTTGCAATGGTAGACATCGTGTTCAGGCTATCCAGCGGAGCTTGCATGGAGCTAACGGGGAGTGGACGCTCAAGAGAGGGCCAACCAGGGGATATCATCGCTGAGACCCACATTGGCGGTGTCCAACCTATACACCCACCTCTGCTCAAGTCTGAGAAGTTTTGTTGCCAAGCCTGGGGTAACTGAATTGAGATTGGGTTTATCCAGAACTGTCCAACTGAGTGAGTCACCTCCATGCTACATTTCGAAAAAAATGTTTTGTAAGTCTAGTCATTTGTTTTCCGCACCTAATCGTACTTTTGTGTTCGAGTATGCAGGAGCGTACTTTCCTGGTAGTCATCCCCACATACCTTAGACCACAGGTACAGGTGAAGAGGTATACCACCGCTCACTATTGCAGTTGGTGTGTTGTTGTAGAACCCAGGGCCTTTGTGTCCCTACGTCAATGCACTTGGTGACTCTCGTTTGGGACCCAAGCTGTACAGGACCCGCATGGGTAATGACCCTGGACGTCTGGTAGATTCCAGAGGGTATTAGGTCTAGGTGTGGCATTGGGCAGTGGTCTAGTGTGTACTAGGCAGTCTATGAGGTTACGGCCTCTTTTGAAGGTGAAAAGGGGTTTCTTTAGGGACAGCCGGCCCTTGTTGAGAATGTCCCAGTTGTGCAGTATTGACTTCTTAACTATGTTGGACAGGGAACAATAGGTGTTAAAACACACCAGTTCGGAGGGTGTTTGTTTGGTCCCTGGATGATCTAATAAGGCCTCTCGGTTATTGTTGAGGGCACGTCTTGCCGATTTTTTGATAAGGCGGCTGGGTAGTGTCTGTCCAATAGGTTACTGTTCAGTCGTGAGGAATGTTCGATGTATTTCTCTGTGTTTGAACAATTCCGTCTGAGGCTCACGAACTGTCCGAATGGCAAGTTGTCATGCAATGCCTTGGGGTGGTAACTCTCATCTAGGAGTAGGGCATTGCGGGCCATGGTGTTTTGATTAGGGGTGGGTGGAATTTGCGAAGATGCCTTTAGCAAAATTCTGTGAAACGACAAGAAATCTCTGCGAGCACGCGAAATTTCGCGTGCTCGCAGAGATTTTGCTGCGCCCGTCGAGTATCGCCTGTAAAGTGGCGCTACTGTGTTTGCGTGAGAATAAAACCAACCTGGTCACCGTGTCTTGCTTTATTTATTTATTTATTTTATTTATTTGCCACTTTGCGGCCAACGTGCCATGCTTTATTTATTTATTTTTCACGTTTTCTTGAACTTCTTTTTTTCGCCGTTCTCCATCCAGACTTGGAGGTGAATCGACTCCTGTTGAGTGACTCTTGTATACCACTGCCTGATATGGATGTCTCTTGCACAATTCTATATAGCTGAGAGGGCTCGCGCACAATAATGGCTGCTGGCTGCATCTACTTTACAATACTGTCTAATGCGGGCAAATGGCTCTTCCCAAGACCAACTGACTGATGAGGATGATTTCTGGACAATCCTGGCTAATGGAGCTGACACTTGAACAATACCGACTGATTGAGGGTGCCCATTACAAAATTGAGTAATGGATTTACTTCTGCGCAAAACTAATGCATTGGCAAGGAATCGTGTCTAGCAATTATTAGCATGGAAATGTTCTTGCAGCAGGAATTTAATGCATTTCACGGGCTGTAGAGAGATGTTCTCAGCAGGTGGGGGAAGGACGATGGCAGAGTAAAAATGGGTGTTTATTCAATCCCGTTACATAAAAAAAGGAATGAAAAATAACAAATCAATAGTGAGATGATTTATGAAACAAAATGTCACCCGTCTGAGGCCAGCCGTCTGTAGCCTCTTCTCGCGCCAGGTGCACTGAGCCTGAAAGTGGAATCTGACTGTAAATCTCATTCTATTTCACCCAAAGAGCATGGAGCACAAGAGTCTCTCTCTCAGCCCCACAGGGCTCTCTGCTGGGCTGCATAAGGGATCATTTCCTGAAGGACAACACATGGAGCAGAGAGGGGGAAGTAGGTGTTCGTAGGGCAGCAGGAAAGCAGAGAGAGAGAGGGAGGGAGGCAGAGAAGTGGACACTCGGGCTCCTGCAAGTGTCTCCATGCAGACGCTGCACTTTGAAAGAGAAAAATGAAAGAACCAGACTTCTTTTCCAGCAACAGAGTTTCATTCGATTTTGGATCCATTTCACTGGGGGACAAATGGAGAAAGTTTGCCAGTGAGTCAGTAGGATCAAGATCGCGGTAGAGACGGACGGAAAGAAAGAGAGAGAGGGATGGAGGGAGGGAGGCAGGGAAGTGGACACTCGGGCTCCGGCAAGTACTTCCTGGTGAGGTTTATAGTACCCACACCGCCATTCACTCCCGCCCGCTTGTACATATACACAATTCCTCCCAAATGAAACTCTGGAGACATATTTATGGGAAAGAACTGCTGCAGGTTTATTTCATACAACACACGTATGACGTTTTATGGTGGGTCATCTTACGGGCGATCCAAAGAAGGCAGCCCCTCGCTGTCCTGCATGCCTTAGGAGCCATCTTGCACGGCAAGTCGATGCTCTGACGGTGCAGCACATTACCAACTTCGTTATACTCCCGCCGCCCCCCCTGTCAGGGCGGAGCGGTGTGGCACACCCCCGGTCGGTTCAGGCCCCCCGACCGCCCGAAGGACTAACGGCGCGCCGTCGCGGTTTCCAGGAACCTCCTTTGGCTCCTGGTCCTTGGCTCAGGCACCCTTACTGTGCCAGGCAGAGGTACCCTTACTGTACCCTTCTGACGCAGAGGTACCCTTACTGTACCCGTCTGCTTCCAGATCGCCCTGTAACTCCGCCTGCAACACAAAGAAGAACATTACGACACTCTATTACTTTGCGCCGCCGCTCAAGCTGCTGGGTCAGGGTTCAGGGTGGGAACAGCACTTGAGCCGCGGGTGGACAGGGATGGCGAAAGGCCGAGCCTTGTCCACCGCGGTATAAATAGGGGGTTCGCCCCTCCCACAGGTAAGCCCTCCCCTGCCGGTGAATGGTGGACACGGGAGGGGCGCCCCATTGGTGATGGCTGGAGCTCGCCGGGTGGGACTAAGGCGCTGCCCCGCCCATGCTCCCCTGCGGGTCATGCGGTCAGCGGCAAAAATACCTCATGCCCCCCGAATTCCGTTCTGCAGCGGATCGCGGAAGTTTCGACATTTTCGCATACCACACGGAACGTGAAAATGGTGAGATTTTGCAAGTTGCGTGAGCGAAACGGAATTTGCCGCCCACTCCTACTTTTGATAGAGTTCTGTCTCTAGAGTGTCTCCTGCTGGGTAGATGGAGAGATCCAGAAATGCGAGCCTGTCCTTAATGTTATCACATGTGAAGCGAAGGTGATTATTTCTGGTGTTCAGTCAGTTATGGAAGTGATTAATCGTGACGTCGTCTCCTCGCTAAATCACAAGGATTTTGTCAATATATCACTTCCAAAGGATAATGTGTGTGAGAAATGATGTTGTTTAAACTTGACCATTTACAGTACTTGTTGTAATATTTGGTGGTTGCGTCCAGTAATCGAACTCGTGCAGTGGGTACCCAAACCCGAAGGGACCTTTTTCCACTGTCATTCTTTACCTTTGGGACACTGTAAATTTCTCTGAGTATTACAGTGGCTCTGCCTTTGTCAGCAGTTTGATGGTGATGGTTTTGTCCATGGTCAGAATCTCATTCCTTCCCATAGGTTGGACTCTTGTTTGTTGTTTTTCGTTTTAATAAAATTTGGGAGGAATCTTGTGCCCTGCTGGACACAGTCTAGTGTTTCTGCCAGCCACTCCCTCGAGGGCTGGCCCATACACCCACCCACACCCATACAACACAGGCGTCACCAGTCAGGTGACCCGGCGAATAAAAGAGCCCAAGTGCACGTGCTCGTGGCTAGTTTCCAGTACCGTACCTAAGTGTCATGTGTTGTCCTTCATACATTATGTGAGCCTAGGGCCCAGGACATAACACCTTATTTCTCCTTTATTTTTTGTTCCTGAGCAGACCATGAATCCTGAACGAGCACAGGTCCTCCTGAAGCCGGTTATGATGGTTTTTGGGGACCTGAACTCATACATATTTTGGAGTATCATATTCAGACTATTTATGAGCAGCCTCAGCCGTCGGAAACCCTTTCACAGCAGACCCGCTGCAGCTGCACAATCGTCAGCTCACATCATGGCGCCAGAAGGACCCCCCTGTTTAGAGAGGGGGTTTCAAAGCCACGTCTGCCGTGTTTGGGTGCGTGGATTAGCCCAGGCTTCATATTCACATTCTTTTCCAAGGATAGATTATTACACTACAAGGTGTTGTAATTTATTGGTGAAAAGGCCCAGAAAAAAACAGAAAACATGCAGAGCTAAATATTGATTCTACCTGTTACGCCCCATTTTCAAATTGAAAACTTGGAAAAAGACATATTTCCCAAACACAGTAATTACCCTACCCCAGGGAAAGGGTATTTACTGGTGTGGTAAATACCTCAACCTCTTTCACATAATTCGAAATCAAGGATTAAGGAGTTAGAAAAACAACACTACCAACCAGGCTGCAAAACTATACAGGGTAAGGCATCAGATACCAACGTTATCCAGACAGAAATTATTGTGAGAAGACAGGACCAAGGACTGAACCACCACATTGTGTTTGTGGTACTTGAGGGAACCATAGACTGCAAACTCAGGTGCAGAGTGGAGTTATCAAGCACCCTGTTCTAACACAGAAACGGAGGAGAGCGAGCTGCCAATCTCCAGCCAGTGAGCCACTATCAAAGTAAGAAATGCTGAAGTGGGGTAGATGACAAGGGCTGGCATAGGTGACTTTATTGGGACAAGAAAGACATGCAAGAAGCAACAAAGGGACAGGGATTAGTATTGAATTGGTGCTCCACTGCGTGGGGGCGTAATCTTGGCAGAGGACTCCATTGTCCATACAGCACTGCATATGTGACCTAGGAGGAGGTAGGTAGGGGAGCGTCTCAGATTGGTATTTAGGACCAACAGTTAATCTATTGCGTGGGGCGCAATCTTGGCAGAGGATTCCATCGCCCATACTGCCCTGCAGCTGTGACCTGGTAGGAGGTGGGCAGAGCCTCAGAGTGCTATTTAGTGCCGACAGTTACCCCTCTGCGCAGTACGCACATAGGCCACGTCCAGGCACTGCCCTGGTGAAGACCGGTTCAAGAGCGGGCCTGTCTGCAGAAATCAGAGCCAGGAGAAGGCTGGGCTGAGCCGACCTCCTTGGCTTGAGGAGGATTGGTGACAAAAAAAGAGTTTTTCATGAAGGTTGACTTGTCTTTCCTACTATAGTCATACAATAGTCATAGTAGGGAAGAGAGAAGCTTGTTACCTCAAAGGTGGGAGTAGTTCAAAGACTCTTGCTAATCCGTCTATCACAAATGACTTTTTATCAGTAATGGGGGCAAGTAACTTTAAATTTGGTATGGAGAGGAAAGGATTGATTTTGTGCAGCGTCAATCCAAGGACTTGCCCTCCGCTTCAGGGTCCCATGTGCCCTGTAGAGTGTCTACTGCCCCCACATAACGAAGATATCACTTTTGTTGATACATCTGACAGTGTGATACCTCAGTGTGCAGCTAGCTCTTTGAAAAATCCCTGTTTTATAAAAAATTACCAGGTGGATACTATAGAGTCTAACACATTAATTAACAGCTCACCGCCACCTGAAAGGAAAAAGAAGGAGGAGCCTGCCAAAACTACTAGGAAATCCATACGGCCACAAAAAGAGGGAAAGGCTAATGAACGATAAATTACAAACTCAAATTCAGAAAAATCAGTGCCATTGTGGCATTTCCCACATTACTACCACAACCAATCGTCTAACAAAGAATGAGAAAAAGAGTTCTAATGTTAGCAACTCCAAAGAGATGCAATTACCAACAGATGACCCCCAGAGATGACTAACCACATCAGGCGTCCATTATATCTGCTAGAAGGATAAATTGAGCCACATCCAAGCACCTTCTTGCCAAGCCAAATTGGAGAGGTAAGCATTACATAGGCAACAATGTCCTTCTTCATTTAACACCATATTACACCCCCTACGTTCTGGTTTAAAAAAATGTTCTTTCCTTGGCAGTTGATAAGAAAGAACAGGAGTTTGCTCTAAAACCAAACGTAAAACTGGCAGAGAGAGAAATCAGGATGGTACAATAGCTTGTTTGATTAAATTCTTTTAGTTAGGAGAGTTAAACGGTCTGGCCGTGACCTGGAGCCTGGGAATGATGACTGTGTAGTAGTAAACTTAAGAACCCCCGGTTATCTGAAGGTTTGCTGTATTGTTTAAGTCATCTGATTAATCAAGATGGCAGCTTTTAGAACCGTCCCTTATGATACTTCTACAGGCCAAACATGCTGATTTATTTCACAGTCTTATGCCACTACTGTGTCAGGTCCAATAGAGGACAGGGCCCTTCTGTTGAAACCAGGAACCGCTTCACAGCCCTCCACTTTGACCTAGACCTAGATTGACTTTTGTCATCAAGAAATTCGAGGCCTAGTTGTGTGAGCAGGACACTTGGTAGAAACTATGATTTGGATGGTGATTTACAAAAAGTTGATCTAATTACTAATCCCTGTCCGTCAGAGGTCCTTCTCGTAAGGGAGGGGTCTCAATTTTCTCACCTGGAATACAGATGCTTTGCCCTCTAAACTCTCTAATACAAAGTGGATGGAATTTATTAGCAAACATTATTTAATATGTTTACAAGAGACCTGGGTGACAGATTATTTCTGTACTGATGGTTTCCAAACTTACTGTAACTTATTCCCTCCTCAGCTGGACGGACACAGGTGGGGGGACAGCTGTTTTGGTGTCAGTAAAATTGCCAGCCCTAAATGTTTCAGAAATGTGCTGCAATACATGATTCCAAATCTTACATTTAACCCTACCTGGTTCTCCGGATTGGATGCTTGTTGATTATTATTATAACATTTTAGACGAAAGGATCACTAAGGACATTGATATTCTTGATAACTGTAATATGGCTTTTATCTTATAAATCCGCAGACAGGTATCAATTTTGTGGGCTGGGGATTTTAATATTAATGTTTATAAATTTAGTGGAGAGTCGGTTTGTGATCTAGTGAATGTGAAAGGTGAAAACATCTCTCATATCAGGCATACTCCTTACAGAGAAGCCTTAAAAGAGAGTTTAAATTAAAAGCTATCTAACATTTGCAGGAGACATGGAGCTCTCTTTTATTTCACTATTTCCAACCTGTAATGGGAGTGTTAATCATAGTACTATTTATTATATTCTGATCTCATAACATTTCTGTGCATTCAGTTCAGTTTTTTAAGTTACTGTTAATTGCTTGAGTGATCATAATTTCCTTTCCCTGGTTCTCGCAATGATTGTACAAGAGAGACACAAATCTAACGAGTTAGGGGATTTAAATTATCAGCTAACAAAGGTCTGAAAATTAATCGGAAAAATATTATCCCCAACAATTTCATTCGAGAGTTAAGAATAATGAGGATGTTTTCCAGGTTTGGCTATCACTTGAAGCTGACACAAATATAGTCATTAATGGATTTACTGCCTTATGTTTTAACGTGTCACAAATGTCAATAGCTAGGAACCCCATGAAGGGTGCCCCAGTTTGCAGATGGTTTGATACTGCATGTTCTGCCCCCCACAATCACCTTAAAGACACTTCTAGAGATAAGGAACAAGTTAAACGTCCTAGAAGGGTATATAAAGTAGCCCTTTACCTCAGGAAAAATCAAATCATGCAGGAGCCATAAGATGATTTAGAAGCCGCTGGCAGATTCAATGGTTACTGAAGATTCTGGGAAGTGGTGAACTGCCCTTTTTATTTTACCAATTATACTGCCCCCAAGATAGATTGTTTAAGTTCGGCTGGGACATGGCTAACCCACTTTTCCAAAGTCTTTGACTCAGATACGGTTTCTTTGAAACCTAGGCAAGAGGGGACTTTAGAAACCAATGACTTGGAAGCCGCCCTACCCTTGAGCCTCACAATAGATGTTAACGAAGTTAAAACAGCAATTAAAAACAGTGCACTAGGCAAGGCCCCAGGTCCAGATGGAGTACTGATGGCTCTTGTTAAGAGAAATATATCATTATTGGCGCCTTTAATTGCCAATGTTTTGTGAGCAGTAATAGTTGGTCCTATTACACGTTCTTGGAAGGAGTCAATAATAGTACCCATTTCTAAGAAAGTGCAGAGGCCTCAACCAAGTTGTTATCGACTCATTACTAAGATTCTGGTTAGGGTCCTACTTTCTCGGGTAGAGGCCTGGGCAGCATCCAACAGTGTTCTATTGCCTATCCAATTTGGTTTTCGGGCTGGTATTGGCACTTCCAAGCAAAGTTTGAATTTATAACTCCTAATTGGGAAGTATGTCAGAGCCAAGAGAGGTGCATTACATTTGGCATTTATGGACCTCTCATGTGCATTTGACAATGTAAATCGCCTCAAGCTATGGTCCATGATAGAGTCGATGGAAGTAGAACGAGCTCTTGTAACACTGCTCACACGATTACATTGTGACACTTCAGTTAAGATATGCACTACCTCAATGGGGAGAGTAACACTGCCAATCAGTTCTAATAGAGGGACTCGCCAGGGTTGCATCTTGGTCACGTTCGGAATGGAGCCTTATATTGTACTAATATGTTGCCCACACCATTTTTCATACAAGGCACTTGGTCTAGGTCCCTTCCCAGATGTCCTTGTGACACCTTTCCTTGTCAAAATACAGTTCACTTTAAGCTATTTTGTCTGTTATACAAAATTAAACATTCTAGAGTTTTGTTTCCAATTCTACGAGATGCAAATGTGAGACACTATCAGGGAGCTTTGGCCTATTTACTATAGCTCGGTTCACCGGAAATCTGTTTTGCTGTGCTTTATCACTTTTATCAGAAAAAGGGGGACCAGGAGCACTTGTAGGCCCAGCAAACGTGTTCCTATGAAGTGTTAAGTCTAACAACAAAGGGGATGCAGTTCCTTAAGTATAGGGAGAGGAGAATATGCGGTCGGTCAGCGACTGAGATAACAGATGAGGGGGTCCGTTCCCTTAGGAACAGGAGCCCTCACACACCCAGATGGGTGTCATGCTTCATCATAGAGCATGCTACTTGTCAGGCCAGTACTGCAATGCCCGACAGGCGCCCACGAGGGGGCTCTTTATCGGAGATCTTTTGCTCCAATGCTGCATGTGAAGTGTTGGTGTAGGACTGCTTGTTTAGATTGGTGTAGTGACGTGTATGTGCATGTAAAGGGGCGTGTTAAAATAGACTAAGTAGTGCTCAAAAACATTTGTAATCATTGAGTCTACTTGTGTAATTACAAATGTGGTGGCTATCAGTAGAGGCAATGATCTCTGATAGCTCAAAGGGTCAACATGTTTCTTGCCATTGGTTAAGTCAATAATAATCAGTTGGCAATTCGTCAGGACCTATTATTACTAATCTACACATTGGTTGGAATCTGGGGTCATATCAATGATTATCCAATTACAAAATAACCTAAATGTGGAATATCTTCATATAGTGTTTTCTACAATGAAAAGCCGACCTGCAATAGAAATAGAACCATGAAATAAGTCACCAGCATAATATAGGTATTTGTGAACATATTCTCATCTTAGTGCAGCATGCTTAAAAATATTCAACATGCTGCTATCTGTGTTGGTGCAACTAGCACAGTGACAAACAAAATATATAACAAACAAGGGGCACACTCAGGGGTATTGGCAGGCATTTAGATTTCACACACTGTAACACAAGTGGCAAAAAAATCATCCAATTAGGGTAGCACTTCTGCCTCCTCGAGTGGGAGCAGAGTTTACACTAATTTAGCCTGCTAGAATGCAAATGAAAAGAAGTGGTAGTAATCCCATAGTAGGGAAGACCTGTAAACAAACCATATTGTGGTAATTAGTGTCATAGTGAAGACTCCACAGGGCAACCTTCCCAATTTCTGCTGCCTCAGAAAAAGAGGAGCAAGGAAACTTGGTGACTAAAAGCCCCCCGTAGTCAGTAACTCTCAGGTGATTACAATACATGTGCCCGAAAACACTAGACCTAGACATGGAGGTAGAAGTATGAGCACCATCTTAAGTGAACAAGGAGTCATCAAATGAGCTAATAGATGCCTTACATCTCTCTGGTGGCAAAAAAGAATCCATATATATGGCGAAGTGCCCTAAAGAATCCCCCGGGACCCGCACAGCGTTAGTACTGGTCCCTGGGACTTGGAACGTGTTGGTCGCGCATGAGGGAACCTGAGCATATGGAAAAGGCTAGCACCCCGTGCCATGATAGAGCGGGGAGAAGGTGGACCAAGTGCCTTGTGTTTCAAGGAGAGGTGCCTTGAAAATTCAGTGTAGAAAAGAGCACTGGTATAGGCTAACACCCGCACCATGATGGAGTGGGGGGAGCAGTTGGAGTACTTTGTGTCTTAAGGGAAGATGCTTTGAGAATGAGGCGCAGAGGAGAGCGACGGTACACGCAAACCCAACTCCTCTGAGCGCCTTTTCAGAAAAGAAGGCTTCTCAAGTTGTGGTATGGTGAACAGTGACACAATGTGTATCACAGACCAAATGTTGTAGCCAAAGGGTGTAACAACCTTGGGTGCAACATGAATATATTTAGCGTGATTCAAAAAAAAATATTTTAAACAATTTTCTAGCTAGGAAACACAGTGCAGTATCCACTGGTTGTAAACCTATGGGAATGAAGTTAAATCACCACCTCTGGGGGCTGTCAATGCTAGTCCAAGGGGATGATAACCTTAAACAGGAATGAAGGATGCCTTGGTAATGGGTATCAAATTTGCACCTGGAGGTAGGAACCAAGGTGTTAGACCTGGCATCTTTGGTGTGGTTTCCCCTGACTTTTTTGCCTCTACCTCCAGTATTTTTGACGCTATGCTGGATTTCATTTTTGCTGGTTTAGATGCTTTGGGCACTTTGCCACTGCTGATCAGTGTCAAAGTGCAAGTGCTCCCTAGGTAAATTGCTATTGTGATTGGTTATCCATCATTGGCATATTTGTTTGATCAGTAAGTCCCTAGTAAAGTGCACTAAGTGTGCCAGGGCTGGTGATTCAAATGCTACTAGTGGGCCTGCGGTACAAAAGGGGGGTGGTGATGGACGGAGCATCTGAACCAATCAAACACTCACACCCAGTCAAAAGATCTGGGTTTGATCCACCACCGTTCTTTAGCCCACTCTGTCACCCCAGTTCAGACATGGCTATATGCAAATCAGTCTGACCCTGTGCCTCATGGGAACAGTCCAGCCCGAACTGCCAAGCCTTGCCTTCCCTGGACCGGAAACAAGCTTCCGAGGACCGGTTTCTGGCATTACAGTCGTCTTCAGCCCGGCTTGCTTGAATCCAGTGGCAAAGTGAGCAAGGGACTCACGTCTGAGCATACCCTGCCACACTTATGGCGGCCAAAACGGTACAAAAGGGGGTGGTGATGGATGGAGCATCTGAACCAATCAAACACTCACACCCAGTCAAAAGATCTGGGTTTGATCTATCACCGTTCTTTAGCCCACTCTGCCACCCCAGTTCAGACATGGCTATATGCAAATCAGTCTGACCCTGTGCCTCATGGGAACAGTCCAGCCCGAACTGCCAAGCCTTGCCTTCCCTGGACCGGAAACAAGCTTCCGAGGGCCGGTTTCTGGCATTACAGTCGTCTTCAGCCCGGCTTGCTTGAATCCAGTGGCAAAGTGAGCAAGGGACTCACGTCTGAGCATACCCTGCCACACTTATGGCGGCCAAAACGGTACAAAAGGGGGTGGTGATGGACGGAGCATCTGAACCAATCAAACACTCACACCCAGTCAAAAGATCTGGGTTTGATCTATCACCGTTCTTTAGCCCACTCTGCCACCCCAGTTCAGACATGGCTATATGCAAATCAGTCTGACCCTGTGCCTCATGGGAACAGTCCAGCCCGAATTGCCAAGCCATGCCTTTCCTGGACCGGAAACAAGCTTCCGAGGACCGGTTTCTGGCATTACAGCCGTCTTCAGCCCGGCTTGCTTGAATCCAGTGGCAAAGTGAGCAAGGGACTCACGTCTGAGCATACCCTGCCACACTTATGGCGGCCAAAGCGGTACAAAAGGGGATGGTTATCCATCATTGGCATATTTGTTTGACCAGTAAGTCCCTAGTAAAGTGCACTAAGTGTGCCAGGGCTGGTGATTCAAATGCTACTAGTGGGCCTGCAGCACGGATTGTGCCACCCACATGAGTAGCCCTAAAATGGTGTCTCAGGCCTGCCACCGCCGTGCCTGTGTGCAGTTGCTAACTGCCATGATGACCTGACCAGTGTCCTCACTGGCCAGGCCTAGCCCTTCCCTTTCTGTGCACATTGGACACCCCTATGGAAGGCCCAAGGTACCCCCATGGGCAGGATTCAGTGTATGTGAAAGGTAGAGCATGGTCTAGTGTGGGTGACATGCTCTGATAGTGAAATACTGCCAATTTCGTTTTTTACTATTGAAGGCTATCTTGCCCATAGGCTAGAATGAGGAATGCTGTGTATAATGTTTACCTGCATATCTTCCCATAGGAGCAAGATAGAAAATTAAAGTTTGGTATCCCTGAACTCAGAATTTAATAACACATCTTTTAGGAAGGATGGTTTTTAAATCCTGTGTTTGAAAACTGCACTTTTAGAAAGTGGCTGTTTTCTTGTCTAACCTTTCTGTGTGCCTTTGCCTGTTTGTGAATTGACTGTCTTGTTTGTGAGTGACAGGGGCTGGGGTGGCTCCAGGAGGCTGAACAAGTCATTCCTAGGCTGAATAGCATCATCTGCATCTTTAGTGGTGGGAGGCTGACGACCCTGCAGCGCTCTCTCTCAAGGGAAAGAAGGAGTCATGTAAACAGAGTGCTCCAGGACTGTCCAGAACTGGTTTGGACTAGGCCAAGGCCTCTCTGCCTTCAGAGAACAAAGAGAATATTGGTATAAAAGGGGATACCCAGACCCCAGAAAATTAGATCATCCTTGAATCAAGAAGGAACCTCTGCCAAGGAGAAAAGCTGGAAGACTGAAGAGGAAGGACTGTCCTGCTGTGTGTTTGTGGGCTGACCTGCACTTGCTATTCTGCCAAGGAGAGGGGAAGGACTTTGCTGTGGCTGTGTCCCCTTGCTTGAAGAAATCTCCAAGGGCCTGAGAAGAGCTGGCCTCCTGTTAAGAAGTCCCAGGAACAAAAGCACTTCACCCCAGCTTCCCCCCTGAACTCTGCTGAGTGAGTTCTGCCCTTCCTAGAGTGCTTGATCCATTTGTGGGGCCTCTGGAGGTTGTTGCCTGCTGGTTGGGGAGCTGGACAAGAAGAAAAGAAGAAAATCTACAATTTACGTGCATCGCTCGCTTGTGGAGCGCATCGTCAACAGTGCGAGAGAATTCCCGTCGCCGCGAAGATCGTCGCAGCACCTGTTGCCGCTGCAAGAACCGATGCATCGTTTGCTTGCGGAGCGCATCGCCCCGGTGCGGGAAGATTCCTGTTGCTGCGAATATCGTCGCATGCCTGTTGTCGCTGTGAGAACTGTCGCACCGCTTGCTTACGGATCGCATCACGTCGCTGCGAACATCGTTGCAGAGTCCAATGCCTTCGCATCGAGGGGCCGCAGCAGAAGAGGATCAACGCTGCCCCGCGCATCACCTCTGCACCGAAGATCGTCGCCGTCCCGAAGATCATCGCATCGTGCCTGTGCGAGACGCTTCTACCGGAGAACCTGGACCCGAAATCCATACAAGGTGTCGCATCACTCCCCATACAGACCGGATTCATCGCAACACGCCCGCTGCGTGCAGCTGGGTTGTCGCATCGCCTCCCCAGGGTCTCAGGAGAGAGGCATTGCTTGTTTTTTGACACTGAAGTTGCCGCTAGGAACGTTTGTCGCATCTACAGGTACTTTGGGCTAAAAGTAACACAATTGTTGATTATTTTGACACAATCCCTAGAACTCTTTAAAATCATATTCTTGAACTGTGTATGTTGGATTTTTGTTATTTTGGTCTTGTGTAGTTTAGATAATGATACTTTGATTTTCTAAACCGGTGTGGAGTCCATTTGTGGTGTTTTGACTGTGTTACTGTGAGTGTTGGTACAAATACTAAACACATTGCCTGTCTGCTCGTGCCAAGCTACCAAGGGGGTGAGCAGGGGTTTTCCAAAGAGTGTATTCCCCTTACCCTGACTAGAAGCAAGGGTCCCTATTTGGACATTGGTACCTAACTCTGCCAACTAGAGACCCCCAGATCTAACACAAGGTGACTATACATCTACTATAAAAATTGACTAGGCGAGTGCCTTATAGTATACAAACAATAATGATACAGGTGGGTTGAATGTTGGGCCGCCAATAGGTCTAATGTACATTAGAATGTGCTGCTGAAGGTCCATAGGGTAGTTCCCGTGTAGTAGTGTCCAACCATGCCAAGTAAATGATGGGGCTGTTTGCAAATGCCCCTGTGAGCTAAGTATTATTAGTGTACATTTCACTGGCAGGTTGGTTAGAGCCAGTGATGAAGATGTGTACACAGCTGTAGTCATATGGTATTCCTGGAGGTACTCATAGACAGTTCAGTAATTCATTTCCCTCCAAGGAATGTTTTGTTCAAACCACTCACATGATTTGACAGATGGAAGATCCAACGTTGTTCCTTTCTAAATAGAGCACTTTTGTTCATGCATGAGTGTGACTCCAAAACAGTCCACCGTATGTCATTGGCAGAATGTCCTTCAGTTAGTGCACATTTGGTACTTATTCTCTGGCAACCGATACTGATGCAGTGTTCCATGATCCGTGTTTTGACCGGTCTAGTGGTCATCCCGATATATCTTTTGTTGCAGGGACATATCATTGTATACATACAGTTTCTAGTTGTTAGATCTGGGGATCTCTAGTTGGCAATGGTATTCACCTTTGTCCAAATAGGGACCCTTACTTCTAAGTCAGGATAAGGGGGATTACACTCCTAAATAACCCATGCTCACCCCCTTGGTAGCTTGGCAAGAGCAGATAGGTTTATCTCAGAGGCAGTGTGTTAAGCATTTGTGAATATACACAGTAATACAGAGAAAACACTACAAATGGACACAACAAAGGTTTTATAAAAATAAGTATTCTTCATATAGACTTAACACAAGACCACAAACAACAAAAATCCACAATACTGTACTTAAGATTGACTTAAATATGATAAAAGTTGCTTAGTTCAGGTTGATGATAAATGCGACAAAGTTGTCAACAAAGTACCTGGATGCGTAACGCAAAATGAACAAAAAGCTTGCAAAAGGGGAGATGCGTTGGTTCTGTGATCCAGGGGAGATGATGTGTCGCACCTCAATGCTTGCGCAGAGTAGGGGATGCTTTGTGATCCTTACCGGTGAGGAGATGATGCGTAGGTTCTCGGCTTGCGGTCCGGTTGCGATGCGCAAGATGGTGCCGCGATGCGATTATCCTGGTGCGATGCGAGAAGATGGCGCCCTTGATGCGGCGATGCTACGATGATGCGTAGACACCCCTGGCAGCCTCGTGACGACTCTGTACTTTGGAGCCGCGACAAGCTCTGCGACACGCTCCTCCGGTGATGCGATGGCAACTCTCTCAATGGCGTCATGCTTCTCCGGTGATGTGACAGTAGGCAGCTTTGATGAAGACACGCTTCCTGGGAAATGTGGCGAAGGCACGCTTCTCCGGTGATGCGACGATTTCAGCTGCGGCGGCATCACGCTTCTTCTCGATGCATCGCTCTTCTAGCTCCCAGCGACAACCAGGCTTTAGCAAACAGAATTCCCAGCAAGGAAACTCTGAGGGGAGCTGGAGGTGAAGTCTTTTGTCCCTGAGACTTCAGCAGGAGGCAAGAACAAGTTCAAGACCTTGGAGAATATTCTGTAAGATGATGAAAGTCCTTAAAAAGTTCCTTCTCCTTTCCTTTCCACTGCAGGCCAACCCAGCAAACAGCACACTGGCAGAGGGGCAGTCCAACTCCTGCAGCTTCCTTGGTTCTTCTCCTTGGCAAAAGGTTTCTTGTTCCCAGATGTGATCTAAAGTTCTTGGGACTGGGTCCCAATATTTATACCCCAAAATCCTTTGTCTCTGAAGGCAGAGAGGCCTCTACCTAGTCCAAACCAGTTCCTGAGCACTTTGTTTACATGACTCCTTCCTTCCTTTCACAGTGCAGGGCAGAGACATCAGCCGCCCCACAGGAGCTGGAGCCAGCACAGAGGAGGTAAGGCACATCTCTGGAGCACTTTGTTGACAAGATTCCTTCCTTCCTTTCACATGGCAGGGCAGAGACATCAGACACACCACAGGAGGTGGAGCCAGCATTGTAGAGGGAAGGCCCAGCCCTATTCAGGTCCCAGGTGCAACTCCTCCCTCCCATCTAGATGCAGATCTCTCCATTCACCACTGGGCTGCCCCAGCCTGTCTTCTGGAATCCCCCAGCCCTGTCACTCAAAACTCCAGACAAGTAATACACGACCTAGCAGAGGCAGGCCTGGACAGTTAGGCAAGAAAATATCTACTTTCTAAAAGTGGTATTTTCAAACACAGAATGTATTTTATCATTCTGAGTTCATGCATACTATATTCGAATTTCTACCATGTTCCCTGAGTCAGTTAGGATTATAAAATGTAATAATCTAACTGCCCATTCTAGCCTATGGAGAACAAGTAGCCTTGCAATAGTGAAAAACGAAAATGGCTGTAATTCACTATTAGGACATGCTACACACACCAGGGCATGTCCTACCTTATACTTACAATGCACCCTTCCCTTGGGCCTAGCATAGGGGTGTCTGATATGAAGCAAAGGGAAGGTTTAGGGACTGGCAAGTGGGTGCACTTGCCAAGTCGACACAGCAGTACCAGACTGCACACAGGCCTTGCAATGGCAGGCCTTAGATACACTTTACAAGCTGCTTATGTGGGTGGCACAACCAGTACTGCAAGCCCACCAGCAGCATTTGATTTACAAGCTCTGGGCAAACATGGTGCACTGTACTAGGGTCTGACAAGTAAATCAAAGCACCCAATCATGGAATCACTAATTAGTACATCAATTTAACATAGGGAGTACTTGCGCTATGGCACTGAATAGCAGTGGCACACTTCCCAAACCATGTAACCAGCAAAGCATATCAAAAACAGAGGAGGCAATCAGTAAAAAATGGAAGGGAGACTCACACCAATGATGCCAGGTCTAACACTAGTGTTGCAGTTTGTGTGTGTTTTCTGAAACCAAATGATTGTACTTGCCAGTTTAACCTCTTTGGTATCGGTAGTAAAGGCACAGACTGCACATGAACCACATGGGAAATGGTCTCTCACTGGGGTAGATCCTGTAGAGATCTTTGTTCAGCTTCGAGGATGTGCGTGGCCTAGTATGCACAAGCATGTCTTTTATATTAGAGGTACGCCTAAAGGCAAAACAAGGTGGTTGTAGTGACAGGTTGCCTGTTTGTAGGATCCCCCAATATTTCCTGATTACTTTTCATAATTTAAAGAATCAGGTGTGAATGTAGTTACACAGGTCAGTGTGCTTTCTTGTGGCCGTGTGCGTGGATCCAAAAGGGCATCCCTGGTATTATTCCTAGCACATTTTCTGACAGTTCTGACACATTGTGGAGGATAGTGCCACTAGATTGTAAGATAGCAGGTGTACCTGTGTGTTGAAGCCTTGCATGGTACTACAAATGCAATGCAATCCTAAAAACTGTCCGTAGGGGGGTGTTGTTCCTGAGTGCTCTAGGGAGGTGACTGCTGTATAAAAGAAGACTGTTGCAGTCAGTATTTTTTTTGTATGTGGCAGTTTGTAGTCTACCCCCATCAGGCAGATCATGAGGTCTAGGAAAGGGAGCTTTTCAGAAATATTACTAGAGAAATGTAGGTAGGGGTTCAGAGTATTAGTCCAAAAACCATTGTAGTTAGCCATATGTCCTTTCCAGAGGATGAGAATGTCATCAATGTATCTGTGCCAGGGGATATGTTGGAATTGTAGGGGTTGGAATCATGAAAAATCTTGTCCCTCTCTAAGACAGTCATATAGAGCCATGCTAGTCCTTGGGCGAACGTACTCCTAATGGAAGTTCCCTGGGGTTGGTGGTACAATTCCTTAACATATTGAAAGATATTCTCTGTAATGACCAATGTAGCGCTCTCCATGATGACGTTGACTGGGATGGGTGATGTCCACTCTTCAGACAGTAGGGCGCTCTCTACCAGCTCCAATATAGCTGCTTGTGGGATATTAATATCGAATACTTCTACATCTAGGGTGACTAGTAAAAAATGGAAGGGAGACTCACACCAATGATGCCAGGTCTAACACTAGTGTTGCAGTTTGTGTGTGTTTTCTGAAACCAAATGATTGTACTTGCCAGTTTAACCTCTTTGGTATCGGTAGTAAAGGCACAGACTGCACATGAACCACATGGGAAATGGTCTCTCACTGGGGTAGATCATGTAGAGATCTTTGTTCAGCTTCGAGGATGTGCGTGGCCTAGTATGCACAAGCATGTCTTTTATATTAGAGGTACGCCTAAAGGCAAAACAAGGTGGTTGTAGTGACAGGTTGCCTGTTTGTAGGAACCCCCAATATTTCCTGATTACTTTTCGTAATTTAAAGAATCAGGTGTGAATGTAGTTACACAGGTCAGTATGCTTTCTTGTGGCCATGTGCGTGGATCCAAAAGGGCATCCCTGGTATTATTCCTAGCACATTTTCTGACAGTTCTGACACATTGTGGAGGATAGTGCCACTAGATTGTAAGATAGCAGTTGTGCCTGTGTGTTCAAACCTTGCAATGTACTACAAATGCAATGCAATCCTAAAAACTGTCCGTAGGGGATGTTGTTCCTGAGTGCTCTAGGGAGGTGACTGCTGTATAAAAGAAGACTGTTACAGTCAGTATTTTTTTTGTATGTGGCAGTTTGTAGTCTACCCCCCATCAGGCAGATCATGAGGTCTAGGAAAGGGAGCTTTTCAGAAATATTACTAGAGAAATGTAGGTAGGGGTTCAGAGTATTAGTCCAAAAACCATTGTAGTTAGCCATATGTCCTTTCCAGAGGATGAGAATGTCATCAATGTATCTGTGCCAAGGGGATATGTTGGAATTGTAGGGGTTGGAATCATTAAAAATCTTGTCCCTCTCTAAGACAGTCATATAGAGCCATGCTAGTCCTGGGGCGAACGTACTCCTAATGGAAGTTCCCTGGGGTTGGTGGTACAATTCCTTAACATATTGAAAGATATTCTCTGTAATGACCAATGTAGCGCTCTCCATGATGACGTTGACTGGGATGGGTGATGTCCACTCTTCAGACAGTAGGGCGCTCTCTACCAGCTCCAATATAGCTGCTTGTGGGATGTTAATATCGAATACTTCTACATCTAGGGTGACTAGTTGGTCAATCTGGTATGTGTCATTGGTGTCCTCAATGAGATTCAGGACATCTCTGGCATCTTGTAGGAATGAGGGTGTCTTTTTGACAAAAGGTTGTAACAAATGGTCACCAAATGTTGACAGGGGAACAACAAGAGAGCCAATACCTAAAACGACAGGTCTTCCAGGTGGAGGTTGCAATCCCTTATGGATTTTGGGGAGAATGTGTAAATTAGGAATCCTGTTTTGGTTATTGATCCTGAACTCTGCCTCATTTTTGCTGATCCACCCTTGTGCCTCAGCAGTGGATACAATCTGAGTACTCAGGTGCCCAGTGGGGTCATGGCTAATGGGGTTGTATTGTGTCCTATTGGCCAATTAGCAAATGCATTCTACATCATAATCAGAGGTGGACATAATCACTATAGCGCCCCCTTTGTCCGCCTGTTTTATAGTGATTTGAGTGTCACTGGCCATTGATTTTACTACTGCTAATTCTAGAATGGACATGTTGTGGACGGTCAGTCCTTGTGCTCTTTTAGCCACTTCCTTGAGGACTACCTGTTCAAAAGTCAATATTTCATTGGGTTTCATGTTAGCTGGAGTAGTGAACTTGGAAGGGTTTTTCTTGGCAAAATGCCCTCAATCGTATTTTCCGAAAGAAATTGTGAAGTTCACTTTCCAATTATGATAGTTATCTTAATTACGCCTTAAATAATACTTGCCATTCAATTTAATGTTAATACAGCACTTTGATTAGATATTACTTTTAGGAGTGTCTGGGGATGTAGTACTGTTTTTACTGATTTTATTCTGTAAATGTTTTTTAACCCTATGTATATTTGTTGTGTGTGCTTTTATGGCTACCTTTGCCAAATAAAGATTTTTATTCGATTCACTTTGTTTACTGATTTTATTAAATCTGGGTTTGTGCCTACATACATGGGTGGATAAATGGAAATATCCATGTTACACCTACCCAAGGCAGCGTAATGCGGTGCTTTACTTTTTTACAGAGCCACGCAAGGCGTTGGCAAATTGGTCCTTGCATGACTTTGGAAATCTTGACCAGTATTTTGCATTATGGTTGTGTCAAAAGAGTGCAGACACAAGGAGATGATGGATGGAGCGCTGAAACTTTTGAGACACTCACCGCCAGTCACAGATCTGGGTTAAATCCATCATCATTCTTTAGCTCACTTCGCCACCCCAGTTCAGTCACAGTTATATGCAAATCAGTCTGACCCTGTGCCTCATGGGCACAGTCCAGACCGAACTGCCAAGCCATGTCTTTCTTGGACCGGAAACAAGCATCCTGGGACCTGTTTCGGGGTAACACCACTCATCAGCCAGGCTAGCTTGAATCCAGTAATAATCATAAATTGACCCAGTCCTCAAGGCAAACAAAAATGTAGAACTGTAAACAGCTATAGATTGTCAAATGATCATTCTAATTATATCTCTAATTATAGGGATTATTGCTCTGTTTCAGTCCATTGCCAAAACTAAAAATAAGCCCGTCTCTGATAAACAAATAACCCAACAACACAGTACAAACATCCACTAGAAGGACAACATTAGAAAAAGTGTGAATAGCTATATGACACCTCACGGGCGCACCACCAATGGGACCCCTGGTTGGTACTCACCAGGTTGGCCCTGTTCTCATCATCGGTGTCAAATAGCTTAACGTAAACGTGTCCGAAAACCCAAAGTAAAGGTAAAGAAAAAGACAGTGAATGGTGCAGTGTACGCAAAACATATATGTGACACAGACTAACAACGTTCAACATATAACACACGCAATACTGCGCAACAAGCTGCAGCTATCTCTTTATTTATATTTTCTTGTTGCTTACAGTAAACATGTAATATAAAAGGGGGGGTATGAATACTACCTATCGACTCATACTCAGCCCACAGCCGACATGTTTCATTGCCTTAGGTATTGTATCAGGCAATTTCTTCAGGGCAAACGGAAATTTAAAGAGCCACTGCCAGCGATACTGTGCTTTAAAATGCTGTAAATCAAAAAAATAGAACACATATATATGTATATATGTAGACATCTGCCGGTAGCATTACTGCGTATTTTACACTACATTGCACCCAGTAATAGACAAAAATGCTCGTTACCTGGGGGCACTTTTAGCTTTCATACCATTACCAATATGGCTCTGTGAGAAACTTGGACCCACTTCCAACCGGTAAGTGTGGTCTTGCCTCCCTTCTATGTTCATCTAGCAGAAAAAATGAAGGGAAGACGCCATACGGGCGCACATTAAAATCAGCCTTTCTAGTCTCACCGTCTCAGCATTATGTTGTCCTAGATCAGCGCGTTTACCAGTGGAGGGACTTCAAACGGCGTCTTCTCGGCACCGGAGCGCCGAGGCTAAGACGCGCGGTTTATTTACCTCGTCTGGCTTCCGCGTTGTGTGGTTCTGATTGGGCCGTACTGTCACGTGGGTAGCCCGACCCTGATTGGACTTATAGGTCATGTGACTATACCAACTTGCGAGTTTCACCGATGTCTGCACCTCATATTTCATTTGTACACTGGCAATATATTACATTATTTTGTGTTCGGCGGGGCAATGATAAGGTCAGATCAAAGCGTGCTCTGCGGGGCATATAAAGGATCAAAACGTACTGCCGATCCTAAGGCACATACACCACGTGATAGACATCAGAAAAAGCGGCGGCCATCTTGGAACGGTATAACTTCACATAATGAAGCTATAACTGTATACAAGGAGGTGCACACATTCATAGCTTGAATCCAGTGACAAAGTGAGCAAGGAACCACGTCTGGGCACACCCTGCCGCTCAATGACCTCTTCGATGGACTGCGAGGCTCAACAACCACAGATTGCCTTGGGTAATGTTATAATGTCCTGAATCTAATATTCCATTCGGCCACAAGTTGAAATCCCCCACAACAAGTAATGTGGAGTGGGACAGTGCCAGGTTACTCAGGGCATCAATAAATTCCTATTGAAATATAGGGCTAGCAGTTCCAGGGGGTCTATAACTAACTACACCAGTCAGTAGGGTCTTTTAGTGAAAAGCCCAAAAGTTCTATACCCTGTGGTTCATCGATGTTAAAAGGAGAGAAACCCAAGCTGTCCCTGAAAATGATCCCCACCCCGCCTCCTCTACCACCTAGGAAGGGTCTGTGGAAGGGTTTATATCCGGAAGGGCAGGACAAACCCATTTCCAAATCTGAGCCAGGATGTGTCCATGTTTCAGTCATGAACAGCACATCCAATCCATGCATTCCCACCACCAATTTAGTCTCCAGATAGTGCTTTGGCAAAGACCTGACATTAGGCATCCCACACCTTAAGCTATCTCCTTTTACAAAGTCGGACTCCACTCCTGCGGTCTCCTCCAGTCTAACCCTACCTCTCCTACCCCCACTTCCCCAGGCTTAAACAGCTGTTCCCTCGAGTAGCAGTACCTTATATCCTCGGTTCCGATTTTCCTGTTACGGGCAGCATGGCTGGCGGTGAGCGCGGTCGGAGCGCGGACGCGCCAGTGTGAAGTTTTTATGGGTGTGGGGCCAAGAAAGACTAGACCGGTGACCTCAACGTGGGCGGGTCCGCTCTAACAGGCGGGTACCGCGAGGTCAGGATGAGTCCGGTTAGCACTAGAATTAATAAGCAGCCTTGTTCTAGTAAGTATAAATTTTAAAAAACAACATACAGTACAATTTTTTAAAAACACGAGTAAAGTGCAGTCATTCAGTATTTCATTTTCTTAAAACGATCATAGAGTGCAAAGTTTTAGCAGCAGCAAAAAGATATCGCGCTCACGTTTACAAACAGCGCTTAGTGTACCAGTCACCTCAAATCACAATTGTATTGTATTGTAATTGCATTTATATAGCGCTTACTACCCCAGACAAGGCGTCAAAGCGCTTTTTCGCTGAGTAGCACGCTACTCCGGAATCCATAAAGGATTAGAATTGAGTTAGTATAGTGAAATATGAAAGTCGTTTGAGTGGTGGATAGGTTAATCAGTTATTTGGATTCAGAAGGCTAGCGGAGGAATAGAAGAGGGAAAAAGGTTTGCATTTATATAGCGCTTGTTACCCCTGATGAGGAGTTAAAGCGCTTTTTTCGGCGAGGAGCATGCTACTCCGGAAATCATAAAGGATTAGTGGTGAAATAGTATAGTGAAATATGAAAGTAATTTGAGTGGTGGATATTAGTCAGTTATTTGGATTGAGAAGGATAGCGGAGTGACAGAAGAGGGGAAAAAGGTTAGCATTTATATAGCGCCTGTAACCCCTAATGGGGTGTTGAAGCACTTTCTTGGCGAGTAGCTCGCTACTCTGAAACCCATAAGGATTTGTGGTGAATTAGCATGGTGAAATATGAAAGTAATTTGAGTGGTGGATATTAGTCAGTTATTTGTATTAAGAAGGATAGCGGAGGGATAGAAGAGGGAAAAAAGGTTAGCATTTATATAGCGCTTGTTACCCCTGATGGGGTGTTGAAGCGCTTTTTTTTTGTGAGTAGCACGCTACTTAAGAGCCTATTAAAAGATAAGTGTTGAATTAGTATAGTGAAATATGAAAGTAATTTGAGTGGTGGATGTTAGTCAGTTATTTGGATGTAGGTGCAAAACAGAAATAGCATGTGTAGATCTCGCGGATTTAGAATCCTCATCAATAAAAAATGTCATTATGCCTTAAAAGTGTTCAGAAGACTCATCAAGTTACTAAATATAGAGGTCCCCTAGCTTATTTCCTATACTCAAAGAGCGGGGTCTAGTCAAAGTTGGGAAGGTGTTCACCAGAACTAAGGGCCAGATGTAGGTAGGGTTTTACAGGTCGGTAACGGCCGAATTCGGCCGTTACCGACCGGTAAAAGGATTTTGAGATGTAGGGGCAGAATCGGTAAATTTACCGTTCGGTAAATTTACCGATCGGTAATTTTACCGAATCTGTAAATATACCGGTCGGTAAATTTACCGACCGGTATTTTTACAGATTCGGTAAAATTGATATGTAGGTGGGACTCTTATGAGTCCCACAAGGCCTAAGAAATCGGTATTTTACCATCAAATTCAATTTGATGGTGAAATACCGATTCAGGTGTGCATGCACATGTGTGCATGCACACCTGTGCCATATGACAGGCAGACCTGCCCTTAGGGCAGGTCTGCCTGCCATATGGCCCGACCCTTTTTTGGGGGTGCTAGAGGGTGTCAAAGTGACACCCCCTGCACCCTTGTCAAAATCGGTATTTACCGAATCGGTAAATACCGACCGGTAATGCCCCATTCATTCCTATGGGCTTCAAAGCCCATAGGAATGAATGGAGCATTACCGGTCGGTATTTACCGATTCGGTAAATACCGATTTTTACCGATTCTGTAAAATACACATCTGGATGGACCTACATGTCCACCCTTCATATTTACCAATTCTTAATTACCGAATCGGTAAAATTCGGTAATTAAGAATCGGTAAATATTTTTTACCTACATCTGGGCCTAAGTGAGGTGCTGCTTCTGAGCATCACAAAGGAATTCCTCCACCCTGAAAATGCCTTTCCACTAACAGAGGCCTTGTTCATATGTGAAATATTTATATAGAGGAGATATTTGAGAAAGAACATGGACATTTGCAGTAGTTTAATTACCACCCAGCTCTGTGGTCTTCAATGAACTGATATTAGAAGGATATTATGTTGGTCTGACGGGACTCAGCTCAGAGGTCACTTTTTACCCCTTATATTATTGCACTAAGCATTCAACCCCTGAGCTATCCTGTTTTACTGAAGCAGGTGGGCCGTGACTGGGTGAGGTAGGTAGACAGAGTGCGTCCAGCGATTTGGGTGAACTGATTAAATGAACGAGTTAAATGTGATTAGGGTCAAGACAGTGCGGGATTGAACCCTGTGGAGACCCCAGGCAGTCGAAATTTCGGCCCCCCCTCATTTTAAGAAACCCAATGTATTACACAAAACTAAACATTACATTAATACAGTATGTTCTCTATAAAGTCGTTAATGTACAGTTTTCGTTTCTTTGAGTTGATTAATTTTTTTTCTATCTTTTGGAAACAACTCAATAAAGCTTGATTGTAATTTTCTATCAAGATCAAACCAATATTATTTTGATCTATTGTCTAATTTGTCTATTTGGTAATCCGAACTGGGTCAGGAGTGTTTGTGCAGGGTTGCTGAAGACATTCCTGCATACAATGGGAACATTGCTATTGAAGGTAATGCCTTGTTGAATTACGTATTGGGAAAATCATGTTTCCCTCAATGCTGTGGAAAAATCTAGACACGCCTCTTCCCAACAATGTTAATTTACCACATTGCCGAAATAAATTAGTGAGAGAGAGAGGTGCTCGTGTAGCGCGGATTGACTCTGCCTCTAGCCCCTGCAGTTATAAATAAACACGTTTTCTTTTTCTCTCGCTTTCTCTTGCATTGGACTAACTCAAAATAGCTCGCCAAACTTCTTATAATGGTGGAAGCTGACTGAAACAGGCTGCAAAAGCACACAAAAAAGCGGTCACCTTTTCCTGGTGGAATATGGCGCCAGGAGAGAACCCCTCACACAACTGTGTGGTTGACCACTCCCATGAATCTCCTGAACTGAGGTAACAGCCATTCCACAGCACAATAATAACCGATATATTTACCTTTATACTACTCCATTTTGTAGTTGTTGTTAAATGTGTGTGATATAGAATCACATTTTGACAAAAAACTGTATTTTGCAATATGATGGTTCAATGTATCTTCACAAATTAACTTTCTTATGACAAACGTCATTGTCTGTATTGTCTCTCTCATTTTTATATTGTAAAATATGTAAGATTTATGTTTTTAAAGATCTCTGTATTTAAATGATGTGTTTTTTAATGGAATATGTGTATTAAATTGGATTTACGTTTCATTTAGATAACTTTATTTCGGTCAATAGACCATAAAAGTGTACATTAGATTTACAAGTGTTTTGATACCCCGTGAGATTCATGGTTCCTTTAAGACTGCGTTAATGCATGTGTGTAGAGCGTATATGGAGTGGTTGAAAGATAAGTGTATCTAAAGGGAACTATATATTTGACTTTTGAGTCGTATTTGGTACCCTGTCCCTTTGGTCTGTGCGCCCCTCTCCTTGTATTTGACGTCCATCCAGGATGTGCCAAGAGAGACGCCATTGGCACGTTTTGAAAAATACGTTGAGACTTTCGGATCTCTGACACCACCACTGCCCAGTGGACAGAGAATACTCTTATTTCTCTGGGACTATATTTTTGCCCGGGCAGGAGGGATAGTTTGGATAGAAAGAGCTGAGTATCTGGCAATGGGCTTATCAGACTACTTGCCTCTCTGGCTCACCCCGGGGCGAATTTTTTTCCGCCTGGTTCCAGGATGGAGGATGGATGCATGGGAATTACGAGACAGTCTCATTGGAACTGAGGTTGGATACTGAGCTGTAGTTCACAAAAAACAAGGAGTTAGTTGACTTGGCTGTGATTCTCTGGGATGCCTACAAAACAGTACTCTGAGATCAAGCTCAGAATATAATAGTGCATAAAAAGAAGAGAAATGAGTGGGGTGGGGCCTCTAAAGCAGGGAGAGAAGCTTTAGGGGAGCTAGAAGAGGGGGGAACGGGTAGGGGAAATAAGGGGGGAAAAAACTATTGCAAGAAAGAAAAATTTGGAAAAAAATATAACAAGATTTTGGAACCTAATATATGGAGAAGAATAAGTGAGATCATTATAATTTATGTTTTCTCTTAGATGTTTGATTTGGAATGTTGCCGGTCTTAATAAATGTAAAAGAAAACTGGTACAAGAAGAAATTAATATGTACAAACCACATATGGTATTCCTCTCAGAAACTCATATTAGATATAGCGACCGCAAATTATTATCACAAATGGACTACGACCTTGTTGTCTGTTCAACTATAGATACAACTAACCGAGGTGTTGCTATTTTGAAACAGAAATGGTTAAAACTAAATGTTATCAAAACTATTAGCGACGCTAAAGGCAGGTGGGCAATAGCTCAACTGCAACTTAATCAAAAATGCTATGTATTTTGTATTATTTATGGCCCAAACGTTGACATACCCAAACTGTATGAGCACTTGACTATTGAACTACTTGACTGGGATGGGGAACTGGTGTTAATGGGGGATTTTAATTGCGTTATGAACTATACTATAGATTCTACAAGTAAATGCACTAGAAATAGGATGAGGAAAGTGAGACACGCCATAGAGGAACTAGCTAGGATACACAATTTGAAAGACGTTTGGCGCACTAAATATCCTACAATTCCCGGCTTCACCTATTTCTCCGCCCCACATCAAACTTTCTCTAGGATTGATCTGGTATGGGCAACTGATAATATTTTAACTAACTGCCAAATTGAAATTTGTCCCAAAGTTACCTCTGATCACAACCCAATACTGTTTGAATTCAAAATTTTGGACACTAAACAAACTACTCGCCAATTCACATTTCCTAGATACTTACTTACGGATTCTAAATTTATCTTGGGTTTGAAGAACCACATACTCGAATATATATCGTTAAATATTAACTCTACTGCTGTCAACTACGTATGGGACTCCTGTAAATGTAGTATCAGAGGCTATACACAACAATATATATTCCGGGATAATGCAGACAAGAGAAGAGGTGAAAAACTAGCTACTTCCAATATTCTAACAGCCGAACAACAACTTGCAGATGCTATTATACAAGGCAACACCAATATTGAAGAGATAAAACTAACACTAATCTCATTAAGAGCAGCCTTAAAGAAAACTCTTAGAGAAAAATATAGCTCCAAAATACATAAATATAAATTAACACAATATGAAGGGGGCGATAGAATTGGAAAAATCTTGGCTTATAAGGTAGCCGATAAAAAGGCTAAAACCACCATAAAAACAATTAAAAGGCTGGATTCCAAAAAATATCAAAAACAAGAACAGATCTTAGAGCAATTCGCTAAATATTATTGCTATTTATATACTCCAGAGAATACACCCACCTTAGAAACAATAGAATCCTATCTAGAAATTCACAGACCCGCAATAATAGATTTGGAGAAAAACAAAATACTCAATACTAAAATCACAATGGAAGAAATAAAAAAGGCTATACATTCACTCCCTTTAGGTAAGGCTGCAGGTGAAGACAATTTACCCATGGAGATCTATAAGATTTGCGAACAAGAATTACTTCCTTTGCTTCATCTGGTGATAGATTCTATAGCTGAAATAGGTAGTGCCCCCGCTTCTTGGCGTATAGCAAAAATTATTTTCTTTTTGAAAAAAAATAAACCATCAGAAGAACAGGGATCATACCGACCAATTTCATTAATTAACACTGACGCAAAGATTTTCGCCAAAATACTTTCCAACCGGTTAGCCCCTATAATGCCTGATCTGGTTAACTGTCAACAACATGGATTCGTGGTGGGGAGAGATACTACTGCTCATATTAACACCGCAATAACTGCTTTTGATGTTGCGGCGGTCACTCACACCCCACTGGGAATGGTTATGCTAGATGCTGAGAAAGCATTCGACCGAGTGGGGTGGGAGTATTTATGGGCAACATTAAGATCATTTGGTATACAGGGACAATATCTGAGATGGATACAATCCCTATATGAAACACCAACAGCTATAGTAAGCTATCTAGGCAATAACTCAGATAGTTTCTCGATAAAAAGGGGTACTAGACAGGGGTGCCCTCTCTCACCCCTGCTCTTTGCTTTAGCGTTAGAACCATTCCTAAACGCTCTTACGATCCAAGACCGTATTATTCCAATAGAACATGAAGGAAATACTTTAAAAATTACAGCTTTTGCTGATGACATTGCCATTTATACCACCGAATTGGCACAAGCTATACCTAATATAATTAAGGAAGCTAGGGACTTCGGCGATATATCGGGTTATCGCCTAAATGTTAATAAAACTCAAGTAATAGCGAACTATAAACCACTTCAACCGATAATAGGTTTATGCTCTGAAGCTACATATTTAGGAGTGAAACTTACCTCGAATATTGATAAAATCATTTCAATAAATTATGAGCCCCTACTAAAAGATATTACATCCACTCTCAAAAATTGGCATAAAATACCACTTAGTTTGATCGGACGCATTAACACAATCAAAATGAAAATAGTACCAAAAATACTTTACTTGTTTAGATCTATCCCGCTACAACTGAACATAACTTATATTAGGAGGATAGAAAGTATCTGCAGTAACTACATATGGGGATACAAAAAAGCCCGGAGGTCAACGATGGCACTTAAACTGTCTATTGAAAAAGGAGGATTAAACTTTCCAGAACTAAAAACGTACTTTTTTGCTACCTTTATTCCACGTATACGCAGCCTCTTGTCCAAAGAAACTCCTCTATTCTACCATCAATTTGTGCTAGGGTCACAAAGTAACAATTTTAATTTCGGGTCCATGACCCAAATTACTACAAAAGAGTTAAATTCAAGACTGTCAGATTAATCAAAAGAATCTGGGATCAAATTACAGACACAAATAAAATTCCCTTTTTTAACGCTGAATTACCAATATGGGGGAACCCGGGGCTACCAAACATCTTTCTGATGGCGCCAGCGCTCAATGGCTAGATCATGGAATTAAATCTCTAGGAGATCTCTATGGTTCAGAAGGTCTTCTAAGCTTTAATTCATTAAAAATACTATATAAGATTAAAGACACCATGTACTTTAAATATATACAGCTACAAGATTTTTTTGATTAACAAAAATCAAATTGTGAACGTCGAACAATCAGAGATTCTTCAATGTATTTATTCGAATCTCACCAAATCTCTTATTAGTAAAAGCTATACTTTGCTGAACAAAGGCCATGTTGGTGATTGTGGGAAGATAGCAGACAAATGGACTAATAGGTTGGGAATTAATATCAACTCCAACCAGATCACTAACTCATTTAAACAAATTAATCGAGTTGTCCATTCTTCAAGTTTAAGGCTACAATCTTACAAGACAATCACCCAATTATACTATACACCACAGAGAATCTCAAACTGGACACTTGGTAATACTTCTAATGAACGTACCAAATGTCCAAAATGCAATAAAGAAGCCGCTCCTATTGAACATATGCTTTATCAATGTCCGAAACTTTCAACTTTTTGGGCAGGAATAACTGAGGTTCTTGACAAAAAACAAATAACTTTTCCGGCCATATCTGCCCACTTAATTTTACTGGATATACAAGACAATAATAGTAATTTCAAGGATTTAATAACAATTATTTTCTCTTGTGCGAGATTGGCCATTGCGCGAACTTGGATATCAAAAGAACCCCCAACTGTTATGGATTGGTGGTATCTAATTCATGAAATCTATACAATGGAGCTATCATTGGCTAAACTTAGAGGCCCAAAAACCCTAGAACGAAAGGAAAGAATATGGGGATCATTCATAAATTAAATGTATGATTGTATTGCGATACCGGCACGCTTATATGTTTTTCTTTTTTTCTATATACAATTAATATTATATGCACTGTTTCTTTTTCTTCATATATGTATGCATAATTAGTGTGATTTAAGTATTGTAAATATTCTCTCTTGCAACCAATAAAAATGGTTTAAAAAAAAAAAAAAGAAGAGAAATGAGTGCAATGGAGGATGTAGCAGGTCAACTGGTGACTGCAGAATGGGCCTCTGGGGTGGTCTTAGATCCATTGGCCCTTTGCAGGATGCTGCCTGCGCATGGAATATCAAGCATTGTTGCTAAATGAGGCAAGAAAGCAGCTACTAGCTATGGTACACCGCCTCTATAATACGGGTGACAAAGTGGGTAAGCTCCTGGCATGGCTTAGTCATCAGGAGGCGAAGGCGCAATGGGTCCGTACCATAGTGGTTCACAATGGCAAAGCCTATGATACAGATAGGAGTATAGAGAACGAATTTGCAAGACAATATGAGGACTTCTACTGGGAGCATCCTCTTGTGCAAGCCCAGCAAACTGAAGCCTACCTAGCCACAGTGAATGTTCTGACCCTTTCGGGGGAGGAAGATTTTGCCCTGAAAGAGGAAATCACACTACCTGAAGTACATGCAGCTATAGCAAAACTAAACTCTGGGAAGATCCTCTGGCCCTAATGGCCTTCCAGTCAAATTCTTTAAGATAAATGCCGGGATCATTGGTCCCCATCTCCTTAATATGTATCTTGAGGCATGAGATGAGGGAACACTGCCACCAGATTTGAGTTGCGCTATGATAGTGGTTATTCATAAGTTCGGGAAACCAGTGACGAGTTGTAGTTCCCATCACCCGATGTCCCTCCTCAATGTGGACGCCAAGATTTTGGCAACAGTGATCACTACTCGGCTCATCGGTACCAGTACTCTGAAAGAAGCACATTAACACCCCTGTCGAGTACCACACATCTTGTATCAGAATAACACAATGTCCAGCATCATTACACGGTCCAAAATAATCAGGCATGTCAGGTAAGCTCAAGGTTCAGTCTGATAGCGTGATTTTTGGTGTATTGGAGACTGTCCCACCTCTCTACATATGCATCTAATCAGGAGACTACCCACAGATAAGCAAGCTTCATCCTTGAAAGTGCTTTGCGCAATGATTGGAGCATTACTTCATGCCCTTCAACGACTCAGTCACACGTGCATTACCAATGGTAACCATACCATGTAGTGTTTTTCTGTGACCTGCAAGATTCAAGGGATATCTGAAGGACTGAAGGGGACCAATCATCTATTCTGCCATTGCGACATGTGACAAGGTTAAGCTGACTTGCTCAGCCCCACTGAGTCGAGTTTCTGAGAGTTTTATGGTTTGCCACCTTCTGCCCTTCGGCTTCTTCCTTTTTAGGTCGAGCCTAGAGCAGCGCATGCGCTGCTGCTCGACTTTTAGTAAGGGGCTTTTCAAAGGGCTACCCACAAGCTTTTCCTGGCATAAAGCTCCCGTGCACGCCGCCATCTGCCTTTCTTATCTCTTTCTCCGCATCGCTGGCCAATTACTTTCACTTTCACGGCCATTGCTTGTTTTTTTCTCTTGATGAGGTGGAGCGCATGCAGTTCGGGAGCCAAAGGCGTTTTTTCCCCCAGATTAGATAATACATTATATAAATGCATGTAAAACAAAAGATAGTAGGGAGAAAATTAGTGGGTGCTCCGGGTTAAATTTATTTGGATTTTCGCCAGTGATACATTATCCAGCTCGAGGGGGAAGAACTCGGAGGGGGCAAGAGGCCAAATTCTGACACAGCTATTCTACTAAACGTCTGGATTGTGTGTTCTCCTTTTTTCACTTTATTATATGTACTTTCCCGCTCTCTCGCTCGCACCCACTTTCTCGCTCTCTCCAAAAGTCTCAACGTTCTTCTCTCGCCCAACCTTTCTGAAGCTGTAGCATTGTCTCTCTGAAGTTATCTCGCGATAGCACAGTCTTTCTCTTTATACATCTCTGACTAAAACTCTATATCCCTCTTACGCCCAAACTTTCTTTTCAGTTCTATGTGTGTCTTGTGCCCTCTCCCTCTCTATAGACCTCTACTCTCCAGCTTTCTCTAACGCTTACTCGTTATTTTTAACATGGATGTCTCGTACATTCTCAGTTCCTCTAAATTTGTGTCTCTTTCCCAAAAGCTCTTACTCTAAATTTTTCATTCTTTTTCCTTCTTTTAAACTTTGCTCTCTCCTTCTCTCAATTATAGTCCTCCTCTTCTAATTTTTCTATTTTTCTCCAATCTCTTACTTTATAGGTCTCTTAAAATTGGCTGTCAATATTTTTCCATTAGCCACAACGTTATCTCCCTACATATAGTCTCGGATCTCACCACCATTGTTTTGATCACTCTTTCTTCTCTCATCATCCACGTTTCTTTCCTCACACCCCCCTCTTTACTTCCTCCCTTTTTCCTCCGTGCCACCTTTTTGTCTCTCTTTATTTTCTCGTTCCTATTGTTATCTCATTTTATCTTTTCTCTTCGCTCTTTTTCTCTTCCTCCTCTACATGTGACTTTCCTTTTGTCTTTATCTTTTTTATCACTTTCTTTCTTTCCTTTTCTTACTTTCTAGTTCGCCCTCCTCTTGCTATCTATCTTCTTCTCCTTTTCTCTTTTCTCTTTTATTTCCTGTCTTTTTCATTTGTCTCCCTTTCATATATGTATTTCTCTCTTTCTTTCGTCTTCTCTCCTCCTTCTCCCCTTTTTCTCCTGCCTTTCTTTTTCCTTCATTTCTCCTTCCTCTTTTTTTCTCTTCCTTAATCTGCCTCTCAGTTGTCTTGACTGTTTTCTGTCTCTCTTTGTGTTTTTCCTACTATCCTTTCTCATCTATCCACATCTTTATCTTTCCTCTGTCTCACTGCTGTCTTGTTTCTTTATCTATCTTTCATGTTTCTCTTTTTCTTCTCTTTATTTTCTTTCTCTTGTTCCTCATCTCTTTCTCTTCTTACTCTTCCTTTCCTGACTCTCTTCACCTTTCTACTTTCGCTAGGTTTCTCTTTCCTTTTACCAATATCGGTTTCTTTTAATCGTGTTTTCATTTTCTTCGTTGATAAGGCACACTTTTCTACAGTTCTTTCTTTATATGGTTCCTCTTTTTGTCACCGCAGTTGTATCCTTTAATCTCCCAATTTTTCTGTCACTTTGTAACACCATGAATTTAAACAATATTTATAAGGTGCATCCTTTTGCATCTTTTTCCTTGCCCTGCCTAAAGCTAACTGTTAGCTAAACAGGAAATCTCAAGACATTAAATTCTGTGATGCTGGCACAAATCCTCAGCTTTTATGAAGACCTATCTCCCAAAACCCGCCATCTTCGTTGAATTTTCAGGAGACTGGATTTCTCATGGGAACATACAGCCAATAATAAGTCAATTGGCTGTATGTCTTAGTGCTTGGTTATGGCCTTGCAATACTCTGGGTGGTTTGCTCGTGGATGGTAGACCAAAACCGGATTAATGGTGTACAGTTGTGGAAGATATTTCACGCTGGAGGACTTGCCTACTATGTCCAAGGCTTAATGGTAAGCCACACTTAGATACCTTTAGTGAACCTTGCACTGTGATGGTTTTGAGACTGCATGGTGTGGGCAAATCTAAAATGTGTTTGTTACAGTGTTAGACTGCTTGTTGCCCTCTGTGATACATCAGTTATTTGAGCTTGTTGGCAAGTGTGTGGATTGTGAACTGGCATGTATAAAGTACAAACATAGCCAAACGTACAACAGGGCACAGTAGGGACGAAGCATATTGGTACCTGCTCATCTATGTGTGAAAATACTTAGGTGGTGCAAATGCATTTGAGTAAGGGAGTGGCAAATTTTTCGAAGCAAGGTCCAGAATATTTCATACTTGAATGCTAGTAGGACAATAGATAATTCAGCTTCTATATAAGCTCTGACAAGATACATCAGCTCATAGAATTCCACTGATGTTGAAGTGTTCACTTTTTAAACGAAATGATAGCCGTGGATGACTACCATGCCAGCATCAGACACTTAGACCACTTCTGCTTTGTCTGAAAAATCGAATACATTCTAGAGTGGCCTGGTTCAGTGGTTCCACCAAATATTGTCTCTTTTAACGTGCAGCATGTCCTAGTTACCAGCACTCTACGTCACCTCTCTGAAAAATGTGCGTGCAGAACATGTGCAAACAATGGTACTGCCAGTTCTGCGGTTACATCTGATGGACAAAAGGAAACCATGTTGTCATTGTGATAGTTCATACCCAAGAGGCTATCAGGGTCCCTTACCTGTGCAAGTGCAGTTACTGCAAGACCACCATCCACTCTGCCATAGTCTGACGTTCTGCAGATGCCCTTTACATCCAAAACACACACACGCCACATTCTACAACACGTCCACAATGGATACCTAGATTACTATATAAACTTGCACCACACAATCTTCAGATTAGGTTCACCTCTTTCAAGCAGTGTTTTGTGCCCCCAACTACCCTAGAATGAGGAACTCCACATATTCTGACCCCTTTCTAGAGGATCACTACTCCAAGCACACAATGGACCTAAGTGAAGAATACACAAAGGCCTTACCTTGGAACACCTATGCTGCATCGTGTAAACACTCTGAGATCTGCAAAGCGCTCTTTCTCAGGCTTTTCACTAGGAGGTGGAGACCCCTTCGACAAGGATCTGTTCTAATACGCCCACAGGTGCACCCTATTATGTAATTACTCACCTACAAGCTGCAACGTATGCAGCAGAAAGAGCACTTTACCTCACGGGGTATGGCGGCTAAGATCCTCCAACAACAGAGTATCTAGCCTTGAGCAGTCTGGAATAGCCAAGTTTTCACTGTCTTCTAAAATCTAAGTTGATTTTCAATAACCTGGCTGGAAGAAGCAGAGAATTCAACAGCAGAACACCCTGGAAAGCCAGAGAAGTGCTTATGAGTAGACTTAAGGGGATTTAAGTGAATTATCCTGACCTGAGGCGGATTCATATGCATTGGTAACTGCTGTAAATCTTTCTAGGCTGCTGAGGGCTTCCGTGTGGCCATGCAGATAGTCTTTAACTCCAACCATAGTTGCTTTTGGGCAAATAGATTCTTGATGCACATACTTGTATGTAAGAGCTGTTTATCATGAGGTCTCCGGTCAGGAAAACGTCAGTGGAGAAGTGTTGGCCACCCTTAGATACAATATCTCTATTGTGCCTCCACTGACAGCAAGCATGCCTGCTTGCATCCAGTGATACATTTTGTTTAAACAGGCGCTGAGAGCTGCCCTAGACTTGTTTCCTGCCTCAAACTGAATGTTTAGTTGTGTATTGTCCATGCAGAGGTGGAAATCTAGCATGAGAATCTGATTGATTCCGCTAAGTCTGGTATACCCCCTTGAATAATAGGGAGGTTATGGCCAATCACTGATGGACCATGCAACTAAGCTTGGCGGACTAGAAGAAAAACAAGCATTGGCATAGCCAATAGTCTCTCTTTTGGGACCTTATAAGTATTTAGTTATGCAGCACAATATCCTTGGTACAACCTCTGTTGCATGGCTAAGCAGTTATATGGTCCCAAAGGTGAGAGCTATTGGATATGCCAATGATTGTTTCTAGAGGCAGAAGACGTTTGGGTGGCACTCCTGGATCCACATCTATGCTTCGATGCCTATTGATTTCCTCGCAGCTGATATAGAATGATCCTCCACAACCAGCGTTGAATTTGAGCTGGTGGTTTCTGGTGCTTGACACTGGGACTTCAATCACAACACTGGTACTAATGACAGTCCACCACATGGTGGCAGGGTCTGTCTAATTTTGAGATGATCACAACAACAGTGTTTAATAAGAAATGAATAGGCATTAAAAATGGATACTACCTCCCACCCACAGCATTCTTACTGCTTTTGGTGGCCTGGAGCAGCCGGAATTTTCAGACTTGCACACGTGCGATAGTTAGTAGTTGTGTTGGTTCTGCTATTGTCAGCGCTTGTAGGGCCAGCGGGTGGTGCAGGTTGCAGGGGTCTTCTGAGAAGTTACAAATTAAGCGCAGTCTACAACTCTGTATACCTCCTGTTCTCGCCATATTCGGTCAGTGAACTTCAACACTTCCGGCACTGGAAGCAGGAAGTATAATTAGAAATGGGAAACAAATCATCTGAGAGACTTGGGCTACACAGATGACAGTGGTTAAGGTTAAGGATCTCAGCTGACCTAACTGGAAAAAAAAATCCAACAGAGTCTGTAAATTGGATTCTTTTAGCTGTCAAGTGCCTGTGTCCTATTCAATACCATTTGTCAGTTCCAAGTATACATTATTTTGGCAAATATCGCTTGCATACTAGGACATTTAAACACAAACGCCTAATTTGAACAGTGAAACTACAAGTTCCAGAATGCAATATAATGTTGGTTAAAAAGCTAGGGTTTGCAGAAGCTGTAACATGAGAAACTTGTCAGATATAGATTGTTAAAATAGCTTGTCATCAATAAAAGGAAGCAACAAAAAAAACAATTTTTTGATGAATGCTTTGAATTGCCATTGACCACATGGAGGTAACAAATGGTTTCTAACTTCCTACTGGAATGCTTTGGCTAACTTGCCAGGAGAAAGTGTAAAATAAAGATAGCACTACTGAATTAAAAGTGTCTGGTATGTTTTTGCACATAAAAGCAAAGACCTGAATTTGTTTTGCAATATTTCCAAGCATTTTGCTTATTGTATAAAAACAAGTCAAAACACCATAATTATTACGTTTTCACATTAATAGCTTCAGTGAATAGAATATGTTCTTGTAGTTTTTCTTTTCCCATTATAGATGCAGAACTACAAGTAGCAGTGATGGATGATGTAGCTGAAAACACATTTTACTAGTAGGGGTGCTCCCTGTTTTCCGTTTTTACTGATTTTTAAAGATAAATACAGACAGAAAACCATTTATGTTATTGTCTGTATTTATTTTCAAATGTGGATAAAAACAGAAATTGGGTGCTTTTTGAGTGATTCAAAATACACTGTGACATGACTGCCAGGCCAATAACTGTGTAGATTGATATTTGACCGCATCCGCGCTAAGCGTTTTCCCGCTGTGCGCTGAGTTTTTTAAAAACCCTCGTTACATGACGAGCTCAGCTCGTCATGAGTGTACGAGAGGCGTAACTCATGACGAGCTGATCTCGTCATGAGCGTCGAAGGGGTTAAGGGGATTAAAAAAAGGAATTTTAATAAAGAGGCTTAAACATTAGTAGATATGCACATGGCTGATACTGAAATGTGCATATTTTCATATATGTGCATTGATTTATCTCCTACGCATATTCTTATCACTGAAACCAGGCAGGCATTCAAGCATGACTGTATATTTATTGGTTAAATAAATGTGGAAATATACCAGCTTAAGCTTTATTTTTCTCACAGACCCATAATGAATATGGATAAATACAGATAAAATTGACAAAAAATAAATATGGATAAATACAGACGGAAATGTACAAAAAATTAATACCATAAAACCGGGAGCCCTAATTATAATCACATGTGTGGTCTGCATCTGCGTATAATCCTTTGTTGTATTAACATGAGGTATTAGAAATGAAATGTAATAATGTAAACTGTGATGAATTTTAGGACACTTGATGTAACATGGAGAAAATAATGTAGAAAGTAGATGCATTTAGTTGAAAATGTTAACATGCAGAATTTGTGCACATTGGTGACAATTATTCATGTATTTGATGCGCTTATGAATGTATTAATTTAGACGATAGTAGTAATACCAATTGAATGTGTTTCATTTTTCTATACGACCACGTAAAGTTCATGTGACATTTTCTTTTGTCAGTTGAATTTGTAGGCCTGAAATGTATTTTCCCTGGAAGCTCTTGTTTAGCATCAAAAGTTTGAATTTCATGTGCGCTGTGGATTTTGTTCTTTCTCGCGTTTCTGTTGCAGGTGGAAGAAGCGTCCTTGTTAGTAAGAATAATGCCTTTGTTTTCTTAGTCAGGCGAGAGGAGAAGGGGATACATCATGAGCTTATTTTGATAAGAGGAGTTGTGCATTTCACAGCGTAAAAGGATTGGGAACCAAGGTCGGCAATGCTGCAGCTTTGGAGAATCGTTTTCCAGTGGAAATTCACTTATGGGATTGTGCATGGAGTGGATGGCGTAACTCATCGGAAGGCTTGCTGGGAGTTATCACCTGTAAATTGTAGTGCATGTAGGGAAAGTGGCCCTTCCTTCCTCCTCTGCCTTGAGAGAAAGAGCTACTTAGAATGAGCCCTGTACCTTCAAGTTACTTGACCCATTGATGTGTGGAACTTCTTAGGAAGACTTCACAGCTGACACCATCTATCTTGAATCCTTCCTGAGAATGATAAGTAGAGATGCCAAGTTAGTGTTAGAGTAGGGACAGACTAATGCTTTACTCTAATCAACTCTTGATGCAGGGAAAATTGAACACTAGTTCAATGATTATCTGCCTTCTACTTTTGGAACTGACTATCTTGTGTATGTTTCATGGATTAAGTTGGGTGCGCAGGTTTGGCTTTATGTTGTTTCCATTGTACTTGTACACCCTCAACTTGAGGTGTCTTTATGTCCAGTTATTTTTGGCTTTGCAATAAACATGCTAACTTTACGCAGTTGTCTGTAGTTACTATGTATTCCAAGGGTCCCTTTGAACTGTTCTGGTAACAATAAATAAAGAATTTTCCCCTCTACACTGACATTCTGCGAAAAAAAAGAACCATCAGATTCTGAGCCTATAACGGATCTAGAACCTATGGGCTGGGCTACTTTATGGATAACTACACAAAGTTGCAAGATACATGTGAACAGGATAAGCTACTCACACCTGAAATGAAATAATGTGCAGATGCTATGTAAGTCCTAATGAAGTATCTTTTGGACATCTGTGGGACATGTGAGCCTCTTTCTTAATTATTTTCTCTAGGTATGTTTGGGTTTTGACATTAGTAGCTCCCAAGTGGGACTATACGGTAGCACTGGTTAATTTAGTCTTTCTCACGTATGACAAGGTAGCACCTTATACCAAAGCAAAGTAGGGTCTCAGGCCAGCAAGGAAGAGAACCAAACGCAAGATTTTGGAGGCATGTGATGATGAGGCAGATGGCCTTCAGTAATGCTTTTGTGTCAGGGGATTGCTACTTTTGTACTCTGACTCTTAGGCAGGGCACAAGTCCTAAATAAAGAAGTGGGGAGACGCTCAAAGACAGGAAGTGATGTTACGACAGGAAGTGACATCATGAAAGGTAAAAAACATAGACTTCTATCAATGGAAAAAAAAACACTCATAGGGAATGCTGCAATTCCCCTTGAAAGGGAAACCATGTTGTTCCAAGAAAGACGAGAAAACAGAAGTGAGCTTCATTGGCAAACTCTGTAAAGCGTTGCTAATGTGTAACGCAACGCTGGGTCAAAGTAGTGTGAATTAAGGGGGGGTGTTGGAAATGGTTGTAAAGGAAATAAGAAACAACGGAGTGAACGTATGCACGAAGTACGTCAAGGTTCTTAGATTGAAGGGGCGGCCGGTCCGGTAAGTAACGCCATCATTGTCCAGTCCAGCTTTTGGGCAGGGGGATGGCCCGGTAAAATAAGTTAAAAGAAGTGGGGGGGCGCTGTCCACCCGCGTGGTACCCCGACTCGAGCCCTGCTCTTAGGCTCTCTACGACTAAAGTGCTAAACTCTCATTCCTGTTCAAACGTGTTTACACAGGCATCGGAATTATGAATTGTGTGAGAATTATCACATCCTCACAGTTTTCCCTGATAAATTCTGGCAGCCAAACATGCTGAAATGTATCGGGAGGGGGGGAGTCCAGGAAAAAAAAGTCAAAACATGCAGAATTTGTTGTGTTAAAAACGATTTTGCATGTTCTGTCCCATTTTCAGTTTTAAAACTCTGAATAGGAAAGCTTTACCACACTTGGTAAATACCTCGGAGAACTCCACACATATGGACACTGTAACATGTAAATGCCACACAAGCAAACTTCAAACTTGGCAGATATGCATATCGCTTTGTTGGTGGTCAGTGTTCCGGCTGTAGAAACGCCACAGGTTTACATTTTTTAGCATCTTAGTTTACCTTCCATTTTCTAGGATGAACAGTATAAGCACCACGTATGTGGGTAATGATGACCTATCCTCGAGCAAGTAAACACTATTAGAGGAAGGTGTCAGATGAAAAACTACGTATCCCGTCAGGCAGCATCACTCGCCCTCTGCTGGAAATGCGCGGTAGAAGCGGCGGGAAGGGTATTTATTTATAAGCTTTTGAAACTGAAGTCCGCAACAAGGAGGCGGCTTAAGTTTAGTAGCGTTGATGGGGAGTGCTTCAGACGTGCTCTGGAGGACAATATTAAAGAGCAGATACTGTTCGCCTTTTTAAATATAATTTATATTCATATTATTGCTAACTTGCATAACAAATAATTATCATTCCATTGTATTTGTCCTGTGTATAGCATAGACTTTCGTATACAATATTTTTTGTGACTACGTCGTCTTTATGTGGGACGGGCTTGCTTCGGGCTTCTTTTGACAAAGACGCCGGCTTGATTTGTACACAGTGGCAAGCGTCTTGTCATTTGGCCGGTCTTCTCTTTCACTGAGCCTTCAGTGTGTTACTGTACTTGAGTCCGAGGCTTTGAACAGCCTTGCAGGGCCCGAGGATGATTCACGAGCTGCTGATGGCGCTGAGCGGCTACCGGGGGAGCATCTTCACGTGGAACAAGCGCACCGGCCTGCAGGTAACAGAGGAGGAAAGTGGCTGCAGAGGAATGGTTGCAACAGTTAAGAGACCGTTAAGCGCCATGGTACAGGCAAAACAGACACGTTTGAGGCATAGGAGAAAGAGGAGTGGGGAGAAAGTGGGCATTAAGGCGTGGGAAGCAAATGGAGCGTCATGCTACCTGGGAAGGGGCCCGGCTCACTACTAGACTAGGGGCAGAGTCAGCACAGGCACAAGAGAGGGGAAGAGGGAAATAGCAGAGTAAAGGGAACACTTAGCATTGAAAAGTTGAGCAACCTAGGCAAGGGTGCGTTACGGGTGTCTCCGTTCTGTGTAGTGCTGTTGAGTGTTTTTCTGTCACCCTGTGTTATCACTCTGCAGTACATGTGATACTGCTGCTTTCAGCATCATGTGTGTGTCACGGCTCTGGCAAGCTGCCTCGGTACACCTAAGAGGTCTAGAGTTATTAGATTTCCTTTAACAGTGGCTCCATGTGGTTGCGCTCGGGTTAACTTGGGATGTTGAAAACTTGTCAGTATTGTATTGTGTTTCCTGCAAGAACTCTTCCATGCAAAAGATTAATGTTTTCACAAGGGATACTGATGTGTTGGATTCTGGATGACTGTTATAATCTACTTGTTAGGTTAATGCATCCTCCCTATTCTTGTTCTCTGCTTTGCTGCTCGGCCAATGGTGATTCATTGGAATGTTGAGTGTGTTTGGGCTTGAGGAGAATTAATTTGGAGTATGGGCTAAGCAGCAAGGAAACTGTTCCTGGTGAGGCATATTATGGATCTTACTACCATCCTGTAACTTATATTTGAACCTGTAACCTGACGAAGAAACCATTAACTTGTTTTCTACACAACCTGTCTACGAGACATCTTTCAATTTAACAATGACGTTTTTACACCTGCCTATCTTGGGTACCAAATTGCAAAACTTAGTGGGCACAAGCCTCAGCTCCTCATTACCTCTTCGTCCGTCTTCCCACAGTAATATCACATGAGCTTTCTGCTCCTACAGAAACTTAATGTAAAATTAGTTAGCTTACTAGTCTCCCTATCCCTCCAACATGGCCCCCATCGTCCTCCTCCAATTCTATAAAAGGATAACAGACAGGAACCACAACCTGTTTTTTTGTTTCTGCACTATTCTGAGTGCTGTTTCCTGGTCAGGTTGTTGGGGCTGCGGTCCTAATGTAGCTAACTCTTTATGCCCCAGGGGGTCTTGGTTTGCGAGGCATTCAATGGTGGCCTCTTCTACTGTGCTCCTTGTGTCCTGCTCTAGCGGACTTTCAGAGTATGCAGTATTTATTTTAATGGTGACTTAATTGCTGCAGTTTGCTGGGTCCTGCTCTAGCGGACTCGGCGGGTTTACTCACTTTTTGACTGCCTGTTTTTCCCAGTCGGTTGCCCCCCGGTTGGCTGCCTTCTTTCCCTGCGGGGACGATATGGTTGTACTCAACGGCGTGACTCGGCTGCTGAGTCTGGGTGCTGCTGTGGTTTTGTGCGGCAGCCTGGTGGGGGGGGAGTGGGGTGACAGTGGGGTGACAGTGGGGTGGCAGTGGGGGCGGCAGTGGGGGCGGCTATGTGCTGTCATGGTTTTTCAATGTCGCACAAGGTACCAGTCACCATATTTCTACTTAACAAAGACGTACACGCTGCCGGAGGCCATCCTGAGGCATTATGGGGGGTTGTCATGGGCAACAAGGATGTATTTGAGTGTCCTGGCTTGCCATAGTGCTTTCTCCTGCCAATTGTACTATGGATATTATGGAGGCTGGTGTTGCTTTGGATTCGTCTCATGCTGGGGGTCCTTCTGAGACTTTTCCTTCTCTAGCTGTGATACAACAAACGATCCAGACAGCTGTTGCTGCGGCTTTTTGAGATAGGGAGGCTGTTCCTCCTTCAGAAATAGCCTTGGTGTGATCCTGGTCCCTCCCATGACTCTGATGGGGAAGAGGATGCGGAACTTAAGGGGCAGTTTGTGCAGGGGTCTGATCATAAAGACGTCCTTCAGCATATTCGCTTTAACCTATTGTTCCCGGATTCTGGTGTTGATGTGGAGGATATGGATTTATTTTCTCAATATCAGAAAAAGGAGCCTGAGTCGTTGCATCCTAACTCCTCTATTTTAAAGGTGTTGCATTCTGCCTGAAAAGATGTCGATAGAAGTAGTTGTCCTCGGTTTCTGGCCAAGAGATGACTTTGCAGTTACATTTACGGCCTCAGTGAAAGTTGATTCTTTAATGGCTGGCATGTCTTCTCAGGGCACTATTATTTCAGAGGATGCTTCTCCTGCAGACCCTGTAGATAATAAGGTTGATGTGGCTGTGAAGGATACTTTTGCTACCTCCAATTTTTATATTAGAGCTGCTACTTATTCCTCTTATGACATTCAGTCACTGTTGAAGGACTTCCAGTCGTTGGCTGAGTTCTTGGACCAGGGCGAGGACGTTTCTCCCACTCTTGCTCTGATGGAACAGCATGCCCGGCTCCTTTCTGACATTTCATTTGATTCCTTGGGAGTGGCTGCCTCTATGGCTGGGTCTTCTATTGCGGCTCGTCGCCAATTGTGGTTGTGTTCCTGGAAGGCTGAGGCACTCATAAGGGCTTGCTCATTAGGATTCCTTTTTCTGGTGTTAAGCTCTTTGGTGATCCCTTGAAGGAGATGGTCAAAAAGTCTGCAGAAGATCGTAAGCTTTTGGCCCCAGAGAGATCGGCACGTTCCTGATTTTTTTGGGGGGGCATGTAGAGCATTTTGTCCTGCTTGTCAAGGGAGGGTTTCTTAGCCCTTTCGTGGAAGAGGGCGTAGCCGGGTTCCTCCTTCCTCTGACAAATCCCGGTTTCCGGTTTCCTGCTGTTTCCACCTCTTCTGCCCCCTTAAAATCCTGACTAGGTTGCACCGAGCTTGGGGCCGGTGAGAGTTCGCCTGTCTCTCTATGTGAACAGCTGGATGAGAACTGTTTCAGATCCATGGGTCCTTCAGGTGGTGTCAGAAGGTTTTCGCATTGGATTCGTCCTGACGCCCCCAGACTTTTTTTTTTAAAATCTTTTTATTATTTTAAAGGAAAATTAAACGGACATATCTGGCGTCATACATACATATCGTAATGAAAGGGTGGATCGGTACAAAAACAGGATAGACATAGAGCAACTAGTATACTTGCGAGGCTCGCACAATTACGCCCAACACAAAAACTGCATCAATATAATCAGTCAACAATCTTAGTGCGGGTTCTCTGTACCTTCCCATCCATGAGATCAAAGCAGCAGGAGAATCATGACAACCAGATACAAGAAATTAAGAATCAAAACCAGGATATTACGAGCATACTATGAATAGAGGCAAGGTTGAAAAAAGAAAAAGGAGAGGAAACCATATGGACGATAACCAAAAGAAAACAAAAAACCCAACCCTGCACCCCTGCAAACGGCTATCGCCTAACCCCCAGTAGCAGCGTGCCTGTCGCCCCAACTAACTAGTATCTAAAAGAAGAAGAATCTACCAAGGTAGAAAAGAGAAGTGGAGGAGGGCATATTTGTACAGGCTCCCGGTCGCCCCTCCCCCCCCCACCCGGACCTTGGATCCCCGAATCAGATTAAAAAAAAGAATCTATCAAGTGACAAATATGTATCTCAACAAGGGGATCTTGAAACACCGCCCAGCCTTCCTATATACTAAACTTAACGGTTCCCGTGCCCATCAAAACTTGAGTCAAGCCCAGTCCCTCGATCTCACCCCTGCCCCTCCTGATCAGACACATGTGTCCCCTCCGGATAAACCACCTCTTCCACCGGACAGTCAGCATATAATAAGACTGCAATAGGACTTAACACAAGACGAAGTGTCCACACGGTAATGCCGTAGACATTGTCAGATCCTGAGACTCCCTTCCCCATCATCGACTCCCAACGTTGAATCGTCTGCCATCTTAGCTGCGCAGTTGCATAGGGAAGTGGCACAGTTTCATTCCAAGAACAGTGTTCGTAAAAAGTTTCCGGAGTGGGTACATCGGTTAGTCCTTCCATAGTCAGTAGCGATCGTGAGTTGAACAGTCTCTGAGTGTCCTGAAGCTTATGCAGATTGTCCAAAACACTGAACAAAGGCTCCGGTTCCGCACACGATAGGGGGTCTATGTTCTTCATCAGAGTGGCCATATTGGGTGTCTCGGTTGTCTCTGTTTTTCGTAGTGGCGTAGGGTCCGGTCCAATCCGTTCCATCTCATACAGGCGCGCCATCATCCTCTGAATACGGTACTCAACAGACGCATGCATAGATTCAATGGCTGCCAACACAGTGCGTAGCGACGGGTGACTCTCATGTCGTTCAACGTGCCCACGCTCAGTTTCAATCATGATCGCTTCCCCGGGCAAGCCCGATGTCTCAGGGGGGGGCGTGCGAGTAGGGAGCGGAGGGAGACCCAACGATTGCACCCTAAGGCCGCCAACGCTGGCAGAGATCCAGACCCAGCGAACACCAGCGGGCCCGTTACCGGGTCACCGGGCTCGGTCCCCGTGCACAGCTGCAGGCGTTGAATTGTCACCCCCCACGACTTTCAGCAAGTCAGCAAGCACCATCCACAGCAGACTGAAAGGCGAGGTTAAATTTCCCCCCTCCACTCCGGTAGACCGGACCCAGACACACCGCCACAGCCGATGTTGTTGAACTGAAACCCGGATGGGCCAGTACCCGAGACCCCGGCTTCTGGGCAGATCTAGGCCGCAGACTTCCACTCGACGTATCTTCGTCCGCGGAGCAGGTAGAGATCTCAGGAAAGCACCATTAACCTCACGGCAGGTTCATATACACCATGGCTGGGCGCAAGAACAGGATGAATATCAGGATATTCCGGCGGGAGTAGGAGGTCGGCGGAGCCGGGAGCCTACGCGGCCATCTTGGTTGCTAGCGTAGCTCCTCCGTCCCCCAGACTATTTTTGGAAGAGAGAGGCGCTCCTGGAGGGGGTCTGTTGTCTCGTGGCCAAGGGCACTGTGGTTCCGGTGCCCCGGGAGCAGAGAGGGCTAGGGGTGTACTCTATTCTCTTTCTGGTGGAGAACCATACCGGCGACCTCAGGCCGGTGTTGGATCTGAAGTGGTTGAATTGGTTCATTCCTCTGGTCAAGTTCAAGATGGTGTCCCTGCAGGTGATCCTTCCTTTGATCAATCAAGGGGATTTTCTGGCTTCCCTCCACCTACAGGATGTGTATTTCCATTTCCTTGTCCATCTGGAATCCCCGAGTTTTCTCTGCTTCTGTGTGTTGGGCCTTCATTATCAGTTCATGGTTTTGCTCTTTGGCCTGTGTTACTTTGGCCCCCCTAATTGGGCTTTTACAGGGGAGGGGTATTAATGTTTTTTCCTTACCTGGATGATTTGTTGATTTCTGCTTCTTCTTTATCTAAGGTGTAGCTTCATGTCAAGGAGGTTTGCCAGGTGCTGGAAGGACATGGATTTCTGGTAAATCGGGGGAAGTCTTGCCTGGTTCCTTCTCAGGGTCTGACGTACACGTGGGCTTGTATCATGACACTGTTGGGTTTGGTGTTCCTGCCTTATACCCAGAAGATGACTCTGATGTTGGAGATTCAGTCCCTGATGTCCAGGACTTGTCCTCCCATGAGGCTTTGGTTAAGGGTGCAGGGTCTGATGTCCACCTCCTTGTTGGTGGTTCCATGGGCTTGTCTCCATATGTATCGTGTGTATGTATGTATGTATTGCGACTTATATAGCGCACGTATCACCCGAAGGCATCAAGGCGCTTGCTTAGGGAACCCGTCCTGGTATTCCCCTGTGAGATACCCCGGCAGGGTATCCACAAGGTGAAAGCCAGGCATCCCGCCGCGAGGGGCCGTAGTGGAGATTAAGCAAGCTATTGCCCAGAGTCGCAGAGTGTGACCCCGTGAGTCGAGTAGGCACCGGAGCGAGAATTGTCGAGTCCGTGGAATTTTTGAGCCCGAGTCCCGCCGAGGCGGGGAATGGAACCCTGGTCCACGGCCGATCTCAGCTTCCGGGTCTGCCGCCTCTAACCACTGAGCCACGCTTCTCCTACCATACCATATTTTATCCCATTGGCTCCCCTTTGGTCAGGATTTAAATCAAGGGGTTCCTGTGTCAGTCCAGGTGAGGGAGGATCTGGGTTGGTGGTTGGATGGGGACCATCTCTCCAGGGGTTGTGCTTTTCTGATAGTTCCGTCTCAGGTGGTTACTACGGATGCCAGTCTGGGCTACCCGAAACAACTCTTCAGTGCAGGGCAGGTGTTCCAGTACTCTGATATCTTGTTCTTCCAATTACAGATAGCCGAAGGCTGTTTAGTTGGGTCTCTTGGCGTTTGCAGCCTTGCTGCAGGGCCACCATGTTCAGGTCAGAACGGACAACCAGGTTGTCATGTCCTACATCCATCATCGGGGGTTACAGGGTTCGTTCCCTCAGTTGCCTCAGTTGTTCCTGGGCAGACTTGAAGTTGGCTTACCTGGCTGGTATTTACCGCCCGGGCTGGAGAGAATGTGGTGGCTGACTGCCTGAGCAGGGTCTTTCCCTCCATGGGGTTGTTGTCTCTGACCCCGGTGATGTTCCGGAGGTTGCAGAGGATGTTTGGGTGTCCGGTGGATTTGTTTGCGTCCCCGGACAAAGCCAAGATCCGTTGTTTCTGCACGAATATGCCTTGCCGAGTGACTTGGAGAGTGGATGTGATGTCCTTCCGGTGGCCGCTGGGTCTGTTGTATGCCTTTCCCCCGATTCCGGCAGTTTTGCAGAAGATCAGGAGGGAGGGGGATTTGGTGCTTCTGGTGGTACTGGGTTGGCGCCGCCGCCCGTGGTTTCCTCTGTTGTTGGTGTTGGCGGTGTTTCCGGGTTGGACATTGCCGTCCCCTCCATATCCGTTGATGGGTCCTCCGGTTCCTCTTCCGGTGTTCCGGTCTATGGGTTTTCTGGCATATACAACAGTCCAGGATCCTCTCTACTTTGAAGCCTTATGCTAAGCATTGGGGCAAATTTAACGGACGGTGTCTGCGCCATGGTTGGTCTGTTGATGAGTGGGATCCTGCTCGTGTTCTGTTTTTTTTTAAAGGGGGGTTTTGATTTGCGCTTGGCCCTTTCTACCCTCCGAGCACAGTGGGCGGCTATTCAAGCTCTTCATGGTTCCCCTTTTGTGACGGTTGAGCCCCTGGAGGCTCGTATTTTCAAGTCTTTGGCTTTTCAAAGCCCTTGTCCTGTGCTGTCTCCTCCTCCATGGGATCTTCCATTGGTTTTCAAGACATTCAAGGGGTTCCCTTAGAGCCTCTGGAATCTTTTGACTTGAAGTTTTTTACCTTAAAGGTGTTTTTTTGGTGGCTATTGCCTCTGCCAGGCGTGTGGGTGAATTATGGGCTTTCTTGAGGTCTGCTCCATTTTTGAGAATTCTGGAGGATTGGGTGGTCTTAAGTGCCCATGCTACTTTTGTCCCTAAGGTGGATTCTTTCTTCCTTTGGCCGGCGGAGGTTGTCCTCCCTGTTTTCTTTCCGGATCCTTCTGGGGAGGTGTATCTGTTGCATTTTTTGGATGTGAAGCGTTGATTTATTTGTCTTGCACAGATTCTTTTTGTAAGGTGGACAATTTGTTTGTCACTTTCAGTGTTACGCGTCAGAGCGTAAAGCCGTCCCTTTCTTCTCTTAGCCGGTGGATTAAGGAGACTATTCTGTCTGCTTATGATGTTCAGTTGGTATTTCCCTCCCACCCGATTCTTGGTTAGTTCTGTGGCTGTTTCTCGGGCTGCTTTTAAGGGTGTGTCCATGGAGGATATTTGCAGGGCGGCCACTTGGTTGTCTCCTCACACCTTCATTACGCATTACCGGCTAGAGTTTGGGGGGGGGTTCTTTCATTGCCTTTGCCTCTTCAGTTCTGGACTCTGTGAACTCCTTGAGTTTTTCTCTATGTGTATTGTGTTTTCATTAAACATTTGTTTTGGCTTTCACTGTGTGAGCTGTGTTCCTTATCCATGAAGCTGATGTTGCTTTGGTATCTGCTCATGTGTTATTACTGTGGCGAGGAAGACAGACGAGGAGGTAATGCCCCAGTTACTTTCCGGTAATCTTCATTACTCTGAGTCCAGGTCTTCCTCGCCACAGTATTGTTTCCCTTCTGTCCCGGCCCTTGTAGTGCTTCATGGCTATGGCTTTGTGTACAGGTCGTGGTTTATGTATGTTATCCTTGTATAGGATTAGTGGAGGACGATGGGGGCCTTGTTGGAGGGATAGGGAGACTAGAAAGCTAGCTCATTTTACTTAGGGTTTCTGTGGGAGCAGAATGCTCATGTGTTATTAGTGTGGCAAAGAAGACCTGGAGTCGGAGTAATGAAGATTACCGGTAAGTAACCGGGACATTACCTACCTTGTCCGACTACCTCGTCCCAGTCTTTGCCAAATGAGCTATTTCTTGGTTTGCGCAATATACTCCGCCATCGTAAGAAGGAAAAAAACTAATTTCCCAATCTTGAGATAAGTAGAATTTGTTATATGCATTCATATAATTTGTGTCGACGGATGCAAGTAATCTGGTGTGGGGAGTCTGTCAAGGTAGGTAGACCTTTATATGACGAGCAAGCGGGTAACGTGTCAATGCTACCTAACTCCCATCCAACTGACTACCACTCCATTCCACTATCCCACATTCCAGAACATGTGGCATCATGTGACCTAGGTAGAGGTAACCAGGATACCACAGAGCCATATTAGGGAATATTTGAGTCAAGGTCTTCGGACCATGTCAGAATCTAGGATGTCATTGAACTGGAAGTAGCTATAAGCAGTTCACACGACTTTCCTATCTTTTGCTCCACAGATCCTGAACAGCCATGTACATATCAGAATCGGATCACAAGGGCCTTTGTGAAACCTCTGGTGGTACCACTTCTCCCTTCTTTTCCTCACTATCGGAGCAGACAGGAATGCTTTCTCTGATAGAGACCATCTTCCAAGGAGGGAGAATGGGCTTGCGGATCTCTTGTGTTAGACATTCCTCTCCTCAGTCTCTCTGCCTCTATCTCCTCGGACGTTCAGATGGGTTCAGTGCCCCAGGACTTGACCTATTTGTGTCTCTAAGAAATGCTCTCTTTCCCAACTGTTGGACTCTTCTGTGTCAGGCGGCGTGGGGAGAGGATGCTATGGCATCTTTTTCTTGGCCTCCCAGCATTCTGTACACATTTTCTCCCGTTTCAATGGATTAGCACGGTTCTTATGAAGATCCTGAAAGACTGTGCCGAAGCTCTTCTAATAGTCCTGTAGTAGGGTTTGTCTAGGTTTATATTTTATACAATAAAAAAGAATAATAATTATTTTGGATCCAATACGAATATAATGAGTTAATATGGTTACAGTTCAAACAAGTTTAATATGATGTGTAGAAGTGTGTTTAATAATGTAATTCATTTATGCCATATTTATATCAAACACAATATTGGACAAGATGTATGCTCCTTTTGTTACTCAGTCCTGTATTCACTTCCTTCTATCCTGTCCCTCCTGCGCATCTTCTCTCCCCCCAAGCTCCGCAGAGCGAAGTCAAGTGGAAGTAATGGTTTATTTATTTCCACTGTTATGAATTCAACACTAATGTTTCTAACTTGTTTTAATGTGAAGATCCTTCTGTTGTGTATACTAGTCCTTAACCGCTTCACTGCGGCGGACATTCTGCCGCGGTGCAGACAAAAATGACGTGTGCTCAGTTTGGATGGCCGGTGGCCGTCCTCCGCACATGCCCACCGTGACGTCGGACAGCCACCGGCCGTTCGACGCATGGAAAAGGTTAATCATTTGTTGTCATTGTTGAAATATTTTATATTTTGTTCTGACATCTCAGGATGACAGTAGAATTGAAGATGCTAAATGCTTTCTGCTTTGTGTTAAGGTAATGACATTCATATTTCTGATTTGCCAAAGAGTTGATACTTTCAATCACCCATGATGACTTTGCTGTTTTAATATGCAAGATTTGTTTATAAAAATGGGGGAGCCAGATTATTCTTGAAAGATTTTTAGAAGACGTTCCTTTACCACCAGGAATGCTGTCCGATTCCTTCATGAGATTTCTTTGAGTGAGAGAACTGTCTAAGGTACATTTTTGGGTGTTTTGTTTTTAGCGAGGGCTTGATTCATTTGGATATGGGTTTTTCTTTCACAGTCCTCTATTGAAAGAGACAACCTTGGTTTCCTTGGTTACTCCATCTCTGAGTTTATTCCACTTGCATTTTTCCTCTAGGCCTATCTTCCCTCCAGTTTACCATCAATCAATCAATCAATCATAGAAATTTGTATAGCGTGCTACTCACCCGTGAGGGTCTCAAGGCGCTGAGGAGGGGGGGAGGGGTCGCTACTGCTCGAACAGCCAGGCAAGACGGGGCCGAAAAACGTAGAAGCATCAATTTACCACCAGAAGCATGCCCCTACGTGGTGGTCCTGACTGGGGTCCCAGAACTGGCTACCCAAATTACAGAACCCTATTGGGCACTTACAAATAAGGTGTCACATTGGTTAAATTCCAACCACCCTCTACCACCAGCAATAACAAGTAACATTCTAATGGTTCGGAGGGTTCCCTGGGTGGGGTACAATAGAAAAACATCTCATGGGGACTGTGTGGTTGTAACCTTTGAAGACCCTGATACGGTGGATTACATTTGTTCACGGGAATCGAGAAATTGTGATTCAGCAATTGTGGCCAGACCTCTGTCCTATTTCTTTATCCCAGTAGAGCAAACAGATAATAGATGGAGCTGGACCAGGGATTTAAACTATTCCAGGGGAGGGAAGGGACATGAAATGTTTAGGAATTCCAACCCAAATAGTTGGGGAGGGGGGGGAGACGATGGATGGACCTTAGTACAACGAAGGGCCGGGAGAACATTTCATACTGGGCAGCAGCATAGTGTAGAATGGATGGGTCCACAGCTTGGTTCACCTTTTATCCCTTGTTACAATCGGTTCAGTAACTTGGAGGCTGTCGACTGACGCCCAGAGTGTGAAATGGTCCCCCAATGCATCCCTTCTTTATGCACTCCCCCAAACTCATCTGATAGTAGTTTTCGACAGGAAGTGCCAGATATGATTGTAAGAAGTTTAAATAATACATGGACCTCTCATGTCAATGAAACCATACATTTGACAAAAACCCTGGTGAAGGAGACTAATATATGCAAAAAGGGAGCAGGTCGTAAGAGTCAGGGCGGTCAGTTCCCTGTGCCCACAAAAGTCCATGGTAAAAGTAACTTAGAAGAAAATGGGAAGGAAATGAGACACGCCGTCACTGATTTGGCAGCAGTAAATGAGAATAAAGAAACCTGCAGCCTGATGTTTTGGAACGTGACAGGCCTAAGACAGAAAATGACCAACCCTTCTTGGGAAACTGTTATAGTTAATCATGACGTCGTGGCCCTACAAGAAACTTGGGCCGTCGATCCCATACATATGCACGGCTATAAAACTTATTGTACGCCGGCAGTGGGGGGAGCTTATGGGAGACCTAAGGGTGGTTTAATTACGTTCCTCTCAAATCGTTTGTCATATGAGAGGGTACGATTCTATTCTAAATGTAGTTTTTACCACAAAATGGTGATAGACACTAGGAGGGGAACTAGTGTCATTATCATAAATTTTTATGATAATATTCCAAGTAGCGCGATTCAGGACACATTGAAAATGTTAAGTAAATATTTACATTGTGAAATAGATAGCAAGGGGAAGGAAGTAATGATATTGTGGGGGGGGATTTTAATTGTCCACTTTGCAAAAAGGGCAAAAAAGGTATTTGTGGTTTAATGTTAGAGCAAGACATTAATCTCACACATTTTGATCATACTCTAATCGGGGATCTGTTAAACGAGATATTATTTAATTATGATTTGGGATTTACAAATGAAGTGGCCCACCGACCAACATCATTTGCCCCGACCTTTATTGGTAGGGGAGCATCGACCACTACTGATTTTGCTATCTGTTCAAATAGTTATGGCCATAAAGTAAGTGGATATAAGATTTGGGATTCACCAATGAGTGATCATCTCCCACAAATTCTTGAGATTGATACCCCATTTGCGGTATGGCAAAAAGATCTGCCCCCTACCCACGCAGTTCAGGACGTGATGCTGGGTAGGCAAAATGGGTACACACTCAGCCTTAGTAAGGGGTTTTAGCCCGTCATGGTATACATCGATTGTTGTTCCTATCTACAAGAAGGGAGATAGGCAAAACTGTGCATGTTATAGGCCAATATCCCTACTTGACTCATCGATAAAGATCCTTGGCAGAGTTATTTTAGAAAAATTACAAAACTGGGCAGAGGACAATGGGGTAATAAGTGACCTCCAATTTGGATTCCAAAAGGGTATAGGAACCATTGAACAGGGCTTAAATTTATTCATCGTACAGCAGAAATATATAACGATAAAAAGGGAGCGTTTATATTTTACGTTTGTCGACCGTACATCGGCTTTCGATTGTGTATCTCACAATAAACGATGGGAATTGCTGCTAAGGCTGGGGGTGGAAGAACCGATTATTCGGTTTTTGAGGGAGTTGTATTCAGGGGCAACTGCTATTGTTCGGTACGGAAAAGGGGGGAATCTAGTAGATCATTTGGAATAGGGCGTGGTGTACGCCAGGGGTGCGTACTGGCACCTTTTTTATTCCTGATCTATATAAATGGTCTAGAGGCTCGTCTCCTGCAAGAGTGCAGGATATGCCCAAGGTGGGTAAAAGATCTATCCCTGCACTCTTGTATGCAGACAATGCTGTTTTAATGGCTCGTACCCCCATGGCCCTGCAAAATCTGTTAACTTCCTTCAATAACTTTATGCTCAGCCTGGATTTAATTATTAACTGCAGCAAAACTTTCTCTATGAATTGTGGACCACGAACAAAGAAACAAATGAAAACGATGTTTATAAATAATGCTCCCTTAGAAAATACGTCCACTTTTTCTTATTTAGGCATCCTGGTTCATGAGACCGGTTCCTGGGCAAGTGCAATAAAAGCGAGAACTCTTTTGTTCTCAAAGACAGTAATGGCCTTAAAGAGTTTTGTAAAAAATTGGGAAAGAAACCAATAAGAGAGATTTTAACTATTTATAACGCAACATGTCTATCGGTGGCTTTGTTTGGATCAGGATTGTGGGGGTATGCCAACATAAAATCGATTCAGCTAGTGGAAAACAAGTTTATGCGGCATATCTTGTCCATACCCGAAAGTATTGCAACCCTTATTTGCCACGTGGAGCTGGGACAGCCATATATCTCTGATATAATTAGAACACAGCCCATCCTTCTGTGGCATAGGGTATGGACTATAAACGAGTGTGTTGTATGTCGAACCATGATAGATTTCTTTTAACACGTTTTAGATTTAATATACTTTTTAGGTTATTGACTTTCCCAGAAATGAACTCTTGGTCAAATGAACTATGTATGTGCCCATGTGATGAATTGTCTCTCCAATCGGATATTCATGTTTTATTTTTTTGTAAATTTTACACTTTGCCTCGTAGAAAATTTATTGTCCCTGCACTTAAAGATATGAATTTAAATAGATGCCGCCCAGCGTTTCTTGAATTACAAAGAATGGACACTGTTTTTAATGTTGCATCACTATCAGAATTTTTTTAACGTGTTTTTAAATTGCGAAAATCGATATATTTGGATGATTTTTAACTGTTTTTTCTTAAGTGAAAAATTGTGTTTCCTCCTCCTTAGATAAAAATTGCTGTAATATTCACTGTAAATGAATTCTTAACTTGTTGCTTTTATGGTTATTGTTTCTTTTAACCGAATAAAGTACTTTTTGACTTTGACTTTGACTCTAGTTACCTTGCATCTCAAATCATTGTCTTAGTTTCAGCTGTTCACTTGGGACTTTGTATGATGTGTTCCGAAAAGCCGATGGCAAACCTGTTTTACCCCTCCTAGAGGTATATACATTGAAATGTATACTTGTTTTGATCTATAGGGCAGGGATATGGGGCTTTCATGAGTGCACCAGGCTCAAACAGGAGGAGAATCTCTTTTGCACGCTCTTGATGGGAGTAGCCCCAGGTAGCCCACATTATTTCCTGCATGAGGAACTGGGCCTGCCCTATGTGGTGGACCTGGCGGGGCTTGCCCCACTCCTCCTTTCTACCTCGATTTCGAGCAATGAGAAAACATCACTCAACTGGGAAGTTATTACTGATTGTCTTGCTTCTCACTTTGGGATTAGAATTCCGTGTCTGAGCTATGTTAAAAAGAACTGTGGAAGCCCTAGGCAGGCCTGATCTGTTTTCATCATCACACACTGGTATGCTAGAGAGCTGTACCTGAGCTTTTGGCAGCCAATAGAGAGAGCAGGGAGCTGCCCAAGCCTACTGAGAGAGATTTAGATGCAATTCAAATGGGAACGAGCACTGAACCATACCTGTCTATTGTGAAAGATGCTTGGGAATAACCTCTTTTGACCAAATTTCACCTAGGCTGCATTAGATATCATCTGTGCTTTCCCCTAGGTCAGTTTGATACAAATTCTATCTTGAGCTGCCCATGTAATGAATCCTTCCTTCTTCTTTTTCTGTAAGTTCTATCAGACGGCCAAGCATAAATACCTGCCACCTGTTTTAAAACATTAGCAACCACAGAGGCTGTCCGACAACCCTGACCTAGGGACAATCAATAGATACACCTAACAGTAGGTTCAGGAGGGAAATCACTTAGACTGTGCGACTCAACAATCTAATTACAAGTAAGAACAATAGTAAATAGACAGAGAAGAAAAAGTGAAGAAGCCTTTCAATTTATAAACTCAATATTTACAGTATCAAAAAAGTTATTATTTATTGCACATAGTAAGAAAAGATTTTTTTTAAAACACACAATTACGCTCAAGACAAAGTGCTGGTGTACAAAAAAGACACAAACCAGACAGGTGGCAAACAGAAACATTACATGTTATACTAAAGGAACAACATAAACATAAATAATGTGTCCTTCGATCATTTTTGGCCACAGAATCGTCGACGGCATTTCGACCACTGTATTACTGCACAGTCATCTTCAGGACTCACAGTTCACTTGAGCGTTATAAGTCTGTATAAAAACTTGGACCCTTCATTCATTGATGCTTGTCCTCAGAAATAACAAAGTGCCACAAACGAAGTTTAAGTGGAGCACAATGTGTCAAAGACACTTAATTGAATATGTCCATAGTGTCAAAAGTCCACCATATGTTGCGCCCATTTAATTGGCGGCTACAATCGGGTGCACTCAAAGTTTGAAAAGGGATTACACCACTGGTGTAATCCCTTTTCAAACAGTGAGTGCACCCGATTGTGTGTAATCTGGTGTAATCCCTTTTCAAACTTTGAGTGCACCCGATTGTAGCCGCCAATTGAACGGGCGCCCTGGACGAAATAAATGGTGACTCCTTTAGTTTTTGTTTTGCTCAGGGAATACTATAGTAGGGTATATGTCAGAGAGTTAAGGTGGGCCACATCTTCCGCAAGGAGGAAAGTCTCCTGAAGAAAAGCTACAGCCATATCTTCAGCATAGAGTCGTTTTTAGTAATGTACGACTTTTCATGGGAGAATTTGAACCCTGAACGTTCTTGAAGTCAAGAATATAAAGGTAGCCAGACAGTCTTACAGCAGCGCAAAATATTCCGAAGCAAAACTCCCCTCTATGAATTGGAACAGATTAATAGAGGTACTCGAGTCCCTCTCATAATATATAAAATAAAGAGGGCACATTTCAGGCTGTCTAAAATTTAAAATCTAAACGATGCATACAGGTGGTGCAATGTTGCACATTTAACAGAAGAAAAATGTGCAAGGCAAGAAACTATGTGCAAGGCATATAGACAACAGCGAAAAAAGTCTGGCAGTAATTAAAGTAAGGGGGCAGTTCACTTATGAGCCAGGACATGTATAGGGTGCAAATAAGGAGTAGATAGGTCTCAGTGGAGTGCCATTGGTGTCAACGAGACCGTCATGGGTATCATAAGAGGAGCTTAATCATCACCTCATTGATCAGTTTACGTGTAGTTCGTCATCGCTTTGATGTTTCACAAGTTCTCCTCTGCTTAAGTTTTCCTCGATTTGGAGTAACAGGTCGTAGAGCGGATGGACCCAGGTCAGTCTAGAGTTGAAGAAAAGTCGCAGCCTCCTCTGGGGCAGTGCCTGCCATTAACTGAGAAAAGCAGATGCAATGGAACCCCCCATTGGTAGGGAATATGTATGTTCTTGTAGAAATTCAGTTACCCTTTTGAATTCTTTCCTGTTCGCCAAAGTATATGCTGAAATGTCCTGATTAATCTGGTTATTTTCACCAGTATGCTCAGTAGTGCTTTGTTTGTGGGAAACTTGACAGATCTCTTGTTTCTGTTTCTAACATTGAATCTCGGTTAGGACATCTGGCGTGAGGTTACGTTTGCGTTAAATTCTGAGTACACTCTATGAGTGCAATCCAATAGTATTTCCAACCCAACAGTAGCCAGAAAGAGGGTGCGGAAAAGTTGGGCATGTGCTGGGAGTTTGGAATCAGACATAGTCGAGCGGATTTCTCTGATGTGCAAATTGATGCTTTGGCTATGGTTTTTCCCATCGTCGACCTTCCGATTAAGAGTATGTTGGGTTTGCTCAAGGGCTGCCACTCTCTTGAAAAGCGTATCCTGTTCCTGGTCACGTTCCACAGCTGCGCCCTCAGGTTGGTCCACCATCGCTCCATTTTATGTAGATGCCGGTCCAAACCTGCTATAGATTTGTTAATGTCCTATCAAAGCGATGTCAACTCCTTGTGAATTCAAGCATGAAGTTGTTAAAGTCCTGGTTAATGACTGGGACCTCCATGTCTGCTGTTGGCAGTGAGTTGGAATCCACACTGTGTCAGGACCAAGAGAGTTGGGCTTGCACCTCCACCAGCAGCTTGTCCTTTACACTAGATGTCTTTTTCATCTTAGGTTAAGTGGATGCCATGGTTGGTGGTAGAGGGCAGGAGGGTACAACTCAGTAGTGGTCTAGAATACAACAAGCTGTATGGCAGCCTCAAAGGTAGATATGACAATCCGCTTCAAGCATACAGTTTATGGGTTTCCCAGAGAGTCAGGGGGAAGGGTACAGATGCCCCCAGACACTAAGAGCTGGTTCCTCGTGACCTTACAGCAAGCATGCACATTAAGGCAGAGCCTGGTACAAGGAGCACCCCTCCTTACCTGTGCAATGTGGCTTTATGGTCAGCTAAGTAGCCTTGCAGATGGCCCCCAAAACTCCACGGGTGGGGTGGGGGGGGGAGGTAAGGAGTCTCAGCCTCTTCCTTGGGCCCAAATGCAAGTCAAGGGCATCTGATGGCTGCAGATGTGGGGTTCAAGGACCAGGTTGGAGGTGGAGAGCACCACAATAAGATTTCACTGGTCCCTTGCCCTCCGCAGCTCCTCTGCAAGCACCCGGATGGAGTTACAGACTCCTCACCGCGTGGTAGAGAGGCTTGTGCTGGCAGCATTTAGTTCGCCAGTGAGCCCTGCCACGTGGTCCAGTGGCCAACCCGCGCATACTAGACCACTCAGTGAGTCTGTTTTGTCTCTGTAGCCTCCCCATTCATTGGGGCCTAGGAACATTTGCAACCGGACCCACAGCACTGCACGACGGACAAAAGGAGCATCCTGCCCTGCCTTTACTAATGCAGCTCCATGGCCACTCAGAAAGACCAGTGATGGGATACTAAAATTCCGGGAGGCATCGGCCCTCCGCTGGGTCCTCGCAGGGCAAGAGCATCCGACGGCTCCATCCGTGGGGCCTGATGATCAGGCCGTAGGCAGAGAGCACCTCCGAGGACCACCACTGTTCTTTTGCCCTCCGCTTGACCTTTACGGGGTAGCTCCGGGTGGGGTTACATTCCCCCAGCAACCAGGCTCTTCATGGCTTGTCGCACGGCTGGGTGCCGGCAGTATTTGACTCACCAGTAAACTCCATTGCGTGGTCTGGTGGCCGTCTAACCTCCCTGCTCACTGGGTGGTGAACCACGGCACAAACACCAACAAAGCCATGTGTGTCTCAGTCATTTAGCATCCCCATCCACAGATTATTAAATATTAGTCCGGACTGTGGTATGGAGTGCAGAGGACGAGCATTTGACCGGATCCATGCCTTGGCCACCTCCCACTAACCAGGTGCTTCCCAATTGATTGTAAAGAGTGCAAAGAAAAAAAGGATTAGAAATCCTCCTCAACATAGACACAGTTATAAAGAAGAATTATGTCGCCACAGTTTAATTTTACACTAAACTGTTCGGCCGCAACATTTCCAGTCCCAAGTGTAAACAAAAATGTGAACAAAGATAAGCTGGATAAATGACCTCAATTTGATACTTCTGGTTCAGATACTACAGTGCATGGCTTCTTTAACCTATTGTGTGTGCAGGACAGAATGGTTCCATCATGCTTAGTGCTTAGTGTGCCGAGGTAGGAACCATTCCGTCCTCTGCACAGGAGCACAAAATCCCTTTGCCTCAAGAGCTCGGAAGAGATTCCCCAACCTCTCGAGGCATTTTTTTCCATTGTAATGATCGGTGTGCATGGTGCGCCAATGTCATTACATTGAAAGTGAAATGAGCCAATCAGCTCCTTTTACTTTCACTGCCTACATGCTCGCGGGACTATCTCCGCACCCCCCTCCCCCCAAGCACATAGGCAGATGGGAGAGGTATCATTTGAAAGGGAAGAATCTTCCCTTTTTAATGGTCCCCTTCCCTAGTGGATCCCTGCATGGGAATCGTGGCAGGAGGGCGATTGCTCAAGTAGGGATCCACCATTAGACACCAGGGTGGAGGAAGCTGCCCCTTGGGCAAGGGCGTTTGCACCCCTCAAATATGTTTGGGCATTTTTACTCTTTTATCCCCCCCAGGGTTGGCAGAAAGCCCACTAGGTCCCAGGCATTATTTTTTTTTGCCAAACATGGGCATGCTAATGCCCCCACACCCCAAAAAACAAAAAGGACAGTCTTCCTGCCCCCCCCAGGGGACATATGGGGGTTATTACCCCTGACCTGCCATGAGGGGTGAGGAGGGCAGAGAACCCTGTAGTGTGCACTGACATTTTGCTGGTGGTGTGTGGACTTGTGCTTGGCTGGCAGTATGTATTGAATAGTGAATGTTAGTAGTGTGTGTGGACTAGCGCTTGCCTAGGCGGTGTGCGTTTGATGGTGCTTGGCTGGTGGTGTGCATGGGTGGCACTTGGCTGGCGGTGTGCATGGACTGGCAGTTGGCTGGCTGTGTGGGAAGACTGTTGGTTAGCTGGCAGTGTGAATTACGTAGGTCCCCGGTGTTTTCTTACGCAGAATCCACTGCAAACCTCAGATTTAGCCAAAAAGTCCTGGTGCCAAAAACGCAGGGGACCTCTTGCAAAACCAGGTTCTTCTGTGATTGGTAATTTTGATGCCTTCACAATACGTTTTGAGCCATTTCCTGTCATGGTCACTAGGTCTACACATACAAGCGAGGTACCATTTTTATTGGAAGACTTGAGGGAATGGTGCGTGGGTGGAAGTTTGTGGCTCTCCTCAGGTTCCAGAACTTTCCATCACAGAAATGTGAGGAAAATGTGTTATTTTGTTTTTTTGACAATTTGAGATTTGCAAGACATTCTGGGTAACAGAACCTGGTGAGAGCCTCACAAATCACACCATCCTGGATTCCCTTGGATGTGTCTAGTTTTCAAAAATATACTGGTTTGCTTGGTTTTCCTAGGTGCTGGCTGAGCTAGGGTCCTAAATCCACAGCTAGGCACATTGCGAAAAAAGGGTCAGTTTTCACTGGAAATATGTGATCCGTCCACGATGCATTTTTGGGCCGTTTCCTGTTGCAGGCACTAGGCCTACCCACACAAGTGAGGTATCATTTTTATCAGGAGACTTAGGGCAACACAGAGTAGTAGTACAAATGTTATTAGCAATTGCCTTTCTAGGCATTTCTGCCTTTTAAATGTAAGACACTGGGTAAAAAAAGTCATTTTGAAAAATGCCCTTTAATTCACATGCTAATACATGTGAATTCACATGCTAGAACGGGTACTATCAAGATGTGCAAATAACTACTGATTCTAGACTCCATATTTAATTCCCATTTCGGAAATACATAGGTTTCCTAGATAACTATTTTTTACTCTTTATATTTCACCAAATTAAATGCTGTATACCCAGTACACAATGAAAAAGCATGGCAAGGCACAACTCGGTTATTGGCTCTGGGTACCTCGTATTCTTGGTCAACCTATTAGTCCTACATACCCCGCAACCAGAAGGGTCCAGCGGACGTAATGGTATATTGTTTAAAAAAATCTGCCATACCTAGAAGTTGGTATAGGTGAGAACCTAGTCACAAATTGCTGTTTTTTCAACTCAATTTCAATATTTTTTTATTACAACTGTTTCTTGAAGGATCCACACAAATGACTCCTTGCTGAATTCAGAATGTATTCTACTTTTTAGAACTGTATAGCTTTTCAGGATCCATTATTGGTCTCTACAACTAACTGGAAGGAGGTTAAAAGTACAAAAAATAGGAAAAATAGGCTATGTCCCAGTAAAATGCCAAAACTGTGTAGAAAATGTGGGTTTTCTGATAAAAGTCTGTCTGTTCCTGAACGCTGGGAAGATGGTGATTTTAGCACCGCAAACCTTTCGTTGATACCATTTGCGAGGAAAGAAAAGACACTTTCTTCTGGAGCACTTTCCCCAATTTTTTCCCCAAAACACCATATTTAGCTTTATTTTACATGAGTATAGTGATGGATTAGTATGGGTGTGTCTCACAAAATAGATCTTTTATTGGTGATGCATATTGAACCATGTCCCATTTTTGTTATACAGGTATCTATTTCATAATTGTTGAGTGTCTGGATAATGCAAACATTTCTCAGAGGAGTCTCTTAAAATCAGAATATGGGGATGACATTAGTGCAAATCTGAAACCAAGTCATCTGAATAAAAGGGTGAGAGGAAAAAAAATATATTGACATTCAGGTTAGACATGGAGTTGCCCGACCACACCCCAATTTTGGTGGTTTGCAGAGCGAATGGAAGGTTTGAAGGGTCTACAGAAAACACCAGCTGCACTCTCCTGGACCACACTCTGCAGCTTTGTCCGAGGGATGCATCAGAACCCACTGCGCAGCAGTAACCCTGTAGATGAGTGGGCTACAAGGGGATGTGGTTTCCCATGTCACCTTATGGAAATCATTCTCCCCTTCTAACCTTAGTTGAAGATTCCCACACCCTTCCCTTTTTTTTCTCCTTCTTTGTAAACGTCACATTTCCAATATTTCTTGGCTGCTGGATAATTGAAACTGCAATCAAAGAGTAACTTAATTCCTCTCAATAAGCTTTTTCCACGTTTCCCCATGAAACAAAGTGACATGGCACACTAATAAGTAAGATCAATATTCAGTTCAGTTCAGTTCAGTTCTTATGTATTGCAAACAGTTTCTTCACTACATATAATCAGGTGCACAGGCCTCTGCCCCCTGACTTACCTGAACTAGTTCTCCTACTGATCAAGGCCCTCACGGACCGAGATTTTCTCGTGCCTGGGCCACCTCTGTCTTCAAACCTGCAATCCTATGACTTCTAACTTTTGCATTTCTTTCTCCCCTTTCTGTTGCCTTTTGCTCTTATCTCACACTCTTTATCACCCTTCTGTTGCGTGTTTGTTTGCTTACGCTCCTTCTCACCATTTTGCTGCCGTACACTTATTTTGCTGCCGTACACTTTCTTACCCATTCGTGCCTTTCTGCTTTTAACCCGTTTGTGCCTTTTTCACCCTTTTGTACCTTTTTTCACCCTTTTGTACCTTTCAGCATTTCTCACACTTTTTAACCATTCTGTTGCATTTCTTAGCCTTCCCCTGTGCTCTGTTGTCCCACATCATGTGTACAGTGCTTTAAATGGGAAAAAATAAGAGCAGGTACTCATTAAAATGAGTTAGTGGTGTGGCAAATGGGCGGGGCTAAGGGCAAGATACGATGATACATAATGACCTCTGTACCAGTTACAGCACATATCAAAACTCATGAGAAATGCGTTTATGTAAACAAAACCGGTTAACTCATTACACAAAAAGAAAGCTGTTGGGAATGGCCCTTTTTGCAGGGTTATCCCAAACGTTTTGCTTCTTCCTCCCTTATTTTTCCTGACCCATGGTTGTGGCAATAGGACTCTGGGCACTTTACCACTGCTGATCAGTGCTAAAGTGCATATGCTCTCTGTGTAAGTTGTGATTGTAATTGGTTATCCATGATTGGCATATTTGTATCCCCCAGAAGTCCCTAGTAAAGTGCACTGAGTGTGCCAGGGCTGGTGATACTCGTGCTACTTGTGGGCCTGCAGCACTGATTGTGCCACCCACATGAGTAGCCCTAAAATGGTGTCTCAGACCTGCCACCACAGTGCCTGTGTGCAGTCTGTGAACTGCCATGTCCTCCTGGTCAGTGTCCCCACTGACCAGGCCTAACCCTTCCCTTTCTGTACACATTGGTCACCCCTATGGAAGGCCCAAGGTAACCCCTATCCCATAGGAGCAAGATAGGACATAAAAGTCTGGTATCCCAGAACTCAGAATTTAATAACACATCTTTTAGGAAAGGTGTTTTTTAAATCCTGTGTTTGAGAACAGCACTTTTAGAAAGTAGCTGTTAACTTGTCTAACCTTTCTGTGTGCCTTGGCTGGTTTGTGAATTGACTGTCTGGTTTGTGAGTGACAGGGCTGGGGGATTCCAGGAGACAGAATGAGTCCGCCCAGTGGTGAATAGAGAGATCTGCATCTAGATGGGAGGGAGGAGTTGCACCTGGGACCTGAATAGGACTGTGCCCGCCCCCCACAGTGCTGGCTCTACCCCCTGTGGTGCGTCTGATGTCTCTGCCCTGCACTGTGAAAGGGGAAAAGGAATCATGTCAACAAAATGCTCCAGGGCTGTGCTTTCCCTCCACAATGCTGGCTCCACCTCCTACTGGGTGGCTGACGACCCTGCCCCTCTCTCTGAAAGGAAGGGAGAAGCCAGGTAAAACAAAGTGCTCCAGGAACACCCAGAACTGGTTCAGACCGGGTTCAGAGCCCTCCTGCACAAAGGGAACAAAGACTTTTATGGGTATAAGTACAGGATCCCTGACTACCGAAAATTACATCATCCTGGAAACAAGAAGGAACCTCTGCGAAGGAGAAAGCTGGACGACTGAAGAAGGACTGCCCTGCTGTGTGATGCTGGACGGACCTGCTTTGCTTTGCTGCCTAGGAGAGGGGGAAGGACTTTGTTGTTGCTTTGTCCCCTTACTTGAAGGAATCTCCAAGGGCCACGAAAGGAGAAGTTCGTTGCTAAGCCCCGGAGATCATCGCATCGTGCCTTTGCGAGAGAAAACTTCCTACGGAACCTACACACCGGAACCCATACAATTCATCGCCTTCCTCCCCATGCAGACCAGATTCGTAGCAACACATCCGCTGCTGCAGCTGAGCTGTCACTAACGCCTCCCCAGGGTCTCAGGAGTAACGCATCGCTTGTTTTCTACTGCTACAGCTTCTGTGCTTGGAACTTTTTATCGCAAACAAAGGTACTGTGGCTAAAACGTGATGCAACTGTGGATCATTTTATCGCTAACGTTAAGAACTCTTTTGCAACCATATTCTTGAACTGTGTATGTTGGATTTTTGTCGTTTTGGTCTTGTGTAGTTTAGATTAAATACCTTTTATTTTTCTAAACTGTTGTGGAGTCAGTTTGTGGTGTTTTCACTGTGTTACTGAGAGTCTTGGTACAAACACTTAACATATTGCCTTTGATAAGCCTTGACTGCTCGTGCCAAGCTACCAAGGGGGTGAGCAGGGGTTATCTAAAGAGTGTTTCCTCCTTACCCTGACTAGAAGCAAGGGTCCCTATTTGGACAGTGGTACCTACCTCTGCCAACTAGAGACCCCCAGTTCTAACAAAAAACAAACAAAATTATAACATTTCCTTGTTTTGTAATATGTGCTGCTTCTTAATGCCATATGTTATTTGTTGTTGTTTGGAAAATGCTATATATTCTCAAGCGTGCACACACATGGAGAGTGAAACAAGCTGGAATGAACACAAAAGCCCATTCCTTTTAAAATATCTCCTTAAAGTGTCCTGATTCTCTCTCTCTTTCTCTCACACAAAAATAGGCACACACAGGTCGGCAAGCACACAGATATATGTATATGTGTGTGTAAACGATTATTAAACTTCACAAGAAACGCACAGGATTTTTGACTACACAATTTTATGTTAAAATGCCATTTCAAAGCCCATTCATGATTTCAGAACTCAACAGATATCTGGTATTTTTATGTGAAGAAAGTGGCAATCCTAACTTCACCTGTCACCTCACTTCTATACATTCATTCCTCCCTCTTCCTTCTATGCTTGTTTTGTATATACTCATCATCTAATATTTTTCCATATCTTTATTTCATTGTTAGACTAGTCTTTAAGGTGTCATCTGTTGGAACGTTCATTTATGGTATATAAATGAACTTATAGAATGTTCGGTGGAATTGATCTTTTGAGAGCTGCTCTTCACATGTTACTGTTTCCACCTACGTGTGGGCCCTTATGATGATACTACTTTAATAAACATCATTTATCCACTTTACATCTTCGTTTCCTGCTTCAACAGAGGGGCACACAAAGGAAAGCAGAACAAAAAGATGGAGAAAACAAACTGCTTTGGGGAAGGTAGAGGATTGTCTGTTGCTGCCCCTCACTTTAGTACAGCCAGTACATTTCCTTAAGCGTGACAGGATTACTGACTACTGGCAGCACCAGTATCGTTTTTTTTGCTCACCATGCCATTCCAGTTTGGACCCAGCCATATGCAAATCAGTCTTGACCCTGCGCCCAATGGGAACAGTCCAGCCCGAAATGCCAGGCCAGGTCCTCCATGCACTGGAAACAAGCATCCTCTGATCTGTTTCGGGCTTTCAGCCCTCATCGGCCAGGATAGCTTGACTCCAGCGGCATGGAGAGCACGGGACCCACGTCTGGGCATACCCGCCCCGCGGCGACAAATGCAAAAAGAGCAATTGAGGGACAGAATGCAGAACAATGTCGTACATTCACCCCAGTTCAGAGATCTGGGCCAAATTCCATTGTTTTTTTGCTCACCATGCCATTCCAGTTTGGACCCAGCCATATGCAAATCAGTCTTTATCCTGCGCCCAATGGTAACAGTCCAGCCCGAAATGTGAGAGGAGTTTTTAAAGTGAATTATGTGACAATCATGGGATGTCTTATTATTATTTTTTTTTTTTGCAGCATACAAAATGTAAATACCAGTAAATGAACTATGCATTCAACAGTTAGGAAAGCAATAATGAAGAACATGCTTTTCTGTAATTCTGAAGTGTGCTTGAAACAGAGATTTTAATAGGATCAAAACAAGTAAAGCCACTTTAATTGGTGATGCATAAATGATAAATATTCCCAGAAATCCCATTTCCACACATTATCATTTGTGTGCTGTACGCTATATAGTTTATTCAGTAAAACCGCATCCCTTCGCAAAGTTAATGGGCAATTCAGTGGAAAATGTGCTTTCTGTTAAACACAGTGCGCTACCACAGAATGCTTTAGGTACATTAAAAAAGTCAACCCTCCTCATTCCCTTTAAAGGTAGGTGGGTCACAAAAGTTTGTTGTTCTAAAAAGTGTGCCGTGATTCTAAAATGTTTGGGAACCACTCATCTAGAATGACAATGTCCAAGGCAGTCTGTGTAGTCCACAGAGCTTCTCAAGGGAAAGGACCTCTGTAGCTACAAGTTAAATTCAAGCAATACAAACAAAATGGAACATTGCCCTCCAGGCTTGCACCATTTCTCATCATACATCCTGGTCATAAGAAATCCATAGAAGGCACTTCTTTCTCAGTATAAGCCAGCAAGCTCTGGAACTCGCTACAAGCCAATATTCGAAACATCAAGGAACATATAAACTTCAGAAGACCGTTGAAAACATGGCTATTTCCAAGATAAATATATCATCCCACATCTCTGGGATGGAACTCGGAAAGGCAATTGCACCTTTAAGTTCAATCTACAGCTTACATCCCACGTACATAACATTTCTTGCCAACCCTAATAGCAATTTCTGCAGCTAACTGTAACTTTACATCTTACACTCACATAAGGCATATCTGCTATGTGCCTGGCTTGACCGTCACCTACACTGTACTAGCCAATACACTAGCTATCTCCAACTGAACAGGCTTGGAATAAATCAATGACTTTCCAATTGATCTCTTCTTTATGGGTCAGTTATTCAGCTATGATCCTCTTCTGTTGTATTACCTCGTCCTCCAAAGTCGATATACGCGTCTCAGCCTCAGTGACTCTGCCCAAAAAATCTGCATGGGATTTAGCCAACCGCCTAACAGAGCTTTGTAGTTTCTTACATGAGTTTTGCCCTCTTAGACTATCTTGTCTGTGCTCCTCATTGTGTCTCATCATAGTCTTGTAAATAAGCTCTAATGATAGCTCATCCGCCTGCTCCTCACGAGCCTGTGAGGCAGCCCCAGAATGCTCATAATGCTCATCCTGTGTCATCCGCAGCCGGCGAACCGTTTGCCCAGACTGTCCCTCCGTTCGCTCAGAGCTCCCCTCCACAGCTTCATAGCTGCTATCCAAGCTTCCTTCAGCCATGCTCATCTGTTCAGCATAATGCTGAGCAAGATCCTCCGTAGATGATATGGAATGCTCTGATAGAGAGTAAAAATCTGCAGAGTCTATACTCTCAATGTGTCTGACGGATGTGTTACCATCAGGGAGACCAGCATCACCAGCATTGCCCACAGGCTCTTGAACTATATCGGTTTCAGGCAACTGTATCTGATTCTCTTCGCACAGCCCTTCACCTTCATCAGTATATAGCTGAGCCCCTTCGCTCAGCGCATTATCACAGCCTCCCTGAGACCCCTGTCTAGCCTCGACCCGGTGTATCATAGGCTCCACAGGTTCAACATGCACGGTAACATTACCACTATCAGGTTCCTGGCTTAGATTGTTCATTGTACCTTTTAAAAGTTCCTTTTTTTAATGTATTAAAGAGTTCAGGAATACCTTTAGTACCTTTAGCAGTCTTAGAACATTCATGCAATGCACTCTCTGGCTCCTTACCAGGCGGTCGCGAATTACCTCTTCCAGCCTTTTCAGGCTCCTTGGCCGGTGTCTCCGCTCGGCTGCTGCCTCTGCTCGGGGTGTTCTGCAGTGGAGTTAAAACCACATTTTCCCCTCTCGGATTTTGACACTCTCCCTGTGTCTCAGCCCCAGGGGCAGTCTGTCCCCGGCCCCTTCGCCCTTTAGGAGGCATTCCTTACAGGTTATATTGGCCAGGTAATCCGTCAAGAAAAGAAAAAAAACGTGTCTCCACTGTTGTTTGTAGCAGCTCGGCTCAGCTCCACTCTCCGATTCTTCTGGGTCCTGCGCTGCCGTGAGCACAGGTGTGCAGTCTAACTAGGCACACCCTCCGTAGCCAGCACAGAGCACAGAGCAGCCGCTTTCGGACTTGCTACCTCGCTATCCCGCTCCTGCCGATAGCAAGAACAGAAACCAATAGCGGTAAAACAAAAGGTGACCGCTTGCCGCGTCCAGGTTCACCGGCGGCAGCAATTTCTCCTCGGCGTTAGAAGGTAATTGTGTCCTTCCATCAGATTTCAGCCCTCAGTTTAGCGAAAGACGGCGAAGTCCGCGAGGTCCGGCAGAGCAGCTAGCTCACACGACTGTAGCGGTCGCCATCTCGCTCGAGGAGAAATAATTTGCGATTTCTACAAATAGCGGAAGGAAAAGAGGGCACAGATCCTCGCGACTTTATAATTGAGCTTCTTAAAAATTCATTTCCAGATTCAACCAGATGGGATTGGGATCGAGAAGTTGAAAGAGCGCACAGATTTCCTTTCAAAATACGATCAAATAACTTGGAACAGCGCGATCAGAGACCAAGAGCTGTACTAGTGGCATTCAATAGCTTTTTAGCGCGAGAGGAAGTATACAAGAAGGCAAGACCGGATAAAAATATTTGCGCACTTGGATGTGAATATTTTGTTCGCCCGGATTTATGTAAACAAACGGTGGATTTGAGATGGCAACTGAGACAGCTTATTCCTCTTTTTCAATCCAAAGGAGCTCAGGTCTATCTTATGTTCCCTGCCAAAATGAAAATTGTGCATAAAGAGCGTACTCACTACTTCACAACAGCACTGGCAGCTAAGACTTTCTTGGACTCAGTGTAATTGGATTCTGTTACTGTACAAGATATGTAGTGAAAAGTGTACATAATGATTATACTATATCTTTAGAGATTTATCTAAGAGCTGGGTAATTATGTATACTGCTTAGCCTTCAGGCCAGTTGGAAGACGTATATGAGTACATTGTGTTGTTTTTTCTTGAATTAGCATTAAGTTCGCGGGCGAAGTTAGGGAATGGGGCAAGCTTGAAATCAAGAGGACCATAAGTCCTAACGCCTCAATAAAGGGCTGGGGAGGGGGGAGGGTCACTCTTGTTTGGAGGGGTTCTGTGGGTGGCACAGTGGAGGTGTAGGGGGAAAAAATGGGGAAAAATAGTTCTTGGGCACAGCGAACTGAAAAGTGAGAAGTCTAACTGTGACTTAGTGTCGGCATGGAGTATTATGCTTGTTGATGTATATGAGTTTTTAGAAATGATCTGGATCTTGAATATAACTCGAAATACAAGAATAAAGGGAAATTTATCTAGAATGTTTCAATGGCAACTAAACGCTTAAGAATTTGTTTTTTAAATGTATCGGGACTTAATAATGTGAATAAAAGGCAGAAAGTCGCTGCTGAATTGAGGTATATAGGACCTCATATAGTATGCATTCAGGAGACCCATTTACCTTGGTCTAAGAGATTGGTTTTAAGAGAGTTGGGATACACACTTGTACTCGCTACGGGTCAAACTAGTATGATTAGGGGTGTAGCTATTATGGCTAAAGGTAACACTGTGGTAATAGGCAAAACTTTGGCAGATAAAAAAGGTAGATGGGCAATAGCTGAAATAAGTGTAGATGGTAAGAACTTAACTTTTTGTAATATTTATGGTTCAAATTTAGACGACCCGGAGGTTTTAGTGGAAATGAATACTGAGTTAACTACTTGGGCCCAACCTATAATCATCTGTGGGGATATGAACATAAATCTGACTAATATTGCTATAAAGGAAGGGCGGGCTATGTATAAAGGCCGTAAACCAAAAGTATACAAGGCATTGGTAAGCTTGGCACAAGATCATGGCTTGGTGGATGTATGGGGGCAATTAAGACCACAAGATAATGGCTACACGTTTTATTCCCACCCACATAAAAAGCTAGTCAGACTTGATTATTTTTTTACTCCTGTTTCAATCACTACAGGTGCAATTATTTCTAAATATCCTAGAATATCATCTGATCACTCCCCGTTATTATTAGAGATTGATATGGAACTAAATAAACCTAGACAAACTAGCTTTACATTCGATAGGAAGTTAATTTTTAATGAGGAGTTTCAAGAACATATAAGAAAATGGATGAAATTATATTTTGAAGAAAACGAGGGATCCAGTTCACAAGGTATAATATGGGATACTTTCAAAGCTGGATTTCGGGGAGAATGTATAAGCTTTTCGTGCAGGGCTCAGAAAAAAGCGAAATTAGAATTAGACAGACTATACGATCAATTAATCCGCTCTGAAACACTATTAATGCAGGAGATAACTAACAAGGGGCTGGGGCTAATTAAATTGGAAGATAAAGTAGCCAGGGACAAAGCCAAAATAACAGGTATTTGGTCTCAGGAAAATGCTAGGAAGTATCTTGCATCAAAAATGGATGGACACGAATATGGTGAAACAATTGGGAGAAGGTTGGCGACTCAATTACGTATTAAAGAGTCGGCCAGGAATATTGCACACATGAGAGATTCTACAGGGGCGGTTCAAACGACACCACAGGAGATACTTAATATTTTCCAACAATTTTATTCTGAGTTATATGAAGGTCCATCTGGTCCTGTATCAAACTGGGACACAATATTCGCAAAGGGCCTAAAAATGGTGGACTCAACTGTTTCTCTGGGCCTAGAGGATATAATCACAGAGGAGGAGCTGAATAGGGCTGTTAAAAGTTTAGCAAAGGGCAAAGCTGCCGGCCCCGATAGGCTACCCAGCGAAATATACATAACATTTTATCAGGATATTAAAAAAGAACTTCTAAAAACAGTGAGGGAAGCTCAGGTGGGTAATCCCCCAGGAACATGAGCAGAAGCTACTATCGCTGTATTTTGCAAAAAAGGTAAACCAGCAGACCGCGTTGGGTCATATAGACCGATTTCGTTGCTAAAGTCTGATACTAAAATTTACTCTAAAATTTTAGCTAACCGGTTGTCAGATTGTATTACCCCTTTAGTATCACAGCATCAACATGGATTCATTACCAGAAGGGGGACGGTACAACATGTAAATACAGTTATCTCTCTCTTTGATACTGCCTCGGTATATAAGAACGATCTAGCGCTGATTCTGCTGGACGCGGAAAAAGCGTTCGATCGAGTACAATGGGAGTATCTCTGGCAATTAATGAGAAAAATGGGATATGGGGGCAGATACAATCTTTGTACTTAAAACCTGCAGCAAATATATCAGTTATGGGACAACTCTCTGATAATGTTATTATAACACGAGGTACGCGACAAGGCTGCCCCTGCTCTCCCCTTTTATTTGCTCTTTATATAAACCCTTTTATTGAGTTGTTGGGACAGAATACTTTGATTCCTCCCTATAAAGTTCTGAATTTTTATTTTTCGGTGTTTGCATACGCCGACGATATAGCAGTGGCAACAACTAATCCTGCAACAGCAATTAAAGAAATTGAACGATTAGCACAGATTTTCGGTCTTATAACAGGTTATAAATTGAATGAGACTAAAACTCAAATTCTTTGTTCAGATACAATTACTTGGGCAGACAGTAGGGAGGTTAAAGAAGTGACGTATCTGGGAATTTTAATCAGGGCAAACATGTTGGAAATAGTGCAAGCTAACTGGAACACATTAATGGCCAAAATTACGGCATCCTTGGATAGATGGGAAAGATTGTATTTAACTATCATTGGAAGATCAAATGTGATAAAAATGAATATACTGCCAAAGGTACTGTATTTGTTTAGATCGATACCTTTAGAAATTACTAAAGATAAAATACAGGACCTGCAATCTAAATGCGGGAAATTCATATGGAGGCCTAGAAGGGCAATGAAATATATGACGCTGCCAGTTTTAAGGGGAGGAATGGGGGTACCTGATTTTTTTCTTTATTATCTCACTTGCTTTTTATTGAAAATGAAAGTTCTAATAACAGGTGTTAATGAAGCGGACGACCCTAACATGTCAAATATTTTTGATATACAGCTTGGGATAAATGCAAAGCTTATTTTTGTAAAGGAAATTGATGGGAGTTATTTCAAGCGAACAAGGTTTAAGGTAATCATGGGGGCTTTTAAGGTCTGGAAATGGTTCATGAAAAAATATGGATTTATCAAGAGTGTCATATTATACTCCGCTTAATGCACATAGGATTTTACCAGGCATTTTTTCTGATGTAATGTCTAATAAGTGGCAGCAGAAAGGTATTAAGACGCTAGGACACATGGTTAATAAGAATGGGATGTGCAAACCTTTTGAAGAGATCAAGGACGAATACTCACTGCCCAGATGGTATTTCTTTAAATATATCCAAATACGGGATTATTTAACTCGGCGGGGTGGGAAACTGATCCAACACCAAGTCATTGAAGAAATTAGTAGATCAGCCAAAATTGGAGTGATTTATCAATCCTTGATCTCTGCCAAGAAAGATGATTTAGAAAAAGTGCAGCTGAAATGGAGAGAGACTTTAGGAGACTCTGAGATTGATGTAGAAGATCTTCTAATTTTGTCGAAGGAGGGGCTCATGTCGGCGAATTTGAAAGCTCAGTTCTTTAAGTCATTATGTGATTTATACTATACACCCAAGCGAATGGCGAAATGGGTAGTGGGAAGTCAAGGCAAATGTTTTCGCTGTGGTGAGGAGGACCCCGGAGCGATACATATTTTTTATTATTGTGTTAAGTTAAAGGGACTTATTGAGCATCTGGAAAAATTAATCTCTTTAGTGATTAAAACTACGGTAGTTATTTCTCCAGCAATGATGCTGCTAGGAAAAATTCAGAAAGACAATAACTCGGAAATACTTTTTCAACACCGGCACTTTATTTATTTATTTATTTTGCTATGACAGTTGCACGCCTTTGTATCGCCAGTGAATGGCTACAGGAAAAACCACCGGACTTTTATCAATGGCGTGCTAAAATGTTGAGTTTATATAATTTGGAGTGGAGTTTATTCTCAATCAAAGGATCAAGGAAAAAAAGACTGGGCATTAAAATCTGGGGTGCCTTCCGAGACTATTATGAGTCATGAGTCTATCTCTCCTGAAAGTTAATACAATTTGGACTTTACTACTGGACAACGTATTTGTTGAATGTAAAATCGAGATTTTGTTTGCAGTTTGCTGTGCTAAGAACAATAAAAAAAAAAAAAGAACAGGCTTGGAATAACTGAAGAGATTCGTCCTATACTGGTGGTCAATCGGAGGGCTTGAATCTAGTCCACCATTGCAGGTCCCAAATACCTCACAAACACATGATAGTAACAAAACACATCCCAGCAGATCGCTCCAGTTTTTTTTCTTTACAACCATGCCAGTTCAAGCCAAAACTATAGGCAAATTTAAGATGGACAACCCAGTGCAGTAACAAGCTAAGAAGACTAAGATCATAAAGAACCAGCAGAGCTGCCAGCTTACTGAAAGCCACAAACACTGCGTCTGTCTATCATACCTCTTCATCCACTACACTGCTAAGCGCTGCATACTAGAATACAATAACCGAAAATCTGTGGTTCTCCCATAGGATCATAAAACAAAGACATCACCCTTCCAGCCACACATCATACATGATGTAGCTCACTACCTAAGTAAACAAGAGCTTCAGTACCTCAAATAGAGGTGGAAGCTCTATATAAATGATACAATACAGATGGAATAGTGTTTAGTTTCCCAATGACTCTGCAGTATAAGATTCCTTTTCAGGGGTGTGGAATACATGTTGCCCTGGGCATACTGCTAGGGGTCAAGGATAGAAATAATTCATGTTTATTGTGTTTGCTGGACAAGTCATCTTGTTCCACTTCAGCACAAGCACTTTAGTTGCCAGTTTACAATGCCACAGTAGGGATCTGTGGCAAGAGGATCGTGTAAAAATCAGAAGAGGGGAAACCGAGATCGTGGTAAGTATTAAAAGGACATACTGATCCTGGCAAAAGCCATTAGATTGGGGTACATGGCAGAAACTAGTTGTTCACATTTAAGATCCAAGCAGTGATAGTAACTCCAAATAGCCCGTTTCCCCCAGTTTCTAACCTTGCTAGACAGACCTGTGAATAAAAACTGATTTGAGCACCACCTAGGCAATTAAGAAAATTACCTCATATAGATCCCACACCCTTTTTTCCTAAAAAGTGCACCCTTGTAGAAAAGAGGTCGCAGCATGCCCCGACCCTCAAAGGTTCGGAAAGAACTCGATGATGAAGCATGTCACTGGATAGCATTCAGTGAGCGAGAGTTCCTTAAAGAAAAGGCTATTTCCCCTTTATCCAATAGGCCCACCCTAGAGGACTTGAGGTTGACTCTCTCTTGACTGTAACACTGTAAAGAGGTTTGTGTACCACTAAGGTAAGATATGTATCCATATGTAAAAGTTGTTCAAACGTGCATTTATTATTCCGTGTTTCGAAAAGCCTTTACTTTAGGTCAAGTGCTGTAAGGAAATGCAGTGAGCAATGACCTCAGCTCGCATTACGACAATAAATTAGGAGCCTAATCCTAAAAGAAAGTTACAAAAGTGCACTTGCAGGTATGTTCTAGCGCTGGTGCAATTTGATGGCATTCAGGAATTCCAGGCTTAGGCCTTACTAGTAGAGTGCAGCTTGAGCCCTGTGGCACAGTGATCATGTTATCCATGTCTAAGGATATCCATTGCGTTTACGGCATTTACGTCAACAAACAACAAAGTGATGGTAAGAATGCTTAACTTAATCTTAGCCACTGGTGATCACTTGGGCTGCTGATTATTTTTTGCCCACTGTGTCACAGAGACCAGTTTGGGCTGGACTGTTCCTGTAAGACCAAGACTGATACGCATGCCGCTGGTTTCTATCTGGAGCAACTCTGTTGTGAAAATAATTGACAGAAATGCAGACCGAACGTTCATCCGTTCAGATTAATGTAAGAATTCCTTTCATCATTTTGGAATAGAGTATCCAGCAGTTAACCTGGGTGATCTGTCACAGGATTCCCGTGTTGGAGCATAAGGAGTGGCTCTTAAAGTTTTCATTGGCAGGAGGATTCTGCCTGCTGACGAGTCCCAGTGTGCATAATGCCAATGGATTGCGCTCCAGAAGTCGGAGTATACAAGATAAAACATTGGTGACTGCCATTCTGTGCTGGGCAGCACAGACACAACGGAGGTGGTGCTTAAAGTGGTGAGCACGAGATGCGATGTAAGACAGCAGGGGGCAGGAACTTTACCTTTTTAGGTCAAGCCTAGAGCAGTGCATGCGCTGCTCTAGTAAAACGACCTCTTGGAATCCCTCTGGACTTTTCACACACTCGTTCGTGTGAAAAGGCCTACAGCTTGCGGTTACGGGCAGCAGCGCACAGTGATCAATCTGTCAGATTTCACACGTGAACGCAGCTGCGTTCACTTCACGGTCACTTTAACTTTTCTACAGTTTGCGTTCGGTTGTAAGCTGCAGTGAATCCAATGCTTGCCATCCTCTAACAAACGGAAACGGGGCTTGCAGTTAATTTGCTCGTCAGTGTTGCTGTAGCATATGGTCATTTTGCACTGGAATCTATTTGAAATGCGTGCACACCTTGTTTTCAGAAGAAGATAATGGATAATATGCTCAAGTCAGACTAGAGCCTTGCTCCCCAGCACCAAAGTACATAAAGATTGCCATTATGCCACATCCTCTTCAGTACATGTGGAAATCTCCTGTCTATGGCATCAACAGAAATAAACATTCATATATTTTTTCAAAATAACTATTATTTTGTGTCCAAATAAGGCAATTAGTATTATCAGAAAAACATTTTGCATTGAGCTGCTTTAAAGGGCTGCAGAACACCGATGTCCTGGCAGAACCCACACACTTATGGAAATGCAGCACTCTTCAAGAGACACTGGCTTGGTTTTATTTGAAGAGCTTAAGGCCAACAGGAAATGTCACGTAGATTTGTTCTGCAAACTGTTAGCCTGTGAACTCTTTTATGTAAAGAAAATGCAAATTAATCCACATATCGTACAACAAATAACAGGGTCGTTCATGCTGTGTAAGCAGCTGCAGGGTGATTGAGTGAAGTTTTAGTACCTTTTAAAATCGAGGATGCTGTTTTCATGACTCTGGTTGTACTCAGAACCTTTACGGGTTCTGCTTAAGCACACGCACATACACACACACGCACCAAAACATAGCCTTGCGCTTCCCTTTTATAAATTGCTGTTTTCTTGTTTGATGTGTCTAGCCCTGGAATTCAGATAAGAGTAATGTGAGTCAGTGCTGCCAGATATCTGGCAGCCAGGCTTTAAAATATTATACCATGGTTAGCTCTCAGCTTTGGTAATGTTGACAAACCAGATGTCCACGGTACTTTGGGTAACAACTCCTCTGTTGGCAACGTTAGAGCATTATTTCAAAGTTACTTTTTTCCCTGCCATATAAACCACAAACGCACAAAACAAAAAAAGTGGTATAAATGCTTTTTCTCAAAACAAGCATTGGCATAGGCAATAGGCCTCGCCTTTGGGACCTTATATGTATTTTATTATGCAGCACAAGATCCTTGGTGCAACATCAACCGTTGCATGGCAAACACCTTTAATGTCCCAAAGGTGAGACCTACTGGCTATAACAATGCTTGTTCGTTTTAACTACAGCTCAACCACAGAACTTCAACTTCAGGGTTCTAAGAAGGAACTGGGAGACCTGAATGTACAGGCTGCTATTTGGCACTCTTCTACACTCTGAGTCGCAGCTAAACACCACACCCTTTTTTAGACACACAGAGGCCGCAACAGCTTTCTTAGAAATGGTATGCTCTTGTTGATCTGATGACCACACTAACTGTAGCCAGAGTTTAGTTCTGTTCTTCTCTGCTCTCTATTGGGATCCATAATAAGTGGTGGATTGTGAGATGCAGATCTGTTGCGTTAGATGCGTATTTTTATTGCTCTTCATCGTTAATTCAACTCTCCAGATCCCGCAACATCCCCCTTTTAAGTCACCTTTTTGAAATAAGGGAACTGTTACGTTTCATAGACCGTATGTTTGAGATGAACTCATTTACCTTTTCTTTATTGGGGTTCAGTGGATTATGATTCTTCGTTGGAAATGGCAATAAAAACATTGAAACCTAAAGCAAATAATGGAATTTTGCAGCTGTGGAAAAAATAGAAATATTTGGAAGGGCAAATTGGAGATGCAGGTCCCGTGCAATTGGAAGTGGTTGGTGGTTCTGTTTGCATTCAGTAAGTGTGGGTAGCCAAAGGGCAAAACGTAAATAAATTAGATTATTTTTTTTTAGCTTAAATATTGTAAAGAATAGCCTCACGGAATCCAAGGTTACGGTAAACAATGTACCATACTTGAAAAGCGATCAGTGGTTAATCAGTTTTATGTGATTCCTGCAACCTTTAATCCTCATTGTTTTATGTTACATTTCCCGGTCATTGATTTACACACTTTTATGATTCATTGTGGTAAGGCCTGGTTGAAAGTAAAAATAAGAAAGCCCCCTAGTTGCCTGCAGTTTGTTGGTCCCTACTGAATGCAGGCAACATGAGGGCACTGTTGAATTGTGTCCCCATGTCTGAAAATGACAATAGGACAAATGCAGCATGTTTTCCAGGAATTGTTGAGGAACCGTGTCCCCACAACTTTGCACCCCAGAATGCGATCCAACATATTTATGGCCTCCTTGTTAGAAATGCCAACTTGATTTCTCAACATGAGCCATTTTCTTTCTTCTTCCCTTATTATTAAACCTCGTGTTTTTTGTTTGCCTAAGGTATCTCAGGAAATGCCCTTCCTCCATCCCAGTGAGACAAGCGTGTTGAATCGACTCTGCCGCCTTGGAACAGACTACATTCGTTTCACAGAGTTCATCGAGCAGTACACCGGCCATGTGCAGCAGCAGGTATGGGCTCGTGCCTCCTGATGCTTTGATGAACTTGCGTCTCCCATCGTGAGGTATGGCGTTGCAACTTCAACGTGTTTAATCGAACATAGTGTTGAATCCAAGGTACAGCAGGAATTGGGCCTGGTCAGGGCCTCAACTAGCCCTTCACTTCGGGGTTGGAGTCTAACACTCCCAGCCAGGGCTGGCCCTATCACTGGTCGTACACGGCGCAACAGTATTTTTTAGCGCCCCCTCCCCCATATCCTCTTTCTCCAAGAATTCCCTCAGTACCACTCACCATAAATGCGCCTCATCTCTCTATAGCAACTTTCTGACAAACATTTCATTTTTTTATAGCGCTACTCATAGTTTACTCACACTTCCTTCTGTAATCTGCATGGTACACATTCTTTGTAGCAGGCACATTAACCCTATGCGCTGTGTGGGTGGCAGGAGTGCCCATGTGAGTGCACAGTGAGCGATGTGACATTGTGAGAGTAGGGTAAGAGGAGTGACTGCAGGGTGAGTCAGGTGACCATATGAATTTGGGTGTGGACGTGAAGTGCAGAGTGGGACGAATTAATGCATGGTTAGTGATGGACTTGCTTGAGTGAGATTGCAGGTTGAGTAGTGAGGGGGACAGGTGAGTGAAGTGTCACATGAGTGCAGGATGAGTAGTGTGCTTGTGTGACTGCAGGGTGAGGTACAGGGTGAACAGCACAAGTGTATTGTGAGAGCAGAGTGATCAGTATAAGTGCAGGGTGAGCAGATGAATGGTGTCAATGCAGAGTGATCAGTGGGAGTGCATTGTGATCGCTGTGAGTGTAGGTTGAGCATGAAAGTGAAGGGCGAGGATGAGGAGTGAGTTGTCTGAATGCAGGGTTCATTCCCAGGCACTTGAGGTAACTCAGCATGTTATTGTTGGTGGCGTAGGTCATTTTTTTAAAATAATGAAACCTATCCAATTAATTGCTTCCGTCTCACTTTTTGTACAGGACGTGGCTTTAAAACTTCTCCATCTGCATACAAATTAAAATACACATCAGACTCCCAGTTCACAAGTAAACATGACTCGAAGTCTGTCAAAAGTAAAACGTTTCAGTTATGACTTTGGCACTTATGGTGAGATGGTTTCCTTCTTCTGGAAAAAAAACATGCAGCCTTACCTCTGGTGAAGTATGTTAAATAATACATGTTAACCAATTCAGTTTTGTAGGTAGGACACAACTCGCTTTATTCTTCTCCATGTCAACCTGACCGCTGTCTGTTCTGATTAACCATCTTTTCTGAGTATTGCCGCTCAATTGAAGTAGAGAATATGCCGTTTGTATGTGACTAATTTCGTGATTTGTGATTATTTCAATGCAACTCTCATTTAGGGTGTTTTGGGGTTTTCAAGAGGAGTTTGTCTCTTGGTTACAGTCTTCTTTGGTCTCAAGGGGGACTTCACCGAGAGGATAAATAATCTATTTTTTTCCAGGATCATCATCCATCCCAGCCAGGGCAGTGTGGGTTACATGGGATGTACCTGAGGGCTTTCTGTACCGGACTTGATTCTTTGCTCCAGCCATACCGACAGTGTCTTCTTGACCTAGAGCAGGAGGTAAGAAACTTCACTGCACTAGTCTATTCACAACCCTTCTAGGATAGCGGACCCTCTTCCTCTCCTTATGGTTAACTGTTGCTGCATATATTGTAAATTGAGAGGATTTCCTGCCTTTCTATTACAGAGGAATGATGTCAAAGGTGATATTGCTGTTCTTAAGTGAAGCTCTCCATCCATGTTGAAAAAATACACTAGTGATATGACTACTCCATCTCCTCTAACCCCAAAGACTGGAATGTTTGAATGTACATCCTTCTTGCTGTCCATTATATTTTGTGGGACAGTTTTCCTAAGGACAATAATATATATTAAATATCCGGACCCACAATTCTTTGTGAATGATGATGCTGTATCTTGCCTTTTGGCTTGGACGAGAGCCAGCTACCTATCGTTCTGTAGTCCTTTACCCCAATCGTTGTGGTGAAGCGCTAGAGATCAAGGTTAATTTGACATGCAGGGTAAACCTGAGGTCTGTTCTAGGGTGTAATACTTAAAGGGGTGACATGGTTTCTTTCACCTCACGTTCAACCCAATGGGATTATTTTGCCATTCCCAGTTGCATCTGTGCAGAGATTATTTGGTACTCCTTTTATTTTGGTATGATTAGAGAGTATATCTACAGTATATCTAGCAGAGGCTAGCTTGGTCTGTAAGATTCGGGGGCGGGGGGGGGAGTGAGCTTCAGATTTCCCAACAATTACGCTATCATATCTCATTAACATTCATTATCTGAGAAGCAGGCATAAGGGGACTTAAGGGGCAGTGGAAAGGGAGAGCAATGTAGATTGTAAGTGGTACTTAATACATAATATTTTAATATTTTGTAAAATAGCCAATATTTTTTAAGAAGTTCTTGTAAACAGAGACGAGGGAGAAAAATCAATCCTTGGTGAAATCTGACTGAAACCACCTGCACCCAACTATTTACTACGTAATGCATTTAGTATGGGGGTGTAACCCCCCCACCCCCACCCCACCCCCCAAGCTACACCCTGCACCTCAGGCCTCCTTAATCAACCACCAGACTCCCCCTGCCTCTTTTTATCGCCCTCTTGCGGGTTCCCTTTCATCCCTTCTTTCTCCATTTGTCACTGTTTTTCTGTCTTTCTCCTTATTTCTCCCTTTTGCGTTTTTCTCTGGATCAAAGTATGTTGAGGAATAATAAGTGCTGGTCCCCAAAAAGGAGTACAGGTAGGCCCCAACTGCAAACACTGTCTCAAATTAAACACTGTGTAGACCTCTTTTTCTGCCTCATAGGGGTAAGCAGTGCTGGTGCCAGTCTGGGTTGGAATATTGCTGTGCCACTGTTTCCTTGGTTTATTGTGTAATGCAACTTCCTCTTTCGTTTTCACCAATGTATATGATATCTGATAAATTAATATAAAGAAGAGATGTTCAGCGCCTTTTGATTCCAGACATTTGAGCTTTGATGTTTAGGACTGTCTAATTTAACTATGTTTTTTTATTTGTTTTATAGTTCCTGGCAGATCCTCATCTCTCCATCTCACATGTAAACTATTCCCTCGATCAGGTCGGTGTTCTCTTTTCAAAAATGTGTTTTACTGGCTGGTAGAGTGATGTGCTTTGAAGCATATTAAATATTAAACAATCAAAATGAGTTCGGTATAGCCTAGTAGTATATTTAGAAATAAATAGTAACTTTTTAGTACCTTGTGATGATAAAATATAGGGAAAGTGAAATGGAAATGGAGCAAGGACTACTATGTTGAGTGAAGCAGGACACTGAGTCATTTTTGAAGAGATGTAATATACAAAGAACCGTCAAATGGGAGCCATGTACTTGGCGTCATCGTGCTTTTTAGGTCAAAGCCTACAAGACAGCAGTTTCCTAACAACTTCTGGTGGTCATTCTGGGAGTGCATTCCACCCATTGCTTACCACTGGCTTTAGGGTGTGTACTCACAGTTGTTTATTTTCTATTTGCTGGCTTTATTTGTTTTAGGATGTCCAGCTTGAGTTTCTGTCCAGTAGAACATTGCTTGTTTACTGTGTCCTTCTGGGTGCTCGTTTTCTGTAAACAGGCCTTTAAATCTAGTTCTTATCTTGTCACATTTGCTGTACATTCAAAGAAGGACGTCAAATATCAGGCTCGATCGTCTTGGTGTTGACTTTTTTTCTCTGACTTCAAAGTAAGACGCTTTAATTGACAATCTTGCTGTGAAACCAAATGCTTTTTTTCTAACACACAACAAAAATGAACTCTGCTGATGTTTCAGAATATATCAGAATTAAGAAAGTACAAATCGTTAATTTTTTTGTAATTCTGAAATGTGGTGGAAACAAATATTTGGATACGATCAGAGCACATCAATACACTGGATGATGACATTTCCACACATTCTTGTTTGTGCATTGGAAAACTTTGTCTGCACAAATGAAATGGTAATTCCAATAAAAAATGTGATGTCTGTAATGGCAGTGTGATATCACACCTTGCATACTCCATACTGCACCACTCCACTCTACAACACTCTACTCCACTCTACAACACTCTACTCCACTCTGTGCCCCCACTATGTCAAACCACTCCATTCTACAACACGCCAGTCCACTCTAAGCTATGCCACTTCATTCTACGACACTCCACTTTACAACCTTCTACTCCACTCTGCCCTCCACTGTATGCAGGCCACTCCAACATATGGCACGCCACTTCACTTTAGGCCACTGTACTTTATGTCACTCCAGTCCCCTCTACTCTACGCCCCTCTAATCTATCCCACCCTACTCCAATCTACCTCACTCCAATCCACCCCACTCCAGTCTACCCCTCTCCACTCCAGTCTATCCCAATCTACCCCACTCCACTTTACCACAATCTACACCACTCCAGTCTAGCCCACTCCACCATGATCTACCCCATTCCACTCTACCACAATCTACCCCACTCCAATCTACTACACTGCAATCTACTCCACTCCGATCACGCAATCTAATACAATCTACCCCACTTCAATCTACCCCACTTCAGTCCACCTGGCCCCACTCCAATCCACCCCACTCCAATCCACCCCACTCCAATCCACCCCACTCCAATCCACCCCACTCCAGTCCACCCCACTCCAGTCCACCCCACTCCAGTCCACCCCACTCCAGTTCACCCCACTCCAGTTCCCCCCACTCCAGTCCCCCCCACTCCAGTCCCCCCCACTCCAGTCCCCCCCACTCCTGTCCCCCCACTCCTGTCCCCCCACTCCTGTCCCCCCACTCCTGTCCCCCCACTCCTGTCCCCCCCACTCCAGTCCACCCCACTCCTGTCCACCCCACTCCTGTCCACCCCACTCCAATCGACCCCACTCCACCCCACTCTACCCCACTCCACTCCACTCTACCCCACTCCACTCTACCCCACTCCACTCCACTCCACTCTACCCCACTCCACTCTACCCCACTCCACTCTACCCCACTCCACTCTACACCACTCCACTCTACACCACTCCACTCTACACCACTCTACTCTACACCACACCACTCTACTCTACACCACACCACTCTACTCTACACCACACCACTCTACTCTACACCACACCACTCTACACCACACCACTCTACACCACACCACTCTACTCTACACCACTCTACTCTACACCACACCACTCTACTCTACACCACACCACTCTACTCTACACCACACCACTCTACTCTACACCACTCCACTTTACACCAATCTACCCCACTCCACTTTAATCCACTCAATCTACCCCACTCCAATCTACCTCAACCAAACCCATTCCATTCAGTCTACCCCACTCCACTCCAATTTTTACGACCATTTATGTACGTCTATAATCCTGGCAGGGGTAAAATAAGCCATTTTCTTCCATAAACATATATTTATGTTTAAATGCCTTTGATAATTTGGCCAAATGTATTTTTGGTTCCAACAGTTTATTCAGGTTTCCTGTAGCCTGATATAGTTTCAGTGCCTTAACAGGTGTACAAAAGGCTAACTATGACTAACAGGTTAAATATATGAGCCCAATATATCTGATCAGATACTCTACACTTTCGTTAATCACATGTAAGATAAGGACTTAAAACAGAGCTCATTTTAAACACATCTCAGGCATAATCCAATTTATAAACCGACATGCGTGCATTCACTTACAGATTCTGGAAATTAGACACTGCAGTACAATACTTCGAATGCTGTTGAAAAGGAGACCTATTTTTTTTTTTTATTTGAATGTTGAAGGTAAAAAATATGAATCTAGTAATGAGAGCAATGGGCGGAGGCTAGGCAGGTGGGGTTGAACACATGAGTAGTTTGCCCTATTTGCAGATGCCTGAGTGTCCTATTGGTTGGACACTGGGCACGGCCTGCTGCGAGGCCTTGTGCCCATGCGTCTGTACCTATTGGGGGTTAGACGCAGAGCCTCGCCTCCAGCCAGTCCCTCACACAACTATGTGTACACCTTACTGGTATGAATTATGACTAGCATCCTACCACAACTGATACAGTTGAACTGCACCATTTTCTGATCCTTATTTCCTATTAGGAGCTTATTTTATTTGTGTCCCTTTAGAAAAAAAATGGAATTCAGATTCACATGTTTCTTCTCATGGTGGGTGCACTCATTCTAGAATAACACATGGTGACAATTACTGGCAATTGTACCAGGTGAAAAAAAAATGTTTTCCTTCGTTTTATGAAGGCATTTTCTAGACTTTTGAGCTACTCCTCTACCCCACGTCTTTGGGACGGAAATGAGCAGCATGTCTGCCGCTATCTTTGTGATTGTTTTTTTTCATTGCACTCACAAATCTCAAGATGCAGAAAAAATTGAATTCGGGCTCTTAATTATTTTCTAACATTCCGCTTTGATTGACAGAATTCAATAGCCTCATGTTTGCAAATTCAGCCAACAAGATATACAAAGGTTTTAACTCTTTGAAGGAATGCTAATTTATAAAAAAAATTACCAAACGGATTTATACTAAACCACAAAGTACACTGTTTGAGTAAAGTTGTACTTTCAGTGCTGATAGCACCTGCACTTTGACAACTCTTTTTACGACAGTTTCTCTGCATCTGCAAGCATAGTCTTCAGCAATTCAAGAACATAGCACTGTATTTGAAATTTCAAGAATCAAACCACATTTCCTTCGTCTCCCTTATTTTCCATGCACCAGCCAGGTGCAAAACTGAGATTTGTCTCCCTCTTGTACACAAATCCACAAGAATTCTCCCTCTGCCAAGTAATTACATTACCTGTCTATATACATTCTCCCATCTTTCGGTCTGCCAGTGGCATTTTTGTGACTTCCAAACACTGATGCAGTGTCAAGGTGGACCGATTATTGAGAGTGCTAAGAAGGAATATCAGTTATTACTTTGAATGTTTTTACATCGGAAGTGAAAATAATGTGGGTACTACATTGGTAGTTCATTTATGTTGCGTGTGATTACATCGAGAGTGCCTGTATATCTCAGGTAAAGTTGTAAGCATATATGTAAAATTAATGCATTTTTTTTAATTTGATATACTTAAATTATAATATTATTTAAATAATAAATTAATTTGAATTTAATATTTTAAATGATCCATCCCAGACCCAAAAACCCCCAAAACTCTTCGCTACCCCTATGCACTACGTTTTACAGAATCCGTCAAACAGGGGCCGAAAAAAAGGGGGATCCTAAAACGCAAAATCCTTATGCATTTTCCATAGACTTCTTTAAGACCAGCTACAACAAAAACTGCTCAACGGATGTACACCAAATTTGCCAGGAATCTAGCTCTTGGTACGCAGCTTGTGCTTTTTGTTAATTGGAGTAAATCCATTTATTAGTTTTTGAGACATTAAGGTTGAAAAATAATTGTATATCTGGACGATTGAATCCGCAAGAGTCTCTAGACTCTCGCGGGAGCACCAATTTAAAAATAAAGCATTCTGATTCGCCCCTGGAGCTTTATTTCCTTTGAGGCATCTTTCTCTGATTGGCTGCCAGTAACATGAGAAAAATGTTGCTGGCAGCCAATATCCTCTTCGATGCTCATGACGAGCTGAGCTCGTCATGAGCCACGGTGCTCCGGTGCTCATGACGAGCTCAGCTCGTCATGAGCCGTGGAACGCTCAGGTGCGGGGAGAATTCCCCTCCTGTGCTGAGCGTTCCACGGGAGGCAATGCACCTGTGACGAGCTGAGCTCGTCATGAGCACAGGAGCGCCGTGCCTCATGACGAGCTCAGCTCGTCATGAGCATGCAGGCGCTGTGCGTGCCCCCCTCCCCCCCAGCACAGCGGGGAAATAACCCCCGCAGCGAATGGGTTAAAGGAAGTGGGGACATAGTCCCCTGTCATGAATATGTTTTACAAATACATCTGCACATTTTACAGCTTAAAACATTACATTGTAACTGAACATTTCATTTAAGTATAACATTACTTTAACCGTTGGTTTTTTCTGTGCACACACACACGCACACACACACACACACATCCCCATACACAAAATGTATTTCACACAAAATACAATAATCCATATTGTACCCAGAAAACAGTGCTCATTTGCTGTCTCCATCAACATTGTGGTTTTCTCATTTTCTTTTACCAGTGATGGTTACTTAGAAAGTCTTCATACAACAGCATCAAAGAAAACAAAATATAGCAGGTAAACATGCAAATTGCTACACAGGGGAGCATCCACTTTTGTAAAAATAACATCCAAATGCAAAGGAACTAATATATACTTTCCGTTTAACTGGGAGTACCCTTAAGAAAAGAAGTTATATTGCGCCCTAAAGTACAGACCTAGTTGATATTCTTAAGCCGTGATCAATGATTGACCTGTAAGGTAAAGTGAGATCTTAAATAGTGAATTGGTCATTGTGAGAAGTTAGCCTGGCATATGATGTCCACTAGTTCTAGTGGGCACCTTGCACCAGTCTAATCGACCCTTATTGATGGTGGTTGTAAAGTCAACCTTCTAGAAAGCTATCCTAGTGGTAGAATGGACCAGCAGTCATCAGGCTAAGACTGCAGAGAGTGTATTAAGCAAGTTGTTTTACCAATTATAATCCCTTGAGTACCAAATTAAAGGACACCACACAAGGTATATATCAAATATATATGTATTTATTCTAAACACAACCCCTCTGCACTCTGTATGAGGTCAGAGGTAAAAGTACATTACAAGTTACTCATTTAGCTTACGATAAGTTGCACAGTATACGTTTTGCCCTAGGGGCCTCACAAACCATATACTAAAATAGTGATATAAGAACCACGTGAGAATTAGAAAGCAGGCCTGGGGCCTGTGAAGTCGCTGGGGCTACTCTAAACAATCAAAGGTTAGGAAGTAGGAGGCCCACGGGAGACGCGTGCCGTGTCTAAACACAGACGCGGGTTACCATTGACTTTCTATGGGAAACGAACAAGTTACAAATTTACAGTTTAAGGATACTTCCGGATGGACTACAATGAAACCCTTTTAGACTTAGACACTAGGAGGGCCAATGCCCTCGAGACTACCAGAGTACTTGTGTTACCTCACCCACGGAAGCCGGGTGCATAGGTTTCTTTTTATGTGGGGTTTCGTCGTCGATTTCAATGGAGAGCTGCAAAGAAGTGCTGCAGGCGACCAGAGGAAAAGTGTCCAGGTGGATCCAAGGGTGGATCGAAGATCAGAAGAACCTGAAAGCAGAAGGGACAGAGTCTGGGTCACTTGCCAGTGACCAGGATGGCGATGGAAAGCTGCCAGCCAATGTCGGGTGATTTCAGGTGAAAAGGTGAAGTTTGTCGCTTCAGCCACGAGGACCAGGAGATGTCGACGATGAGCAGGAGCTGGATTTGAGCTGTCCCATGAAGGATCTAGTTGACTGCTGTGTCGGTATCCGGATTGGACCCAACAAGTCTTGGCAAATGCAACCCACGCAGGATGTCGAGATTGGCTTTGGTGCAGACCAGCAAGGTCTGTGGCCCTTCTCCTTTGTAGGGAAGCTGGAGCAAGCCGGGAGCAACCAGGAAAGTGAGTTGGATTCAAAATGGAGTCTCCCAGGGGCTCACTAGCCAACGGACTAGGAACCGGGAACACGCGTCGAGCTGAAATGCAAAAGCGGGGCCCACGGGACACTCGTGGATTGGGGGCCTCTGAGCTTCGGTGCAAATGGTGCTTGGGTCTGGGGCTTCAAGCACCCCAATGCACGACTTCGAGTTACCTTGTGAAGTGAGTGCAGCTTGCAAAATGCAGGATGCTCAAGAGTTCCGGTCCCACGTCTTTCGTGTCCGCCACAGGTCTCAGCTTTGCTGTGATCGAAGGCCGGGGTCAGAGATGTCTGGAAGTCCGTATCCTGTGTCACAGATTCTTCAGGTTCCGGCGGGAGCCTCGAAAATGCAGACCGGAAAAGTTGCTGTTGGTTCCTGTTTGAACAGGGTGGTCACTCCTTGACCACAAGGGAGATGTCTTCCGTCTTCCAGTCGAAATGGAATGTCGAAGGTCCAGGATATATGTTTCAGAGTTTCATCCAGGGTAATCTAAAGTCCTAGGGACTGGGATCCTATGCTTATACTAAGTTTAGGGGCTGGACTACCTTTAAGGTCCCTCCTATGGGTGGATCTGAGAAGGGGGTGGTTACAGCCCTTTCCCTTTGTCCAGTTTCGCGGCAGAGTGCCCCATCAACCAGTTTGAACTGGGAAATGCATGGAGCACCTAGTGTGCCCCAGGCAGTCTCTGGAAAGCATTCACTGAATGCAGCCCTTCCTGCCCCAATACACAAAAGCCTGTCTGGGGAGCTGCCAGCACCTCCTTGGACAGAAAACCTATTGTCCAGGCCTCCCCTGCCGGAGTTTCGTCCAGCATTAGGAGGTAAGACTCTTGTCTGTGGCAGCAGCATCCATTTTGTGATGCTGAGGCTCTGTTTAACTTTAACCGGGTAAACCAGTAACTACATGTCTTCTCCCTCTAGAAGGGTGGAATGCTACCCCCGCCGCCAGAACTGGCGGGGCGTAGTATTCCAAAGTGTTTGACACCTTACACGACATGTTTTGATAAAGCCAAACCAAAGTTAGCATTAACTGCGAGGATTATAGTGCATTTAAGATTATATGGTATGGCTATATCATAGAACAGCTATAAGGAGATGGTTCCGAAAGCTGCAGAGGGGCTCAGCTCATGCTAGGGCACCCTCTCACATAAAACCAAGCACTCTACCTCCAGGATTGTCAAGGTCTGCCTTAGGAGTGGCTTATAGGTGTATATGTGTCTATATGTATATATAGATATAGGTATACTATATCTAAGTAAGGGGTGAGTACACCACCTTACCCAGGCTGTGTGAACAGACCTGTGGTGTCAGTTTGGAAGGCAGACCAGGGGTGGCACAATACATGCTGCAGCCCCTGGTAGGCCTAGGGTGCACCTATGCCCGGGGTACCTAGGGTACACTATACAGGGGCTCACAAGGGTGACCCAGTAACCAATCTGGTATGTACCTAAAGTACATGGAGTCCATTTTATAGAGAAAGCAGATAGCCTGTGGCCCTGAATAGCAGGGTCCCAGGCCAACTAAGTTGAAAACCAGCAAAACACCAGGCACAAAGTGGGGTTAACCATATAGTCCGATATCCACCTTCCTACAGTCATGTGATGGAAATGCAAAACAATAGCATTGAATTAATTGTGCATTTCTAAGCTTTTCAGAGAAAATAGCCACAAAACAAAAGTGCAATGTCAGTAGCATCATTTGATTACTTTTTTGCTTCTAAAAAGAAGTTATGTACAATTAAAAAGGCCATTTTACTCTGGTATTTTTTTTTCTAATGGGTATACTCCTTCAAAATGACTATCCTCTTTGAAGTGTGTTTAATATGCTCTGTGTTTAAGGCTACAGTATCCCCTCCTGTCTACAGGGGCAGAGCTGAACAAAAAATAAATACACATGGTGACCCACAAGTCACTGAAGTCATTTCCAATCATATAGAAGGCTTTACCTTGTGGGTACTTGTGTTCAGGCCCCGACAGTGCAAGCAAGTCTTCACAGCATGTGTGTGTCATTATACTCAAGTCCCCACAAGGACAGGCACACAGACAGGCACACAGACAGACACACACACACCTAACGTACCTGTGAAGTAAAGACCTGCGTAATAAAACACTGAAAACATAACCATTAATATATGCATACTAATACAGAAATAGATGCATAAATGCATACATACTTACCTGCAATGTAACAATTTCAGATAGAACTTATATAGTGTAATGACTCCTGATGTAAAAATGTCGAAGTAAAGGTAACTTACTTCTAGAATGCCGTCTCCTCATGTTAAATTATTTATCTTTTCTGATTTTCCTGCACTTTGATCTTAACTCCATTAACGTATGAATCCGCCAAAAGTCTTTAAGGCGTCATTTTTCCTAAACAACTAAAACTTTCCTAATATGCACATCACAGTGGTAGTCTATTGGTATATTCATAACAACGTTTTCATTAAAAGTGCATTTTCCCCGTTTAGAGACTTGCAGGTTGTCCCTAACTGTTACGTCATATATCTTAACTATTTCTTCTGATTCCTGAAGACACACCTGAAGATTCATCTGTATGCCTTAGTCTCTATTGGACTTAGCCTGAACACCAGAGTTACCCCAGCCAGCTTCCCAACTTGCTCCTGTGATCAGTGGGGTACTTTGTAGGCTGCTTTGTCTTATAGTTATTTCACTCTTCCACAACAATAAAACAAACCCATGATGATTGATAGCCTTAATAACTCAAAAGGATCCAGTGACATCTAGACTCGAGGGGTGGTTTGCCTCTCCCAAGAGTTAAATGATGTAAAGGAGGAATAAATCAAAGACTTGTATCCCAATCTCGGCATCTGTGATGTGACTGATGATTCGTCATTTAGGGATCAGTCTGACAAAATCTAAAAACTGGATGCTGCCCTTTTTCACTCACCGTGTCAACTTCATTTGGGCACATGACATTCGCTGATGGAAGGAATATAGACCTATTTCGTTTGAATTGCCCCATCTCTAGGTTGAAGGGCTAGATTACACATTTGAAAGTATGCAGTATCACCAGAGAGAATGTGCCTGGCGTCTGACATTTTCTCAGCACCACTACTCAGAGTAAACTGTGGCTTCACTGAAGCCCTCGGGTGAATATTTTAGTGTGCTGAAATCAGGTGGAAACACTTCGGTCTAAAATATAATTTTCTTAGTACCGAATGTTGTTCAGTATAAAAAATCTGTTTAGTACATGGTGATTTATTTTTATTCCAAAAATACCTTTTAGTTTTATTTTTGATTCACGTTTGTAGTCACAATTTGAAGTTATTACTACACATCCGAAGAATATTTCTCAAGTTTCCGAGTATTACTTTTCTTCAAATGTTTTGGAGTTAGTAGCAAGCACGAGTCCGTTTTATGCAATTGTGTCCTGCTAGCCCTTCCTGTTACCAAGTTCTGCCCTCTGATTACCTTAACCCAGGACGATCCAAGAATACCTTTGAGTCTCTGGTTTGTATCTGAATTGTCCCCTTGTCAATGTTGTTGTGGGGTCTTAGCCACAGGACATAGAAATGTCATTTCCCTCCTTGCTTCCCGGCCTACAAGGAGTTACCCTCTTACAACTCTAGGTCTATACCAGATGGAAGTTCATGAGTCTTGCAGAGAATTCCTAGAATAGAACAGTAGCAACATATAAACCCTCACACCGGTCAAAACATTATGGTTCAAGGCAGGCTGTTGTCTGTAGGTAAAATAACAAAAGTCTGCTTGTTAGGATGACAATGTTTATCAGTGACTCACCATTTGATCTGAAGCTCCTGTGAAGACTGCAATATTGGCTTAATCTTGCCGTTTCCTGATAAATGATGCATGGATATTTAGACTGAGTTACAGTAACCTTAGCCTAGGTATAACTTTGATGTTGCCCAGAAACTGACAAATCCAGAATGTACATTGTCTCAAAAATCTGCAAGAATCATCAACATTCACTCCTCAGTCTCTGATCTGGTTAAGTGTTGCAATGCAGGGACCAAATGTCGTTATCCATAAGGTGAGTGGAGAATGATGCTGAATTCTCACTGATAAGTGGGACCGTTATTTTTCCATTGATTGCCTTATGGAAGTGGACTCTTATTCACAAATGAGTCATTGATATTACATAAGAAGAACTTGATCAGGTTGGCGCAGTGGAGTTCCAGATCAATACCAAAGGAGATGTGGAGTTCTTTGGATATGGAAGTCACAGGAAAATGTAAAAAGCGTAGTTCAGATAAAAAATAACTGACCTCTGCAGAACATGTGTGTCTTCTGTATGCTGTCCATCTGAGCTGCCCTTATAAATTCCATCTTCTGATGGATACATCTGCCTGTGGATTCCTCATCTTGTGAATGTCCCCTGCCCCAGCATTCCGCAGAATTTTTTCCTAGCTATCCACGCTGACAAGGACGTTGACTCCGCTCGCGACCCCGCATGACGTCACCGGAGCCATAAGAGAGCCTCGTCGGCGTGATGACGTCAGTTCCCTTTTTTCCGCGCTGTCGATGCGTAGCTGTTTTCTAGCACTCTCCATATTTTGTGGAGTTACTTTGTTATTCCTTCTGCTTTAACTCTTGCTAAAGTGATGTTGTTTATGAGGAAGTCTGGTTTTAAGCCCTGTAGGGAATGTGGGGGTCACATGTCCATCACTGACCCCCATGAAGATTGTTTATAGTGCTTGTCGTCGGATCACGACGTGGAGGACTGTTCCTGTTGCAGGAAAATGAACCCAAAGGCCCTTAACCGCATGCGTGCGGGCGGAATTCCGCCCGTACGCTGGGTTTTGCGAAACCGCACTTTACGTGACGAGCTGGGCTCGTCATGAGCGTGCGAGGAGGCTACGCCATGACGAGCCCAGCTCGTCATGAGCGTCGAAGGGGTTAAAGAACGGGAAGCTATGTTGTTTCTGGCCAAGGCGAAGAAAGAAGGTACAGGGCGTTAGCGTGATAAGTCGAAGCCGAAGTCGTCGACTTTGCATACATCGAAGTCGAGAAAGCACAAGAAAAAACAGAAGACATGGATCTCGGCGCCGCTCGACGAAGGGTAAGGCTTCGAGGTCACATTTGCCTGCCCCTCGACGTCGCTGTAAGGACTTTGTATCTCCTTCGCCCTCTCCTTCTCCTCGTGCGACTCCGGAGAAGTCTCCTTTGCCTAGAGGTGCTTTGGCGCAGTCTCCGGTGCCGAGGGATTCACCAGCTTCAGATGCCGAGCTGGTTCTGGATGTTCCATCTTCTCCTGTGCCTGAGATTGAACCGTTGGATTCGGCAGTGGATCCGATCGTTCCGACGTCGGACACTCCCCATTTGGATACTGGCATGAATACATATCCACAATTCCCGGCTCCAGGGGCGAATCTGTTGCATTTTTCAAATGCTATGTACGGTGTTTTTACAAGGGCAGCATCCGGAGCACCTTCTGGTCCCGTGGGTCTGCTGGCATTCAACTTGGGCGTGCCCCAGCACTATGCACAGGCACCCTTCATGCCAGTGGTGCCGTCATGGCAATTTCTGGTGCCGAGAGTCTTGACGCCGTTGATAGAATCCTCGGTGCCCTCTGGTGAGCCCTCCTCTTGGCCTTGTGTGGATCTCGTGCCTCCTTCAGAGCCTCCTTCAACGCTGGTTCCGGGACAGTCGGCGCCGCGTACGATGCCACCGATGCCTCATCCGCGGATTCGTTTACAGAGAGAGGCTCAGAGGCTTTTAGAAGAGGAGCAGTATCATATAGAGGAAGTAGAGGAAGGAGAGTTGGAAGAGTCTCTGGATGAATTTGAGGGAATTCAGGAGGCGAGTGGTTTGGATACCTCTCCTGGAGTGGGAACTATCTTCTACTAGGGCTTCACCTCCTCAAGAGAGAGCTCCCTACCATTTGGTGATAAGGAACGCTGCGGAGCTTTTGGATTTGCAGTTACCTACTGCTGAATATAAAGCAAATTTTTTGACCGAGGTTTTGCATTTACCTTCCTCCACAGTTGAGCCTCTGTTACCCTTTAATGAAGCTTTTTTGGATCCTATCCTCGAAGTTTGGTTTAAACCACTCTCTTTGCCTGCCGTTTCTAAGGCTGTGGCTAGATGGTATAGGACTGCACCTGGGGATCCAGATTTTCTCTCTTCCCCAGAGAGTTTGGTGTTGCAGGCATCCTGCTCCAAGCAATCTTCAGGTGCTTTCCCTCAGGCCCCAGCTGACGGGGACTCAAAGAAGATGGAACAGTCAGCTTAAGAGGTTTTCTCCTCTTCTAGCATGGCTCTGAAATCGACCGATGCCACTTGTCTGTTGGGCCGTTACATACATGCTTTGATGGACTCGGCAAAACAATTGGCCCCCAAGTTACCTAATGAGGAGAGGGGAAACTTTATGGAGGTTCTGTCAGACTCTCAGGCTGTGGCTAGACAGGTTATTCAATCCGGTCTGGATACGGCTGACCCAGTAGCCAGAGTTATGGGCACCTCCATAGCTACAAGAAGGCAGGCTTGGCTTGGTTCTTCTGTATTGTCCCCTGATGTCCAAGCCACTCTTGTTGATTTGCCCTTTGATGAGTCGAAGCTGTTTGGGGAAAAAGCAGATTTGGCCGTACAAAGGTTTAAGGATAGCAGAGTCACGGCAAAATCCTTGGGATTGCAGACCCAGTCGAGAGGTTTTGGCTACAAGAAATATCGAGACTTTGGAAGGTCTTCCTTTTGCAACTTCCGTCAACCTCAGCAGCAGCAAAATTCACTCTACAAATCTTATAGAAGAAGAACCAGAGGTCGCCAACGTGGTTCTGCCCGCAATCTCTTCTACTCCTCCTCCTCCTCATCAGCCTTCCCCGCTCCCTCTGGTACCACAGGAAAGCAGCCATAGATCCCCCATCCTGGATCATGTCGGTCCTGTAGGGGGTCCGCTGTCTCACTTTCTGCAAGGTTGGAAATCGGTCACAACAGACCTTTGGGGTTTTAAACGTTGTGGAGAATGGGTATGCCCTTCCCTTTCGGGAATTTCCTCCTCCTTGCCAATGATTATGTTCAGAGGACCATTTGCTTCTTCTGCAGAAGGAGGTTCTTGCATTACTACAAAAAGGTGCGATAGAGGTGGTTCCAGAGCAGGAAAGGGGCCAGGTTTGCTACTCCTGGTATTTCCTGATCCCCAAAAAGGACGGCAGGTTACGTCCGATCCTGGACCTGAGGGTCTTGAATTTTTACCTCAAGCAGAAGAAATTCAAGATGCTGACCCTTGCTCTGGTTATTCTGGCGCTGCAGCAAGAGGACTGGATGGTGGCGATCGACTTACAGGAGGCATATTTTCACATCCCCATTCTGAAGTCGCATAGGAAGTATCTCCGTTTTACGGTTGGGTCGCAGCTCTACCAGTTTGCGGTCCTCCCGTTTGGTCTTACTACTGCACCTCGAGTCTTCACAAAGGTGATGGCAGTGGTGGCAGCTCATCTCAGAAGGTCGGGGATTCCTGTTTTCCCCTATCTGGACAACTGGCTGCTCAAAGCAGTCGCCAGAGATGGTGCTTCATCAACTGCAGGTAACATTTCAACTGTTGTTCGACTTGTGTTTTTCAATCAATGTCCCCAAATCTCACCTGGTGCCCTCTCAGCGCAACCTGTTCATAGGGGCGGTACCGGACACTACTGTGTGTCGAGCATTTCCTCCTCCACAAAGAATTCTCGACATTCAGGAGATGATCCCTTTATTCCTCAATGGAGCGGTTGTTCCAGTTCTGAAGGTCCTTTGCCTGCTCGCTCTGTTCGCTTCCTGCATTCTGTTGGTCATCCATGCACACTGGCACATGAGGGCGCTCCAGTGGTGTCTTCGCAGGCAGTGGTATCAGCCCAACGGAGATCTCGGGGAGTCAGTCAGGATCGCCAGAGAAGCTGCAGCGTATCTGTCTTGGTGGAGCATGGAGGGAAATCTGTCTCAAGGAAAGCCTTTTCATCTTCCTCCAGCGGTGGCCACAGTGATAACGGAGGCCTCTACCCTAGAGTGGGGGTGCTCATCTGGGGAATCTGGAGATCAAGGGTCTTTGGTCTCCAGAGGAAAGGTTGCTTCACATCAACCTTCTGGAATTGCGGGCAATATTTTTGGCGCTCAAGGCCTTTCTCCCTTCCTTTCACGGTCGGTGGTTTAAGTCCTAACGGACAACACTACCATATGTCAATAAGCAGGGAGGAGTAGGGTCGTACCGTCTCTGCAGAGGACCATCGGATTTGCTTGATAGTGAATCATTTGGCCGGGGTGTTGAACGTACGTGCGGACAGTCTCAGTCGGCAGTTCTCTGCCGACCACGAGTGGAGGCTTCATCCGGAGGTAGTTCGTCACGTCTTCCAGATGCGAGGACTCCTCGGGTGGACCTGTTTGCCACTTTTGAGAATGCGATTTGCCCGTTATTCTGCAGTCCCCAGTTTCTGATGCAGGGGGCATTGGGGGATGCGTATCAGTTGAGTTGGAGCTCATAACTCCTTTATGCGTTTCCTCTCATACCCTTGATTCCTCGGGTTCTGAGGAAGATTCGCCAAGACCAGGCCAAGTCATTTTGATCGCCCCGGATTGCCAAGAAAGGTGTGGTACACAGATCTTCTTCACCTCTCATCGCACCCTCCGCTCCTGTCTCCCTCGCAGGGACAGGTTCTACACCCCCACCTCCAGAGCCTGCACCTTCATGCCTGGAGATGGAACGGGACAACCTGAGTTCCTTCTCTCTCCCTCCTGTCGTGGTGGATGTTATTTAATCGGCCAGGCGACACACCACCAAGTTCATTTACTCCTACAGATGGTCAAGATTTGTTAAATGGTGTGGAGAGAGATCTATTGACCCTTTAAAGGCCCACTAGTTGAGTGTTCTTCAGTTTGCTATTTCCTTGGCTCAGCAGGGTTGTGCTGTGGCCACGGTTAAGGGCTATTTGTCGGCCTTATCGGCTTTTCTATGTCTAACTGATCAGCCATCTTAATTTAAGTCTCCTATTGTTTTGAGATTTATCAAAGGCCTTACCAATAGGTTTCCGCCTACTCCCTTTGTTATGCCCCAATGGGATCTTAATCTTGTTTTGACTTTTTGGATGGGTTCCCCATTTGAACTCTTTCATAGCTGTCCATTGAGGCTTTTGTCTTTTAAAACGGTCTTTCTGGTAGCCATTACCTCGGCAAGGAGGGTGAGTGAGCTTCAAGCTCTTAGTTCAAAACCTCAGTTTTTGACCATATATACTGAAAGGATGGTTCTCAGGACCAGGGCTGCTTTTCTGCCTAAGGTAGTTACTCCCTTTCATTAGGGGCAATCCATAACTCTCCCTGTGTTTTAACTTCCCCCTCACCCTTCCAAGGAGGAGGAGAGAATTCATCGCCTGGACCCTAAAAGAGCGGTGAGCTTTTATTTGGACAGGACAAAGGACTTGCGTTTGGACGATCAGTGCTTTGTAATAATAATCATTTATTGAGCGCCTGGCTGCACAAAACTGTGTGTCCCCGCGCTGACTGCAAGTTCAACCCATCCAGAGTCCAGAGAACAGATAGAGGAGCTAAGCTGTGGGAAATAGATGCGTTTTGAGTTTGGCTCTGAACCTAGTTTCCGATGGCTCCATCCGGAGCTGTGTCGGTAAGACTACGTTTGACGCTTAAAAGGCAAAGCTGTGCACAAGCGCACTCTATCCAGGTGGATCATCTTGTGCATCAAGATCTGCTATGCCCTTGCTGGTAAGGAACCACCTGAGGTTATTAGAGCTCAATTTATTGGGGCTAAGTCTTCCACCTCAGCTTTAGCCAGAGGTGTTCCTGTGTTGGACATTTGTATGGCAGCGACCTGGGCCTCCCTCCACACCTTCACAAAGCATTATTGCGTGGATTCCGAAGTGAGGAGGGAGGGTCATTTTGCGCGTTCTGTCTTGCAGGACTTTTTGGTATAAGAAAGGTGGACACCCTCCTTCCGGGAGTGGGACTGGTGTGGGAAATCTATTCATAAGGTAAGGAATCCACACGCAGATGTATCCATCAGAAGAACAAGTTACTTACCTTCGGTAACGCTTTTTCTGGTGGATACAATATGTGCCTGTGGATTCCTCACTGACCCACCCGCCTCCACGTTGTCCACCTTTGTATACCCTAACGATGCCTTATATGGCTTGTTGTTTTACATTGTATCTTCTTTCTATCTAGTACGTTTATAGGAAATGCTGATATTCTTTAGCTTCCCTTTTTGATTTTGTACTGTGTATATTGGTTCAAATGTTGTGTACTGTGTATACTTTGACTCGTTTGTCAGTACACCTGTTCGCCTCGGAAAAAATGGGTGGAACTGACATCATCACGCCGACGAGGCTCTCTTATGGCTTCGGTGACATCATGCGGGGTTGCGAGCGGAACCGACGTCCTCTTCGGCGTGGAGAGCTGGGAAAAAATTCTGCAGAATGCTGGTGCAGGGGATATTCATAAGGTGAGGAATCCACAGACAGATACTGTATCCACCAGAAAAAGCATTACCGAAGGTAAGTAACTTGCGCTTCTTCTTTGGAGGTTGGTTGTAGTAGTAAAAGCAAATTACTCATGCAGCTTCGTGAATTGTGCACTCTAGCCCCCTCGTTTGCAGTGCAAGACACAGTCAAATTTATGGTAAGCTTAAATGATAACTCTTCCATGCCCATGGCTCAGAATCGGTTAAGATACCTCCTTTTCTTCTTGTAATAGAAAGTTGAAAGACTCCTATGGATAAAGTATAGCTTTGTCACAGTTTTGTGTTAATCTGTTTAGAATGGCGAGGGTTTAAGAATAAAAACACAAACGTACTGTATCTGTATGTTGTCATACTGTACTTTTCATCATGAATCAAATACTTTGTGGTAATTTGTCTAATGATGCAGTACAATCCCAGAGTTCCAGTTTGCAACACTATCCAACGGCACGTTCTTCCTACTGTTTCTTCTCACGTGTTGGACTGCATCTCCTGGTCTCCTAGAGACTTTAATCTTATCATCTTTCTCCACTCCCCTACAACAACCCTCCTCTTACTTGCCCCGCTGCTCCTATGGCCCCCCCACACACTCATAGTGGGCTTTGACTCTCCTGGCTAGCATCATGATCGCTTCTTCTGGCAGTGCCAGGAAGTGTGGTTACATTGAAAGAATTATTTTCTATGCACTGTGTTGTGTTCTTTATTTAAAGTCATTCAAAAAAATCCACGTGATGAGTATGCTGTTAACAGATATTGCAACGATAAAGTAGCCTGTCATGTATTGCGTACCTAGATCCTCATTACAAGTGGCTCGTTATAATCCCTGTAATTTCTTCCCTGGAATTTACCTTTATCTGAGGCTTGGTCATTTTATAGGTTATACTATTTTTTGGGAAATAAGATGCGATAATCTGATTTACCATGCAAATTCCCACATGTTTTTCCCCAGTATTCTACCCGGAGATGTGTCCTGCTAGTGGCTGGTGCAATCTCCTGGTGAAATGCCACTCAGCAGCATTTTTACCGCTATAGTTACTTATTTTATGAGATGCAAACCACTAAATGATATGACAAGTTGTAGACTCTATAGATGATTTGATTTGCTTACTAATTATTGTATATACATATTTTGTATTGCTATATTTTAGTTCCATCTGCTCTTCCCCTCTGTGATGGTTGTTGTGGAACAGATCAAAAGTCAAAAGGTAAGTTTTAAACATAAGTGCTCCTATTTGCAACACAGTTGTTTCCACTTGAAAATCCTCGTTCTGAGCCACCCGGGCTACACGTTGTCAATAACATAACTTTGTTAAGTCATTGCTTATGAATCACAGTTGAGTGCATCAGGGTCATGTAGTTCCATCCCGCGCATTGGAGATACAGGCTAACAAGTTAGTGCACGTGGAATGTCGTCTAACAGTTGTTGCATTTCTAAGATTCAGTCGCAACCTAGCGCACCTCAACACGCATTAAAGCCTGAGAATTCCAGTACCGCACTGCACCCAGTTAACAGACCCTCATTCAGATGTATCACAATTCCTCTACCACACAGCCCTACTTGTAACCCAATGTATGTCAATACGGAAGGCAGCCCATGCAAGATGGCGTCGTAGAGCCCATTTTGTGTGAAACTGCCTTGCTTTAAAGCCCATGATCTTCAAACAAACATGGGCCGGCGTACAGTACACCCACTGAATTTAAGAGCGTTTGAAATTGATTCCTGGTTGCTTACTTCTCAGAAACGTTCTGGTAAACTGATGAATCCAAGAGAAACATTCCAAACCCGTGCATCTCCATTTCCTGGCATCGGACTGAGGCACTCCCTGCCAGCACAAAGCACGTTAGAGAAGCAACAGTGCAACCAAGACTCTTGTTTGCAAACGAATCCTTGCAACACAGTGCATCAGAGACACTATCTTGGAAAGCAGTGCTTCTGAAACAGTAGCTCAAGAAACATTTGTTTAACATCTCTTTAAAGAACACTAACTTCGATCAAAGGCTGGCACATTCTGTCTTTTCATAGTGGCTGTCCTCCTCATGGCGTGCCCCTCAACCCCCCCCACCCCCCCCCCTTAGCTTTGTCCTTCCCCCTTCCTCCTTTGGTTCACTGATTTCCATTGCCTATGCCCAATAGAGCCTCGCCAACACCCAAACTTGATTGGGCTCCATCTAATTGCACCCAATCTAAATTTTTTGCACTTGCAGACAGAATTTGGAAGGAGTCATTGTTATCCTTACTGTTGTGCACTTTAGCATTCTGTCTGCCATGAAAATAAACAAATATTTTTTAAAAAATTACTTGCTGTCACGGCCGCTGTCTCTCGTCTCTCCTCTGCTTCTCTTCCTGACTCCGCGTCCCTGAAGCAGAAAGCACACAGGCTCCCCTAAGCCAATCACATTGCTGCTGTCTCCAGTATGACCGCAGTGTCATGATTGGTCTGAGCGACATGGTTCGGCGCTCAGACAGGTACTGGGAGCCTGGCCTGTTCTCCACCCAGGCTGTACAATACAGCCCGGTGGAAAACATGCTAAGTGTGCGTGACTGTTTGGCCGGCACAAGACTGCCGGCCAAACCGTTATACGCACTTATTGTGCACAGACAACTCCGTCTCCATGTGACACCACCCCCGCCCTAACACCGTAGCTATGAAAAATAAAAGGGTAATAAAGTTATCATTTTAATTTTCCCTTTCCCACAGCTCTGAGAGCAGTGGGGAACACTCCTCCTCACTAGTGGAGGAGCCGCCACTGCACAGTGGCGGCTGGTAGGGAATGGGTTTGGCAGGCAAGGGGGAGTGAGGGTTAAAATTACTTTCTTTTCAAAAACACCTCTTCTCGGCCGCAGACTGTCCTCCGTCATCCCTACTCCGCTTCTCTCCCTGTCTTGGAAGCAGAAAGCACACAGGCTCCCCTAAGCAACCAAGGCACTGCTGTCACCAACATGACAGCAGCATTATGATTGGTCTAAGCGCCGTGATTTGGTGCTCAGATAGGGACTGGGAGCCTTTGCATGTTCTCCACCCAGAGTGTACAATACAGCCCAGTGGAGAACATGCTATGTGTGCATGACTGCTTGGCTGGCCCACGATGGCCTTCCAAACAGTCATGTGCACTTATTGTGCACAAACCACTCCTCCCCTGTGAAACCAGCCCCACCCTAACCTAGCCCTGTAGCTACGAAAAATATTTTTTCCTTTTTCCACTGCTCGGAGAGTAGTGGGGCAACGTTCCTCCGCTTTAGCGGAGGAGTCACCCCAGCATGCAAACGTGCATGCAATCAAATGGATCTAAGACATACGTTTGGAACATAAGACATGGGAGGAAGATTTGATGTGATACTGCAGTATAACGAAAAATGCGCATTTCTTTTCAATTAAAGTGTTTGTGTGCTGCCTTTACTTCTCTGATATATGTCCAGCCAGTTTATTTATTTATTTATTTATTAGCTTATATAGCGCCTGAATCACCCCCAAAGGGGTATCTCTAAGCTTGCGGGCAAGTAGGGGGAAGATGCGGATGCTGAGGGAGACCTCTAGAATAAAAATATTTTCAAGGACCTTCTAAAGCGAAGGTAATCCGTGCACTGCCTAAGTGCCAACGGGAGCAAATTCCAATTCCGAGGGGAAAGCTGTCCTAGCTTTGTAAATGCGCTGGACTTTAAGAAGTGATTTGGTGCTGGATCACAGGTCTCTAAGGGGGGTGTAGTGAATTAGCTTCTCCGTCAAGTATGTTGGCCCGTTGCCATATACTGCCTTATGGGTAATGCAGCAGATCTTAAATATTTTTTGCTTGCCTACCGGAAGCCAGTGCAATTTCTGCAGCAGCAGATTTTACTGAGATCTATAGGGGACGTTCAATACCAGACGCGCTGCTGTATTCTGCACTACTTGCAAACGATCCAGTGCAGCTTCATTGGCTGAGATCAGTAATGAATTACCATAGTCCAGTCGACTTATAACAAGAGGCTGGATAAGGGTCTTCCGAGTGTGGTCAGGAAGAAATGGAAACACACGCCTCAGAAGGCCTAATACATGAAAGCATGAGCTAACCATTTGGGACACCTGCTCCTTCATATTTAGGCTCTGATTGATGCGTACCCCAAGATTCTATACTGATGACTTCGAAGCGGGGGGGTAAAGGCATATGCGATGTAAATGCATGTGTGGTAATAGCGTGCGTGGTTCCATCATACATCCCCTCTCAGATCATCAGTGGACCTGATTCTGCACTTTTGATGACCAGACATTACTGGGTAATGGCAAAACATTTGTATTGTATTGTAATTGCATTTATATAGCGCTTACTATCCCTGACGAGGCGTTGAAGCACTTTTTCGACGAGTAGCACGCTATTCCGGAAAACATAAAAGATTGGTGGTGAATCAGTATAGTGAAGAATGAAAGTAATTTGAGCGGTGTATATGTTAGTTTGTCATTTGGATTGAAAAGGATAGTGGAGGCAAAAGGTTTGCATTTATATAGTGCTTGTTCTCCATGATGAGGTGTTGAAGTGCTTTTTCGATGAGTAGCATGCTACTCCGGACCCCTTAAAGGATTAGTGGTGAATTAGTATAGTGAAATATGAAATTAATTTGAGCAGTGGCCATGTTAGCCTATTATTTGGATTGAAAAGGAATAGTGGAGGGATAGAAGAAGGAGGGGTCTAGAATGTTTTCTTTATTTTTATTTGTGGTGGAATCCATAGCAGTAGGAGGGGGTTTGGGGTTTGGGATGAATGAGAGAGTGGAGATAGAGAATATATTGATAGAGGTATAGGGTGAGAAATAGGTTAGTGCATTGGATATCCTGAATTAGTAGCAAAGTACTAAATATATAGATACATAAGTACATGGAACCTATATATCTACACATGGGCAGTGAATCTATGCAAACCGATATTATTAACAAAGCATCATCAGTATGACTGCCGAATGGGACAGGGAGAGAGAGGAAGCAGCTTTAGATGTATTCACGGACACTGACACAGGCAAAGGCGGCACAAACCCTCCAAGCGCCCAGGCACAACCCGCAGTACTGGATGAAACAAAGAAACTACTAAATGAATTGGAAAAACTTCGCAAAAAAGAGACAGGAAAATGGTGGGAAGTGAAATCCCTCACGAGGTACCTGGAAGTGGAAAGAATTCCCAGAGGGCTCAGAATTTTAGTGGCCCCCACATATGAAGACCCAGACCCGGCAATGTTACAAAGGTGGGCAGAGAACAGCGCCAAATCCTCAGAAAACATGTTAAAAATTCTGATAGAATTTGCAATAAGCGACAGACAAAAAATGATATCTCGCATCAATGAAATAATGCAACAACTTGAACTGAAATCAAATCAGGACGAAATTACTAAGAACTTAAATGAAATAAAAGAAAGAGTTCTCAAACATGAAGCGGAAATCAAGGAACGGAAGGCAATAAAATTTCAGCGGGACCGCAACAACTACATGAGCGGAAGAATTTACACCTTCGCAAAAAAGTACGACCAAATAAGAAGGCAAACCCCTAACACACAACCTAGTGGGGGAAACACAACAGTGGAACTAAGTGAAAACGAAATCAGCTCAGAATAAGAAACCGATGCTGAAAGCAATCACAGCACTGGGCCCACCACCAACTCCTGCACAAGAACTGGCTTTTTTAAGAATGCAACGCCTCAGGACATTGAGACCTCGCTTCCCTTCGAAACAAGATGGGGGGGCAGGCCGAGGCAAAACCCAGAACAAAAACCGCAACAAAAAGCCGTAGGAGAAAAAACAGACGGTGGAGAAAAACGAGGCCAAAATCAACAACAGAACAAATCACAAAACAGACGCCACAGACGCCGATAATGGAAGTACAAAATGAAATAGACAACACAGTCATTAATCTAACAGACATGGAGTTGAATACACAAGAACTTGAAATTTTATCCCTTGGATTAACATATTGTACAAATACAAACTTTGATTATGCCCAGACCCGCATAGATTTGTTTCAGTACATTCGAAAACTAAAATTGCAAAAGTATTTTATAAATACGAATAAACGCCCAACAACAACTATGCAGATTGAAGACAACAGCCAGAAACTGTCAGTGGCTAACATGGAGGCTCTGCAAAACATGATTGATTTGGAGCTAGAAATAGCAGGCGATGGGATAACACCAAGTGGAGCAGCCACCGCATCTGAATTGAACATTTATGCAACAGTCAAAACAAACTTCAAACCAAAATCAGTGTTCATGCCCGTGATGCCCAAAGACAATCTCGATTTATTCTCAGACAATGTCATCAAAGACTTAAAAGAACTGTCTTTTCAAAGCACAAAGGAGTATTGGAAAGAAAATGAAGACCACAGAAGAAAATATAACAACCTAATGATAAGAATAAAATTAAGATCTGACATCGTGGTAAGGTGGTCAGATAAGGGGGGCAACGTTGTGCTGTGGCCCCTACATATGTACAACAAAGAAGCCTGCACTCAACTCCAAGACAAAGACTGCTACATGAGGATAAGTCCAACCCATAATGTGGGCATTCAAGAAAAATATCACAATGAGTTGTACAGATGGAAAGGAATGGGCCTCATCAATAAAGACGAATTCAACTATCTAAAGAATGACTACCCAGTAACACCTCAACTATATCTTATACCGAAGGTGCACAAAAATGAAGAAATCCCACCCGGAAGGCCAATAATATCAGCGATTGGCAGCCTATTTGAAAAAAACAAGTATCTTCATTGACTCTTTTCTACAACCTGAAGTCAAAAAACTCCCGGCCTACATTAAAGATACGGGGGATTTTCTGTCAAAGATTTTCAACATAGAATGGCAAGATAATTACCTCTTCATGACATTAGATGTCCAATCTCTGTATACCAGCATCAGACACAGGGATGGTCTGAAAGCCATGGAACACTATCTAGGAAAAAGACCTATTGAACTATTTAACCACACTAAGATGTTGTTGGAAATGGCAGAGTGGTGTCTGACTAACAATACGTTCATTTTTGACAGATTGCATTATAAACAGCTTCAGGGATCGGCCATGGGAACCTGCTTCTCCCCCAGCTATACAAATTTGCATATGGGCTGGTGGGAGGAGCAGGTACTGAAAGTCCAGCACTCTGAGACCATGCAAAACAATGTAGTGATGTACAAAAGATACATCGATGACATTTTTATCCTATGGCAGGGCAATGACAGAGATGCAGAATATTTTGCACTAGCTTTGAATGAAAACATGCTCAATTTGAAATTCACATGTAACACCAGCGCTGCAAATATCCAATTTCTTGATCTTGAATTATATGTGCAGAATGAAAAGATACAGACACGCACATTCAGGAAACCCACTGCAGGGAACGCCCTTCTTCATGCACACAGTTTTTACCCTACACCGTTAAAACAGTCAATTCCCTATGCTGAGTGCCTCAGAATGACACGCAACTGCAGTACCTCTGAAGGACTCACTAGTGCCAAGCAAGATTTATTCAAAAGACTCAGGAAGAGGGGGTACACAGAGAACACATGCCAGAGGGCAGAAGCCAAATGCAGTGTTAAAAACAGGAAAGATCTAATTTTCCCCAAAACTGTGGTGAAAGATACGGACCACAATAAGAGAACTCCCCCGAGATTAATAACTGGGTATAACAGATACCATAATAATCTCCGAAAAATCCTGAGAAGACACTGGCCGTTAGTCCGGGGTGACACAAGCATAGGTGAAACAGTGGGCAAAAATCCCTTGATCACATTCAGAAAGGCTAAGTCTATGAGGAATGAACTCGTCTGCAATGCACCTATACTCAAAAAGACAAAAAATTGGCTCAATTCCCAAAAAGGTTTAAAAAAATGCAGCAAGTGTAAGGCGTGCACACACGGCGTGAACACCACCAAAGTTCACGTTCCGTTCAGAAACAAACCGTACATGCTGAGGGACTCGTTCTCATGCAAAACAGATTTTGCAGTATATGTATTGGTATGTTCATGTGGTAAGAGGTATGTAGGTTCTACAATCCATCCAGCGCACATGCGGATTTTACAGCACTTGCGAGCCATTTCTAACAATGACCCGGCATACCCGGTAGCCAGACACATCCACGAGGCGCACAAAGGTAATGCTAATAACATCCAATATTTTGTTATTGACAGCATTCCGAAAAACACCAGAGGAGGCAACCGCCCACTGGCGTTGCGCCGCTTGGAGTCAAGGTACATCATACTTTCGAATTCCAAGATCCCATTCGGCCTGAATGCGGACGAAGCCTTAAGTGTCCACCTCTAAATTAATGTCTGCATGTTTCCCTTCCCCGAATACCATTCGTATAACATCTGCAGTTCACGTACTACACAAATCACGGGATTTCACATGGGCACAAAGAGCACACTACAGACAGTTCCATGTCAGTAGAACACACCACTATGTCAGCAATTGAGTTCAGCACATTTATCAACACAGTAACACATATCTACGTATTGTCCCCTGAGCCACGTACTCTACTTAGACTAAAACGACATGTACGACGTTCCTAATAGGTCCTCCCGGTTACCTCCGGCAAATATTTCCCACTTAGCCACGAGATTCAGAGACCACTGTGTAACCCCGAATCTATAGAATTGAGCCGATCTAACCACATTTATGTGGCTTAGTTTCCAAAATGACGCCTTTTTGTAACTAACAGCCATGCGATTTCACTCGGGAGCCTGAGCTACTTGCTGGCCGCGAGCAAACTTGCAGGGCCAACACAGGCTCAGACAGGCTGTTTTGGTAAACATGAGAGACTGTAGTTACGGATCTCACTATGATTGCCAACATAACGCTGTACTCTTTAGCCACTCACCTCGGACTTGGTGAGCGGTGTTGGGTGTCTGTGGGCTCCGGGGGCCTTCCTCGGGAATCGGCCCAGGGGAACATTTCCGTGCGCTTGTCCTGGGCGTCCACATGGCGCTGCAGAGGGAACAAGAAACAGGCAAACCAGATGGGCTACTTGTGTAGGACCTATATATCGGAACCTTCATGGCAGGGACCATCCGAATTATGTAGCACACTGTGTTAACCTTATTTTTTGCCACTCACTTTTTTTACTTTCAATATTGTTATCTCTCTTGGTTTTACTATAACCTTAATTCAGCTGTCACTATTTTAACATGCTGAATGTCGAGAAGGTTAAGAACAGACGAACACATGTATTTGGTGATGTATAAACATTTATAAAAGGTGTCCAAAAGAATGCTCTTTATGTGTACTAAAAAGTGTAAAAAGACTATTTAAGACAGGTTCTGCCACATTGTAACCATGGCAACATCTGATTCAAACCTGTAACACTGATTAAGAGACACACCCATGTTTCTGTGCATATATGTACGCTCTCAACACAATGGCAGATGTAGTGAACAAGGCGGTAACGCCGAAACGCGTCTAAGCAGCAACTGATCTAAGAAATAAAAGTTTGGATTCAGATTCACGGAGTCAGCGCCTTCTTTGATCGTGAAGTATGGCATGCAAGAATATATATATATATATATATATATATATATATATATTTTTCAGCAAAAAATTGTTTCAATCAAGAAACACGCCGCACACTACTCCATAGGTTCAAATCTTAAGTTTATTTTCTGTAGGATCCCCACCTACGCGTTTCGGACAACAATCTGTCCCTGGTCACGGTACAAAACCTATTTGGGACATTTGCTCATACATATATATATATATATATATATATATATATATATATATATATATATATATATGTATATATATATATATATGTATATGTGTGTGTATATATATATGTGTGTATATATATATATATATATATATATATATATATATGTGCATAAGTGAGAATATATGTAGATTAAAGTTGCATTTAATAAACTGGCTTTCAAGTGTTCTTGCACTATAAATTAATGCATTTGTTTTTATTTTTTGTAAATCAATAGTAAAGCAATTGTAGATACTTATGATAAAAGATGTACTTATTTATGCAGTCACTTATATACATGTTAAAACATAGAATAACGTAACTAGAAGTATTCTGTACTTTTTTTGGCAGAACTAATGTATATCTGTATTTTTAAAAAAAAGCTTTTATACTAGTTTATACAAAGCAATACACCTATGTAGGTACATATCTATAGTCCAAATACGTTCTTATATACAGAGGGTATGTGGTCTTTTTCTTTCCAACATACAATCAGATTGAATCTAATGAAGCGAAAGGGTGGGTTAACCTCCAAACATACAGTGAGTAAATAATTGGATTTATGAGTTTTCAATTTTCACCATAATGGCATCATGCAAGGAATACGAGGGAGAACCTTGTAAAAATGTTCAGTGTTCAGGTTTATGCCGAGCTCTAGTTCTAGATAGGCCATTTAATCGAGACATGTTTGCAAAAGAGGTGAATGTTCCCAGTGAGGTCATCAGGCCTTATACAGCGAAGACACTGGGAGACATTATATAGTGACGACTATCTTGCTTTAAAACCGATTCGGGGCTATACCTTCATAGTCACATATCGTCTCCACCTGTGGTTTTACATTCCCTGTCCTTTGCCCCACCTAGTAATTGAGACAGGTTGCACATTGTGTTGTTGTTGCTCTATATTACTAGGTGCCCCCTTCCCCCCCTACACCCCCCACTCCGGCAGCATTTGGTAAACTAACAATCTGAGGAGGCATAGCATCAAGAAACTGCGGGCAGCAGCCAACTAATTTGCCTGTTCTCTTTTGGTTTGTTTGTTTGCGTAAAACAAGTGGCACTTCAGGGCAGTCTGGCATCTGCTTACCGCATCGAGTCGAGTTAAAATAATGATTGGATGTGAAAGTGAAATATTTCTCTCTCTCGTTTTAATGTAGCATACGCTTAGCTTCATCATTAAGCTTCGATTTACATTATCACTCTTTCCCTGCAGCAGCACAAATCTTGACTCTTTATAGGTTGATTTGTCAACCAATCATTAGGGGGGGTGTCGTCATTACCGGAGTTGTTTCCATAACTCTTCACCCCCCACCTTACCTACACTGGGGGCATTATTTTCACACCACTGATCCGCTGTGTCACCGCCGGGGCCAGTCACTCCTGTTAATGACCCCACTTGAGTTGGGCCGCTCCTAATGAGGGTCTTGGTAAGGGGGGGGGGGGGCTCCCTTTCAGTGACACACTCCCATCTTCGCATGTTGCAGCTCATACATCGTTAAGGTCTTTTCATACGATGGCGGTTTTAATGCATCCGTGTATTGATCTCTGGCTATCACTGGCAGCTTGACTGGGAATGAAAGCCTGGGTGCAAAGGTCAGCCTGCCTCTCTGCCGGCTCCTCTCCCAGTCAGCGTCAGCCATGGAGGTGGCGGTGATGACTGACCCGATGTGCTGCAGCCGCTGATGACAGCTCTCTTTCCTGGCTGTACCTCGCCCACATGTAGCGCGCTTGCGTCATTGGCCTTCATTTTATTCTAATGAAGCACTTCATCGTTTCGGCCTGGCCCTTATCACTCCGGCTGCGGCTCATGGACATTTATAGCATCTATTCCAACAATAGTTTTATAAAAAGCTCACGTCTTTATGGGTCTAAAGACCATCGCTAGCCTGTTTACCCTGCTTTACAAAGTGCGTACCTCTGGCAGCGTGTTGGGATGCAACTTCCCCCAGTGTTTGTAGTCTGTCCGTGTCACAGTTTGCTTACGTTGCTTTTGTTCGTGAATAAGCTATTGGTTGGATGTGTTGACACCCTCAGTGTTCTGTACCCAAGAGTGGCCGGGTCCCTTGCAATCTGCCTGCTTGTCCTTCTGAGTTTTAATTTGCAGATGGTTTAGAAGACCGTATTTTTTTTTTCAGGAACGTCCTGCAGGTCCCACGTATTAACAAAGACAATTCGCCCCAGAGACCATTGCATATGTGACTGTTTTATTGGGCACATTGACATTTTCTTGGCTTAGGCTGCCTCCTCCCTTTGTTCTGCTCCTGTTGAAACCGTGTTTTTCATTAGAAGCAGATGATAAACACCGCTGCATGAATGACTTATTTTATGATGTTCTTCTTTGCCAACCGCTTCTTTCTGCCCTGCCCTGCTTCTGCCATCTCACTGTCCTGATGTGTCCATGAGCATATCATTCTTATATGTCAATGTGAACTTAGATATCTGAACATGAGACAGATTTGACAGAAACTACATTAAAACACTTTCAAAATGTAAATATGGTGCAACACCATTATTTATTATTCCCACAGCGTCTCTACGAGTGTTTTACTCACTCATTTTTGTTGTTAATTTTACAGTATCATATACTCAGGCTACACGTTCTTCCTAGGGTCTATCTCTATCCCTGTCGTTTTATTCCTCAGTACCTTCTTTAGTTGTAGCCCAAAGACTGCTGTAGCTGTTTGGCGAGGGCTCATGTTGTCACTCACACCATGATACGCTTTTGGATAGCCCAAGGCAGTCATTGGTTGCAACCATTCAGCAGGTTTTTGACAATGGGCAGCAGTGCTGTTCGTTGATGCTGGAATAAGCCCAACACATTTTGCAGATGTGAACACTTTAAAAGTAGTGGAATGATTTTGTTCTGTTTTTTATTTTCTTCATTTTTGTAACTTTTTGTTTTAGAACCTGCTCCCCCACTCACTTTCTGAATGCTGGATCACTCCTCTCAGCACATCCTGCTCTGGTGCACCCTTCCTGCATGTTCTTTCTTTACATTTCTTCCCTCTTCGACTATTTGTGTCCTCACATGAGTGATTATGATTGTACTATGTTTATCTTCTCAGTCTATTTGCACTACAGTGGACTCATTTTACCCTTTCATGTTTTTATGCACTGTGTATATTTTATGTATGCTGTTATGGTTTTATAAGAACCAAAATAAAGATCGAAATGAGATGAGTGTCTCAAAAACTATAATAAATAAATTAATAAATAAAAAACTAGTCCTGCTTTGCCCTGCAAATAGTGCGCCTTTTCTAAGCCTATCCTGCTGAGGAAGTGGAAGCTCTGCAAGCCTAAAAGTCTGCCTAAGGCATGTTGGGCGAGATCTGTACACCCCATTATGTCAATCAGATGTATAGCATCCTTGTCGTTAGCGTCCTCCAGATGAGTATTAAAATCACCCAGGATAGTGAAATCCGACAACTGAACCACAGTGTCTAGAAGTTAGCTCAAGGCCTGTAAAGAAGCTGTTTTGTGGCCGGGGGTCGATAAATGAGTAAACCTACAAACAAATGATTGTTAATGAGCTGAATTTTGAAGCAGTCTTCCAGATCAGTGAGACAATTCTGATTTATAAAAGCAATTCTGGTATTTTACTGACCTCTAATGGTCGTTTTCTATCAAGGCAGTTAATTAGAGGCAGTTGAACAAGCAGAAAGCAATTCTGGTATTTTACTGACCTCTACTGGTCATTTTCTGTCAAGACAGTTAAATAGAGGCAGTTGACCAGAAAAAAAGTCCCTAAGCAAAGCAGACAAATCCTAAGGCTGATCTCCAGATCCCACAAAGTACATACAACAGATCTTCCAGACAGCGCAAGAGCGGTCTATGTTCGACCCAAAAATAAATGCAGTGACCTGCGGTTTCCAATTTCTATAGTTGAGAAGAAGAAAAATTAGGAGCCCACGCAGAATTAGAGTGGGATTAAGAGCTTGTAATGAAAGAGAAGAAGGAACGATGCAGAAAAGAACACTCTTTGGGAAACTCCAACGCTGGCCCTTTCAAGATGGATCACTGCTTTCAGTATGCATTTCCAGGTATTATGTAGGCCATGGACTTTCTGCCCTCCCCATCCTACTTACATATATTCAAATAAGTGCCCTTATCACCGACAATACATTCCTCTCCCAGCTACTCCAGTTTTCTTTGAATAATATCTCCTAGAACTGGCCAGAGGGCCTCCATAACCGCCCACGTCCTGAGGAGGCTTCAAAAGGTCAAGTGATTGAAACGCACCGACACCTAGAAGAGCAAGGGAATCAATTGGATTGAAAATAAAAAACTAAAACACTTACTGAAGGGTCATACTCTGCAAAGTGGGGTTGCCCCCTGGCTGAATGTTATTCATCTCTTTGAATATTGATAATGGGGTATACAAACAATGCTATAACTCCCCCACATGGACGTTTTTTGAAACAATTGACTAGTTGTTCCGAATCTCACCTGGTTTGAAAATAAAAAATACCCTGGACTTTAGGATACAAACGCACATTTGTTCACCTTTGTGCCTTTTTTGTATTATGGTTTGCTGGGAGCACACGCCTGTACCATGTCTGATACATGGCGAAAGATGCCATTAATTTACAATGTGCTCCGACCTGTTGTCTGTCAAAATAATATAAACTGAATATTTTAAAAAGTTTAAAAGTACTGGTGCAATTTATTCGCAAAAGATGGTCATTTAGGTGCACCATTTTCACAGAAGTGTTTTATTGTGATCAGTAGAGGCACTTTCTTTTGTCCGCTGTAACGTTCAGGAATTGCTCATACTCACAATTTATATTACAAAATGGTTGATATGAGTTACCAAGCAATCTGAGCTTAAAACATTAATATTTTCAGCAATAGCGAAAGTGGTATCTGGTAACTCTCAACCGAGTTAACAAACATCTTCGTTTAATATTCCTAATATCACGTGTGTCCCATGTGTTCGTATCTGGTCTTGGCTCTCCATAGTTTGGCAACAGTAAATACAAAAAGTCAACTTAATGAGTTGTCCATCTTTCTCCAGTTATAGCACCTACATTGACCCCTAGTCTTTCCAACCACTCTGCCTATGTGCTCACGTTTTTGTAACAGACCACCTCATGCCTTTGCATTTGTTCAATTTTTTGTTTTTTTATTGTCTCAGTGCAGCAACACCTTCAACCATTCTCCCCTTTCTCAGGGGCTGTGAGTACCAACCACGTTTTCTAGTCATCTTTTTAGCACAGGCTGTTAACGAACTCACTCCCAAATGATATGCCTCATTTCCTTTATTAGCCTTCCTATTAGTTTCTCATTTTCAATAAAAATATATATATTTTTTAAATCAAATTGTATTCTTTTTCTGCAGAAGTCAGTTGTCCTTCTTTATGAAGCCTAGAGAAACGGCTATCACTTTCACTTTGAAATACTTCAAATCATAGTCATTTCTTTAAATAACCCCGGAAAAATTGTACAGTTCTTTGTAGACATTGACGTAAATTGTGGGAGATTTTTGGGAAAAGAGGAACTCTGCTGGCCCTGGAAGTGGCACATTCATGTTTTGGCATAGACTTGTGTAATGCATGTGTAAATGAGTAAATCTATAGATATGTCAGCGTCTATTGCAGATGCATTCTAAGAAGTTGTGCAATAAATCTTATTTTTGTATTCAAATCATTTTTTTAAAGAAAGAAAATAAAAGAAAGAACAAAAGAAAACAGAATGTAAAAACACACAGGTTCACCAATACATAGAATGAGTGACTTACGTGATCTTAACAAAATCATAACAAATAAAGGCAGGGTAATACACATTTTCGTAATTTACATAGTGACGCATACCATGAGATCCGAATGTGGCGACCAAATCAAACGAGTACTACACAAACATAGTTACACAAACATACACTGTTGCATATACAATGACCTTGTCCAGATTCCTCGATCTACGTTCTCCATTTGTGCCCCACAGTCAGTGCACTACGTTGAGAGTAGTGCCGTTAGCGATGATGATTTCACCCTCGTACCCCTTCAGGTTCTATGGCAATGTTATTACGAAGTATATGATAGTAAGTACACTCCGCTTCACATTCAAGTATTACATATACCTACAATGCAATAAATCTTCACTTTTTTGGCTGGCTCCAGATAATTTTCTCAGATCCTGAGAATGAGAATTGTTTTAATGTGAAATGTGTTTGGGTTTTCTCTTGTTAAATGAGAATCTTTCTCATTGTCTCTTCTCTACACTTTAATAACAACTCCTTGTCTTAGACAATGAGGTTTTCTCTCACTTTAAGAACAACTTCCCTTAAGATATATGCAGAGCCTATCTCTTCCACTAGTTGTATTTTCTTAAGGTTCTTCACTGTATTGAGGTTCCCTCCGATAGCCTGTAAATAGACCCACACAGGCCAGTGGCTAATAAAGGAAAGACTCTTAATCTTATCCTGTGTGGGTGCCCACCTAGATCCTGGAATTGAGGTTTCCTTTTGTGAGTTCCTTCAGGAGTTGTGATGTCAGGCCTTGGCAAGTTTCCTCCTTCAAACTCTTGCTTTGCACTGTTCACCTCTAGCTGCCTCAGACTCTCTTGAGATACAAATTTACTTAATCAGGCATTCTGGGCATTCATTCATCAGACTACCTCCTTTACGAGACCCCATTACAACACTGGCATTCCAACGGAATAACTTATCCAGGCATGCTTCAAATCGCAGTGTGTTTAATCCCCTATTATGGTACACACTTTACCCCATGTGCCTCAGTTTGTCAGATGTTCATTTTCCTTTTCCGGTCTATCCAATCCTATAATAGTTCTCTTTCCTGTGATAGAGCACTTCCAGATTCAGGATCCTCCTTTAGTCAGACTGACCTGCCCAAGCTGGATACTCCCATCCTTCTAGACATGGCCAAACCCCCTTGTAACAGTAGGTGACGCCCATGTGCCCCATTAGCCCTTACACTCTTAACCACGTTCGCAGAAGACAAAAGCATAATCCATAAACCTATTAGGGGTAAACCCTTTGCACCAACTCATAAATAGCCCTGGTGATTCTGCTCTATTCCTAAGTAAAATCTTAAATTAAATGTATGCCACAAAACCTCACACAGGGTATTAAACATACATTATATTGAGATTGTCAATATCTATGAAACAAGATATGTTAAATCAGTGAATTATTGATCTCTTTGACACATTTTGTGTGTGCTCTTGTATATATGCTTTGTGGGATGCTGCACGATGCTAGATGTACTCTAATCCACACACTTTTGTTCATGTCTAGATACATTTTTTGAGGAAATATATAAATTGTAGTGAAATTTATATATTACAGTTGTAATCCAAAGAAGCAGTTGAACTGAAGAAAAAATGTGAGTTTATTACGAAAGACGGTTCCTTAGAATACCTAGCCTAACGCTCCTTGGGTAGGAATGTCAACATTCACTACTGCACACCTGCTAACATTCTAAGAAGGAACCATAACATGGGGAGGGAAATGAAGCGTACTAAGTGAGTAAAAAAGTACAAGCAAGAGGGTACATAAACCATTCATGAAATAATCAAAGATAGGAGGAAAATTACAACACACCTCCTTTCCCAAAGATCGAGAAGAAAACTGAGAAAGCTAAGGAAAAGAGAGAAAGACTGAGGGAGAGAGAAAGAAGAAGAGGAGCAAGGCATAGAAAGAGAAAAAGAAGAGTCTAAGAGTACAATATAAAATATGAATGACAACAAAACTTGCAGTTGAAAATAAGCAAACAAAATAGCGCAAAGCTAAAAGTCATTCCATAACATAATCTCCATGCCATTTAGGTGACCTTACAGATCTGTCACTCCGTTTAACCGTGGGCATGTTGATTTCCTTGTTGGAATCGTCAAACAACTTGCTACCACCATTTTGTTCCCAATATGGAACAACTCTATCCATGCGCCACATTCTGCCATCGGCCATGGTAGCCACATTTTTCTTGACATCTTTAATCCTTGCAGGACCGTAGTATTTGTTGTACTTGTTTGGGATAATGTCAGGTCTTTTGCAAAAACCCGCTGACCTACTTTCAAGTCACGTGGTTTGGCTTCCCATCTGAGATCATATTCTTGTTTGTATTTCTCTTGATGGCGCTCAATCTTTTCCTTGGTTAACTGACCATCCCATACAAATTAATTATCTTCAAATAGCCAATTTGGTGTAAGTTTGGATCCAGGTTTGCACCCTCTTAAAAGACAAAAAGGGGAATAACCAGTCACACTGTTGGGCGTAACGTGATAGGAGCATATCATGTCCTTGATCACTTAAAAAATGGGTTTGTTTGCAACCATCACTAATTGTAAAGTGTCTTTAATCATCCTATTACAGCGTTCCACCAAACCATTGGCCTGTGGACAATATAAGGGAGTGAAAACTTGTTTTATGGCCAGACTGGCCAGGAAGACTCATTGCCTCAGGAACCAACTGCACTCTGTTGTCAGTAATGAGTGTGTGGGGCACACCTTCACTAGAAAATGCATCAGAAAGGAAAAGTTTTATAGCTTTGGTGTCCACCTTGTTGACAAACTTTAGAGTAATCCATTTAGAGAAGTAGTCCACTAAAGCTATAATGAACCATTCTTGTAGACCAGCTATCTGTAGAGGACCTATGATGTCCAAGCCTATTTTCTCCCATGCTTTAATGGGAACTTGTACTGGTTCTAATGGTGTTCTCCTAGTGCTTTTAGTTTTATCGCTGAGACCACATGCATGGCACCCCTTGACTAATTCCTCAATGAGAGTATCCATGCTGGGGAACCATTACCCTGAACGGAGTTTACTCTTGGTTAGGTTTCTACCTAGATGGCCTTCATGGGCTATCTCACAGATGCGTTGTCTGAGCTCTACAGGGGGAACTACCTTGTCAGACTTATACACGTTAGTTCCTGCAAAAGACAGTTCATCCCTAGCATTCTTAAATGGTTGGAACTCATGAGGAAGATCAGTACACTTCTTAGGCCAACCATTAGTGATGTTTCTATAACTGTTTTTAAAGTAATGTCCCTTGACATGAGGTTTTACCACTCTTCCTCAAAGTGGCAGGAATGGTCACTTGTAACACTTCGAATTCATCTATATTTTCTTCCATATGCTATTGAGAGGTAAATGAGAAAGACAGTTGGCAACCTGGTTCTTATTGCCTGGAACATACTCAAATAGTTAAAATTTTATAGGGACACCAACCACTTGCCAATCCTGGGTGTAGTTTTCTCAATATCCTGAGAAGAAAATAAAGACACTAAGGGCTTGTGGTCAGTCCTGAGTGCAAACGGTATGCCCCATAGAAAATATTTAAAGTGATTAGTTGCCCAAAAACAAGATAAAGCCTCCTTTTCAATAGTGGAATAGTTAACCTCCGCATCTTTGAGTGTCCTGGAAGCAAAAGCTATGTTTTTTTCTTTGCCCTCTTGCATTTGAGACAGGGTGGCACCAATTTCTCTGTTACTGACATCAGTTGTAAGGAACGTGTCTTTCGTACTGTCAAAATTCCCAATACATGGTGCTGTGGCAATAGCTTTTTTGAGCCTAACAAATGTAGAGTTGTGTATAGGTAACCACTCCAATGTATTTTCTTTCTTAAGTAGGTCTGAGAATTTTTAAATAAATTTGGACATATATTCAGCCAAACCCAGGAAAGATTTGATCTCTTCTTTGTTAGAAGGAACAGGAGCTTTTACCACAGTCTCTATGAGATTCATCTTGGGTTTCATGCCCTCACTGGACAAGGTGTGTCCCAGAAACTCAACAGATGGTACTCCTATCTTGCACTTGTTTTTCTTAATAGTGAAACTTGCTTCACTAAGTTTGGTACACATTTCCTCAAGTTATAATTATGTTAATCTTCATCAGAACCATAAATAAGAATGTCATCTTGGAAACAGATAGATTTGTCTACATCCCCCAAAACATGTTGCATTATTCTCTGGAGGACAGACCAAAAGGCATTCTTAGAAAGTTTTAGGTGCCGAAGGGCATGGTGAAAGCTGTGAGAATTTGTGAACCAGGGTGCAAAGTGACTTGATGATATGCTGAAGTGAGGTCTAATACCGAAAAGTATTTGGCACCATTTATTACAGATAACATTTCATTAATCTTTGGAAGCGGGTACCTGTCTAACCAAATGTTGGCGTTTACACTTCTCAAGTCCACACACATGCATATAACATTGCTCTCTTTTTTAGAAGTTATTACAATGGGAGCCAACCATTCTGAACTTTCCATCGCCTGAATAATGCCCAGCTTTTCAAGTTTTTCCAGCTCTTTTTTTTTAACGGATCTTGCATCACCAGGGGAAATTACCTGGTTTTATGTGCAATTGGGACAGCATCGTTTTTGAGTTTTATTTTGTGCATGTAGTTTTTTAGAAAACCAAACATTTTAGTAAACACCTCTGGGAACTCATCACAAATCCCTTTTCCTGTTAAGGGTCTATCAATTAGTAATACCTGTTCAACATTGTTGGGATCAAGGATGATACCTAAATCTTTCTGGTGCATACACCATATTAAGTTACTTCCCTTTTCCGTGATGTAGACCTGCCCAAATGTATGTCTGTCCTTAAAAATGATGCGCATATTAACCATCCCTTTTAAAGGAATGGGGTCCTTGTTGTACCCCCCTGGATGTACATCAGGTTTTTCAGAATTGTATTCAGCTTCATTAAATACGTTTTGGAAAGTGTCTAATTGTATTAGGGTGTAAGGGGAACAGGAGTCTGCAAAAGCCTTCACTTTCTTGCCATCCAATTGTATATCACAAACAGGATAACTAACCTTTTCTTCTACCCCTTGACCATGAACTTGAAAGATAAAAAATATCTGCAGAATGAGTGGCTTGATCATGAACGACATGTACATCCTAGCTCACATCTTTAGAACTGCACATTTTAGAAAAATGCCCCACTCTATTACATTTTCTACAGTTCACACCTCTGGCAGGACACCCGGGGAAGTTTGCTAGATGATTAGCATTACCACATCAGTAACTTCTGAAATTTTCTTTTTTAAACTTAGGTTTAACAGTGTCTCTGCTCACTACTTTTAAAATTTCCTCATCTTCTTTAATTACATTGACATTGTTCACCTGATTCAGAGTCTTTGTTGATTTTAATTTCTTTTACACAATAAGCGGTGTGCTCAATACCTTTAGCTATGGTTACAGCCTCATCCAAATCTGGGTTTCGAGTTCACAACCTTTCTTGCACCTTGTGATCGTTAGTGCAATGGACCAATTGATCCCTGATAAGGGAATTTGTCAGTGCACCAAATTCACAAGTGGCAGAAAGCCCTCTCAAAGCGGCTATGTATGAGGTCACTTTTTCATTCTTGACTTGAATCCTTTGAAAAAATGTGTGTCTTTCTAATACAACTTTAACTTTACCTTTGAACCTTTGAAATGAGAACCCAATCTTCTTAACGTGGCAGTGAAAACACCAATATCTCCCTCATCATCCTCCCCTTTAGCATCAGATAGATCTTCATAAACTTTCCTCGCATGAACACCCAAATTATGTAACAATATATGTTGTTTTCTAACTGATAACATTTCTCCTCCAATGGCAATTATATAGAAATGAAGAATTTTGACCCACCTATCCCATGGTATCTAAGGATCCCCTTCCCCATTTAAAAATGGGGGTGGTTGACTCATATTAGCAACCGACATATTAGCAAAGGACTAACTAGAGATGAGGTATAATGGGTGGAACACTGTAAAATGTGAGGAGAAGATTAAAAGGCTGCTGAAGGCAGAGATGCTGAGCCTATCAGCGTGGCAACAATGGGGAGATAAAAATCACAGAAATACTGCAGGCAATCACAGGAACTGTGCCTGTCCGTGTGATAGTCTGAAAATGCTGCAGGCGGTAAGGCTGAGCCTATCAGCGTATGAACTCCCAGATAGGATGGAACATGAATAAGAACTGAAGTGTGATAGTCCGAAAATGCTGCAGGTGGTGAGGCTGAGCCTGTCAGCGTATGAACTCCCAGACAGGATGGAACATGAATAAGAACTGAAGGCAAGCTAGGCTTGTCAGCGGGTGAAGATTATTCCACTTACTTGTGGTTGAAGGAGCCTGGAGGACTGGATACTTACTGGTAAACTTGCTCCAATGTGGAAGGCGATTACACGCTGAGGAGCACTGCGAAGGCAATGCTTGTCAAAACAGCACTTCTCTAGGGGCGAACTCTGGCTCTGGAGGGAGTGCGTGAAGACAGGCAGCTCCCCGGCATGCATCGATGAGGAGACGCTCCTCAGCACACTTGCGCGCCTTTCCTGAGGGAAACACAGTGGGGGCTACGTTAAGGCAACGAGGTAAGGAGACGCCCAGGAGTATGCACAGAAGCTGGAACACTGCCCCAGGCGGAAACAGTCCACTGGACACGCCTCTCACACGCCGTTACACTACTTTGGAGGCAGCACCAAAAAGAAAAGCCCGGGGGCATGCACCGATGCCGGGACACTGCACCAGGCGGAAGCTTGAGGCGAGCTGGAGGGGAAGTAGATATTGAAATGGTAGAACGCCTCCGGGAGTGCAGGTGGTCAGTCAAAACAGAAGAGCGCAGTGAAAGAAATGCACCTTTCCAGAGCAGCAGAAAAATAAACGAAAGGAAAGTCCACAGTACTGCAACTCTAAGACGCTCTGTACAACGATGGTGGAGAGTAATGAGGAGCAGAGAAGAAACGAAGTATGCTGGCAAGAACAGGGGTGAGGAACCACAGCTGCCCCCTACACAGCAACATGAGGTTCAGTCGTTGCCAAATTGTTAAAATGAATCCAAAGAAGCAGTTGAACTGAAGAAAGAACATGAGTTTATTACGAAAGACGGTTCCTCAGAATGCCTAGCCTAACTCTCCTCTGGTAGGAATGCCAGCATTCTATGCTGCACTCCTGCTAACATTCTAAGAAGGAACCATAACATGGGGAGGAAAATGGAGCGTACATGGAGCAAGAGGGTACACATACCGTTCAGGAAATAGACAAAGATAGGAGGAAAATTATAACATAAACCTTTTGAAATTTGCTCTGAAAAATGAATGGTGCACATACTCCAATGTTATGGACATTCACTTCCCAATACTGCAAGATTTTGAGTTGTGTGTGCTCCTTTTTAGGTCTCGCTGAAGCAATGCGTAAGCATTGTTCGGCGAGATTCTAGTAAGGCTTCCGAAAAGTTTCCCCAAACTGCGGATTAGACACAGTTCATATGAGCCAGGCGAGTGCACATCAAAAACCATCGGCCTCGGCATCAGACTTTAAAGGATTGTGCTCCCCGCCCCTCCGCTTCAAACTTCAAAGGAATGCGCTCCCCCGCCCCGCCACAGCAATGCCGAGAGCTTGTTGCTTTATTGCTCTCACTTGAGGCCTTGTTCTGGCAAGTTTAAAACATCTTTAAGAAAATACAATACATTTACTCCATTTGCGTCCCGTCCATGTTAAACACACAATTTTATTTTTCTAATTAAACGTTCTCGGCAGCCATATGCAAATCTGTATTGGTCCTGCTTCAGTATGAACAGCATAACATGAATTGTCAGGCCATTCCCACCCTGAGCTAGAAAACACCCATGGAAGGCTAATTTCACCCTCACTGGGCCGTCTTAGTGAGGTAATGTAACATCTTAGTAAAGGATATCAAAAGGGGGGAGTGAAGAGGTGGTGCCGCGCGGCACCGAGGTGGGCAAATCCTCCTCTTCTGAAAGTATAGATAATCAACAGAGACCACCTCATATGAAGTTAGTATATATTCCGATGTTGGTGGAATACACTCAGTGTGTTAAAATACCCCTCACACACCAAAAGGGCCCTTGGTGTCATGCTTCATCATCGGGGTCTTCCAGCCCCGCTGCGGGACGGGGCAGTGCTGCGACAAGCGACTACGCTGGAGCACCTTTTATTTGTGTGGGTACTATGTGAGTGAATGGAGTGAGTGTCAGTGGGGTCAGGAGTGAAGATGAAAGTGAGGTTAAAAAATACCTGGCCAAGTGGTAGAAAAAACTATTTAATAGGCACTGGCTGGTATTGTTAAAAGGGGTGATGCGGAGAGGTAAAGCAAGTTACTGGGCTTACTCTCCTGTGTGGGTCAACATGTTTCGGGGCGCCATGCCCCTTCGTCAGGACCGGGTGTAGATCCCCCTGTCACTCACTAATGTTATCCCACAATTAATGGGTGGAAATAAATACAATAATTATCAATGTGTATAAATATGTTACATAAATATACGTGTTTAAGCTCTATCAGAATTGCTGAAGTAATACGCTTAGTAAACAAGGGAGTCAATGCCCCATGAGCCAAGGCTGGGCGAAGGGTAATTGAGGGTCCAATCAACCCCCAGCACCACGGTGCTTCCTCCTTCGTCAGTGGCTTCCGTGATAATCAGCTTATTACTTCAGCAATTCTGATAGAGCTTAAACACGTATATTTATGTAACATATTTATACACATTGATAATTATTGTATTTACAATACCAGCCAGTGCCTATTAAATAGTTTTTTCTACCACTTGGCCAGGTATTTTTTAACCTCACTTTCATCTTCACTCCTGACCCCACTGACACTCACTCCATTCACTCACATAGTACCCACACAAATAAAAGGTGCTCCAGCGTAGTCGCTTGTCGCAGCACTGCCCCGTCCCGCAGCGGGGCGGGAAGACCCCGATGATGAAGCATGACACCAAGGGCCCTTTTGGTGTGTGAGGGGTATTTTAACACACTGAGTGTATTCCACCAACATCGGAATATATACTAACTTCATATGAGGTGGTCTCTGTTGATTTATCTATAATGTAACATCTTAGTCACTCCTTCCTCTCTTCATGCTCTCTCATTTGTTCTCACATCCTTTCTCTCTCTCCCTCCTCTCCCCTTCCTCCCTCTCACCCTCACCCTCACACACCCTCTAACCCCCCTTACCCACCCTCACCCTCACACACCCTCACAACCTCACTCTCACACACACCCTCACCCTCACACCCCCTCACCCTCACACCCCCACACCCCTCACCCTCACACCCCCTCACCCTCACACCCCCTCACCCTCACACCCCCTCACCCCCTCACTCTCACACCCCTCACTCTCACACACCACACACCCTCACTCACCCTCACACACCCTCTCACCCACTCACCCTCACCCACCCTCTCACCCTCACATACCCTCTCACCCTCACACACCCTCTCAACCTCACATCCCCTTACCCTCACACCCCTTCACCCCCACATCCCCTCACCCTCACATCCCCTCACCCACCCTCACACTCCTTCACCCTCACCCCCTCACACCCCCTCCCACCCCTCACCCTCACACACACCCTCACCCTCACTCACCCTCTCACCTACCCTCTCACCGTCCCACACCCTCTCACCCTCACACACCCTTTTACCCTCACACACCCTTTCACCCTCACACCCTCTCACCCTCACACACCCTCTAACCCTCACACCCCCTCACCCCCACACACCCCCCCTCACCTCACCCCCCTCACCCCCTCACTCACCCTCACACCCCCTCACTCACCCTCACACCCCCTCACCCCATCACCCTCACCCCGTCACCCTCACCCCTGTCACCCTCACCCCCCCACCCTCTCACCCCCTCACCCCCACAACCCTACACCCTCCCCCTCACACACCCTCACACACCCTCACACCCCCTCACCCTCCCTCACACACCCTCACTCACCCTCACACCCCCTCACCCACCCTCACACACCCTCACACACCCTCACACACACTCACACACCCTCACACACCCTCACTCACCCTCACCCCCTCACCCTCACACACCCTCACCCTCACACACCCTCACTCTCACACACCCTCACCCTCACACCCCCTCACCCTCACTCACCCTCACACACCCTCACCAGCATAGCACACCTTCTCACCCTCACCCCCCCTCACCCCCTCACCACCACACACCCCCTCACCCTCACACACCCTCACCCTCACACACCCTCACCCTCCCTCACCCCCCTCACCCTCACTCACCCTCACTCACCCTCACTCACCCTCACTCCCCCTCACCCCCCCTCACCCTTACACCCCCTCACCCCATCACCCTCACCCCCCTCACCCCATCACCCTCACCCCCCTCACCCCTCACCCTCACACCCTCTCACCCCCACACCGTCACAACCCTACACCCTCCCCCTCACACACCCTCCCCCTTACACCCCCTCACCCTCACACACCCTCACTCACCTTCACCCTCACACCCCCTCACACCCTCACACACCCTCACACACCCTCACACCCCTCACCCTCACACACCCTCACTCACCCTCACACCCCCCACCCTCACCCTCACACACCCTCACACACCCTCACACACCCTCACCCACCCTCACTCTCACTCACCCTCACACACCCTCACCAGCATAGCATAACAAAACATAGCATAGCATAACAAAGCACAGCATAGCATAGCATAACAACAAAAAAGCATAGGCTAGCAAAACATAGCATAACAAAAAGCATAGGATAGCAAAACAAAACATAGCATAACAAAACGAAGCATAACAAAACGAAGCATAACAAAACGAAGCATAACAAAACAAAGCATAACAAAACAAAGCATAGCAAAACATAGCATAGTATAACAAAACATAGCATAGCATAACAAAACATAGCAGAACAAAACATAGCATAACATAAAACATAGCATAACATGACAAAACAAAGCATAGCATAACAAAAAGCATAGCATAACAAAACCTAGCATAACCAAACATAGCATAGCATAGCCTAACAAAACACAACAAAACATAGCATAACAAAACACAACACAACATAGCATAGCATAACAAAACACAACATAGCATAACAAAACAATGCTTAGCATAGCATAGCAAAACAAAGCTTAGCATAACAAAGCATAGCATAACAAAGCATAGCATAACAAAACAAAGCAAAGCATAGCATAATAAAACACAACAAAGCATAGCATAGCAAAACATAGCATAGCATAACAAAACATAGCATAGCATAACAAAACATAGCACAGCATAACAAAACATAGCATAACATAACATAAAAATCATAGCAAAACAAAACAGCATAGTTTAACAAAACATAGAATAGCATAACAAAACACAGCAAGACAAAACTTAGCATAACATAACAAAACAAAGTATAGCATAACAAAACATAGCATAACAAAACAGCAAAACACAACAAAGCATAGCATAACATAACAAAACACAACAAAACATAGCATGCATAACAAAACACAACATAGCATAGCATAACAAAATAAAGCATAGCAAAGCAAAGCTTAGCATAACAAAACATAGCATAACAAAGCATAGCATAGCATAACGTAGCATAGCAAAGCAAAGCAAAACACAACAAAACATAGCATAGCACGACAAAACACAACAAAACATAGCATTCATAACAAAACCTAGCATAGCAAAACACAACAAAACATAGCATAACAAAACACAACACAGCATAGCATAACAAAACAAAGCTTAGTATAGCATAACAAAACAAAGCTTAGCATAGAAAGCATAACAAAACATAGCATAACAAAGCATAGCATAACAAAACATAGCATAGCAAAGCATAGCATAATAAAACACAACAAAACATAGCATAGCATAACAAAACATAGCAAAGCATTTCAAAACACAACAAAACCTTGCATGCCACAACAAAACATAGCATAGCATAGCAAAACAATGCATAGGATAGCAAATCTAAACATAGCATAACAAAACAAAGCATAGGATAGCAAAACATAGCATAGCAAAACAAAACATAGGATAGCAATACAAAACATAGCATAGCATACAGCATCATTCAGCACCACCACAGCATCACTCAGGGGCACCACAGCATCACTGAACGCCACAGCATCACTGAACGCCACAGCATCACTCGTTCGCCATCCCAACATCACTCAGCGCCACCACAACATCAATCTGTGCAACCATTCAACAACACCTGGTTCAAATATGTTCTCTCAATGTTTCAAGCTTTATTACAAATGTAACAAAAAGATGTTAATATTTCACTTCTGTTCTTGGATTTTCGTCACAATAAAATACACTGAACATAATCTTCACAAAAGTTATTTACAAAAGTTTAAGCTATTGCTATTCTAAATTACAATAACTTTTATTTAAGTATTAATTATTTAAAAAAATTAAAAGCCATTGTTATTTGTAATATCAATACATGTAAGTCACGTAAATACTACACATATTGCATTACAAATGCTATAGGTGTCACATTTGCGAAAGTTATAACTATTGGCATTGTAAATGACAAAGATATTCATTTTGCTATTTTCAAAAACAAAACATAAATAAAAAATGTAATTTACAATACTAATAACTCAAACTTTCCTATTGCATTGCAAATGCTTGTTTACTTCTGTTGTTGTATACTCCTTGGGCATCCAGTGGTGTCTCTTCGTCCACATTGTCATTTTAAGGATATTCTAGTCCTGGTGCAAGAAATATTTTGGGGGCCCTGTTTGGAACAAATTTGAATTTCATTACCCATGTTTTGCTGATTCAGACCGTATGCTGCCTAACAAGGTTGAATTATCTGTTAAAGATCAAGATACAAAAGATTTGTAGAAGTGAGCTAGAGAAAAAGTTCACTTTCCCTGGGGGCCCCTTGGAAGGTAGGGGCCCACTTTGTCCAATCATCCAAAAATGTTCTGTTCATCAGTGACTGTCCACAGAGTTATCCTAAAGCTCAGCTTGTAATTTTAGTGTCATACTGAAACAAATCCCTAAGGCATGCAATGGCGAATTCACAGTGTAAATAACAATGCTCTAAAATGGTAAGTCTTTCACATAAAATGTGTTCTAAAATATAAGTTGGTGTGCCTTTCTGTCACTTTGAGTATATAGTCTGGAAATCTGTTGCTCCATAATTTTTTTGTAAGGTGCATTGCCATCCTGAAATGTTTTGTCATTTTCATATTCATTTTCTTAACCAGTATAATGATGACTTCTTTGCTTTACTGCAGATCCACGGTTGCCAGATCCTGGAAAATGTTCACAAGCATAGCTGTGGAGGTCTGCCGCCTGTACGTAGTGCCCTGGAAAAGTAAGGGTTCATTTGTCTTTACACTATAACATATAATACATGTATTGCAGATGCCTGAGCTATTACATATTGAGCACAAATTTTAAACAAGAATGTATCTAAAAGCCTAAGATTTGGGTAATTAATAAAAAGAAGCTGGACGATTTGACTAGAAAAGGCAAGATGCTATGATTTCTGTTTAAGTATTTTCAAGATTGTAAGGCGTTAAGTCTCTTTATGTCTTTATAAAGAGAGCATGGAAGACAATAGAAATGCTTAAAGATTTTGAGCTGGCCTCTTTTAATAAATGTATTTAGTAAATAAATGAAGAAAAATAGAATCATAAAAGCGGAAATCCTAAATCAGGCTCAGTGCAGTGGCTTGGTATATCATACATTGGTTTGTGTATCATAGTAGTGTTGAAGCAAGATTGGGGTAAAAGGCTTCATGATATGATTGGAGTAATCCATTCAATCAGTCAATCAGGGAATTGTAAGTGCACTACTCACCTGTGATGGTCTCAAGGCGCTGGCTGGTATGCAGTTCCGTTCAGTCGAATAGCAAGGTCTTGAGTGTCTTCCCGAAGATGTTCAGAGAGGGGGCTTGTCTGATGTCAATCAGGAGCTCGTTCCAGGTCTTGGCCACGATGTAAGAGAAGGCCCTTCCGCCTGTTCTGGGTCTGCTGATGCTTGGGGTTTTTCGGCGAGGTCGGAGGATCGGAGGTTTCTCTTGGGTGCATGGAAGGAGATTCTCTGGTTGAGGTATTGGGGTCCGGTGTTGTGGAGACATTTGTAGGCGTGGGTAAGTATCTTGAAGGTTATTCTCTTCACGACGGGGAGCAAGTGGAGGCCTCGTAGGTGTTGGGTGATGTACTGTTGCTGAGGGATGCCGAGGACGAGTCTGGTTGCGGTGTTCCGTATGGTCTACAGTTTGCAGTGTAGGCACTTGTTGATTCCGGCTTAGGGGGCTTTTCGTAGTCTAGTATGCTGTTTATGAGTTTGTGGGTGACGTTTTTTCTTGATTCGGAGGGGATCCATTTGAAAGATTTGTGAAGGATGCGGTGGGTGTTAAAGCAGGTGGAGGTGACTGTGTTTTCCTGTCGAGTCATGGAAAGGGAGGAGTAGAGTATGATGCAGAGGTTCTGGGCGTGGTCGGTGGGGGTTGGCGGGCTGCCGAGGGCAGCAGGACACCAGGTGCTGTCCCAGGCTGTGGGGGAGGGTCCCAGGACGAGACCCTCTGTCTTCTCCAAGCTGAGCTTCAGGCAGCTTCTGCACATCCAGAATGCAGCATTCTTCACACCGTCGTGAAAGCTGAGTCTGGTGGTGACGGGGTCTTTTGTGAGGGAGAGGATGAGCTGGGTGTCGTCGTTGTAGGAGACTATGTTGAGTCCGTGCTGTCTGACTATGGCGGTGAGGGGACGCATGAAGATGTTAAAGAGCGTTGGGTTGAGTGATGATCCTTAGGGCACTCCGCAGTTGATCTCTGTGGGTTCTGAGAGGAAGGGTGGCAGACTGATTCTTTGGGTCCTGCCGGTGAGGAAGGAGCGGAGCCATTCAAGGGCGGTTCCGCGTATGCCGGCGTCGTGGAGTCTGGTGGCGAGTGTGCAGTGGGAGATGGTGTCGAGGGCTGCAGAGAGGTTGAGTAGGATTAGGGCCGTGGTGTGGCCTTGGTCGAGGAGGGTGCGGATTTCATCTGTGGCAGCGAGTAGGGTGGTCTTAGTGCCATGGTTGCTGTGGAATCTGGATTGGGAGGGGTCGAGGATGGCGTTCTCTCCAATGAATTTCGTAAGTTGAGCATTGATGGTCTTCTCGGTGACTTTGACCCTGAAGGGAAAGAGGGAGATGGGTCGATAGTTCTTGAGATCCGAAGGGTCTGCCGAGGGCTTCTTGAGCAGGGGCTTCACTTCTTCGCATTTCCAGTCGTCAGGGAGGTGCCAGTTTTGAAGGTGGTGTTGATGGTGTGTCGTAGTTTCGGTGCCATTGCGGCGGCGGCTCTGTTGAAGGTGTCCGAAGGGCAGGGGTCAGTGGGTGCTCCTGATTGGATGCCTTTCATGGTTAATTTGGTGTCTTCGGTTGTGGTTTGGGTCTAGGCGGAGATGGTGGGTTAGTTGGCGTTGGTTGAAGGGGGGGTGGTTTCGGAGTCCGGGGTTCAGTAGTTGAAATTGTCGTAGACGGACTTGATTTTCAGATAGAACTAGGAGTTGAGCTTGTTGCAGAGATCCTGTTAAGGGGTGATGTCTTTGGCCTCATTTGGGGGTTTGGTGAATTCTTGGAAGATGCTGAAGAGTTCTTTCGAGTTACCGGCGTTGGCGGAGATCTTGTTCTGGATGAAGGTTTGTCTCGTTCATATGATGAGCTAGTGGTATTATGTCATGGAGTTCTTGTATGTGGTGCCGTCTTTCGGCGTTTTGCTGTTTCGCCAAATCTTCTCTAGACATCTGCAGGTGCACCTGTATGACTGGAGATCGGCGGTGAACCAGGTGGCTTTACTGTGGCGTAGACTGTTAGGGTTGCGGAGGGGGGCTAGTTCGTCTGCAAAGTTGGAGATCCATCTGTGTAGTTCTTTGGCAGCAAGGTTGGCGTCGGCTGAAGTAGAGGGGGCATCGCGGTTGAGGGTGGAGATGAGGTGCTCCTTGGTGAATTTGCTCCAGTTCCTTTGTGGTGGATGGGGTGCAGGTTTGGGGGCGGTGGGTTTGTAGGCGCGGAAGTGTACACCGTGGTGGTCCGTCCAGAGGGGTTCCGTGGTGTGCCTGAAGTGGATGTTGTCACCTCCTGCGAAGATGGGGTCGAGGTTGTGTCCTGCCTTGTAGGTGGGGGTGGTGACTAGCTGTTTCAGTCTGAGGTTTGTGAGGTTGTCCAGGAGGGTGGAGGAGTTGGGGTAGTTGAGGATAGCAAGGTGGAAGTTAAGGTCTTCGATGAGTATGTAGTCAGGGGAGGCAAAGGTAGTGGCGAATGCAGTTCGTAGTCCGGGGGGCCTGTAGGCGAGCGTGCCACGTAGTATGGATCTGGGGTTGGTCTGTATCTGGAAGCGGAGGTGCTCAGTGGTGGACGGGGAGTCGCTCGTAGCGGAGGTGGTGAGTTGGAGGGAGCTCTTCTGTTCGATGGCGAGTCCTCCACCTGGGCAGTTGGGGCGGTCTTTCCTCTGGATCTTGTATCTGTCAGGGATGGTGGTGTCGATGTCGGGCGGAGGCGGCTTTGGTCCAGGTTTCTGTGAAAAAGGCGACATTTTGCGAGAGGGTGTCGAGGAGGTTCCATATCTCTATGGCGTGTTTGTGCAGGGAGCGCACGTTGAGGAGATGCATTTCAGGACTTCGGTGGTGTTGGCGTCCTATTTTGGGATGGTGTCCGTGGGATTGCAGAGGGTGGTGAAGGTCTGGTGGCAGTGACGGCAGGAGAACTGGCTGTGGGTGGTGGTCGGCGTGGACAGCTTGCAGTTGTTGTTTCTGGGGTTGAGTGCGAGGAGGGCAGCTGAGTCATAGCGGTGGATGCTCGGAGATCCAGGGTCCCTTGTGCTGGTCGCGGTCGGGTCACGGACTGGTGCAGACAGGCTTGCCTTGGGCACGCCCGCCTGCTTCGTGGCTTCACAGCGGCTGCCATTAACTAGTGAAGGTGAGAGGGAAGCTCAGCGTGGAGGCAGGAGCGGGGACAGCATGGGGGAGGGGCCACAGGGGAGCAGCAGCGGGGAAAAAGGGCAACAGGGGAACAGCAGAGTCAAGGCTCAAACCCATACCAGCCTACCAGCCACCTCTCAGCGGCACAACAGCGGAGCTGCTGGGGGAAAGAGCAGGTCCCTGACCAGAGGTCAGAGGTCATGCTTGCTCACCCTCGCAGAGGCCGCCATTAAGTAGTGAAGGGGGAGGGTAGCCGGGAGGTGGGAGTGGGGACGGCAAGGGGGAAGGGCCACGGGGGAGCAGGGGCGGGTAAAAGTGTGACGCAAGAACATGCACTTAAAAAACAAGGGCACAGATAACAGCACAATAAATACAACTATTTACAAAAGGCAGCCAGTCACAAGGGCAAAAACGGGCACAACGGGCCAGACACGCAAAAGAGGAATAGCAGAGGCAAGGCTCGAACCCCTACCAGCCACCTCTCCTTGGCAGTGGCACAACAGCGGAGCTGCCGGGGGAGAGAGCAGGTCCCTGACCGAAGTTGTGCTTGTTTACCCTTGCAGTGGCCTCCATTAAATAGTGAAGTGGGAGAGAAGCTCAGCTGGTAGGTGGGAGCTGGGACGGCAAGGGGGAGGGGCCGTGGGGGAGCAGCGGCGGGAAAAAGGGCGACGGTAGAACGAGCACTTAAAAAAACAAGGGCACAGATAACAGCACAGTAAATACAATTACGACTACTTACAAAAGGCAGCCAGTCACAAGGGCAAAAACGGGCACAACGAGGCAGACTGGCAACAGAGGAACAGCATAGGCAAGGCTTGAACCCCTACCAGCCACCTCGCAGCGGCACAACAGATGTGGCTGCTAAGGGAGAGAGCATGTCCCTGACCAGAAGTCAAGGGTCGGGCCATTCTGATTGGAATTAGGTTGGCCACTATCTAGAGTGACAGAGTACTGAAAAGCCCTGCGTATAATGCTATAAAGTGGTTGCCTTCAATTTAAATTATTTGCAAGCATTTTCCCCACTACTTTTTGTGTGTTTTACCTAACAATCTGAGTTGGCCAAGGGCATGCCCAGAAGTGGGTCCGATTATCACTATGCCAAATAATCCAAACTGTACCTCCCTGATAGAGCCTAACAAGGCTGAAACTTGTCTGGGATTGTTTGTGTTCCCTTCTAGAGGGGACTTTGCTTGGCAATTCAAGATGATCATTCACATGTAGAGCAGAGTCAGTACTGATTAGCCTAGAGTGGCATAATGGGTTAAACACCACAGACTTGAGGGCTACCCAAAGCAATTGCAAGTGGTTTGAACTATTTGCAAGCATTTCTCCCATCACCTTTTGTATTGATGGCTAAAGTAAGCCATGAAGAAATCTTATTTTAGTGTAGTGATAAAGAGCGGAACCATCACTCTTTGCGTTCTTTGATCTTGCAGTTAGTTGATTGTGCTACATAGCATCATACTTTTTTATGCTCGCTTATTCCATGCTAAACTCTCCATGTTGGAATTGATGTAAATAGATCATACTGTAAATAGGCCAGACGGGTTAATACGTAAACCAGGGTACTAAGGTTAATGGCAATATTGCAGAACAGTCACAATGATGTCCAGGGTCAAGCTAAATGATAATGTTCAATTTAGCAATGCTTTCTGAAGCTGAAAAACAGACATTTGTCACTAAACATGCACTGATTTGTATTCGTTGGAAGTTTGCGTTGGGACTTGTGAACCTGTGAGTGTATTTAATCTACTAACTGGTCTCTTTAGTTCGGTTTGTTGGGTTTTATTGGACAGATCACTTTGCAAAAAGTTTTTTCATCCTACATATATTTTCTGCTCTAGAGTCTTAGCAGTGTGTCATGGGGTCATGTACAAACAAGTTTCTGCTTGGATGCTGCATGGTCTCCTACTTGACCAATATGAAGAGTTCTTTGTCAAACAAGGCCAGTCATTGTCATTTGGGAACGTTTCAACTCAGGAGGAAGAGGATGACCTTGGCATTGGAGGGCTAACTGGCAAGCAGCTGCGAGAACTACAGGATCTGGTAAGACAATATGTATAAAGTTCTAATACCCAAAATGCAGACTATGTTAACTTTGTAGTTAATGTTGTCTCCTTTTTACAAGAATTCAGTTGATCTCAGACTGTGGAGAATGCGGCTCTAAAATCTGGTAGAGCCCCTGAATGTTTGAAAAAGCATATGTGTTGCCATTACTGAAAAGAGCATCTTTGGACTCAAATGAATTCTCAAATTATCGTCTTTTTTTCTGTTACTTTATTTGGCAAAACTGCTTGAAAAAGCAGTTTCTGACCATCTGTTGACCTCTGTGGAAGACAATCCTCCTTTCTACTCTTGCTGGATGAGTTTCCGCACAGGGCAGTGTGGTGAATACAGTGCTTTCGGGTTTAGATGCCTGTACCCCAGCAGCCTTTACCCTGTTTGTTTTGTTGGCAGTTCAACACTGTTCACCATCAGATCCAGCTGTGTCACCTGCAGGATTTTGGAGTCGAAGGGCTTGCTTTGGCATGGCTGTATGACATCTTTTTCTCAACACTCATAACATTTCTCTTTCACCTTTCACTTTCACAGCCAGCCCTTGCTTTTGTTCAATTTGTGTATGGTACCATTATCTTATCTTAATGACACCTGTAGTTTCGGAGTCTACCTATATGCAGATGATACTCAAGTTATTTTATGAAAATTCGATGATGATAAAAATTATGCTACTCAATTCATGAGTGGCTCGCCACGGTGTTTCGTTGGGTGAGCTTAAATCAGCTAAAGCTAAATGAAGACAAAACTAAAATCCTGAGTACTCCTTATCCTTCACCTTTTTCGAATTTGCCATTCTGGCTTGATGTACTTGAACCCAAGCCCAATCCCGTTGCTTGTGTTAGAAATCTTTGTGTTAAATTTGACAGTACATTATTCCTGCCTGATCAAATTTCTACTGTGTGCAAATCTTGTCCTTTTGAGCTTCACTGTATAGAGCACATTTTCTATCTGTTCATCACATAACAGAGGTTGCAAATACTGAATGCCTTTGTATCCACTCAACGGGATTATTGTAATTGTATTTATCTGGAGCTCCCTTTATATAAAATTCAGAGATTTCAATTAATCCAGAATTATGCTGTTAAACTTTAATTTGGCCTTAAAGCCTGAGAATGTGCCACTGCTGCCCTTGGACACCTTCCTGACTTGCTCTGAAAATTCAGTGTAAATCAATGTGTTTGGTTCATAAGGTCCTCTATACTTCACGTCTCACTGTTATATGCTAGATTTCAATTGTAGACCCATTAGGTGTTTGTTAAGGTCTGCGAGTCAGAAACTATTATTAGTTTTAAAGTTTTGTTGAAAAGGTAACTGTGCCTGAGCATTTTCAGTGGCTGCGGATAGGCGCTGGAACTCGTTACCCCTTCATATATATACATTGTGAACAAAATCTTCCCAAATATTGAAAAGTGTTGAACTCTTGGCTTTTCCCTAAATCACATGATTTGAGGTGGTAAAATGATTGCGAGATAACTCTTTTTTTTATTTTCTATTGTGCATGATTTTAATAAGGCCTTTTTTTAGCAACCAAGAAATCCTATTGTGGTTGTGTATGCTGCGCTATTTAAATTCCTAAAATACAAATACTAGTTTATTGCTGAAGTATTTTTTTTCCCCTAGTAATATAGAAACTGCTAATATTTCTTGCTGTATAAATTATCTGTTTAGGCAAAATACATGATATTGTCTTATGTGAGTTGACAAATGTCTTTACCCAAAGCCACCCAATAATATTTTAATTTTGCTGATATTTATGCTCATTGTAGAAGGGGAAGTTTTAAAAGGCGCTTTCTACTTTTGGTTTTCAGTATCAAATCACTTTAAAACTTGGGGGAAACAGATAACTTAATGGTTCTAAAGAGTTAAAAAAGAATGTAATTAAATCATCTCCATCAGATCAGATGTATGAAAGCTTCCAATTTAAATGGAGTGAAAGAATATAGCAAGTCACAAGGGTTACGTACATAGCGTTAGCCTTGCCACAAAACAAGGGAGCGTTGCTCAAGAGTGGAGATTTATAGAAAGATAAGAGGCTCAATTACGGAGGAATTCGAAAGTAGGTTGTGGGAAGAGATACACAGCAGGGTTAGATTGAAGATTTTAATAGAAAAGACTAGGATCAAATTAGGAAGAAAGGAGGAGAGGTAAAATGGATGCACGTCTGGAGATGTGTGGCAGGGTAGTCAGAGAGTGAAATGTGCCTTAAGTAATGGGGTGTCAGCTCCTTTTGCATGTGGGAAAGGGATGGCACATGCACGATATGATTGAAATGGATTTTCATAGCCCTGGCGCACAGCAGGAAATGGCCCTATATCTGTTCATCTCCTTCCTACATTTCTGTCTCAAGCCTGGTGATGTTGCTGAAGAGATCTTTCCCTCTGTTCCCAAGTGTGGTAGGATGTTTGTTTTCACTACCTTATAGGCGATGCAGCACCTCTTTATGTGGTATACGGGAGAGCAAAGAGAGCGGATGGACTTCTTTGATGGTAAGTGTGATTCTGTTGTGCTATTGGAAACCTTTGATCAGGCTGTCATAAAAAATGAGGACACTGTACGTTGGTGTTATGGGTTTTTGTGCGATTCTGAGGGGCAGGGTGCCTCTGTTTTGAAGAGCGAATGCAGTGCTCCTACAGCAGTTTTGAAATCCAGTTCCGGTAAAAAGGCCTTAATTGTCCAGAAAAAAAGAGATTTGTATGCGTATTTCATTTTAAGGTGAGTCCTGAAGCTGAAGTTGTTGAAACCTAGGGATTTAACACTGTTAGCTGGTCATGGAGTTAAGCTTTCTAGATTAGTTATGGCAAGGCAACTATGTAATTGTTGTTGAGCTTGACTGGCTTTGTAGAATTGGTTTGATATCAGTCTATGATATCCATCTTGAATTGCAGTGATGCTTATTGTTGTGACTAGAGGAAACCTTCAGGTAGAGTGGTGCGTCTTCAGCATACTGAGGAATATTGACTTTCGTCTAAAATGGAAACACACTAAATCTCGTCATACAGTTCGAGGTGCGTTCCCACCTTGGCCTGTCAATCAACCTGGGAGAGCCTAGTTACCCACTTACAAGCTTTCATTCTTGGACTTTTCTAGAACGTTCACTGTTCTCTTCCTATATTTTCACACAGCAATGAAAAATTATCCATCTGTTTTGTAGTTTGAAGGTCTTGTTATTGAACTACAGTTAATTTAACGAAATACTAGCTCATTATTTTTTATTTATTTATTTTACAGAGTTTTAGATAGCACGAACATGACCCGAATCGGGTATCCGAGCGCTGTACATAGCACCAGTTGCATTATATGAGGACACATTCATTAGTTCGAGCCTAGAGTCAGCGCACAAGCGCTGCTCTAGGGAAGATCTGGGGTAGTTCACTAGTAAGGGAAACCCCGCCCACTGCCCGCCAATTTTGTTATTGGCTACTGTCTTTGTCCATAGTAAATGCTGTCTTCTGATTGATTATGAGGCTTGTTAGTCCCTCCTATTATGGCCATGTTGTCATTATTACCTTCCCATGGCTACTGTCCCCTTTATTTCGGAGTGTTACATGGTAACAGTTATTTACACTGTCAGCACTATTTTTTCACGCCTTCTCACCCCCTACAGCGCCCTCCCGTTGTCCGTGCCCCCTCCCATTGTCCGTGATGCAATGCAATAGGTCTCGCTTAAATGTGACTCCCCGGTCTCAATTTAATTTCAATTCAATATGTTTATTAAGAATTTGGTGAGGTCCACTTAACCCCTTTGCTGTGGTGTTAATTTTGCCGCAGTGCGAGGGGGGGGGGGGGCGGGGTTGGGTGTGGCGCTCCGGTACTGATGACAGCTCCCGGCCGCCATAAATCACGGTGGGCATGTGCTAATGACGGCCAGGAGCTGTCAGAACTCCGCCCACTGATTAATTTTCCCGACAGGTTGGGTATTAACCGCACGTGTGCGTAGCGGCAACGTTCTGATGGCTTCCGGCCGTCATGAGCAGCAATCGAAAAGTTACCTCCTATACTAAAACAGTAAAGGATCAAATCCTGTTAAGTATTAGTACAATTTGGAAATATATCATATCATGGCAGCATCATATATTTTATATAAAGTGCATCATAAAGCAGCAAAAACATTTCCCTTAGGACTCATTTGAGATGGAAAAAACCTAGTTTAGTGCAAACATCAAAGAGGTAACAACAATCATAAATATATATTTTCCGCAAATAAAAAAGTAAATACAAAAGGTCGAAGAGACATGAGAACTTGGAGCTCTGAAGGCAATATAAGAAAACTAATTAGATGCATAGCCAACCATACTCTGGGTCTAATAAAGAAAATTTAAAAGATATTCATAAACTCCCTAAGAAAGTTTAAAAGTTTTGTGCATACTATTTCATTTTTTGGACAAAACCAAAATTCTCTAGCAGACAAAACATTTTTGATGCCATTCTGGATAAACATTGGATCAAGCCACCTAAATCCAGATGCAGTCAAAGCCGAACATAAAAACAAGAGATGATCAAGGTTCTGAATATCCAGATTACGAAAGTGACAGTTTTTTCTAACTTCTCTATTAGGTGACCAATTTACGGTTAAATCATTTAATGGAAAAAGGTTCAAATGGCAAAGGGTAATCCATCGGAGAATACCGTGGCTTAAGTTCCAGGAGAGGTACTTCTGAGGAACTCTTGGGGAAGCATTCTTGACTATTGTTTTCAGTCTGGCCCTTGCTCAGCAAATATTAACATATCTCTGATAGCTAATTAAGCCACTTGAAATCTTTAAAAAAGATTTTAATTCTGTGGGATAGAAGGATAACACGAAATCCTTTTGCACATTAAAATGTTGCAGTGCCAAGAAGAAATGGCAAAAAAAAGAGTATTTATACATTTGTCCTGCCAAAATCTCTTGTCGCATTAAACTCCTCAAAGAAAAAGGTTCACTGTTCTTTAGCTGATAACCCCAACAAATTACCCTAGCTAAACCTTGTGAAAAAACTTACCAGGCCAAATTCTAGCCTAATGGCGGCTATTGGGACAAGTGTATTTAAGTTACATAATTTACAGAAGATTTGGCCTTCGATCTTATCCAAAAAGCTCCATTCACTTACTAGTATAGGTTCAATTGTGTATAAGAAGGTAGGAGGAATTTTAGTTTTAAAAACTAAAAGCAAATGTGAGAAATGTCTTTGACCCAAAGCACTATAAAATAGGCGTAGACCATTTGCATGCGATGTCGCTTTAGAAGAGCGATGTTCAATATGGGGACTAATCCTTGTACTACTTGAAATAACTTACCCCAGATAAAGGTAAGAATCTACAATCTCTAGTTTTTCGGAACCAATTCTCCAATTAAAATTACTAACTTTTCTATTTTTTCCTCGTTTCATAACCAAAACCTTACTTTTAGAAACATTTATTTTCAAAAATTGTGCTGACGTACAGTTCTGGAGACGTGACAATTTTTTATGTAAACCAATAGGGGTGAGGTCAATAATTACAATATTGTCTGCATACCTAAGGCAGGGAAAATAACGGCCACCTATCTCCGGCGCTTCCCCTTCCATTAAGGAAAAATAATCCGGTAGATCTTTTACATATAGAGAGAACAGTAGAGGTGCTAATAGACAAACTTGCTTCAAACCGTTTTCCGTAGTAATTACTGAAGATAGGCCCAGAGTTTCCCCCATTAATACCTGGCACCATGTTTGAGACTGTAGAGCAATAATTAAGGATAACAGAGTAGAAGGCACCCCCATTATATATAACTTTTTTCCAAAGAAGCGGCCGGTCTACCTTATCGAAAGCAGTAGAAAAGTATAAATGCTACATAGACAGTTGTCCTGCGAGAGTCCGTATATTTCTCTTCTATTAGTTTCAACAAACCGATGTTGTTGAAAGTGGAATGGCTTTTCCTAAACCCTGCTTGCTCAATGGGGAGAATTTTCTCCTCTACTACCCAATCAGTGAGATTCTCCAGAAAACTGCGGGCAAAGATTTTCCCTTCTGCGTCTAATAAGGCTATTTGCCGGTAGTTACCTGGAAGATGTCTTTAGCCCTTTTTATACAGCGGAATTAGAATGCTACCGGACCATGACGAGGGGGTCCGCCCATTCAGATAGCAATATTCAAACAGAGGGGTAAGATATGTTGCCCATAATATTGGCTCTTTTTTTATAATTGACATGGGGATTTCATCTGGGTCCATTGCCCCTGAAGCTCTTGTTTTTTTAATCAGTCTAACAACTTCCTCCTTATTAGGAGCATTATTGTAAACTGAAACTTTTAGGGAGTTCATTCAAGAGAAGCCGGGCCAAAAGGAATTTGAATTTGCGGAATAAAGTTCCAGTAAGTGGGATTTCCATTCTTCTTCATTTATTGAAATGGGAAGAGATTTAATTCCAGTACCACAACTTTCCGCAATTATTCCCCAGTATCGTTTTGAATTATTTTTGGAAGCAGCATCTTTCAATTGAACCCATTCATAATCTTCCTTTTTTTGTTTTAAGGAGCATTTTTTCCATTGTCTTTTCCTCTTTAGTAAACCAATTAATCTATTTCGTTCCGGGGAATAATTCAAAAATTGGGCCCTCGCTAATTTGTTTAAATCCTTATTTATGTGAAATAATGGATTAAGACCAGGTCTCTGTTTAATTATTGGGTGGAAAGATTTAGAAGACATAACCATACTGTTTATACTATGACTATAAGTTTCCAGCAAAATTATTTTTGTGGTGACCTAAATATTCTGTTACTTTATGCTGCTTGTCGCCTATTAAAATGGTTAAAGACACTTAGTTTTGAGACTGCCAAAGAATGGCCGTAAATTCTGCCATTTGCTTTGTTGAAAACTACCGCTTTATCCTTAAAATTCCAAGAGCTCTCCCAAGCACAGGACAGCTCTACTTTTAAACTAATCACCATATGGTCACTAAATCGATTTCCTAAAATATTTTAAAAAATCAACCGAGGAAATTACATAATCAATAATGAGGCCACCCTTCGGTCCCTTATGTGTATTTTTCGCTGGGATATCTTTTTCTAGTCTCCCATTGACTACGAATGCCTCCAAATTTCTTAAGCCTTCTAGTAAAATTGTTCCTCTTTTATCGGTTCGACTAGGATTTGGAAATTGAGCAGGCGGTATGTTTAATGCTTCATCCTTAGCGGAGTTAGCAAAAAGCCCCAAACTATGGGTGGAAACTTTAATATTCTGGTCTCCAACCAACATTAGGTTCTTACATTCTGAGTTTTCGAGGATAGATGAGGCAAAGGCAAGTGGGGCTTTGTAAAATCGCACAGTGGATGCAAGTCAATTCACTTAAGCTCAATGGGGAGAAGACTGAGTGTTAGATCTGGGGGTCTCTAGTTGGCAGAGGTAGGTACCACTGTCCAAATAGGGACCCTTGCTTCTAGTCAGGGCAAGGAGATAACCCTCTGAGATAACCCCTGCTCACCCTCTAGGTAGCTTGGCATGAGCAGTCTAGGCTAACCAGAGGCAATGCGTGAAGTATTTGTACCAACACTCACAGTAACACAGTGAAAACACCACAAACTGACTCCACAACAGTTTAGAAAAATAAAGGTATTTTTAATCTAAACTACACAAGACCAAAACGACAAAAATCCAACATACACAGTTCAAGAATATGGTTTCAAAAAGAGTTCTTAAGGTTGCGTTAGAATTCTCTACAGATGCGTGAAAAGTTCACAGTTGCGTCACGTTTACTCACAGTACCTTTTAGATGCAACAAAGTTCCAAAAGCAGAAGCTGGTGCGGTGGAAAACAAGTGATGCGTTGCTCCTGAGACCCTGGGGAGGCGATGCGACAGCCCCGCTGCAGCAGCGGGCGTGTTGCGACGAATCCGGTCTGTATGGGGAGGAAGGCCACTTGTGTGGATTCCGGTGCGTAGGTTCTGTAGGAAGTCTGTTTTCGCAAAGGCACGATGCGACGATCTCGTAGGGGCTGCGACGATCTCCGGGGCGACGATGCACGGTCCAGCGGGGATCCTCTCTCTCGCAGCTCCTCGATGCGTTGATTCTGCGACGATGCTCGCAGCGACGTGATGCGGTCCGCAAGCAAGCGGTGCGGCAATCTCACCCAGCGACGACAGGCTCTGCGACGATACTCGCAGCGATGTTCGATTCTCCCGCACCGGTCTGGTGCGTCCCGCAAACGAAGGATGCGACGTCTCTGGCAGCGGCGTCAGGCGCTGCGACGATCTTGATCTCCGTAGCGGCGGGAAACTTCTCGCACTGTCGGGGATGCGCTCCGCAAGCGAGCGATGCGACACTTTTCAGTTTCAAAAGTCACTCAAGCTTAGCTTCAAGCTTCCCAGCTCAGGTACAACTTCCAGAGGCCCCACAACTGGATCAAGCACTCTAGGAAGGACAGAACTCTCTCAGCAGAGTTCAGGGAAGCTGGGGGTGAAGTCCTTTTGTTCCTGGGACTTCAAAACAGGGAGCCAGCTCTACTCAGGCCCTTGGAGATTCCTTCAAGACAGGGGACACAGCTCAGCAGCAAAGTCCTTCCCCTCTCCTTGGCAGCAAAGCAACAGGTCAGTCCAGCAGAGCAACAGCAGGACAATCTTCCTTCTTCAGTTTCAGCTTTCTCCTTGGCAGAGGTTCCTTCTTGATTTCCACGATGATCTAATTTTTTGTTGTCAGGGGTCCTGTACTTATACCCCTAAAAGTCTTTGTTCTCTTTGTGCAAGTGGGCCCTGAGCCCGGTCTGAACCAGTTCTGGGTGTTTCCTGAGTACTTTGTTTTGCTGGCTTCTGGCTTCCTTTCAGAGTGAGGGGCAGGGTCCTCAGCCGCCCAGCAGGGGGGTGGAGCCAGCATTGTGGAAGGCAGGCACAGCCCTATTCAGCCCACGTGCTAACTCCTCCCACTACTCCAGTTGCAAATGCAGTCATTCAGCCTAGTGCTGACTCATCCAGGGGAATTCCCTCCTGGGGAATTCCCCAGCCCCTGTCACTCTCAAACCAGACAGTCAATACACAAACAGGCCCAGGCACACAGAAGGGTCAGACAAGAGAACAGCAACTTTCTAAAAGTGCTGTTCTCAAACACAGAATTTAAAAACAACCTTTCCTAAAAGATGTGTTATTAAATTCTGAGTTCAGGGATACTAGATACTTATGTCCTATCTTGTTCCTATGGGAAGAAATGCTGTTAACCACTGTAGCCAGCATCCCCCATGTTAATCTATGGAGCAAGATAGCCTTACAATAGTGAAAAACGAAAATGGCTGTAATTCACTACCAGAACATGTTACCTGCACCAGTACATGCTCTACCTTTCACATACACTGCACCCTGCCCAGGGGGGTACCTTGAGCCTTTCATAGGGGTGACTGATGTGCACGAAAAGGGAAGGGTTAGGCCTGGTCAGTGGGGACACTGACCAGGAGGACATGGCAGTCGAAACTGCACGCAGGCACTGCAGTGGCAGGCCTGAGACACCATTTTAGGGCTACTCATGTGGGTGGCACAATCAGTGCTGCAGGCCCACTAGTAGCACTTGTCATCACCAGCCCTGGCACACCCAGTGCACTTTACTAGGGACTTCATGGTGATACACATATGCCAAACATGTATATCCAATCAGAATAACAATTTACATAGAGAGCATATGCACTTTAGCACTGATCAGCAGTGGTAAAGTGTGCAGAGTCCTATTGCCAACAGCCACGGGTCAGGAAAAATAAGGGAGGAAGAAGCAAAAAGTTTGAGGATGACCCTGCAAGAAGGGCCAGTTCCAACACAGAGGTGTTAATGTTAGGGAAGAACAAAGAGCTTTGGGGTCCCCAACACTGGCCCCCTGAATTGGGTGCTCTCCCCAGCCTACCAAATAAGCCCGCAATCTGGGTTTTATTATCGATGACCACCTCTCGATCAGACCTCAAGCAACAAAGGTGGCTGCGACCTGCTTTGTCATCCTCAAATGGCTTAGGAAAATCTTGTGGATGCTGCCGGCCTCCACAAAAAGAACTGTAGTCCATGCCTTGGTCACCTCTCGCCTGGACTATGGCAACATCCTCTATTTATGAGCAAACAAGGATGTTATTCGCAAATTTCAAGTTGTGCAAAAAGCTGCTGCTCGCCTTCTGTGCCGGAGCCCTAAAACAATCTCCGCTTCGAGCTCTTTGCGTGAACTCCATTGGCTGAAAGTGGAAAACTGCATCAAATTCAAAACTCTGACTTATATGTTTAAGATCAAAACAGGTAAGGCTCCCCAATACTTGAATTCCATTGTTAAACCTTATGTCCCCTCTCATCCTCTCCGTTCAGCCAACCATGCAAAATTCTCGGTCCCGAGGCACAGACTGGCCAGGTTGGGTGGCCGTTCTCTCTTTTGGTACCTCCAGGCGGCGCCGGGAAACCCTTGGGTAGCTGTGTGCCTTAAAAAAGCAAAATACAAATACAAATCTTGTATGGAATGTATGCATTCACAATTAAAAAGGACTCTGGGTTAACAGGATCTTTCTTGGTCTCTACTTTAATTACCTGAAATAAATTAGAGGAATGTGAGGTTGTTTTATAAGACCATTTATGGCTTGATCTAAGCAAAAGGGCGATGCCTCCTTGAGCACGTCCCCGCTCACCGGAGATGCAGGGCTGCTCATCATATAATAATCTTCCATGGACCAATTCGTAATAATCCAGGACTATTGAATACGTATTATATCGGCATTCTGTTCTTTCAAGAACCTCCATTTGTTTTTACTTATGCTCAAGTCGGCTGCGTTCCAGGAGACCAGTTTAAAGCCCTTGCTAGAAAGAATTCCCAGACCTTAGGCCTACTGAACTATTTGTATTCAGGGCCCCTACCACCCAACTCCATTTCTTGCTCTCTCCTGATGGGGTTTATTCACTTCTATCATTTATACAGTTAATCTGCCCGCAAGACTTGGCCAGACCTTCCCCTCGGTGGCCAGATGAGGCATCGGTCTTGCTGGGGACTAATGGCCGGCAGGAGCGCAGCTTGATGGTTGTCTCTTTCCCAACCCAACAAACATTCTGAGGTTATGGTGACACCCTGGCAGGATACTGCCTCTATTCCAGCCATGCAAGCACTTTTTATTTAGCATCAACTTGTAGTCACACCATTCTCCAACAGCACACTCAGTTTTCTGCGGGAAGCTCTGCTGGCACCTAAAAGCAGCACTATTCAGCATTTGGCACTAAAGACGTCACAAATCAATAGGTACATCCATAAATATGTAAGCACAACTATCTAGGCTTTTCACTTGAATGAATACAATATGTAATTAATTAGCACACAAATGAATGAGTGGATGAAACATTTATATCGAAACCGTGACGTGATTTGCCTGTTATTGTTCCAGCTAAAGAAGATAAGCCATGGTGGTAAGAGGTGGTGGGGGCACAGAATGGCTGTTGGGACACGTTGGCAGTGAAGTATGCCATTTCAGCAGAGAGGCCAAAGACCGTACTTCTGACTGTCTGCGCTGCTCCCGATGCTTCCTGGCTTCGTTTGGTGCAGTGAGCTCGCGAAACAGAGGCCAAGTGCCTGCCTAGAGGTTACTCATTTCACTGCATGACCCAAAAGTGATCAATTTAACACCACGGCCTAGAGGCGGAAGACTCAACACCTGAACATGGAAGTGAATCGGGTATCACCAGTTCAATCATGTGATTTAGTAGGATACCTCAGTTTCCACTAGTGCTCGGAGTAGTGCTTAGAAGTCATTAATATGGCATTAATGTCCAGAAAAGATTAACTTTGCCGAATTCGGTTCCCACTGCTGTATGGAAAGGGGCGTGGGTACCAGTTGCGCTAAAGAGGTTCAATAACACAATGGTGTAGCGCTTCTGATCGTGCAGTGTGTGCTGCCCAAACACTGGGCTGTGTATTGTGTAGATAACTTGTATCTTCCCATATCGTTCGTCTTTTCACTTTTCTGATATCGGTTTTCTTACTTTCGCTGTAAAACCCAAGCACACACGCTCTCTTCTGTCAGACTTTATTTCACCGATCTCAACTCGATATACCCCCACGCCTCCATTTCCTCTCTTGTGCCGTCCTTTCGCTGTCTCCATTATCGCCTGGTTCTTTCTCTAATTCCAGTTCAAGCCTACCAACTTTTACTCGTTTCTCCTTATGGCTTGTATCTCTCCCACCATCCACTGCCTCCCCCTTCTTTCCTCCCTCTTTCTCGTTCATGTCCTTTTTCGTCTTCACGCCTCTTAGATCCTTTATTCTCTCTTCTGTTATAGCTCCCGTCTCTTTCACCCTCCTTTTCATTTCTCCCTTTGTCATTTTTTACTCCAGTCTCACATTTTATTCTCTTCTTGTTTCTTTCCTCTCTCCGCTTCCTCTCACCTGGCTTCTCACCCCCACCCCAACTTCAGTTCCCTTTTTCTTTCTGTTCCGTTTTCTTTTCTCACCCCATCTCATCACTCCTTCTTTCTCTTAGTCTCTTTCATGTATTGCCTCTTCTCTTAAATTCCTTTATCTTTCCTGTATCCCCTCCATTTGATTCCCCTCTTCTCTGTTCCCTTTCTCTCTGTTTTATTTCCATGACGTTTTCTCTAGTCGCCCCTCGTTTTGCATCACTTCCTTTCAATTAATTTTCTCTTCTCATCCACACTTTCCTAAACTTAACTCCCAGTCTCATTTCTTTCCAGTAGGCGTCATCATATCTTATTTCCCTTCATCATATCTTCTCTCCCTTCATCTTTCAGACGTCTTCGGTCCACCCTGTTTTCATTCTTTCTTCCTCCCCAGAACCCTTCTACACAACTTTTGCCTCGCGAACTCCTCATACAATCTCTTGTGATTTCCTTGTGCACAGAAGTGATCTGGTCTTTCCTGTGTTAGAGGTTTTTTCGCGTAGAAATCGACTGCAAGCCAGTGTTGTTTACAATCACGTGTCAGACTCCAGTGCCGGGAGGCGTTTCATATGTAGACCCTATAGAAGTGCATTAAGAGGCTCGTTTATTTCTGCAGTGTTTCATTTATATAATGTTAAATGCAGAGGCCGACTAGTTTTCTCAGGAGCTGGGGAATTCCTAGTATGACTGCGTCCTTCCCAGTGGCTATAATATACTCACTATCCGATTTGACCGCCAGCTCTTTTGGACAGTTATGTGCTGTATGCACGATCTGTCACAAGGACCTGTTTAAATATGTGACAAAGAAGGCCCAAAATAAGCCTCCAGGTTAACTAAATAAATTAGCAGTCTGCATCATATCTGTTACAGTATACACTTGCTAGTTTGTCATTTTATCAAAGATGCAGATTATACAGCAGATTCTGAAATATGTGGCAAATGCAGTAAATTCACAACTAAATGGGAAACACCGCAGACTCAAAATGGAATAATTCCAGTGGTCCTGACTATAGCACGACTTGCAGAAACTGGTAGCTCTGATAGCAGAAGGATGCAGGAGAGCTCGGCTCTCTTTAGGCTCGAGGAGGCACTCATGGGACCTCAGGCCAAGTCAGTGGTGGACCTCTGACTGGAACCATGCTCAAGCCATCATTGGCTCGCCCACTTCTATCCCCGAGAGAGTGGAAGGCCTTGGTTGAGTGTTGGAATCACACGTGGATCAGCTTTGGATCAGCCTGCCAGGCAAAGTGGTGGTTACAACTGGGTGACAAATTCACAAAAGTGTTTTTGTTGATAGATACGATGAATTGTTCAGAAAATGATACTTACCTGGTGTACATCTATTTACACCTACACAATTGTATGCTAAGAGTTTGTCCAATTACACAGGAGAAACTTTACGCTAGGGTTAGGAAGTAGGCTTTCCAACGTCTGGTTAGCCTTCTGGGTTGGTGCACACCAAAAATAATGATTTTGCAAAATTCACAAAGTCTCTCTTACACTTCTTACCCTGGAAAGGGTTAGAAATTTGCTCATGAAAAGGGCAGGAGTAAATCTCTTTCCAGGGAGGGAAGGCGGGCAAAACACTCCTAAACTTGGAAGGCATGTAGGTAAAGGACCTTTTACTTTGGGAAAAACATGTTCTCCTGTGTAGAAGAAAAAAATAAAGGTGGTGGCTGTCCCGAATGCCGGCTTGTATTGTACGTACAGTTCCAAGGTTGTAGGAAGCCCAAGTTGACAAACAAATGCTTTTTTTTGTGAAAGCGCCCCATACGGCGCTTTCACTAAAGAAGGGTGCGTGGCCTCTATTGATGTGAAAGAGCGGTATGGGGCGCTTGTAAAGAACAACAAAATATTTGCAATGCAATAGGTCTTGCATTTGCGAGAATTAAGCTATTTACAATGCCAATAGCTAAAACTCTCATAAATGCGAGACCTAATGCATTGCAAAAGCTTGTTTTTGTTAGGCACTGAGAGATTAAGGGCTAGATGTAGGTAATTGAAATTTACCGATTCTAAAATACCGAATTTAACCGATTCGGTATTTTAGAATCGGTAAATGCTATGTAGCTAAAAAATTCTGTGAAAATGACCAAATCGGAACGATTCGGTAATTACCGATTCGGAGACCCATAGGAATGAATGTGAATTACCGAATCGGTAAATACCGATTCGGTAAAACAGGGAAAGCTTCAAGGGTGGCAGGGTGTCACATTGACACCCTGTTACACCCGTGAATAGTGCTTGTGTGAACATGTGGCACACATACATGCCCTAAGGGCATGTATGTCTGTCACATGACACAGTTGAAAATGCACAGATTTGCATTTTCAAAGGTATTCGTTATTTACCACCAACTAATAGTTGGTGGTAAATAACGAATCCTTAAAGCACATAAGCACTCTTTAAAGTGCCTCCTACATGTCATTTACCGATTCGGTTAATACCGAATCGGTAAATGATGATTCAGTAAATACCGATTTGTTATTTACCGAATCCTCCCCAACATCACAATTGGCTCAATACCGGTCGGTAAACCTGAAATTTACCGAATTTCGGGTTTACCGACCGGTGACGGGCCACCTATATTTGGCCCTAAGTGATTTGCCCAGAATCACAGGATGTTCAGTGGCATTGCCGAGACTCAAACCCATTTCCCCAGATTCGAGGTCGACCGCCCTAGCCGTTAGGCCAACTCCTCTTATAATATTGCGTACTTTAAGCCAACCCTGTAAGGTTCAACCTAATCACAGCAAATGAGCAAATATCTCAGGTTCCGATATTTCTTGATTATGATGGTGTTCCCCTAGTGAAACAATTTTCCTATTTTTTCCTATGTAATCTGTACAGAAATTAGATGACTTCGTTTCTGTAGAAGCATACCTGCTGAACACTTCCCTCTTTCTCCGTTGTATGGAAACATTTTCTTAAACCTTTCAATATTGTGTCTCCAGTAACAGTGGGTTGTATGATGCAGCCTGCTTTAGGGTTAATGTAAGATTTTGACCCGAAAAGGAGACATCTTTGTGGCTGCCACATCCCAATATCATTGCGCTCTAGGTCCGCTGTAGTTCATAACTGGGTTTACTATTATTTTGCAGACAAAAGTTGGTATACTGGTCCGTACCCCAAGAGCATTTCAGACTGTTATATAAACCATGTTATTTATTCTCTTGGTTTCTTTAATCTTGGACTTGGAAACCATATATAGTTTGGGCGTCAGATGTGGTTTGCTGTTTTACATTGACTGAACAAAGGAGTTTTGTTGTATTGTTCGGGAATCGTTGGGAATGCACTTGCAGAAAGTTCTATATTTCCAGGGACATACTTGGAGTGACTGAAGGGTTCACACCTGTTACACCAGAGCAAAGACGGCTTCAGTGGCTGTCTGGTAGAATGCCTGCGTTTCTGATGTTTGCTCCTTCCGTGTGGGTCACCCCATGCACATTCTTTAAATAGTGTAGTCTGATCGAGAGTCAGTTTGTTGGGAAGAGTCGTTTCACAAGGTATCATGTGATGCAGAGTCTGTTTCACATGGTAACACGTAGTCCAGAGTCAGTTTCACATGGTAACATATAGTCCTTGGTGGCTGTTTTAAACCTCTAGCTTCTGCCTAACATCTCTGCAGGGTGATCTGTTCCAGGGATTTGGGGCAGAAGGGCTTTTAGCATTAAGGTTAGTAATAATTATTTTACCCTTTGGCCCTAATAATGGTTATGAGGGTCTGTACTGATGGGCAGAGGTGGTGTGAAACACCCAATACTGGACCTCTCGCAGCAATAGGTTGGTTTCCACCTACTGGCATCTCTCTAGTCCACTAGAGCTGCCTCTTGTCATCTCTGGCTGATGGGCTGGTTTGTCCTCATTTGCCTGCCTCTGTGTCCCAACCACATTCACCTTCAACTACAAAAGCCAAATAGTTCTAGTGATCCTGCCTGACACCGCTCACAAACCCCCACAGAAGTACAAACGTTTTTCACTGGTTCTACTTGTACCGTGGATGTGTGAGTGCACAGCCAAGTCACTTCGTGGCACACTGGTCCGTGGGAGTTTCCCCAGGACATTTGTTTTACTTCATACTTAGGCTGTAGTATTTCTCCTTCTGGGCCTACTTTGGTTACATGCATTAGTATCTTTATTCTGCCTTCGCTTTGTGCAGACACACCCATTCTGGTGTGCAATTATAGCATTTGATAAGTCCAGTTTAGCCACACATTACCTATGCAGTAATGAGCAAATGGAAGAGCGCAAGGCTCTGAGAAGGGTTCAAAGTTTTGGTTATGTGAGCTAAAAGTATGGGAAAGAAAAGCCCCGCGCCCTTATGTGTCATGTGAAGATATTATGGTTTAAATGTAAACTGTATTGATATGACCGCGCTATGTTGATTATCATGTGCTAGCGGGATTCTGCTTTCCAGGAAATGATTACAAACGAATGTTCTAAACCATATTGTACATCTTTGAACCCTAACACTACACGCACTACACCTGCATGAGGAGGGTGTCTCCTCAAGAGATAGGGACAGCAACTGATACCTACATCACTGAGTGGGTGTAGGGGTGAATTGACCTTTATGGGGGTCAGGCGAAAAAGGGGTCCTGAGAGGTTCCCGCACTTTTTAAGGGCAGGGAGGGTTTCCACAGAAGGGGCCCCAGCTATCCTTCCCCCGCTGAAAGTTTCTTGCTATTGGCGCAGGCCAAAACCACTGGAAGGGTGATGCAGGAGGTTTCTTTACTCCGGGTAGTAACCCCCATGGGTTCCCATGGTGGGGGACCCAAACAAACTTTTCCCACGGTGGGAGGAGGGTTTAGTAGAGTTGAGTGTCCAGCAGGCCCCCCAGGGTAACTGGTGGGGAGGTGAGCAACCCAGGGGTGGCCCCTGGTAGTGGGTGATCCCAAAGGAGGGTAGTTTGTGAGTGATGGTGTGTAGTGGTAGCCCCTAGGTGGGCTAGGTAACTGACCCAGTGAAGATCTGAGTGGCGGGTTGTGCTCCCTAATTTTCAGTTGAAGGGTTAGTGGTGGACGGTGACCAGTCCGGTAGTTCCTGTGGGACTTGAACCCCAGGGCCAGGAGCTGGTGGAGGGAAACTGAAGTGGTGGCTGGGGCGATGCCTAGCCGGTAACCAGTCAGGTAGGTCCTGTGGGACTTGGACACAAGGACCAGGGGCATGGAGATGTTCCCCTAGCTCGAGGCAGGAGGTGGACTTTTGCAAGGTAGTTCCACCCTAAACACAGGTGGGGCCTATCTTCAGTGAAGGGACCCTGTGTTTCGCTAAGGGGTGGTGCAGGCCTAGCCGGGATCTTTAGTGTCCCTGGCTGAGAGTGGTAGTACTACCCTGAAGGCAGGTGGGGCCTATCTTAAGTGAAGGGACCCTGCTCTTCAGAAGGGGTGGTGCAGGCCATCCAGGGACCATGTAGGTCCCTCGACGGTCTCCCAAGGCGCTGCCGGGAGATCGGGGAGAGCCATGAGAAGTGGGTCTGGGTCTAGCTAACTCGGGGCCCACAGGCTCTCTAAGGGTACTCTGGGAGGAGAGCGCGCCTCTCGGAGGGAAGGGTGCAGAGGCCCTGTTCTCGCAGCGGAGAACAAGAAAGGGGTCTAGGTTCCCAGGGTAGTTTCCGTGTGGAGCTACCGACGGGGGGAATGAGCTGAAGGGGGTCTGACAAGGCACCCTCAGTGTTCCTCCCTAGCACTGCCAGTGGGGTAGTGAGACCGGTCTGAGGTCCTATTTTTGGAGTCTGGCTAGTGGTCAGAGGAGCTTTTCTGTGTGGGAAAAGCATGAGTGGCTGTGCTTTCTTTAGGGAAGACAGTCATCCCGAAAGGGTGGTGGCAGCAAAATGACCTCAGCGGCAGGCTGAGGGTGAGGGTCCGGAGAGGTTGCATCTTTAGGGTGCAAGGACCAAAATGGAGAGAGGGTACTGGTTGGAACAAACTCTGGAAGGGAGACCAGCTAGTGGCCCGGGGATGGGAGGTAGACCTATCCTAGGAGACCGCATCAGTGCCGAGGCACTGTAACCTTGTCCATAGAAGGGGTAGGCATAGTGTTGCTGCCCAAGGGCAAAGGTGGGCCTAGTTAGGCTGAGTCCCTGTAGACCATGAGTGACCTGGAGGTATCTAACATAGAGCCTGGAGTTTTCTTAGGGTAGTCTGGGATCCCTGTCATGGGTGGAGATTTCATAGATGGGAGAAGCAGGTGGTCTGAGCGGATAACTGGTGAGTAAGGGGGGTCTGGTCAGAACCCCTTATAACTAGTTATCGCTGAATACGGGAAGTGTACCCATGTAGAGTGGCTACTTCTTCCCTGTAGGAATCAGCTGGGCGCGGCGTGTGTTAGAAGGTGGTTCTGACACTAGGGGCCGCCTGGATTTTTCGCTTTTAGAGCACCTAATTGTTGAGCTTTTACTGTGGGGGAGCCTCATAATCTGTGACTCATCCACAGTGAACTCATAATGAAGGAGACTGCATGGAGATTTTACTGGTGTCCGCCTGGCTTGACTAGGCCGCTGCGCAGCAGCTGGAGTATGGGACACCGTGCTGGTTACATGCAGACACGGGTGTACATGCGTGTGCACACGTGTAGGAGCTGCGCAGGGGAGATTCCTAGCGTGCGCAGTCCAGGAGCAGCTACAGAGTGAATGGTGTGGCAGGACTTATGCAGAATTGGGTGGTGACATGGAATAGGCTTTATACCCTGGGAAGGAACATGCCAGGGAAAGTCAGTGTGTTTTACTGTGTTTTCACTTCATTATTCCCCTATGGGGATGTGGGGCCCATGGCTAAAATGACTTCCACAAGGCCTACAGATTCCAGACACGTACTAAAGTCCATTGTAGAGTAGTTGAAAATAAGTATTCTGCAGAGTCCAAAGTCATATTTGTACTGCTTTTGGGTCATACAGAACTGTCTTATTTCTCTGAGCCAGCCAAGACCAGACCCAGGCTGAGGGTTGACCTCAGCTGGATGGATTGATAACCTTTCTTCCACAAGCTAGGGCCTCCTCTCCACAAAGAAGAAGATGGGTGGGGCTACAGGCTCATCCATTAGCAGCTGTCACTGGGTGCCAGGCTGCACCAAGAAGGAAAGAGTTGGGTTTCAGAGGCCATGTGGCCAGAGACACTGGAGGACTCCATTCTTAGGGCTCGTGGCGTTAGCCGCGCGAAGGGCGGTCTAGCCAGAGACCCTATTGTCAGCGAGTCTGGTTTCCAGGAGAGGAGACAGGAGCTGGCCGTGCGCTCGGAATTGAGCGGGCCACGCGCACGTGAACGCGCTCGCTGTGCCCAGCTCCTGTCTCCTCTCCTGGAAAGCTGTGCAACACCTCCCCCTGCACGCATGCGCACACACACGGGCGCACCTACACACAAGCACACGCACCAACGCATACAGACACCCCCGCCGTGGCACACATACCCACACACACCAGCGCACCATACACACACGTGCCATACACACACGCGCACCCCCCTCCCCCCAAGCCCCACTTACCGCCACTCCGGACTAATGCATCCTCCGAGGGGCTCTCCCTCGGGCATGAGAGCCCCGCGTCACCAGCACTGCTTTTCCAGCCACTCCATGGGCGCGGGCTTCCGAAGACGGAAGTCCCGCCCCACGGCAGGTTTCGTTTTTGCTTGCTTACGTCTTGTTAATGGACTTTGACCGCTGCTGAGGAAATAGACACTTTGGTGTGCAGCACATCAACCTGGAACGGTCTGCAACCGCCGCGCCCATTTTACAACACACAGATCGGAGCTCCAAGCACGAAGTGTATATAGGCCCGAGGCGACTGCCCTGTCACTGCGAAAGCAGAGCGCGGCCGTTTCCAGCAGATGAAGCCATCCTTCATGCTATATGCCACGTTGCTAAGCAGTCATTTTGTCCTGTTTTTTTTAAATTAAATCAACACTTTGCATACTGGGACTTGTAGGCCTTACTTTGATCCAAGAAAGTGAAACTCCAAGTCCCAGCATGCCCCTCCTGCAAATTAAGGCCACATTTGGAAGAAAGCGACCCCTCCCATGACATGTAACTGTCAGCTACGCTTCACGAATCAATGGCTAGCTTTCATGAAGTGCCTCGCGTCGTGCAACAATTTAAAGGCGCTGTGTTTTGAAAGCCGAGGCTCAGGCCCTGCAGGCTGGCTGTATTGTTATTCATGCTCCGATCTACGGATCAGCGCCGGGCTGACCGGGTGAGAACAAGCACGTGGCCTGAGGGTGGGGTGGGGGCCGGGGCACTGCACAGGTCTCAACCGGTCCCAAACAGGTCATGGCACGTAGAGTGCGGACTCGAAACTGACCAAACCACTGCTGGCGGCAGTTCTCACGCTATCCGAGGACGCAGTACTTGGTATGCGCTCCAACCCTCAAAAGGCCACACACAACTCAAATATAACTCCTCTAAAAGTATGCAGCCACGGTGCAGCGCCGCGCTCCCAGAAGCACAAAAACACTAATTAGCCGAGCCTATTTAGCGAAAATTACAGCAGCCATTAGCCCGACAAGATGCGGCTGCGCGTGCCATTTTTCCACATCGTGTATAGTTCTGATTAACTCAGATACTCTGTCCATCACCACCCCCTTTTTGAAATTAGTTTTACGATCCGGCCTCATCCGGAGCGGCTGCTAATTGCTTTTCCAACAGTTCTGAGAAAATTAATTTGCGCAGCGCCTCGAACGCCGACTCGGCGCGCCAGCTGGGGTGGCAGCAGGTGCCCACGGGGGGCGAGATCATGTACCTGAGAACTGGAGCCGAGGGTGGGACCCGCAGAGAAGTTACAATAAAAATACAGCTACTCGAGGGGGCAAAGATGAAGTATTCCTCAAGAACCCACGCGAATGCATACACCAGACGCGGATTTAAACCCACACCCGGGATCTTTTTCTGACATCAGTTCAGTCACTTCTTACATCTACTGATACTGACAGGTATTTAGGTAATAGCGAATTAATGATTATATTGATTGACAGGTATGCAGATGCCCGGAGTGTAATACGATATTTCTTACCACTGCTGAGTGTGGGGAGGAACCATGAGAAGGTCATGAATATTGAATTCCGCTCCCTCAACAATCGCTCTCCATACATGGTTCACGTAGCGCTCCTTTTTCGTGCACAAAAAGTCATAAATGAAGGTATTTTTACCAGAACATCGAGACAGAATGGGTTAAATGCGCGAAGCAAAACGGGACACCGGAAAGCATTTGAGCTTCATCAGAGTACTGTTCTCCTGTTCGATCACTGCAACCTGCATGAGGCAGTAAGCAGTGTTTTCCCACATTAATTAGGCGGAACTCTTGCAACAACCTGAAATTTCAGCTTTGCGCTGTACTAGTGAATACATGTACAGTGGAAAGCCCCGTTGTTCTAAAATTGTGACACAAAAAAATACGCATTTCGTTACAACAATTAACGACCAGAAGGACAACTTTTTCTGGTGTGCTGGCTTTAAATGAGAAGCTCAGAAGCTCCTGTGTATTACTCTTTACCTTCTGTCTTTGTACACCTCACAAGAGAGTTGTCAGTAAGTCACATGCAAAGCTATCTGTACTACACCCTCATGCTCACATACCCCCGCCCTCAACCCCCTCACCCTCCCTCACACCTCACCCCACCTCACCCTCACACCCCCTCACCCTCAAACCCCCTCACCCTCAAACCCCCTCACCCTCAAACCCCCTCACCCTCAAACCCCCTGTAGGAAGGTGGCTACCTGACTATGGTTACCCCAGATTTTTTGCCTGTGTTTAGCTGGTTTTTTGACTTAGTTGACCTGGTTCCCTGCTAATCAGGGCCCCAGGCCATCTGCTCTCTCTGTAAAATGGATTCCATGTACCCTAGGTACATACCACAATTGGAAATGGACTCCTTGTCAGCCCCTGTATAAGGCACTATAGGTGCCCAGGGCATAGGGGCCACCAAGGCCTACCAGGGGCTGCAGCATATCTTTTGCCACCCCTGGCTGGTTCTTAAATTGACACAACTGGCTGATCACTCAGCTGGGGTAAGGTGGTGTAATCACCCCTTGCTTAGATATAGTATACCTATATCTAAACCTATATCTGGACACATATTAACCTGTGAGCCACTCCTATGGAAGGCCTCATCAATCCTGGAGGCAGAGTGCGTGGTTTCATGTGAGATGGAGCTCTAGCATGAGCTGAGCCTGTCTGCAGCTGTCGGGAACAACTCCCTAAGCTGTTTCAGGGTAATGCCATACCATATACTCTTAAGTGCCTTATAATCCTCGCGGTTATATAGCAACTTTGGTTTGGCTTTATCAAAACATGTCGTGTAAGGTGTCATACGATTTGGAATACTATCCCCTCGCCAGTTCTGGCGACGGGGATAGCATTCCACCCCTCTAGAGGGGTAAGACATGTTCCTTTACTTTAATGCGGTTAATTTCAAAAAGGGCCTTAGATCCACAAAATGGATGCCTCTGCCACAGACAAGAGTCTGGACCCCTGCAGCTGACCGAAACTCAGCCAAATGGGGCCTGGACAAAGGGTTTCCTGTCACAGGAGGGTGTCACCACCCTCCAGACAGGAGATAGTGGATTGTAGCAGGGAGGTCTGAAAGAAACCAGACACTGCCTGGGGCGCACAAGGCTGCCCCTTGCATAATCCGGCCAAACCGGTTCTGGGGCACTCCAGCCCTCGTGCCAGGGCGGCCTGGATCAAAGGAAGGGGGTGTATCCACCCACTTCCTGGGTCCCACCCATAGGAGGGGACCTAGCAGGTAATCCAGCCCCCAAAATTAGTATAAGACTGGGAGCAGTGCCAATGCACTTTAGATTTCCTGGAAGAAACATAAGAAACGAAACTCTGGACCCTTGGACCTCCTACTCGACGTGGAAGCCCGAAGAATCTCCCTTGTGGTCAAGGAGTGACCACCCTGCACCAGCAGGCACCATCCAGCCCTCGACGTCTACTTTGTTGCAGTTCCCGCCGGAACTCGAGCGACAGAGATCGACGAGATCAAGCTTGCCTGCCTTCCAACAGCCCGATCCACAGTCCCTGCAGAGCTGAGACCCGTGGAGGCGACCGGAAGCATGGGGCACGCCATCTTGAATTGACCACGAGACGCTGACTGTGCAGCCCACGAGTTACCCTCGAAGCTGTACACCGGGGTTTGAGAAGCCCCAACCCTGAGCCACTCTTGCACTGAAGCTCACCCCTCTAAAGTAAAGTAAAGTCCACATTTGTAAAGCGCACAATCACCCGTAAGGGTCTCTAGGCGCTGGGGGCCGTCGGGAAGATTAAGCGAGCTATTGCCCAGAGTCACATGGTGCTGGGCTAACCTGCCGCCGGAGCCGGGGATCGAACCGTGGTCACCAGATTCCAGCGTCAGTCGCCCTGGCCGCGGCGCCACACCTCTCCTCTCTACACTCATCGAGTGCTGCGTGGGGCCCTTCTGCTACTTTTGGCTCAACGCGTTGGCCCGGTCACTTGCCAGCCGGCTAGTGGCCTCTGTGCTGACGAAAACTTGAAATCGACTTGTGAATCTGGTTGCTCCAGATTTACACCAGCTCCCCTGAAAAGGAGCCCCCACTCTGACCCTCCAGGTTCGAGTGAGAAGCAATCTCCCGGTTCCGCGTGGATTGCTTTTGCCAAGTGTTGTTTGCTCCAATCTTGAAGCCGACAGCGCCGACGGCGACAGCCTGCGTGGGACAGATCGTGACCTGCTCCTGGACGTCGTAGATGCCCCAGAGCTCACGTGACAGCGGAGAGAAGCACCTCGACAGCGACCTGATTGCGCCCGACATTGCCTGGTTCCATCCTGGTTCCACCCTGGTCACTGCTGAGTGACCCAGACTCTGTCCCCTCTGCTTTCAGGTACTTTTCGACTCGAGTCCACCCTTGGACTCCACCGGACACTTCTCTTTCACCCCGCCTGCAGCCCTTTCAGCTCCAAGCACCAAGAGCCTGCGTGATGAAACCCGACTCAACTTCGACCCTGTGCACCCGCTTCCTGTGGGTGAGGTAACTTTGCTCCGCCGGTGTTCCCACACTGGTACACATCTCTAGGGTCTGTGTCTTAAGTTTTGTTCCTCTAGGTTCAGCGGAAGTGTCCTTAAACTTTAACTTTACAACTTTTACGCACCATTGGTTAACATTGGTGCATGCGTGCGCTTTCCGCACTGCTCCTGAATCCCGTGGGCCTCTCCCGACTTCAGCACTGCTTGTCCTGACTGCTCCCAGCGATTCCCTAGGCCCTAGGCCTAACCACTGTTCGATTGGTATCTCTTATACCACTTGTTTAGTATATGGTTTGAGTGGCCACCCGCCCTCATCCATAATTGTGCAACTTTGTATGTTTAAACTGTGCTTTTGATTTAACGCTTGTGCCCCTTTATTCATAAAGAATACTGGGGATTGTTTTTAGTAATAAACACATATATTTTTATAATATATACTTGTGTGGTGTCCTTTCATTTGATATTACAGGATTGTATGTGGTAAAACAGCTTGCTTAACACGACCTCTTAAGTTAAGCCTTTAGGCTGCTTAGTCCATGCTACCCCTAGGATAGCTTGTCTAACAAGGTTGACTTACAACCTGACACCATAAGGGATTGTTTGGTCTGATAATAGGTGGTTCCAGAATTGGAAACATCACCTATCAGGCCAACTTCTCACATTGGTGAGCAGCGGTGCGGATTTGAGCTTGCTGTTGTTTTACCATTGCAATCTTTTATCAAATTGAAAGATCACATCAAGTACCTCTAGGTACATATAAATCAAAAGCTTAGCATATTAAGTTCTACTGAACTTAGTAGTTGTAGATTAAAGGGATTAGCACACCCTGACTACAACTCACTAGCAAGGTACAGTAGGAAAACACTTAGTGTAGGTAAGTGCACCACTTACACCTCACTAGCAGTCATGTCTGACACAGGAAAAGCCTCAGGGTCTGCTCCTGTGACAGTTGACCTTACCAAGGCAACTTCCAGCTATGACAAACTAACCCGAAAGGACTTGATAGCCTTGTGCATATCAAGAGGGTTAAAAAGGGGCAGAAGTCCCACATGTCCTATCCTGATAGCCATTCTAGAGCAGGATGACTTAGAGAAGGGAAATGAACCCCCCTTAGAATCAGGAGAAGGAGTGAACCCCCCTGTAACTGATACCACTCCAGAGGAGGAAGAAGAAGAGGAAGAAGAGGAGGACTCAGATGTAGAGGACCCAGAGAATCAGGATCAGAGGGGTAGCCAGGTTCAAGTTGCCCGGCTTAACCAGGCCAACTTAGACCTACTGGGAAATGGAGAGGGCCAGCACCTCCCCAGATCCAACCATGTCATTCTCCCAGGCAACAGAAGAGTGAGATCTCCCTCAGGGGACTCTCATATTTCTAGTGCCTCTAGAGAATCTCAGAGAGGCATGACTGCTTCTCAGAAGACAGAGCATAGGGCCAGAATGAGGGCTGTCAAACTCCAAATAGAGAGGGAGGAGGTAGCCCTGGCTCAAGCTAAACTTACCTTGGCTCAAGCTAGACTTACCTTGGCAAGAGAGCAAAAATTGTGTGGCTTAGATGCCACTGGTGGCAGCAATATTCCTAAAGAGAAACCCAGGTCCTATGATAGTAGAAACCTGACAAAGATTGTGCCCCCCTACAAGGAAGGGGATGACATCCACAAGTGGATAACTGCTCTTGAGAGAGCCTGCATGGTACAGCAGGTTCCTGAGGAACAGTGGGCAGCAATCTTATGGTACTCCTTTTCAGAGAAAGGGAGAGATAAGCTCCTCACTGTTAGACATGAGGATGCAAACAATTACAAAGTCCTGAAGAGTGTCCTAATAGATGGGTTTGGCTTAACCACTGAACAGTACAGGTTGAAGTTCAGAGACACCCAGAAGACACAGACTCAGGACTAGACTGATTTTGTTGATTGTGCAACTAAGGCTCTGGAGGGTTGGCTACATGGCAGCAAAGTACATGACTTTACAGGATTGTATAATTTGATTATGAGGGAGCAGATCCTAAGTAATTGTCAGAACCAGCTCTTACACCAGCACCTGGTGGACTCTGATCTGACCTCTCCCCAAGAATTGGGAAAGAAGGCAGACAAGTGGGTCAGAACCAGGATTAGGCCTAAGAATCAGGACAGTAACCAGAAGAAGGAGTCTACCAAGCCTCAAGATAAGGGTGGGGATAAAAATAAAGAAAAGACTTCCCCAGGGCCCCAAAACTCCAAGAATGGGGGTGGGTCCCAAGACACTTCTTCAACTGAGAAAAAGCCTTATTGTTATGCCTGTAAACAGGTTGGGCATTACAAAACAGACAACTGTTGTCCCAAGAATAACAATAAAGAGAATATACCTCCAAAGCCAGCTCCAACACCTCCTGTTACTGTCAGCAGTAATCCCCCAGGAAGTGGGAGCACACCCAGGAATCTGGGTGGGTTTACTTTTGGAGCCCAGGAGGACCCTGGCCTATCCAGGTCCCCCTCCCCAAATAATCTTGTTTATGAGACTGGCATGGGGTTTGCCAACTTCTCTGATTGCCCAAATACTTTGAGCAAATATAGACAAAAACCCATCATCAATGGTTTGAAAGTTGAAGCTTTTAGAGACACAGGGGCTAGCATCACCATGGTGGCTGATGGCATAGTCCCCTCTAAGCAACTTTTACCTGGTGTCACATACCAGGTTACAAACATTGATGGAATCCAAACAAATCATCCCATGGCAGTAGTAAGTCTCAGCTGGGGAGGTGTCATTGGCCCAAAGAGAGTGGCAGTGTCACCAAACTTGCCTGTAGACTGCCTACTTGGTAATGATTTGGAAATCTCAGCCTGGGCTGAGGTTGAACAGGAAATCCATTCTAGAATGGTAAATTCCAATGGAAAGGTTAGTGGGGCTGTAATGGCTACAGCCCCAATCCAAGATGTCCTTCCTGAAAAGGTTGGTAGGGCTGAGAAACTCTCTGCCCCATCTTTAGCAAAAGCTCTTCCTGAACAGAATAGCAAAGCTGTTATGAGAACAGCAGAAACCCAAACTGAGTCTCCTCCTGAAAAGGTTGGTGGGGCTGTGATGGCCACAGCCCAAACTCAAACTGATATGTGCGTTGTGAAGCCTGAAATGATGGATAACTCCACACAAACTGAGAGCATGGAGGAGGAAGAGAAATCTCCCCCTCACCAGACTTTAGGACAGGATCAGCCTCCTCAGGGAACTGATCTTACCCCTGATGAAGGAACTGCCTCAGAGGTTGTTAGGCCTGGCCTGACAGAGCCTCTGATGGCGGTGGACCCATCTCAGGTGGGACCCAGTCTGGAGCAGGTAACCTGCCCCTCTCTCCCTTGCCTTAGCCAGCCCAGGGCTGCAGAGGACAAGAAGGACAGTGAGACCCAGAGGGCCCCCTGTCAAATAAAGCACCCCCATCAACAGATTAGGGGCACCAAAACTAGTAGCCCTAGTGAGGTGAAAACTTTAAAAACTCCTGAGGGAGCCCCCTTAAAAACAGTTAGGGACCTCCCACAGATGGATTCTGTTGGGCACAGCCAAACCTGGGACCCAAAGGGCCCAAACCTGAACTGTCCCTCCAGCAAGCCAAACAGAGGGACCCAGCCTCCAGCTTTAGGTAGCCAGAGGTTGACCCTGAGAGCACAGTGCAACTCAGTTAAAGAAAGAAAGGCACACATGGTGGAAGATAATTGGAGGAAGCCAAGCCCTAACTTAGTAGAGCCTCACTTCAATACTCCATATCCAAACCAGCCTTTAACTTTGCATAAACACACCCAAGGTAGTGATTCCCTATGGTGGAGACCCTCTAATACCCAAAGGGTGAGGGACTGCTTAGTGGACCATGAGACAGGGGGTACCCATGCTAGTGCAGGTACTTCCTTATATGGCCACTCAGGCAATATAGGCTTACCTGGCCAAGGATAGCCTTATCTCCTTTCGTTTGGGGGGGGGGGGTTATGTAGGAAGGTGGCTACCTGACTATGGTTACCCCAGATTTTTTGCCTGTGTTTAGCTGGTTTTTTGACTTAGTTGACCTGGTTCCCTGCTAATCAGGGCCCCAGGCCATCTGCTCTCTCTGTAAAATGGATTACATGTACCCTATGTACATACCACAATTGGAAATGGACTCCTTGTCAGCCCCTGTATAAGGCACTATAGGTGCCCAGGGCATAGGGGCCACCAAGGCCTACCAGGGGCTGCAGCATATCTTTTGCCACCCCTGGCTGGTTCTTAAATTGACACAACTGGCTGATCACTCAGCTGGGGTAAGGTGGTGTAATCACCCCTTGCTTAGATATAGTATACCTATATCTAAACCTATATCTGGACACATATTAACCTGTGAGCCACTCCTATGGAAGGCCTCATCAATCCTGGAGGCAGAGTGCGTGGTTTCATGTGAGATGGAGCTCTAGCATGAGCTGAGCCTGTCTGCAGCTGTCGGGAACAACTCCCTAAGCTGTTTCAGGGTAATGCCATACCATATACTCTTAAGTGCCTTATAATCCTCGCGGTTATATAGCAACTTTGGTTTGGCTTTATCAAAACATGTCGTGTAAGGTGTCATACGATTTGGAATACTATCCCCTCGCCAGTTCTGGCGACGGGGATAGCATTCCACCCCTCTAGAGGGGTAAGACATGTTCCTTTACTTTAATGCGGTTAATTTCAAAAAGGGCCTTAGATCCACAAAATGGATGCCTCTGCCACAGACAAGAGTCTGGACCCCTGCAGCTGACCGAAACTCAGCCAAATGGGGCCTGGACAAAGGGTTTCCTGTCACAGGAGGGTGTCACCACCCTCCAGACAGGAGATAGTGGATTGTAGCAGGGAGGTCTGAAAGAAACCAGACACTGCCTGGGGCGCACAAGGCTGCCCCTTGCATAATCCGGCCAAACCGGTTCTGGGGCACTCCAGCCCTCGTGCCAGGGCGGCCTGGATCAAAGGAAGGGGGTGTATCCACCCACTTCCTGGGTCTCACCCATAGGAGGGGACCTAGCAGGTAATCCAGCCCCCAAAATTAGTATAAGACTGGGAGCAGTGCCAATGCACTTTAGATTTCCTGGAAGAAACATAAGAAACGAAACTCTGGACCCTTGGACCTCCTACTCAACGTGGAAGCCCGAAGATTCTCCCTTGTGGTCAAGGAGTGACCACCCTGCACCAGCAGGCACCATCCAGCCCTCGACGTCTACTTTGTTGCAGTTCCCGCCGGAACTCGAGCGACAGAGATCGACGAGATCAAGCTTGCCTGCCTTCCAACAGCCCGATCCACAGTCCCTGCAGAGCTGAGACCCGTGGAGGCGACCGGAAGCGTGGGGCACGCCATCTTGAATTGACCACGAGACGCTGACTGTGCAGCCCACGAGTTACCCTCGAAGCTGTACACCGGGGTTTGAGAAGCCCCAACCCTGAGCCACTCTTGCACTGAAGCTCACCCCTCTACACTCATCGAGTGCTGCGTGGGGCCCTTCTGCTACTTTTGGCTCAACGCGTTGGCCCGGTCACTTGCCAGCCGGCTAGTGGCCTCTGTGCTGACGAAAACTTGAAATCGACTTGTGAATCTGGTTGCTCCAGATTTACACCAGCTCCCCTGAAAAGGAGCCCCCACTCTGACCCTCCTGGTTCGAGTGAGAAGCAATCTCCCGGTTCCGCGTGGATTGCTTTTGCCAAGTGTTGTTTGCTCCAATCTTGAAGCCGACAGCGCCGACGGCGAGAGCCTGCGTGGGACAGATCGTGACCTGCTCCTGGACGTCGTAGATGCCCCAGAGCCCACGTGACAGCGGAGAGAAGCACCTCGACAGCGACCTGATTGCGCCCGACATTGCCTGGTTCCATCCTGGTTCCACCCTGGTCACTGCTGAGTGACCCAGACTCTGTCCCCTCTGCTTTCAGGTACTTTTCGACTCGAGTCCACTCTTGGACTCCACCGGACACTTCTCTTTCACCCCGCCTGCAGCCCTTTCAGCTCCAAGCACCAAGAGCCTGCGTGACGAAACCCGACTCAACTTCGACCCTGTGCACCCGCTTCCTGTGGGTGAGGTAACTTTGCTCCGCCGGTGTTCCCACACTGGTACACATCTCTAGGGTCTGTGTCTTAAGTTTTGTTCCTCTAGGTTCAGCGGAAGTGTCCTTAAACTTTAACTTTACAACTTTTACGCACCATTGGTTAACATTGGTGCATGCGTGCGCTTTCCGCACTGCTCCCGAATCCCGTGGGCCTCTCCCGACTTCAGCACTGCTTGTCCTGACTGCTCCCAGCGATTCCCTAGGCCCTAGGCCTAACCACTGTTCGATTGGTATCTCTTATACCACTTGTTTAGTATATGGTTTGAGTGGCCACCCGCCCTCATCCATAATTGTGCAACTTTGTATGTTTAAACTGTGCTTTTGATTTAACGCTTGTGCCCCTTTATTCATAAAGAATACTGGGGATTGTTTTTAGTAATAAACACATATATTTTTATAATATATACTTGTGTGGTGTCCTTTCATTTGATATTACAGGATTGTATGTGGTAAAACAGCTCGCTTAACACGACCTCTTAAGTTAAGCCTTTAGGCTGCTTAGTCCATGCTACCCCTAGGATAGCTTGTCTAACAAGGTTGACTTACAACCTGACACCATAAGGGATTGTTTGGTCTGATAATAGGTGGTTTCCAGAATTGGAAACATCACCTATCAGGCCAACTTCTCACACCCCCTCACCCTCAAACCCCCTCACCCTCAAACCCCCTCACCCTCAAACCCCCTCACCCTCACGCCCTCTCAAACTTACACACTCACTCACCCTTACACCCTCACACGCCCTCACACCCTCACCCTCACACCCTCACACACCCCCTCACCCCTCACATGCCCTCACCCTCACCCCCCCACACCCTCACACCCCCCTCACCCTCACACCACCCACACCCTCACACCCCCCACACCCCCCACACCCTCACACCCCCTCACCCTCACACACCCTCACTCACCCTCACTCACCCTCACTCACCCTCACTCACCCTCACTCACCCTCACTCACCCTCACTCACCCTCACTCACCCTCACTCACCCTCACACACCCTCACTCACCCTCACACACCCTCACACACCCTCACTCACCCTCACTCACCCTCACCAGCATAGCATAACAAAACATAGCATAACAAAATACAGCATAGCATAATAAAACACAGCACAGCATAATAAAAAAGCACAGGATAGCAAAAGATAGCATAGCATAATTATTCCCAACTCTCCTTATTATTGAGCAACATCTGACAGTTTGCAAATAATCTTTATACACCAATTCAGAGTTTTCGGAAAAATGTATGCAACACATTGTCATACACAATGCCAATGACTCAAACTTTAATGCTGCGAGCCCTATTGCATTGTAAATGCTTGTTAACAAACCCAGAGGCTGGACAAGGAGGGAGCAGAGAAGTGATGTGTCGCTGTTTGATAGGACCCACAGACCCTTTCTGCTAGCCCCCTACTCAACTTTTAAAAAGTTCTTGCACAGGAAGAGAAGCTCTCTCTGGGGTGTGGTCTGCTGAGGTGGAAGGTGCTGGAGCCTGGCAATGGGCAGTTGGAAGGAGAGACCCCCTGACTGTCACCCAGGCCCCTAACCGCACCAGAAGAAGCGCCCAGGACCGGTGAGCAGAAGCAAGGGCCTCTGTGCAGGGAGAAGAGAGGTGCAGGAGGAGAGCCAGGCGAAAGGCTGGCGCAGGGAGCCAGTGCAGACCGCTCCCTGCGGAGTGCACCCTCTTGGAGACCCGGAGAGTGAAGGAGAGTGCTCCCAGTGGCTGGGGGTGCCGCCAGAAGCAAGGAGATGCGAAAATGGGGCAGATCGGACCTCCAGGGGCTGAGAAATGGCCCCCAGAAGGTGAGCGACCTTGGACCTGTGGCCCACTGACGGCGAAGCGCGTGAGGCTCCGCCGCTGGTCCAGGAAAGGCCCCCGGGGTGGGTCAGGTCCCGGGAGCCGTGGAGAGCCTGCGGGGTCCCGGGTGGGACCGGGGCCCCTCACAAGGAAGGAGGAGCCAGGGGCCCGGTTGGGACCGGGCCCCCGACCAAAGCGCGGAGCAGCCGGGTGTGGGCTCCCCGAGTCGCATACCCTTACCCGGGGGTCCAGGTGCGACCGGGCCCCCACCGATGCCCCAGAAAGCGGCAGGAGCTTGAAGCGCCCCATGATGCCTTGCAAGGCATGAGAAATGGATTGTTTTTGGCGTTTTGGTGGCCCCCAGAGGAGAGGGGTCACCATTTAGTGTGAAAAGGTACTGGGGGGAGCTGCTGGAGCACCGCCGGCTTGCCCCCAGCACAAAGCTAAGTCCCACCCTAAGTTTCTTGAGGATTTAACAAGAATAACCCCTCAACTCTCAGCGAAGATTGCATCACCTCCTAGGCTGGAACTTTTGTTCTACAGCTGGGGGTACATTGAGAAGTGCATCAAAGATTGAAGGGCTGAGTTGGCGATGTCTCGAGATCGGCATCCCCTGGAGGTGAAATGGCTTAATTGCACTGAAATGCATTTATTAATGGTTATTTCTTTTAGAGGGACTGATGTTCAATGTGAAGTACTGGTGTAAGGATGTCACAAGCAAAGTGTATTTAAGTGGCTAGACACTCCTGCTAGGGTGTCTGACGGTATTTACAACTTAATACTGTGATCGTCTGTGATGCCTTTAGGAGCTATAATAGGAAAGCATTTTTAATGCTATCCAAATGTGCTGAGTACTGTCATTCTAAAGTGTGCGTAAACATGTAGTCTTGCAAATGCGCTTAGGTGAAGACCCCAGACTGTTACCCCTTAAGATGTAGAGGTGTATACTTCAGGGTCAGTAGGAGATGCTTGGTCAGGGTCATGTGTCACCAAGGCAGGTGTATCCCTGTTTAATGCTTGTTGAGGTAATGGGAGGGGGATACCACTGGGATGGTGCCACAGTGCCCAGGGCCCTCGCTCCAGGATAGGTTCAACTAATTGCATTGGGGGTAAGATGATGTGCATACATAGGAGTGGTGGTACTAGACCCCACACCCCGCCCCTGCGGGAGGGGTGGAGATGTTATGCAATGTCACAAAGTAATTCCAAAAGCTTATGTATATTTGTAAATTGGTGTATAGTTTTGAGTGGTGTGTGTGTTTAATAAATGTACTCTTACTTTTATAAAGCAAAGTACAGACTGGACAATCCATTATTGAGGGTTATTTTTGCGCACCTACAAATGGCGATTACTAGCCCACACCACCTCCCTTGAGTAAGCCTCAGACTGCTCTGCAACGCTACCCTCTGAGAGTCAGGCGCTGCCCTAGGGTGTTTGGTTCCCAGTGAAGGACAAATGTGTCATGTTATTTGTGCAGGCCTCACAGATGCTGCCTCGTTTTCCAACACTGGTATATTGTTTTAGCATGCTATGCATATTATGTATTATTCAGTAACATTTTCTGGAATTTAGTCAGGACAGTTCGTACAAGGTCAAACAATATACTGTTTTGTTGGCCCGGTCAGAACATCTAACTTTTCTAGACATAACACAATAGCACAGCTGCAGGATGTCTAACAAAACAGTTTCTATAATATAAACTGTGTCTCAACCCTTTTGACGTTAGAGGGAAGAATTTCAGCAGAGGGACAGGTCTTGGAATGGAGGCAGCAGCCTTGCATAAACTGAGTTTACACCTACGATGCAGACCACCTAACTACATACCAAGTATGGGGTTCTGTGCTTATTCCAGAGATCACAAAAATATTCCTGTGCTCACATAGTCAGGGTAGGGTAAGATGGATATATTAGTTGCCATAGTCAGGCTGTTCATAGTATAAGGTCTGTTAGTAATGTTAGTAATGTTTTTGTATACTAATCTCAGAAAACCTGCTTCAAACTGGACTGCGATAGTTTTAATAAATATATTGTAAACTTCCTTCGTGTCTTTCTTCTGTTTACTGTGGACACGCATGAGTGAGAACGAAAGGTGATGATCTATTTCCATGGTTCCCATAGGTTCATGTTCTAGGTTTGCTGAAACCACCTGTTACTCTGGAAGGTTAGGAGTGCAAGTGAGGCACTGTGAGTTGGTCGGATTTGGGCCTACAGTTACTGAGGTAGTAGTTAGACTCAATCCCTACATTCTGACGTACTATTCTCCTAAGGCACAGTTGTGTTTCCAAACAGAATCCCTGCAACAAGGCTAATGAGCTCTACGTGGAGTCACTGTGCATAGTGGAGATGTTTGCCACCAGAGATTCAATAGCTTGCCATTCAGAAATTGCAAAGCAGGCGTTAAAGGGGGCTTAGGGCACCCTTTATCCCTTTCTTTGCAGACACTGGGACACTATCACAACAAAAGCCTTTGTTTAACATGGCACCTAGTGTATGCTATGATTTCATCTAACTGCATGGATTTAACCCATTCTGCTTGTGTTTTATTGTTGAACATTCATGCCTTAGCATGCCTTGTGGAATTATCGTAGAGCAAGTTTTATTTTTTAAATTTTTTTACTGTAGTTTAAGGCCTCCTCCTTCTTCAAACGCTACCTAGAGAGAGGCCATTGACTAGACACATATTTCATGACAGGAGCTTCTCTCACAGCTTGATAACGTATTGTAATATTCGCTTATATTCAGTGCTGAAGAGGATACATTTGAAAACATTCCGATTTTTTAATAGACGTGTTCTATAATTAAATACGTGTTGGAAAATGGGAGGTGAAAAGCAATATTATAGTGAGCAATTTTAACAGGGTAGAGCGGTAGTGTTTTAAGTATTTATTACAAATATAAAAATACGTTTGTTTTTCTCAGTAGTTTAGGTAACTAGTTTGCCTTAAATCTAAATGTATTTTACTTGATTACTGTTCCTTACTGAATGAGGCCACATGCGTTTAATGAAGTTCAGAGATTACGATCCCCATTTGGGGCCGGGCTTAGGCGGTGTTTCAGACTAGGGTAGTACTGAGAGCTGTGAAGGCTGCATCAGAAGTACACTTTTCGTTTCAGTGGTCACAGAATAGACCGTGTCAAGGAAGCAGTTTAATAGAATGCAAGGTTTTTTACACATCAAGTTATGTAACTGCTGCCAGACAAATATAGTACATGGTGTGTACATGTGAAAGGTTAATTCCTCGGAGTGTACAAATGAAAGAGAAATGTGGGTTTAGTGGGTCACTGGGTAAAGCCTCGGAAGGGTGAACAGGGTACAGGGCAGACATCTAATATGTTGAAATGCATATCTCCCGAAGCGGAGATACTAAGAAGATTCATCAATACATCAAAAACCACTAGATTGTTTTGCTGATCTATGATGTTCTTGATTTTTTTCATTTGCTTATCGTTCTCTCTAACACATTATAATTAGTTTGTCTCATGATTGATTATATAATTATATGTGTTGTATGTATCCAATATTGTTTATTTTGTGGGTTATACTTCGATGTCATTGTTTTATATTTGTCTTTCATATGAATTATCACAACACCTGGAATGGTTATTTTAAAGATTTTTGTATGAACAAAATGAATCTGTATTGAATATTATTGTACACTGAGTTCATAAATATCGTGTGTTTGGTATAAGGTCTTATATATCCCATAGATCTATGATTGCCTAGGGATTTTTTCTTTAAGAATTGCATTTTCCCTGCCCTGGGAACTTACATTAGTAACAGGGGGTCCTTGTAATGACTCTCTGCCTCACGAAGCTTACATTTGTGTTGCCAGTTCTCTCCCGTGACTGTTTCACGGTAGCACTGCAGTACAATTGATAAACAGGCCCAGCTCTTCTCAGTAGAGGTGCTGTAGTTTAATGGGGTAGACCCGGGACTTCTCAGATGAGACACCATACTTTTAATTTCACAGAATTTGGTGGCTAAGTAATTACACGTGTCTTCGATTGTTACCATTTGAAGCCATCCAATATAAGGAGTAATAAATATATGTCAACTTTACACATAACAGTTGAATATATGACTGCGTGTGCATTAGACACCTCGTGCTTTCTGAAAAGCAAACCTCATGTGTTCGTACTTGTTAATTACGTGGAACATCCCATTGCATAAAGCGAGGGTCACTATTTCCACCCGGAAGTCCTCTCCACGATGGTGCTCGTGGAGCACTTATTCCATGTTCTTTAGTGGAGTGGGAAAGCATTGCAACAGTGTCTTTACGTGCCCCTATGCTTAGTTATTGCACTGGGCCGCTTCTCTGACATTGACAGTAAGGTCACACAGAGGCAAAGCCAATGTCAAGTTTATTGTATGACTACTTAAAATCATCATAAAATAACCTTCTTATATGAGAGCTTGTTTTAAAACACAGTACGATTAGAACACATTTTAGAAAGTGTATTAAAACTTACATCTTCCCCTTTTTCCTTAAAATCATTAAAGAATAATAGTGCATGCTAATGACGTATATGTAGCGGGTCATGATGATAGTAGTTCCGAAATGCCACAGGACCCGGACGTTAATGTGTAGAGGGTACTGACAGATAGCGTACAGCTAAACTATAAAGCTTAAGCGCAAAATTCCGAGCATAAAGGTGAAGGGCAGAGAGCATAATGAAGAATCATATGCAGAAACTGCACAAGGTCTGTGTTTTCTAAGGCACAGACGGCTCATGGTCTTACTTGGCATAATGAGACAACACATAAAGCTAAAGTGCAAAGTACAGTGCCTGGAGTAATTCGTTTTTTTCTTAAAGTGCAGAAACATAATAAATGGTTATTTATGGAGACGACCAAGGGTCTACAATTTTTGAGGCCTTTTAAATAAGGTGCTGATGTGCCTAGAAGAGTACGACTCAAGGTCATACTGGGTATGATGGCACAACAAATATAGCTGTAGTGCAGTGCCTAAAAGGATTCATTTTCTAAGATGCAGATGGCATAATGAGGGGTCATATACAGAGGCTACATGTGCTTAGGAGAGCACAGCTCAAGATCATACTGGGCATGGTGACACAACCCATAGAGCCACTGCGGCAAAGCTTGTGAAGGTGCTTAGTGTTTCTCCACGACAAAGTGTCTGGATGTTTGATTGTTCCTCAGTCACAGAGCCCCATATGCACCGAAGCAGTTGTTTCCCAGACAGTGTTTTTGTTTAGGCTGCTCAGAAAAGAAGTTGTTGCTACTGTTGGGGAACCCTCATTTGCCTGTAGACCGCACTGTCTGCCCAAAGAGTCTTTTTTATTCAGTATCCTAGATATTCAGATTAGTGGACCTGCATAGGCCTATTTGGTGCTGTCTCTGCAGTTTCGAGTAGAGCACACTGAGGCACAGTCACCCTCCTATGGCTCGAGCATTCATTTCACCACTGCACCTTCATAGGCACTGTACTAGAGTTTGGCGCTTGGAAAGGAATTTTGTGGCATGGATGAGGATACTTTCAGTACAAAGATAGCTCAATCTTGAAATTTACAAAAAGAGTAATTTAAACTTCAAAAGTATCTCTCTCTCTGTGTGCACGTGTGTGTGTGTGTGTGTATATATATATATATATATATCTCAAAGTCTAAATAGGAAGCCCCAAATTGAAGCAAAGCCACACGAAGTTCAGGTCAGCACGTTTATTTGCATCCATTTGACTGCTCGCTCCTTGACAGCTTTCAGAGCAATCTTTGAACATGTAAAACCTGACGCGTTTCAGGAAATAATCCTTTCTTCAGAGGCATTGTTCACGAAGGGCTGTAAGAGCAGTTTCTGGCCACGTGTGCTCATATAATCACTGGCACCTGCCACAGTGGGCGTGGCTAAATCGCAAAGCCTTCTGTGCCTTGTAGTACGCTGGCCCTCTTCCCACAGTGGGGCCACTCAACAGTCCTTGCAATTTGAACCAAGTATTCACCAAGTGGAGTAAAGTAAAGCGCTGTAAGCCCTCAGATTGCGCTTTGCAGCAGTGAATTCGTGCTCAAGGCAGCACCACCTGCATTGGAGCTGCTCTTGTCTTCGTTCCGTCTTTGCAAGCCCCTTCTCAGAGCCTGCACGAACCCTTCATAAGGTGGGCCTCGCTTCTCGACTGGGCAAACAGCCGATATCCATCAAAGTCTAAACAGGAAGCCCCAAATTGAAGCAAAGCCACACGAAGTTCAGATCAGCACATTTATTTGCATCCATTTCTCTGCTCGCTCCTTGACAGCTTTCAGAGCAATCTTTGAACATGTAAAGCCTGACGCGTTTCAGGAAATAATCCTTTCTTCAGAGGCATTGTTCACGAAGGGCTGTAAGAGCAGTTTCTGGCCGCGTCTGCTCATATAATCACTGGCACCTGCCACAGGGGGCGTGGCTAAATCACAAAGCCTTCTGTGCCTTGTAGTACGCTGGCCCTCTTCCCACAGTGGGGCCACTCAACAGTCCTTGCAATATATATATATATATATTACCTACTGGCGGTCGCCAGTAGGTAGTTATAGTTAGGACCTAGTTTCCATAGGAAATCCACAACATTCTATTGGGAATAACTCTGGCGCCGGTTGAGGAATTTGTGTGGAATTTTCCAAAATTTTGGCCAGCTCCGCTCCGCTCCTTCCCTGAAAGTCTTGGGTAGATTCGTCTAGCGGGGGCCGAGAAAAAAGGGGGGTCCCAAAACGTGTTTTCCCCATGTTAATTTCCATAGGACTTTTAGACACGGCTACAGCCCGAACCGCTGAACGGAATTACACCAAACTTGGCAAAATGGTAGAGTCTGGTACGCAGATCACACTTTTGGTTAAATAGTGTAAATCCCTCCAGTAGTGCCTGAGAAAATTTAAGTTGAAATCAATTATATATCTAGAAGCGCGCACCTTGCGCGCACCTTGCCGTGCACAAGCTTCATGCTGATTGGCTGCCACTGTCTGTCAACACTCCAAAACAGAAATGGATGGCAGCCATCTTAGACTGAATTTGAATTTGAATTTAAAATTATTTATTAAGCGCACGTTCACCAGCGGTTTCATGGCGCTGCAACTAGCAGATAACAGGGCAGGAATGGTAAAAACTAAGCTAAGGGAATTAGAACTGCAGGAGGACTAATTGAAAACTTTGGTGAACAAATGAGCTTTAAGCTGTTTCCTGAATTGCGGATAAAGAGTCGAGGCTCTGAGCTCTGGAGGCAGGGAGTTCCAAAAAAGTGGAGCAAGGGTCGCAAATTTCGATCCTCCCCATTTCTTCCTCCGGAACCGCGGGACTGTGAGAAGGGATTTGGTGGATGAACGTAGTTCCCTGGTAGGAACGTAGGGGATGATCTCAGATGAGATAAAAACCGGTGCCGTGCCCAGTCGAGCTTGGAAGGTGATGGAAGCGAGCTTGAACTGGACACGCTCACGGACTGGGAGCCAATGCAGGGATTTGAGGAGGGGGGTGACATGGTGAAACTTTGGCAATTTAAACACCAAGCGCGCCGCCTGGTTCTGAATCTGCTGCAACCGCCTTAGACTATATGCAGGTATACTAGCATATAGGGCGTTGCCGTAATCCAGGCGGGAGATGACCATTGCCAGGGTAATCAGTTTCAGAGCGTCAAAAGAAAAGAAACGGGACACCTAGCGTATAGTGCGCAGTGAAAGAAAGGAAGAGGACACCACAGAACTAACCTGGGAGTGAAGGGTGAGCTGGGGATTGAGTTTGATGCCTAATGTTTTTACTGAGGTAGAGGGGACAGGTGGAGAACCTAGGGAGTGGGGCCAAAACAGAGAAGACCAGGGACTGGATGAACCACCCGTCAACACCAGCACAGTCTTGTCTGGGTTGAGTTTCAGATGGTTGTGGTTCATCCAGTCTCGGATGTGAATCATAATAGATTGAAAATTAGAAACAGAAGAAGGGGAAGAAGACAGATTAAAGACAAGTTGGAGGTCATCCGCATAATTATACACGGAGACCTCCATCTGCTGCAATGAGAAAATAAGAGGGGCGATGTAAAGGTTAAACAGAAGGGGTGAAAGGGAGGAACCTTGGGGGCACAAGAAAGCAGAAAAAAAGTGTAGAACTTAAAAAGGGGGCAGGGTAGAAGCACCCTGACCCCCTAGGCCTGCTCAGGGGGTCCCACAGGGACCCCCAAGGCGAAAAGGCGAAAATATAAATCGAAAAATCTCGTTTTTTTTTTTTGCCTTGGGGGTCCTTGTGGGAACCCTTGAGCAGGCCTAGGGGGTCAGGGTGCTTCTACCCTGCCCCCTTTTTGAGTTCTAAAACTTCTCGAGCACAAGCTGCATGCTCATTGGCTTTCAACACTTCAAACCAGGAAGTGTTGGCAGCCATCTTGTGCTCGGTAGACCGAGGCACAAGAACGCAGAAAAACAAACGTGTAGAACACAAAAAGGGGGCAGGGTAGAAGCACCCTGACCCCCTAGGCGTGCTCATGGGGTCCCACAAGGACCCCCAAGGCCAAAAATGTTTTTTTTTTAAAACCCGGTATGTTTATTTAAAAATTACCCCCCAGGGGGACCAAATTGTGGGGGCATAGTGATAAAGAAGTGTGGGTGGTGCCCAATCCCCCCCCCCCACACTGCCCCGGGGACCGCCGCCCTCCGGGGCAAAGCAACGCAGCCCCCTGGCGCATACTGGAGGCTCCTGGTGGGCTAGTTGCCTCCCAGGGACCCCCAGTATGCAAGGGGAATTAGTTTCCCCTCTGCAAACGCGTCAGGGGGCTGCGTTGCAGAGAGGTGTACAAACATTTTTTATCAATTTATATTAAAAATATGTAATGTAATTTAAAAAATAATATATCTAAAAATAAAAAATGTATAATAATATAGTAAATCAGTATAAAAAATATAACAATTATTACATAAAAAAATTTTCATTTACAAAACCATTGAAATTCACTGAAAAAACCATAGGTTACAGCCACGTTATAGTTAGGAATTAGCATTTAAAAAACCTTTGAAATTCACTGAAAAAAACGTAGGTTGGACACATGTTATAGTTAGCTGGACATTTCACTCCTATAAAACCATTGAAATTCCCTCGTTATAGTTAGTTCAGCTAACTATAACTCGCGCGCTCGCAATGCACTGCTGATGACGTCACATATTACATCACTCATGACATGGTCAGTGACATCACTCATGACATCACTGATGACATCTCAAATGACATCACTGATGACATCATCCTTGTGGAAGAGTGGCAGATCTTCTCTCACCCTAATATAACTTTTATTACACACATTCAAAAATAGAAAATAACATTTTCAATACAATAGACATACCAATGCCACTTACAACACACCTATTTAGTAATTCCAAGATCTATACACTCATCCACTCATTCATCAACAGACATATACAGTCACTCATACATGTACTCACTCATCATATGTACTCATACACTGATACATCCTGATCATCCTGTTACACACCGACACTCATCCATAGAGTTACTCACACATAACTCATATGTACTAGTTTAAAACATATGTACTTACTCACAAATACACTATTAAAACAGTCATTCATTCACTAACACACCCATATATACACTCATCCACACAGAAAAAAATAACCTATATAGCTACTCACCGCACACACTCATCCTCCCATACAGTCCTGAACTTATGCTGCCTCCAACACATACAAGCAGTAAGTCACTCATTCATGCATCTATGCACTGCGTAAGACCTCCCAACGAAGCATACAGACACTCAAACACTCCTACTGATAATCAAACAAACAATAACCTAACATGTGTCCAACCTACGGGTTTACACACACACACACACACACACACACCCACACACACACACACACACACACACACTCACTCACTCACTCACTCACTCACTCACTCCTCTCTTCTCTCTCCTTCTCTCTCCTTCTCTCTCCTTCTCTCTCCTTCTCTCTCTCTCTCTCTCCCCCCCAGGGGGGTCATAGTTAGGTCTGCGTTCCCATGAAGCATGCTCTTTGTAACTTGGTGTAAATCTGCCGTGGAGGAGCCACTGAGCCAACAGATGTCAAGATGACATCTGATTGGCTGTCACCACATCAACAAAGATGTCAGCTTCCATTTTAGGACTAGTGGACTGAGTCCCAAGTCCTGCAGAAAAGGATTTAAAACCATATAGGGAGAGGGTAGCCTGCCCTGGTGGGTGTGGCCAAATATGATTTTTTTTTCTCTACAGCACAGCCTCTCCCTTCCCCAGACTTTGAAAATCCCTGGGTACCCCATCCCTGGGGCTAAAATTACTTAAAGGGGGGTCTTTAACCCCTCCCCTACCCACCCCAAAAAACCTCAGAAGGCCCCGGGCAACCCATCTCCCAGAGTCTGTATTTAAAATGGGGAGGCGGCGTGTGATCCCCTCCCTGACACTCAAAAGACCCCAGGGTTGGCTCAGTTGTTGTGTCCAGAGGAGCCCACCCCTTGGTTACTGTTTACCTGCCGCCAATATGTGTGCTCCCACCCAGTGGGAGCTCCAGATATGCTCAGGTCAGGTAGGAGCACACATGTTTTTTGCAGCCCACGCTCTTGTGGGCAGGAAAACCGAGATTGCTCACGCCTGGCGAGAGCAGAGAAAGAAACCTGCCCCTGCCGGTAAAGGAAAATGTCAGTTAAAACATGTTTACATTTACTTGAGATAATTATAACTGATGAATTTCCGTGGTATTGTTAGTTTAAAACAGTATGTGTTAACTGGCATTTTCACCCAGCTATAACGTCCCTTTAACCTTTATTTTTTTCAGTGAAACAATTATATATACATATATAATATACAATTTACAACTGAACATCAACATCGTTAAAATATATGACCATTTTACAAGTAAGAACATCAACAAACAATAGAGTGATTATCTGTCTTCCCTGGGTACCCAGTTGTGAGACATCTTGTTTTTTCTTCTTCAGTTAGTGATTGTGCATGTAGTGGCCACATTTCCAGTGACAAACACCGCTGTTCATACACTTTTCATTTTACCTGTGGACACAATCAATATGGTCCCTCATTCTGCAAGCAGCTTCTTGTCACTTTCATATGTGAGAGAAACTTTGGAAGCTCTTTAGCAAGAACTCCATTTGTTTGTACTGTTGATACGATACTTCTGTAATCATTTCACTCTGGGGTGTATGTTTTCTTCCTCCCTCCTTTTCTACGCCGGACCAGCGCCTGATTGAAGAAGAGAAAATGCTGGCGCCGTCTCTCAAGCAGTTTTCGTTGCGGGTGGAAATGCTGCCCTCCTACATTCCTGTAAGAGTTGCTGAAAAGATCCTGTTTGTTGGAGAGTCCGTCCAGATGTTTGAGAATCAAAATGTGCACTTAACTAGAACAGGTGGGTAGATTCTTTTCATGCAGAGTATTTTGAGATGATACTGTTGGGTCGTCTCTCTTTGCTTCTATAAATGTTCTGCAGTAATCCTCATATGGTTATGGAATTGCACTGAACCTAGCAATTACCATATTTTCCAGAAGGCTATCTTATTTAGAGTCTCTTGCTTGCATTTGACTTGTGTCCCTACATTAGGGACAGGTTCCAAAAACAGTTTTAAACTTCATTTTTTATTTTCTAATTTTTTGAGGTTTCAGTGTCCGTTTTAAACACTCAAGGCTCTTTGAGGTTGTTTTTACTGTTCATATTTTTGCAAGTTACAGCCGCCGCAGCTTCTTATTTATTTGCTGTTGGAGGTGGGCTTCGGAACATTCAGCTAATAGCAGTACGAGCTTGTGTAAGTTTCAAATTAAAATTCAAAAAATCTTTATTTAGATATAAAACAAATATCTTTAAAAAAGGATTACAAGTTCACGTTATATACAAACTTAAAAATAAGAACAATAGAAACGATCGATTAAACAGCCGTAATATAAATAGTCATCTTACGCGACCTAAGCCTCCCGATTACATGCCTTTTAAAAGAGAGGTAAAAACACAAAAGGAACGAGAAGAACAAGAAGATTAAAACATAATGTGCAAAAGTCTTAACCCCTTTTATGTTACTCCTACTAACTATGATTTCATACATATTGAAACAAAACCAATATTCTAGGGGTACTACGCATGTTCTATTTGTTTCAGTCTACATAGCGGTTTGGGATATGTTGTAAGTGCATTATGTAACTAAAAAGGTCGAGGAGAAGCGTTAACAGACCTCTTTTGCTTAAAGTTACGATACACTTGCTGAATGAAGTTTGTCAGTATTATATTTAAGTCTGTATTTTCAGGACTCAGAGCCACAATGATGGCTTGCCTACAAGTCCGGACACCCAGCCTATTCCATTCGGCCCTGAGTTTGCGCCTACGTTGGAGGTTGAAGGCCGGGCAGATGCAAACCACGTGCAGCAGCGTTTCTGCTGCTTTGCCGCACCCTCTACATGTTGTGTCCTCCACGGTGCGTCGCCAGGGGGGTAGATTTTGTAAAAATCGCCAGTCACCCATTCTAATGGATATAAGGCTGCGTTTTAGATACAATGAATATGTGCAGGAAAAGTAAGTGGCCGGGGTTAGCCGACTATAGGAATTAACGACTGCCCAGGAGTGACTGCGTTTCGAGAGGAGTGCTTTATCTATGATAAGTGATCTCATTCTCACACATGCTGATGCTGATTTTAAATGCGGACTGACTAGGATTGAGGGCCCAGAGGTCGGTTGCTGACATCTGTTGGATGTAGTCCTTAAAAAAGCAACCAAATGTTCCTCCTGGGTTTTTCTCGATAATTTCTTGCCAGACTAGGGATTCTAATGTGCCTAGGTCGGCCTGTCTTAGTTTGTGACAAAGGTTTAGATATACACCGATACTGGAAGCTTCATAGTTTGGTAACCCCATCTCTAATCTTATCTGTGCTGGGGATGCGGAACTTGGCAGCTGGAGAACCTTTTTATACATTTTGTTTGTGTGCTGGTTTAAAGCAGTGTTCAGTTTGCCCTTGAATATCTCAATTCCGTACGATAGGATAGGGCCGTTTTTTGCTCTCAGGAATTCCAAAAGGGGCGAAAGAGTTGGACCTGAGAGGTTTTTCGAGAGCTTGGTTAGTGACACCGCAAGTGTCGTGGCTTTAACTGCAATCTCATTACGCTGTTTTATAAGGTTACCCCTAGAGTCCAGATGGGCACCTAGGTATTTGTACGACTGACCTATGGCGAGGCTTGTGTTGTTAAATGACCATCCGCCACCGGCATATCGTTTCTTCCCAAAGGGGACAACTTGGGTTTTCTTTAAGTTGACTTCTAGTTGGTTCATGGTCGTATATCGAAACAGTGTATCAAGAAGCCTTTGCAGCCCGACCCTGGTGAGGCTAAACAGAACCAGGTCATCGGCATATAGAAGGTTACTTAATGCCGTGCCTCCTACCTTTGGCGGGTGACTATTTATATCGTCCAGGGTCCTCGACAGGTCTGCTATGAACAAATTGAAAAGAAGAGGGGCCAGCACGCATCCATGCTTAACGCCTGTAGTTGTCATAATTTTTCGCGAGAGATGCGTGCAAGACCCTAACTTCACCCGAACCCAGGTGCGTGAATGAAGTTGGATGATTGCATCGAGTAATTTGTCTGGGATTCCCCACTTCCTCAGCTTTTCCCATAGAGCTGCCCTGGGGACCCTATCAAATCAATCAATCAATCATGGACATTTATATAGCGCACTACTTACCCGGAGGGTCTCAAGGCGCTTGGGGGGGGGGGGGTGCTGCTACTGCTCGAACAGCCAGGTCTTGAGCTTCTTCCTGAAGGAGAGGTGGTCTTGGGTCAGGCGCAGGTCGGTCGGGAGGGAGTTCCAGGTCTTGGCGGCCAGGTGGGAGAAGGACCTTCCTCCTGTTGTCGATCTTCGGATGCGGGGGACGGCGGCGAGGGCGTGACTGGCTGATCGGAGGTGGCGTTTGGGAGCGTAGAAGTTGATGCGGTTGTTGAGGTAGCTCGGGCCTTGGTCGTGTAGGGCTTTGTGTGCGTGGGTGAGGAGACGGAAGGTGATTCTCTTGTTGACGGGGAGCCAGTGCAGGTCTCTCAGATGTCCGGAGATGTGGCTGCGTCGGGGGATGTCGAGGATGAGTCTGGCTGAGGCGTTCTGGATCCGCTGGAGTCTCTTCTGGAGCTTGGCGGTGGTTCCGGCGTAGAGGGCGTTGCCGTAGTCCAGTCGGCTGGTGACGAGGGCCTGGGTGACCGTCTTCCTGGTCTCGGTGGGGATCCACCGGAAGATCTTTCGTAGCATGCGCAGGATGTTGAAGCATGACGAGGAGACGGCGTTGACTTGTCTGGTCATGGAGAGGGAGGAGTCCAGGATGAAGCCCAGGTTGCGTGCGTGGTCTGTCGGTGTGGGTGCGGTGCCCAGGGCGGGGGGCCACCAGGAGTCGTCCCAGGCGGAGGGCGAGGAGCCCAGGATGAGGACTTCCGTCTTGTCTGAGTTCAGTTTCAGGCGGCTGGTCGTCATCCAATCGGCTACATCTTTCAACCCTTCGTGAAGGTTGGCTCTGGAAGCGGCGGGGTCGTTGGTCAGTGAGAGGATCAGCTGGGTGTCATCGGCGTAGGAGATGATGTTCAGGTTGTGTTGGCGTGCGATGGGCGCGAGGGGGCTCATGTAGACGTTGAAGAGGGTGGGGCTCAGCGAGGAACCTTGAGGGACGCCGCAGATGACTTCGGTGGCCTCTGACTTGTACGGTGGTAGGCGGACTCTCTGTGTTCTTCCGTCGAGGAAGGAGACGATCCATTCCAGTGCCTTTTCCTGAATTCCGACGTTGCTGAGGCGCTGCACTAGGGTGCGGTGGCAGACAGTGTCGAATGCCGCGGAGAGGTCTAGGAGGATGAGGGCCGCTGTTTCTCCGTTGTCCATCAGGGCTCGGATGTCATCGGTGGCAGCGATCAGGGCGGTCTCGGTGCTGTGGTTGGCTCGGAAGCCAGACTGTGAGGGGTCGAGGGATCCATTCGTCTCGAGGAAGGCGGCCAGCTGTTTGTTGACGGTCTTCTCGATGACTTTGGCTGGAAACGGGAGGAGCGAGATGGGGCGGTAGTTCTTGAGTTCGGTGGGGTCCGCTGTTGGTTTCTTAAGTAGAGCGCTGAGTTCGGCGTGCTTCCAGCTCTCCGGGAAGGTGGCGGTGTCGAAGGAGGTGTTGATGATGTCCCGCAGGTGGGGTGCGATGACAGCGTCGGCCTTGTTGAAGACGTGGTGAGGGCACGGGTCGGTCGGAGATCCGGAGTGGATGGAGTTCATCATGCGGACGGTGTCATCGGTGCTGATCGGAGTCCAGGCGCGGAGGGTGGTGGTGGGTGGCGTTGCTGCGGTCTTTGTGTGCGATGGTTGACTACTGAAGCTGTTGTGTATGTCTGCGATCTTGTTGTGGAAGTAGGAGGCGAGGGAGTTGCAGAGGTCTTGCGATGGGGTGATGTCGTTGTTACCGGCGTTGGGGTTGGAGAGCTCTTTCACGATGTTGAAGAGTTCCTTGCAGTTGTGTGCGTTGGTGTCCAGTCGGTCCTTGAATGCAGTTTTCTTGGTGGCGCGGATCAGTTGGTGGTGCTTCCGGGTGGCAAGCTTGAGGGTGGTCATGTTGCCCGGTGTAGGTTCCCTTCTCCAGACTTTCTCGAGGGCTCGGCAGTTCTTCTTGGAGCTCTTGAGTTCGTCGGTGAACCATGGGGCTTTCTTGCTGCCGGGTCTGCTGGGCGGGGTCCTCAGAGGGGCGAGTTCGTCCGCGCAGTTGCTGATCCACTTTGTGAGGTTGTCGGCGGCCTGGCTGGGGTTCGCTGAGCTGGCGGGAGGGTGCTGACTCAGGGAGGCGGTGAGCTGGTCGGCTGTGATCTTGTTCCAGCTTCTTCGGGCAACCTGTTGCTGGTGGTGGTGGGTCGTCGTTCTTCTGAAGGTGAAGTGGACGCAGCTGTGGTCCGTCCAGTGGAGTCCTGTGGCGTGGCTGAAGGCGATGTCTTTGCTGGATGAGAAGACGGCGTCGAGTGTGTGTCCGGCGAGGTGGGTGGGGGTGGTCACCAGTTGCTTGAGTCCCAGGTTTGCGAGGTTTTCCAGCACGGTGGTGGTGTTGCGGTCGTTGTTGTTCTCCAGGTGGAAGTTGAGGTCCCCGAGGAGGATGTAGTCGGCTGAGGGGAGGGCGAGCGGGCTGATGAAGTCGGCGATGTCCTCGCTGAATTGTGTGCGTGGTCCCGGGGTCTGTAGATCAGGGTGCCTCTGAGAGTGGTCTTCGGGTTGACGTGGATCTGGAAGTGCAGGTGTTCGGCGGGTGCGATGGTGTCGTCGGTGTTGGTCGTGATGCGGATGGTGTTCCTATGAATGATGGCGATGCCACCTCCTGTCTGGTTGACGCGGTCTCTCCGGATGATCTTGTAGCCGTCCGGGATGGCGATGGCGATGTCGGGTGCTGAGGAGGCGTGCATCCAGGTTTCCGTGAGGAAGGCGACGTCTGGGTGTGTGGTGTCGAGCAGGTTCCAGAGCTCGACGGCGTGTCTGTGGACGGAGCGGGTGTTGAGCAGGATGCACTTCAGGTGGCTGCTGCTGGAGTTCGGCTTGGTGGGTGCTGGTGCCGCGCAGGTCCGGGTGCAGGAGAACTTGCAGGCCTGGCAGATGAAGGGACCGTGGGTGCGTCTCGGGGTGGCTCGGTAGCATCCAGGGGTTCGGCCGGCGTTGAGTGCGTTGAGGGCGGCGGCGTCGTACGTCCGGCGGGTGGGCTGGGGTCTGCGGGGGCCAGGGGTCCTGGCGCTGGGCGCGGTCCAGGCGCGGACGGGCGCAGACGGGCTTACCTTTGGCGCACCTTCGGCGCTCATTCGGTGCTCCCGCTGCGCGCGTCCGCTGCGCGGTCGCTCAGGGGGCGTCATAAGAGGGGAGCCGGGAGGGAGGGTGTGCGGGGAGGCGGGGATCGCGGTAGCCAATCGGCGTGCGGGGGGGCGGGGTCTCGTAGAGATCCGGCGGGAAAACCTGGGGGCTCGGCGGCGGCCCTGCGGTGGCTGGGGCGGCGCTGGGACGGCCCTGTGGCGGCTGGGGTGGTTCAGCGGCGGTCCTGTGGCGGCTGGGGCGCCGTGTAGATCGAGGCACAGGCAGCAGGTAGGAGGAGCAGGCGGGGGGTGTGGGGGCGACCAGGCCGAGGGCGCAGTGGTCGCCCCCACACCCCCCGCCTTTGAAGTCGACAAAGCAGCAGAACACTGACCTAGATGTTAAAAGTGCTTTGTCGACAATAGTTGACACTGCTAGTAGGTTGGTCATGGTCCCTGAACGGTGATGGATCAAGCCTTGATCTTTGGACTGGGTAAGAGTGGTCTGCTTAATTCAGGCACTCTGTTCATCACCACCCCCTTTTCTGAATCATTTTGTCCACCATATGCGTGGAAGGGTATACTCAGATGTGAGTCCCTTGCTCATTGCACCATCAGGATTCAAGCAAGCCGGGCCGACGACGCCTGAAATGGCAGAAACTGGTCCCCGGAAGCTTGTTTCCTTCCCAGTATAAGAATTGGCTTGGTAGTTTGGTTTGCCCTGTTCCCATCATGCACTGGGACAGGAACAGACTAATTTGCATATAGCCAAGTTCTGAGCTGGGATGGTGCAGTGAGCTAAAAAACGGTGATGGATCAAGCCCTGATCTTTGGACTGGGTAAGAGTGGTCTGCTTAATTCAGGCACTCTGTTCATCACCACCCCCTTTTCTGAATCATTTTGTCCACCATATGCGTGGAAGGGTATACTCAGATGTGAGTCCCTTGCTCATTGCACCATCAGGATTCAAGCAAGCCGGGCCGACGACGCCTGAAATGGCAGAAACTGGTCCCCGGAAGCTTGTTTCCTTCCCAGTATAAGAATTGGCTTGGTAGTTTGGTTTGCCCTGTTCCCATCATGCACTGGGACAGGAACAGACTAATTTGCATATAGCCAAGTTCTGAGCTGGGATGGTGCAGTGAGCTAAAAAACGGTGATGGATCAAGCCCTGATCTTTGGACTGGGTAAGAGTGGTCTGCTTAATTCAGGCACTCTGTTCATCACCACCCCCTTTTCTGAATCATTTTGTCCACCATATGCGTGGAAGGGTATACTCAGATGTGAGTCCCTTGCTCATTGCATCATCAGGATTCAAGCAAGCCGGGCCGACGACGCCTGAAATGGCAGAAACTGGTCCCCGGAAGCTTGTTTCCTTCCCAGTATAAGAATTGGCTTGGTAGTTTGGTTTGCCCTGTTCCCATCATGCACTGGGACAGGAACAGACTAATTTGCATATAGCCAAGTTCTGAGCTGGGATGGTGCAGTGAGCTAAAAAACGGTGATGGATCAAGCCCTGATCTTTGGACTGGGTAAGAGTGGTCTGCTTAATTCAGGCACTCTGTTCATCACCACCCCCTTTTCTGAATCATTTTGTCCACCATATGCGTGGAAGGGTATACTCAGATGTGAGTCCCTTGCTCATTGCACCATCAGGATTCAAGCAAGCCGGGCCGACGACGCCTGAAATGGCAGAAACTGGTCCCCGGAAGCTTGTTTCCTTCCCAGTATAAGAATTGGCTTGGTAGTTTGGTTTGCCCTGTTCCCATCATGCACTGGGACAGGAACAGACTAATTTGCATATAGCCAAGTTCTGAGCTGGGATGGTGCAGTGAGCTAAAAAACGGTGATGGATCAAGCCCTGATCTTTGGACTGGGTAAGAGTGGTCTGCTTAATTCAGGCACTCTGTTCATCACCACCCCCTTTTCTGAATCATTTTGTCCACCATATGCGTGGAAGGGTATACTCAGATGTGAGTCCCTTGCTCATTGCACCATCAGGATTCAAGCAAGCCGGGCCGACGACGCCTGAAATGGCAGAAACTGGTCCCCGGAAGCTTGTTTCCTTCCCAGTATAAGAATTGGCTTGGTAGTTTGGTTTGCCCTGTTCCCATCATGCACTGGGACAGGAACAGACTAATTTGCATATAGCCAAGTTCTGAGCTGGGATGGTGCAGTGAGGTAAAAAACGGTGATGGATCAAGCCCTGATCTTTGGACTGGGTAAGAGTGGTCTGCTTAATTCATGCACTCTGTTCATCACCACCCCCTTTTCTGAATCATGGTCCCTGAATTGGCAACAAACCCTGTTTGGTTCATCGGTATCCGATTGTGATCCTTTGCCCATTGCCTCAGGTCCTCCAAGAGGAGCCCTGCGTAATGTTTAGCCTCGATATCCAAAAGGGCGATAAGTCTGTAGTTGTTGGGGGCAGCACGTGATCCTGATTTGTAAATTGGGTGAATTATTGCACCCCGCCATGAGTCTGGGATTGTTGCAGTTCTCAGTGCATAGTTAAAGAGATTTGTTAACATTCCTGACCAGAAAGCTATGTCCGATTTGAACAGGCTCTGTGGGAGGCCATTAGGGCCAGGTGCTCTGTCTGGTCTTGCTTTTGTCACTGCTGTAATGACCCTGTCTTGGGGCACCTGATGAACCTCATTGATAGTGTGACAACTCTGTGGGTGTGCTCCGTTTAATACAGGGGCCGATCTCCGTCTCCCTTGGCGATCCACATCCTGTTGGTCCTGGGTGTTCTTGTGACCTGAAGTGGTCAGTGAGGTATGTTGCCCATTCTGCTTCTTGGATATTTGCTGATCCGAAGCTTGAAGAACTCGTGTTCGAGTGATTGATAAGGGCCCAGAATTTCCTTGAGTTTTTACTCTTACTCTCCCACACCAATTTTCACCAAAATTGGTTTTCATGTATCTGTTTATCTTTGATGATCGCCAGCCTGAATAACTTTTGGGCTGCTTGGTAAGTATTTAGGTGTTCGCTATTCCCCGGAAATTTTGAGAGTAACCGCAATGCGTTGTTTCTAGCTTTCTTGAGTGATTTTGTTTGTAGAGAGACTGCGAACTTGCGAGTCTGAGTTAGACTTTGGGCCTGCCTTTTTGCTGGAAAACAACTGATCAAGTGGGAACAGAGCGTCGTCCATGTCGCAATCGGGGAGGCATCTTGGTTGGTTCTGCCTTTTATAAAGTCCATGCATACATGTAGAATGTTCGGGCTGATGTCATCGCTCCACTTGAGACGCTTTAGATTTTCCGTGTATGTTCCCTGACAGGTTAGGGGTGCTGGTTTGTGAGTCCCTGGCTTTGTGTTAAAGGATATAACCTGGGGCCTATGGTCGCTTTTGGTTCGTGGGTGGATACAGAAGCTGGCCAGATAGTGTAGTAGGTCTGAGTTACAGATGGTGTAATCCAGGTAGAAGTGTTTGCTACCATTTGTCCAAGACCAGTTTGGCGGGGTGTCACCTGCAGACCTACCATTCATTACCAGGTAGCCTGCGCTGTAGAATCTCATCACGCAGAGCTCACCCAATTGGCTATAAGCTTGGTTGGGCGGTTTGGTTTGTGTCACGGCCTCGGTGATGTTAAACAAGAAGGGCCCTTCAGTGTCTGCTGTTTTTCCCTGGAATAGGTTGGTGTTAAAAACCCCCGTGACGATACAATCTGAATTAGGGTGCTCTGCGGCTATGTCGCTCATAATTTCTGTTGGACGGGCCAGATGGACTTTTTTAGTACGTGAGCTGGGGTTAATGTATGCGTTTAAGAGGAAAAGTGAGCGCTGTTCCGCCACGGGTTGATTTTGACCCCAAGTAGCCAGTCTTTTTCGATAAGTAGTCGTTTAATTGAACCTTTTAAGTTGTTAGATATATATATTGACAGGCCACCTTTAGAATGACCGAAGCGGCTATCCCTGAGCGCTGGTTTCCAGAATTCAATGTACCCTATGATGGGGCATCCTTCTGTGGCCCAGGTTTCCTGCAGAGCTATTACTGCATGCTCACATAAGAAAGAGAAAGTGTCATGATTCGCGGTTTTTTGGTGAAGGCCGCTGATGTTCCAGGAGCACATTAAGAAGGTGGGATGTCCTTGTTGATTAGCTGCAGCTATGTGTGAGGCTGCTAGTGGGATTGACTTTCCCAGGGGTTTGTGATTAGAGTCCGAGAGCTCTGCCTCGAGAGGCCATTCTAAGCTTTTGGTTGACAAGATCGCTGGGAGCCACCCCCAGCCTTGACTTGAGTCAGCGTTGAAGACCTCTATTGGGGCAAGGTGGCCTTATGATCCAAAAAAGCTCCTGCCCAGCTGGCCGACTTGAATGACACCAGGGTTACCTCCGACGGTTGCTTGCCTCTGGGAGGGAGGAACTCAATAGATTCAATGTCGTCCGAAGCCAACCCTGCAAGCCCCGGGATGCCATCCACTAGTTTTATTATGTTCGATCTGTTGAGGATGTCTTGCCGACCCTTTGATTTGTATACAGGTGCCAGTAAGATATGATAATGTGGCGAGTCGTTTTTGTTCTCATGATCGGGTAAACTAGGGGTCGGCTTATTAATTTTGTTGGGTAACGGGCCTGCATCAGATTCCTGCTTCTGTTGCGTCGGGCAATAGAGAGCCTTCAGCGTCGGTTGACTATGATAGACAGAGTTGCTTGTTTGTTGTAAATTGTTTTTGTGAGGTTCGTTCTTGATGTTACGTTGTCCACTCGGGGCGAGGTTGGGGCCAGCACTGGGCTGGATTTTCCTAGTGTCATCTTAGACCCAGTTAGGCTTGCCTCATTAGTTTTCGTCCTTAGGTTTTCTGTGGCTGTGCTGGGCTCATCTGTTGCTGTTCCCGCAGTTATCACGCTAGAATCCAGGGCGCTCATCAAGGATGGTTGGGTGGCGGTTACAGGCGATTCGTCATTGAGGTTTGCTAAGGGTGATGGTACGCCTGTCTCACTTAAGGATTTTTTGTTAGCTGCCTTCATAAAAAGAGGGAAGAATTCCGGGTGAACAGCATTTACATTCGCCCTTATTTTATTTCTATTTTTGCGCTGGCGTTTGCGCTCTCTCTTGCTGCAGGGTGGAGGGAGGGCTGGCAGCCCTTCCAATTTTGGGGGTGCCAAAGGCACTAAGCTAGCCATTGGCCCTATCGCTGGGTGATCCGTGCTAATTGTGCGCCCACTTAGAGTCCTGGCGTTTTCAGTCATCGCTTTGGTCGAAACAGAGCCTGTCAGCGTTGTTTGAGGTTGGCCAAAGTTCGACTGCCCGTTTGGCTGGGTTGGGCAGGGAGCTGTTCTTCCGCTTGACTTGGTCCCTTACGGGCTTGTGTACATTTCTGGACAGTTTAACCAAGGTCTTGAAAGTGATGTTGAAATTCTAGTTATGTGCATGAACAGTGCATACGCTCACCGACATTAGACCCTGGCAGATACAGCAAAATATGTATTTCACAAGTGTTGGAAATGCTGCCAGACTCGCCGTCCCTCATGGATTGGAAATTCAGCCCGGGCCTCTCAATGCTGACCACTATAAAGGAAGGGGATTTGGGGTGTAAGAAATTATTCAAATGCCCTCTTATATTGCAATATTTGGGGGCAATTAGCAGCATTTTCGCTTTAAGGTGGGAAGCCAGCACTGGTGTAAGTAAGGTTCTGTCTTATTTGCTGGGGACGATGATACCTCCATCTAGGCCCAGGACAATCAATCAATCAATCATGCCATTTGTATAGCGCACTACTCACCCGGGAGGGTCTCAAGGCACTTGGGGGGAGGGGTATGCTACTGCTCGAACAGCCAGGTCTTGAGTTGTTTCCTGAAGGCGAGATGGTCCTGGGTCAGCCGAAGGTGGATGGGGAGGGAGTTCCAAGTCTTGGCAGCCAGGTAAGCGAAGGATCTTCCTCCAGCGGTGGCTCTTCGGATGCGTGGTACGGCTGCGAGGGCGAGGCTGGTGGACCGTAGCTGGCGGGACAGATTCTTTGTGGCCAAGGACAACAAGTTTTCATGACTATTTTGCTCACTGTACAAGTAGGCTGAACCCATTGCAGTACAAACCAGTACGGATTTCCTAAAGGGGATTTGTTCAGTTAGACGCGATTCAATAATGCAAAACGCTTTAATACTAGGGCGTGCGTTTTAAGTTAATTCAGTGAGTTGTGAACCCACTTAACTGAGAGTGGTTCCAGTATAAAACCATGTACACATGTTCGCTAAGGTTAACTATTTGAGGCTACCTATTATGCTTCCAAATTGCACTGTGATTATATGCATGTAATTGCGGAAGAATGAAACTAAGTTGGTGATTACGTTCAAAGTAACATCTTCACAAAAAACGTGTAAATTGGAAACAAATATGTGCTAAGCTATTGTCCGACTTTAAATACCATTTCAGCATTTAGTAAAAGGTGTTTTGATGCATGCCACAATTAAAAAAAACATTCGTAATTAAGAATCTTTGTAAAACCATTATGGGCAATCTAATATTATGTTAGGTCTCCAGTTCTTTAAAATAAAAGTGCACCTGCATGTATATGTCTTTGCATAAGTGCAGATTTATGACTTTCTAATGCATACGTTTAATCGTTTATTTCACTGCTTTAAATACTCTCCTGGTATCAGACTGGTTCTGGAAATTTTTCTTAGCAGTGCTCCTGCGCATCGTTGAATGGCACTGTGCTGCTCCACATTGGCTCCATACCGCCCTGGAAGTGACAGAATAGAGCCACTTATAAGTGCCATCTCTGTGCACTGGCGTCAGTTCCGTTCTTTCCGCACCTTCAAATCCCAATTTTGTCAGCCTTGCATAGACATCTAAAAAACAAATTCCAGTGTGCTAGGGAATGATGTCCCCTTCCAAATGTTAAGTGGTCAATGTTGTGCACGAAGTCCTTGAGTATCAAAAGAGAAGGCGAGAGGGTGTCATGATGTGAGTCGTTCACCTTTAAGGTATTTGGTCGTGGAGCAGATTCCCCAAGCGATTCTGGTGTGTCTTGAGTTTTCTCAATAATTGGGGATGTTATAGCAGATTGAAACCTTGCTGTAGCCCCCGTGAAAAGTACAGATCCTGGGTGCGAGCCCACATGCGCCTCTCAGTGGGCGCCTACCTTCATGACAAATCAAATATGACCTAATCGTGGCATCTCCATTGGCGGGGAAATACATGCTTGATTGGACTCCTTGTTGCGCGGAGGGGATACATATCTTGTTGCACTTTCTCTGTCAGGGTGAACTCGAGTCCTTTGCAGCGATGCGGTAAAAATGCAGCCTGCCACATACCAAGCACTGGTGCTATATACAGTTGCTCCACTGTCTACAAAGCTGACGAGGCTCGTCAACTTGGTCTGTCACCGCATTCCCCCCCCACCTTCCCCAGTGCATGATGTTGGGCTGTATAACCTTCTGATCTGCCATCTATACTCCCAGCTGCAAGTGGAGAGACTCAGAGAGGTCTGTCAGACCCTTCTTCAGGTGGATTACGAGGATGAGGACTGGGTGGAGATACTGGAGTCCCTTGGAGGTTGGATTCGAGAGGCCTGGATTGGAAGCAGCACAGCTTTGTGCTGTGTGCATGCTGCCTCATTCGTCCTGTTGGAGGTGGAATCATGCATCCTGTGACATGCTTCTCTTCCTCGCGGAATGCCCCATGGTCTGCCCTTTCTACAGTAGGGTCTACGCTAGGGGAGACCCTGGCTATACCGGCTTCACTATCTAGTCGGCAGCTCCTCCTGCATGACCTGGCTGACCTCCCTCAGCTAACACTCCATGCTTGCTGCCTCCTCACTCCCGCTCTCACGACAGCTCACATTGGTACTCTCCTCAGGTCCCAATTTTATCAAATTCTATTAAAGACTTCTAACTCTTTTCAATCTGATGTTCCCCATCTCTACTTTCTGATTTTAATAAATAGTCTAAAATAACAGATTAACCCCTACAAACAGATTCTGAAAAGTAAAAGAAAGAGAAAGCGCCAAGGAAATTTTAAAAAGCATGAAAAAAGAAAAAGCAAAATAACAAAGAATTCCTAAAAAAAAAATCTAGAAATGAAATTTCTTTTTAAGCTAGTGTCCGAGACCACTAATAATGGAAATAATGAGGACTCTGGTGAATCTCCTGAGCGAACTCTGTCTAAGGCTATATTAACTACTCAAGCATTAGAACAGAATATTTAGACTACTCGTATTTCAGAACAGAGGCTCAATCCATTGGCAGCTATATTTCATCATAATTGTTCAGCCATTAAAGTAAAAAGGAATACATTGGTACAAGTAGGAAATGATTATGCAAACACCAACTCAAGTACTATTTGTACCTGTTAAAACCATCAACCCTGATTCCCCATGTCCCTTTGATTATCAAGTTCATAAATCTTTTCCTTCTGACAACAGTCCATTAAATAGACTAAGAATAATACTCAATCTTCTATGTGCTCAACCACAGTTACAAATTTTGACTTCTGCAGAAATCAAATTGGTTACTTGATAAATATGACCTGTCTAAAGCAAGAGGAGAATTCTGGTCAACCGTAGTTCCATCAATAACTCAGAGTAATTGCGATATTTTTCAATTTGATCTTCTAAGATTCATTTATGCAGAGAATCCATTTTCCTCACAATTGGTTTCCCAGCCTGAATCACTTTTTCCTTTCTTTTTAAATTTGCAACTGTTACTGATTCAGTGCCCTTCCGCTTGCATGCTCTGTGATTTTGAGTCTAAAAAGATTTTACTACAAGTGTTGTGAATTTGTCCTTCAAGATTGAAGCAATTCAAAATGGACAGTAATATTATGGTTAAGACAACCAAAGTAAGGTCAGAATTAAGTATTGTTTTTTTCTTGAAGTTTTAGAATAGAGTCTAAGATTCTTTGCGGTAATTGCAAGACCTCTGATAACTGAACACAGTTTCCTAGAAAATGAGAGGAGCCATTCATTGGAAAGCCTAGTATATTTGACAATTCATCTACATGGAGGAAACCGTCACTTGGAATACTGTTAAAAAGGCCTAATGTGTCTTTTATTTCTTTATAAAGAGTTGCAGACACTTGATATTCTATCAATATCAAGCAAAGTAAATGCTTTAAGAATCATACACTGATTAATTTTACAGGATTTATTGGTATGAATGTGGAAGCTGCTTGCTGTTGTAGGGGTGCTCATTAGTGGTACCAACGGTGTGTAGCTTCATATTAAAGCACTTTAAATCTTCTTGTATGATTATTCTTTTTTCACACAATTTATCAAACTTTATAGGGGGTGTACTCCTCGTTACTTCATTTAACTTAGTAAAGAAAGTGGGATTGGGGGCAGGCCCACTACTGAGCCTAAATGCAGGAATTTTTGTTCAGCCCCTCATCTTTTTATACAGTAGTCCTGATCCACAGTTTTTTAATCGTCATAATGATAAGACTTAAAAATAGTGCCTTTATACGAGTGTGACAGCCTTGAAAACAATCTGTTCTCTGTGCAAATCCTCTTCGTAGAAGAAAAAGCTAACTTCCTATCTGGTAGGCAAGTTTCTAACCAATCAGTTTTTCAGAGTACTAAAAAGACAAATAAAGTTATGTGGTAACGTCAGAAATGATAGATTACCTCCTTTCTGGACCTTTCTGAAATTGATAGCTTATTTCCTTTCTGGGTTGTCCTCCGCTTACCTCACAGCATCATACGGTCAATGGGACCTATCCTTTTTTCATAATTTCTTCTTTGTTCATAACTGGCTACTCTGAACTGAGCCTCAGGAAAAAGAATTCTACCCAGCATCCCCCTTCTAACCCCGGAGTCCTGCCACATGCCTACCCACGCTGATTCGTCAGCATTGGTCAGCACAGTAGCGTCGAGGTCCTTTGGGGCGCAGTGCATGTAAGATATATAGGTAAACAACCAGTGTGGAAAAATACAACTGGGGGGCACTACCAACCAGAATATAAGATCCTTAAGTATTTGCCCGGCGGTGTCGCCTCTTGAGCCCACAAAGAAGTTAAACTATTGAAGAGGCAGGCGCTGGAGACTGGAAGGCAGGAAACGAGGTTTTTATTTTCTCCGGAGGAGAACACAACGAAACGGACAGAAGGTATCGTTCTGAGGTGCTCTAACTGCATCCCTGAGGCCTGGCCTCTTATACACACGTTTATCTGTTTATTGCATGTAACACATTCTCGTCGATACTTTGATGTACGGAAAGACATCCTCAGAATCCCCCCTTTCCCAGCCCGTTCCCACGCAAGGTTACAGTGGAAGTCCCCGCCCCGTTCACAACAGGTGGTGATCATCGCGCAGCTGGATATTCCGCTGATTCACGGAGTGTGTGGGGTTCGATCGGATCTCGTGGGATGGGGGGGGGGGCTTTGATCATCTCAGGGGGTCCTTTGAGGAGGGAAGCTTTCTATTGTACGGGGAGGGGCAAGGGATTGGTATCGGCAGAGCTGGGTGTCGGCCTGGGAACGGGGAAGACAAACGGGCACACGGGGAAAAGGGGTTTGCATCAAAGGTCCGGAGATCATGAGAGGGGAGCAGGGAGGTGTCGCGCTGGGAACAGGATGAGGGCCCGGGGCAGAGCAGTGCCGAAGAGGGGTTTATGACTCAAGGCAGGTGCAAGCAGGGGGTTGCCAGCGAAGCTAGGAGGGAGAGAGAGGCGCGCTGGCTCTCGGCGGGAGCAGGGAAGCCATGGTGCCCAAAATGGCGGCTTGTTTTACGCGCACAAAAGGTTTAAGGAGAGCAAGAGGGCGCCGATAATGTTGACGGTTTCAGCCCAACTTTCAACAGTCCTCCCTTTTCAACATATCTAGCCACCTTGCTTTACTCAATGTCAATTTTCATCAAATTCCTAACTTCGGTATCATACAATGCTCTCATATGTTCGCTTCCAATGTCCACAGTTTTGGGAAAAATACAACTCGCACATAAAGAACACATAGGTGGCAAACATTGAATTCCTAAGCATAGGCCACATATTACAACTACGGGAATCAGGATAATGGTGAGCAGTCTCCAGCCCCAGCTTTTGACGGTGTCCCATAACCAACCACCAAGCGACCATTCTTCTTGCTCTTGGTGAACTTCCGAAGAGAGTCTGTGAAGATGTTCGATGGCTTTGTACACTGAGGGTGAGTTGTCCGGTATGTATGTACAACAGCTGGCCCCAATAATGCGGCATGCTCCTCCACGGTCCGCCAGAACCACATCTAGAACGAGGCGGTTCTGAAGAGCCACCAAACGGACCGCTTGGAGCTCGGCAGTGTTGTTGGCAAAGATGCCCGCTGTGATGTTCATGGTTGTCTCGACTGCCTGAGTCAAATGTCGGATGGCACGGCTGTTTGCCATCGGGCCCCAGAGGGGGACGAGTCCTTTCATAGCATCGAGGAACTGTGCCCCTGTTGAGTCGGCTTGCTCAACGTCTTTGGCTCGTTTTTGTCTGTGGTGATTCGCTGGGGCCACATAAGTTGGAGGAAGGACGAAGGAGATGTAGCAAGTGCCCCCCCAGCCTTTGGGGAGCCAGGTGTAGGCCTTCGTGCCGCAGATGAAATACATGTTTGGAGATGACACAAAGGAAGGTGGATCCGGGGAATCCAGAGTGCTGGTAAAGCGGCAAGCGCTGCGACCCACCAGCTGAGTCCCAAGTCCTTCTACACACATGTGGCCTGTGACGTTGATGACCGTCAGGGCCACAGTCAGAGTGGCAGCCGTTCGTTTCCGCAGATAGGAGAAGGTGGGTCTGGTTGGATTGTTGAACACCTGCATTTCGATTCGTTCTTTGGCCGGGATGTCCATTTGGATCGAGTCGCTGGGGGTCAGCGGGCAGAAGTGTGTCTTTGTCTTGTTTCGCCCGGCCCCGTGAGAAGAATGTGCTGCAGTTCTGCTGGAGGTGGCATTGCCCGTATAGCTCTCTTGCAGGAGGATCAGCCAGGCAAGGCAGGAGCCGTGGACAGAGAAGGGTGAAGGGATGAATGGTATTGAATGTCCAGTGGCATGGGGTAGCAACCCACAGATCCAGCAGTTGGTGGCGTTGGTGGCAAGATTGTGCTGGTGAAGTAGCTGCACGAAAGAGTTGTTCCAAAACTCCTTTCGCCTCTCTCTTAGTTGAGGAGAGAGCGAAATTAGATGATGTTCCTTCATGGTGGTAGGCTGAGCAGTGGTTAGGAATGTTTCGTGAGCAGGTGCGTGTTCTTCCATAATCCAGAGCGTAGTCATGAGGAGAAAACAGAGGAGGATTACGATGAAGAGTGCAATTGTCTTTGAGCTATGGAGTCTGTCTATTCTCGGATTTCTGTAGTGGGTATTTCCTGCTGTCTCCGTCGGCTTCTTATTTGGCGCTTCCATCATCTTCTTATCTGGCGCTTCCATCATCTTCGTCTTCAAGGTGCTCGGTAGTGGGCAGGACCACAGACTTAGTTTTAGCTTCTCTCCAGGTAACCCTTGGTAGCTTTGGGTCACCGTTCTGAGATCCTTTAACCTAGTCCGTGGCCTACTTAGCCGAAGCTCCCTCCTTTCGACGCAGGAAATACCCTTCTCGAGATGGCACAGTGGGGTCAGGATGTTTTGAAAGTTCAAGTGTCTCTGTGTCAGGATAGCAGTTCAACGATGGTCGGTCCTGGTTCAGGAGCTCTTCTTGGGTGTTGACGGTGTCTGTCGTGGCCAGGGCTGGAGAGACCTTTTTGCAGTGATGAGCGTGCAGCCAGTGTTTCTTCCCCTCCACTCGAAGTGCGGTCCGAGTGGTGATCAGCACTTGCCAGGGGCCCGTCCACCGGGGTTCCAAACTCTTTGATCGCTGAAAATTTCGGATCAGCACGAAGTCCCCCGGCTGGATGGCGTGACCCGGACCCCTGGAAGCATCGGGGATGGCCTGCTGCACCTGCTGATGAAGGACAGACAAAGTTTCAGTCAGTTTGTACAGATAATCAGACATTAGGACATCCGGAACGTCATGAATGGAAGTTGGTTTCGGGGCAGACCAGACGCTCATGGGTCGACCGAAGACAACTTCATAAGGGGTTAGGTGATGTCGGGTGGGGGTAGAGCGCATCGATAGCAATGCCAATGGGAGGGCATCTGGCCATTTCAGGCCCGTCGTAGCCACTATTTTGGCCAGTTTAAGCTTTAGCGTGGCATTGTGTCGTTCGACAAGCCCAGCAGATTGAGGGTGGAAGACTGCGTGGAATTTCTGTTTAATACCCAGCCCATTTAGGATGAGCTGGATAACTTGGGCTACAAAGTGGGGGCCATTATCACTCCATAAAACACGACAGAGGCCATAACGGGGGAAAAATTCCTTTAACAGAACCTTTGCAGTGGCCATAGCGGTGTTGTCACGGGTTGGATATGCTTCCACCCACTTGCTAAATGCGCACACCACGACGAGTACATATTTCAGGCCCTGGCATCTGTCTAGCTGGATGTAGTCCATCTGCAGGACTTCAAATGGGTGGTTTGGGACCCCAAATCCCCCCCGGGGTACTACAGTTCCTTTCCCGGGGTTGTGTTGCAGGCATATTAAGCATTGTTGGACCAGGCGTTTGGCGGAATCTGGGATCTTGTCATTGTGCCAAACCCTGGAGACAAGTTCGATCATGGGGGCTGATCCTATGTGGGCAGGGGAGTGTGCCATGGTTAATATGGGAATCAAGTACGAATCAGGTAGCAACCATCTGTTCGTGTCTTTTGTCCGCCAGCAGCCTTCATCGTCTTTCAATCCCACCCGTGTCCATTCGGTCAATTCGTGTTGTGTGCTAGTCGTTTGTATGTCTCTAATTGTGTCCTTGGCGTCAGTCCAGTTTTCTGCTTGTGACCTGGTTACGTACATATGTGTTGTCGTTCTGTTTTCAGCTGTCGTTCGGGCGGTGATGTCGGCTAGTGCATTTCCCTGTCCGATAATGTCTGTCACTTTCTTGTGTGCCTGGCATTTGATAACGGCAAGTTTGTTGGGGAGGAGGACAGCTTCGATTAAGGCGGAGACTAGATCTCCGTGCAAAATGGGTGTGCCGTGTGAGGTCAAGTATCCTCTCTCCCTCCAGAGAAGCCCAAAATGGTGAACCACCCCGAAGGCATACTGGCTGTCGGTGTAAATGTTCGCTGTGGTTCCCGTTGCCAGGATGCAGGCTCGCGTCAAAGCAATCAGTTCCGCTGCCTGGGCAGATCGCTGGGTGATGCGGGCTGTTTCTATTACAGTTCGAGCCGTGGTGACTGCATAGGCAGCGGAAGTGGTACCATCGGGGAGTTTGATGCAAGAACCGTCCACCCACAACTCCCCGTCGGGGTCAGGGAAAGCTGTGTCTCTGAGATCGACCCTACTCCTGGTCTGTTCGTCCGTAAGAGTCACGCAGTCATGTATGGGGTGCACATTGGGATCGTTCTCTGGCAAGGGTAACAGAGTTGCTGGGTTCAGTGTGGTGCATCTTTTCAGGGTGATATGGGGGGCAAGCAAGGTCAGTTCGTATCCTGACAGTCGTGCACTCGTCAGATGTTGCGTCTTGGTTTGGTTCAGGAGGGTGTCGACTGCATGGGGTACCAGTACCGTGAGGGAATTCGAGAGTACAATCCCCTCACTCTGTCGGATAGAGACTGCAGCAGCAGCTACAGCTCGAAGGCAGGCAGGCAAGGCTCTGGCGACAGGGTCAAGAGTGGCAGAGAAGTAAGCGCACGGTCGTTGCTTAGGGCCGATGGCCTGGGTCAGGACAGATAAAGCGCACCCCTCCCTTTCGTGAGTGTAAAGGGAGAAGGGCTTTCTGTAATCAGGGGTACCCAGGACAGGGGCTGAGCAAAGGGCATCTCGTAGTTCTGTGAAGGAAGTTTGACACTCAGGAGTCCAAGGGAGTGGGAAAGGGACGTCTTTGTTTAGCAGAGAAAGCAGTGGTTTTACAACGAGGCTGAAGTTTGGCAACCATTGTCGGCAGAAGGAGGTGAGGCCTAATAGGGAGCGAACCTGCTTCTGGGTTTTAGGGACAGGGGTATCTAGAATGGTTTGGATTCGATCAGGGGTGAGTTTTCTTCCATCTTTGGACAGAAGGTGGCCCAGGTAAGTGACCTGGGGTAGGCAGAATTGCAACTTCTTCTTGGAGACCTTGTGGCCATTTTCCGCAAGGAAGTGCAAGAGTTGAATGGTGGCGGTAACCGCTAGAGGGGTGGTGTCGGCTGCCAAAAGGATGTCATCGACATATTGTACCAACACCACCCCGTCGGGTAACTGGACTTGGTCTAGTTGTCTTTTGAGGGCCTGGCTGTAGATGCTAGGGCTTTCCGTGTAGCCTTGAGGCGCTCGGCAAAACCTATATGAGCGGGCTTTTAGGGTAAAGCCGAAGAGATATCGGCTGTCTGGGTGGATGGGGATGGAGAAGAATGCGTTCTTGAGGTCGATGACGGAAAAGGTGGTGGCAGTGGATGGAATCAAGGTCAGGATGGTGGTGATGTCTGAGACCACGGGGTACTGGGGTACCACCACTTTGTTGATCTCTCGGAGGTCGATGATGAAACGGTATGCTTTCTCATCTCCCTCTCCCTGCTTCTTGATAATGGGCAAGATAGGGCTGTTGCAAACGTTGCTAACCACTTCCTCTACCACTCCTGCGTCTATCAGTGACTGGATAATCATTACCAATGCCTTCTCGCCCTCTGGCGATATCCGATATTGTGGGAGTTTTGGGAGTGTTGCGTCTGGTCGGACAGTAATGTGCACTGGGTCAATTAACATACGCCCTACGTCCGAATCCGCTTTGGCCCACAGATACGGAGGTAGAGTGTCAAGCAGGGACGCGTCAACGTCGGTGATGGAAAACATGTGTCGGGGGGAACAATGTCTAAGCAGAACGGGGTTGTCGTAAAGAAACACTCGAACTCCATCTTGAGAACACCTAATCGTCGCTCGGAAGTGTTTCAGTAAGTCAAGTCCCATAATGGCGTCAGGGCTATTGGAGGAAAGCAAGAACGTGGTGTCGGTGGTGTTGTTCTCTACGTCAAAGAGAATCGGGGCAGACAAAGGGTTGGTGGAGGGCGTTCCATCGAAACCTGTCGATGTTATGAGTGAGCCAGACAAGGGTGCCCTTGGAATCAGTCGTTTAGATAACGCACTACGTGTTGCGCCAGTGTCTACCAGAAATGGAGACTTGGTACCCAGGACCTTAGCAGTGACATAAGGGCCCTGCTGGTCAACATAGAGCTCGACTGGATCCCTCCCTCGCCCTTGGCTGTCCTATGCGAAGGTGTGAGTGTCGTCATAGTCAGATTGTTGATATTGGTTCTGCCTGGGTCGATCGAACGTATTTGGTCTGCTTGATCTGTCATTAGTCGCGTCATTTGGGGGCCCTCGTTGTGGTCCCTTAGGTCTCGGTCCGTTTGCTACATCCCTGGGGTCTCTGTCTCTGATCATTTCCAGAAGAACTGGGCACTGGGATTTCCAATGGCCAGTCCCTTTGCAGAAGGCGCACTGGTCTTCTCTAAGGTCTGTGCGTCCACTGTAGGAAGTCAGAGTGCGGTCCTTCCTGGGGAAATGTAGTCTTAGGGACGTTTGTCTGGTAGTTTCCCTGGTATTGGTCTCGTCCTATAGTCACCCCTTGCAGTTTGGCAATCATCACCCTCTCTTTTAAGTCCTTCTTCTTTTTCTCTGTCGCCCTATCGGTTTCATTTTTCTGATGCTCATAATATTGGGCCATTTGGAGAATCGCTGTAGGTTTGGAGGCTGCCCAACTACTCTCGCTGGCCTGTAGTTTCTGGGAGATTTCCGATGATAGGCCCTTAACATAATTCTGGACAAACAGATGGTGTCCGGTTGCAGTGGTCATGTCCTGGCCGCTGTAATCGGAGAACACCGTTTCAAACCGGGAGAAGTATTCCGATACATCCTCCTGGGGTTTTTGGCGACAGGCTGTTACTATCGACCAGTCCACTTTCTTTTCTGGGATTAGGGTTTTTAATTTCTCTACGATTTTATCTGGGAGGTCTAGAATGGATTTCAACGGCTTTTGTCCTGGTCCCCGTTGTTTGTCCAGGTCATCGAGTTGTGACCAGGTATGTCCAAACAGCTCAAGGTGGTCGACTTTCCGGATTTGCTTCCACACATCAGCTGGTAGACATAACCCGAAGAACAAGTCGATGTCAGCCAGGGTCATGATCGTTGAACCCAGGGCTGTACCCAATTCAGTATAGAAGGCAGTGGGGTTTTTACGTAGGTCGGGTAGAGATTTCCGGAATGTCAGTATCTCTTGCCGGTCCCATGGCTGGTAGACCCAGTTGTACACTACCCTTCCCTTCGCATCTTGGTTGTTTGCATCATCGTGAGTCCCTGTACCCCGAGGAGGAACCCAGTAAGGGGCAGCCTCACGTATCGGCATCATGGGGTTAGATTGCTCGGTTGGTGGTTCGGTCACTACGGGGGCTGCGGATTTAGCTCCCGGCTTTCGTTCAGTGAGGTGGCGGAAAACCTCAAGCGTACGCGTAAGGAGGTCCGACACATCACACTCGCCCTCATCCCCGATATCGACCTTCCGGTACAGAGTCCTTAGGCTCTCGGGACCTTTGTCTCGATATCGGTCCTCGTATGCATTCAAGACATGATAACACAGTCGTACGGTAAAATGTCGTCTGTGACTCCCTGTATACGAGCTGAACATATCTGTGATGTACTCTTCATCATCCTTCCTTTCTACCAGTGTCCTTGCTACTTTGTCGATCCCCGCTCGCTCATCTTTGTCTAGTCTGTTTGTTCTTGCAGGACCAGCCCCTCGAGTCTCATGGTCGTCTATCGTTGTTGTGGATGCGGGTTTTAATACAAGGGGTTCGGCTGGCACAGAGGCCATTGGGGCCGACGCTGTGGCGGTACCTTCGTTTGTACCTGGGGGTGGCGCGTGCTGCGCCAAGGGTTGAGAAGGGGCATATGGAGGGGGCATGTAGATGATAGGAGGACCTAACAGCAGGTCCTCATTGGCTTGTCGTTTCGAGGGTAAATCAGGGTAGAGCATGGAGGGGGTTCTAACCGGACACTGGCTTGGCGTTTCCATTTCTAGTTTCTGTTTAGCTTTCTCTCTTTCCTTTATCTCTTTTTTTAGTCTCTGAGCAGCTAGGTGGGCTGCTTTTTGCAGCTCTTTTTCCAACCTACTCTCAGTTTTCTTTTTACGTTGTTCAGTTTCTTTTCGCCACATGCCGAAGCTGTCAAGCATAGTTGGTGTTGTCTTGTTTTTACCCAGGGCAGTTTCTAGCGTTTTTATTTTATCATCATCGAAGGATCCTATCAGGGGCCATTGACTTTCTTGACCCCTCTTTGTATATTTATGCCATAGTTTACTATAGGCTATAGCGGTCAATCCATGCTTCATGAACATGTCCTTATTAGGGGTGCCTTCCAGTGGGGCTGGATGGTCCATCTCTAATAGGCGGTCCGGGCTAAACAGGCTACTAATCAGTGGGGAGAAGACAGACATGACGGCTCGTAACGAGGGACTAAAAAGTCAGCACTGCCTATCTTATCACTAGGTGCAAAGACTGGACAGAATATTTCTATTCTACGTTGTTTGCAGGCAGTGAATACCTCATGGATCAAGATAACAAAAGACCAATAAATAACAATGGGGAGAATGAGTAGGTCCGCAAAGATCTGCGTTACCTACCTTTTTCACTATCTGCAAAAAGGGTGGTCTCTTCCCTGTTTGCAGACAGGGAATCTCCAGGAAACAATAGTTTTGCGAACAACAGTTCAGTTTCAAGTGATTATTGGGTGGGGGAGAAAAATAAGCACGGCCGCTGCCCTACCTATCCTCCACTGCTTGCAAAGAGAGAGACCGTTGTTTCTCAGTTTGCAGACAGTGAATCCCTCATAGATCAAAATAACAAAAAGACCAATAAATAACAATGGGGAGAATGAGTAGGTCCGCAAAGATCTGCGTTACCTACCTTTTTCACTATCTGCAAAAAGGGTGGTCTCTTCCCTGTTTGCAGACAGGGAATCTCCAGGAAACAATAGTTTGGGAACAACAGTTCAGTTTCAAGTGATTATTGAGTGGGGGAGAAAAATAAGCACGGCTGCTGCCCTACCTATCCTCCACTGCTTGCAAAGAGAGAGCCCGTTGTTTCTCCGTTTGCAGACAGTGAATCTCCAAATAAATAAAAAGAGCAATACTAGTATTTTTAAACAAACAAGCAATCAAGCAAATATTTCGCGACTTGTCGTGGTTACACGACCTTACCCGGACCGCATGGACAGTTTCCTGTCTTCCGAATCCAGCGCCCGATCGTCCTCTCTTCTTCGTTATCCTCGCGGCACTCCTGATGGTTCCCAGTCAGGACCGTAGATCACTCGAGAGAGGTCTGTTCGGAACCAGTGAAGTTCGGATGATCGGCTGTCAGACGAGGGTCTATCGGACAGACGCGTTCCCGATCGTTGCAGTCGTTCACTTTGTCGTCAGGACCTCTCCCACTGGATCCATGGGTCGCTGATGGGCCCCACGCTTGGGACGCCAATTGTGGAAAAATACAACTGGGGGGCACTACCAACCAGAATATAAGATCCTTAAGTATTTGCCCGGCGGTGTCGCCTCTTGAACCCACAAAGAAGTTAAACTATTGAAGAGGCAGGCGCTGGAGACTGGAAGGCAGGAAACGAGGTTTTTATTTTCTCCGGAGGAGAACACAACGAAACGGACAGAAGGTATCGTTCTGAGGTGCTCTAACTGCATCCCTGAGGCCTGGCCTCTTATACACACGTTTATCTGTTTATTGCATGTAACACATTCTCGTCGATACTTTGATGTACGGAAAGACATCCTCAGAATCCCCCCTTTCCCAGCCCGTTCCCACGCAAGGTTACAGTGGAAGTCCCCGCCCCGTTCACAACAGGTGGTGATCATCGCGCAGCTGGATATTCCGCTGATTCACGGAGTGTGTGGGGTTCGATCGGATCTCGTGGGATGGGGGGGGGGCTTTGATCATCTCAGGGGGTCCTTTGAGGAGGGAAGCTTTCTATTGTACGGGGAGGGGCAAGGGATTGGTATCGGCAGAGCTGGGTGTCGGCCTGGGAACGGGGAAGACAAACGGGCACACGGGGAAAAGGGGTTTGCATCAAAGGTCCGGAGATCATGAGAGGGGAGCAGGGAGGTGTCGCGCTGGGAACAGGATGAGGGCCCGGGGCAGAGCAGCGCCGAAGAGGGGTTTATGACTCAAGGCAGGTGCAAGCAGGGGGTTGCCAGCGAAGCTAGGAGGGAGAGAGAGGCGCGCTGGCTCTCGGCGGGAGCAGGGAAGCCATGGTGCCCAAAATGGCGGCTTGTTTTACGCGCACAAAAGGTTTAAGGAGAGCAAGAGGGCGCCGATAATGTTGACGGTTTCAGCCCAACTTTCAACACCAGGGGGCATCCAAATACCCAGGCTCATCATAGAAAAGATAACAAAGCTTCAGTGTGCAGCTGACGCACACACAGCCAAACATGACCACTTAGAGTCCAAGCCCCAGCAGTATAAACAATCAAGCTCCCGATTACCAGTTCCAACAAATTTGCTTTTTTCGGCATTAAAGTGGAATGGAAGATGTTGTAAATAAGTCCAGACTCCACAAATGGTTCAGGTTCCTTAGTTAAACTCTTTATTGGAAGTGTCAGAGATACGTTGGTGTTCCCACTGCAGCTAGCAAGCAACCGGCAGTGGATGGACACAGCTCTGTCATGGAACCTAGCAACAATGGAACTATATGTTTAAAGCACCAGTACATTATATTTAACATATTGTACAACATTAAGAATACAACACATCCTCTTCCCTGTATTTCTTTTAACTAATCATACATAACACATAAACATAAGCAACACATTACAATAACTGAACTGAAACATTATGATAATAAGATAAGATTCTCATATGTGTACTTCCTGTAAAAGAAAAGGTTATTCACCCATCTCCATGTACGTAGTCTTGTAAATATCTTGGGGGACACCTATGTCTCTGAGGCAAAACACTATTATCAGTGTTATCACCACCACACATTGGTACAACAGTGGATGATCTTCTACTCCCTTCATCGATACCAGATGATCTCTTACTAATCTCATATTCACTTAAGAGAAAATAAGGATTAGTAGTTTCATTTGTAGTATCCATCTCATGTCCTTTGCCCTTTCTGTACAAAGCCACTCTTCTCAAATTCCAATTCTCCCCATTGTACAAAGTTACATGGTTATCATGAACTGTTTTAACTTTGTACGGGCCGCAACATTTGCTAAACCCTGCAGTAATACGGCCAGGCTTAACTTTGACAAAGTCATTATGTTTTATATTCCTACCATGAATTGAAACTCCATTGTTCCTCACATTATCACACTTAAGATTTGCCAACCCAATACAATCTTTCATCCATGCAGGAATGAGTTTCGTGCTTTTAGGGTGTCCTCTCATGACAACAAAACGAACTTCCCCAGAAACTGTATTCTCAGTTGTGCGATAAGCCCATACTAAATCATTAACCATACCTTTGACATCACCTCTGCTTGCAACAGCCATTTGAATTGCTCCCTTTATCATGTGGTTAGCCCTTTCCACAACATCATTTCCCTGTGGATTATATAAAGATGTTCTTGTATGTATAATCCCACATGATTTAAAAAATGCTGTAATTTCAGTAGAAATTAACTAAATACCATTGTCGGTAATTAACTTAACTGGAAAACCCTCTTCCCTGAAATCCACCATTACCATTCCAAATCTCAGATCCATGCCAAGACCAGTAAATGAACCAATAAAGTCAAAACACACTGTGTGCCAAGGTAAACCTAAATTCACAATTTTTCCTAACTCCATTTGGTTGCCCACCTTCAATCTCTTTTCACTCTCTGTACACACCTTTCCACCCAATCCAAAATATGTTGATCCATTGCAGGCCACCAAAAGTGTTCTCTTAATCTCTTTTACGTAAGGGATTGGCCCAAATGACCTTCATGTGCCAGTTTGTACAGCACTAATCTTAAATCTTGTGGTGGGACAAATTTAACTTCCTTCATTATAACATTGCCATCCTTATCAAATATAGACAAACCTTCTAAAACCTTTAAAAAGGGCCTTACAGCAATGGGAAGGGTACTTTCAAGTCTATCACCTTTAATGATTAGATCCTTAACCAAGTGTAAAGTTTCATCCTTAGACATAATTTCATTCCACATATTTTTGTCAATAGCTCCATAACACATTTCTACCACATCATCAACTGCAGCTACTGCACCTTCATACTGGAACGACTCAACCTTTGACTTATCCACCTCAAACCAAGGTAAAGGTAGTCTAGACAATCCATCTGCTTGACAATTTTTCCATCCTGCAATATACTCCATTTTGTATAAAAATTCCTGCAAATGGGCAGCTAGTCTGGCCAATCTTGCTGACCCTTTACGTGCACCACCTGGTGATAAGATCTTGATAAGAGGCTTATGATCTGTTTGTAGTGTAAATTGGAAACCCCATAAGTACATTTGAAAATACTCAGTGCTCCATGCTGCTGCTAGGGCCTCCCTCTCTATTACAGAATAATTTCTCTCACAGTTTGTGAGTGACCTTGAAGCAAAAGCAACAGTCTTTACTCCAGAAGTATGCATTTGTGCCAGAATAGATCCTATCCCCACCACACTAGCATTGACTGTCAGGATGGACCTTAATTTGGTATCAAATGGAGTCAAAATCTTTGCCTCTCAAATTTCACTTTTGATTTTATCGAAAGCATTCTGTTGCTCGTTAGACCATACAAATTTGTACCCTTTCCTGAGTAGAATTTTTATTTTTTCTGTTTTCTCTGCAAAATTGTGTACACATTTTACAATATACTCTGAGACCTAAAAATGACCTGAGTTGGTCTTTATCTAATGGTGCAGGGGCTTTCCTTGTTGCTTCTAAAAGATCACGTTTTTGGTTTAATCCCACCAGCGAGCAGGGTATACCCTGAATATTCTACCTCTTCAACAGCAAATTTGCATTTTTCTTTTTTTAGGGTTAACCCATCGTTATCCAATTTGCTTAATACCTCTTTTAAAACAATATTGTTGTGTTCCTTAGTGTCACCAAATAACAATACATCATCTTGAAAATTAACTACATTCTCTGTCCCCTTTAAAACCGAACCCATCATTCGTTGAAATACCCCAGCAGCAGACGCCAGACTAAATGGCATCCTGGTAAATTGGAATATCCCTTCAGTTCTGATAAATGCCTTCAATGGTTTGGTTTCATCATGCAATTTAATTTGATGATATGCACTGCGCAAGTCCAATTTCGAAAAAAATGCCCCTCCTTTCAAAGACAGAATTAATTAATTTATGTTCGGTAAAGTGAAATTATCTACTACAATATTTTGGTTCAGAGTGTGCAAGTCTACACAGAACCTGTAACTTCCATCCGGTTTACCCTTGATAACCACTGGTGAAATCCAATTGGAAGTTTCTATCTGTTCAATAATGCCCTGTTCAACCATCTCACTCAACATGCATTTTACCTCTTGCCTAGCAATAATAGAACCTTACGAACTTTATGTTGCATAGGAACAGCATCTGCTTTTAGCATTATCTTGTGTACATACCCTTTTGGTTCGCCAATTTCTCCTGAAAATAGACCACTCATTCCTTCTACAATTGTTTCTGTTGTAACTTCATCAACAACCATTACTTGGTGGGTTGCCCTAGGATTTATTATTATGTGCAAATCATATTGGTGTGCCCATCCTAGTATTGATTGTCCACTACAAGCTACATACACTTTTCCTTGTACCCTTCTATCATGAAAAACAATATCCGTTAACATGTAACCAATAATATAAATTTTCTCCCCCTGATATCCACCTGGATTGATATCTTTGGGTAGCAAATTTACATTAGGCCAGTTTTGTTTAAACAATCTTTGGGGAATGATTGTCCAAAATTAACCTGAATCCACCATTAATTCAGTTTCCTTCCCTTGTATCAACAACATAGCTTTGGATCTCATTCTTCTTCCTGGTGCAACGGTTCTATCATCTTCTTCTGCACGTAAAATCTTGTTTGCACCTTCTACATCACATATTGATGTGACACTTCCTATGTCACTTTGCACTACAGCTACCTTAGATCTATTATGTGTTTTGCACATCTTGTAGAAATGTCCTATACGTCCACATTTCTTACAGTCCTTATCTATAGCAAAACATTTCTTATATTCAGCAGTGTGGTATGTGCTGCCACATCTGGTGCATATTTTCTCATGTGTCTTGTTCTGTTCTGAGTTTGACCCAGGATTATGATACTTCTAAGTATATATATATCCTTTTTTCCCACTTGTCTCACCACTCTTATTTGAATTTACAGCAGCAACCTCATCTTGAGCTTGAGCTACACATGTTACACCATCCTTCTTTTCCATTTCTTTCATGCACGCATCTGATTCTTCAAATACCCCAGCTATATCAATTGCACTTTGTAACATAGGGATTTTCGCAGCCCACAATCTTTCCTGCATTTTCTTATTACGACATTGTACAATGAGTTGATCTCTGATTCCACCAAATTGACATTTAAGTGATAATTCTCGTAATCTGGTAACAAACTGGTCTATAGTTTCATCGCTTCTCTGTGGTTGGTTATAAAATGTATGCCTACACATAACTATATTTACTTCTTTAGCATGTTGTCTTCTCAACCTGGCCTTTGCCTCAACGTAAACGTTAGAAATACCTCTACCTTCCGCATCTGTTCCAGCAGGTAAAAATGTAAATGCATGTTGTCCTTCTTTTACCAGAGTGTTCAATAATAGAGCCTATCATACATAACACATAAACATAAGCAACACATTACAATAACTGAACTGAAACAATATGATAATAAGATAAGATTCTCATATCCTCGCCATCTGTTGTAAATAAGTCCAGACTCCACCAATGGTTCAGGTTCCTTAGTTAAACTCTTTATTGGAGGCGTCAGAGATACGTTGGTGTTCCCACTGCAGCTAGCAAGCAACTGGCAGAGGATGGACACAGCTCTGTCATGGAACCTAGCAATAATGGAACTATATGTTTAAAGCACCAGTACATTATATTTAACATATTGTACAACATTAAGAATACAACAGAAGACTGTTCTTGTGGCGTTCCAGTAGTTGAATGATGTCATGACAATAGGCTTTGCACTGCCAGCTGACTAGGTGCAGTATGTGGGCTGACAGTCTCACAAACTGCAGACAGAGAAGCTGACATAGAACATAGATTGACGTTGTGAGGGCACGAGCATGGAGGGCAGTAGGAGGATTTGTTACTACTGCTCCTTTTTAGCAGCTTTACACTTGTAGTAGTATCTTAGCCTTGGCTCCATCCTCTGTTTGATGGGATGGAGACGTGCAAGTCTACACTTTTGCATAACTTTGTACTCCTAAATGGTAAATAGCCTAACAAAGTAAAGGTACTCAGAAGTGTAAGTGTATTCTAACACATGTAGATTTACTCACATGCAAGTTTGCCTTTGTGAATAGGCCCCTGGGTGCACAATGGACCCTTCACTATGTTTATAATTTAACCCTTGCTTATGCTTTGCACAAGATGGGTAAAATCAGCTATTAATAAGGCATGTGGTCCCCTGTTCATTTGTTGGCAGCCTGCTTTTCTTTTGTTTTCTTTTGTAAGAGTCATGATTTTTTTATCCTTTTTTTGTGAACTTTAATTTTGTGAATTTCAGATTGAGATAATACTTTTATGTGAAGATGATCTAGTCTAATCAAACTCTTGTAGATGACATTAACTTCCACTTGTGCCATTTTACCTCTAAGCAGTCACATGCAAGCAGAAGTTGTCACTCTTTCCCCTTTCACAGCTACTCATTGCTGTCTGTACATAAGTAAGATTATAAAACTCTCTTTTCTTCCTGTTTCAGGCTCTATCTTAAAACAACAGGAAGATACCTTTGCTGCGGAGTTGCACAGACTAAAACAGCAGCCATATTTCAGCTTGGTGGACTTTGAATCTGTTATAGATCGAATCCGGAGTACTGTTGCAGAGGTAAATACTATTCATTTCCGCTCCCTCCTGCAGGTCTCATTAATAACCTGCTGCGCTTTCTGCACTTCCCCATCGTACCACCTCCCCGTGCCACCCATGGAGTGTTGGAGGTTGAACTGACTTCCACAGCATTGTGGTAGTACGGTTGGCCATGAGTAGGTCTAGGTCTGTGAAGTGGAGTGGCACTTTCTGCGCCTTGGATCCCTGGGTTAGTCCTAGTAGGCAGTTACCTGCCGTGTGCAGCACAGGAATCCCAGCCGCTGAAGCGATCATTGTAGTCACCTCGGACCAGTAATTGGCTAACACTGGGCAAAGCCATAGCACGTGAAGCAAGTCTGCCTCCTCTAGTTTGCACCTGGGACAGCGGTGTTGCGTGGTTGGGAACTTGCGCTGTAGTCGGAGTGGGGTGAGATATGCCCTATGTAGTATCATGTAATGGATTAACTTAAATTGTGCGTTCCAAGGGATTTTTTGGGGGCACTCTCAGACCAGGCAAGAAGTCTCTGCTTCTTGAGTAGGCTAGTTGGTGTAGGGATGCCCAGGAGCGGCGTATTCTCAATACTATGTGAAGTTCCCCTCGGTCAATTGCAGATGTTGTGTAATCTATTTTGTGCAGATTACACCCTGCCAGCCAGTATGACAGCCATTACAGTTGGCCTGCATAGCAGTGGGCGCGAAAATCTGGTGCACTCAGGCCACCCTTGTCTGTATCTAATTGTACCTTAGCTAGCCCCACCCTGCGGTGGCCCTTGCCTCATATCAAGTCAGACAATGTTGTGTCCAGCGATTCGAGTGTGGGAGTCGGGATCACCACTGGCAAGTTGGTAAAGTAGTATAGCAGGCATGGTAGGACCACCATTTTTGAGATCGCTACCCTGCCCATCACAGAGAGCGGTAGTGAAGCCCAGAATGTTACCTGTGACCGGAATGCCCGGATAGCCTTATTGAGATTACCTTCTACAATATACGAAGCGGTTCTGTAAATTTGTATGCCCAAATATTTAAACGTGTGAGTGGCGACTGTTAGGGAGTGTCGCGCAAATTGGATCGCTTCTGGACGTATCCTGTGGTGGAAGAAAAAGGTGTTAGATTTATTCTCATTTATTGCGAGTCCTGAGAGTTGTGCAAAGTCAGTAAAGATGTCCGGCATCGGTGTTAGTTCTTTGGTCAGGTCATTGGCGTGCAGTATGATGTCATCTCCATAGACGGAGTGGCTTTTACCAGTTTTATACCCTTTTGCACTGCCAGCAGCCTTACTTTAAGAGCCAACAGCAATAGGGCCAGCACAAATAGTAAGGGGGACAACGGACAGCCCTGGCGGGTGCCCCTGCCAATCGGATATTCCGTCGAGATGTGTATCCCGGTGCGAGCCCTCGCAGTGGGGAAGGAGTACAATATCTTAATCCATTTCAAATAATCTGGGGGTACCCCACATTTTTCAAGTACTTGAATCCCACCTAAGGGTGTCGAAAGGCTGTTTCAAGTCAAGTGTTATGCATCCTGCGGTGTGATTGTCCGTTGGAGTTGATGTTATGACATAATATAGTCTCCGGATATTAAGAGAGGTGCTTTGCGCTGGTACAAAACCGCATTGGTCAGGGTGGATTAACCTATGCAGGTAAGGAAGTAACCGGCACGAGAGTACTTTGCTCAATATTTTATATTCTGTTGTGAGTAGGGACAGGGGTCTGTTTCCCGAGATACGTGTTGCAGTATGGCCTGGTTTGGCGAGGTACACCACCAACTATAGTACCTAAAGTTAATGTTCGGTTAGTACTCAAACAGTATAAACCGAGGTGCTAACAGAAAATTCTCAGGCTAATCATTTATCTTTGCCAAGTCATTCGAAAGGTGTTTTTATCAAAGTTTGGAAGGTAACGCAGGCACCTTAGACTTTCCGGCTTAGAGAGTGGACCAGTGACTCACTTGCCTGAGAACAGAATTCATTAATTGCATCGTCATCCAAGTCGGGTCTCTAAACACCCCAAGAGTGGAAAATGGTGGGTGTCTTCTGTGTAGGGTAACTAGGGCAGCCTTCTACTGTATAGTATCTGCACTATTTATATTCTTATGTTATTGTCTATCTCTGAAGCTCTCTATCTTCTGCTACTCTCTTAGCTCCACCGTTTTCATGTTTTGCTCCTCAGCTGTCTACTTATTATGTTTGTTCTTGTTTCTTGATATTTCAACTTTCTCTTCTTCCATCCTCCAGGAATCTTCTTCATTTTTCGGCTTGTTCACCTTGTCTTTTATCTCACCTGCCGCCAGCCTCTCTTTTTGTAATGTTCTCAGCATTCTGTGTCACATCCTACTCCGTGTTTCTGTCTCTTTCTTTTTTGTAAGCGATTTCCCTCTATCTTGCTGCGACTCTTCCCTCAGATTTTGTTCTTTCTTCTTAGAAAGATCAGTTTGGCATGTAGAACCCTGTCGCTCGAAGAATTGCAAATAGCTGTTTGTCAAGTATTTATCTGGGCATCCAGTGAAGAGGAAGACGGTGTAAAGGTGCATTGCAGTTTATCAAGGAAATGTGTGTGAAGCTTAGCTGAATATGACAAACCAAGGCAGTCAGTAGTTGTCATCCAAAGTTTTGAACTTGTTTACTAAAAAGAGAAACATTTGATTTTTTAATAATCATATTATCCACTTTAAGAAAAACGGTTGTAACGAAATAAAAAAATAGCATTTGAAAAGTAACCACTTTCACCTGTGACAGAAGCTAGGGTTTGGGGTACGATGCATGTGTGTGTTGAAAAGGTGTCAAAGATGGTATGTAATTAACTTACACTTTTCCAGATAAGCCATCTTCCATCCTGACTATCTTCATGGAATTTGAATCGGTTAAAGAATGACATTTAGGAATATATTTCGTAACTCATCTGTGGTGTGACAAGGATGCTGTAGGCCTCAATGCAGGAAATCGAAAAGCCCCCATTGTCATGGTATGGTAGCAAAAAAATGGCATTAACTGGTGTGCATTAGACACCTGAGCCCTGGCGCCACTGCACATACGCCACAATTGATAGCTATCCCGTAGCTCATTTAGTGCATTAAGTAGGAAAGTATTTAAACTAGATTTCATTTTGTTAATGGTATTTTGAGTCAACAGTCAGTCCTGGAGTTTGACATGGTGTTCTATGCATTCCTGTAATACAGCCTTTTGTTTGAATTCTTCTCTATAGCATCTTTGGAAGCTTATGGTGGAAGAATCGGACTTGCTGGGGCAATTAAAGGTTAGTATGGAAGTTTTTCAAATTTGAAATGATTTAAATTGTTGTACTGTCTGTTGTTTGTCCTACTGTATTACTAGGTGCTTCCTTCTCCTAAATCTTGGAGGATAGCTTACTGTTTGTTGCTGCCTCCTTGACAAGCTGCACAACCGGTCACACTGTGTTCACTGTTTGACCTCCTGTTGTAGTAAAAGCAAGGTCTACATTACACATATAAATGTAACATGTAAATCTTCAGAAGGCAAACTGCTGTCAGGCAAAAATGACTACTTAAAAAAAATAAAATCACCACCTTCTAAGTGAACTGTTACTTTATCTTGATTAAACACTATGATTAGCAAATGTAAAACCGAGCGCTTACAACGTTATTTACCTGTTTTTCGCTGGACAAGAATTCAGAAAAGGATTCCTGGCAGGCATAAACCCATGTATATGTGCTGACATTTCTGCAACGATTTCTGAGTACCCTGCTCTGATAAATATGACTCGGGTGAAAAAAAAAACAATGTTCCAAGGCATGATTAGCCATGGAAGTTTTTCCACATTGACAAATGTACGTTTGTGGGCATTCACAAACTCTTCTTATTACCCTTTCTACCCTGGAAAGGGTCAGAATTTTACTCCAGGTTAGGTCTGTAGCAAGTCCCTTTCTGAGGTGGGAAGGGGATGTAATTATCCCTGTAGTTGGTTGGGAAGGGGTTTCTTAACAGGGATTTTTTTTCTGACAGGGTAGAACACAAAAACATGTGTTTGCCAAGTCTGGGTGGTAAACTCCGCTCCGCTCGTGGAGTTTGTGGAGATTTCCACATACTACGTTACGCGGACCTCGCAGAGTTCCGAAAAACTCGCGGAGTGGAATTATTTTCCTCGCCCGTGTTTGTCAACGTCGAGTTGACGAGCGCGAGCCAGGAAAATCCACCTCGCAGCGAAGTTTTTCAACGCAGGCGGTAAGATTTCTCATTGCTAGTGGTCATGTATGCTCGAGACTGCTCGCGTTGAAAAGCTGTACGTTTGCATTGAGAAAGCTCCAGCTCGAGTAAAAACCTACTTGAACTGCTGTGCATGGTGCAGTTCTCGATGATTGCACAGTGCAGGCAAGCACCTGGCACTGGAAGTCACCGTGAACAGTATTTATCCAACGCACTCCGCCGCTTGCGGAGTTCTTTTTGCACTTCGTGGAGTTCCGCGTAGCAGAACTTCACCCAGGCTTAGTGTTTGTACAGGGCATCCATTTCCCGCCATGTGCAGTTCTCCTTTAAGGATCATGATAGGATTGTCACGTAACATTTTCAGAAGTCTGCCTGGAAACCTGGATCAGGCGAAGTTTTCCAGGAATATTTTTGTGAACGTTGGTAAATTTCAGAAAGTTGGAAAATTAACTCCAGGCGGAGGCAGAGATCACTGCCCGTAATTCTCCAACTTTATTTGTAAATTGTCTTCTAGTCTGTTTTATAGTTCCCCTTTCCTTCCTTGAAAGGGATTCAACTTTTAAAACTGGGTGAATTAGAACACTTGAAAGATTGTTATTCCTTCTTTATTTCTCAAATTGTTCACTGACTGCAAAGTTACATAATTACTCATATTTAGTTACATAGTTGTTAAGTTTGAGAGATAAATTAATGTCCATCAAGTTCGACTTTGTGGTAGTAGTTGCATATATATCTTGTAGACTACTCTTAAGTTCAGAAAACATCGAAATGCAAACTTTACTAGTTATTTTACAATTCCCTACTCAGGCTTTTTAAGCATTGCACCTCTCAATCCATACCTTGCATGTCAGGTTTAATATAACATTAGATTGTAAAATAACATGTTGCACGTATTGGTATTTGTATTGGCATACCATGCTGCTTCCAGTGGTGTGTTTCGGTAGTGCTGTGTAGACCCTATTTGAACTAGGTGCAAGTCGAAGCTTGATTGAATCTGTGCTTTATTCCGTGTCGTGCAAGACAGTACCTGGGTTGCAGACAGTGTTTTATGATTTGGTACAAGCCGAAACTTGCATACATGGTTCTCCAGTTTAATATGGGGTAATACAGAACCCTTTTGCCTGGGTGGTAGAGTGCATGATTATAGTGTGGACCCTATTGGAAACGTATGTTTTCTGTGTGGGGTTACGAGAGCTCCCTCAGACTTATTGCTGCAGCTTGAAATGTATGCTTGAATGTCATGAAAAAGAATGTGATATCTAGTATTTTGCATTCGACTGAATACATATCTCATGGACCCTGTGTGTATTGTATCTCCAGGTTGGACATGTCCAATTGTGATGAAAGCAGGAGTGTGCATGCATTGTTGCCTTGTCTCATTTGGCGACTGCTGAGGGTGGCAAACCTGGGCCTGTCACTCAGAAAGGAAGACTTGGCTCATTGTGTTAAGCCATATTTAAAGGAGCCCTATCTCCTCACTTCAGTGTCCTGCTCCCCCCCCTAGCTATAGGAATGTGAGAAATACATTTAATCTTTCTGGAAACCCAGTCCTTGCTCACCATCTGTGCAAGGGCAGGTTAAGCCAGGGTCATCGAAACTTGATCCTACTAGTCTTCATTATTCTCATTCACAGACCAGGCATGTACCAAACAGGTCACACCCACAAGCATTTGAGCACCCACTTAGGATGTTAGTGCAAGAAACTGTGTAAGTGCATAGATGTAGAACTTTACACATGTGTGCCATTGGCTTCCCCCTCATCCAGATAAGAAGGCCTGTCTACATCACTGATCCTGATTCTGTATGCTGCCACCACCGCTCTGTATGATGAACCCAGTGAGGGGGACAGTAGTCCTTGCTCTCAATTGAAGGCACGCTTGATGTGCCCCTCCAGGTTACAAGACAAGCCCAGCACCTTTCATAATCAGGGAAAGGCATACATCTCTGTACATACTCTAGATTAGTGTGATGGCAGGGCCAAAATTAAAAGTCAGGATACCAGATCTACACAGTCAGGCACTCAGTCAAAGGAAACATACCCATTTACCAAGCAGCGATATTCCAATCTCAAAAGATGCTTTTCCCAGATCGATGTATCTGGATATTTACTCCATTGCAGGAGATATCCAGTTGTTGCATCAACGTATCTGGCAAGAAGGTCCATTTGCATTCCCATGATTAATTCTGACTTTTTGCTCCACTAGGCAATCCAGACTTTCAAATGAGATAGGCCGTCTCAGCAACTTGGGATTCTCATTCTTCATTGCCATCAACCACTTGAGTGGTTTGTGATCTGTCTGTACCTCAAACATAGTACTAAACAGATATGGCTGAACCTTTTAAAAACACACACGATGGCAAAGCATTCTTTCTCATTGACCATGCAGTTCTGTTCTCCAGTTAATTTAGCCTGTGATTGGTAGAGTCTACCTAACACGCTATAACCTTGTCATCCAGTTGAGCCAACAACGCTCCAATGCCTTTATCTAAGGCCACCCTCCAGGATTCCCTTGTGGTAGCTGTGTACAGCAAATAGTTAACTTCAGAAACATTCAGCACTACCTTGTATGACCCACATCACTTATTCTCCAAAACTCTGGGACAGATGGGCTACTGCATCAACACTTCCGAACCTCCTGGTACCCATTCAGTGTCACTTTCTAGTTCATCTTCACCTTCATCAGCTTTTAGCTTGCCTGAAGGTTTGACTTTGCCTGACCCATGTATTGTGCCTTCGGCTTCCTAAATCCAGTTACATAGTCCACCATATCCTTTCTGATGACTAAGATCACTGTTCTCTGATAATGTGACTGGGCCACACACTGGGCGCCATAATAAAACGTCAAAGGGACTAAATCCAGCTATCTTTTGGTAAATTTCTCTGTAGCGCAAATAAGCGACATGGTAAAAGAAGATCTTTCTTTCTCCTTAGGTAGAGTGCCCAGCATCGCCTTAAGATCTTATTGAACTTCTCCACTATCTCTATTGTTTCTGAGTGGTATGCTGTGGAGAAGGGGTTAAGTTCTACCAGCTTGCTCACAGGTCTCTCACATGTAAGATGAAACAAAGTTGGAAATTGCTGGCTTCGGAAATTCAACCCTAGAAAAGATTCATAGGAGTGCCTTAGCTACTACTTTTGCAGTCATGCGCATCAGAGGTATCTCGTCTTGATACCTGTTGAAATCCAAAACAACCAAGATTTACTTTTTTTTAAAGTGAGCTGGCTTCAGCCCACACACTGAAAAATGGCTTTCTCTATTCCCTGTAAGTTCATTTGTTCAGCCACGGGCATTCTCACTATGACTGCTTTATTTTCTATGGGCAAGCGACTCATTAAAGTGGGTACCTTAGGCACATCTTTAAAAGCCTGCAACCTACAAGCTATCTTCAAGCTCACAACCCTTTTCAAATGATCTTTGCCTTCTGCATACGTAGGCTTTCTGGAACATTGTCAGGTACTCTTGTAGCTTTAGAAGTTGGATTGTTTTTTTCAGATGTAGCTTTCTCTGCTGTCCTGAGCTTCTTTTTCTCTAAAGCTATATTCTCTCTCTCTCCTGTTGGCTCTCCTTTTCCTGCCTTTCCTCTACCCTTTCGTACCCGGCCCCTCTCCTTTGCTGAATTTTTCTTTCCTCACAGACATGTTCCCCCGTCTCTCTTGACTCTTTTATGCATGTTCCTGGCAAACTGATTTCAACTTCTCCCTCTCAGGCTACTGAGCCTTCACCGTAGCCTTTTGGAGAGCCATCTGCAAGTTCAGTGTCTAGACTTTCCCCATCATAAGTTAATAACTCCTGGAGTTGGTGCCAGTGTTACCTTGGAAGGATGTGGTTGGGATTGTCGTGTGCCTGACACCTCAGCACTCCCTCCCTAAGTTCCAGTCATGGTTCCTTCACCTGAATCCATCAGCTTCCTCCCTACTGACCAGTTTCTCCAGCTGATTCTTAATATAAAAAAACGCTCACACAGAACTCCATGTCTTTGTTTCTGGGAGCCCCCTATCCAAACACAGCTCACTTGACTATTCTGAGGATACAAGTTTCAAGTTTATTTTAGTTGCATGGGTAATTAAAACCTTTGCATCTTTAAAACCATATAAGTAGTTGAATTTCTAAAACCGTTTCCACAGTATAATAATCAAGAAGTGGACATAAAAAAAAATGACAAAGCAAGTTGCATTCTACTTCCAAAGGTAAATATATTTAAATGAGTTTAAAAAAGTGCAATGACTAGAGACAATGATACATATACTGATCCATATATGATTAACCTATACAGTATCGGAGAGACGTTGTGCAAAAGGAGGGAGGGGAAGGGAGGGTTGGGAAGTTGGGGTGTGGGGTGGAGGGTGGAGGGAACAATATTTTTACAGTCAAATGAATCGCTTACTATGATGTACTGTTATTGTTACAGCTCCTCTGGGGTTAGGAGTGCTGTGATTTTATGCAATCTCTCAATAAAAAGAGGTTTGAAGAAAAAAAAAGTGCAATGACATTACTGTTTAGATTAGGGTGTCCTATGTGCAGAATAGCAAGATGTTAAAAAGAGAGAACTTTCCAAGACCCGGCTGCCTTTCTTAGTTATTTACATTACAATATATGAGTAGCTAGCCGGCATGAAGAGCGAAGCACTGTCTCAAAGTTTACTCTCACTTGAATCTTTCATTTACTGTCCAGGTACTATTAGATAGAATTTGGATGTATTGTTTTGTTGAAGAAAGTTGGATCTGCTTTTAAAGATCTCACCAATGCTACCAATTGTCAGACTCTGTTCGGGGAGGACATGGTTCAAGCAGGGGCTAGTGGGCTTCAGCCATGGGGGTTGAGGTTGTTTGCTTCAGATGTCCTGGGCCCCTCCTATTATGGTTCTGCATATTGGGCCAAGTACAACCCTTTGTGCACTTAACTGGGAGAGTAGCTAGGGTGAGCAGCCACAAACTTCTAAGGCCAGTAATGTTGTGATGCTCAAGCTCAGATCTCATCATTCAACCAACAGGCCCAATAAAGTGAACGCCCATCCCAGGGATTATCTTTGCAAGAAAAAAAGTAGTTTCATTTAAAAAATGTTCTCAATGCCACACACAATAATCAAAACAAGTTTGTGGCTTATTGTCTCTGGGTGCAGTCTCCCCCTTCCCCTCCCCCAGGATGAGTCAGTCCTCTTGGGTCGCTTTCAGGTCGCCTGCTGCTTTGAGGGTGTGCAAACACTGAGGCACACTGGCTGGCTTTTGTGGAGTTCTTTTGGCCATGGCACAGGGCTGTTTCCGTCAGAGGCCTGCTTGACGTCTTGGAGGAAGTTTGAAGGTCATAGTCCGAAGTCTGGACCATTGTGAGTGTAGTGTTTCAGGGCCCCAGCAATGAGCAGTTGAAGCCCACTCTGGGGCCAAATGGGCCAGTGTTAGTCCACGACAGGGCTTCTGACACTTGGTAGGTGAAGCCCCTCATGGGCCGGTTACAGATTCGGCAGATGCAGCCCCAGATAGGGTGGTTGCAGAATTAGCATAGGCAGCCCTGCACAGGCCAGTTAGTAACAATGGACTTCAGCAATCATGTTGTCAAGGTTCCTGTCTGGAAATGTTGTGAGATTGGGCACAGGGGGTGTGCTCTTTGACACCTGGGTCCCTTTAGATCTTTTGTCAGGAGTCTGCTTCTTCTGCATGCCCCACAACTACTGAGGGCACTCTGGACCTGTTCCTTCCTGAATAGTCTTTCCTCCTGCAAGGTAAGCTGGCTCCGTCTCTGCCTCAGTAGGCATTCAGGCTTCTAGGCGATTCAGAACAAGTACAGTGTTTCTCCAGCAAGTGATGCAGACTTCTGATGTCACCTCACCTCTTTGGGTCTTGCTATTAGTACTTGGTTGTACTGTAAGTTTGTGGTGGTTCTTCTTACAAGTGTCCTTCCCAGGATGTTCTCTAGACACAACCTTTGTGTAGATTGAGTCTCCACTAACCTAGCATAAGCAGAATGAAGTGTGAAGTTTCTACACCTGCTTGTTATCAATCCAACTAAAGGAGTAATCAGAGAAAGACATAATTGCAGGCCTCACCTAAAGGTTTCCTCACTTTCACAACAGAGTCTGCAGTCCCACTCCTCATCCCTACCATCCACAAAATTGCAGTGTCTAGGAAGACTGATAGGCTGCTCCCTGAAGCCCGAAAGGCCTCATAGGCTAACTAAAGGAGCCCTGTCTTCCCTATCTAGGCCTCTTCCCTCCAGCTACATGAATGAGAGCAGTGTGAAAGCACAGTCTTCACCCTTCCTCTTATGCAAGTCCAGACCAGGGGTATCTAAAATAGGTTTTACTGCCCTCTATTTTTCTTGCTCACTTGCGCTCACCATGCATGTACCACAAAGGCCACATCCACCAATATGCTAACTATGCATTTGGGATGCTGGTTCATGTGACTGGGCATGTGAATCAAGGCATAAGTTTATATGAGTTTATACGAGTGGGCCAGAAGGCCTTCATTCCAATGATCCAGTTCCACCAACTGGTCCTTAAAACATGGTGTGCTGCATCTGCCATTCTATATGCTAAACCCAGTGACTGGGACAGTAGTCCTATTTCTTAAATGAGGCCACACTTGGTACACACCTACAGATCACAGGACATTATCCAGGACCTCTTTTTATCAAGGATAGGCCTAGGCCTCTGAGTACAACCTAGAGTAATGACACCAGAGCCAAAAATAAAAAATCAGCAAACCAGATACACGGGCTTTCAGGGCAGAGGAACAAGCCTGTTTACCATGCGAAGGACATTCCCTGCCTAGCAGAGGCCAAACTATTTCAACAAAGACATAAGAACACCGAATTCACATTGTGTCAATCGCCTGCTATCATTCCATTGTTATACATACGCCCATATGGTCACTCTTTGGATTTACTTTTACCGTGCCTATATCCTGTGAAAGTTCTTAGTGTATTCCCCGCTGTTATGTGTCCACATTTGGTACCATCTGTGCCACATGGATGTGTGGCACCACTAGTGCTAGCTTGACTAATGATTTGTGTCAACGAGACAAGTAATGGCCACACCATATTCCTACAATGATTGATTTGGCCCATAGGACAAAGGAAGTTCCCAATATTATGTATGCATTAGAAATTGCTTAGTTGCATCCCATAACACCTGTATTATCAGGCATTGTCAGAGTATGTGGTAGTAGATAGTGCCCTCTTGTTCACTGTCTCTGCTGTTGCAGTGGGGAAGCTGCCAAATATGTGAATTTGGATTATGGCGAGGATTATTCTATACAGTTCACCCTTTACTTGCTCAGAGTCACATTTAAATTGTTCAGCATAGTGGTATAAATCCATGAGACAGCCATTGTCCACTTTGGCCCAACCAGGTGTCAGTCATCAAGGTGTCTGGCAATGCCTTACCCACTTTCACATACTTTCCAAGTTCATGGCAAACTAGCTGGTATCTAAAATATTCCATCCCGTTCATTGCATATTCTTCACCAATTTGATGAAAAGATGGCAAATACGAATGTCCCTACATATCATAAATTTATGAAATCCAATGATATTCCATCATTTAAATCTCTTTAAGTTCTTCACATCGTTCATATTTTCACTTGCCCATAAACAGGTTTCTCTGGTATTCTTCTCCTTCTAACCCATCAGGGTAGTGGCTGAAAGCCCTGCTTACATCACAACCATGGTGGGAAGTTGGAATTTAGTTGATATCCTCTATTCATGCAGTACTTGAAAGTGGCCCTTGTCTGGTGTACCCGCTTACCCTCAACGAGGGTTCATACTGGGGAAGCAGTGGTCCAAATGTTGATTCTTCACTAGATTTACTGGCACATTATTGCCTTTGCATTTCCTACCTCATAAAGCTAGGCGATTTTAAGTAGAGGCTGCAAGACTGAGATAACAGCTTGGTATATGAATTAAGTGTAGCAGATTATTAAATCCTTCCCAGGGTGGAGGCCATGCAAGAAAGCAATTTTCACATCCTTTGAATCCACAACAGCAGAGCCCCCATTCCCAATAAAATTTCTACTGGATAAGACAACACCACTTTGTTGAAAATATTAATATATTGAATAACGTTTTACTTGATACAGGAGAACCAAAAAAACAGGGTCTTCCTAAACTCTGCTATCCTAGCATTGTTGATTACGGCATTTTTTAAATAGTTTAATTTTTAGTAGGTATGCATGACAAAGTGTTGAATGTTTTATTATGGGGCCGTGGCTGCAAGATTGGAGGTCCTAATTGCTGCTCAGCAACAGGCCCACGAGTATCCTTTTAGGAGGAGTGGTGGAATGGCAGGAGGATGAGATTCATATTTTTGAATTGGTTGTAAGGTGAACCATTCTGCTGCTCTCTCTGCTGTCCTATCTCTTCCTCACCTACAGGGTACATCTGACTACCTAAAATCTTATTTCATGTAAGGGAAGGTAAAAATGAACATGGTTTTCTGAGTATATCTTCTGTAAAATATGTTTTGTGTTTCCCATGGCATTGCCTTTGAGAGTAGTAATGCGTATGCTGATACAGGAATATGTATTATTTGATAAAAAGGTAGAAACCTAAGAGGAATCAGGAGAGCATGTGTCACATTTGGTGATTTATTTGCACAATACCATGTGCTCCAACATTTCCTGTTGCTGTAGTATTATAAAATTCTCCAAAGTGAATCAATTTAATCACCTTGGATGCGTTTGATTTTTTTCGTTTTAAGATCATTAAAGATTTTTACCTTCTGGGGAGGGGAGAGCTGTTCCAGGTCTTCATTGATATTGCACAACAAATGTTGAAAACTCCGCCAACATCTGTGACCGAACATGGTGAGTATTGTTAAAGGTTTAAATATAACGTTTTGGTTGATAAGTTAGAATAAAAAACAAGCATTTGAAATGCAATAGGTCTCGTATTACTGAAAGTTTGAGCTATTGGCTTTGCAAACGCCGATAGTTCAAACCTTCAGTAACGCGAGACCTATTGCATTGCAAATGCTTGTTAACTTATATGTTTTGGAGAGAAGTGGATTATGTGGTGGCAATTGTGGGGAAAATGATACCCAGTAATTAAACTTGATTAGCTAAGTATCCTCACCTGCATCAGGTACATGCATTCAGGACAGTAGATAAATGCACGAGGGCTGTGAACTGGGCCAAAACATCAGTAAAATCCTTTAATGGCATTCTAAACCTAAGCTGTGTCGCAAACAAAATAGGACTGACATTCCACAGTGAGGCTCGCAAGGATGCCATTTTGGAATGAAGCAAACTACAGTTCAACAAACAACGCAATGGGGTGGATGTGAAATGATTTACTTAAATCCTTTACTGGCGAGAGATTCCAACCGCAATGCAACGCATCCCGCCAGCATCTATCTGTGAGTGACTTGCAGCCGGCTTAGTGGGCATGTGTGCTAATAGCATCAGCATGCTTTAGTCTGCTATTTTAAAAATAGAAACATGACTGTCTGCCAGCAGCCTGGAGAGTACACTTTCACCCTTGCTGCATGGCGTGAGAAAGGGAGAGAAGGAGGTTGGGCGAGCTGCGCGCCTTTCTTTTCGTCTTTGCGGCTCGCTCAACTCTGTTTTTTCAATATTGTATGGGTTTTGTGTTGAGCAAGATGGCATGCCGCGCAGAAGAAAACAAAGGCGTGGCTGCCATTATTGAAGATAAAGTGCGGCATGCTGCACTATTTAGAAGAGCATACGGTGTTGAGGGAGTGGAGTTGGGCGAGCCATGTATATATATATATATATATATATATATATATATATATATATTGTATGCATTGGCAAAATTGAGTTCAGCAAGCCACAAATAAGAGAAGAAAGGCAGGCCGCCATTATTGCAGCTGAGGCGTTCCGCGCTGGTTTAAAAACAAAAAAAAAGTTTTGTGGGAGAGCATGTTGCAGGCAGGAGAAAGTCATTTATGAAAGTTGGGCTCACAGGCTGTTATAAAAAACATCTAGAGCAACAACACATGTAACAGGGGCAGTCCCCATGGGAGGTTACAACAGGAGAAAAGTAGGTACTAAAGAGGGACTACTAAGTCTATTGACTAATCAATATCCACCATTGAAAAAGAACACTAACAGGAGCCAATTAAAAAGATGGGCAGAAACTGGGCGGAGCTTAAAGTCAATACCTGTACACAGCATGTCTCGAAGAGACAGCTCAAGCGCTGCCTAGGCGAGACCTAAAAATACTAGGTTCAGATACAAGTTGCTCACATGATTTGAATTAAAGGCTTAAAAGTTAATAATTGGATTTCCAAAAAGAATGTATCACGTCATCTGTGCTTTGTTTTTCATTAGAGCCAAATCCTGAAATGTAAAGACACTGGATGCACTGCACCCAAAATAAACCAAGCACTGGCGCATAGTCAATAGGTCTCGCCTTTGGGACCGTATAAGTGTTTAGCTATGCAGCTCATACATACATACATTGTATGGGCAGTCGCAGAGTGACACTCACTTCTGTAGGCCAACACTGAGGAGTGTAGAATTGGGGAGTAAAGTCACCAAGAGTGACTGGTACCCAGTGTATTATAAGAGTGTTTTCTACAAGAGGAATTGTGCTGGGCAGAAGAAGGACCCCATAAAACAAGTCCCCATTAATATCTATGGCTTGGTTAAATAAAAAAAACAACAAGGACATCACGTACCTTGCATTTGCTTAGGATCATTATAGCCTCAGGCAGATGTTGCTAGGCATCCATCATTAATTAAAAGAAGGAGCATCTGTTTTTTATGAAATGAATTTGAATAGCTCGAGCATTTGCTACATTTTCACCTCGTGGTGTGGAACAAGGTCGGTTACCTTTTAGTTATTTACACAATGTTTTATTTTTCTACTTTATGTTGTCCTTATTTTGATGTTTATTGTACGTATGGAGCGTTTCATTCACTTTTTACTGCAGTGCATGCCCTGGAGCCACCAGCAGTAGGGAAAGATAGACGCGGACAGAGAAACAAGCTGGCCAGAACGTAACAAAACCAGTTTTATGACTGGGGTTTCACACAAGCGCAGTAGTCTAATATCTCGGACCATACAAGAAATAAAGTTAAAATATACATGCGAAGTTACTCTTGGATGACATGCACGTGTTTTCAGGAACAAAAGTGTTGATTTAGCTGCAGTTTACTGTAAAGGATTAACACAATGCCTTGCAGCTGAAGGTTTACTTTAGACCAACATTTCCTTTTATTATTTACAATATTTGTTTCCAACAGCAATGCAGTGTTCCTGAAGCAATAGCGGGGTGTAGGCGAATGATGGTGGAGGGAGTAACGTGAAAGCAACATGGGGAATGGTGGGTGTAGGCATTGTAGAGAAGCACAAGGATGAGCACAACAGGAAGGCGCCCAGGCGACAGAAAGCAACCAACACAGGAGAGATTTACCCGCTGCAGTGATGCGCTAAGAACTCCAGCTCGGCCCCAGGCGCACTGCGCCTCTAACATCAAAGTTCATGAGGCTCCCCAAGCAGTAGGGGGCCACATTTGTTTCCATTGGGGCATTTACTTGTAGGTCGATGCAGTCCCTCCGGCCGGCCAGGCCCGCTCTTCCCAGTGCCCCAATCTCTCAGCCCAGGGCACCACAGCTGTGCCAGCGCCGGAAATCCAGAGTCGACTGCATTGTATGTGGGATAATGTTGCACGATCCCAGCTGCAGGAAATGCAGATGAACACCCTGACCTCACTGGCCTTGGTCCTCCAGTTGCCAAGGGACCGCAAACTGCAAGGCTGGAACACCCTGCAAACACTGTGTGCCAACCCAGGCACAAGCGGCGACACCCTACCACAAAGTCGTGCAGCCGCGGTTCGGAGCTCTGGGCCGAGCGAAGTGCTCCTCTAAGACTCCAGGCACTTCCCCGGATGTCCAAAGGGTCCAGTCGCTGTGGCATTCCAATCTGCCTTAGAAGGATGCCCCGGCCCGAGGATACATCGGGATCGTTATGGGCATGTCAGACCACACCATTCGGGGAAATTTAATTCATAACAACGTATGTTCACCCTTCTGATAAAAACGGTGCCACACTTAGGTGGCTGGGCACCCACTCTCCAACAGGAGAGGTCTCAAATGCAACGTGGAGAAATCAAAATGTTGCCATGAAAATGTACCCTTTCTGGCAATATGGGTAGCTATAGTATTTAGGTCTGGGGTCGCCTGGCACCTCCTTGTTTCTTTTGTGCTTTCCTTCCCCTCGGAGCAGTGGCAGATTAGGGTAAATACCCCAGTCGCACCCTCCGTTGTTGAAGGGTGGCAGTAGCAGAAAGGCTTTTTGTTAAATTTTATCAGAGGGAGCACTTGCCCTTACGCTCTTTACACTTGAAGTTAGCCTGCGTTACTTGACATCTCCTGCACATCCCGGATTCTAAGAAACCAAGTTTTTCCATTTTTAAAAAAAAAATCTTTATTTTGTTTTTAAGAAAGGAGGACACAGGGAAAAAAAGGAAGCGACATTTCCGCACAACTTCCCACACAGGGGGCAATCAGAAAGGCAAGCCGCCAGGACGGCAAGGACATTGGAGCGAACATCACTCAGCTTGGAAGATCAGTTCATTAGGCAGTAGATGGTGCAGTCAAGGTCGTAGGAGATTCACAAGCCAAGAGTCGTAGCGGGGAGGATGCTCAAGTAGTTAGAAGAGCCACACGTAAAGAAGTGTGCCAGCCATTGATGTCCTGTGCTTGCCGTATTGTCATTGAGAGTGTCGCTAGAAGAACAATGAGCAAAGAACCCTCCCCCGTCTCTCCCCCCTCCCCCCAGTGGTGGTGACAGCATTCGTTCTGGCAGTCATTCCAGATACAACATTCACACCTGAAATAAGTGGAGAGCTCGAATCGTGGATGGGCAAACCGCTGATGGTAGACCCTTGGAAAGGAAACGGACCAAGGGGCCCCAGAGGAACATAAAGTTTTTGAAGTTGCCTAGGAAGATGTCCGCCACCCGTTCCATGCTTAGTAGTTTCCACAGCCTCGCGTGCCACAGGGAGATCAATGGGGCCTCCGGTTTCTTCCAGGCTGCAGCCAGAGTGAGTTTAGCAGCTCCAAGACATAGCCACAGTATCTTTTTGTCTGCTCGGGTCTGGTGTTCGAGTACCGGGTCTCGAAGGCCCAGCAGGACATGTGTCATTGAGTCATCCACAGGATATCCTAGAATCTATTTAATATGGGAGAGAATCTCCTCCCAGAAGGGCCGGATGATCGGGCAGTCCCACCAAATGTGGCGGAAATCTCCAAGGAAATCGCAGCCCCTCCAGCATCTGTCAGAGGAGGACGGGAAAATTCGATGTAACTTGGCAGGGTACAGGTACCAGTCCATGAGAGTCTTAAGATGGGCCTCTCTGAGTTCCACCGAATGGTTATGCGCAGCGATGTCACGCCACAGGTGCGACCACTCCTCGTCCGAAATATCTGGCCCAAGGAGGTTCTCCCAGGTACCCATGTAACGGGGGCGGAGTGACACCGCGGAGGTAAGCAGCAGGTTATAAAGGAAGGAGATAACTCCTTTCATGGAGGAGGTCCTCAGCAGAAAGGCCTCAAAAGCGGAAGGGGGTCTCGTGGCAGCGTCGTTGACTGCAGGGGATGTGGCCCAGTGGAGCAGTTGGACGTGACGGAAGCGCTCGGAAGGCGGCACTCCGTAGTCCCGCATACAGTTGTGAAAGGTAAGTGGTGTATGGCCGTGGAACAGATGCGTGAGCGCTCGGCATCCCCCTTCTCTCCAAACGTTGAAGGGCCCTTCCTGCAGCGCCGGTGGGAAGGCTGGGTTAAAATGGATTGGCGTGAAGGGAGAGGGGAACGTAGTCCAGCGGTCATCCCCCGGCAGTGTGTCCCAGACCTTCAGGGTAGTGCCGGTGGGAGTACTAATGTATGCGTTTTTGGGCATGTCTCCTTTAGGTTTCCATGCCAAGTCCCAGATCGATCTGCCCGCTACACTTCTGTCCATGTGCAGCCAGTGTTTCTCCGAGAATTGCTGGGACCACTCTACCAAAACCCGCAACTGCGCTGCCTTGTAATATAGGAGCATGTCGGGCAGTCCCACCCCTCCCTCCCCTCGAGGTCGACGGAGAGTGGCAACGGAGAACCGCGCTCGCCCCCCCCCCTGCCAGACAAACCGCAGCATCTGAGTCTTGAGACGCCGGAAGAAGTCAACCTCTAATGGTATAAGGAGCGCCTGGAAAAGATATAAAAATTTAGGGAGAACGACCATTTTAAGTGCATGGATTCTACCCAGCCACGAGATGTACTTCGGCTTCCAGCACTCCAGGTCCGCTCGGGCCTGCGCCAGTAACGGGGGAAAGTTTGCAGAGTACAATTGCCCAATCGAGGGAGTCAGCCGGATCCCCAAGTACAGGATGGAATTGGAGGCCCACGACAGGGGAGTGATGGTCCGCAATCTGTCCACCTCTACTGTGGAGAGTGTAAGGCTAAGGACAAAGGATTTGTCGTAATTGACCTTGAAGCCGGCCACGTGTTCGAAGTGCTGTAGAACCTGCTGGACGTACGGGAGAGAATGAGCCGGGTCCTTAATAGAGAGGAGAACGTCATCAGCAAATAGGTTAATCTTGTGCTGCTCTCCCGTGAACGGGAGACCCCGTATCTCCTCGTGCTCCCGAACCGCGAGCGCTAGCGGCTCAATACTCAGGGCGAAGAGCAGAGGGGAGAGGGGGCAGCCCTGCCTGGTGCTTCGCGAGTGCGAGAAAAACGCAGATAGGTGGCCGTTGACCGCCACTCTCGAGCGAGGGCTGCTGTAGTTCGCCCTTACCATCAAGAGGAATTTAGACGAAAAGTCAAAGGCGGCCAAGGTGTGAAAGAGGAAGCCCCAGTCCACTCGGTCAAAGGCCTTTTCTGCGTCAAGGCCCACCAGGACCGCCGGAATCTTGAACTTATGAGCTTCCTCAATCAAGTGGATGATTCTTCTCGTGTTGTCGTGAGTCTGGCGACCCTTAATAAATCCAGATTGATCTGGGTGAATGAGCGCCGGCATTAGGTCCTGGAGCCGCCCTGCAATGATAGAGGAGTACAATTTGGCATCGACGTTAAGAAGGGCTATTGGGCGATATGAGGAGCATTTAGATGGGTCCTTCCCCGGTTTGGGGATAATAGAGATCACGGCCTCAGCCATTGATCCAGACGTTTCCCCGGCGTCCGCCATGGCGTTAAAAAGGGAAACCAGGAAGTCGCTCACCTCCGAAGCGAAAGTTTGATAGAACAGAGCGGTATAGCCATCTGGCCCCGGCGCTTTATGGGGCTTCAGGTGTTTAATAGCCCCCAGGACTTCCTCTCTGGTAAACGGGGCCGCGAGCAAGTCATTCCATTCCTTGGAAACCCAGGGCAGCGGAAGACTGTCCAGGTAGGTCAGTTGACTCTCAGGGTCAGAGGCCTCCCCCCTATATAGCTCCGCATAAAAGCGTCCGAAGAGATCGACCTTGACTCCGTCTCGATGGTGCAGAGTCCCCGCCGCATCTTGGATGCCCCCAATATACTCATGCTCTCGCTTATCCCGAAGCTGGCAGGCTAAGTGTTTCCTCACTTTGTTCCCCTGGGAATAGGTGAAGTGTCGAAGTTTCAGCAGAGTAAACTCCGCCCTGTTGTTATAGTGGGCCCTGAGTTTCCCCCTGACCGCAGTCAGCGGGCGAAGGGTCAATCTAGAAGGGTTACGTTTATGAGCCTGTTCAAGAGTAGCGAGTTCTCCCTCTAACTCCTCATGCTCCTTACGTCTCAGTTTATTAAGATTGGCATTGAGGGCCAAGCAAGTGCCTCTCATCGATGCCTTAAAGGCATCCCAAGTGGTGAATATCGACGTGTCGGAGATGGGATTGAGATCGAAAAACTCACGCATGGCCTTACGCAGCTCCTTGCAGGAAGTTTCATCCCGGACAAGCGAGGCTTGGAAGTACCACTTTCGTAGACCGTCACCCCTCGCCGACCAGCTCAGGCACAGCACGAGTAGGCTATGGTCCTAAACAGAGAGCAGGAACATACGGGCCTCGTGGACATCTCCTCTAAGGTTTTGGCTTAAAAAAATATGGTCCAGGCGGGAATAAGTGTGATGGACGTGAGAGAAGAAGGTGTAGTCCCGAGACTGGGGATGAAGAGAGCGCCATCCATCCACCAGCCCCAGTTCACCTATCAGGCGCTGCGTTTCAGTGGAGAACACTCCAGCATCGGACCTCTGAGCGTGAGAGCTATCCATTTCCTTGTGCCAAACCAGATTTGAAGTCCCCCAACAAAAACAGGCCACCCTCCACAAAATCATCCGCTCTCCGCAGCAGGTCTTGGAGAAAGCTATTTTGGTCCGCATTCGGAGCATACACTACTACAAAGGTGCACATTCTATCATACAACAACCCCTTGACCATCAGCCAACGACCCTCCCTGGCACTGCGCACGCCCATGGGTTGAAAATGCAGGGTAGACCGGAAGAGAAGAGCCACCCCCCTATGCTTCGTGGAAGCCGAGGACCTGTAAATAAGGGGGAAGATTTTATGCTTAAGGCGGAGTTCATCCTTGCGTGCTAAATGGGTCTCCTGGAGGCCCACCACGTCTAGCTGGTGATCATGCACATATTTCCAAACTTTCTGGCGTTTTTGCGGGGAGTTCAAACCCTTCACATTCCAGGTTCCTATATTAAGTGACATTATACAGGGAAGGTTCCACCCCCCGCTACTCGCATGCAGTGTAGAGACCTCCCCATCTCTCCTGCCCAGGGCCACCAAAGGTCGCGTCACGCCAATGCACCCAACCCCTCAACCCTAGTTAAAGAACAACTGAACAGAAGGAAGCAATAAAGAAGTTCGAAGGAAAGTCTCACCACACAGGTCAGAGGGATCGACAGACCCAGGAATTGGTAATCTGTAGGGACCCTCAGGAAACGGGGGCCCGGGTGACAGTCATTGGCCCCCCAGTGGTCCGCACCGGGGTGTCTTCCCAAAAAGTACATAAGGACCCACAGTACCTGAATCTGAGGAGCCCCTCCGACGCCATCTATTCAGCCACTCCGGGCTCAGGCCGCACCAGAGCTGCCCTGTGATGAGGCCACCGTCACTGTGGTCACAGAGGCAACCGCTGCTCCCCTCTCTTGCAAACTGGTCGCAGGATCCAGTCTCCTCAATGTGGTTGTGTTGTCCACTCTTTGCCAGGATGAAGAGCGTCGTTTCCGCCGCGATGGGGAGCCCCCACCCCTCGGGGAGGGGGCCGTGTCCTCCAGACCCAGGAGGTCCTTAGCAGCCTGCAGGGAGCGAATCTGGACCAGCCTGTTCTGCCACCTGAAGATGAGCCGAAAGGGGTGGCCCCAAGAGTAAGCCACATTTTGCTCGCGCAAAAAGGAGGTGACAGGTCGGAATTCGCGTCTCTTCTGAAGCGTCGAAGCCGCTAAGTCTTGGAACAGCTGAGGATGATGGTCCCGAAATTGCAATGAGGGAATCCCACGTGCTTTCCGAAGTATGCGCTCCTTCAATTGGAAGTCATGGACGCAAACCAGGATTTCAGGGGGGGGGGGGCTCCACCACTCCTCGGAAGGCCAACTCTATGGACCCTGTCTATACGAACTTCGCGGAGATCTTCCTCTCCCAAAATCTGCAGGAAAAGGGCCTCCACATAGCCCCGCAGGTCTCCAGCTTCTCCATCCCAGGGCACTGCTCGGATGCAGATGTTGTTCCGGCGGGACCTGTTTTCCAGGTCCTCCGCGTGGGCCTGAAGGTCTAAGTTCTGTTCCGTGAGGCGGATCACATCCTGCTGGAGCTGGTGCACCTCACCAGCCATTCCCAGATCATGGTCCTCAAGCGTAGCTACTCGCTCCCCAATGTCATCTACATCCCTTCTCATCTCGCGGAGGTCCGAGTTAAGTTGGGAGCAGAGCTCCGAGATATCTTCCTTAATTGCGGAGAACAGTTCTAGCATGAAGGCTTTAGTGGCGGGTGCTTCGTCGTCCCTTAGTTTGGGTGAGGCGCTAGGGCCGGGCGATGCCGTCGGCTGAGACCCCCTCGGGTGGGCGTCCTTGCCCGGTTTCTCCTTACGAGCCTTGTTTGGACATTGCCTCGATGTCGTCTGAGCAGTCACTATATTTGGAGCTTCAACTCAGCAGTCTCGCCACCGGAGGGTCCGCCGCCAGCCCCTCAAAGCTCCGCAGCCGTCGCCGCCTCCCATAGGCCCCAAGACTGAAGGAAGGCCGAGTCTTTAGATGCAAAGCTAGTGTGTGATCTCTCCAGCTGCGTGCCGGGGGGGGAGAGAGACCCCTAAAGCAAACCCAGCACCTTGATGTCGTCGGTGCTACAGAAGGCCAGCAGATTCACCATGCGCCGAACAGCCAAGGGGACCACCCCCGGCAGGAGCAGGGAGCGACTCAACGCCCCCAAGAAGGCAGCCATGGCAGGTCGTCACTCCCTCGCCGCACTCAGGCCCCAGGCGGCAGGAGTGTGCTAATTGTTCGCACCAGGTAGGGGCCGCCTGAGTCGCCTCCTTCGATCTCCCCAGGGGGCAGACAGCCAGAGTCCAGGCAGGGAAGAGGGCGAAGGCCGCACAAGCCGAGGGGCCCACAGGTCAGAGATACCCAGGTTCAAGCAGCACCGCGGATCCCACCTCCAGGGGTGGCACAGCGGGCACTCACCACAGCAACTAACCGCAGCAGCACCGGGCTCCAGCGATCCCCTTCATGGGGATCCGGAGGTGGGCTACCCTCTCTTTGACCAAGGGCTGCCAAGTCTCCACTAGCCGTTCGGGGTTCGCGCCCCACTCCACGTGCCGGTAGTCACAGGGCACAGGCCCGGGGGCAATCTCCCGGCGGTACTCCGAGGCACCAGGTCGGACAGCACCACCCAGCCGGAAGCCTCCGTAGGCTGCAGGCGCTCCAGGCACCCCGCGCAGGCAGGCAGGCCTCACCTCAGGGCTCCGACTCCACAGCTCTGCCCTGGACGGAGCGAAGGCCCAGCTCCCACGTCCCGGGCTCTCCGTAGCTCTCTGAGGCTCCTCCGGCAGGGAGCAAGAGACACCAAGATGGGCCCCCTGCACCCGGCAGCAAGGATCGAGGCCAACCCTCAGCCGGCGCTGTGTCACAGTCCGACTAGCAGGCTGTCGGGACGGGGCGAAGTGGCTGCGTCAGGCCCGGCCCGAACCCGAATCCCCGGTCTCAATTACAGGGCGCCGCCAGCGAGCCGCCGGCCCACTCCCGAATGCACACCTTAGGGAGCAGCAATGAGGCCGTCGGAGCAAGAGCGGGCAGCAACCGCCGCCGGCGCCGCCCAGGAGCTACAGGCAGCGGCCGTCGCAGTCGCAGCCGGAAGGGTCCCCTCAGCCGCCGCAGCGAGCCACGCAAGTCCCCGGCCTCACCGGCCCAGCCACGCGGCAGGCCTCCAAGCAGACAGGGACCAAACTCCCCTCAGGCAAGGCCACGGAGGTCCGTGGGCAGCTCCATATGTTCCCCACCGGCACTAGAGCGGAAAACACAGGGCGGGCTCGTCTATGCAGGTCCCGGAGGGGTGCTGGACAACGCTAAAGCAGGTGCGGCGTCGGAGGGACTGGAAGTACGTCCTACATGATCGCCATCTTGGACACGCCGCAAGTTTTTCCATTTTGACAGGTGTCCAATAAACCTGGTGTACAATTTTTTTGTTGCACCAAATCAGTCTGTAGATTGGCATTAACTTTCAATACCTTTTGTATAAAAAAAAAAACCTAAGAAATATGCACCTAAGCATACTTTGCGATCAGTTGGTACACATGGGCCGTTTGACAAAATGTTTGTAAAAAATGGTAAGGACACGACTTTGGAATACACAGTGCTCAAATATAGAACACAATTCCTTTAGAACGTTGAGGTCACCCAAAAGTCTGAATTTCTGTAAAAGCTGGATCCCATGTACACCACTGTTAGTCTTTTTCAATCCAAGAAACTCACTTTGTTTGTGAACGGTGCAAGTGGTGGGCACAAAGTTCTCTATCATCTTAATAAGATTAGGCTGCCCGGAGCACTGTCTGCATAACAGGTGACAGGAGTGAGCAGTGATTGAGCAAATACTCTCATCAGATCTAATGATGACTGCCATGAATGGAAGCTACACTCCGCTGCTGGTGAACTACCGTGTTGTATTTCTTTCCTTTGTTGGACATTTTCTCATTTATTCACATGGTTTTGATTTTCTGATACTTCTTAAATGTAAATGTACGAGTTATTTCAATCTTATCATAATTTCCAAAATTGCATTAATCATACATTGTATTTTACATCATACAAATATTATTGACATTTGTCGGCGATTGTTGTAATGGTATCGCCAAAGTTTCATTCCCGGAAATGAAACTTTGGCGATACGCGTTGTACACAGTGCATTAAAGATTCCCGATAGATTACGAACGACCCGCATATTTTAAGACACGAGAAAGGCAGCAGTCAGAGTGATTTTTTACAAGAGGAGTCACGGAATAGAAATAAAGGCCCCTGAAGAAGGGACAACGAAATGCATCGGGCCAACCATTACAACAATCGCCGACAAATGTCAATAATATTTGTATGATGTAAAATACAATGTATGATTAATGCAATTTTGGAAATTATAATAAGATTGAAATAACTCATAAATTTACATTTAAGAAGTATCAGAAAATCAAAACCATGTGAATAAATGAGAAAATGTCATGATAACAATCCTTAAAAATGGTATAAAGTTTGTTCACAACAGGAATAGTAGTTAAAAACGTAGCATTGCAGTGCGTTCGGTAGAGTTATGATATTTTATCACTAACCATACCTCATGAAATTATCTTTAACTTAGGGAAAGGCAGCCCTATGTTACCAAACAGCACGCCAAAGTAGAAGAATTCAATATAAACAGTGACAAAAAGTGTACAGCAACAATAAAGGAGTGCCAGTGGCCACAATTTATCTTCTTTAACTAATCAGTACCATGTTGAGGATTCCAGCTGAGAGAGCCCCAAAGGTAATTTGCAACTTGTTACCCACACCAGACCCACACTTTGCCGGCTAACATTATTCATCCTCCTCTCTCCTCACACATATACCCTTTTCTCCCAGTCAAATGGATCTCCCAAAGTACTCCCAACAAAAGAATGTCCCAGAGTTTAGCAGCTGATGGATTTAGGCCCAGATCTCTGTATTAGGGTGAATGTATGACATTAATCTTCATTCTGTCCATCAACTGTTGTTTTTGCATTTGTCACCCCGAGTGGGACGGGTATGTTCAGACTTGAGTCCTGTGCTCTCCATGCCACAGGAATGAAGCTATCCTGGCTGATGAGGGCTGAAAGCCAGAAACCAGTCCTAGGATGCTTGTTTCCAGTCCAGGGAGGACCTGGCTTGGCAGTTGGGGCTGGACTGTTCCATGGGGCACGACTGTTCCATGGGGCACAGGGTCAAGACTGATTTGCATATGGCTGGGTTCAAACTGGAATGGCATGGTGAGCAAAAAAACGATGGATTTAGGCCCAGATCTGTGTACTGGGGTGAATGTATGACATTGTTCTGCATTCTGTCCATCAACTGTTGTTTTTGAATTTGTCACCCCAAGTGGGACGGGTATGCTCAGACGTGAGTCCTGTGCTCTCCATGCTACTGGAATCAAGCTATCCTGGCTGATGAGTGCTGAAAGCCTGAAACTGGTCCTAGGATGCTTGTTTCCAGTCCAGGGAGGACCTTGCTTGGCAGTTCGGGCTGGACTGTTCCCATGGGGCACAGGGTCAAGACTGATTTGCATATGGCTGGGTTCAAACAGGAATGGCATGATGAGCAAAAAAAACGATGGATTTTAGCCCAGATCTCTGTACTGGGGTGAATGTATGACCGTGTTCTGCATTCTATCCATCACCTGTTGTTTTTGCAAGGGAAAGGGAGCCATCATTCAGGTCAGCCTGGTTCTGCTCAATGTCAGAGGACCATGGACTTTTGACGTGGTAGGTATTATGGAGGTTGAATGTGTTCGTTGCGAATCAGTAGTGGAATAGCATGTTCATAAACTGTGTTTGTGACTGTAAAATATTGGGATGTGCCAGGTCAACCAGACGGATCACGAGGGGGACATTCGTCTTGAGATAAAGCATGAGGCAAGCAGGTTGTCACTCAGGTCTCTTGCCTTTGCTGGTCTTTGCAGGTTCTGGCGAACTGAGCAGCTTGTAGTGGATCTCTGAAAATGTGAGTCTTTTCATTGTATCTCGCTGGGTAGAGTCTCATTGGTTACTGGATGGTGTGGGTGATCCCCAGCTGTTGGAGTTGCTCTTTAGCCAAGGTGTAAGGTCGGCAAGCCTCCTGTTCTGTGAGTATGAAGTCATGATAGATTGAGATGGCGTTCTCCTAATACTGCTGGCCTGCTAAGTCCCGCACTATCTTCAGAATTAGATCTCTATCCTGAAAGTTCATGAGATGGACAATAATGGCCCCTAGCTGGCAATGAGCAGTGCGCTAGTTCCACCACAGATAGCTTTGAATAACATTCAGCCCGAAGAGTGTTGTCAACAAATCCTATTCAAATGACTACATTTTTTCTGTCTTTTGATTCCGCCACACCAAGTATGCAGACGTTGTTGCAGCAAGACCTGGCCCCTAAGTCCTCCTTTTTGGCCTTGATGAGGGAAAGCACTTTGTCCATTTTGAGGAGTTTATTGCTGTATTTATGGGCGTTATCTTCCACAGTGTATATCTTCAGCCTCAGACAGGTGGTTGTCATGTTTGTCTAGCCTGGTGGCCAGCTTGTTTATGCAGAGATTTAGGGTGTCCATTTTCTTATCAATGGAGGTGAGGCTTGCTTGCAGAGATTGATTTCTAAGAGACTTCATATCCACATCATCATTACTGTCCTGGGGTTCCCCTGTCCCAATGGACCCAGCGTTTTGTAACATTTGCTTGCTTGCCTATCTGAGGGATTCAAACGAGACCCTGGACTGCTTTGGGTCTGCTGATTTGAACATGGTTGGTTAGGGTATTGGCAGAGTGGTGCAACTAATGAGAACCTGGGAGGTGCTCTGTGTAGTTTCAGACCTGTAGTTTTAGTGTGGCCAAATATATATGTGTGGACCTGCCTCTCCACCCGGGGGTGTGCAAGCAGTCCAGAGCCTGTTCCCCTCAGTGATTGGGATGGTCCCACTCACTGGACAGTAAAAGCTGCCTGCTTCTCTCCTCCCCAGACCAATTTGTGGTCCCTTCCTCTATATTAGTGCCCCTTTATACTGCGATTGTGGTACAAGGTGCTTCCCCGGCACGTAGCTACGGGGCACACTGAGTTGGCAATCTCTGTGTATCCCTCCCTGTCTATCGTATGCGGTGTAGGCCTCTTCTTACTCTTGCTACGGGGGTGCGGTCCGACTCCAGCTGTCCATGCGTTTGGCCCGAGCCACTCCCAGCGCACATGTAGTACGGCGTTCGGGTCTGGAGCCTGGGGGTGTGTCACGCCTACGCAGAATGTACTTAGAGTGCCCCCCTTGAGCATGCTTCAGTGGCTGGCCATCCACTCTACACATTACTTCCTACAGGCATTGACTGATGGTCAAAGCAAACACAAGGAGATGATGGACAGAGTAATTAAACTTTTCAGACACTCGCCCCCAGTCACAGATCTGGGTTGAATCCATCATCTTTCTTTAGCTCACTCCACCACCCCAGTTTGGACCCATCCATATACAAATCAGTCTTGACCCTGTGCCTCATGGGAACAGTCCAGCCCGAACTACTAGGCCAGGCCAGGCCAGGCCAGGTCCTGCCTGTACCAGAAACAAGCATCCTGGGACCTGTTTCAGGGTAACACCCCTTATCAGCCAGGCTAGCTTGAATCCAGTGGCAAAGTGAGCAAGGGACTCACGTCTGGGCATACCCTGCCTACTTAGGGCGTACAAAGCAAACATAAGGAGATGATGGATGGAGTGCTGAAACTTTTCAGACACTCAACCCCAGTCACAGATCTAGGTTGAATTTTTCATCGTTCTTTAGCTCACTTTGCCACCGCTGTTTGGATCCAGCCATACGCATTCGGGCTTGGAGCCTGGGGCCTACGCGAAATGCACTCCGAGTGCCCCCCTTAAGCAGGCTTCAGTGGCTGGCCCTCTATACTCTCCATGTTACTTCCTACAGGCATTGACTGATGGTCGGCATCTTGCCAGCAAGCAGCAACGGTTGCATCTCTACTCTGCCGTGGCATCCAGAGCAGAACCTGGCGATGTTGCACGGCTAGGTGTAGAGGGAAGGCTGGCTTCTACTTCTCAGCATCTCTATTGTTTCCCACCATGGGAATAGCCATTATTTGGACCTGGGTCCGCAGAGCTTTAAGCCTAGGTGGCCATCTTGAACACCAGCTAAGCTCCGCCCCTGCAAAACTAAGTTCTTGAAAGCAACTTTTCATCTTTGCTTTTTTTCTTGGACTTTTTTTACTTTATGCACAAGTACACTGAACTCTGAGCACTTGGAGCGCTCCGAGCACGAAGACACATGGCAAATTAATAAGAGGATAATCCCTTAACATCCCTTCCAGGAGGACTGGACAGGAGGATGAATGCTCCCCTTATATCTTTGGTCTCCAAGATACTCCTCAGAGCTGTTGTTTGATGCACTTATTAGCAGCAGTAGGGCTATATAGCCTTATTAATATGCAGATTCACACTTGGGTCACATTTGTTTACTGGAAAGAGTTGCCTTCGCCTGCAGGTATTGAAGCCTCAGGTATGACGCATTATTACAATTGAACCAAAGGATTAAATAAAGCTGGGGCAAGGAAGGGGAACAGAAGGGCATTCGTCACATGATGTATGAAACTTTATTTTTTAATTTGTTTTTTATTCTTCACATGTGAACGTAGGACTGACGTGCTGTAAAAAAAATATATATATATATATACATTGTTTTTTTATATTTCTTTTTATTAAAATTTAAAAAACATGAACAATAAACATTAAAGAAATAAGGCAATACAATCATTACAAATGGTGAAGCGTCCTGTGAGGAAGGAAAGCATACAACAGTGGTACAATCAATGATACAGGATGGGGGAAAGGAAGGGGGAGTTGAAAGTCAGGAGGCATTTTAGCTGAAACAGTAGTAGGAATGTCGGGTCAGGGGGAAGGTGGAGTGGTCTCGACGTGTGGGAAGGGAGGTGTACATATTTCACCTCGATAGGAGTTCCACTGGCTCCAGATTTTCCCCCATTTTCGGGGCCTGCCGCGTGCCACGTATGTTGTCTTCTCTCTAAACATACACCAGTCCATGTTTTCCTTCCATGCCAGAACAGTGGGCGGCCTCTGAGATCCCCACAATTGCGCAATGTCTTTCTTGGCAATCATATTCCCGAGGGTCACCCACTGAGTCTGAGCCACATCATAGCCAGTCGGTTCCCAAACATTCAACAAACATCTCCTAGCTTCAGGCAACAACGCAACACCCGTGACCTCTTCCATAACCGCATGCACTCGGTTCCAATAACGCACAACCGCCGGGCACTCCCAGAGTATATGGAGAAAAGTGCCCAATTGGCCGCATCCACGCCTACACAGCCCGTCCGAGGAATATCCCAAACTAATAAGGCGAGGACCAGTCACATAGATCCGGTGGAGGATTTTATGCTGCACAAACCGGAGACGAGCCGGAATTGCAACCTCCTTCGGCGAAGATACCGCCGACTGCCAGTCCTCATCATCAAACTCCAGACCATTGCCGGTCCAGGCCTCTCTAAGACAGTCTAAGAGGTCAACCCGATTATTTATCAACTTTTTATAGATCAGCGAAATTGTACTGTCAGGGACGTGCCCGTCCAATACCCGGTCTTCCAGTGGGGACGCCTCCGGGATAGTGGTACCCGACGGAAAAACCGAGGTCAGCGCATGGCGAATCTGGGCATAACGGAAAAACACCCGATCACTCAACTCGAATTCCACTTTCAACTCCTCAAACGTCTTGACCCTGTCCTTGACCCAGACGTCATTCACTCTGCATATACCAATCACTTCCCACCTATCAAAGCCTTTCGTCTTCCACAGGGCGCCAAGCCTCTCGGATGCGTACAGTGGAGTCGCTCGAGTCAATCTGTCCTTCCATCCCATTGCAGCGTTTGCACGATACCATGCTTGCACCGCTATCTTAGTTGGACCTGTGAGCATCTTCCCGGCAGATTTTGTATAGAGCAGCCTGTTGTAATCCCCGCCAGGCAACAGCAACTTGTCCATTACATACGCGGGGTTCGACGCAGGACCATACGTGCCATGATTGATTGCCCCCAACTGGGAGGCCCAAAAATAGCGCCTAATATCTGGGAGTGCGATTCCACCATCGTACCATGGGAGTGTCAGCTTGGCAAGGGCAATGCGGGATCGCCCGCCCCATATCAGTTGTCTCTGTAGACCTCCCACCTCTCGAAAGTAGCTCGCTGGGATAACGTCAAGTGTATTTTGTAACGCATATAAAAACCGGGGCAGCGACATCATCTTAAATAATGCTGCTCGTCCGAGGGGGGACAACGGAAGTTTGCGCCATGCCACGACATCAGTCCTTATGCGTTGAAGCGGAGGGAGCAAATTACGTTCATAGCGAACCACAGGATCTAGGGCAATAAAGACCCCCAGGTATTTAAATCCCGTCTGCACCACCTGTATGGGACAACCACGCGGCAAGGGAGGATATTCACCCAAAAGGACATATACACAAGACTTAGACCAGTTAATTACAAGGCCGGAATTCTTCCCGAAAGAATTTAAAACATCAAATAACACTATCAACGACTTCCGAGGTGAAGTGAGGTACAACAGGATATCATCCGCGTAAAGTGACACTCGATCCTCAAAGTCCGGGGTCCACCGAATACCTTTCATCGATGGCTCCCACCTCAGCCAGGCTGCCAAGGGTTCCAAGGTGAGGGCAAAAAGAAGCGGAGACAACGGACACCACTGGCGCGTACCCCTCCCGAGGGCAAACGGCCCAGAAACTCGACCATTCACGACCACCGGGGCCAATGGTTCCTCGTACAGCAATCTCACCCAGCCGATAAAAACCTGGCCAAAACCAAACTTCGCAAGGGCTGCCCAGAGGTACGGCCATTCTAGCGTATCGAACGCCATTGTGGCATCCAAGGAAGCCAATATGGCCGGCTCACGTAGTGACGCAGCCCTCGCAAGGACGCCATGTAAGTGCCGCAGATTCAATGCCGTGTTACGGTGTGGAATGAAACCGGATTGATCTGGGTGAGTAAGGTCACCAATTATAGTTATCAAGCGGTTTGCGAGCACCTTCGCGAGGATCTTGGGCTCAGCGTTTAAGAGCGAAATAGGTCTGTACGATACACATCGATCTCGTGGTTTCCCCTCCTTATGAATCACGACATTAGATGCAAGTCGCTGATCAGAAGGGAGGGAGCCCACATCTAACGACTCCAAAAACATTGACCGAAGATACGGTGCTATTCTATCAGGGCACAGTTTGTAGAGCTCAATGGGAAGTCCATTAGGGCCCATGGCCTTTCCAGATCGCACGGAGCTAATAGCAGTTGCCACCTCCTCGACGGAAAGCGTCGCGTCCATCGAGTCCCTGTCTAAATCCGACAAGCGGGGCAGTGTAATGTCTCTTAACAGCAGATGCGAGTCCTGCTCTGGCCTGTCGGATATAGGGGAATATACAGTTTGGAAGTGTTCCGCAAAACACTCCACGATCTCATCAGGGTCAGTCACTCGCACTCCATCCACTCTCTCAATCAAAGGAACCACACGACTTGCCCTCTCATTCTTATCTAGCCAGGCAATCAACTTTCCCGCCTTATCTCCCACATCATACAAAGTCCTTGCTGCTCTCTACTCATCACTTTGGCGGCCTCCATTACCAGTGCCCTATAGTCGAGTTGCTTGAGACTAAGGAGGTGGAGCTTGTTATGAGTGACACCAAATTCCAATTCCCCTTCCAAATCAGTTATTTCGGTCTCAAGTCGGGTCACTGCCTCGTATTTACGTTTCTTAGCGCCATTAATTAGTAATAGCGCCTGGCCACGGATAACAGTCTTGAAGGCTTCCCACAGAGAAATAGAAGATGACACAGACCCCACATTTTCCGTGAAGTATCGATCGAGTGATTTGACCAATTCCGCACGGGTCTGAGGGTCGCGGAGATACCAAGGGTTAATCGGGGCTACCCGGCCCTCAGTACCCTGCCTTGCTTCCATCACAAGCCATAGTGGGGAGTGGTCCGAAATACCCCTAGCCAAATGCCTAATCTCCCTGACAGAAGAGGCCTGTGTCGCGGGCATCAGAATGTAATCGAGTCTCGGGAGACTACCATGTGCACCAGAGTGAAACGTGTATTGTAATTGCCCCGGGTGAAGAAGCCTCCAGCAATCTATTAATCCCAACGTATCCAAAAAGTCACCCAGCCAGGACTGTGATCTTACGAGTTCCCTGGGGGGGTAGCGATTGTCACCTCCGGAGACAACCGAGTTGAAATTACCACCCACCACCAGGACGCCCTCCGGAAGCCCCAAAATCACTCTCCCCAAGTCGGCAAAGGTCGTAGTCTGAAGGCCAGGCGGGACATAGACAGAAAGTAGATTGATAGTCTTCCCCTCCCATCGTCCAGTAATGGTGGTATATCGCCCCCTATCATCGAGGATGATATAATCTACCTCCAGAGGGAGGGAACCCCTGACCAGTATGCCCGCCCCCTAGAGCCAGTAATGAATCCGGAATGTGCCAGAAGACGGTAGCCCCGCCGATTCATAGCATGGCATGTGTTCCCTATCAGGTGTGTCTCCTGCAATAGTACAACATTGGGGGAGAGGTGTCTCAATAGTTGTAACACCACACCCCTTTTTATCCTATCCCCCAACCCATTAACATTCCAGCACAGTAATTTCAATCCCCTACCCCCCATCCCAGGAATAATTGCTGCATCCACCCCACAGCGTATGCGACATCCAAATCCAGAAGTCAATCAATACATTGCCTTGAAATAAACAAAACACCAACAACGTCCCCCCCACCCCCAACAAACACCCAAAACCTGACCCACCACCCTGCACCCCTGCGTTAGACTCAAAAGCCACCCCAACTTGCAGTGTGCCTCTCGCCCTAACATGTAACTAATCTACGAAAAGAAACCCCGCCGGAGGAAGAGACCCACCCCCCCGCCACCCCGGGGTGATCATCTCTATAAAACCAGTTTAAGAGTCAGCAAACCACAGCTGGAAGGTCTGTATGTAATCCAGAAAACCGGGTCCGTTTCTCATTCCTGCTCCATCGGGCCACCTTCAGCTCCGCCAGAATGTTCAGAGTGTTCCTGCTGCCTGGGCAGCGTGTTGAGCCAGTCACTAGCGGCCTCGGGGTAATCAAAGAAAAACGTCCGATCTCCATATTCCACACACAGCCGAGCTGGAAAGAGCATTGCGTATTTCATGTCCCTGTCTCTCAATCGTCTCTTCACCCCCTGGAACCCCATCCTTTGCTTCTGCACGAGCTAGGTGAAGTCCGGGTAGAAGCTCACCGTGGTATTTTCAAATTTCGTGGGGCCACCCAACCGCGACGCCTGCAGTATAGCGTCTCTATCACGAAAGTTGAAGATCCTGGCGATTATGGGTCGCGGGGTAGCACCCAGCTTAGGCTTTCCTCCCGGCACCCTGTGAGCACGTTCCACGGCAAAGAAGTTGCTCAAGCCTTTAGGTGCAAGATGATTCACGATGAGGTCCTCAACGAGGAGATCCACATTGGGGCTTTCTTGTTTTTCAGGGACCCCAACAATACGAACGTTGTTTCGCCTTGCTCGACTGTCAAAATCCTCCAGTCGGCGAGAAAAGAAATCGTTGGAGGACCGTAGATTGCCGGCCTCCGTTTGTAGATCGGAGACATCAGTCGTGAGGCTGGAGGTCGTCAAATCCAGAGATTTAACTTTTTCGTTGGTCTTAGCTAAATCTGCCCTGATCAGGTTGACATCGATTGCCACAGTGTCAAGTTTTTGGGCCAGAGTCTCATGTTGTTGGCCAATAGAGGTCTTCATGCTGGCAATGGCCCCCATGACATCACGTAAGGTCAAATCGTCCCCCGCCATCGAGTCATCTCCCGCATCTCCCAGGGACTTACTCACACCACTGGGGGATCCCCTAGGATGAGTGTATCGGTCCATAACATACGATTGTACGGTACCCCCACGGTGGACGGACTTGGTCTTTCGCTTCTCGACCTCCGGTTTGCCGGCCATCTTGGAAGCTGCGCCCCCAAGGGTTCCTCGAGACCTGGTGAAAATGGCTTCGTTCAGTTCACCCAAAGGAGTCCGCTAGAGGAACAGGTTACAACTTGCCATACGACGACCAGTGACATTCGATCACTTTACTGGATCGAAGTTGCGTAGTTGATTACGCCATGGGTAGCAGGAGCGAGACCGAGGCGGTAGAGGGTCCAAGGCCAAAAGCGAAACCGAAAGCTAAGACCTGGGTAGAGAGCAGGATCAGGCAGGCCGATGTTGTTCAATTACTGCCCCGGCAGGCCATTGACTCGAGCCCGGGGCAGTTCCGTGGAGCAGGCCACAAAAGTTCAGAGTATCATAAGATCGGTTCCCGGAGTCCAAATCGATTTCTGAAAACAGCCATTATATCAGCTGGGTTGCATCTTCAATGACCCGTCGTCATAACCAGGATAGTATTCAGGATAAGTGCAGGAGGTGGCGAAGGTCCGGGAGCCCTGTGCTCACGCGGCCATCACGGTTGCGCGCGAAGCTCCTCCCCCTATATATACATTGTTGGTGTCTTACAAACTCCCCATAAAGGCAAATTCCCTATAATTGCTGGTAACTATAACACCTTTTCTGCTGTTCCCACATTTCTTTTCCCCTGTATACACTGATTCTAAGTGGTCTTTCCAATGTGCAACTATCTTCTACTGCACCTCTGTTACTATTAGTTTAAGATCGATATAATTGGAAGTTCTGTCAGATTTGTGTTGCTTTTACACAGCTCATTTCCACTTATCATTACTGCTACAAATGGCAGAATCAGTGGCACCGTTAGAGCAAACAGAGCCAGTTTAATTATCTTTTTCAGGTAGAGTTTTCAGCTTCACAAAACCAACAAACTAGAAGTTTTGTAATTAGCAGGTCATTTGCATGTACTTTTTCTCTAATTTATACTACAGTGCTACATTTGAGACCGATGTTTAATTCTGACTGAAGTAGCCAGTATCTGGCATTGACCTGTTCAACCTGCAAGGCAAAGTTCTATATGCTTTGCCATACTCCAGCGAATTTCTACAACAGTGGGACTTATACATTTAACAAACACTTCACAAAAGTGCTAGTACTAGCCCTGCTTGTCCACACACATCTTGGTTAAAGATTTCAAAATCTGTAGCCATCAAACCAAATCAATTGGTGCCTTTTTGTCACAGATACTTGGGTAGCCATTTGAGATACTGTTTGGGTTACTCGGAGATTGAGCATGGAAATTGAGAGTTTTTTCCTTGTGAATGCAATGGAATCCATCATAGTTGAAACTTGATGGATGAGAAGTGATCTTCCATTGATCAGGCAATGCGTCTGTTTGAGGATTGATTCCTTATTAAGTCCAAGCTTCTTACTTCAATTATTATGGAGCATTCCCATATCTTAAGGCTTATAGCATTGAAGAAGACAGACTTAAGAGTGTTTTAAAGTCAATCATATGAAATAATATATCTGTATTTACTGAAAAGGGATTCTACCACATTGCCATGTGCAAGTAGAATGATTCAGCATCAGACCTGCCTGTCCCACTTGTCAAGGGATTCCAAAATTTACTAGGAAGGGGCAGAAGAGAGCCGATAACAAGATGTATGCCCATTGCCAAAGTCTATGCCACACAAACATGACAGTACTCTTCTGTTGATGTTAAATTTGTTGTGAGGTCAATCATTCTCTTTGGTGAGATCTTTTGGGGGGGGTCAAACATTCTCTGGCGTCCCCTCCAACAGGGCTGGTATGAGACAGTAATCTCACACCAGCCATGATATCGCCAACTGACATTATGGGCAGGGCATTTTCATCTTCAGTTCTTTGATAAGATTTGCTGGTGGAACTTGTTTATTCTGTCTGGGACATGTGACAGTATCTGACATCACATGAACATATTTGTTGAAGCCATCTCGGGTGCAGTCAAACTTGTGTATCCACCTAGCACTAGTGCAGTGGACTGATGCAATATTGTAAGACTCTAAGGTCCTCATTTACTGAAGTATTTAGCATTGCACATTCAGGCCTTTAAATTGGTAAGTAAATTGACACTATCTTTTGCCTTTTGTCAGTCCTTGCGGAAATGTTTAGTAAATGAGGGCCCAAATCTAGAGCAAGCTTGAACTATATTCGTACAGTGATACAACTTCTCCATTAAAGTTGCCTGAACAATCCTGTGGTTTTTTGTTTTAGATGTTAATGTGGCTTTCCAGTTGGCTGCACATAAAGTCTTACTGGATGATGATAATCTTCTTCCTCTCTTGAAAATGACAATTGATTACCATGGAAAAGAGCCCAAAGGTATGATTACCATGCTTTACCCTGAATCCATATCTTTTCTTTCTCTTTAACTTTACTGAGCTTTCTTGCTGCATATATGTATTCACCAGATGTTGTCAGTATTTCAGCCATTGGCACAGCAAATAGTACTTGCATGATTTTTTCTAATTGCAAAAGAAAACTTTATGTGAAGTTTCAAGTGCTAATCAGTCAATGAATGGGCAATATACCACCATTTCTTCCTATTAGGCCAGGAATTGTAATGGTCTTTGACCAGTTATTCCTACCAAAGGAAAAGAATCCTATGTAATATTTCTGAAGGCGGCAGTCAGAATGCTAATACATATTGTTCCCTGTGGAAGAACAGTCGGGTCAAAGCACAGTTCTTGTAATTGAACTGAGTAGATTCACCCATACCGGTATGAGAGATTGTCAGATCCTTCACTGTGCAGTCACAGTGAGTGCCAAATCGGGTGCCTCATTAATATTAATGGAGTGGACATCGGCGTGTGACTTACTGTGGACAGTTGGGAATGCTGGAATTGAGGCCAGCATGGGATAGAAGGCTCGATCCCAGCATTCACTTTCACAATATGATGGCTTTGTCATCATTTCCCTCTAAAGAGATGGGGGCCACCATGAATACTAAACTTTGTCTGCCTTTCTAGATGTCTCCAGCCTTACATTAAATGCTTTGTGACCACAAAAACTGTTGCAAAGCATTTGTGCATACCATTGCAAGTTGAAATTGAGGAGAAACGTTCCCTGGTCACCCATTTTCCTTGCGACTTGCTGGGAATCATTGTGTGCATTGTGATTTGTTTTTGCAAATACGGATCACAGAGCACATTTATGCTCTGAACTGGGAATTAGATGCAAAGCCGATTGCACTGGCTCTATGAATACCATGTGTTTTATGCAACAGGCACAGTCTGTGCATATTGCATTTTTACAGTGAAACAAAGTTCTTTAAAATATCATTTTTGTCTTTTTGCTGTTCGACAGATTCATCTCAAGCACGGGAAGGTCCTTCAAGAGAGCCTTCACCCCGTGAACCTCCCTCCTCTGGATGGGCAGCTCTCGGACTCACCTATAAAGTGCAGTGGCCTCTGCATATTCTCTTTACTCCAGCAGTGCTGGAAAAGTGAGTATCTGCAGAATTCGTTTTCTGTTATTTCTTGAGATAAGGCTTGAATGACTGTGTCAAGAGGCATTATATTTTTAATTAAAAAAAACAGGTGAGCCTTCCAGCTAATTTTCAATGAATCAGTTTAGATATGTACTTAAACAGGAGCACTACATATCACAGTCTCTGCCTCAGGTCTTGCCTTTCCACAAGAAGCTGAAGACCTGGCTCTTTGAATTGTGCCCCCCACCCCAGGCAAGGCTAGAATTTCACCTGTGCAGTGCCATGATACCCTCCTGGGTGATAGTGCACTTTATACATACACATAACAACATATGCATATTGCTGTGAAAGTGATTCTGTGGCAATATTCTCTTGTGTTCCTCTAGTATTTCTTCAAAATTTAAATCTGTCGTATCCCTCTTTAAAAGAACCCACTCGTTTTGTTTCTTGATTTAACCCTTTTCAGCTATCTTTATACTCTTTTTGTGTTGCTTCTTATTTTGAGGGAGTTATTTTATGTTATCTGAGATTTGTATTGTGTGCAACCGCTAATATTGTGGCATCATGGCGCTCAAACTGTCCATAAAGATTACTGGTGTACCTGCATGGTTGATTGCAGAAGTGTATGGTTATAGTATGATCTGTGTATAAATAGGTGAGTGAACTCTATCAGATCTTGAAATGTGGCCTGGTCATGTAGTAGACATGGCAGAACTGGAACAAATGCTTATCTTTAAAGAATATGTGAAAGGGAGAGACATAGATCACACTTCATGCAGCTTTATCGTTTGTTACATTTGTTGACTTTTGCTTGGAAGATGTAGTATCTTGGTTTTCATTGGTTTCATGATTGGTTTCATGATTGACAAATGTCATCTAGGAGTTGTTTAGAGGTTACTTTGAGCGTGAAATTTTAAAGAGCCATGTTTTTACAGCTTTCTGGAAAGCGAGATGGTACTGTGGATCTCTGGATCTCTGGGTCTGTTATCTGGTTGAACATGGCTTTCCGGAAAGCGAGATGGTACTCTGGTTTCCTCGGTCTGTTATCTGGTTGAAGATGGCTTTCCGAAGCTTACTGGTTTGGACAGAGAAAGAATCCGCAGAGCTTTGTTTTTTCTAAACGTGGCAGTTTTAGTTGTAGGAGAGTGTTGGATTCGAGGCTTTGCCTTTGGCGGTAGGTCTCACATTTTTCCATACAGTGCTGGATCTTTAATGAAGCCTACAAAAAATTGGTAGGTGGTATGCATGAAATAATCTCAGCAGCTGGCAATTGCTCCAGTCCATCTCCCAGTCCATTGGTATTTCGCACACCATGCCAACTCAATTTGGTCCTAGTCATAGGCAAATCTGTCTTCTCCCTGCTCCAGTAGGAACAGTCCAGCCCAGGACATAAACAACCCAAGACTGATTTTGTCCCCATTGGTTCTTTTCAGTTAGATGCAATCCGTGGTACCCACATCAGCAAGTGACCCACATCTGGGCATACCCTTCACACTTAGTGCATTGCACTGAAGCATACAAAAAAAAGATAAAGGTGGAATGCTTAAATGAATCTCAGCCACTGGTAATTACTGATGCTGCATCCCAGTCTGTCGTTATCGGGCTGGACTGTTCCTATTACAGCGGGACCGATTCTGATTTGCTGTGGGTGGGTCTAATCTGAATTAGCATGGTGTGCAAAATAACAATGGGTTAGAATGCTGCCCGAGCAATTGCCAGTGGTTAGACGTATTCCAAGCATCCTACCATGACCATTTATGGAGTTGATGTAGCTCTCTAAATGCCCAAGGGTATGCGCAGACATGGGTCTCTTGCTCACTGCACAACTGAAACCATGCTAGACCTGCCTGAAATCTGTCTTAGGTTGCTTGTGTCCGGTTCAGGAAGTACCTGACTTGGCAGTTCGGGCTGGACTGTTCCCATGAGGAGCAGGGTGAAGACTGATTTGCATATGGCTGGGTCCAAACTGAGGTTTTAACTTCCATTTATTTAAGATACTTTTGTGATACAAAAGAACGATGTTGCAACCCGAGCATTTGCCAGTGGTTAGGCTTATTTCAAGTAGCCTCCCATCACACTTCTTGTGTTTCATGTACCTCCCTAAATAGCATGGGTATGCCCAGACGTAGGTCCCATGCTCACTGTATCACTGGAGACAAGCTGTACCTGGATGATGAGCCCATAACTAGGGTGAAACCGGACGTGGGTTGCTTGTGGCTTGATTTAGGGAGGACATGGCAGTTGGGGCTGAACTATTCCCATGAGGAGCATGGTCAAGACTGATTTGCATATGGCTGGGTCCAAATTGAGGTGGCGTGGTGAGCAAAAGAGCGATGGGTTGGAGTGCTACTTTGAGTGATTCCCAGTGGTTAGATTTATTGCAAGCAGTCTCCCATCACCTTTTGTGTGTTTCATGTACTGCCATAGTGGCATGAGAATACCCAGACGGGGTCCTATGCTTACTGTGTCACTGAAAATAATCTGTACCTGGCTGATGAGCCCAGAACTAGGGCAAAACCAGTCCTGGGTTGCTCGTGTTCCGGTTCTGGGAGGACCTGATTTGGCAGGTCGGGCTGGACTTGACTGTTTCCGTAAGGGCAGGACAAAGACTGATTTGCATATGGCGGGTCAGTCAGAGGTGGCAATGTGTGCAAAAGAATGATGGGTTGAAATCCTACCCCCAGAGATTGCCGGTGGTTGAACTTAGTGCAATCAACCTCACATCACTTTTTATATCTTTGCTTAATCTGTTACATGCAGTGCTTAGAAAGCGATCTTGCAAGACAGTGGAAGCGCAAGATTTTAAGGACAGTTGTGATCTAGTGTAAGAATAGTCTGTCTCCTGAATTTTGGCCCAGGTGTACTTGGCTAGACTTTTCTGGTCTCTGTGAAGTAAAGTTAATTCACATAGTCCAGGTGAGAGAGCACATGCGCTGCTGTAACTTGCACTCTGTATGGGAAACCTAGGTATTTAAAAAATAATCTTAAGATTCTGAGCCTAAATGTTGAGGATTAAGTCAACTGTCTGTTTACGTTTCCAGAGTAAAGTCTCCATTGAGAATGATTCCAGTGCTTTTTGTTGCGTTTGACTCTTGTGGCATGTCCTAGGTCTGTTGACCAGGCATGTATAACTTGCTGGTGGCCAGTTTCCACATTTAAAGATTTTAGCTTTCAATCTGATCTAGTTTATTTAAGATACTTCATTTGTAAAACATTACAATAACATTATAAGGACATAACAAGGACATTTGCCCTAAGCAGTAGAAATATCAAATGATACTATTTAGTCTTATAAATACTTTGCAGAGCAGACATTTATAATTTTACATTTAACAAAAATTGTACGAAAAGGTCTACTTCGCTGAGGTAAAACAAAAAACAAATCAAGTAAAATATGACCTATATTTACCTTTATGTTTAGCTTCCAAATATATCACATTGCACGAATCCCTGAGGATAAGATTGGTAAGTTTCAAATAGGTTTTATACTCCGCTGCACCTGTAAAACCTTGCTTAGCAATCTTGTATCGGGCAATTCCAGGAAGTATAGAAATTACTTTTGCAAATGTAACTAACCCATTGTTGGTGAACCAGAAATTATAACCACCAATTATTGAGTACCAATACTGGATGATAAAACAAAATTTGACCTATGTTACATTGTCTTCAGTATTGTTATAGAAAATGTCACTGTAAATTACATGAAAAAAAGAATTCCCTAAATGTCTATCTTCAAATTCTTCAGTTGTAAATTATACATTCTCTCTCCCTTAAATAATGCTTTCGAACAAAATGAGGATATAATAGGATGAGAAGAGGAGACTTGTAGGGGGCAAGAGAACTCTAAAAGCCAAGGTTTTGCTAAGAGCATCCAAGAAGTCATCCTTAATTGTAGTCTTGTAGCCTTAACAATGGAGCAAGAGGGGAAGCTTTAAGACCTTCTTAAGATTTGCACCCTCTAAATTATCAGAGTTTAGCAAGAGATCAAATGACAAAAGGGCTTGTACAGCTACCTTCTGTTTAAAAGACCTCTATGTCAATTGATCTGTTATTGTGTCAATCACATGTTTTCCACCGATAGCTTACAGCATAAGGCAGTGGGTCAGCCGTCTTCAACCATTGACTTACTTCACTTTGAATGACGACATTCTGTCCTTTCACAAGGAGCCCATCCACACACCAAGTAGTTCCCTTCAGTTCCAGGGGCTACTATGGCTATGTGTTCTGTTTGAGACCAACATAGCTTTGCTTTTAGATAGGGATTTTTTTTTTCAGATTAACAAGGGTCTAGCAGTTTCCCCAACCATAAGGTTTTGAAAAAACAAAACAAGCAGAGCCAGTCTAAACCTAAAGCTACACAAGAATTCTGTAATACTCTTAACGAGTATTTTCAGGAAAAGATTATGCTCATCAAGTCTAGTATCCCAGTTACTCTCCCGATAGCCCATGACTCCACTTATCTTTCTAATGAATTCATCTTTGACCACTTCCCTCTTCTGGATGTCTCACCCTTGCTTGCCCTGACGGCCAGGGTTAAGTCGGGCTCCCCTCGCGATTGTTGCCCTCCCCACATCCTAAAAGAGATAATCACTGCCTTCCCTCTGCCTATATTAGGTCTCCTTAACAGTTCCCTAACTTTAGGCGTGGTACCAAATTCATTCAATGAGGCAGTGGTGGTACCCCTGCAAAAAAAAAGCAGGTATGGAACCCACTATCTTGTCTAATTATAGACCAATTTCTTTGCTTCCTTACCTGGCCTAAGTTTTGGAAGCCCACGTCACCACCCATCTTTCTAGTTTCATTGAGCAGTCTGACTTTTTGGACCCCGCTCAAGCCGGATTCCGACCAGCCCACTCCACCGAAGCGGTCATAACAGCAGTTTTGGATTCCCTACGCCATAGCACAGACCTGGGCATCCCTCAGGCTCTGGTCCTGCTCGATTTATCGGCCGCATTTGACACGGTCAACCATGAAATCCTTCATGACCGTGTCAAACTAGCCGGCATATGCGGCCCTGTACATGACTGGATCAGATCCTTCCTTAGTGACCGCTCACAAGCTGTTGGTCTACCTCCCTTCTCCTCATCGAAACTTCACACCACTTGTGGGGTCCCCCAGGGTTCTTCCTTATCACCTATTTTGTTTAATATTTATATGCTTCCTTTGTTGCATTCATTAAAAAATTTCAAAGTCACTACTTTTAATTATACAGATGATCTGCAACTCACTTTCACCATTGATGACTCCCCAGAATCTGTTTGCCAATTTCAGTCCACCATGCTCTTCATAGGTCACTGGATGGACAGTAACCATCTCAAATTGAATCCTGAAAAAACAGAGCTGGTCCTCTTCGGGAAAAGCAAACTTCTTTGGGGGCCACATTATTGGCCCCCCAAACTTGGTCGGCCACCTACTCCGTCTAAATTGGTCAAAAGTCTAGGGGTACTTATCGATGATGAGCTCTCACTAAAGCCTCAGGTTAACGCAGTAGTGTCATCCTGCTTTTTTCAGCCTCCGAAAACAAAAAATATCAGTCGAATGCTTACTCAGTCCGCTTTGACCCAGGTTGTGATTGCACTGGTATTGTCACACTTAGACTATGCTAATGCCATCTACCTGGGCCTCCCTGTGGCTCTCAGTAAACGCCTCCAGTTGGCCCAAAATCAAGCAGCCAGACTTATCTATCGCCGCCCACGCTGGCAATCTGCCAGACCGCTGCTGAAGCAACTTCACTGGCTTCCTATTACACAGCGTACACTCTTTAAAACTGCCTTGATGACGTTTAAAGCTCTTCGTGCACGCAGTCCTAGGTTGATCCAGGAACTTTTGCCCAAGTACACTCCTCCTCGCAACCTGCGGTCCGCTTCTCAGATTCTTCTGAATGTCCCCCGTTTAAAATTCCAACGGAAGGGAGGACGCAGGTTTGCCACGCTTGCCACTAAACTGTGGATCTCCCTCACTTTGGAGATCCGCTCCTCTACCACTCTCCTTCAGTTCAGGCGGCAGCTTAAAACTTGGCTGTTTGTTCAGACGCTGGCCTAGTACTCCATTTCTCTTCCCTGGTGTCAGTTTCTAGACCTGTTGGTGAGCGCCATGAAACCCCTGGGTGAACGTGCGCTGTATAAATTCTGGATAAGATAAGATAAGAGCCAAAGTCAAAAGACTGTCAGCTAGCACCATACACATTGCCTTTGACAATGCTGAATATACAAGGATTTAGAATTTTATAGCATATCTACCTGTTGAAATGGACCTAATGTTTCAGAAATCACCTTATCCTTTTAAAAATAAGTCCCCTGTCCCTTTTGGTAGCATGTGTTGAGGTGTGAAGTTACAGCGGCACTGTCATTACCTAAGAGCTTTGATAAGAGCCTCTCCTATTATGCCAGGACTCACATTATTTATTTATTTAAGGTGTCTTATATCGCTGAAACGCGATCCATGAGGGTGTCAGAGCGATGTACATAAAAGCAAACAAGTCATACATGAACTGTATAGCAGGGTTTGGATTCTAACCAGGCACCGATTTTTCACCTTTCCACAGATGTACATGCAGTGGGTGGAGGTAGGCAGAAAGCTGTATTTCCAGAGTTGGAATACCCAGTGAGTCTGTGCACGACGTCATCCTTACATGTTTATGGGTGTTCAAAAACTCCTCCATAATCTCCTTCAATACTCGAAAGAGTTAAAAATGTACTCCTGACAAGGGAAGAAATACAACTTTTTTCCAAGTGGAATATTTGAGGGAAGGTGAATTGCAATCGCTCAAGAGTTTCTCATTAGCAAATGGAAGTGTATAGATTTGCGCACGCCAAAATTGAATTCACGGGTTTGCTACGAGGATGAGAATTTTCAGACCTAATTAAGTAAACTTTTGTGAATTCCTTAAAGTTGTAAATCTGCATGAATGCAAGTACATATACCTGCGGATGCACTTTTCTTTCTTTAAGATTTGAACCCCACATTTATTTTTATTTTGCCCTTTATGTTGCCCATAATGCTTTTAAATTGAGTCTCAATTATTAATCTTTTTTTTAATTTTATATTGGCATACATCAAACAATTTTTTCCATTGAAACCCTCGAAATTGTATCGGAGGTTGCACAATAGTTTAGCAACACATGGTCTTCAAGCTGAACATTTTTGTGCACATTCTATTTTGAAAGCAAGCAATCCCCAAACATGCTTTCAGACTTCTGCATATATATTTACACAGAAACATGGAACATTGTGGGAGCATTCTAAGTAGCCAAAAATCTTTACATTTCGTACCTTGTAGACATTTTTATACTGGAAACAGTGTCTGTAAAGCCGTCTAAATGCACAGCTCACTGCATTTACTTACGAAGGCTTAGTTTAAATTAATGAACCCTTTGTCTGAGTTTGAAAAACCTATTCATGTGGATATAATTCTTGCAGTTAGTTCCACACATTCTCTTTCACCAATCTGAACTGAACCTGGCAATGAAGGTATTTGTACTGCAGTAGGTTGGGTCTGTTTGTCCAGTTGAAAAAATAAACATATACCAGAATTTCGTTTTTTGATTGTTAATCACAAGCTTCTTAGTCCAGCAGTATTTTCCAACCAGATAAAGTTTACTTTTTAGGAAGCAGAGGTATAGTTCATGATTATCAAATTGTTGGCATAAAACAGTTGTAGTGTAGTTCCTATAATCCCAATTGCCTCTGCGCATTGGAATAATATATCCTGTAGTTTAGACGTAGGACTGAGGTCGACTAGGTCTCTACCGAATATATTAAACTTAATTGTGAGTGCCAGCTAGCTCAGAGGTCAATAGAAACTTTCTCGAATTCACAAGAAGGGATTATTTTCTGACAACCGCTTAAACATGACAACTTTGTTTCCCAAAAATAAGAAAGCAATCTCTAGAGTCGCGGAAACAATAGATAGCTATTTTACTCAGTCAATCGTGCATGCTTCGTTTAACCAGAGGTGCTGAGAAACAGAGAGACAGGCTTTTTCAATAAAAAGTATTTGTTGAACAGTCTTCTTTCTCAAGCATGAGAAATGTACTGCTACAATCGTAATACTGGTTATAAAGTACAATGCATATAATACGAAAAGTAATATAAAGTAGTACTGTAAAAGCATGGTATGGTTTCTAAGCCATATAAAAGAACATATAATACATAAAATACATACAGTGATAAAGATTGACTAAAAGTACTCAACTGGTGGTTCTAAAATACGCCTACCCCGGTGTACCTAACCTAAGTCTAGTACAAGGGAAGAAGTAAGTGAGGTGTAGCTTAAGTTTTAGTATTCTTTGCCAAGAATCAATTCCAAGAATTCTCTAAGGATCTAATCAGCTCCGTACCTTGGTTTTAGAATGAAGGAGGTCTTGTATCTCTCTCTCAGGACTCGATTTCCCAACAATCCGCAAGGGTAGCCTGGAAACACTGGAGCTGGATTTCTCGGCAAGAGAAAAGACAGCGTCTCTCAGTGCGTCAGCTGGAGGGTCAGCTTCCTTCGGCACTTGCTGCTGCAGGGCGCGCGTCGGGCAAGTATATAGTCGAACTGCTCCAAACCACTGTGTGTTTGTCTGGGGAAACGTAGGCATATTTATACCTTGAAGGTGCAGAGTTTGACGTATGATTGGACATAATAACGTCATCAAAGACTCAGTTCTTTGAAAACTCTATGATTTCCTAGATAAATTAGTATTCAGGCAAGGGGAAGTCCCTAGCTGCTGAAGGCGGGTTTTACTAAGAAATCGTTGTTGATTCTCGGATCTTAGTGGAAGTAGCCATGCCGTATTTGGGCTGCATAGGCTCGGTCTAAATATGATAATTCACCAAGAAGAAGGTAGCAAGTCTAAAGATCAGACATGCCGAGGATCTTGAGGATACAACTCAAGAACGGGGAGTGGGCCCAGACAATGCTAGACAGCGCAGCAGAAGTAACCATTTTTCGCAAGACCCTGAAGGATCATCTGGAGACAGTGGACTTGAATGAATGCATTCAAGTTGAAACTGCCGACACCAGGGTTAGTGTACCCCACAAGTTATATGAATCAACACTCCGGATGGAGGGGGACATAGCTAGGAAAATAAAAGCACTCTTTTGGGAAAAGCTACCTAAGGGTTATGACATACTTCTAGCTGAACAAGACTGGCCACCTGAATTTGTCAGGAAGTAACCACATGGCGAAGAGATAATTATTGAAAAACAAAGATGTGTGGAGGGTCGGGGGAATATTTAACGACCTGTCTGCTCGCTCCCCAATACTTAATACAAATACACAAGAGAGCAGAACAAGTCCGGATGTGGTGTGTGACCATCACAGGGACTAAGGGACAGTAAGCCATATAGATGAACTCAAAGTTGCTGGAAGTTATTGGAAAACATTCCGCTAGTACAAATCCCATCGTAAAATCCACCGGAAGGCGAAGAGATAATTATGCCAGCCTTCTCAAATCACATTCTAATTTATAAAAAATACATATGCCAGGAAATGGGCAGTAGCTCAAGCTACAGCATTATATAAAAATCACGTAGGATGGGGTGAGGATTCTCCTCACCTTAAAATCCAGTTAAAAAATCAACCAACAATGCAAAGGCAATATCCTGTAAAACAGGAAGCTAAACAACAAGTCAGGGAGATTTTAAATCAACTTGAATACCAAGGGGTGATTGAAACATGCACCTCATCAATGAACAATCCTTTGTTTCCTGTCTCCAAACCAGACAATACATATCGTCTAGTTTTGTACTACAGTCACTTAAACTCTTGTTACAAAACTTTTGCAGTACAAAATGCACATAGTGCAGCACTGATGAATAACATTGTGCGCAAAAAATATAAAACCACATTAGATATTTCAAATGGGTTTTTCTGTCAAAACATTGCACCTGAAAGCAGGCACTTGACCGATTTGTCAATCATGGGGACATAACGACAATTTTGCCGTCTCCCCCAGGGATTCAAGAATAGTTCAGGGTTATTTTCAGCCAGAGTAACAGAGTTACTAAAAATGTACGATGATGAGGCATTATCCTATGTCGATGACATCTATCTTACAGATGATGATTTGGACGTGCACTTGAAAAGAGTGTCACCATAATACTTGGGTTTGCTTCTGAAGTGTATAAATTCAATTTCAAGAAATCACGAATTGCCCACCTCAACGTCCTATTCTTAGGCTACGAGTTATCAAGTGAAGGCAAAAGCCTGGCAGCCAACTTGCTAGAAAAATGTGCGCTGCTCCAACCTCGGAAAATGCTGAAAAACTTGCAATCAATTCTAGGTTTCCTGAATTTTGGAAGAACTTATGTTCTAAATTACGCAGAAAGAGTTAAACCTCTCTATGAACTAATCACCTGATTTCAAACCAACAAATTGGACTCAAAACCATACAGAAATTTTGCGTTCAGTGCAAACAGACATGTTAGCAAAAACACCGTTAGAAACACGCAATAATGCGCGCAATCTTGTGATCCGAATCATCCCAGGGAGATGCGGATTCACATGCCTAACCTTTAACGAAGGTGAGACGGTACCAATAGCATACAAGTCACACTTGTACACACAAGCTGAAATAAAATTCACTTCAACAGAAAAGATACTGACAGCGGTTCAGACTGCTGTAGCAAAAGCTCTCGCGCAGGGTAAACGCATAATGCTAGTTATACCTGTACCTGCCTTAGAGGCAGTGACGAAAGCAAGCATTCCTAATGCTAAGGCTTTACATCGGAGATGGATACAATGGGTTAATTCTCTTGCTGCAACAGACGTTGAATATGTTTTTGACCCCTACTTGAAGACACAAGAATTCCTACAATACGAACACGAATGTCCCCTGCCGACCGGAATTCTGCCTCTAAAACATTACGGATGTATAATCTATACAGACAGATCAGCACAGCCCGCAATTGGGGGTAAACAAGCCTATAGTGCTGTGTGCGCGATTGTTAAAGGTCGCTAGCACAAAGGTAAATTTAGACGTATGGTCACTAAAGCTCAATCACTCAGAGACTATACAGCTCAGCGAGCTGAACTACAGGCTTTCAAGATGCCGCTTGAAAATACCAATTGTGAATTCCCCACACTCCTAGTGTGCGATTCGTATTACTGCGTCCAGTCTTACAATGAATATCTGCAGAACTGGGTTCAAAACGGTTTCAAAAGACGCAAAAGGTGGCACAATTAAGCATAAAATGCTTTGGGAAGGAGTAGTTCTATTACAGAAAGAACTACAAAAGACTCACGTGATACATACACTGAGTCATCAGCGTGATGGCGTTCACGTTGCAGGGAATTCATTGGCTGATGAAGCCGCTAAGGCAGCTGTGCAAACGGCTTCCGTAGCTGCAATCACTCAGTCGAAAACAAAAATAAACAGCGAAATAATGCAAGCTGTCACTGCTTCAGTTAAAGACAGTGGTAAGACAGTCCCGAAAGGTTTTGCAGTAAAGTATTCATATATAACTGATGCGAATAATGTTTCTTTTGCTCGAATACCTGGAGTGGGGGATAGGGCAATTCCAAACATGGAACATAGGTTAGAACTGATCTTAGCAGCACTCACAGGGCTGGCATCTGCACACGCAGGAATTTCTGCCACAGTATCCTTATTAAAACAAAGATAATGGTGGCCACGCCTGAGGAAACAAACTAGAAACTATGTTCTAGAATGTGAAATTTGCCAAAAAATTAAAGTTTCAACAGTGAAACGACCTGCACAGACGCCCCTCCTGATTTCAGATAAACCACTAGAGTGTGTTTATCTGGACCACTGTGGTCGCTTGCAAAGGGATGGTGTTGGACCTGGCCCTTTTGACAGGTTCACCCCGAAACTTTTTTGCTTTTTCCTAGCCTGTTTCTGTAACCTAGTGTTGGTGATTTTAGGCCTCTGCGCACTTTTTCACTGTGGTACAGTGTAAAGTGTGTGAGCTCTCTGTGTATGTGTGGTGAGTGGCCTGCCCTCCCATAGGAATGCATGGGGAATATGTGTATCCATGGTAGTTCCTGATGTGTGGGGAGTGCAGGCTCGAGTTTGGTGTGTGCGAACTCGTGAGATTGAATGCTGCCCGCGATGATGTGTGCGGCTTTAATGTGTCTAGTGTGGAAGTGCCACTTCTAGAAGTTGGTGTGTCTGTGCATTGAATGTGCTGGCTTGTGATTGGCTGGAGCTAGCTGGTGTGCCTGGCTCCAGAAGTCAGGATGGGTCTGCCCCAGTGGTGAATGGGAGATCTGCATGATTGATGTGAGGGAGGAGTACACCTGGGACCTGAATAGGGCTGGGCTTTCCCCACACCATGCTGGCTCCACCCCCTGTGCTGCGACTGATGACCCTAGCCTGACTAGTGAATGGGAAGAGGGGCTGGGCACCACACAGTGCTCCAAAACCAGTTGCATCTAGTTTTCCCTTCACCCTGTAGCCACAGACAAAGGGAAATGATGTATAAAAAGAGGCTGTGACCTCATTTAAAAGGTTCTTGTTTTTCCTAACTAGAATCTACCAGGGGCGTGCTGCTGCTGGGGCCCAGGGGAAGGCTTGCCTCCCTGGGCCCTGCCTTGCCCCTGGATGGACTTGCTCCATCTTTCTGAGATCCAGGACTTGGTGGGACTCTCCTGCCCTCCTCACCCATGGGGGCTGTGTGCTGGAACCCCTCTGCCTTGCCAGGGGGACTGGAGGACTTCCCTGCGCTGAGGAGCTGGTTGCTCCATTTCTTTATGCCCAAGGCTGGCTGAAACCCCTTTTGCTTTGTTGAGCCAGGGTTTCTGTCACCTTTAGCGCCTGGGAAGCGCTTTGTTTTGAAATGTCCTTTGCGTGGTATGCAGGAGCCTACCCTGCATTGTGACAGCGGTTTCCTTAAACAGCCGCGGGTGCCACCCCGCTTATTTAATTATTTTAAAGTTGGGTGCCCACCCCGATTATGGCCGCATCGTAATTTTGTTCCTCGAGTGTGCCCACCCCTCAGTTGTATGCCGCCAAAGAAATCCCCGCCGCAGCCCGAGCTGTGTGCGACCTGGAAGCAGAGGAAGTGGGCGGGGCCGAGAGCGTGCAGCCCGAAATGGTGGTTGGAGAGGAGAGAGCGCCGGGCAATGCTGCTGTGTCCAGCGAGGGAGAGCCCCGCCTGTTGCCCGTAGGTCCCGAAAGGCGGGCACGACGCAAAGCGGGGCTCTCATGAGGAGAGAGAGCCACCCTAGGAAGGCGTCGCCCCAGAACCCCCGGAGACAGAGTGCTGCCGTCGCCCCCAGCCTGTGAGTGTTCAAGGGAGCTGGGGGGGGGGGAGAGACGGAATCCGAGCGGCCCGTGCATGCAGCGGGCCGCTCCAACGTGGAGATGGTGGCTGGGAGGGCCCCGCGGGGTCCCCATGTCTGTGGCTGTGTCCGGGTGCTCTGTCGGCACCTGGGCGGCCCCACGTGCGAGAGGGCTGCCCCAACGTCCTGGGGGCAGTTTATTTCTTGAGCCCACGAGGCTCCCGGGGGCATTATTAGATTTTGAGCCCTCGAGGCTCCCGGGGGCATTATTGGATTTGTTTAGAGCCCACAAGGCTCCACCAGCAAAGGTGGGCATTTTAGAGGATAGAGCGGCCCCGGTTGGCAGCGGGCCGCTCCCCCAGGTTGGAGAGCTCACCCGAAGCTCCAGTGGTTCTAATAGCCTAGAGGGCTCCCAAAAGTGCGCCTATGTTTGTGCCAGAGCCAGAGGGCTCCAATGATGAGCATGTTTTGTCCCAGAGCCTAGAGGGCTCCCCCTGTTTGGCGCAGTTTTGGTCCTAGGGCCAGTGAGGGCCCTGTCGCAGTTTTGCTGATTCCCAGCTGCCCAGCAATTTGTGGGCAGCTGCACCGTTTAGGCGCCACGGGAGAGAAAGTCCCTGAGAGGGATAGAAGTGGCACAGAGGTGCCAGGCCTTCTACAGCTGGGCAGCACTTAGTGCCAGCTGCAATGTTTAGGCCCTGTTGATGTTCCCAGCTGCCCAGCAATTAGTGGGCAGCTGCAACGTTTAGGTTTGCGCCGGTGGCACACCCCTGACTGGCGCTGCGATGGCAGCGGGCCCTGACATTCTGGACACAGGCCATTTGAGCACCTCCTTGGATGGCCAGTTGGCCAGGGGGGCTGGTATATGGATAGGGCGTAAGGCCCTAATGTGATTTTTGCGCAATGTGATTACTTACTAGGTTTGTGATAATTGCCTAAATGTGATTTATGTGCTCTACATGTGGCGCAAGGTGATTGCCTACTGTATTTATACTGTTTAGGCCTAAATGTGATTTCTGCGTAATGTGCTTTGCCTTTATGCTTGTGTTATACTTCTAAAGGTGCTCATGCTTAGAGGTTTGCTTTGCCTAGTATGTTATACTAGTGAGTTTGGGTCCCTGCGTGATCTAGGCCTATGGTTATTAGTATTGCGTAGTGTGTACCTACCTTTACCAGTGGTTGCTGGTGGGGTTCTACAATTGTCAATTCGTGTTACAGTTATTCTAAGTGCTAATTCTACTAAGTACTGATTCTGACAGTGGCCCACGTGGCCCTGTCCTGGTGTAAATAATCCCTTGTGAATATTGCCCGTGCCAGTTGGCACAATGTATATTGTGTGATTACTATCTGATGTGTTTTGACAATACAAAAGTTATTTTTACATAATCTTGTGTGGAGTTCCTTTTGTGGTGTGCCTAGGATGTTGTTGCTGTTGTGTGCATGCGCAAATGCTTTACACATTGCCTCCGGGATATTTATTTATTTATTTATTTATTTTGCATCTTATACCGCGCAGACTAAACCCGAAGGTATCAAGGCGCCTACCAAAAAGATCAAAATGCAGGGCCAAGCTACTCATATGCTTGTACAAAAAGACGTGTTTTAAGAGCAGATCTGAAAGTCTGTAGGGAGGGAAGGGACCTTAATTCTATCGGAAGATCATTCCACCATTTAGGAGCCAGATGGGAAAAAGCCCTCCCACCCCATCTGGCTTTCCGAATACGCGGGACACAGAAAAGCAGTTGATTAGAGGAGCGGAGATTCCTGCCAGGGTTATAGTAAGACAAGATGGATCCGATACCGGTAGGGCTACTTTTCGCCAAAGCCTTGTAGACCATACACATGGACTTAAAGACTATCCGCTCCTTGATCGGAAGCCAGTGAAGCTGCTTCCTGGCCAACGTGGCCGAGGAACGACGGGGTAGATCAAGGACAAATCTGGCTGCCGCGTTCTGGACCACCTGCAAGCGCTGTAGCTGGCTCTTGTTCAATCCAGCATACAGCGCATTGCAGTAATCCAATCGGGAGCCCAGAAGGGCGACAGCAAGTTGCCTTCTTGCCTGGCAGGAAAGGTAGTGCCTAATTTTCCTTAGTATGTGGATGATTCCCCAACAGGTAGATACAGTCCGTTTGACCTGTTGGCACATACCAAGGATGGGATCGATCATGACCCCGAGGTTTTTAGCCAGGGATGTAGGTTTTGGGCAGGCACCCAATGAGTCAGGCCACCAGTCCATAGACCAGATCTCTTCCTTTCCGCCAAACACCATCACCTCGGTCTTCTCCCCATTCAATTTCAGTGAATTGTGAATCATCCACTGGCCGACAGCCTCCATACAGGATCTAAAATTGGAGGCTGTCAGCTCGGTTGATTGGGAGGGAGACACGAGGATCTGGGTGTCGTCCGCATAGGAAACTACCTCCATCCCAAAAGATCTAATAAGTCTGGCAAGTGGGGTCACATAGATGTTAAAAAGGGTGGGACTGAGCGCCGACCCCTGAGGGACCCCACATTGCACAGACAGGGATGGAGATAGGAATTTTCCCAGCATTACCCTCTGCTCTCTATATTCGAGAAAAGAGGAAAGGAGCCCTAGGGCTGCCCCCCGAACCCCAATCTCACCCAATTGAGATGTTAAAACCCGGGGAGAAAGGGTATCGAAGGCAGCCGTGAGGTCCAGAAGGATCAGGAGGGAGGTCCGACCCCCATCCACGCTCGTACGGATGGAATCGAGCACCAGGGTGAGGGCAGACTCGGTGCTGTGTTCCCTCCTAAACCCATGCTGGGACGGATCCAAACAGCCCGAACTCTCCACAAAGACAGCGAGGTGCCTATTAAGGTAGGCCTCTAACATCTTCGCGGGCGCCGGGAGTAGTAAGATGGGGCAAAAGTTCTTTAATACCCCTGGATCAAGGGAGGGTTTCTTAAGCAGTGGTTTCACCACAGCATTTTTCCACTGCTGGGGAAAGACACCCTCCCTCATTACCCTATTCATGATGTCAACCAAAGGGGGTAAGAGAGATCCTCTACACTGCTTCAGGACCTTAAGAGGGCAGGGATCAAGCGGAGACCCAGACTTAGTTTTGTCAAGCAGCGTCTCTAGATCTTGTAAAGAGAGAGGAGGAAAGGATTCCAGACATCCGGCCAAAGAGAGCTCTGCCAGGGAAACCTCCGGGACCATAGTAGCCAGTGGCTCAGCAGTTGATAGTCTCTGTGACTCCAGGGCAGTATAGATGTCCGATATTTTGGACTGGAAGAAGAGAGCTATGTCGTTGCAGAGCTCCTGAGATGAAATTACGGGATCTGGGACCTGAAGAGATGTGAGAGAGTCCACAATCCTGAAAAGCTCTTTGGGAGATGAAAGAGAAGCTGTGAGGGCCGTAAAGTAATCTTGTTTGGTCCTGATAACTTCCAGCTTATATCTTTTTAGCAGGGTTTTATGGGCTTCCCTGTCTATTTGGTCCCAACTAGCATGCCATAGACGCTCCTGCCTCCTTACTTCCTGTCTAAGGAGTCTTAGCTGTTCGGAGAACCAGGGGGCTGAGGGTCTTTTCCTGGCTGAATAGCAGGACCGAGCAGGTGCCAGTTCATCCAGGGCTGCAGTAAGGATTTTTTCATACTGCGGCACCGCCAGAGAAAGATCCATCTCCCGGATTAAAGACAGACTGGGAATCCACGGGTCGAAAGAGTTTCCTCCGATGTTTTTAAGATTCCTACGTACTTCAAAAGTACTCGGAACTTTCCTAGGGATCTCCTGGCTAGGGAGGTCCACGTTGAAAGGGACGGCCAGATGGTCCGACCAGGACAGAAAAAAAGGATCTGTTACTGACAATCTCTGGTCATTAGAGAAGATCCCATCAAGCGTATGCCCCGCTCGGTGAGTGGGTCCTTTCACCAGTTGGGTGAATCCACATGCTGTCAGGGCTTCCAACAGAGCAAAGGTGTCATGTGCCTCCAACAACTCCAAGTGAAAATTAAAATCACCCAGAATCGTTAAATTCTCACAACCAAAGTAGGGTTCCAGGAACTGAAGCAATTTTAGGCTGAAGTCAGTTCTAGGACCAGGAGGACGATAGACCAGAATCCCGTTAAAAGGAGAGATTGAGGGGTCATATAGTGAAAAATGCAACACCTGAATAGCGTCCTTAGGGTCAGATAAAGGCATAATATGGCATTGGAACCTGTCTCTATGCAGGATAGCCAGCCCACCACCGACCCGGCCTATTCTGTCCTGCCGTGTTAGGCAATACCCATCCGGGACTGCTTCAATGAGGTCTGGGCCCGATGAATCTTTGGCCCATGTTTCCGTAATGAAAACCCATGACTGGTTCTTCTCTAGTGACAACTACGATGGGGAGGAACTCGCACAGCTGTTAATACACAAGGTGAAGATTTGTAAAGAGGTGTCGTGTGCAGCTGTAGGAAAAACACCGTCTGAGCCAAGCAGTGTAGGATCCAAAGGAACTAATACAAAGCTCCCTCAGCAAGGAGAGAGCGCCTCAGCGCACAACGAGGGGGACCCGAGGGTCTTATTCCATAAAGCAATAGGTATAGTCAAAGTTGAATGGCAAAAAGCACCCAAAACGTTCTTCCAGACTTCAAAGTTTATTAACTTGTTGTTAAAGTAGATAGTTCATGGTAAATGAAAAAGTTTTTCAAAAACATATCTCCAATAGTGGAAGTATTTTTAAATCAAATGATCACTCATCCCGATGCATTTCGGGCAGCGCCCTTCCTCAGGGGATTACTCTATAAGAAATCCAAAGAAAACTATTCAAACGTATGTAAATGTATAAGCTCACACATAAAACGTGCAAAAAAACTCATGTCTACACCCAGAAAATAGAACGTGTAAAATCAGACCACAACCAAGAGTTCCTAAACAGTGTGATCAATCTGAATAACAGCGTGCTGACAGGAGGTGAGCCGAAATCAACTGTGGTCAGAATCTTGCAAAACTGTGAACACAGAAAGCAAATCCCAACGTAAATAGCAACGTGTACTCGAAATAAAACTCCAAGAGATGTGCAAAATCAGAGGGGAAAATATAAGCGTGAGGCGGTCACAACAAAACCGTGCTTGTTAGCGTGTACTGATGGGAAAATGCAGCCGAAGACTCTACAAGTGATAAGTTATAATGGGGTCCCAAAAGGGTACTTACAGGTGCAGGGAGTAGCTCGAACTCGAGAGAGTTCAGCGAAGAAAATCATCGGTCGGTAAAGCCACCCGTGTGTTAGGATATCTTGTGAGGGTAAAATGAACATAGAAAGAGGACAAGCGGTCCCAAAGTAAAAACGTGCACTGGTGAACAAAAACTTGTAGTCGCCATGTTGTAATGATAAACAAACTGGTGTGTATAATACATGAATAAATGAAACGAAAGGAAAAAATAATAAGAAAAGGAGAAAAGAAATATAATATGAGAGATATAAGACTCAAAAGACATAAAGATGAATTACAGATAACATAGAAATTCAATTCGATCATTGAGACCATGGGGCACCATGGTGGACATAAAACGAATCCAAAAGTTCTCTTTCTTTAGGAGCGTGTTCTTGTTGTTCACAGTAACCTTTACTTGTTCCAATACTTGAAATTTCAATTGCGCCACGCTATGTTTATTTTCTACAAAGTGGGTAGCCACACTGGATTTAAGGTTTTGGGTTCGAATGTTACTTTTGTGCTCCAGAATTCTGACCCGGATCTTCCTCTCAGTGTGTCCAATGTAACATTTTCCGCATGGACATTTCAACATATAAATAACATTACTGCTGTTACAGGTGGCATTGACTCGGAGTTTAATCGAGTGTCCTTTCATAGGGTGGTTTGTCATGTTTCCAGGAATACAATTATTGCAATTGTAGCAGGGTCTTAAACCTTTGTAGTTGATAGGTATTTCAGTTCTTTTTGGTTGACTCAGAATTTCTTTCAGGTTTCTACCTCGGGTGTACGCAAACATAGGGGGCTGACTGAATAGACCTTGAAAGTCAGGTTCCATAGATAAGATTGGCCAGTGTTTTCGAATGATGTGTTGAAAATGATTCGACATCTTAGAGTATTTGGAAACCACCACCAAGCGGTCCGATTGTTTTTTGGGTTTGGATTGGAAAAGTTCAGTCCTGACAATCTTTTCTGTCCTTTCTACTGCCAGGTCCAGAATAGGGAGAGGGTACCCCCGTGCCTTCAGTCTGTCCAAAGTGATTTTTATCTCTTTTTTACTTTCTTCTTCATCGGAGACTATGCGTTTCACTCGTAGCAGTTGAGCATAAGGTAAGTTGTTTTTTAGTCCAGCTCGGTGAAAACTTTTATAGTGTAAAGTAGAGTTCCTATCAGTAGGTTTTCGAAATATTGTGGTGTGCCACTCCTCTTGTTCTCTGTGTATTTCCACATCCAGGTAGTGGACGCATTTCTCGCTGAATTCCCAGGTGAATTGTATTCTTTCGTTGAAACTGTTCCATGAACGGAGAAAGGTGACAAGAGTGTCAACCAATCCCCCCCATAACAGAAACACGTCATCTATGTATCGGAGATACAATTTTCCATATTGTAGCCAGTCATTTTGGCATAGTATGTGCGACTCTTCAAACATTTTCATATAGATGTTCGCTTAGCAAGGAGCTGCCGAGTTTCCTATGGCAGTGCCATTCAGTTGTAGTATCCACTTGTCTAAAACCGTGAAATAGCTATGATAGAGAGTGAAGATTGTAAGTTGCATGAGAAAAACTTTGAGATCAGGATCAAGATCCGATGAAGCCAACACTTGTTCAATCGCTTCCATTCCTCCATCATGGGGGATGGAGGTGTAGAGTGAACATACGTCCACTGTACACATGATAAGTTCAGTGTTTTTAAGTTCATTCATGATGGGTTCAAGTTTCAAGAGAAAATCTGTGGTGTCACGAACATGTGACTGGGTTTTTTGTACAAATGGTTGAAAGTATTTGTCGAGGAATTTACCCAGGTTCTCATGTATGCTTCCTCTGGTGGGTACAATAGGGCGAAAAGGAGGTTTTGTGGGATGTTTATGCATCTTAGGTAGCATATAAAACACAGGAGGTTTTGGGTTGGTCGGGTCAAAAATCTTCCAAAAATGATAGAACCCGAAGATTTTTGACCCCGACCAACCCAAAACCTCCTGTGTTTTATATGCTACCTAAGATGCATAAACATCCCACAAAACCTCCTTTTCGCCCTATTGTATCCACCAGAGGAAGCATACATGAGAACGTGGGTAAATTCCTCGACAAATACTTTCAACCATTTGTACAAAAAACCCAGTCACATGTTCGTGACACCACAGATTTTCTCTTGAAACTTGAACCCATCATGAATGAACTTAAAAACACTGAACTTATCATGTGTACAGTGGACGTATGTTCACTCTACACCTCCATCCCCCATGATGGAGGAATGGAAGCGATTGAACAAGTGTTGGCTTCATCGAATCTTGATCCTGATCTCAAAGTTTTTCTCATGCAACTTACAATCTTCACTCTCTATCATAGCTATTTCACGGTTTTAGACAAGTGGATACTACAACTGAATGGCACTGCCATGGGAAACTCGGCAGCTCCTTGCTACGCGAACATCTATATGAAAATGTTTGAAGAGTCGCACATACTATGCCAAAATGACTGGCTACAATATGGAAAATTGTATCTCCGATACATAGATGACGTGTTTCTGTTATGGGGGGGATCGGTTGACACTCTTGTCACCTTTCTCGGATCATGGAACAGTTTCAACGAAAGAATACAATTCACCTGGGAATTCAGCGAGAAATGCGTCCACTACCTGGATGTGGAAATACACAGAGAACAAGAGGAGTGGCACACCACAATATTTCGAAAACCTACTGATAGGAACTCTACTTTACACTATAAAAGTTTTCACCGAGCTGGACTAAAAAACAACTTACCTTATGCTCAACTGCTACGAGTGAAACGCATAGTCTCTGATGAAGCAGAAAGTAAAAAAGAGATAAAAATCACTTTGGACAGACTGAAGGCACGGGGGTACCCTCTCCCTATTCTGGACCTGGCAGTAGAAAGGACAGAAAAGATTGTCAGGACTGAACTTTTCCAATCCAAACCCAAAAAACAATCGGACCGCTTGGTGGTGGTTTCCAAATACTCTAAGATGTCGAATCATTTTCAACACATCATTCGAAAACACTGGCCAATCTTATCTATGGAACCTGACTTTCAAGGTCTATTCAGTCAGCCCCCTATGTTTGCGTACACCCGAGGTAGAAACCTGAAAGAAATTCTGAGTCAACCAAAAAGAACTGAAATACCTATCAACTACAAAGGTTTAAGACCCTGCTACAATTGCAGCAATTGCAATAATTGTATTCCTGGAAACATGACAAACCACCCTATGAAAGGACACTCGATTAAACTCCGAGTCAATGCCACCTGTAACAGCAGTAATGTTATTTATATGTTGAAATGTCCATGCGGAAAATGTTACATTGGACACACTGAGAGGAAGATCCGGGTCAGAATTCTGGAGCACAAAAGTAACATTCGAACCCAAAACCTTAAATCCAGTGTGGCTACCCACTTTGTAGAAAATAAACATAGCGTGGCGCAATTGAAATTTCAAGTATTGGAACAAGTAAAGGTTACTGTGAACAACAAGAACACGCTCCTAAAGAGAGAGAACTTTTGGATTCGTTTTATGTCCACCATGGTGCCCCATGGTCTCAATGATCGAATTGAATTTCTATGTTATCTGTAATTCATCTTTATGTCTTTTGAGTCTTATATCTCTCATATTATATTTCTTTTCTCCTTTTCTTATTATTTTTTCCTTTCGTTTCATTTATTCATGTATTATACACACCAGTTTGTTTATCATTACAACATGGCGACTACAAGTTTTTGTTCACCAGTGCACGTTTTTACTTTGGGACCGCTTGTCCTCTTGCTATGTTCATTTTACCCTCACAAGATATCCTAACACACGGGTGGCTTTACCGACCGATGATTTTCTTCGCTGAACTCTCTCGAGTTCGAGCTACTCCCTGCACCTGTAAGTACCCTTTTGGGACCCCATTATAACTTTTATCACTTGTAGAGTCTTCGGCTGCATTTTCCCATCAGTACACGCTAACAAGCACGGTTTTGTTGTGACCGCCTCACGCTTATATTTTCCCCTCTGATTTTGCACATCTCTTGGAGTTTTATTTCGAGTTCACGTTGCTATTTACGTTGGGATTTGCTTTCTGTGTTCACAGTTTTGCAAGATTCTGACCACAGTTGATTTCGGCTCACCTCCTGTCAGCACGCTGTTATTCAGATTTATCACACTGTTTAGGAACTCTTGGTTGTGGTCTGATTTTACACGTTCTATTTTCTGGGTGTAGACATGAGTTTTTTTGCACGTTTTATGTGTGAGCTTATACATTTACATACGTTTGAATAGTTTTCTTTGGATTTCTTGTAGAGTAATCCCCTGAGGAAGGGCGCTGCCCGAAATGCATCGGGATGAGTGATCATTTGATTTAAAAATACTTCCACTATTGGAGATATGTTTTCGAAAAACTTTTTCATTTACCATGAACTATCTACTTTAACAACAAGTTAATAAACTTTGAAGTCTGGAAGAACGTTTTGGGTGCTTTTTGCCATTCAACTTTGACTATACCTATTGCTTTATGGAATAAGACCCTCGGGTCCCCCTCGTTGTGCGCTGAGGCGCTCTCTCCTTGCTGAGGGAGCTTTGTATGGGTTCTTCTCTAGTACAAGCTCCTTAAAAACAATATTGTTTTTAGTAAGTGAGCGTGCATTGAGAAGAAGGCAGTTTACGATAGGCTCACTAGGTCCAGCCAACGGGCGGAGCTCCCGAGGAAGGACGGGGGGGGCAAAATTCCGGCCCCCCGGGCCTACCTGAAAGCACCCGCAGCCCATAGGCAAGAGAAGGTCTTCAGGAGTGCTTCTATGAAAGCCTGTCTGCTCGTGCCAAGCTACCAAGGGGGTGAGCAGGGGTTATCTTGGCGTGTGACTCCCTTGCCCTGACTAGAATGGTGGTTTCTGCGTGGCTTTGGCGCAAGCCTTAGCCAACCAGAAATCCCAGTTCTAACAGATGGTAACTATAAATATATCATGGTGCAGTAAATTCCTGCACAAGATTTATTTGGATGTGGCCCCAGCGCTCGGCTGACGCCAGAACTGTTATAAAGAATCTGCGAGTCTTTATCACGACATACGCAATCGGCACGCTACATTCTGACCAGGGTCCTGCGTTTAGCTCTCGAGCTTACAAAGAGGCCATGGCTAGCTTGAGCGTTGCATTGCGGTATTCTAGTCTCTTCCATCCTGAGAGTAATACGGTAGTGGAAAGAAAAAACCGTGACATAAAGCAATCCATAACAGCTAAGGTAGTAGGTTCGGGTGATGGGTGGGTCAAACATCTAATAAGTGTCCAACGTAGTCTTAATAATCTGCCAAGAAATTCTCTGGGTGGAATCACTCCATATGAATTACTGTTTGGTACTAGAATGATAATCGAAGACCTCGATTGTCAAACTTCAGTGGTGGAACAAAAACCCTTTGATGTCAAAGATCGTTTGGCTGTTTTACAGGACTTAAATGAAACAAGAAGAAGTCTGAGTAACACAATACAGAAGCAAATGACCACTGAAGAGAGACCACCTGTCCCAGCAAGACCTGTCTGGATTGGTGATCTAGTCAGGGAAAAGATCGCGGTAAAGAAGGAATTTCGGCCTTCCTACAGAAAAGCAGTACCTGTCTTAGTTATCCATGGAACAAGATCAGTATTACTACCGCCCCTTGGTGGTAAAAGGGAGAACAGAGTTGTGTCCATCGACCTGGTCAAACCACATCATGTGGCCAATAATAAGTAGTAGGCCCAGTGGACAAGAAGTAGCAGACGACCAAATCTTGCTACAATCCAAGAGGTTCAAACTGAAAGACTTATCACCTTTGATAAACCTGCAGTAAGAAATGAAGGACTATGCAACAAAGCCATGGAACTTGTGCCTCTGGATACCCAAATAACAGTTCGTCAAGAAACACCTGTCTACAATGATATAGCATCTGACTATACCAACATGGCAAAAGAAGAAACAGCTCCAGCGATTTTAAGTAATCAGGATGCAATTCCAACAATTGACAGAACTGCCTCTGGCTATTTTATCAACTTTGATACATTTTCTGAGGATCCCAGTGAACCTGAAAATACACCAGCAAATAAAACTTTCAAAGAAAAAATAACAGAGCTCTTTCATCAACTTGAAAAAACATATCTGGTTTCACCATGGGTTGAATTTTGGATTGTGTTAGGTGTACTTTTCCTCCTGCTCTGGCTCATACTGGTGTTAAGTTTGGGAAGGATGATAGATGGAAAATATAGTACAATGGACACAGCAAGCAAGAAAATCAATTTGGTCCTAAAACCTCACAAATCATCTCATCGTGAAAGAAGAGACCGGTCATCAGTAAACATCACAGCTGTTCCTATACTTGGTGGTATAGCATGGGACAGAACTGATTATGACATTTATGGCCCGGTGGAACTGCTGAAGATTCTACACCAGTTTAAGGTTTCTTTAAGTGACTTTGTCGCACCCAGCACATTTTCTGATGATTGGGACTTTGAAACTGTTAACAACATGATGACAGATTTAGAAATGTCAGCTAAATTTACAGAACATGAATACCTAGAAGGTTCATCAGATTATGAACAAATGTATTGTTATAATCATTATGGTCACCATTATTTGCATAAATCTGCAAACCCTAGAATTTTTTTTACTTATAATCAATGGGAACATTGTCCAACGCCACCAAGGGGTAGCTCAAAAATATTTAATGAAAAATTTCCGTACTTCTCAGGGTTTAATGTTACAAATCCAGAAATGTTTTATTTAAAAAATATAAATAAGACAGGAATGAAAACAATTTTGACCAATACTAAACCAATTTATTCTGCAAACCTTTATGCTCAGCTGTCTACATTAGGGTCTGACTTTTGGAAAGACAACATTGAGACAAAAACTGTCTGGGGCACAAAAGATTGGCAGGTGCAATGTTTAGAAGCCTTATTCAGAGCCTGCATCATCCCAGAACAAATAATGTTTTTAAATGACACTGTTCAACAAACATCTTGTCTTGGCCTGGCTAAGATAAAAGGTTTAAACAAACCATCTATACCCAAGCCCACATCTGACAGTGCTGACACTACAGAAGAGGAGGTAGACGTACCCTATATTTTTAAACAAAACAGAACTAATCCTGATTGGAAAAAAAAGGTTAATCTGGCCCCAGACACTAATAACTGTCAAGATAGATTCCTGAACAAAACACAGGGGTTCACAGTGAATAGGCCAGATCCAAGATATTCCCAGAGACAACATCCAGGGATAGTAACTACTTATAGTGTAGGAAAGCTATGCCTTGAGTGGCTACATAAAGCTACACTTCCAGAAATCAAACAACACTTATCTTTACTTAAAGAAGGCAATAATTTGCGAGATTTCTTAATGGGGCCTCGCAAACCACGTCAAAAACGTTTCATATACGATGGTATATACGCTGCTTACAATGAAGAAAGGAAAATAACGCAAATGGAAACTGCAGAAAGAATACGAGAAATTAATCGTATTAATTTAGAGAAAAGCCTCTCTGTAGTGGACAATGGGTTAACGACTCTGTCCTCCAGAATTTATTCTTTGAACAGCAACGTATCATCTGCAATTGACATAATAGAGCAAGACTTGCTAATGTTACAACACGGCCAGTCTCAATTACGTTCTATAATGCTGCTAGGCTGGACGTTACAAAATCTCAGTTCAGGCTACGTGCCATGGCGTCTAATCAACAACACGTCATTATTTACTGTGTTTAACCTTACAGATAAACAAATCTCTTTGGCACAAAGAGGAGCAGACAAATCGGTGCTGAGCATTGAGAAACTAGAAAGATTACCATTGACAGTTTCTGAGAACCCTGTCATTGAATGGATAATACATGGCACCATTATGATACCAGTGACGATTTTCCAATTTCGGTTTTGTCTACAGCATATACCAGCAGGCCTGTATGAAAGGTTGGGTAAAGAATACATTAAGTTGACCTGGAATTTACCCTACACACACAAATGTTGGAATGGGGGAAAGGAGGTATTCCTTAGTGGTAAAAATTGTAAGAACTCACTAAGTGGTACACTTTTGTACCAAGGTATTAATTTACACGGAGCCTACGAAGGTTCTGCAAATAACCTCTCTTGCCCCCTGCACGGTTCACCCTCCACAATGATAGAACCAATTTTCAGGCAGCTATCCAATGGCAGCTACGTTATGCTCAATGACCACAGCTGTTGTGGCATGTTGCCAGGAAAGGCGTATCTAGTTAGTGTGTCATCCAGGGTCACTTGTATGCAAGTATTGTACCCAAAAAGTAAGACAGAAAGGGAGACGGCATTATGGCCTTCACTGAATATCTCTTCTATACGAATTAATACTTTAAACAGAATGAAAGTCATTCTTTTACAAAAAAATGTGCCACTGACCTCATCTAGAGAAACGTATGATCTGCAAGGCCTTCTGCAAAGATACATGCTAAGTCAAATCTTAAATATGTCTGATACCAGTGGCATCGCACATGTATTTAAGACACTTTTTTCAGGACTGTTAGCACCATTTGAAGCAGTCCTCTGCATTTTTCCAAATTTCGTGCACTTTGTGTTCTGCGGACTGCCTCTCATCTTGGGACTCGTAGCAGAAATTCTGGTTTTATTCCTTCTGCTCCGATATGGCAAGTCCGGTGACAAGCAATACCCACGCTACCATGGAAGAAGCCCTCCTTGCCATGAGGTATCGTGAGAGGATTACACAGATTCTTGGCTTGGCTCGTTTAAGGGATCCGAACACAACTTGGTTCCTTTTGTTCAGACCAATCTGGCAAGATTGCATCTTACCTGTTCTGCGATGCCTGCTTTGCGGAGAAGAATGCGTGTTGGACGTTTGTCTTACACTCCCATCAGTCCTGCCATCGGATGTTGACACTTTGCTAGGTCCGATTACGACTCATGCATCATGTTGCCCCCAACGGCTGCCCATTCTGATGACTGCAAAAAACACAGTTGATGGACAGAATGTAGAACAATGTCATACATTCACCCCAGTACACTGATCTGGGCCTAAATCCATCGTTTTTTTGCACTCCACACCACCCTGGGTGAGACACTGGCTATATGCAAATCAGCTATGACCCTGTGCCTCATGGGAACAGTCCAGTCCGAACTACCAAGCCATGTCTGATGACGATGGATTTAGGCCCAGATCCTTGTACTGGGGTGAATGTATGACATTGTTCTACATTCTGTCCATCAACTGTGTTTTTTGCAATTTTCACCCCGAGTGGGCTGGGGATGCTCAGACGTGAGTCCCAGGCTCTCCACACCACTGGAGTCAAGCTATCCAGGCTGATGAAGGCTGATAGCCAGAAACCGGTCCTTGGATGCTTGATTCCGGTCTGGGAAAGACATGGCTTGGTAGTTCGGACTGGACTGTTCCCATGAGGCACAGGGTCAGAGCTGATTTGCATATAGCCAGTGTCTAACCCAGGGTGGTGTGGAGTGCAAAAAACGATGGATTTAGGCCCAGATCCTTGTACTGGGGTGAATGTATGACATTGTTCTACATTCTGTCCATCAACTGTGTTTTTTGCAATTTTCACCCCGAGTGGGCTGGGGATGCTCAGACGTGAGTCCCAGGCTCTCCACACCACTGGAGTCAAGCTATCCAGGCTGATGAAGGCTGATAGCCAGAAACCGGTCCTTGGATGCTTGATTCCGGTCTGGGAAAGACATGGCTTGGTAATTCGGACTGGACTGTTCCCATGAGGCACAGGGTCAGAGCTGATTTGCATATAGCCAGTGTCTAACCCAGGGTGGTGTGGAGTGCAAAAAAACGATGGATTTAGGCCCAGATCCTTGTACTGGGGTGAATGTATGACATTGTTCTACATTCTGTCCATCAACTGTGTTTTTTGCAATTTTCACCCCGAGTGGGCTGGGGATGCTCAGACGTGAGTCCCAGGCTCTCCACACCACTGGAGTCAAGCTATCCAGGCTGATGAAGGCTGATAGCCAGAAACCGGTCCTTGGATGCTTGATTCCGGTCTGGGAAAGACATGGCTTGGTAGTTCGGACTGGACTGTTCCCATGAGGCACAGGGTCAGAGCTGATTTGCATATAGCCAGTGTCTAACCCAGGGTGGTGTGGAGTGCAAAAAAACGATGGATTTAGGCCCAGATCCTTGTACTGGGGTGAATGTATGACATTGTTCTACATTCTGTCCATCAACTGTGTTTTTTGTAATTTTCACCCCGAGTGGGCTGGGGATGCTCAGACGTGAGTCCCAGGCTCTCCACACCACTGGAGTCAAGCTATCCAGGCTGATGAAGGCTGATAGCCAGAAACCGGTCCTTGGATGCTTGATTCCGGTCTGGGAAAGACATGGCTTGGTAGTTCGGACTGGACTGTTCCCATGAGGCACAGGGTCAGAGCTGATTTGCATATAGCCAGTGTCTAACCCAGGGTGGTGTGGAGTGCAAAAAAACGATGGATTTAGGCCCAGATCCTTGTACTGGGGTGAATGTATGACATTGTTCTACATTCTGTCCATCAACTGTGTTTTTTGCAATTTTCACCCCGAGTGGGCTGGGGATGCTCAGACGTGAGTCCCAGGCTCTCCACACCACTGGAGTCAAACTATCCAGGCTGATGAAGGCTGATAGCCAGAAACCGGTCCTTGGATGCTTGATTCCGGTCTGGGAAAGACATGGCTTGGTAGTTCGGACTGGACTGTTCCCATGAGGCACAGGGTCAGAGCTGATTTGCATATAGCCAGTGTCTAACCCAGGGTGGTGTGGAGTGCAAAAAAACGATGGATTTAGGCCCAGATCCTTGTACTGGGGTGAATGTATGACATTGTTCTACATTCTGTCCATCAACTGTGTTTTTTGCAATTTTCACCCCGAGTGGGCTGGGGATGCTCAGACGTGAGTCCCAGGCTCTCCACACCACTGGAGTCGAGCTATCCAGGCTGATGAAGGCTGATAGCCAGAAACCGGTCCTTGGATGCTTGATTCCGGTCTGGGAAAGACATGGCTTGGTAGTTCGGACTGGACTGTTCCCATGAGGCACAGGGTCAGAGCTGATTTGCATATAGCCAGTGTCTAACCCAGGGTGGTGTGGAGTGCAAAAAAACGATGGATTTAGGCCCAGATCCTTGTACTGGGGTGAATGTATGACATTGTTCTACATTCTGTCCATCAACTGTGTTTTTTGCATTCTGATGACGGCATTCATTGAGGTCTCACTGGCAAGTTTAACTGAGGGTGAGATACGTGACACTACAGGCACACAGGTACTGGTACACCTACTGCGGACATTGCTAATGCATCAAACGCTGACGGCGATGATCCTCATCTATTCACATTTGACCTGCTAACTGAAGTGGTTCCACTTTCGCCTACTATGGTAGACGGTTTCTTTTCCAGCCTAGACGATCTGATGTTTTCTCCTGACACCGAGAATAACTTTTGATTAATTCACACAGCGTTCCCTGTACTCTGAAATTCGGCCTTCGTTTTTACAAAACAAACCGTCTATAACAAATTTGTACTTTTTCCAAAATAGAACTTGTAGGCTCAGAGTTATCTGCTTAAAGTAGAACTATTCTTAGAGAACAAGATTTCTTTTGAAAACTTCCTAATGACAATATTTGGCCTTGTCCTAAAAACAAATCAGTTTAAATATTATACTATGGGATAGTCTTCACTTTTTTTTCTGTACCTTAAAGAGACATTTCATGAATGTAATTTCATCTTTCATAAATGTTAGATTGTATGCTCTCATACTGTGCTTCATATCGGTTGAGACCTATTTTTTTACAGTTTATACTGATGTGAACAAATGCAATTTGATTTGATTCAGTGCTTATACATTTAGTTTTATTGAACTTAATATCGTGGCGTGGGTGTTGTGTAGGAATCTAGGACCCTAGTGTAATTTTCTCGATTCATGCCCATATATAGGTATAAATTACCCGATCCTTATATAGGCACAGAAATCATTACCATATTTAGACTGAGCCAATGCAGCCCGAATACGGCATGGCTACTTCCACTAAGTTCCGAGAATCAACAACGATTTCTTAGAAAAACCCGCCTTCAGCAGCTAGGGACTTCCCCTTGCCTGAATACTAATTTATCTAGGAAATCATGAAGTTTTCAAAGAACTGAGTCTTTGATGACGTTATTATGTCCAATCATACGTCAAACTCTGCACCTTCAAGGTGTAAATATGCCTACATTTGCCCAGACAAACACACAGTGGTTTGGAGCAGTTCGACTATCTACTTGCCCGACGCGCCCTGCAGCAGCAAGTGCCGAAGGATGCCGACCCTCCAGCTGACACACTGAGAGACGCTGTCTTTTCTCTTGATGAGAAATCCAGCTCCAGTGTTTCCAGACTACCCTTGCGGGTTGTTGGGAAATTGAATCCTGAGAGAGAGATACAAGACCTCCTTCATTCTAAATCCAAGGTACGGAGCTGATTAGACCCTTAGAGAGTTCTTGGAATAGATTCTTGGCAAAGAATACTAAAACTTAAGCTACACCTCACTTACTTCTTCCCTTGTACTAGACTTAGGTTAGGTACACCGGGGTAGGCGTATTTTAGAAGCACCAGTTGAGTACTTTTAGTAATTCTTTATCACTGTATGTATTTTATGTATTATATCTTATTTTATATGGCTTAGAAACCATACCATGCTTTTACAGTACTACTTTATAATACTTTTCGTATTATATGCATTGTACTTTATAACCAGTATTACAATTGTAGCAGTACATTTCTTATGCTTGAGAAAGAAGACTGTTCAATAAATACTTTTTATTGAAAACGCCCATCTCTCTATTTCTCAGCACCTCTGGTGAAACGAAGCATGCACGATTGACTGAGTAAAATAGCTATCTATTGTTTCCGCGACTCTAGAGATCAATTTCTTATTCTTGGGAAACAAAGTTGTCATGTTTATGCGGTTAGAAAACCCAAAAGGAAAGTGCACAACATTAAAGTCCAAACAAAATAATATTTTTGGAGATTCCTCTTTCATTGAATTTCTTTTCAGTAGAAAACTGGCACACAGCCAACGCGTTTCGTTCCCCAGTGCCACGGGAACTTCGTCAGGGCATAAAGTAATCTTGCGATGTCTTAATCGAAGAAGTACGGGATTTCTTTAAATTTACGTAGCAAAGGTTATATGAGATCCGAATCTGAGCAAAAAATATACGTATAGCTCGGTCAGAAATTCCACTGATGTCAATTCGTTCTTCAAGTTAAGATGAAAGCAGAATTCTACTCCCACGTGTGTCCGCAAACTGATGGTGAACAACACTGGTCTTTAAAACTTAAATTCCTTCAATATCAATAGCGTGTTAAGTGGTGACCAACGCCCCGACAGCAGCCACACCACAGTAGAACTGCACACCAATAGTGTGTTCGCCGATAGAGAGAAGATATATATAACTCCTAATATGCGTAACGTTGAGCTGGTCAGTTCCGTAGCATTCTATAAGAGGGAGTAGCATAATCAGCCTCCCCTTCAATGTAAATCTATAAAGCGTCAATTCATAGAGTATTGGAGGTGTGTCAAGTGGTTACCATCGCCTTAGTAGCGGCCACACCGAGGAAGATCTACACACCAATAGCGTGTTCGTTGATGAAAATGAATTATATCTCCTAATATGCGTGACGTTGAACCGGTCCGTTTAATAACGTTTGGTCGCAGAGATTGGCATAATCAGCCTCTACTTTAATGTTGATCTAGAACAGAACAACACTGATTTCTAGCGCATGCAGAGCTTCTGAAATACGATGACAAACAGCATGGCCGCTTGTGTATACCGCGGACAGGCGTTTGTCCGCGGTATACACAAGCCGTTTGCACAGCTGTCTTCGCAGCTTCATCAGCCAATGAATTCCCTGAAACGTGAACGCCATCACGCTGATGACTTAGTGTATGTATCACATTAGTCTTTTGTAGTTCTTACTGTAATAGAACTACTTGTTCCCAAAGCATTTTATGCTTAATTGTGCCACCTTTTGCATTTTTTAAACCGTTTCGAACCCAGTTCTGCAAGTGCTCGTTGTAAGATTCAACGCAGAAGTATGAATCGCACACTGTGAGTGTGGGGAATTCGCGATCAGTATTTTCAAGCGTCATCTTCAAAGCCTGTAGTTCAGCTCGCTGAGCTGTACAGTCTCCGAGTGATTGAGTTTTAGTGACCATAGGTCTAAATTTACCTTCGCGCCAGCTACCTTTAACAATCGCGCACGCAGCACTATAGGCTTGTTTACCCCCAATTGCGGGCTGTGCTGATCCGTCTGTATAGATTATACATGCGTAATGTTCTAGTGGCAGAATTTCGGTCGGCAGAGGACATTCGTGTTCGTATTGTAGGAATTCTTGTGTCTTCAAGTAGGGGTCAAAAACGTATTCAAAGTCTGTTGCAGCAGGAGAATTAACCCATTGTATCCATCTCGGATGTAAAGCCTTAGCATTGGGAATGCTTGCTTTCGTCACTGCCTCTAAGGCAGGTACAGGTGTAACGATCATTATGCGTTTACCCTGTGCGAGAGCCCTCTCTTTTGCTACAGCAGTCTGAACCGCTGTCAGTATCTTTTCTGTTGAAGTGAATTTCATTTCAGCTTGTGTGTACAAGTGTGACTTGTATGCTATTGGTACCGTCTCATCTTTGTTAAAGGTTAGGTATGTGAATCCGCATCTCCCTGGGATGTTTCGGATCACAAGATTGCACGCATTATTGCGTGTTTCTAACTGTGTTTTTGCTAATATGTCTGTTTGCACTGAACGCAAAAGTGCACGTCCAAATCATTATCTGTAAGATAGATGTCATCGACATAGGATAATGCCTCATCATCATACATTTGAAGTAACTCTGTTACTCTGGCTGAAAATAACCCTGGACTATTCTTGAATCCCTGAGGGAGACGGCAAAATTGTCTCTGTGTCCCCATGATTGAGAAAGCGGAAAAGGGCCTGCTTTCAGGTGCAATGTTTTGACAGAAAAACCCATTTGAAATATCTAATGTGGTTTTATATTTTTTGCACACAATGTTATTCATCAGTGCTGCACTGTGTGCGTTTTGTACTGCAAAAGTTTTGCAACAAGTGTCTGTAGTCCAAAACTAGACGATATGTAATGTCTGGTTTGGAGACAGGAAACAAAGGATTGTTCATTGATGAGGTGCGTGTTCCAATCACCCCTTGGTATTCAAGTTGATTTAAAATCTCCCTGACCTGTTTTTTAGCTTCCTGTTTTACAGGATATTGCCTTTGCATTGTTGGTTGATTTTTTAACTGGATTTTATGGTGAGGAGAATCCTCATCCCATCCTACGTGATTTTTATATAATGCTGGAGCCTGAGCTACTGCCCATTTCCTGGCATATGTGTATTTTTTATGAATTGGAATGTGATTTGAGAAGGCTGGCATAATTATCTCTTCGCCATGTGGGCACTCCCTGACAAATTCAGGTGGCCAGTCTTGTTCAGCTAGAAGAATGTCATAACCCTTAGATAGCTCTTCCCAAAAGAGTGCTTTTATTTTCCTAGTTATGTCCCCCTCCATCCGGAGTGTTAATTCATATAACTTGTGGGGTACACTAACCCTGGTGTCGGCAGTTTCAACTTGAATGCATTCATTCAAGTCCACTGTCTCCAGATTATCCTTCAGGATCTTGCGAACTATGGTTACTTCTGCTGCACTGTCTAGCATTGTCTGGGCCCACTCCATGTTCTTGAGTTGTGTCCTCAAGATCCTCGGCATGTCTGATCTTTAGACTTGCTACCTTCTTCTTGGTAAATTGAGTTTTCTTATTTTTTGGAATGTGTTGTTAGTCTTTGGACTTCACTCGTCCTTCTTTTTGTTCTGATCGTCCTCTTCTTTCTGATTTCTGCGAGGAAGTCTGAAAGGTACGAGAGGAACGTGTATCAGTATCTTGATATCTATCAGGTTTTCTTAAGTTATCCCTATTTCTGAGGTTGTACCACTTTTCAGAGGGCTCCCGTTGGGGAGATCTTCCTCTGGACTGGGAATGCTTCTCTTTAGGAAGTGTTTGTTTAGTGTTTTCCCACTTCTTTTTAGGAGAAGTGAGATTAATTTTAATAAAAACTTTTTCAGGATTTTCTGTTAGTTGTGGTTTCAATGGTTTCCCACCCAAACTATCTCTACCTAGTTCTTCATAGGATTTTTCAATAATTCTGGCAAGTTCATACGGTTGCTCAGTAATATCTGTTTCTTTTAGCTTCTGGCGGATTGCCACTGATGCTGCTTCACCTTTAATGTTGGCTAATATTATAGCCAAGACCGGTTTGAAATCTTTTAATAATTTCATACCAAGATTTAAGGCAGGTTCTAGTCCGTATTCATTTTGAATCTGTCTTAGGACATCTGGTATTACCGCCATGGACGGAACACCATGTGTTTTTGTGTAGATTGAAGCAAAGACTGTGCCCCAAGTGTCACAGTCCTCCAAATGTGGTGCTATCCCCATTGGTAAACAGATTGTCAGAATTCTGTGTTTCTCATGAGGTGTACTGTCAGGGAATACTGCCTCAATTTGAGTAATTTTATGAGCTAACCAGAATGGAATTTGTTCCCTTTTTGATGGTAATTTACCAATGACTGATTGTATAGTCTGTGGTGTGATTTTGTTTGTGTTCCTCTGATGAGGGGTGTGCTGTGGAATCATCACAGTAGGTTGGACTGTTAAGGTCCGCATGACATATTGAACCAATTGTCTATGTATTTTAATTAATTGTTTTAGCTGTACTAACAGTTCTGGACCTGTCATGTTTTCAATGTCAGGATGTGGTGTATAGCTGGCTAGTACCGGACATGTTGCTCCTGGTCTACCTAGTGGACCGAGCCTTGTTATGTGATTTTGATGTCGTAGGGCGCCTTTAAACCAGAGCTGATGCTCTTGGTAAGTTAATGGAATTTCAACGTCCTCATAAGGAACATATTCTGCTGGAGGTTCCTCTACTTTGTACTAGTGGAACTAGTGTGTTCCTGCATCCGCTGCAGGGAACTGAATCCATGAATAGAATTCCTCTGTCTGCCGATATTCATGTGCCTGTATAACAAAGATTACTTTACCACCTCTTGATGATACTCCATTATTTATGAGTTTGTAAGTTATTGTTTTTCTTACATTTACCGGGATGATTATAGCACCCGGGTCATTTTGTTGGAGAGTTGTGTCATCTAAAACTGCTTGAGCTGCTGCTGCAACTCTTTCTAATTCTTCATCACTATCCGTCATTTTTGTTGACTCGAACTGTTTGCAGAGCAAATTTCAAGGAAGCAAAGATTAGGTGCACAATATTTTTGGAACACTGTATCCTTCAACGTTGTAAATGCCAAAAACTAATACATAGGATGTTTGTCCTACTCAGTTTTGGCGGGTATAGTATCTAGCGTTAAATTATCGCCTTACCAAACGTTGGGCGCCATGTAGTGTAGTTCCTATATTCCCAATAGGCTCTGCGCATTGGAATAATATATCCTGTAGTTTAGACGTAGGACTGAGGTCGACTAGGTCTCTACCGAATATATTAAACTTAATTGTGAGTGCCGGCTAGCTCAGAGGTCACTAGAAACTTTCTCGAATTCTCAAGAATGGATTAGTTTCTGACAACCGCATAAACATGACAACTTTGTTTCCCAAGAATAAGAAATCAATCTCTAGAGTTGCGGAAACAATAGATAGCTATTTTACTCAGTCAATCGTGCATGCTTCGTTTCACCAGAGGTGCTGAGAAATAGAGGGACGGGCGTTTTCAATAAAAAGTATTTATTGAACAGTCTTCTTTCTCAAGCATAAGAAATGTACTGCTACAATCGTAATACTGGTTATAAAGTACAATGCATATAATACGAAAAGTATTATAAAGTAGTACTGTAAACGCATGGTATGGTTTCTAAGCCATATAAAATAACATATAATACATAAAATACATAGAGTGATAAAGAATGACTAAAAGTACTCAATTGGTGCTTCTAAAATACACCTACCCCGGTGTACCAGTACAAGGGAAGAAGTAAGTGAGGTGTAGCTTAAGTTTTAGTATTCTTTGCCAAGAATCTATTCCAAGAATTCTCTAAGGATCTAATCAGCTCCGTCCCTTGGTTTTAGAATGAAGGAGGTCTTGTATCTCTCTCTCAGGACTCGATTTCCCAACAACCCGCAAGGGTAGCCTGGAAACACTGGAGCTGGATTTCTCGGCAAGAGAAAAGACAGCGTCTCTCAGTGCGTCAGCTGGAGGGTCGGCTTCCTTGGCACTTGCTGCTGCAGGGCGCGTCAGGCAAGTAAATACTCGAACTGCTCCAAACTGTGTTTGTCTGTGCAAATGTAGGCATATTTATACCTTGAAGGTGCCGAGTTTGACGTATGATTGGAAATAATAACGTCATCAAAGACTCAGTTCTTTGAAAACTCCATGATTTCCTAGATAAATTAGTATTCAGGCAAGGGGAAGTCCCTAGCTGCTGAAGGCAGGTTTTTCTAAGAAATCGTTGTTGATTCTCGGAACTTAGTGCAAGTAGCCATGCCGTATTTTGGCTGCATAGGCTCAGTCTAAATATGGTAATGATTTCTATGCCTATATAAGGATCGGGTCATTTATACCTATATTTGGGCATGAATCGGGAAAATTACACTAGGGTCCTAGATTCCTACACAACACAGTCAAGAAACATTATTTAACCCAATTTTAAGGGAGAGTGAACATGAATTTTGCATCATTTCCAGAAGATATTTAGGGTAAAGGCTATATAAAGACAAAGCCAATACACAGAACTGCTTAAGACCATTGGCAGTCAGAGTTGGTTTTGACAAACAACCATCCAAATGAATTTGGACCTGTGCCCAGTTATTGTGTAATAATTTGAAATACTCGTGTAATAAATAAAAAATTAAAAAAATAATAATAACTTGAAATACTAAAAAGTCCAGTAGAAATGGTACGTAAGAGTTTATCCCAAAGAAGTGCCCCATTAGCCCAACCATAAGCTACCCATACGTTCACAAAAAAGCAGCATAACTATTTTGCATCTTCAGTAGTCGATCACCAGACACCAAAGGACAAAACCAGACACCAAAGGACAAAACAATGGCCCATGATGGAGTGATTGGGACCCCTAGTTATCAAGGGATAGTCTAGCAGACTGCATTGCAACTATCTCTTTAGAGCGACTTTTGAAAAATATGTTCTGTAACTTATAGGAGCCCGAATAGTCTATTCTGTGGAAGAGAGCGATGCCGCTTTTCAAAGATCAGGTTTGTTAGTGCTGCTCTCCGTGAATTACTTGATTTCCCAAAGGAAAATAACCCACTGGAAAAAAAGTTCAGCCCATCTGCAGCGCGCTTAGCCTGCTGTTGTTGTGTGTCAAGCTTTGTAAAGGAGCTGGCAGGAGGGGTTAAGGTGAATCTGTCCAAGCAATCCGCTAGGCAGCGGGAAGCCCCTACCACCAAGAGAAAAGTAAAGCAACGTAAAGCTGCAGCAACATCCTACAAATGAAAAGTGACAATCTGCTTGTAGTACTATAGAATCACATCCCCCCTGCCTCCCTCCCAGGATTCAAGCCAGTAATGGATCGCCTGTTGTCCACCTAAGTGTTTTTCCACCTGCTATACAACACTTCCTTACTGTACACAGACTTCATAATGGCTTCCACCTGTACACAAGCACTAATGGAAAACACAATCTGAGGTGACGCCTGTGTCCTGGTGCAGGTTCAGGGAAGGAATCGTGGGTTACCTCAAAATTTAAAGCAGTTGTATTATACTGAACAGAACACTAGATGGCTGCAGACTGTTTGTCACCGGTAACATTTTCCATCCTTGTAGAATTGCTTTGTGCCTAAAGGGGGTTGCATCATCTGCTAACAATGTTTTAGTTATGGATAGCTAGTTTAGTTGTGTACGCGATGAGAATATGAACAGAAGTCATACCGTTGTTGGTCTTACTTCTTCAACAGGTACAATGTGGTCTTCCGATACTTACTGAGTGTACGGCGTGTCCAGTCTGAACTTCAGCACATTTGGGCTCTGCTAATGCAGCGCAGACATCTAGAATTTGATAAAACCGATCCTATCAAATGGAAATTACGGAACCACATGGCGTTCTTAGTGGATAACCTTCAGTACTATCTACAGGTGAGTGAAAGTAAACATGACTTGTATGAGGTCAAGTTTAATTTACTGAAATTAACCAAGAGATCAACAAATCTTAGTAAAATTATCTTGTTTTTCCACAAACATCAAGTTAAAAATAATTAGTGAAATATTTAAAAAAATGCAGTAGCAAACGTTCGTATTAGGAGTAGACAGCAAAGGTTACAGATGTTTTATTAGGATAAAACCTCTTATTTCACTGTCATGGTTGTCAACCGGATACTCCCAGACCGTAACAATAATATAACTCTCCAAATTTGATGGTCTGTGGTTAATTAAAGAGAAGACTGCATTCTACATTTTAGTGCAGTCTCCGATATGATTTTTTGCAGTTTTAGATTTTAAGCTTAGAGGATTACTTTATTTGGGGTCACATTCGACTGGCTGAAACACCAGGCGTGTAAGCATTCTCTGGGTATAGGACTGTAGTTTCTGGTATGTGAGGTAACTTTTTGTTTCAGCAGCTTCTTCAGTGACCCCCTATGTGGCACGAGTCAAGTTATAGCCCCAGCAAAGTACAGCTGCTTGATAATTCATATTTTATGGTTTACATTTTTTATTGATTTTTAAATTGCATGGATCATGCATACTTTAATGTTTGTTTACTTAAAACCATTAAAAAATTTTAGTTTGAAATTGAAAAACTCATACGATTCTTATATAAAAGAACAAAGCATTAAAAGACTCCGGTTAATACTGGGACTATCTAAAAATAGGGGGATGTAATTAAAATACCATAACATTAATTAGTTACCCGTGGCAATCAAAATCTGGTTACCTGGTCAGTCAAAGCTTCTCCCCCTCCTTTTTATTTTTTATTTTATATATAAAAAACAGCAGAACTGATTTTTTCATAAAGCCATCTGAAGACCTGTAAACTATTATTATTAAGCAAAAAGGCAATGTTCCAATCTAGAGTAGTGAGCAGTCAGAATTCATTGGTTGAGCCTCGAGAGGGGTTGCAATGCTGCCGGATTGAGGGAGATTTGCAGGACCGATAACTAACAACATTTCTGATGCTTTGTATTGTCTGGATTCATGGCGACAATTAGGGCTTGGCGACATGATCGTACTCTGAGCCTGTTCCATTCTTCCGGCAATAAAGACTATCTGTCAGTGAGCATAGCGGGGCATACACAAACTATGTGCTGCATAGCTTCTGAGTGATAGCCACACTTCCTGCATTTAATACTAATGCCAGAGCGGCGGCATTCCGGGCAGGTTCTTTAAAAAAGGCCGTTCTCCAATCTTTAGGGCGATAAACTTTAGTTTCCAATAAAGTACAAACGTGCTTGATAAATGAGAAGATTCGACCCCCTGTTTAAAATCGGAAATTACTGCCCAAGACTGTTTCCTTCTTGACAGTGTTGCCCTATTAGAATGGAAAGACCACAGCGCCAGACGCTCCTCTTGATGACTGCCTTTAGCGCCGGCTGGGAGGGATTTGTTCCCCAATATTCCTTGACACCAAGTAGTTGCAGGCAGTGATCCAGGTGGTGCCGATGTTTGTGACTGAAATAGCTGTTCAAAATTAAATTCCAAAGTCTGGCCTCCAGGCTGCCCTCCCGGGCATTGCGCAATCTATTACAAAACATTAGAAACGCACCTGCCTTAACGCCATGGTGGTCTAATAATCCTAGTTCGAGTCTAACTTTGGCTGGTGAAGCAGATCTTGGCAGGCGAAAAGCGCATTTAAAAATGTTGATAGTTTATTTAATAAAGTACTTATTGTACCCTCCATGATCTCGTGCCCGTACGACAGGGAATTAGTTATCTTCACCTTCAGCATAGGGGTTAGACTCTGGCCAAGTAGTTGTTTCGACAATTTCGCGGAGGCGGCCTCAAGTGACATAGTTTGGGCCCTTAATGCATCCTTCTGCTTTAACCTCTTCGCTGCGGCGGAATGCTGAAAAAATTATGCATGCACGGTTCGGACGGCCCCCGGCTGTCCTCCACACACGCCCACTGTGAGTGCCGTCCGACGCATCGAAGAGGTGAAAAATGAACATCTGGTGTCAAGGAAAATTCCCAAGTATTTATAATGGGGCACTGATTCAAGCTTTGCTTACCAAAATAAATTGTTTTAGTTTTAGACAAAATCAGCTCAAGGAGGTTTCTTGTAGTATAGGGGAGCAGCTCGATGAGTAGTCTCTGTAGGCCTACTTTTGTGTGACTTAATAACACAAAGTCATCGGCATACAGCAGTTTGCTGATGCAGGTTCCATCTGATTGGGGGGGTGGCTGTTGACACTGTCAAGTATTGGGGATAAATCCGAAATGAATAAATTAAAAAGGAGTGGGGCCAGCACGCAGCCTTGTTTAACACCGCTTTTGGTCTCAATCTTCCTGGAAACATGGGAGCCTTCTCCCACTTCATTCTAATCCAGGTTTCCGACTAAAGTTGAATTAAGGTGTTTAAAAGGGCCAGAGGTATGCCCCAGAGCTCTAGTTTTTCCCACAACTGGCCCCGGGGCACCCGGTCAAAGGCCACTTTAAAATTAACAAAGCAGCAGTGAAGTTGGGTGTGTTGGGCTGTCACTTTCTCTATCAAGATGGTTAGGGTGAGTAAATTAGTTGTTGTTCCGGAGTTGGCCACGAAACCGGTCTGGTTAAAAAGGAGGCTCTTTGTTGAATCGGCCCAGGCCAACTGCTCTTCCAATAAAATGATGATGTAATATTTTGACTCTACGTTGAGGAGAGCCATCGTTCTGTAATTATTGGGATCATTTCTCTTCCCACTTTTGTAGATTGGGTTGATAGCGCCTTTCCAAGATTTTGGGATGGTATTATTTAGCCTGCAGTGAAGAAACAGGGGGGCCAAGTGGTCTGACCACAGTTCAACATCTGATTTGAACATGGTCTGGGGAAGACCATAAGGCCCTGGGGCTCCTTCGCCCCTGGCTTTCCTAATTGAGCATGAAATCTTCTTTTTTAGTGCTTCTGATGTCGTTGGGATCTCCATCTTTAGGTCGTCGCACTTCTCGTGGCCCTCGTTTGTTAATTCTTCAGTAACATTGTTGACTGGAGTTTTGAGGCTGGTCGGGCCTGGTCTCTTGGCTTCCAGGGGTGGTGTCATGGGGTCGAAAGGTGGAAGAAAATTTGAATGGTCGTCCCTGTTAGTGTGTTACGTACCATGGCTCAAAATTAGTGAGGGGGCGGCTAGCATGGGGTTGAACCTGCGGTTGTGTACCCCAGTGACGAATTGCTAAATATTGCCAATATGCATCTTTGGAGATTCCAAAACCCAACAACAGCCCAGGGAAATCCATGACTCCTTTCTCATCGAATAAGTCTCCAATTCTTTTACATTTGGCTTTCTGCCATGGCAGGTACCTGTTCCCTTCCATCGCTGGGGGGGGAAGTCTGGGTTGCCAATGAAGGGTGCCAGTGGAGATACAGGGTCGAAAGGCCAAGGGGCTCCTGCACTCTATCCCACACCCCAATGGTAGCCCTCATTACCGGTGAGACATACCTTCCAGCCGGTCTAAGCCATTTAGGGAGCATGGGGACCTTCCAGATATGCATCCCTGCAATTGCACGATTGATGAAACACCAATGTTTCTCAGACTCTAACTTATACCACTCTATCATGTACCGTAGTTGAGCTGCTTGAAAATATCTCTCTAAGTGCGGGACCCCAAGCCCCCCATCTTCTTGCCTCGGGAATGCTTGATGTCGCGCAATAGGGGCTCTCTTACCTTCCCATATAAAATTCCCAATAAGGTGTTATAGTTGCGCTAGTATTCAAGGTGAAGGATACAATTGTAGCGTCTGCATTACATATAAGATGCGAGGCAGCAGGGTTATCTTTATAGCCGCCAGCCAGCCTACCCATGACATTGCATGTTTCTTCCAATTGAGGAGCTCACGTCGGGTCTGGTCTAACAAGGACAAGTAGTTAGCCTTAGCTGTCTTTTCCGTCGTGGAAAATATCTGCAGTCCTATTTATTTCTCAGTTGCTCCTGCTCAGTTCTGGAAAGATTCCGACTGAGTGGCAATGTCTTTTGTATTTTGATTTTGTATGTTGATTTTGAATACTGATTCCCCGCTAAAGGTTATGATTTCATCTAAAAGGGTGGCAGAGAGAGCAGTGGTTACATGAGGAATAACACTATATCGTCCGCATGTATGCTGATATTTTGTGTTCCCTGTCTCCCGTCCGAATTCCAGTGACCATCTGGAGGTTTCTAATTCTTTCGGCCAATGGCTCCATATAGAGCGTAAGGGCGAGTGCGGGCACTTCTGTTGGGTGCCCCTCTGTATCAAGTGTTACCATTCACTCTAATGCGTGATTCTGGGGCCTTGTAAATGCAGTTTACCCATTTCTGATACCGTTCCCCAATCCCAAACCTGTGCAGAACGTGTCTCAGATATGACCAATGTACCCGGTCAAACACCTTCTTGGCGTCAATCAATAAAAGCAACGTAGGCTGCTGAGTACGCTGTGTTTCATCTATTAAATGACAGAGACGCCACGTCCCATTGCTACAGTTGCGTTCAGGAATGAAGCCGGATTGGTCTGGGTCCACCAGGCCCTGCATGTGTGGATCGGGGTGGGCCATCAAGACCCTTGTTAAGATCTTTAGATCGACATTTAGTAATGATATCAGGCGATACGAGGCGCAGTCTAGAGTCCTCTCCGGGTTTCGGTATCACCACCACCTCAGCCATAGACATTGTAGGTGCTAAGGTTCCTGTTTCGCTGAATGTATTAAATAGGCGAACCAGGAAAGGGGTAAGTTCGGTGGTAAAGGTTACATAGAAGTCTACTGGGTAACCATCCCCTCCCGGCACCTTCCCTACCATGAGTCTCTGAATAGCCCACATCCATAGCCTCTGCATCTGTGATGGGGAGAGATGCCACTGGTGCCTGGCGGATATAGTCCTCGGCTGCGGTCGAATCCAAGTGCTCGGCAGTGTACAATGTGCTGTAGAAGACTTCAAATTCAACAGCAATGTCAATATCTCTCTGGACAGTCACCCCCAGGGAAGGGTCTGAATACCTACAAGGCAGAGCGAGATCGTCTGGGACCTTAAGTGTGCTGAGAGTTTCCCGGCTTTGTTTCCCCCTTCATAGTAGCGCTGTTTAGCCCGTAGAAGTGCGTATTCCGTCCGGTCATAGTTCAAAGCCCTCCGCTGGTTCTGTGTGAAGTTGTCGCCTTGTCTGAACCACACCCCTGCGATGGTAAACCCCTTCCAGCTCCCTGACCTGCATCTCAAGTAGCTCCCTTTTTTCTTTCCTTTCTTTGTTCAGAGCCCGCTGTGATGGGTAAAAAATGACCTCTTATCATCGCCTTCAGGGCATCCCACATTTGGGGAAGTGGAACCGAGCCGTCATCTTTAATTGGCAAGTATTCTTGTATCGCAGATGGCGGTAACGTTAGAACCGTATGCGAGTAGTTTATGGTTGAGACTCTACGACCTCTGTCAAGGGGACCCTCCGGACAAGTATTGCACCAGTGATATCGGGGAGTGGTCCGACAATGCCACCGTCCCTATCGTTACATCCTTGGTGTATCTCGTGACCCGCGGGGAGGTCTAGAAAAGGTCGATCCGTGCAAAGGTTTGGTGTGATGCTGAAAAGAAGGTGTATTCCCGGGCGGAGGGATAACGATGTCTACAGCTGTCTGTCAGCCCCACCTCCCCAAACCTCTGGAGCATGGAATCTGAAAGAGATCCTGAGTGTCCCATCCGTTCTATTGACCTATCCAGTTGTGAGTCAGGTACTATATTAAAGTCCCCGCCTAATACTTAATCTTCGCCTTGTGATTCTAGAATAGTGTTTGGTGTGTCTCGGAGGAAGATTTCCTGGTGCTTGTTAGGGCTGTATATGGAAGCTATAGTGTATGTGTGCGGGCCTAATTGAACTCGCAGCACCAACATCCTGCCTGGCGTCTCTGCATGTACCCCCAATACTGTTCCCGGAAACTGTGAAGATATGAGGATGGCCTCCCTCGCCTTTTCCCACATGGTTGAGGAGAAAAATTGTCTATCGTACCATATAGACCGGAGGCGTTTCCAGTCGGCCCGTAGTAGATGTGTCTCTTGCAGTAGGCATATATCTCAATTGGCCTCTCTAAGCAGTGTGATGACCACGCGCCGTTTAACGGGTGTATTGAGTCCTCGAACGTTAAAGCTCATTATCCTGGCATTAAAAGTTGACATAGGGGTAGTTATGGAGATACGCAGTGGTTCTCCCCTGGGAATTTTGAGGATTGGAGTCCGCTCCTTCCACCCCCCTTAGAATCAACCCCCATGTGCCTCCATGCCAAGGGGCAGGGTCGCTCCCTCCACCCTGTACCCCCCCACTGTCCTACCCCCGAGAAGTCACCCCTGTGTCAGAGCCCCTCTGCTTCCTGAGAGATTATGTAAAACCTGATGTTGTGGCCCATGTGTATGAGCAATGAACCCCCAGCAAAGAGATGCCTCTCCTTCCCCTGGTTTCAATCTCGTCCCACTCTTGACTTAGCTTTTTGCATGAATCTCTGTGATCCCTGACCATCTGATAGTTGGACCTCCCCTCCTGTGGTAATGGTACCCTTAGGCCCCGAGCATAGAGAAAGGAAAGGAAAAGAGATAAGAAATGCAGAAGACAAACATAGAGAAAACGCCAAGAGTTCAGAATAAATCACACCATCGTGCATGGGTCCATGTGTCCGGTGGTTGGCCATCTCATTGGTGTGAGTGAGCCCCCTCCACCAAGACAGATTTCCTTCTGACCTGGACCCATCCATCAGATTCTGTGTCCCGAGGGTAGAGGGCAGCTGCTACATGTGTTTTTATACAGCCAGCTATTCTCCGGATCCGTCACGGTTCTGAATCTGTCAGAGAAGCGACTGTCATTCTTCTGGCTCTCCGTGGCTGAGGGTTGGAAGGTTTCTCTCGTCTGGTCCCTCGTCATCTTCCCAGCTTCAGTGAACCACGTGTTGGCAACTCAGACGCGTCTCCCCCCTCCAAGTCAAGACCTAGCACCTCCTGCACCTATTTTAGTGACTGAACTGAGTGTAATGCTTTGTTCCAGACAAATGAAAGCCGGAAGGGATGTCCCCAGCGATAGCGGATGCCTTTATAGCGCAGGTAAGCTGTGACTGGTTTCAGGGCTTTACGTCTCTAAAGAATGAGCGGCGATAAGTCCTGGTAGATTCCCACTTGGAACCCCTCAAAGGCGGTGGTCGCTCTACCTCTAGTTGCAGCTGTAATGATTTCCTTCTGTTGGAAGGAGTGAAGGCAGGTGGGAATATCCTGTTGTTGGCCTGGGTCTTTGGCAGGCCTTCCGGCACGATGTGTGTGATCCAGGATGATGTATTTGTCTCCGAGCGCCGGGCAGTGTGTCTAAAGAAGCAAACCACCCAATCCTCCAGCTTTCCCCCATTTGCCATTAGAGGGGCACGTTTGATGCGGATGTTAGACCTCCTAGAGCGATTTTCGAGGTCCACCAGGCGAAGGTAGAGCTCTTCATTTCTGTCTCTGAGCTCCAACAGCTCACGGGCTTGTTCAGTGATCTCCTCCTCCCTCCGGTCGCCATTCCTTTCCAGGGAGTCGACTCTTCTCCAATTTACTGGATCTCTGCCCCGATCTGCTTAATATTGGAGGTAACATCCTGCCTCAGACCCGCAAAGTCTTCTCTGAGCATCCCGAACAGCTGCTCCAAGAATGCGCGGGTGATTGGCTCCTCTGAATATTCTCCAGTTGAGTCCATGTCTTTCTCCTGGGGCTGAGCTACTTGTTGCTCAGGGACGCGTCCTTCCGCCTTTTTGTTGCCTGGTTTCTGAAGATCTGTGATCGTAGGATCCGTACTTGCTCAGTGTGTGGTCATCTCTACAGGGTGCCCTCGTGAGTTTCCCAGCAGCGCGGTAGTCGGACCGGCCTCTTCTAGGCTCTCAAGCACACTGGAGGGTCCGCGGAGCACTCCTTATTTCTTGTCCCAGCGTTAGCTGATTGCTGGAACCCACTATCACTCTAGGCCCAGTGGGTGTCTGTTAGATAGCACTGCGGCTCTAGATTAGGGCCTACCCTGTGCCGATAGTTCCTATGGCCGCTTTACCCGCTGATATGAGTTGGCGCCTCTGACTTGGAACCGGCCAACGACCACCTTGTCCTGTATTGCCGCTCCATTCTTGGCCTGCTTCTGTTCAGCAACTCAGCGCTAGGGCCTCGTTAGTCTGACTTTGCCCCACGTTGTGCTCCGGCACTCTGGGGTTAGAGTCTCTCCGCTCCGTGGCTTGGGAGGCCGTCCGCGAGTGGCAGAATCCCTGAAGGGGGGGAGCTCCTCTCCATCCGACTCACTCGTCCCCTCGCGGGTTAGACACTATCTGATGATGATGGAGGTATCTGGGGGATCCTTCACCTCCCGAACATCCCCCACAGTCCACTCGGCTTCTGGGCCTACAGCAATGTCTTGAGGGGGTCTGTACCTGCCTCTGTGACAGCCTGCCAATTCTATTATGCCTGTCCCCGGAGGGCACTGCAGGGGATCCCCGGTTCCACCTTCGCCCGGGCTGCTGCCTTTTTCTTCACTCTGGGCCTAGCCGGGGCCTGCCCCAGTCACTCCCAGCCGTCCCATCGACCCGGCAGCTCTCACCTCAGCAGCGTCCTCCGCGAGCCTTATACCTTTATACCGCAGTCTTCCTCAACCAGGGGAAATCTCTTGGTCGCTCCTCGGAAATGCCGCTCCTTTCGGAGGGTGGGCTGGGCTGCGTCACGGCCTGTCTTAGGCCTCTTCTCGATTTGCCACTTTCGGACGAGCCTCGGCCAGGCAGTTCTCTCCCACTGCTGCACGGCCCAGAGACCACAGTTTGCTCCAGCCAAATGCGGCGGCCTCTCCGAGGGTACTCCCCCTTGTTTGCAACTGCCAGTCACTCCGACGTGGATTGAGATCCAAAGGTAGGCCGCTGCATCTCCACCAGGCCGCTGACGCCCGGAGTCGTTGCCGCGGCCCCTGCTTCGCCGCCGTTCGCAAATCTCGCTGTTTGTTCTCTACGTGCCCCCTAGTGCACAGGATGTTGTAGCTGTGTTTGGGGTCCAGGTATGGCTGATAGATTCTAATTTTACGGCCTTGGCGAGCAGAGCTCAGTGAAAACGCTGCTACTCCGCCGCTATCTTGGCCACGTCCCGATAATTCATATTTTAGTCATAATGCCTGTAACGGAATTGAAGGTCCCCATAAGCAAAATGTGACACAAGTTTATTTAAGTACCAAGCACGTTGGAAGTCTTTTCAAATGCATAAAATAGTTTTGCTAGGATTCTATTTTTAAAATTGTTGGTTAGCTATTTAAAGTTATTTATTTTATTTATTTTTATTTTGAAGGTTTTATATAGCGCTAGCTCCACCCGAGGGTATCAGAGCGCTTTATATCAGCAATGAAAGTACATAATAAAAACAATCATGGGAGTTGAACCAAAACTGGTTATACAGGTGCTCAAACCAATAAAAAATACAGGGGTTAATTTATGGAGCATAGTGATTAGAGGTACATATAGACGGAGATAGAGAAAGAGAAGCATTTGCCGGAACCAGGATGATTACTGAAAATAGTAAATTTAACAGTATGTCAAGGAGGGTTCAAAGGACAAAGTAGGTATTGCGGGGAGAAGAGAGGGGGAGGGGGGAGAGTGATGTGGCAAGGGAAAAAGAAGGGGTGAATTTGGGAAGGGGAGAAGTCTAAGTAGGGAGAAGGAGAGTCATAAAGGAGATCCGGGATTTAATTTCCCCAAAATTTTGTGAGCAAATTACTTTTAAGGTCTTTTTTGAATCTAGAGTAGGAGGGTTTGCAATGAAGGTCTTTGGGTAGGGCATTCCAAATGGTTGGGGCTTTACCAGAGAAAGAGCGGTATTTCGAAGCAGCTTTTTTGAGAAGGGGGGTATGAGACGAAGAGTGTTGGTGCTTCTCAGTGTTCGGGCACAGCCAGCTTTTTTAAGTTTAGTGGTGAGGTAGGATGGGGTCTTCTGGTAAAGGACTTTGTGAGTAATACAGGCAATTTTATAGGAGGATCTGCCTTCAATGGGGAGCCACTTGAGGGACTTGAGGGCAGGGGAGATGTGGTTGAAGCGTCGACAGTTTGTTGTTAGCCTGGCGGCGAGGTTGAGAACAGATTCGATGGGGGCCAGGTGGATTTTGGGGGTGCCAGAGAGAAGGGCATTACCATAGTCAATTTTGGATAGAACAGAGACTGGATAGTTAATTTAAGGTCTTCAGCTGGGATAAAAAGTTTGACTTTTTTGAGAAGTCGGAGAGTGAAAAGTGCACTTTTTGCTGAGTTCTTGACATGGGAATTTAGTGTGAGTGTATTGTTGATGGTGATGCCGAGTGATTTAACCGAATCGGCGAGGGAGAGAGAGCATTTTAGCGCATTAAGGTCGGTGGTCCACGATTGGATGGGGAGAGGGTTTTTTTGGGGAGAGAAGAGGATGATCTCAGTTTTGTTCGGGTTCAGTTTCAGATGATTGTTGTGGAACCAGGTTTGGATCTTTGTTAAGGCCGTGTTAAGGTGCAGGATATCAACATGGGATTTTATTTTGCAGTACAATTGGGTATCGTCAGCATATAGGTGGTAGTTGATTTTTTTCTTGTTTGAGTATACGGGTAAGGGGTTCCATAAAGAGGTTAAAGAGAGCGGGAGAGAGGATGGATCCTTGAGGGACTCCAAGGGAGACAGGGGTTGGGTTAGAGAGGCAGTTTTGTATTTTAAATTGCTGGGTTCTATTTTGAAAGTAGGAGGTGAACAAATTAAGGACAGTGCCACTGAGGCCGAAGCGATTTTTGAGTGTGTTGAGTAGGTTTGGGTGGTAAACTGTATCAAATGCTGCGGAAAGGTCAAGAAGGATGAGAAGGTTGGTTTCGCCCTTGTCCAGGGCTAGGTGAATATCATCGACTATATTGAGAAGCGCGCTTTCCGTGCTGCACCCTTTGCGGAAGCCAGATTGAAGGGGGTCAAGCAGGTTGAACGTGTCAATGTGTTTGTCCAGTTGGAGGAGGGCGCATTTTTCCAGGGCTTTGGAGAGGAGGGGGAGGTTGGAGATAGGACGGAGATTATTAGGCTCGTTGGGGTAAACTTTGGAATTTTGGGGGATGGGAGTGATTTGCCCGAGTTGAAGGGAGATGGGCACACTCCCTGTTGAGAGGTAGGTGTTGATGATGTTGGTCCAGTAGGGGACGATGACATGTTTGAGATCTTGGATGAGTGCGGAAGGGAGTGGGTCTTTGGTGTGGGAGGAAGGTTTGATTTTGGCTAAAATGTTGAAGACCTCCTGTTCAGATGCAGGGTGGAAATTAAGCCATGAGGTGTTATTTTTAAGCGGAAAAGAAATTGGTTCCTGTGGGGTAAGAGTAGGGATGGGGTGAGAGGGGGTAGGGGAAGTGTTCAAGGGGAGAGGGGGAAGAGGTGTGTTAATCAGGAGTAGTCGAGGGGTGAGCGAGGGTGGAGAATCGAGGAAAGCGCAGTCTATTTTTGTGATTTTTTTTTTACAGAAAAAGTTGGCAATTTCTTCGCATTTGTTAGTGGAGGCCACCGGGTTAAAGGGTGCAGGGTTGGTTTGGTTTCTAATAATGTTGAACAGTTCTCTGGGTCTATTTTTGGCGCAAGAGATTTGAAGACGAAAGAATGATGCTTTCTCTGAAAAGATGTGTTTTTTGTAAGAGGATCTCGCAGTTCTAAGGAGGGCAAGATGGGATGGGGAGGGGTGTTGTCTCCATGTTCTTTCCGCCTGTCTCAGTGAGCGTCTTTCTTTATTAAGGTCTAGGGTGAACCATGATTTATAGGGGGCATTTTTTAATGTCTTAGTTTTCAGAGGGGCAAGTTGGTCTAACAACTCCATTACAGTTTTGTTGAAATGCTCCGTGAGCCCATTAGCATTTGAAGAGGGGGGGGAGAGACTAAGTTGGGATTGGAGTTTATGTTCAAGTGCGCCAGGAGGGATTTGTTTAAAATTTCTAGCAACAATTGTAGCTTTATTTATTTTTATAGGGGCAGGAGGCGCTGCGGGGGATATTGTGAACAAAATGAGATGGTGGTCAGACCAGTCAATGGGGATGATGTTGGATAGGGATGTAAGATCTGAGTTGGAGATGATTGCGTCCAGGATAGCTCCTTTGGCGTGGGTACACGAGAGGCAAAGTTGCTTGAGGTCGCTAATCTCAAGGAGATTATTGATGAGGTTGATTGTCGGGTCATTAGGTTTGTTCCAGTGGAGGTTGAGATCTCCAAGGAAAAGGTTTTTGGAGCTGGAGAGTAAAGATTTAGTTAGGAGGTCGGAGAATTCTAATGCAAAGGGAAGGGGTTCCCCAGGGGGAGGATAGACGTTATGCATTCGTATTGGGGGGTGCATTTCATTTTGAGTTAGACGCCCAAGTATTCAAACGTTTAGTAGCCAGTGTTATTAATAGGGGAGAGTTGAAGTTCTTCTTTAAAGATCATTGCTAGGCCACCCCCTATTTTTTCAGGTCTATCTCTTCTGAGGATAGAGTAGCCAGGTGGGGTCAGAACGTCAATGATGGGTGTTGAATGGTCTTTGAGCCAGGTTTCAGTGAGGAAGGAGATATCTGTAGCTTCATTAAGAATGGTTTCAGAGATTTCTGTCGCATGTCGGACAGCTGAACGGCAGTTTACGAGCATGCAGGTAAGGGGTTTGGGCTTGGCGATAGGAGGGGGGGGAGTGATTGAATACTAGTAAGTTGGGTGGGGGGTCTTGGGGAGCTAGGAGGCTCTGGGATTCTGCTGGTCCCCAGAATAACAGGGATTTTGGAGTGAGAGGGGGGAGATTCTTTAAGTGTGGGGTTATTAAGGTAGGAGAGTCAGAGGGCAGAGAGGTCAGGGGTGGAGTAGGTGTTAGAGGTTCGAAGGGGTCTGTGAGAGCGGGAGTGGAGTGGCGTTGTTAACCCATCTTTGGTCTCTAAATGTTTTCGGGAGTTAGCATAAAGGGGGCGGGGCAGGAGGTGCGGGCAATGGGTTTGTAGGATTTGAATCGGTTGAACTCTTTTCGGAGTAGGGTAAGTTCGGTAGCTAGGGTAACACGATTATCGTCCAAGTTACGAAGAGTCTGGCTGAGGTTAAGGAGGAGGGAGGTGGTGGTAGTTGGAGTGGAGGGGGTGTTAGGGGCAGAGTGACTAGAGAGATGAGATTGGCATCTAGGTTTGAGCGGTTCATCCGGGGGAGTGGTGGGGGTAAGCCTGTGTTTAAATGAGGAGTGTGGGAGGCCAGGGGAGGGAAGGGTGGTACGGCCTGGTGTTGGAGGGGAGGGATGGGAATGACGTGCAATGGCTTGGAGGGGGGTGGTGAGGAAGGGGGGAGGCGAGGGGAGCATGTGAGGTGTGAAAGGGGAAGTGGTATAGGCGTAGAGGGTGGGTGAGAGGTAAGAGGAAGGCAGGGTCAGGACCCGGGTGGAATCAGTCGTAAGGGGATGGTTTAAAAGGTGAGGGGGGGTGTTAGGGAGGAGATAGGGTGTTGTAAGTGGATGGTATTTTGGGGATATGGGAATTTGAAGGAGTGGGTTAGTGGAGAAGGGGGGGATATTTCCAGAGAAGTGGATATAACCGGTGCTGCAGAGGGGGGATTGTCATTACAGGGGGGGGGTGTTGTGGGGGTGTGGCGTTAGTCTCTGGGGGGTGTAGGAGAGTTGGGAGTAGGCGTGAAAGGGAGCTAGAGTGGGGAGAGGGGATAGGATTGCAGCAGGGGAGTGTTCGGGTGAGGGTGACATAGAGATGCCATTTGTGGAGGAAGGGGCCAGGGCATGTACATGGGGGTTTTAGTCGTTATGGGACGATTTATAAGGGTAGGAGGGGTACTGGGGAGGTGGTCCGGTGTTGGAGGAGGACAGTCGTTGGGGGGTATGGGATTATGGTGGAGGGTCTTAGAGGCCTTTAGGGGGGATGATGTCAGAGTGGAGGGTGGGCAAGGAGTTCATGGGAAGGGTGAGTCAAAGTGGGAAGTAGTGTCAAGGAGTGGAAGAGTGATTCTCTGGGAGGTGGAGGGGATTTGGGCGTGGATGGGGCTGGAAGCTGGACTCGGTGGAGAGGATAGTATTAAGGTAGCGGAGGGTTCAGGTGAGGGTGCCAGAGTGGTAGTAGTTGCCGGTTTACTGTCGTTAGGGAGAGGGTTAGGAGTTGTGGCGGTTGAGGGGTGTACTGAGGGATTGAGGGACTGAGGGGATTTTGAAGGGGGAGAGGGTAGTGTCAGCTGGTTGGAAAGAGTGCTGAAGAGGAGTTCAAAAATTGTGAGGTGTTGTTCAGAGGCTTGGATCAAGATATTTCCAGTTTTGTAGATGGAGATGGTTATATCACCAGGGAGGAGCGAGGAAGGAGCAGTGGCAAGTGTGAAACCGTGGGGGATTCTGATTGCGCTCGATATTGGGAGGTGGTGTAAGAAGGTGCTCTTCCATTTGGAGGGGCGTTTGGTGTAGAAGATATAGTTTGTTTTAATGGGGGACGTGGGGCTGTAATAGTTGTCTTCGATAAGGGTTTCTGGGTGTCGTTTTAAAAATGTATGTTTAAGATTCATTTTGGCATTTTTCGAAAGGTTGAGAGTATATGGAATGGTCCAGGAGTTGGGTCCGTGTTTGGTGAGGGCGGGTTGTTTGTCGGTTGTGGTCTGAGGGGGGGGCAGTGTGTGGGTGGTATTGAGGCGGGACATGGTGGTGGGGTTTGGCTAGAAGAGAGAAGGAGAGCGAGCGATGAGGTGGGGGAGAAATTATAGAAGAAGGGGGCTAAGAGTAAGAGCTTAGCGGGAGAGGGAGACATTTTAAGAAGCAGGGGGCTGAAGGTAAGAGCGTGGAAGGAGACGGAGAAGGAGGAAGGGGTTGGGGGTTGAACAAGGCAAGAGGAGAGAGGTGGCGGTAGGTGACCAGGCTAGTAAAATAACAATATATCACACATTATATATTGATTAAGACTGATTAACACATTAAAAATAGGTTGGGGAAAGCGAGGTTAGTGGGTCCTTGCAGTAAATTAATCACGCTTTATAAAGTGACAGTCTCACGCTTTTGCGAGGGAGTTGATCGTGAAAGGGTTCTCGTATGCTCCAATAAGGTAATAGGTTCAAGAGGTTTCAGCGAGGCGCGTGGCGCCACTGCGCGTACCAACTTATCAGTTCGCAGGCCTGGAACCTGACTTCTGGTCAGGTTCCGGTTCGATGCAGAATATCACCAGTACAATCTTTTTCTCAATGCGAGTGGGAGGTGGCCTAATATAGGGGGAACAATTTAATATTACTACGAATAACACTCCTAAAGTAGGGGAAGTTGTATGATACTCTAGGCTATGCATAATAGAACACAATTACATCAAAAATAAGAGATTACGGTTTAAGAGAAACATCAGCAAATATTACTACGAATAACACACCTAAAGTGGGGAAGTGATAAGATACTCCAGGCTATGCATAAAATAATACAATTACATCAAAGATAAGGGATTAAGATTTAGGAGAAACATCAGCAAAGGCAGAAGCAAATACGTTTTTTTTTTACACAGGTAATGAAACACCTCTCACCTGTGATAGAGATGAACTGGCTAGCCTTCAGATGCTAATTATGGCTACTAGATGGAGCCAAAGGTTAGAACAAGAATGCTATCTCGCTATCACAAATGTCTTCATGTAGCTTAACAGAGTAGTTTTCTGTCATATTTATGGGCAGGGAGCAAGCAGAGACCTCTATGTGCTTAGCTTGGGTTTGGAATTGTTTATCTTGTAGGTGTATAAAAAAGGGCCAGAAGATGGCGCTGCTGCATCATTTTTATGTTCTTTATTTCATTTTTCAACAATGTGCAATGCTTTCGAAGCCATGGGGGCCAGCGTTACTTGGATGTTGAATTCACAGATGAATTCACAAAGGCTGATACTCTCAATTGGCAGACCAGCCGTTTAGAAATTGCACGGTGTATTAGATTCATTAAAGCGATGCAGACAATTAATGTTGCCCAATGTAGCTCCCACGTTCTGTACTATGTAAAGAATTCCGTTTATTTTGACGAGTTAAATTAGTTCAGTGTAATGTTCATTGCAGATAGGTGAACTGCAGCTGCAGAGTTGTAGTCCTCTTTCAACCTCGTCCTAACCAAAATTAGGCTGAGACGGGTCCATCAGGGCTATTGGGGAAGTCGTTGACGACGTAGTTGCACATGTTGGAATGCTGATTGAGACTGCAGTATGCAGCACAAGGGACCGCATCTCGTGCAGTCTGTATGGTGCGGAGGTCGTAGGGAGACACCGGCAACCCATGCTGGCAGTCTGGGGGGCGGGGATGCCGTAAATCCCGACTTGATCCGCAGTTCAGTCGGGACCAAGGAGATGCTCGACGGGCACAGCCTACTGGAAATATGGCCCCATGAGTCTGCCCCATCGGAGCTGTTTGGCGTTCACTCTTTTGCTGCAGGGGGGTGGCGGGGTGAACCTCTTGCGATCCCCCGGGTAATGCCACGTACCAAGCAGGCTCGGGCGCAATGCTAGGTAAGAGGAAGAGTCACCGAGCAATACCTGCGGCGGGACTCAATCTGCAACCTCACCACCAAACCACGGGAGGCTTCGAAAAACTTCTTGGGAGTCGGGACTATGGCAGTTTCTGGGAGTTGTCCTCGTCAGAGCCGGTCTTTAGGTAAGGATTCTGGGCGAAATCTTTCCATACCGCGGATATGGCTGAGATCGTTGCGGAGCGGCTACTCTTCTTTCATTCGTTTAGTCGAGTTGAAGGGTGGATGGTTGAATGCTGAAGTTCCCCACTCGAAGAGTGTTATTTGTGTATACTTATTTGGGAGCTTACAAGAGCCCTTCTAATAAATTGGCGATAGCTGTGGATCAGTGTGGGGTTGGAACATTTTAAATATGCTGTGCTGCCTTTTGGTCTTACCTTTCCCTTCAGGTTTCACTAAAGGGATGTTGGTGGTCGCAGCCCATTCTTGAAGGTCGGGGATACATTTATTCTAGTACCTCGACAACTGCTGCTCAAAGTAGGCTCAGCGCAGTTAAGTCATAGACCAGGCAGACTTGTAGATGGTGCTTAGGAGCTCAAAGTCTCACCTGAGCCCTATACAGAGTATTCTCTTAATAAGTACTGTCTTGGACACAGTGACATTTAAGGCCTTTTCTTGGCTGTATCGAGTCCACAGTTTCCAGATACTGTTTCAAATTTCAGACACAGTCTTGGTTCTCGATGAAAATTGTTCTGAGGGTTCTTGGGCTCCTATCCTTGTGAATCCTCCTCAACCCAAATGTCAGATGGCACATGTGATCCCTGAAGTGAACGCCACGATTCAGCAAACCTAGCATCAGGGCTACCTCTCTACTTCCGTCCAGATCATGCAGTAGGTGGCTAAGGACCTTCTGTAGTGGAAGACAAGTGGAAACCTGACCTGCAGCAGGCCACTCTTCCTTGCCCACCCAGAATTGACAATCGTGACAGATGCATCATTACTAGTTTGAGGAGATGAGAAGTATCTGGTCTCCGGCAGGGAGCCAGCTCCACATCAGTGTTCTGGAACTTTAGGTGATATATCTGGTCCTGAAAACCTTGCTGCTATTTGTCAATGAGAAAAGTGCAGATCTTCATAAACAACATGACCATTGTGTGGTACTGCAACAAGCAGGGCATAGTGGGTTCCTGGATGCTGTGCCAGGGATCTCTATACCTCTGTTGATGACTAGACCAGCAGAAGAACTTTCTGGTATCTGACTACCTAGTGGGGTCCCTGAATGCTAGAGTGGAGGAGCTGAGAAGGCGTGCACTAGAAGACCACAAGTGTCCTCTCCACCCCAAGTGACTTCAGGCCTATCATGTTTAACTTGACTGTATCAGTTCAAAAACCTGCTGTTAAAATTCCACCGTCTTATAGGTGAGAAATCCTACTTTTAAATATCAATAATTCATCCCTACGTACACTTTGTTGCCCACATTGGCAGGAGGCCTGATTATTAAAGGTAGAGCATGTGCAATTTTTGTTTTTGTATTTTCAACCAATGACTTGCCCCCAAAAGCTATTTCCAGAGGCAGGGCTGTAGCTAGATCTTGGAAAATGTCAAAGTACTGATTAGAAACTTGTATCTGTAACTTTTAACAGGAAATGTGTATAATATTAATTTGAAGTCTATTTTTTATATTTATTAAAAATCTAATCAATTAGTAAAAAATGTTTTCTTTTTAATATGTGGGAAAGGTAACTTTTTTAAAGTTATACTTTATCTGCCTGGCCCCGGTTACTACTGACACCTCTGGACGGCGGGTGTGGGAAGTGGTTAGTGGTTGCACCACCTTCTGAATTTACTATACATACGGACTGGATGTGCTTGACTTTGCTTATGCAGCGTTACTCTACATTTATAAAGCTCTGTGATGGAAAAGTGATTTTTGGACCCTGTTTTCAGTCCGATCTCACTATTTAGGAAATCTCTAAGCCTACTACCCAGAGTCTCGAGAATTCACCAACCATACCGCTATTGAGGCTAACACTTTGCCCCATTGGGTCCAAATTCAGTCATATATATACCTTGTCTGCTATTTGACCAGCTGAATATATAGGAGCTCTGACGAAGTTCCCTCTGGCAAAAATCGGGAACGAAACGCGTTGGCTGTGTGCCAGTTTTAAAAGATTGCTTGAATAAAAAGAAGTAATTCTGGAACAGATCTCAACGTATGTGTATTGACTTCGCAACGAGTGCACCTTCCGTTTCCTCTTGTGAATTCGGCTACTACTGACACCTCTGGACGGCGGGTGTGGGAAGTGGTTGCACCATCTTCTGAATATACCGCACATACGGACTGGATGTGCTTGACCTTGGTCTGCCGTTTGTTCTTTCTCTGATAATCTGCCTCGCCCCGGTTAGGCTAATTAGTGTTAGCCCAGGACAGATCGCCTGCCAGTGCCTCTCTAATGTGAGAGGAGTTTTCACACATCTTTATCAGAGTCAAAAGCCTGGGTTTAGGGTGATGTTTTTCTTACCGTTGCAAGAAGGGCAGTTGGACTGAGCCCAGGGACTTCATAAAATTGAAAGGGACCAAAGTGAGTCTTGCCCATTCACCAGCAGGTGTAAAGTGAAATCTAAAGGAAAACAAGCCAGGGCCCGCACTAGCCAGACTCGATCCTAACCCAGTGGGAGGGAAGCTGTTCCCAATACTGGTCTTGAGTAGAGGGCTGCTCATTTCCCTGGCCATTCCCATGGGTGGCCATTACATAACAATGGGGTGACCCAAAAATAATCTTAAAGACCTGGGTAATTTGTGATATGTAACAACAGTGGTACATTCGGAGAAATCCACCAAGTGAATAAGGTTAAATGAATAAACGTATCCTAATTAATTTTCAATTACCCCAACTCCTATGACTCCAAGATGGTAAATATTATTTTTGAAAGCAAGAGAGAGTTTGTTACAATTTTTATAAACCTAACATCACACACAAAAAAGACATATTCAGATGTATGAAGTCTTTCTGTATTTTGAAAAACAACAAATATAAATATATTGTCTACACATATCGTTGCTCGAAAGCAAATTGTGAAGGAGTGCTCAGGAGAAGTGTGCGTGTGTTAACTTTATAGTAAAAAAAAAAAAAGGACAGTGAGGGAAATATACCTATTTCATATATCAACTTACTTGCACAATAGCATGTGTGTATATACTTATTATCCAACGTTAGTGCAATCTAAAATGAAGTGAAGCTTTAGTATCATTAATAATTGCTCCTTTGTTAGACCAATAGATTCAATTATCCTAACTCCTATGACTCCAAGATGGTAAATATTATTTTTAAAAGCAAGAGTTTGTTACAATTTTTATAAACTTAACATTGTTGCAGGGTTTCTGTACTCACACAGAACTGTGCACAGAGGAGTGGAACCTCGGCAAATTAGGGTGTCCCAAAACTTACCTTAGCAACCAACTCACCCCTTACCGAGCTAGCTACAGTGTCTCATTGGACATATCAAACTCCCAATGTTTAGACAAACCAGAACATGAACTTACAGTACCTCAGGGTACGTGGGACTCATGAACACTCTTTCGTTATATTATCATTACAAACCAGAACATGGAGTAAAGAAGACACATGTGCATTTGAAATGTTTATTTACTAATGCCGTCTTCTCAGGCGCAGTATCTTAGATAATACAAGTATACTTATTATCAGTATCAAAATTATCAGCATAGTTACTAAGACATAAAAAGCGAATGGTGACAGCATGTTAACATGCTGTAATGAATAAGAGTTAACAACACTTATATCTCACCCTCCCTAACACATATATTATATTATTAGCTAAGAAGGTCTCTTTGGGTTGTTTTAGGGCGGGCCCATACCTTAGTGTCCTAGCATGAAGGAATCACATCAGCATACACCAGCTCTCTCTGCATGTGCACCGCATCAAGTGTGTTAACAATTCTCGTGCAAAGCAATATCAATCCCGCCTCAAGCCCAAGTTGGCAAAGGCTGCACTTGTGTTATGACTATGAAGGCGTGGAGATCAGACCTCATAACAATACCATATCGTGTTGCTCCTGAAACTTCAGCACTCTCCGTGCAGACATGGTTTATTAAACAAAACTGATATCAGAGCAATAACATATTATTCTCACATACACCACGGCAAACCACTAGGTTGAAAGCTAAGTCAACAATTAAGGGTCGTGTGCAGAAGTTGCAAGAAAGGAAAAATGGCGTTTAAATCTCAAATGTACCTATGCTAACTTAACACGATATAAGGATATATAGGAGCTATACAACACCCCCCCATGATCCGAGAACGGACTAAATAAGATAACAGAAGTGCCATCACATGAGAGCAGAATCCAACAATAAACGAGCATGAATAAAAATTCAATTAAAAAAATTAATGCTAAAAAATAGCCCACAAGTATAATGTGGCTCAAGCCAATAGGCAAGCAAAAATAAAACTTCTTGACCAAAAGTCAATAAAATCAAGAAAATGCTATCAATCAGCATGTCCATGTGAGGCAGTGTCTATGATAAGACTGTATATGAAAAGTAAGCTGCAACAGCCTCCAGGAGGAAGTCACTGTCCTCATCCGAAAACAGTTCAGCCATCCAATTTAAAAGATGAAAGGAACATACGTGATCTTCCAGCACCGGATCCTCTATAACCATCAGAGGACAGCTCGGTGGGTTTTCAAGAAAACTTTGTTCCAAGAAATTTTGCGCTGCCGACAACACATCCCAGGGACCCATTAGTCCATGTGCCACCGCCAAGGCCATAATCCTTTCGTCAGAACAAACCAACTCGTGAGCAATGATAGGACTCATCAGTTGATCAAAATCGACGTCAGAAGATATTGGTCCGCAGAGACACAAATCAATGGCCCAAAGGAAATCACAGGTCAGGCAGCGAAATACAGGCTGGACACAGGTGAAATAGGAGAACCGAAAAGATAATCCAAACGCCGTGCTTAGAGTCGCCAACGGCAGTGTGCCATAATAATCAAGCATGCGGTTGCGAAACCGCGTCAGTAGCAGCTGAGCGTGGTCTTGCACAGGAAGGGCATCCATATTTAAAAAGGCAGAAAACCACCAATGCGCCAGCCGCTAATGCAAGTAAAAACGGGAACCCTCCAAATAAGGATGAAAAAATAGAATGGAAGAAGGCAGGGATGACTCCAAAAATCTTCTCAAAGGAAGTCACAAGACCACCGCTAACAACTTTAAAAAAATGCGCTAGGCCCGTTGTGGAGGATGCGTTAAAGATAGAACGGACCATGGCTCCGAAATGCAAAGGCAAATCAGTATTTAAAAGAGCCTGAACCTCCGTACGGGTGTTAGCAATGTGAAGCACGAAAGTTTCACGGGCCGAGCTCAAGGCCACCTCTTTCTGGGACAATAGAGCTCTTATTCTAGCCATGCCGCTGAATTCTGCTCCCAAGGTCGGTATCTGTGGCCAAATGGAAGACTCCCTATGTTCACGTGTGGGAGGATAAAGAACATTTCTGCAGCAAATAACTCGCTCACTTACTGTTACTATGAAAGCTATACCTTTAATTAAACCACAACAGTTTTCATTATTGAGCATTAAATAACTACCATTCTCTAACAATTTAAACGTGGGGATGATAGCAGGAACTGGCGTGCCCTGTAAAACGCAAGCCATATTCGGTCGGTCCTTGTTACATGAACCGTGTAACTGTATGTGTCTGCACATTAAAGAATGATCTGGCGTCTCAGTACACTCATCCCCCGTTAGATAAACTTCTTGTTCATCTTTGAAACATCTGTATGTGTATGGGAGTGACCAGACCTCATGAAGAAAACCGCTACCTAAGGGTTCAAAACGACCTATTGGCACATATTTCATACAATATGAAAACTCATATAAAGCAAAAGGCAGTGTTATTAAACCGTGGATAAGCCACGTAGCAGTAGTGGCTTCTGCCACAGAAAAAGGTAAAGATTCCAACCTTTCAATATGGAGCATAGAAAAGGAAGCATCACGCATTGAAAGCAAGCGTTGTTTATCTGTCAAATTAAACGGTGAAAATAAAGAGGAAACGTTCATGTATCCCCAGGGAACTTTACCCATTTTCAGAGTCTGAAGTGTCCATGCAAACTGCATGATTGACCGTAATTGATTTTGACCATGGTATAATACTGACACTTCATCATGCACAATATCAACAACAGACGACACAATATTATCTAATGTGTAAATTCTAGAGGAAAGCACGTTAATGCTATTGTCAACAACTGCAAGCACTTTCTCAAGATTCGCCTGATCAATAGCCCTAAGGCGTGAAGCAGCCTCAATCTGTGAGAGTTTCCAAATTTCATTGTAAACCCCATATAACCACCTTTTCGACCTGCCACTAGCTGGGCCTTTAATGAAATCATTCAAATCCACGTCTGCATTCAGTTTGGAAAGGTGATACTTAACCGCAGGTAAAGTTGAATGTTTCAGCCAAGCCTGACACAACTTGCCCACAGAGTAAGAGGTGACAGTATGACTCAAATCAAACCGGGGATCAGATCTAACAGTCTTAAAACCGTCAGTTATATTTAAAAATCTTTTTTGGCAAGAATCAGCACTACGGTGCCAAAGCAGCCAACCCTTGGGATTCATACTGGAAATGTTAAAGGAGGAATTAAGAAGCAGAGCCTGTATATCTTTAATGGACAATTGAGTAAAATTACTCCAATTCTCATATTCCTCCAACTCCGGGAAAGACGGGGTGTTTAACCTTTTAGATGTAGCCAATCCAAAGCATGTGGTCTGGGAAATGGTTTCATTTAAAAACCACATATGATTCGGGATGAGACATGCACGGTGCAAAGCCTCAGTGCCTCGTACCTGCCAGGCCCTTGAACCCCAAACCGATTTAAGGTCTATGGTTTCCTTCCATAACTCATAGCCCCCAGTAACTAATTGATCTAGGAAGGCCTTCGAATACAACAATTTTGTATCGGTAAGTCTAACCTTGGACAGTGGCTGTTTGTGAAATGTAAAATAAAAGGACTCGGGATTGGACTGGTTAAAGTCAGTGAAATAAGTATACTTTTTAAGAAACGTTTCTGAACTCCCTTGTGTAGGAGCTGGGCAATGTTCCCACTGAGTAAAATTAACAGCATCCCTTCGGGAAGATGTTTTGTGTAAGAAGTGATTGCCATAATGTTGGTAACAGAACAATTCACCATAATTAGCAGATTCTAAATATAAATCCTCAGCATCAAAAGCAGCATAGTATTTCAAATCAGAAAACAAACTTTCCACAGCATTAACATCCCAATCATCAGAACGAATGTTTTGTTTCACCACATCCCCCATATTAACTCTTAGTACATTAGGAACATTAACGACTTCCGTCGGGCCATGAATCTGAAAACGAACTGCATCCCACGCGATTCCATCCAGAACAGGCCATGCTGTGATGTTAACCAAAGTCAAGTCTCTTTTTAATCTGTGTGTAGAATGTGAAGAGGAAAGTGGGGCCAATGTTCCATTTAAATGAGTAATGCAAGTTCTCTCCTCGACATAGTGTCCATTCATAATTCGAAAAAAATAAAACACAAAACCAATTGACATAAAAAGGTAAACCGAAAAAAGGACCAGCCAAATGTATATCCAAGGAGGAATCAAAAAATGTTTTTTAAACAGGCTAGCATATACCGCAATTTGAGAGGGTTTTTTCGAGGCAAGGGAAGCAGAGTCAAATGAAAATCTGGATTCCGTGGCTAAACGAGCTTGCAGGTCAGGCATGGACAAATCAGTGGGGTATGTATAGTCTGTCTCATCAATGTTAGTTCCGGGTAAATTATTTAATAATGGACTGGAAACAGCAGGTAATTCGATGGCCACCTCAGGTTCATTATTAGAAGCAGTGGGCATAATTGAATTTCTCACAATGGAAGGACAGGAAACAGCTGGTGTCATGCTAAGAAGAATCGGCCACTCTGTGTATCTTGACATTGTCAATAGAAATAAACCTGTTTTCCTTACGACCTGGAAGTGGTGGTAAAATGACTGTTCTTGTGCCCTTCACTCCAAGCACTGGGACTGGAGCTCGATAGGAGGGACCAAACTCTTTCTTGTTGTCGATCTTCTCTCGAACCAGTTCTCCAACTTGGGGTAGCCAGCCAACTACCGGGATCTGCAACGCATCATCCGATGTGGAGGGCAAATGTTCCTTTGCAAGACTGTCTCTGGTCTTTTGTAGATTCTGTAAAACATTGCAATGTTCATCTGCGTCAAAGGAAGTGGCGCGAACCACAGAGTCTAGACCGTCAAGGTCAGGGACGTACATCTTGATGCCAAAGAGCATTTCGTATGGGGTCCGCCCACCCAGAGACCTTCTAGGGAGATTATTAAGAGCACGCTGCACGCCATAGAGGTGAGACAGCCAGTTTCTGCCAGTGCCTATAACTCGGGCTGTCAAAGATTGCTTTAAATCACGGTTCATTCGTTCAACTACACTATTACCCTCAGGTCTGTAGGGTGACGAAAACTTGACTTGGACCCCCATCGAAGTCATGGCATCCTTATACGCCTTAGAGGCGAAAGCCGGACCCTGATCCGAATGGAAGGTACCACAGGCAAAAATCCCTATAAAGATACGCAAATCTCTAATGACAGTCCGTGAATCAGCGCTGCGATGTGGCCATACCCACACAAAGCGTGTGCATGAGTCAACTGCTACTAAGATGTACTTATACGCAGTATCAGATGAAAAAGGACCGCAGTGATCTAAATAAACACAGCCTAGTGGTTTATTAGAAATGTACAACTGAGTCTGTGGCGGACGCGTAGCAGTTGAAGGTTTAATCTGCTGGCATATGTCACAAAGAAGGACATAATCACGCGTCTGTTTGTACAGTCCCCGCCACCAGAAACGTTGTTGTAGTTGCGTTACAGTGGCTGAGACGCCCGCATGCGCAGACGCCACACCTTCATGAGCCGCTGTAATCAAGTCTGTTCTGCGATCCGAGTTGGGAATCAGCCGTTCCCCAACATCAGGAATTGTCACAAAAGGAACCTTTTCGGGACTTAAGTGGTATTTATACTTCGAAGGGAATCCCGCAGGATGTTTACTTCCCTTCTCAGAGGCAGCAATCGCTGCCAAGATGTCGCTATCAATCTTGGTTTTAGACCTAGTAACTGCTGCAACTAAGTATGTAGATACTGCTGATTTCGCTGCTTCATCAGCAAGCGAGTTGCCAACAGCGTGAACTCCTACGCGCTGATGACCGAGAGTATGAATCACATAAACGAGTGGCAACATAGCCTTAAGCTCTGCCACTCGAACCCAGATCATTTTATGTTTTATTGTGCTACCCTTGGAATCATGAAAATCATTTTGAATCCAAAAGAACAAGTTTTCATTGTAAGACTGGACACAGTAGTAAGAATCACTTACAATTAGAGTAGTAACACTTGGATCTGCGTACTCCAAAGCTAGTAAGAGAGCACGAAGCTCTGCCAATTGTGCGGTGCAATCGCCCAGGGGCAACGTGTGCACTTCCCTGGAAACGAACTCATCATTCAACATAGCACCGACCACAATGGCGCATGCGGAAACGTAGGCATGTTTAGAGCCATGCGCAACCTGCGCCGACCCATCAGTGTAAATGATGCAATGGAAGTCCTCCAAAGGTCGCATAGCCAGAGGAGCAGGATGAACGAATTCATACTGCAAGTACTCCTGCGACCGTAAGGAAGCGTCAAAAATAAACATGACATCCGTGGATGACAATGACGCTGCCCACTGAATCCACCGAGGGTGCAAAGCCTTTGAATTCGGTACACTGGCTTTCGTGACTGCCTCCAAGTGAGGACAGGGTGTTACCACTAGCATGCGTTTCCCCTGAGACAGTGCTCGTTCCTTTAGAATAGCCATCTGTACAGCAGTTAAAACCTTTTCCACTGTGGGAAACCGCATCTCAGCCGAAGTGTACAAGTGTGACTTGTAAGCAATAGGTACTGTGTCACCTTCATTAAAAGTGAGGTATGTGAAACCCACCGTCCCAGGAATTATTCTTATTACCAGGTTGGTGTGGTTATCACGAGTCAGTAAATATTTAGAAGCGAGCAGATCAGCCTGCAAGGATTGCAAAATGGCTGAATGCTCAGGCAGCCAGCATGATTTTGAGAAAGTTGGTTGTATCAAAGCATACAAAGGCTTGATACGCTGGGCATAATCCGGAATGTAAGTTCTGCCGAAATTCAAAAAGCCCAGTAAAGATTGTAATTTTTTCAGTGTTGTTGGAGCGCGCAATTGTGCGCACTTCTCTAAGAAGTGAGGAGCCAAACCTCTACCTTCATTGTTGAGCTCATAGCCCAAAAACAACACTGTGTGTTCTGCAATGTGCGATTTTGCAAAATTAAATTTGTAACCCATGTCTGCAAAAGTACAAATTATGGAATTCACTCGACACAGATGCATCCAAATTTCGTCGTCTGTGAGATAAATATCATCCACATAAGAACATGCATCCGGATCGATTCCCTCCAATAGTGTGACTATTCTGGAGGTGAAGACCCCAGGACTATTTTTGTAGCCCATTGGGAGTCGCCGGAAGCATTTTTGCACACCAGCGGACGTAAAACTTGTCCATTGGGAGCTAAAGCCATCCAGTCTGTGGGCATAAAAACCATTGGAAATGTCAAGCGTTGTCTTGAAACGCTTACGCACTAGACTATCCACTAGGGCAGAGCCGTGAGTATTCTGTACTGCACAGTTACGGCAATGCGAGTTCAAATGCCGGTAATCCAATACCAAACGATATGATCCGTCAGGTTTGGTCACAGTAAAAAGGGGATTATTCATTGGTGACACACACGTTTCAATAACTCCCTGATATTCCAATTGTTCAAGGATTTCTGCGACGGCCGCTTTAGCTTCACGCCATATGGGATATTGAGGCTGAGGCTGCGGCTCAGACCGCAAAGGAATTTCGTGGCATGGGGACAATTTGTCCCAACCACATTGGTTGCGGTAGAGAGCCGGTGCAAGAGCCCGAGCCCACTCTTCTGCAAAATGCTGCGCATGCTCAGTCGAGACAGTGTGCGCGAAACTGGGAAGGATTACCTCCTCCCCTCGCGGCGCTGCGAGCACAAAAGGTGGGGGCCAGTCAGCCTCGGAAAGCAAAATGTCGTACGTAGACGAAAGGTTCTCCCAAAATACCCCTCTGACAGTACGCTGTATGTCACCTTCAATTAACAGGACAATTTCAAAAAGTCTTTCAGGGGGAGCTAATCTCGTATCAGCTGTTTCTATTACAACAAACACCTCAGTCGCTGTCACCCTCAGTAGTGGACGGAGCGCCTCTCTGACTATGGTAATCTCCGCCGCGCTGTCCAGCAAGGTCAGAGCCCACGTCAGATTCCGAAGCCGCGTTCTCACTATCTGTGGCATATCTATGCGCTGTTAAGGCTGCGACTTTCTTCTTCGCAAACTGCGGACGCTTAGGCGTAGAATCCTCCTGCTTCACTGCGCCGTCTGTCTGGCGGGACTGACCACGTCCTTGCTGGCCACCACGTCCACGTCCACCCCCTCCTCCACCACCGGTCTTCTGGGCCGATGTTTCCTGAAAGGAACGAGGAGAGCGTTGATCAGAACCCTGAAAACGATCAGGTGATTTAATCATCGCGCGATCGCGCAAATCATAAACTCTGTCTGCCGGCGCAGGAGCTTGTATTGCAGGAACAGAATCCTGAGTTTGCCTAGTCTGCTTCCCCTGTGTCTGTTTTTTAGGCCAATTCTGTTTTTTGGACTTGGGCTGGACATCTGTCACTGCAGATTGTCCCTGAGGTTGTTTTTTATCCTTCACTGGAAAATATTTCAGACCTCTACTTGTGCGGCCAATTGTCTTATAAGCGGCCACCACAATCTTTGCTAACTGGCGGGGTTTGTCGGCATCGGGCAGAGCAGCCAAAGCATTCGACACCTGAAAGTTAACTGCATCTCCTTTAACATTGGAGAGAATGAGATCACTTACAATCTCAAAAGAACCACACAGGCGCATACCCAATTCAACCGCTGCCTCTGGACCGTGATCATTCTGAACACGTCTAATGATTTCAGGCAGAGCATTCATAGACGGGGTGCCGAAGCACCTCGTATAAACTGCCGCAAATGTTTTTCCCCAGCTTTCACAGTCAGCAAGTTCAGGAGTAATATCCTTCGGTAGAGAAATCGTTAACATTCTATGTTTATCAGCAGGAGTAGAATTCGGAAAAACCGCCTCCAGTTGATCAAACTTCTCTGCTAGCCAGAATGGGAAGTCATCGTTGTCAACAGGACGCGCACCAAAAACCGAATTAACCATCACTGGATTGAGACGCATTCCGCCTCGTTCCATGGGAGCGGCCGCACCCCCCTGGGGACCACCAGGAAGATGTCGACCGATGTATTGCACTAAAGCACGAATCACGGAAATGGAAACAACATGTAGCCTGCGAATTTCTGCCAGGGTACAAGCCCCGTGATTCGGGTGCGGGGTAAAGCCACCCAACGCAGGCCAATTTGTACCTGGAATTGAGAGTGGACCTAACCTCGCAGCGGACAAAGAGTGGGGGAGGGCGCCATCAAACCAAACTCGATGCTGCCAATGATCAATAGGTATCTCCAATGCCCTGTACGGCGTATATTCAGCCGGGACATCCGAGGCAGTGTAGGAGTGGAACAAACCAGAATTAGCGTCCACAGCCGGAAACGTAACCCAAGAGTAAAACAACTCGTAAGGAAACGCCGGATCTGCACATACCACGAAAATCACAGCCATCCCATCTACTGGGACTTGGTACGTCTGAAGATGGTTGCGTACCGCTACGCGACTATGCTGCGCAATAGCCACCGCCGCCATGACAACACTGGAAACAAGAACACACAAAGAATACTTTGTAGCACAACTGGGTAGTAATTCAAAGAAACCGTTTGAGAAAGAATCAAGCTTGAATAAAGACCTATTTCAAAAAATAGGTAGGTTTCACCGACACCCCGTTTTCCGGAAACGGATGTGAAGGGGTTAAGGCATGAACGATAAACTACTCGAGTGTCATGATATAAGACCACCGAAACCGTTGGGCGCCATGTTGCAGGGTTTCTGTACTCACACAGAACTGTGCACAGAGGAGTGGAACCTCGGCAAATTAGGGTGTCCCAAAACTTACCTTAGCAACCAACTCACCCCTTACCGAGCTAGCTACAGTGTCTCATTGGACATATCAAACTCCCAATGTTTAGACAAACCAGAACATGAACTTACAGTACCTCAGGGTACGTGGGACTCATGAACACTCTTTCGTTATATTATCATTACAAACCAGAACATGGAGTAAAGAAGACACATGTGCATTTGAAATGTTTATTTACTAATGCCGTCTTCTCAGGCGCAGTATCTTAGATAATACAAGTATACTTATTATCAGTATCAAAATTATCAGCATAGTTACTAAGACATAAAAAGCGAATGGTGACAGCATGTTAACATGCTGTAATGAATAAGAGTTAACAACACTTATATCTCACCCTCCCTAACACATATATTATATTATTAGCTAAGAAGGTCTCTTTGGGTTGTTTTAGGGCGGGCCCATACCTTAGTGTCCTAGCATGAAGGAATCACATCAGCATACACCAGCTCTCTCTGCATGTGCACCGCATCAAGTGTGTTAACAATTCTCGTGCAAAGCAATATCAATCCCGCCTCAAGCCCAAGTTGGCAAAGGCTGCACTTGTGTTATGACTATGAAGGCGTGGAGATCAGACCTCATAACAATACCATATCGTGTTGCTCCTGAAACTTCAGCACTCTCCGTGCAGACATGGTTTATTAAACAAAACTGATATCAGAGCAATAACATATTATTCTCACATACACCACGGCAAACCACTAGGTTGAAAGCTAAGTCAACAATTAAGGGTCGTGTGCAGAAGTTGCAAGAAAGGAAAAATGGCGTTTAAATCTCAAATGTACCTATGCTAACTTAACACGATATAAGGATATATAGGAGCTATACAACAACATCACACACAAAAAAGACATATTCAGATGTATGAAGTCTTTCTGTATTTTGAAAAACAACAAATATAAATATATTGTCTACACATATCGTTGCTCGAAAGCAAATTGTGAAGGAGTGCTCAGGAGAAGTGTGCGTGTGTTAACTTTATAGTAAAAAAAAAAAAAGGACACTAAGGGAAATATACCTATTTCATATATCAACTTACTTGCACAATAGCATGTGTGTATATACTTATTATCCAACGTAAGTGCAATCTAAAATGAAGTGAAGCTTTTGTATAATTAATAATTGCTCCTTTGTTAGACCACTATACAATCCAGGCTGTACAGGTTGTTGATGTTGCGACCAGGCAGGGGGTGAAGGGAGGGCCAATCAAAAGCAGATCTTCATCAGTACTGGGTAACCCTTCACAGTAGGGAGCAACCTGGAAAGCTCATCCGGAGTGGGAACTGCAGAGTTAAACATCTAATTGGCGAGGGCCACCTGGCTCCTACTTGGCAATGGAGTAAATCCAGCCCTTAAACAGAGTGAAAACTGTTAGCCTTTAAGCTAGAGTTAAATCTATATCCACTTAGCACAAGTCAATAATTGTCCTGGCGAAGAAGCGCAGTAAAGTTGAAATCCTTTATAACGTCGAATGAGGCCTAACATAGATTATTATTGTGCTTTGTGCTTGCCTTCTTGGCACTATTTTCACACAAAAAATGAACACTCCTAACACTGGTTCCCCTTATTGGATTTCTGTTGTTTTGGTTACATTTTGTTTATTAAACTCAGCTCTATTTCCCTCAATTAGAGTGGGATTTTTATTGTTTAGTGTTTTTACTGTTACTATTTTGGTACTTCATAAATACTTTACATATTGGACTAAGCTAACCCTATCTGCTCTATTCCATAGAAACCAGAGGGCTGAGCTTAAATTAATTTAGTGACTTTTGGGGTTCACTCTGACAAGTTAGTGTTATTATTCATTGAAGTGGGCGAACTCCCCACCTCAAATAATTTACCACTTTCTAACAGCCTCATTCACAGGATTCCCCCCAAACCATTCAAAATGCCACTGTTGGATTTGATCCTGCTTTTTTGAGCCAATGCACAGCTCTTCACCTCATCCTCTAATGCTGAAAAGAGCCTTTCTGGTTGCCATTACATTAACATGCTGCATGAGTGAACTGCGGATGCTCTCAGTGCCGCCTCCATACACACCCTACATTCTGGGCGAATTGGTGTTGTGCCCTAAAGTGGCCTTATGGCCCAATGGTGTGACACCTTTTCACAGCAGCCAATCAGTTGCACTGCCAGTGTTTTCTGCTTCACCTCACCTTTGAAAGAAGACAAGAGACTCGATATGCTCGATCCTAAAACGGCTTTGAGCTAGTACATTGACTTCCAGAGAGTCTGCTGTGTTGATGATCAGCTCTTTGTGTTTCTCTGAAGTAAATACAGGGTAAGTAGTGTAAAAGACTACCTTGTAAAAGTGGATCATCCTCTGCATCAAAATCAGCTATTCAATGGCCAAGAAGCAACCTCTGAAAGGCCTACAGACTCATTCCACCATAGGTAAGTCCACTACGACAGCACTGTTAAGAGGGTGCCTGTTTTGGACGTCTGCTAGGCTGTGACGTGGGTTTTGGTATACATGTTCCCGAAACACTACTGCCTTGACTGTTCAGTCCGGCAGAAGGGCTACTTTGCCTGCACAGTCTTGCAAGAATTACTAGTCTTAATCCACTACATATATCCTCCACTTTTTGTTGTACTGCTGTAGTATCTTTTCTAAGAGTGAGGAATCTGCGGTTAGAAGTATCCATCAGAAAAACAAGTTGCTCTTTCTGGTGTATACTCCATCTTACCAAAGATTCTTCCTCCTCCAGGTTATCTGGAGTAGACTCCTGTATATCATAGTAATGTCCCAAGTTAGAATTCAGCATACTGTCAATTTATTTTTTGTAAGTGCTTCTCCTCTGGGGGAGAGGAAGGAGAAAGACTAGGAAACTGATGTCATCTAACAGGGTGGAGCTTTTATGGAGCTCTGCTTCACACTTCCAGGTGGTACAGAGTTGCTGTGGAGCTATATGACGCCACCTGGCGGATGCACAGGAGAATTAATGAAGAATTCTCCGGATCCGGTCTTTTGTCTTGGGTATTCTAAAGGTGGGGAATCTGAAATTAGAAAGAGTATTCACCAGAAAGAAGCTTTCTGAATATACGTAACTTGTTCATCTAGTACCTAAGTCATATAATACATTATTGTGGAGCTGTTAATGCCTTTGAGTTGGTCTAGCAAAACCATTGTGTTCCAAACAGCCATTGATTGTCATGCAACCACCATCTGTGCCTTATTTTCAGAGGAATTCTTCTAGAAAATACCATTATTTTAGTTTTGGAAACATTAATAGATCATTTACTTTGGCAATATCCTGAGAATGCTTCAAGTTGCCTCTGAAGGCCTCCCGGAGTGGGGTTTATCATCACCGTAGTAAAATAATGATATGGCCTCCATACCTAGTTTAAGTAGAAAAGAACAAACCTGGTTTACCACTAAAGATGCATCAGCAATGTACATTGAAAAACGGAGCGGGACCAATATACACCCCTGCCCTAAACCAAAAGATTCTTTATGAACAAGTTCTTACCTTAATTAGTTCTGGATTATCTGTTCTAAGGCTCTGGTTTTTACAAACTTACGACCTGCACTGAGTGTTACCCTTCTTTCAACCTATCATTTGTTCCCCGTTCAACACGCCTAGGACCATTTATTTTTTTACTTTTTATTGACCCGTTTATGTAGTAAATGTTTGATGTATTATTCTTATGCGATGCCGGTGCTGCAACTTATTACCTTCCTTCCCTCTATTGTAAAGCGCTCTGATGTCTCCCAAGATCATGTTTGCGCTATATAAAACTTTATAAATAAATAAATTAGGAGTATCTATTTTCCTAACAGAGCTCCATTTCTCCCTAATTCTATCCTTGTCCATGAGCCCTCGTGGAGTTGGATTATCAGTTTTAACAAACCTGGCGGAATATTCCAGTTACGCAGTTTTTTCCCAGGGGAGGGCCTGGTTTATTTTGTCAAATGCAGTTGACAAATCTATAAAGGACACATAAAGGGGTTGTTTACTTTTAAATGCATACTTCTTTAAGTATTAGGCAGCTGTTGAATGCCCTTTGCGGAAACCCAGGTGTACCTTACGGAGAACTCTTTCATTTACTGCCCAATCTTTCAGTACACCTATTAGATGATTAGCATATATTTTATTAGAGAGATCCTGCACGCATATCATGCAATAACTCATGGGTAAGTTACTGGACCATTTTTAGTTTTCGCCTGCTAAATCTATTGTATTTAATAAATCTTAAAAGGGTCATACATCCTGCCTTCACTTCTTTTTCTTCTTTTTTTGTTTAAATTAATTTTTATCCATTTTTTCCTCGTAATTTGTTAGGTTTCTTTACATCTAGAACATTTGCAAGTCAATATAAGGTACCTACCAACGTTATATAAATAATACAATTATGACATTATGTAGTACAGTCAATAATCCCCGTTACAAATCTAACGCACTAATAATTGGAGTAATGTTGCTATTGTTAAACATCAACTATAACCAATGTAACTCGTATGTATCATACAGTACTTCACCCCTCCCTTCGAGTCGTGCTGCAGTATATCTGCACCCTACCACAAGCATCACTCTTAGCCTTCCTCCACTTCATTATGTTAGCCCAGCCACCCTTCCTATCTGTGTACGTTATGTATTTAGTCTCACATGCCTGCCAACTTCCAGCCTGCATGGAAGAATGGGGGGCATAACTGCAAGGGCGCATCACCCTTTACTGTGGACATCTGCCCTGGCACTCACCCCCCACGCCCCTGCGTGGAACGGAAATAGGGCCAACTCAGGCATTGATATAGCTCCGACTGGTGCCAGGTGCCGCTCGTCTCCTCCCCCAGATGTATAGTATGCCAATGCATCACCTGGCAGGCCCCATCCCATCCCACAGCTCCAAGTGAACTACCCCTCCTCCCCTACCTTTACAAATGCAAAGGGCTGCCAACTCCGTATCTATTGCTCCCACCTCCCCATTTTCAAGTGCTGCCTCATTCGAGAGCGCGTGCACTTCTCCCTACGCCACAGCTGCTGTCATAAGGACGTCCACGTAAAGTGCGTTGAAGGCCCAAGAAATTTAAGATAGCCGGTATTTCATGAATCTAGCTCCTTCCTGGTCACACATACCTCCGCACTAGTGCCTGGCAACTTTAACTTCAAACCTCCCCCCCCCCCGATGCTGATATTGTTGTGGAAGAGAAAAGTGCGGAAGAGAAAAACCAGGCTTCGCAAGGGGATGAGGTCCCCACATTCCAGCCAGAATATTTATACAGTCCCCCAGCCATTCCTTATTACCTGCATCGGGGGATGGGGCTGCGTGTTTATCCTATCAGTCTGCCCCTCCCAGCATACAGTATCCACACTGCTCACACCGCACTCGAACGCAGCATCCTTGACGCCTGCCGCCTCCCTTAATTGCAGTTGCCTGGCCAAGTTTTCATGGAGGCCCGAGGTGCAACCTGTTTTCAAACGCAAACCGTTCGGCAGTTGTGAAAACACACAAGGAGCCACCACCCCCCCTTTGTAAAGTCTCTCTTATCAAGCTCGCTTCACAATAATTCATTTTATCAATACTGTGCCAATAATCCTATATTACATTCAGATTATATAGTAAAAAAATCCTGGAAACAAAAAAGAAACTCATACAGACAGATGATACAACAATTAAATACCATCATACAAATATTTCATGGCTAAATATACAATCAATATCCAATCTACACTCATTTCGGCTGGGCCTTCATCGGGTAGCGATGTATTTTTGCTGTCTTCAATTACGACTACTGCAATGCATCTCTATAGTAATGAGGATTGACAGCTATGTGTTATCCTAAAGGGCAAGACCCCACTAATATGCACAGAGCGGAAAGGTGGAAGATATATTTTCCTCAAGTTGCAGAAGTCCTCCAAAAAATCCATCAGTGGTTCTAATATTCCATCCTCTACACAAAAATCCTCGAGTCAATGGGTGGCCGCCTGTACTTAGGAATGCAGGGGAATCCTATTCAATCTCTCCGCTTAGCTGCGAGCTGGCTTTACGCGAACCGGATACGGCAACAGGTTCAGGATAACAAAGTGCGACACCTCCAGAGAGGAGTTTTGTCAGGGGCACAGATGTCCCACCCTTGAGAGCTTGAGGCAGACTACCTCCAGGCAAGAGAAGAGTTATGTCAGTGGCTTCCACAAAGCCTACTAGGAGGTTGGTGTTCTCTACACTGAGCTTGGTGGACCCACAGAAGTACAGAGAATTCCTCCTGACTTTAAGTCATGACATCCCCTTGGCAGGATAGATGGGTCAGGCTTGGAACCTGTTGGGTAACCATTTCTATTGGCCCAACATGTCTGCCAAAGTAAAGGAGGTTAGCGGCTCCTGTCCACCCTGTCAGGCCAGTGGCAAGACAGGGGGCAAGGCAAAAGCTCACTTAATACCACTGCCGGTGGGTGTGACTCCCTTTGAGAGGGTGGGGTGGACATTGTGAGCTCCCTAGAATTCTCAGCAACATCAGGGAACAAGTATATCTTGGTGGTAGTGAACCGTGCCACAAGCTACGTTCATCCGAGTGGGTTTCCCAAAAGACGATTTTTCAGATAGGGGTATGAACTTCATGCCCAGCTATCTGAAGGCAATGTGGGAAGAGTGTGGTGTTACCTACAAGTTCACCACCTCATATCATCCCCAGAATAATGGTCTGGTGAAAAGGTTCAATAGAACCATGAAGGGCATTTATGTCATTTGTCTGACAAACTCAGGAGGAGGTGGGATGTTCTCCTCACATGACTACTGTTTGCCTACAGGAAGGTCCCATAAAAAGGGGTTGGCATTAGTTCCTTTGAGTTGTTGTTTGGGCACCCTGTAAGGGGGGCATTGTGCTTGGTGAGAGAATCTTGGGAAAGCCTCTCAAAGAAGCCAAGGACAATGGGCTGAACTATGTGTTAGGCCTGAGATCTCGCCTGGTAGAGTACATGTACAAGCCAAGCAGAAAACTGGAGACTAGTCAGGAGCTCATGAAGCACTGGTATGGCCAGAAGGCTACAATGCCCGAGTACACACCAGGACAGTTGGTGTGGGTGTTGGAGCCTGTGGCTCCTAGGGTCCTCCAGGACAAGTGGGCCAGGTCCTATCCAATCCTAGAGAGAAAGGGTGAGGTTACATACTTGGTAGACCTGAACACCCCCATGAACCCTTACCGGGTCCTGCATGTCAGTAGGTTGAAGCCCCATCACGACAAGGCAGACATGACCATGTTGAATGCCACAGATGAGGGAGGAGAGGAGGAGACTGAGCCAGTGCCGGACCTCCTCTCTAACAGTGTGTAAGATGGGTCAGTGGAGGTAGTGGTACTTTTCCCCCAAATCGACAGAGCAACGGCGCAGAGACTGCAAGCAGTTGCTGTAGCAGTTTGCACACCTGTTTACACTGACCGTAGATATCACCAGCTGGTGTATACACAACATTGACACTGGTAGAAGCCTACCTGTCAAGGGCAAGTTCTACAGGTTGTCTGACCAGGTCAGAGCAAGAATCAAGGCTGAGGTAACTCAGATGCTGGAATGGGGTGTAATCGAGCTCTCTGACAGTCTATGAGCCAGTCGAGTGGTGCTGGTACCCAAACCTTACCCCGGGGGGAATGAAAGAGGTTCTGTGTGGACTACAGAGGACTGAACACAGTAACAAAGACTGTTGCTCACTCTATACCTAGAACTGACGAGCTCATTGATAGGTTCGGACTGCTGCGTAGCTGAGTATATTCGATTTGACCTCAGGCTACTTGCAGATTGCCCTCAATGAAGGGTCAAAGGAGAGGTTAGCATTCTCCACCCCTGAGAGGCATTACCAATTGAAAGTAATGCCCTTTGGCTTAAAGAATGCCTCTGCCACCTTTCAAAGGTTGGTGAACAGGGTCCTGCCTGGGCTGGAGCAGTTCAGTGCAGCTTATCTGGAGGATATAGCGGTATACAGTTCCACATGGGGAGATTACTTATACCACCTGAAGGAAGTGCTTCAGGCTCTACAGACCTGACTATTCAGGCCAGTAAGTGTCGAATACGGCAGAGTTTGGTTGTGAAGCTGGGCCACCTTGTAGTTGGGGGCCATGTACAACCTCTTCAGGACAAAATCCACACCATTTTGGATCAGACAGCTCCTACCACCCAGACACAGGTTAGGGCATTCCTTGGCCTGATTGGCATTATAGAAGATGTGTTCAGATTTATGGGACCATTGTGGCTTCCCTGACAGAACTCACTTCTAAGAAGCGGCCAAAAGTCTTGTGGACCCCAGAGTGTCAGAAAGCCTTTGAAACTCTAATAGATGCTATGTGATCAGCACCAGTGTTGCTGGCCCCTGACTACACAAAGGAATTTGTGGTTCAGACAGATGCTACAGAACAAGGGATTGGGGCAGTGTTGGCACAAGTAAATGAGGAGGGCCTTGATCAGTCAGTTGCAGATTACTTCTCCCTAGAGAGCAAAAGTGGAGTGCCATTTAGAGGGAAGCCTTTGCTGTGGTTCGGTCCTTTAAAAAGCTGAGATCTTACCTGTTTGGTACTCACTTCCATGTTCAAATTGACCACAGGCCTTTCAGATGGTTTATGCAGATCAGGGGTGAGAATCCAAAGCTATTGAGATGGTCCATTTCTTTACAGGAAATTGAATTTATAGGGGAACAGAGCGGGGGCTGATCATGCCAATGCCAATGGATTTTCCAGGTTTTTCCACTTAGCTGAGGAGGACTACCAGGGAGTAGGTTAGTTACCCATCAACATATATGTGAGAGCGGCACAGCAATTAGAAATTGCTGCCTTAAACTAAAAGAAGGATTACCCTGCTGGAATCCTTGTCTGCACCACACAAGATTGCTCCCTGAAAGACTGCTCCTGTTACACACTTGGAACTACAGCCCTTAGGACTTTGCCTAGCTTGAACAAGGATTAAGGAGTAGACTCCTTGAAAGCAAGAGGTTAACAGAGCTTCCCTGCACCATCTCCCTCAATAAGTTCCCAGTGTGGAGTGTGTGTTCAGTGGACTTTTATGGAGCTGGTCAGGTGCATCGTGGGAATTGTAGTTACAAACTTCCAAGGACCCTCTCAGAGATTCTGGACCGCTAGACTTCTGTTTTGGACACTTTGAACCCTCAAGAGGAACTTCAGGAAGATGTTCCAGAAATGTGAAGGAACTTTTGAGAAAACTCTATCAGTGGACCGGTCCGATGTCGAGAGTCAAGCCGACTGACTACCTTCAATCGCGACCTGATCTGGATTTCAGGTTTGTGCCACTGAAAGCTCCAGACTTTCAGGATTTGACCGGGACCTTGTGGAAAACCAATCAGACGATGTTGCATCAAAATCAGCTAGCTGAAGGGGACTACTGAACGTTGAGCGAAAATCCTTCAGAACAATGTCTACGTGCGAAGGTAAAATTATGAGTGGGGCCTCCTGCTTAGTGTATCCGACCAGGGCTCCATCGCGATTGGCCTCAAACTATGACTTTGTCCCGGTCAGGCAGGACCAGATAACCCAAGTTGGCATTATGTGTTTTTAAGCTCTATAAAGTGGTTAATCTTTAAAAATTCATATGTACGGTTCCATGCATTTTTGTTGTTGTTTTGGTGTAATTTTAAAGATAAAAGTATTTCCTATTTTTATAAATTGGTGTGGGATTTTTATTTTACTTTGCGTCTTACGTATCTAATGTATTGGTACATTTAAATGCTTTACATACCTGTCTCCTGAATTGAACCTGCCTGCACGCAGCCAGCTACCAAGGGTTGTGCCAGGGGCTAATGTACGAAGACATTGTCTGGACCTTATATTGTGTGGGTTGCCTTATTGCAAGTGGTAGGTGTATACTTCTCCTTGTGTTCACATACTTACCCCCACCAACAACCTATCCTCCAAAAACATCCAATACTCAATCCAAAACCTCCATATCGTGTGAAATTTGCGGGAGCCGCCCCTGCTGCAGAAAGTGACCTTTTCCATTGCCATATACAGATCCATCCCCTGCACCCCATAATTTGGTCATGTCCCTCTTAGCCACCATCAGGCCCAAGGCACAAAATAGGAACTGAAAGCGCGGGGCATCTACATCGTTTGATATCCCCTAATTGAGAAAATGTAAATAATATTCAATGATTAATAAGGAGTACATAATATAAGAAAGAAAAATCTAAACATGAACATTTTAAAATGTTTGTAAATGTGAAGGGACATCAAATTGGAAGCTAAAAATTAAGTTAGCCTCAGATTGAGCTGTGGCAGCAGTGCAAATGCATCAAACAGCATATAGTACGACGAGCGGCGTCAATTGAGGTTAGAAAGCTCCAACCTTCCCATCAACATTTTTGTTTTTAATTATTTTGTTTGTGAATGTTTCCTAAGTGTATTTTTTTGATAAATGCTTTTGCCTGCATTTTTAGTGTATGTTTTTGCTGTTCAAATCATCGAAAATGATTGTCCCCTGCTTCCAGTAATTACTTATTGGGGGTCCCCGGATTCCAATAATGATTCAGTGGGGTTCCCCGAGTTCCAGTGAGGATTAAGTGGGTGTCCACAGAAGTCAAAAGGTTAATAACCACTGGTTTAAATCACCGAGGTCTGCAATGGACTATTTGCTGGTTAGAAAGTGCCTGTCCAGTTTTCAGTTTGTTGGGCAATTCTTTTTGCAGAGAATGGTGTTGCCTCCACTTTTAATATTGGCTCAGTCAGGTTCCGTGTGCACCTGACTTCTCATAATTTGTTAACACCAAAGACTACATATACAGTGAAGTGACAATTCTATGCGCACGTCATTGAGGTATGGTTCTGCATGTGGCTTTTCATGTGTCTTTAATTCAGTATCACAATGGCATACATTTGTATGTTCCCTCTATCAGAGATGCCATAAAGCTGCTTAATTTGTCAGCCGTTAGAATTCTATTTGTCAGCCAGTATCCTTTATCATCCAGTAAAAACATTTTATGTACCCCTTATATAGGTTGATGTCCTGGAATCCCAATTTTCCCAGCTTCTTCATCAAATAAATTCTACACGAGACTTTGAAAGTGTCAGATTAGCTCATGATCACTTCTTGAGTAATCTCCTGGCTCATTCATTCATCTTACTGAAGCATGTAAGTAAATATTTTAGATCGCTTTATTTCTGATGAACTAGCTGTTTAGTATTGTGTTGCTCAGCAAAGAGAATCATGTGTGTCGCCTTTGTTGCATTTTTCTCCTCCATGATTTACTTTATCTGCATGGTGCACAGTTCCACACCCAGATTGTCTGTGCCTAAATGATATTTAAATGTTAAGTGTGCTGGCTCTGTTGGCATATGGATCCTTTCCTGAGCAATTTTAGTAATTACCAGAAACAAAAATAATGGAGATTATCGTGGCTAGCCATCCCTTTTGTAAGTAGTCAATGGTTTACCACAGCAATGGTTCTAATTTTCTAAGAAATACTACATAACTGGGTGGTCACTATTTATATGTGGCAGGAGCTAATGCCTGCGGGGGCTAGGGGGCTAGAGGTGGATAGGAATCCCTAAGCCTCTGAAATGCTGGTTGGTTTCATAGCTCTGCTAGTGCGCCATGCATTAACAATGCTTATTTATTCCAACATGCTATCAATATTATTCCACTGGTGTGCCCTCTTTCCTGGCTTTTTCCATAATGGTCATCTAGCAGTCAGACAGGAATACTGACCATGGGGAATGCCCCGTCAGTAATGTTTCCCTGTCTACTCACTGATATCAACTTGAGGAAGCCCCTGCTAACAGTGACATATGGGACCACCACTATGCTATCTATCATTGGTGCTGAGCCGCCAGACTCCTTCAGTGGGTGCAGTTAAACATCGACCTCTTCACTTGAGAACACAACTGCTAGGTTGGCAAACAATATCCTTAAAATAGAACATAACACCCCCTGTCTTGGAAAGCAAAAATTACTTTGTTCGTCCCAAATAAAACAATTGAATACAGTACCTTAACACACACATCAATCTGTGAATCAGTTGTAACTGTATTATAAGCCACTTGCTGGTTTATGAACCATCACATGAATTTGAACACCTTGGAACCCCAATCCTCACCAAATGCCTAGTCACTTGAATTCACCCTACACACTGCCTCACCCTAAGTGGCCTCATTGCAAAGGAAATTGAGACGTCTCTCTCTATTGAAGAAAGTGAAACCGTTCCTCGCATCCAGCATCTCCAGAACTTCTGTTCAAGGTCTCAGACTGGATGGTGGCAACGTATTGCCATTAATGGTTACACAAGGAGCTAGAGCCAGAGACTGCTTTCTGCCGTCCTTGGGAGACATGCTAATGACTCCCAGGAAAGGAGATAATAGGTACCTTCACTGGAGAGAGGGGTTATCTCCTTCCTGCAGTAAGCCACACAGGTGTTGACCCAAAAGAAGAGCTTCACAGCTGAAGCTGCCTTTGTAAAGCAAATGGGGAACAGTTGGGAGGGGAGCAGTTCAAATGCTTAGTCAGACTGGCTGGCACCTGGGAAGGAAAGGGAAAACCTGTTGAAAGAACAGTTTTTCAGGGGGTTCGGGGTGTAGCTACTTTGGCAGCCACACCTCTGGGTTAGGCTAGGGAGCTCTGGACGCCGAGAGGGGAGATCTTCCATGTTGGGAGTGGGCAGAATGGTGCATCTTGGAATGCCAGATGTCACACTTCCCAGGAAGTGTGTATCAGGAGGGAGGGAACCTGGTAGGCTATTTGCTACCAACCGCATCCTACCCCGAGGCCATTTTCGGAGTACAAATAGGGCACTCAGAACTCGGATATCTACTGCACTGGAAGAAGAGACCGAAGGAGGACTGCCCTGCTGCACCATGGAAATGGTAGAGAGAGGCTGCACCACGTGGACTGCACCTGCTGAGCCTGGTGGGCTAGCAAAGAAGAAGCACTGTGCCTATTGTGTCCTGCTCATGGAAAAGTAGTCTCCAGAGCCCAGCCAAAGCAAAGAGATTCCAAGGATCATTTGACTGACCTCCTGATCACAGCATAGGGCCACAGCAGCTGAAAAGCTTGCTGTGGCAAAGAGGTAACCCAGAATCTTCAGACCACCGCCGTGCACACCAGAGACAAGGGCCCAATGCCTAAAGTTGCACCTGAGTTCCCTGAGCCCAGGAGAGTCGTTGGAGTGCAGCTTGGTCACTGGCTCATTTGGCCATAACGGCAATATCTGGCGACTGGTAGCCCAGTGGTGACTGGACTTCTATCAGCACCAAGAGGACTTCGAGGGATGTTGACCCTGTGACTAGACCACCTCACCACCTTCGTGGACTTAGAAGTAGCCGCAGAAAGATGCTCGTCACCCGCACCCCATCCACCGCATCCTTGAGCATCTTGAGCATCCTTCATCTCTTGCATGAGGACCACTTCCATAGGAATCCATTGCAATGGGGATAAAGTGTCTGGAGGCTGCTTCACCTGTGGAGGTAACTGATTTTGAGGACCTTGCTGGTCCACCTGACTGTCTCATACTGGAGTTGGTCACCTAATGTGACTCTAAGTGACTGCAATACAACTAGCTCAACTTTTTGGTGAAAAGATTTGTAAGTGTCACCCGCTGAATTTACCAATGCTTGTTCTAGGTTGAGTGAAATGCTTTGATTTACTATACCTTGTAAGTTTTATATCTCCGGGACCTTCTGGTAGATCTTTTTTGTTGTGTTTATAATTTGGTTACGGATGTTTTGAGTGTCTTGTCAATTTCTTTTTTAGTTCCTTTGGTGCTGTTTAAATACTTTGCACTTGTTCCTTTGTGTAAGTTTTGCTGCTCAGAGCCACAGCTATCAAGGGTTGAGCTGACGGTTTGACAAACAAAACCTACTGATCCTAAAGGGGTTGGTAATTGTATTACACAATGTCACGACACTATATAATACACCCAATTACCTCACATAATCAATACACAATAATACAGAAACAAGCATTTATCAAGAAAATATATAAATAATGAAATACTTTATTCAATTTACCAGCAAATCAAAAAAATATTTTAAAAAACAAACTCTTCATGTGAATGGGAATGTTGGGGCTTTTCTAAATTTAAATGAGCAACATATCAGCCAAAATATATTTTGTTGATGCTTTTACAACACTTCCACAAATCATTCGGAAACACCAATTTAATTTTTAGCCTTCAATTGCAAATTCCGGCACATTTTGTTAACATTATAAAAACACAAGTTTGCTATTTTATTTATACTCTTTATTAATCTGCTGTTATTAGCTCTTTACATAACGAGTCGCAGACCCCACAAGTAGGTGTCACGGACCACCCTGTGGTCCCCTGACCACAGGTCAAGATCATCTACAAAGCCTTCAGGGTCTGAACCCCCCCAAGCCCTCGGTCAGATGAGTTTGTCTGCACACCCACAACTAGGACACCATCAGACTAGAGATGAAGTGCAAAAAAAAATTTAAACAGGCCTTCTATGTCTATGCACCCAGTATCTGAACTGGCAATCCTATATCCATGATGATTGTTTCAACCAAGCTGCAATTTAGGAGAGCTGAAGACACACCTTGAAAGAACATAACATCACCCCCACAGACATCCAGGGATGAATTGTCCCGTATTAACGCTGATCTTGACCGCCTCCGTCAAGGTTATAGAGGGAAACTCGAATCAAAAATAAAAGCACAGTGGTCCGCCCGCAACATGCTGCATTTCGAGTACGGGGGAAAAGCAGGAGCCCTCTTGGCCTGGTTGGCCCAGGTTGAACGTGTTAAGAATAATATCAATAAGTTGATTGTAGACGAGAATGGAGGAACTTCAAGTAAACATGAAGACATGCAGAACTGTCTTCTTTCCTTATTCTCAGATCTTTATAGGGAAGAGGCTTCCCCCGGGCCGAAGAGCATTAGAGAATGGCTGAGACAAAAAAGTTATCAGGTCTCACTGTGAGTAGCCAGGCCACCCTGGACTGCCGCATTACAGAGAGCGAGGTCTCGGCTCACATTAGTAAGATTAAAAACAATAAAGCCGCAGGGACAGACGCCTTACTAGGCGAAGTCTACAAAATCCTACGGGTAGAGCTGATTCCAAGGCTATCCAAGCTATTTAATTTTGTTTATAGCGCGGAGGGGAGAGTACCGAAATCCTGGCAAGAAGCCATTATAGTTCTTATTTTAAAGCCAGTAAAAGATCCATGTAGGGCTGATTCCTATAGGCCAATCTCTCTGCTCAACGCAGGCTACAAGGTCTTTAGGTCCATCTTAGCGGGGAGATTGGTCAAAACAGTCCCGCAGCTGGTAAACACAGACCAAAAGGGATTTATCCCAGGCAGGTTCATACAGGAACAGACTCTGCAGTTGATTGGGACCATTGATCTTGCCGTCGCACGGTCGACTCCCCTAGCGGTGGCAGCCTTTGATGCAGCAAAGGCTTTCGACCGTGTGTGTTGGGCCTTCATGTGGGAAGTCCTAGGAGCAATGGGTTTTGGCCCAGTCTTCATACAGACACTAACCAACTGCTATCAGGGGGCCTCGGCAGTGATTTTGCTTAATGGTATCGTGACGTCGAGTTAATATTTCAAGGGGTACAAGGCAGGGTTGTCCCATCTCGCCCTTACTTTTCGATCTTCATATAGAACCCCTAGCCCAGGCAATAAGACTCGTCAAATTAATCGTCCCGTTTAAAATGTAAAATGTAAATGTCGGAATTTGTAAAGCGCACAGCTACCTCCACCGGTGGTGTCCCGGCGCTGTCCGTATACCGCTTAGGAACCCTTCCTGGCTTTCCTGGGAAATGTCCACTCCTGGGCACCCCCTAAGTGCAGCCAGGCATCCCAGCGCTTTTGGGGCCGTTGCGGAGACTAAGCAAGCTATTGCCCAGAGTTGCAGCGTGAGACCCATGATCAGAACAGGTACTGAGGCGAGAATATCCAGTCAGGGGAATTAATGAGTCGGAGACCCGCCGAGGCGGGAATCGAAACCTGATCCCTGGCCAGAGCTCTGCATCAAGGTCTGCCTGCTCTAACCATTTACCGTCCATTCTTACAGCAGCAAGCTCGCTCTCTATGCTGTTGATCTGCTGCTGTACACTGATAACCCTGTCGAGGTACTTCCAAGAGTGGAGGCCCTTCTTGAGGAGTTCGGCCTGTATTCAGGCTACCTTGTAAACTCTTCCAAAACGGATGTAATGATGTGGAATGTCGACAATTAGACTGGTAGGATAAGCAGTGAATTTAGATATCTGGGTATCACGATCATGAATAACCTAGATGATATCCCGAAGGTTAACCTTAAGAGGATATCTAAGGAGATTGATCGTTTGTTTTTAAGATGGGCTAATTTACCTCTTACAATTTATGGTAGGGTAAATTTGGTTAAAATTGATGTTTTGCCAAAATTAACTTACCTTTTTAGTACCATTCCCCTTGAGTTTCCACTAAGAGAAATAGCAAAAATTCAAAGCAAAATAGGATCTTTTATCTGGACCAACAAAATAGCTCAGCTGTCGTGGAAAAAATTAAAACGTAAACTCCAGAAAGGGGGCCTGGCTCTCCCAGATATACTCTGGTATTCATACGCCTTCCAGTTTAAAAACATTCGGGCTCTACTTTCCATGGCAGGGGGATCCAATTGGGGGAACATTTTAACTGAGATGGTGGCTTTTGAAGGTGGCAGAGAAGGTTTTTTGTATAAGTTTGGTGCACCCAGATTTTTAAAGGAGGTCCGTCTGAAGGTCTTGACAGCAGCATTGAATTTATGGTACAGGCTCAGGAAAATATGGGGGATAGGCTATTACTCCGACTTTGCCCCAAGTTGGGATTCACCGGGACCACCCAAGTGTTTAAGGGATTGCCTAGCGCTCCCCATTAAGAATGCTGGACTTAGGTTTAGTCAGACCTTGTATCCACCGATGGGGTGCACCCCTGGGAGGTGTTAAGATTAAAAGTCGGGGATACTCTTTCAAGATTTAAATATCAGCAACTAACCTCCTGGTATGCTGTGGAAAAGTTACATATTGGTGGAAACTGGGAAATCGAGCTTCAATGCCAGAATATACACCTCATTAAAAAGGAGGTCGGTTTCTGGTATAGGAAGATGGTGGAAGTGAGCGAAATAACGGGCCATTTACAATACTCAGTCTGGAACTCATCAGTGCTGGATACCGTGGCTCCAGAAATGTTTGAGCCCTCCCTGCAGATGTTATACAAAGTAGTCAAACCCGCTTCCTTAAAGAAGAACCATTTTTATGTAATTAATAGGTTATATTACTCCCCTAAGAGAGTTGCTAAATTTGCAGCCCTCGCATCTTCAAAGTGTCTTAGATGTGACTCCACCCAGGCTGATGATTTGCATATATTCTATGAGTGTGGGGTTTTAAAGGGGTTTTGTCAAAACGTAGGTTGTGCGCTTGGTGCCATCTTTAAAGTTAATTTTAAACTTGAATTATCTATGGTCATATTCGGCGTAGACAACAACACCCTGCCCGCATTGGCTGTTGGACAGAAAGGTCTATTAATGTATTTGATCTTAATAGCCCGAAGATAGATATGTAGGCTATGGAAGGACCCATCCCCCCGCTTTATGATAACTGGTTACGGACTGCTTCGGCTATGGCCCAGTTGGACTCTGGTCACTTGGTCAGTAACAAGCCTAGTATTTGGACACAGCTTCTAGATTGGGGCAAAAAAATGAGGCTGATTTAAAATCTTAGTCCAATGATTACACCAGGCTTTGCACAAAAAAAAAAGCGGGCATGGTCGGCCCATGGCGAATGCAATAGCAGAAACCCCGGGCGCTTAAGATAGAAGGCTGGTTTCTAGCTTATATTTGCAGATGCTCCATGGTGACATGAGGACTAAGAAAAAAAAAAGAAATAACATAACATAACGAAGCAGTAGTCAGTCAGCCAACATATATGTTTATTTAGACGTTGTCTTTAAAAACTTGCAAAATAACTACAAATCTTTCACAAATATACAATCGACATCAAACAATGAAATTCCCCAGCTAAAAAGCCAAATACAAATCACCCTAATGAACACTATCCCTTAAATACATTTCTGTAAAAACTATTGATTTAAAACTCTTTATATCTTACTATCGGACAAGACCCATATTAGCAGCAGAGTTCACTAAAACTGGATTAATACCTACTCTAAATTTCAGCAACGCAAATCTTATGGATTAATTTGGTTAGGAGTCTACATATGGAAAACCTCACTATTTTGCCAGTATTGTTTCAGCAAATGGATAGAGGTTTTGCCATTTAAATATCGTAAATCTGCATTTTAATTATTGCTCATTGTTCGACTTTCAATAACATAGCTGAAAAAGTTCAACATTTAGTGGTATATATGTGTTTTTGCATATCTCCCCTAGCTTTTTTTATCTGACTAGGCCAGCTTAATTCACAATTTCAGTATTTCACATTGACAATAAGTGGCGATTTTCAAATTTGTGCTTTTCGCAATGCGATTCCAAAATCTGAACACATCTGTGTAGGCTAAGAAGCTCCAGGCATTTAAATCTGTTTTCATTTATACAGCCTGGAGCATTGAAGAAGGTGGTAATGATAAAAGTTTTTAAGTATCTAGCTTCTCCACAACCCCACTCAAGACACAAAAGTTCAGCCCCATATTACAATTATGAGTGAACCATAGCAAGATAGGCTGATAAACAGGAGTCTTAAACTTGTTTCTTCATGTTGTTTATTGTTCATCAAACTTCTTTAGCCCACTAACAAATGAGTGCCTTTGCGGGTCGATATCTTCTTTCCACTATAGGTTTCTATCGAACCACATCCTAGGTAATTATGTCGTCGCACCCCAACTGTCCTGCGAGAGGCACGTCATGAGCCAGACCCATTAGGAAGGTCCTGAAGCGCTCGGGTATCACCAGCACACGGGCTTCACTCTCCTCTGCTCTCCTTTCACTCTCAAGTCGCAACTTCCTCTCCTCCGCTTGAGCCTGGAGTCTCAAAACACCCAGATCATGCTCTCTGACCCTTTGATTTTCCTGTAACTCCTCTGGGGAGAAGCCCCTATCGGAATGGTTGCTGCTAGCTTTGGAGGCTGGTCTGCCCACAGGCAGATCCTGTGATATGAAACCATCCCCTTGCGCATTCCCATCCACATTTGGGTCATCTGTCTCCTCAGCCTCTTTTGCCTCCCACAAGGACTTCAAGGCCTTCTGAAGCTCATCCTTCTTAGAGCTGCTCACGCGGGACATCCAAAATCTTTGCAAAATTGCTTGAGTTGATCTACTTTGTAGAAATTGAAATCCTCAATGTGAAACTCTAATTCTGCCTTCTCACTTGCTGCTTTACCATTCTGAGACATGATGCCTGGATGCTTTTACGAGTCACTCAAAAATGGAACCAAAAACAAACCACAGTATGTGGCTGCATAGTGATCTGCGCTAAACTAGTTATATACACCAATCACTGTGGGTTAAGTACAAATACAAGTTCAAATCCTCACCGCTGACCACCAATGTTAGAAATGGGGGTCTCTAGTTGGCATAGGTAGGTACCTTTGACCAAATAGGGACCCTTGCTTCTAGTCAGGGTAAGGAGGAAATACACTCTAGATAACCCCTGCTAACCCCCTTGGTAGCTTGGCATGAGCAGATAGGTTTATCTTCAAGGCAATGTGTAAAGTATTTGCACCAACACTCACAGTAACGCAGTGAAATACCACAAATGGACACCACATAGGTTTAGAAAAATAAAGTTATCTTTATCTAACTTTGCAGGACCAAAACATCAAAAATCCAACATACACAATTAGCTATTCTTTGAAATGTCTTTGGGAAAGTTCTTGGTAAAAATGAACTTGTATTTCCTTTAGAAATCATATAAAATATTGCTAGCACTTTCCATTTTAGCACCTGCACAGTGCTGTTGTTAGTAACAGACTTTCCCCGACTGGCTGCGGGCTCCGCGAGCAGTAATTGCCAAAAATGTGCCCCCCAAATGCTTTGAAACAAACAGGCTCCGAGGACCAGGCCCCGATACTGCTGCTCGTCTGATGTGCCGGTATGGGTCGTCAGGGGTACTCGCAGCGGAGGCTTAAGTCTGCGGGGAGAACCGGAGCAATTCCCCTACTCACACCCAGCCGCCAGGTGCTGACACACGCGGCCGCTCTGGACCGGAGCCCGAGCGTTACCTGGGGGCTCTCTTGCTATCTTCCTCCCTCGCCTCAGACATCCTGCGGAGCGGCTCCGACAGCAGCAGCTGTTTCCTCGCTGAAGGGAGACTTCGGTTGCTAGGCGACGCGTTGTAGCCGATCGGATTACGGCGCTCTCTCTCTCCTTCTTGCTCTTGGCAATTAGCTCGGGCCGGCGGCAGTGACGTTTCTACACACCACACGGGGATGATCACGGTCTCGCAGTCGATCGCGGCTTCAGTCCCCTGTGCACGGACACACGCACGCCGCAGTGGAGGTGATTTTTACAGACTAAGGATTCCTCAGCCTCAGGAAGGGCGCCAACTGTGTCCGAACACACGCACACAGCTGCACAGAGGTGATTCATGCAAACAAAGTACTCCTCAGAAATGCGATCCTCACGAGGGGGGTCAGCTGTGCCCAGACACACGCACACAGCCGCTGAGAAGTGGTTTTGGAAATTTTGATGAGCCTGAGTTTCCACAACAGGAGGCCGGCTCTCCTCAGTCCCTTGGAGATTTCTTTTTCATGTTGAGGACACAGCACACAGTAAAAGTCCTTCCCCTTTTCCTTGGCAGAATGGCAACTACAAGTCAGCCCCAGAACACACAGCAAGGGCAGTCCTTCTTCTCAGTTTCTAGCGCTCTTCTCCTTGGCAAAGGCTTCCTCTTGATTCCAGGATGATCTAAATTACAGGGGTTTCCGCTCTCATTTTTATACCCCAACAGTCTTTGTTCTCTATGTGTCAGGGTTCCTGGACCCAGTACAAACCAGTTCTGGGTGCACTCTGCCAGCGCATAACTTCTTCCTTTGTGAATATAGGCCAGGATCCTCAGACTCACCGCAGGAGGTGGAGCCAGTCTTTTGTGGAAGGCAGGCACAGCCCTAGTCAGGGACAGGTACTACTCCTCCCACCACTCCAAATGCAGATTGGCCTATTCAGCCCAGGCTGACTCAACCAGACTCCTGGAGCCACCCCAGCACCTGTCACTCCAAAGCCCGAGAGTCAATCCACAACCAGGCAGAGGCACACAGAAAGGTTGAACAAGAAAATAGCCACTTTCTAAAAGTGCTATTCTCAAACACAGAATTTAAAAACCATCCTTACTAAAAGATGTGTTATTAAATTCTGAGTTCAGGGATACCAGACTGAAATTTTCTGTGTCACGCCTATCGGAAGATATGCAGGTAAAATGTTACACAGCATTCCCCATTCTGTCCTATGGGCAAAATAGCCTTTCAATAGTGAAAAACGAAATTGGCCGTATTTCGCTATTAGGACATGGTACACACACCCAGGGCCGGACTGGCCATAGCGGGCACCGGGCAATCCCCCGGTGCGCCGCTTGGGTGGGGGCCGGTTTTGGACCCCTCGGGGCCCTTTTTGTTACAGGGCAATTTTTGCAGCATAGCTGCAAAATCGGCCCTGTAGCAAAATCAGCCCAAAACCGGCCCCGGCAAAGAGCTCGGCGGCACCTCCAACCCCCACCCCTGCCCCCCCTCCCCCCGAGTGGGGAGGGGGGTGGACGGCCGAGCACTTTGCCAGGGCCGGTTATGGTTCCCAGTCCGGCCCTGCACACACCAGTACATGTCCTACCTTTTACATACACTGCACCCTGCCCAAGGAAGTACCTTGGGCCTACCATAGGGGTGTCCTATGTATAAGAAAAGGGAAGGGGAATGCCTGGCAAGTGGGTACACTGACCAAGTCAAAATGGCAGTTAGCAAACCCCGCGCAGGCACTGTGGTGGCAGGCCTGAGACAACTCTTTGGGGCTACTTATGTGGGTGGCACAATCAGTGCTGCAGGCCCACTAGTATATGTATGCAATGGGGGGGGTTTCGTCCTTAGCAAACCAGGTATAGACAAATATTCAATAGTACACAACAAGAGACGGGTACCTAGTTATCTATTTTACCGCTATTTATTTTATGCGGAGAAAAACAATGACCATTAGGTACATCTGTTCTTGCCATGTGATTTACATTATTTTCATAGCATATCTAAACATATTTATGATGGACATTCAAATCATGCCTGAGAAGCGATACAATTCAACATACAACATTTTTGCAGTTTGGATACATCAACCGTGTGAATAAAAGTAAAACAAAAAAGTGCAATAATTTCACACAAACAATATAAATTGGACAAAGTGCACAAAATTACACCAGCATAGCATACTCATTGAAAAGTCCCCTTATTCGCCACGCAACAGGTGTGTTTTGTAGAGGAACTTGAGTCACATGGGAAATGTCTCTCCACTCCTGCGCGGTGCAAAATAAATTGTACACCCTCAGTATAGAGCATGGGATTTGGTAGTTGCCCTATGTGGCAGACAAAGTGAAAAAGGCCGACAAGTTTCTAATCCCTACGGTCATCAGGGCGTTGGGGCATGGTGTAACCTATAAATGAAATTAAATTGACTAATTAAAACGTGGGAAGTCTCCTCTTCTTTACCTATTTATAATATGTTGTATTTAAAACAATGTACCTGAAGTTCATGGTGCTGCTTCAAAGACAGTGAAAAATAGCTTTAAGCTTTCAAAACAGGACCTGAAACATTCAAGGAAATGCCTATCATTTAACCAGAACACTTTAGTGTGTGATACCTGCAGTTGGTGGACCATTTCAAAAGGGCACTCACTTTTAGACTAAAAGGAGTGTAAAGTTCACTCTTTCCCCCTTCAAGTACAAGCTGAGGCAGTTGAAGTGTATAACTCGCGTTTTATTTAATTGTATAAATCCTACAGAGCTTAGGGCGCCGAGCGTCTAACAGTGACCGCTCCGGTCGCCAACTGCCGCTTTTGCCCTTCGCGCCTTTCACCCGCCTTACACTGCGCATGCGTGCGCCTCCTGCTCTAGTCTATGGCGTGACGCGTCATCGCGCACACGCTCATAGACTAGAGCGCATACCACATATCTCCCCCCTTTAATATAAACAATAATACAATTCCCCCCCTTAGGTTAAGAGTCCCCAGCAGGTGTATAAGTCTATGTTGGGGCACCTCGGGAGGTGGCACCAAAAGCTAGTGTCCATCCATCACAAAGTCTCTATAGCGAGAGGGCACAGTGACTGCCCTTCCGCTGCGGGTGTGTCTTACCGGCATGTTCTCTCTCTCTTCTGTCTCTCCTTGGGACCTCTCATTTTCTCTCCCATCAGCACTCTGCTCTGCATTCACCGGTGCGCCATCTCCATCAGTAGGCCTTGCTCCCAGGCCATCCATCTCAGTGTCCTCACCTACACCTTCCCCACAGTCTCCTGTGCTGTGCCCCCCTTGGGGTCTTTCTTCCTGTAAGTCCATCCGTCTCTCGTCCTCTTCAGACTTGGGCCAAACTATTATTTTATTGACTCTGGCCATGCGGTCTTGCGACCAGACCTTGCCGTCACTGAGAAGAGCCGCCCTGCCTCGTACCTCCTGAACTTGTAGGGGCCGGCTGAACTTGCTTTCGCCTTTCTTTTGTAGGGTAGGGAGTTTAACCCTGACCCATTCCCCTTTTTCCAGCACGGTTTCCTTTGTGTTGCGTCGCTTGTCATAGTGTGCTGCGTAGATCTTCTGGGCCTTCTCCAAATTGTGCTGCACCACCGCTGGGGACCACTTGCTGGTGATGGTCTTCTCCCTCCATGCAACGTTGTCCCGGGTGAAGGGATGCCGTCCCCTTAGCACTTGGAACGGACTGTACCCCACCACTGAGGGCGTGATCCTGTAGGCCCATAGCATGCTCATTACTTCCACTTCCCAGTCCTTTCCTTGTGATATGGCTGCCTGAATGGAGCCCATGAGCACCCGATTGAATCTTTCGACCTGGCCGTTGCATGCCGGGTGATAAACGGCCGTGTGTTTCACCTCAATCCCATTCCTTCTCATATATCGACCCCACTTGTCTGATACAAATTGCGGTCCGTTGTCACTGAGAATGGACTTGGGTATGCCCTCACGTAGGAACACCGATGTCAGGAATCGCAAAATAGTGTCCGTGTCCATTGACTCTTGTATGTCCACTTCAGGCCATTTGGAATACTTGTCCATTATCACACATATGTATTTATTCACCCCTCTGCTGTCTAGGACAGGTCCCAGAATGTCTATAGCCACATCCTCCCAGGGGCCTTGCGGGGTGTCAAACTTCCCCAATGCAGGTCTGAGTGGGCGGAGCACTTTGTCCGCTCCTTGACACTGTCCGCACTCCCGCACTTGTCTCTCTATGTGGGCATCCATTCCTGGCCACCAATACATCTGCTTGACCAACGCCTTGGTTTTCACTATGCCCAAATGTCCCTCGTGCAGTAACTTCAATAGCCTGGGTATCAGTGTCACTGGGGGCACAACACGTTCTCCTCTGTACAAGAATATTCCCGAATCGCTCAGTGACAATTCCTCTCTCATCTCATAGAATCGTCGCACTCCCTCCGTGAGCTTCTTTTTGTCCGGCCAGCCCGACGTGAGGTGTCTCCTTACTTCCACCTTCTCCTCATCAAGCTCGTAGGCCGCCTTCCATTCCTGTGCACTAATCGACATCTCGTGATCCTCCATGCTGGCCACCATCTCCTCTTTGTCCGGGGCCTCCTCCGGCGCTTCCTCCATCGCAGCAGCCCGGCTGAGAAAATCAGCCACCTTGTTTTGCGTGCCAGGAAGATATTCTACGTCGTAGGTGTAATCCAGCAGCTTCAACGTCATTTTGGCGATTCTTGGGGTCGCTGTGTCATGGCCCGAGGATGTCAACACCTTGATAAGCGGTTTGTGATCCGTTTGAAGCTTGAATCTCGTGCCCCATATGAACTGCCGAAACCTGTTTAGGGCCCACGTGACCGCCAGCATCTCCTTTTCGATTACGCTGTACCGTTGTTCCGTCGGAGAGAGCGCACGGGACGCAAAACTGATCGTTTCCTTGGATCCATCTTCTCTTTCCTGCGCCAACACCGCCCCTAATCCCTTGTCGCTTGCATCTGTCGTCACTATGGTCTTGCCGGTGGGGACGTACCCTTGCAGTGGGATGGCTTGGCTGATGCAGTCCTTTACTGTCTCAAATTCGGATTGAGCCTCTGCGTCCCATTCGAATTTTGCATTGTTTCTGATCAGTTGTCTCATCCTGTAGGTCCGAGTGGCAAAGTGTCTGACAAACTTGCTGTAATACTCGGCCATTCCAAGGAATGACCGCACTTCCTCTTTGGTTGCTGGGGCTTTGGCATCCCTTATCGCCTTCACATTTTGTTCTTTCGGCGAGATGCCGTGTGTTCCTATTTCATGTCCTAAGTAGGTCACTGAGTGAGTCCCAATTCTACATTTGCTCCATTCCGCTGTTAAGCCCTTCCCTTGCAACACTCCTAGGACTCGATGCAGTTTCTTGTCATGCTCTCCTTTGTCGGAGCCCATCACTAAAATGTCATCTTGAAAATACTGCACCCCCGAGATGTCCTTAAACAGCCTGTGCATTAGCTTCTGGAAAACGGCCGCGGCGGATGCCAAGCCAAAGGGCATTCTCCTGAATTGGTAGCAGCCAAAGGGCGTTATGAAGGATGTGTACTTCCTACTTGAAGGATGCAGTTCTATTTGGTAATATGCTGACGTGAGGTCTATTGTGGAAAAGTGGGTTATGCCTTTCGTTCTCGCCAGCATCTCCTCGATCCTGGGGAGCGGGAATCTCTCCACAATGAGGTTTTTGTTGAGCTCTCTGAGGTCCACACAGAGCCGGACCTTACCATTCGGTTTCTTGACCACCACCAAAGGCGATAGCCATTCTGCACTGTCCACTGGCTCGATGATGCCTTGTTCTTCCAACTTCAGCAATTCCTGTTGCACCGCTTCACTCGTGGATATGGGTATGTTCCGGACCTTATGGACAACTGGTACTGCCCCCTCCTTAAGGACTATTTTATGTACAAATTTGTCCAGTTTGCCGACCGTGCCCTCAAAGACCTTGGGGTATGCCGCTTTCCAGTCCTCATCCTTCGAGAGGGGCCATTCATCTGTTAACAGTATTTGCTCTTTCCCTCCTGGATTGAGTATGATGCCAAGATCTCCTGCGTCTCTCCATCCCAACACCGATGGGCCCTTCTCCGCCACGTATAGAGTGCACGTGGCCGACCGTCCTCTGAATCCAAACACGAAGTCCCGGCACCCCACCAGGGGGATGGAATTCTCTGTATACGAGATGGGTCTGATGTCCGGCGGCATTAGATCGGGCCCCACAACCGGTGCGAAGTCCTCTTCCCATATCGATCTTTGCACGATGGTCCAGGGGGACCCTGAATCGACGGCCACATGTACCTTCACACCCCCGATGAGCATGTCCGTGCGGGGCTTATCTCTTCGCTTCCCTGCTACATCCAGTACCTGATCCTCTATGCACAGAACCAGATCATCTTCTTCTGGGTCTTCTTCCTCACTCAAGTTCACTGTGGCAGAGTCGATGCACTTGACGGTGGACTTCGACCCTTTCTTCCGACACACCTTTTCGAAATGGCCGGTCAGCCCACAGAACGAGCACCGGGCGCGGAACGCGGGACAACGTCTGTCCTGCGCCGCGTGCGCTGCACTGCCGCATCTGTAACACGCAAATTTGTTAGCAGGACTGGAGCGGGCCGTCTGTTTTCCGGTTCCTCTGGTGTCCTTCCTTTGGTCTCCGTAATTGCTTTTGGGCTTGCTGGACTGTGGCGCCTCGTCAATCTTGTTGATCATCTGCCTCGGCCCACTTTCCCTTTTTGCCGCGTCGGCACCTCGCTTAGACATTTCTGCCTTCTTGACCATCGCCACCACTTCTTTAAGGGACGTCTCGTTCATCGCCCATAACTTGTCCTGGACCGCTCTGCTGGTGGTGTGCATCACGATTTGGTCTTTAATGTATTCATCCTGCAGGGCCCCATACCGACATGTGATAGCTAGGCGTCGGAGTGCCGCCACGTAGTCATCAATGGATTCTCCCGCCTCTTGTTTTCTTTGTTGAAAATTATAGCGGTCTATGGAGACACAAACTGCCGGGCGGTAGTGGCTGTCCAGGTCGTCCAGTGCATTCATAAAGACATCTGTCTCCGCTGCACCTCTCTCCTTGGGTACCAGATTCTTGAACACCCTTACCCCTTCTGGGCCTAAGTTGTGGAGCAACAGTCTCTTTTTCCTTTCCGGCGTGTATTCCCCTTCACTCTCATCTCCGAGGGCCTCTATGTAGTTGAGGAAGTATTCTTTCCAGTCCTCCCATTTTAGTTGGGGTTCTCCCGGCCTGGGTAGGAAAGGGACGGGTGCCATCAGGGCTGAAGCTTGATTCGCCATTCTGACGTCGCCTCTGGGGTCTCCCTCCTGGGCCCTTCGTTGGGTAGGCTCACCGGATGCCCCTGCGCTCTCTGCCGTGTCGCCTCGGCCCCTTGGGCTACCTGGGGTATTGTCCCTCGCACTTTGCGCGGTTTGCTCGGTCTTCCCCCCGTCCTCTAGCTTGGGGGTGTCTCCCTTGGTTGCCAGGGTGCTGGCTGAGGGCCCCTGGTGTCTTGGGCAGCACTGACCTGACTATGGAGTCGGTGTTAGGGTCTGTATCCTGCTGCTACGCTGCTGCCACGCCCTTAGCTCTTCCTGTAGGTATCCTGCCTTGCTGGCTCGTGCGAGGGGTTTGCAGGGGGTTATGGTTGTCGTCCTCTGCACCTGGTGGTGTTCAGATGCCAGCCTCGTCGCCACTGTAAAGTTCACTCTTTCCCCCTTCAAGTACAAGCTGAGACAGTTGAAGTGTATAACTCGCGTTTTATTTAATTGTATAAATCCTACAGAGCTTAGGGCGCCGAGCGTCTAACAGTGACCGCTCCGGTCGCCAACTGCCGCTTTTGCCCTTCGCGCCTTTCACCCGCCTTACACTGCGCATGCGTGCGCCTCCTGCTCTAGTCTATGGCGTGACGCGTCATCGCGCACACGCTCATAGACTAGAGCGCATACCACAAGGAGGACGCAGGAAATTATTTACATGGACCAATCTTCAACCTACACGAGGCCGTCACTTTTAAATTATATGCCACCGTTCATAAGCTCCTTTTTACTCTGTAGAAGTGAACAAAAACACCCTGTTACTTCCGGTATGTATACTTATAGATGACGCTTAAAACATGCCAAGCAAAATAAATTTATGCAGCACACTTACTTTCAGAAGTGTCTTGTTGCTTCAGTGTTTAATGGTGCTCGACTTGCAGAAAGGTTAAAGGACACCGTTCTTCTTGACAAGAAGTGAATAAAGAATAAAACGCGATCAGTGTGTTTGTTCTTTCCTGCCCAATTGCACTGTAAAAAGGAACGCTTTAAAATTCATCTTGACACTTACTGGAAAGAAAGGCGTCTAGATCTTACGGCAGGTCATCCTTCATTCCAAGCGATTTAGGAACCGGTCACCACGTCAGGGGTAACTAAATCAAGGCAGCACCGTAAGTGAAAGCTGTATCTATCTATACAAGAAGGGGGGAGGAAGGGCGAAGGGCGAATTCCACTCCACAGGAGTGGGAGGTCCAGCTACAGCAAAAGCCCCACAAAGTCAGACCAAAAGGAGCCGTGCCGCTCCTCAAAGGGAGAAAGGTTTCAGTCACACTATGTAGGTGCCACTGGTCTTAATAAGATCCCAGTTGGGCATCCATTTTGTTGGATGTAATGCCCTCACACACCCTTGCAAGTGTCCTACTTCATCATCTGGGCTGCTCCTCGTTGGGTCGGCGGTGCAATACCCAACGGGCTCACCTCTAAGAGGGGCTCTTTTTCGGAGATCTTTTTCCAACAGCCGTTTGGTGAAGTGCGGGTGTGGGGCCAGGAGTGTGTAGACTTGGGGGTGAGTTAAAATAAGACTGGGAGTACCTATAAGAAACTCCAACTGGGATCTTAAGACCAGTGGCACCTACATAGTGTGACTGAAACCTTTCTCCCTTTGAGGAACGGCACGGCTCCTTTTGGTCTAAAGCTGTATCTATACCGATGGACACTGGGAAATGTTGTTTTAATTCTGAAGGTATGGATATGCATAGCTCATAGCATGCCATATAAATTGTTTATAGTAGGCCTAGTTATTTAAAGGCCACAGATACTACCGGCAGGCGGAGTTCCACAGTGTAAATTTAAAACACCTCTTTGCGCCACCTCGTAGCATTTGACTTACTTGCTCTGGCACATGGAGTGCAATTTACTAGGGACCTACTGGTAAACAAATATGCCAATCAGGGAGAACCAATCACAATATCAATTTATACAGGGAACACTTGCACTTTGACACTGATCTGCAGTGGCAAAGTGCCCAAAGCATCTAAGCCAGCAAAACGAAATCCAGCACAGCATCAAAAACACAGGAGGTAGAGGTAAAAAGTCAGGGAAAACAACGACAAGGATGCCAGGTCTAACAGTAGGGTTTGACTTGCAGGACCCTTATTTCCACATTCCCATCCTGCCGGCCCACAGCTGTTACCTGCTCTTCATAGCAGGCCAGGATCCTTTTCAGTTTGTGGTGCTCTTTTTTGGCCTTATCAGTGCCCCTCAGAAGTTCACAAAAATTATGGCGGTGGTTGCAGTACACCTTCGGTGGTGGACCACCATGAGTAGCTGCTGTAGGTGGGTTTGTCTGAGTCAGTCGTAGACCACCTAGACGTTGGCAAACCTTCTAACATTACGGTTGACTATCAACATGCCAAACTCACACTTGACTCCTTCACAGACGCGCCCCTTCATCTGAGCCATCCTGGATACAGTTGTGTGCCTTTTGCCTTAGGTTGAGAGCCTCGGACATTTGGGCTATGTTACACATGTTTCAGCCTCTGTCCTGGGTTTCAGTGAAGATGACCCCTCGGGCTACTGGGATTGTTGGCCTCTGGCTTCCTGCTGGTGGAGCATGCCTGGTGGCACATGCTGACTCTGTTGTGGGATCTGAAGCCCCAGTTGGTGCAGCACCAGGGGGTCCTGTCGCATACTATACAGGTTTCAGAGGCAACAGATCTGCAGTGGTGGCTGCTCGACCATGATTTGGCCAGTAGCAGACTCTTCACCTTAACCCACCCAGAGCTGACAAATGTGACAGATGCATCACTGCTTGGCTGGGAAGGCCACCTGGAAGTGGTGGAGATCAGAGGACTCTGGTCACCAGCAGAAACACAACACCTACATCTGTCTGTTCGAGTTGAGGGTGATCCACCAGGCATTGAGGCCTCCCAGCCAACTGTCAAAGAGAGGCTGGTACAGGTTTTCAGAGACAACACCGCTACCATGTGGAACTACAACAAGCAGGGGGAATGGCAAATACATATGGAGGTGATGTAGGGTATCTTCTAGCAGTAGGTAGAACCCTGATTAGATCTTTTTGCAACCACCAAAAACGTGCATTATCAACACTTTTGCTCACTGGCTTTCCCACAAGGCTTTCTATGAGACACATTCCACCTAGAGTGGAGCTTGGGGCTCCTATATGCCTTTCTGCTCCAGCCTCTCCTGGTTCGAATTCTCAAAACGTTCAGAACCAGCTAGGCCGAAGTCATCCAAGTGGCTCTGGATTGGGCTAAGAGATTAAGTGTCCTAAACCCTTGGGACCAATTATGTAAAATCATGTATTCCTTTAAAATTTCTTGTTTTTTTGGTTCCTTTTTTATCTCCCTGATTACTACGCTGCTACTGTTTCTCTGCCTCTTTTTGTTTTAAGTTTAATGAATAATTTGTGTTAATGAACCGTAATAAGTTATTTTTTCTTTGACCCCTCATGGATTAATAAAAAAAATAATTTTAAAAAAACCCTTGGGCATGAGCATCTGTCCTCTGATCAAGCATATTTTGTTGCAGCAGCAGGGCAGGGTCTTGCAACTGGGTGTGCCCAAATGCATGCTTGGGTATTGAACAGCGAATGTTTATTCCATTTGACCACCCTTCCGAGGTTGCTCATGTCATCTTGGCAGCTAGGTGCCCTTCCACAAAGTCAGAATATGCCGGCTGCTACGACAGGTTTCTGGCTTGGTGCGGCAACTGCCAGATGGACCAATTACAAGCCAAAGTGTTGCATGTTTTATTATTTGTTGTAGCTTTGGCCCAGCAAGATCGTTCACTGGGTACTGCTAAAGGTTATTTGTCAGTTCTTTTGTGTTTTTTATGGTTACAGAATGAGCCTTTGTTCTAATCCCCTCTTGTGATGAGGTTTCTTAAAGATTTACAACATAAGTTCTCGCTGAAGCCATTTTTGATCCCACAGAGGGACTTGAATTTGGTTCTCTCTTTTCTAATGTGTGCCCACTACACCAGACCTGAAAATTGTGTTTCTGGTTGTGTGAGTAAGCTGCAGGCATTCTTGATCCAGCCACCTTACACCCCATTTTTTCGAGACAAGCTGGTGTCATACTTCCCCCTTTTTGTCCCACTTCACCCCTCGAAACAGTAGCATCACGAGTGAGCCCTCAGTTTCTACACTGATTGTTCCAGGTACCATAGGGTGGACGATCAACTCTTTGTGGCTTTCACAAGATCAAAGAAGGGGAAGACAGTGCAGAAAAGCACTATCTCTAGGTGGGTAGTCCTCCGTAATAAAATGTGCCTACAGTGACCTGAAACATGGAAAATAATTGATGTAGAAGGTTGGTGTGATGATCTGCAAATGCAAAAATATCTACTTTTGGGATCTCAAATCTTTAATAGATTGCATGGGACCGGAAGGACCCAGCCGAAACCTCTGAGATGATAACAACCAACTTAAGCGATGTGCTTGTTGACCTCCTTCAGCAGGCACATTTCCCACTTATTTTCTTGCATCATCAGCTGTATATGACAACAAGCATATGCCAGGCAGTGCACCGGTAATGCTACCAAACAACTATGAGCAGGGTGGGCCGATGCACCGCTAATGGCTTGCTTCAGTGCAAACAGTCTGATACATGGGCCAGCGCACTACGAAAAGCGCTATCAAGCGCAGTGTATTCGAATTCTTGGCCCCCTGCACTGCTCAAACCACTGTTGCTGCTCCGAGCTGGATGCTTTAATTTATTGACTGACATACTGCACAATTAGTTGCTTTCGAGTGCATTCAACATCTTACAGACACTTGTCCCCGCACCGCTAACCCATTTAAATTGCAAAGAGCTGCGGAATCCTGCCGAAGTGAGGTCCACATAAAAAATAAAAAATCTTGTATACCAGGAGCATGCCAGACAGTAGCAAATCCTGAACGTCCGGGAGAAAACATGCGGCCTGGTAGGAAAAACACAAAGTGGAAGGGACTTTATAATTTTTTGGGGTAAAAAAAAAATGGGGAGGATACATTCATGGCAACTACAGAGAGTCAAACAGACACGCTACAGGCTTGCTCCCCCGCACAGCAATGCGCACTCTACTCCTTGCGCCACACCGAGTACGGGGCGGGTGTTTTCACTCCATTTGTAAATGGTGAAATGGATGATTGTTATGCAACTACTTATGGCACTGCACGTTTATACTGTATTATCTGTCTCGGAATGTGGTGATGTTGGTTGTACGGGCAAATGATAAATACCTTTTTTAAAAAGACCAGGCTTGGGGGGAGTGACCATAGTGGAATGTGTGATGTCCCACTCACTGAGTTAGTAATGGGACAAGGAAGGGGATGAGTAGGTAATGGTCTTTTTGCAGCCTTCTGATAAGATTTATTTTCTCACACTCACCAGTAGAGGTCAACCAGGGGTCACAAATGGCACTGTAACTAAGGCGAAGGAAGCGATCCTCATCCAACCAGCTTGGATCTGTATTCCACTGGGGCGAAGTGCTTGTGACAGTCCAAGATTCTGTGCTCGAAATGAGTAATTGCTATGGAAAACTGTATTAGTTCACTGATTTCCACAGGTTTTCACCTCTGTCTGCGCTCTTTTTCCCACACATTATGGATGATTTTTCCTGCTGAAATGTGCACAGAGAAAACAACTCCCGAATGCAGTGTTCCTGCACAGCTCTTAATCTTAATTCAGGAGTAAAGTCATGTTTACAACCCAAAAGGAATTGCAATAAAAGCAAAGACATTGTCTGGATTATTAAACTGTATACTATTGATTTAAGAAATTGTACAACTTCTCCCTAGAATAACTGACATATTTGCTTTCTCACTTGCCTGCGATTCGTGTAGGTGTTCCACTGTCTGAATGAAATTCTGGAGTTGTGTCACAGATTCTGCTCATTCATCAGTCAAAACCTGGGCCCTTTGAATATTCAAGGAGTGGAGCAGCTGGAGGCCCTTGGAAAGGTGGGTGTCTTAGTTCATTCTCTTTGACTAAATCATACATTATTAGTGTTATGCTAGCAGCTATACAGTTGGTAACAGTTCTTAGAAAATCCAAACGTGCAGTCCATCTAGATTTCTTGCAATTCAACATTTGCTATACTTGTACCACTGTGGTTATAAAAGTCATAAGGTTTCCAGTAGCACACCCAGTACTAGTGATGTGCTCTAACGCGCAAAGGCTGACCAATGGGAATGAGATTCTGTTTTTGTCTTATGCTCTATCAAAAACAGAACGGTTTTGGTTTCATGCTTGCACCTTAATTGGGAATTTCACCAAACTATGGGAAAAGTGGTCGGGGAGCTTAGGATCTGACACGGAGGCAGACAAATTGAAGACAGTACTACAACATACACCACACGTCTCACCTACTGCAAGGTTTAAGCACCTTAACGTTTTGCCCTAAAAGATTACACAATATGTGCCTGGGGGTGCCTCCCACTACACAGGTATGATTCCAAGGCAGACTTCATGCATGTGACATGGCAAAGCATAATTATACAAGCTTACTGGAAAAGATTGTATCGGTATTAAAAATAATTGCTTGTGAAAACTTACAGAAAGGATCCCAGACTTGTGTCTGCTTGAATTGATGCCCAAATCCGTCGAAAACGAATTATTTCATAGTTTTATTGACCTAGCAATAGTCCTTGTTGTAGAGAACGGGCTTTTGTTGCAGTTAACCCCCTACACTTTGTGCCACGTTTTTACCTATTAGATGCTGATTTTTTAGCCTGACAGTGCACTGAGGCCTAATACCACCTCGACCTCAGTGTCAGGGCTCCTTCCCTAAAACAAGATGTTGACTAATTGGGCTCCAATTGGTAAAGGGCTTTAGCAACCCTAATAAATGGCACTCCAGGTACCGAGGGCAGATGTACTAAAGAAGGTCCCTAAGGGTTGCAGCATATCCTATGCCACCTTAAGGGGCCTATATACAAATTCCACACAGACTGCCATTGTAGGTTGCGTGACATGGCGCAAACCATGAGTGAAAAGATAATATGACGCACTCATGTGTGTCATGCCAAAGTCACTGTTTATAATATGTGTAAGTCACCCCTACAGCACACCTGTGAGTACAAAGGTACGCTGCATTATATTTGATGTGAGGACATATCTGCATGAGCAGGTATGCCCCTGTGATATCTAGTTCTGTTGCACAAGTTACTTACCTTCGGTAACGATATATCTGTAAGAAACAGTAGTTAGTGTTAGATTCCTTACCTTAGAATATCCTCAGGCGTCAGACTGGATCCGGAAAGTTTTGCGTAGCAGTACCCCTGCGTGTCGGTAGGCGTCGTCTGCGCCTCCGTGTCCGTCATCGGCGTTATGGTCGCCGGGAAGACGTCGTCGGAGTATATAGACGCTGCCCTCACGCGCTGACGTCAGTTCTTGTACATAGCTTTCTGCGCCAGGAACGCAGACCCATGCCAGAGACCGACACTGTTGCCAAAAAACTAGGGCCCTCAAAGGGAAAAAACCTCAACCCTAGATATTGGTCCACAGAATGGGGAGGATGGGTGAGGCGGTAAGGAATCTAACACTAACTACTGTTTCTTACAGATATATTGTTACCAAAGGTAAGTAACTTGTGCATCTGAAAGAAACAGGTTAGTGTTAGATTCCTTACCTTAGAATAGATACCCCAGCAATACCAACCCCTGTGGAGGGTCTGTGGACCAAGATCACACCAGAAAGTCCTGAAGAACTGAACGGCCGAAAAAGCCATCTCTCCGGACTTGGCTGTCCAGGCAGTAGTTTGTAGCAAACGTGTGCAGCGAGGCCCGCTAGCTGCCTGACAGATGTCCTGGAAGGGGACTCCCCGGCCCAGGGCAGTAGAAGCCGCCGTGGACCAAGTGGAATGGCCCTCAGCCCAACAGGAGGCTCCTTTCTAGCCAAGGAGTAACAGACCTTGATGTACAACACGATCCATCGAGAGGTGGTTCGTTTGTGCACCGCCTGTCCCTTCTTCGCGCCCACGTAACCAACAAAGAGCTGGTCGTCAACCCAGAACTGGCGTGTGCGATCTTGGTAAAAGGAGAGTGCACGTTTTGTGTCCAGCCGGTGGAGCCTCTCTTCCTCCTTAGAAGGATGCGGATGCGGAGGCGGATAGAAGGTGGGCAAGGTGATGGACTGCCCGATGTGAAAGGCCGTAACCACTGTGGGCAGGAAAGAAAGACGAGTTTTTAAAACCACTTTGTCCGGATGGACAGAAAGGAAAGGAGGCTTAGAAGAAAGAGCCTGAAGCTCACTTACTCTCCTGGTAGAGGTGATGGCAACCAGGAATGCAGTCTTAAGAGTTAGAAGACGAAGAGGGCAATTGTGAAGTGGCTCGAAGGGAGCGCACATCAGATATGTAAGAATAAGGTTCAAGTCCCACTGAGGCATCACGAAAGGAACAGGAGGGAACATGTGCGTGATGCCCTTCAAGAATCTATTTACAATAGGGGACTTGAAAAGAGAAGGCTGATCAGGAAGCCTCAGAAAGGCTGAAAGGGCAGAAAGGTAGCCCTTGATAGTGCCCAGAGCTACGTGTTCCGGTTGGGGAAGGGAGAGAGTTCTGCCGCTGACCCAATCGCGGTTCGTGAGCCACCACTGCAACTGTTTCGCAGTGCCCTCTGAGATCTGGACGTAGTCGGACAGGTTGCCCTGATGGTGTGCCCACTGAAACTTCAGGTCCCACTGCAGAGCCCGCATCCGCCACCGGGCGTGATGCACCAGAAGGATGCAGGAGGCCATCAGCCCCAGGAGCCGCAGCGTCAACCTGACCGAGACTCGGGATAAAGGCTGAAAGACCGGAATCAGAGTCTGAATATCCCGAACCCGCTGTTTGGGGGAAAAACCCTAAACTGTGCTGAGTCCAGAACCGCTCCGATGAAGAGGAGCTTCTGAGAGGGACACAGGTGTGACTTCGGCACGTTGATGGAGAACCCCAGCGAGTGCAGGAGGTCGGCCGTAGTCTAGAGGTGGGAGACGGCTGTTTGGGGCGATCCCACCTTCAACAACCAGTCGTCGAGATAGGGGAAGACTGAAACCCCTAATCTGCGCAGATGAGCTGCGACCACCGCCACACTTTCGTGAACACCCGTGGGGCGCTGGTAAGGCCGAAGGGGAGCACGGTAAACTGAAAGTGCTCGTGGCCTACCGTGAACCGCAGGTAACGCCGGTGGGCCGACAGGACGGGGCTGTGGAAATACGCGTCCTGCAAGTCCAACGCTACCATCCAGTCTTCTGGGTCCAGGGCAGCTACGACCTGAGCCATAGTCAGCATCTTGAACTTCTCCTTCTGGAGGAAGCCGTTGACACTCCTGAGATCCAAGATAGGGCGTAGGCCCCCTTTGCCCTTCTTGGGTACCAGAAAGTAGTGGGAATAGCAACCACGTCCTACTTCTGGCCCAGGAACACGCTTGACGGCCCCCTTGACCAAGAGAGCCGTAACTTCCTCTTGCAGAAGTTGCAAGTGATCCCCCGACATGCGGTGGTACTGCGGTGGCATGGTTGGAGGGGTCGCCTTGAAGGGGGGGGGGAGTAGCCCCTTCAGACGATTTGCAGCACCCACCTGTCCGATGTGATGGAGCGCCAGTGGAGGAGGTGATGGCGAACCCTGCCCCCCACTGGCATCGAATGGGCCTGAAAACTCGAACCAGGAGGATTTTGAGGCAGATGCTGTGTGGGCGGGTGTGGACTGGCCTTGCCTGTGTCCCCCGGCACCGCCACGGCGGTTACCACATCCGTGACCGCGTTGAGGCTGGTTCTGCGGCCTTTGGCTAGCTGGACGTGAGGGGGCGCCCCTTCCTTGGCCACGAAAGGCAGAAGTCTGATGGCGTTGGCCGAGGCCCAAGGACTTGGCCGTAGCCCTGGAGTCCTTAAAACGTTCCAGCGCGTTGTCCGCCTTGTCGCCAAAGTGGTGATGGCCATCAAAGGGCTTGTCCATAAGGGATGCTTGGACATCGCCCGAAAAGTTGGCAGACCTCAGCCAGGCGTGGTGGCGAACCGCCACCGTTGTTGCAATCGCCCTGCCTAGCAAATCCGTGGTGTCCAGTCCACACCGAATGGAATATCGTGCTGCGTCCCTTCCCTCTGCAAGGGCCTGGGTTAGCTTTGCCTGGACCTCCGCCGGGCACTGCGGCAGCACTTCTTGAACCGTATCCCACAAAGAGTGAGAGTAACGGCCCAAAAGGCAGGCGGTGTTGACAGACTGCAACGCCAAACTCAGTGAGGAGTCCAGCTTCTTACCGAACTGGTCGTACCTTTTGGATTCCCGATCCGGAGGGGCGGTCGGAAATGCGTTCTGGAAAGTTGAGGCCTGGATCACCAGGCTCTCAGGGGTGGGGTGAACGGACAGGAAACTGGGGTCGCCCGGAGCAGGGCGGTGGCGTCTGGCCACGTTCCGATCCACAGGGAGGCCTGTGAAGGGCTTGGACCAGGTGCCCAACAGAACGTCAGTGAGGGCCTCGTTGAACGGCAGGAGAGGCTCAGAGGATCTTGCCTGCGGTTTGAGGACCTCAGTGAGGAGGTTAGTCCTCACGGCCGCGACTGGGAGCTCAAGATCCAAGGCCTTGGCTGCCCTAGTCAACACCACGCTGTACGCAGCCCCCTCCTCCGTAGCCACGGTAGGAGGGGAGACAAAACCAGTGTCGGGCAAAGTGTCCAGACCACTGGCCTCCCCAAATTCGTCCCCCCAGTCCTGACTCAACTGGCACTGCAGTGCCAGAGGGTCCTCAGACCCCTCCCAATCCCCCTAGTCATCCATCTCCTGATGGTCCGGAAGAAATGATGGAGCCGGGTCGTCGGTGAAGGGCTCACCGATCGGCGTCAAAGACGCCGCCAGGCGGCGCCGGTCCGACGCCGGATCCGGACCGGGGTGGGGATCGGGGACGAAGACGGCGCCAGGGGCGACACCCTTGGTGACGACGCCAGCGGAGGGGTCGTAAGGTCGACTGACGTCGACACGGATCCAGGCCCGGATCCTGAGGAACCCTGCCGCGTCGGGACCGAAGTTGCTGATGGCGCCGGGGCCGAAGTATGCGCCGGGGCCGAAGCCGCCGGCCCGCTTGGGCTCCCAGACGGATCCGCTGGGCCCGAAGGCACCTCGGCAGGAGCCGTCGGAGGGAAGCACGACCTCATGGTCATGAGGAAGGCGCTGATCTCCTCCGGCGTCGCGTTCAGCCCAGGGACCGGCAGGTGTGGAGCTGGACGCGGTGCTTGCGGCTCCGGCGGAGCCGCGTGGGTGGTGTCGCCCGAACCCCAGGCCACGTCGCGCGAGCGTCGGGAGGAGTCAGAAGAGAGATGACGCTTCTTCAACTTCTTGTGCCTCGACTTACCTGAGGACTTCGATACCGATGAGTGGTGTCGACTCACCGAGCTGTGATGACTGTGGCCCCGCGACTGGTCCCTCGACCTCCTCCTGGACTGGGACCTCGAGCGGCATGGGCCCACTGCCAGATCTCGAGTCGCTTACGGGACCGCTCCCGCCTAGCTTTCGACGCCAAGGCCCGGCAGTCTGGGCACGACTTGTCATCATGGTCGTCCCGAAGCAATAAGAGCACAGATGGTGGGGGTCGGTAACCGACATCAGTCGGTTACAGTCGTCGCAGGGTTTGAACCTGGGCATCCCTACCGGCACCGCAGTCGATAAACGACTCGAGAAGATCCAAAATAGATCGAAAAAAGTTAGTCAAAAAGTGACTAAAGAGTACTGCTCTTTCCGGATCTGCACTTGCTGGCACGGAAAAAAGGTCATCGTGCGAGGGTGGCGTCTATGTACTCTGATGACGTCATCGCGGCGACCACGACGCCGACGATGGACGCGGAGCCGCAGACGACACCTACCGACATGCAGGGGTACTGCTACGCAAAACTTTCCCGATCCAGTCTGATGCCTGGGGATATTCTAAGGTAAGGAATCTAACACTAACTTGTTTCTTTCAGATACTAGATATTGCAAGTAAGCATGGAAGCCAATTTAATGTATGTAGTGGGCACTGGTCAAAACGAGTTCCCCAACTACATAATTGACAGCCCTGCCAAGTACCACGTATTAGGCGTTATACTAAAGCATTTCAGTGAGGTGTCCGCATCATGGAACTAAAATGCAGTGTCACATATTATAAGAACTCCTCCGCAGCTGTCACCTGGAGCGCTGCCATAGTAATGCATTATACAAGTTGCAGTGGTAGCACACACTGGGCGCTGCTCCTGGCAGGCTTAGAGGCCGTGACTGAGCTCAGCCTGCCTAGTTCCACAATGTAACAATTTGCACCGGGTGCAGCATTATCAATCATGTCAGGACAATCTGCGTCAGTGCCCAATGGCACACACTAATAAGCGGGTCCTTCCTCCCCTGCTGTCTCTTGCGGTTTTAAACGGTGGGCCTCAGCAGTTTTCATTAAGTTCTGGACCTGACCCCACCAGCTCGCTGTCTTGTGAACCACCTGCTGGTACATGCTGTTAACAATCATGAGGATCCACTGGGGCCTGGTTCAGCACGTACTTGCCTTCCTTTACTTTCTAGGCAATACGGGTCATACACCACACTCGATAGTTCAGGCCTCGGGTGGTCAATGCTTTTATCCCCCACCCTGCCACTCCGTGCGAGCTACAGCGGTTAAGTGGGGCTCTGTGCACGGGGCGCAGCACAGCAGGATATCCATGTCCACGATGCCACCGCTTAATAGTACCTGAGCACTCTGGGGGCCCACCTGTTCTGCACCAGACGCCCAGCATTAAGTTTTCACAAGTCATTCCTCTCTCTACTCTGGATGGCGCAGGCGTGCCGAGATACCCATACTCTCAGGGCAGGTTGTCATCAGCTGCCTGGCACCAGAGTTAATTTCCGAGCACAGTGTCAGGTGAGTCCCCAAATACACGTTTTGGTTCCTCAAATAGTGATTACATGATAGTAAAATAACGGTTTGCAAGTCAGGAAATATTTAACTGCTTTACTGAATATTTAATCTTATTGTATCGTTATTTTATTGTGTGTATAGTATTTCGCTCCCCATTAGACACATGAGAGAGCTTTTATATTGAAGCTTGAGCTGGGCCCAGGTCATGAAGAGGTGACCGGTTGCTATGGAACCTGGCTTGGGCTCGGCTAAGTTATTTGTTGGGATCTTGGTTACAGCATACCTGCCAACTCACATGGTGCCACCGTGTGACACACGATATCGGCTCCCATCTCACGGTCTCCTGGTGAGGAGCCGATATCACACAGTGACAGGGAAAACAAGCTGAAAATCACTGTAGATAGTGGTTCTCAGCTTGTTTTGTGAGACTTTGTAATGCAGATCTCCATTAAGGGGTGTGAAAACACCCCAGGACATTGACACCGGCTTCAGCAAGCTTTTCTTTGGAGTAGAGGGTTTGGGGGCTGGGTGGGGTTCAAAAGTGCCTCATTGGTATCTGCATGTCAAGGGACTTCAGGGACAGTGAGACCCACTTTGTGACTGGCCGAGCTGTCCTACTTGCCCCTCTTCAGAAAAACAAAGACCAAGACGTGAGTCTGTGACTTCCGCCACCCAACTCCTCAAAGCACCTATGTGTTGATGCTCCAGAGCCCAAGTCTAAGGGATGTGACAGTGCCAATGGGGTCCCCAGACCCACAAGAACTAAGCCCATTCTAGGGTTTGACCAGCATGGACTTCCAGTTGCCACCTGCAGCCTCTTTCTGCATGCCCCAACCAATCACAAGAGACTCCACCACTGGATCAGACACCAAAAGACACCAATGCACCTGAGCCCCACAACCCGACGAGAGGTGGACCAAGGATCTCCCTGTGTGCCCAAGGATCTCAAGAGTCAAACCTCCCTGTGAGTTCCCCCGGATTGATTTCCCTGTCCCTGTTGCAGCCTCTTTGTTAACCGGACCGTTCTCCATTACAGTGAATGGGACACCCAACACTGTGACACACCTCTGCACCCGGATGCCCCAGAGCTTCCCGACATACCTGTTGGTGTGGCCTTGGACCTTGCCTCATACTTACCTTATGTCCTGAAGAACAGTCCTGTAAGTCTTTGTCAAGTGTCTGAATGTAATGCATATTTGTTTTCTCCAGAGGATTCCCAACGGCGAATTCTAATCAGGGGAGCCCCCAGAGACAGGGCCCAGGAACCGTCCCAGGGCTGGAACCCGAGGAGTCTCAACCCTAAGCTTGTCGAGGCGGATAGAGCTAGTTAAGAGAAGGGGAAGTAAACATGAGATTACACAGCCGGCCTACGACTAGCAAGGGAGAGTGACTACTGGCGGATGTGACGTTTCTAAATGGCCTGCAGTGCGGGAGAGGGAGGAGGGGAGTTGGAGAGGGATTTCAAACATGAATAGCCAATCCGGAAACACATGTGATATAGATTGGCATATAGGAAAGATGAATGTATTAGAGAAGATAGCCATGCAAATGATAAGCCCGGTAATGTAAGAGGGTGTATGTTAATCAACATGCATTGTACAAAAGGAAATAAAATATGTTTACAAAAAGAAAACCTTCTCTCGAGGATAACATTGTCGTACCAGAAAATGCAGTGTCCATTTCTGAAAACTGTAAAAATTCATAACTCAAAAAGTACTTACCTAATCCGATCTTGATATCTTACTGCCTTTGTATATGTGTGATAAATGCTTAGCCGTACCCTCTGATATGCCTTACTGCTTGCCCACACTACCACAAAATGAGAATTTGTGTTGTCATTTAAGCATCTGTAGTTCCTCTAGTGTTTGCCTGGAAACTTTACACAGTGTACCTCTTTTTAGTCCACTATATAAAGAGCCAGCTTCCTATACTCAGGCAATGAATCGCTATGGCTTGAAAGGCAGTGGCTGAATTTTGAGAGCGAGTTGTTGTACACAGAGAAAACCAAATGGGTGAGCATCATGGTCTTTCTCCTTGAGGCCCTGGTCAACAACTAGCAACCTCGCATCTCGTTTCATCTGTCAGGCCCAGCCATTTAAATCTTTCTAGTTTATCTTCTTGCCCAGTTGGGGTATCTCCCAGCCTGAGATTTTTGTCATGTGATGGCCCAATAACTATTTCTTACTTTTTATGAATGATGTAGGGTGAACAGACGTCCTGGTTTTCCCCGGACGGTCCCCGTTTTTGGATTAGTGTCCCGACACTTTTCTCCAATTTAATGAAACGTCCCGGTTTTTGAACAGTGTCCGGGTTAAACATAGAAATGTACCGTTTTTTTATTGGTGTTTCGGTTGAGCATGCGCGCACATGCTCTCTTTGCACTGCTTATGGTGTGACGTCACTTAGGTGAGCATTGTAGCAGGAAGGGAAAACTTGGATACAGTTTTTTGTCAGTATGCGTCATAGTTACATGACTTTTTTTTCTTCTCCAAATTAAAACACAGAAAGGATAGCTAGCAACCTACTGGAGAGATGCCTAAGCAAAAGTGTTCCGTCAGCGAGGAGATACAAAGATCTTTCCCCTTTCTGAGCAAGGTCGGGAACAGTAATGCCAATGTGTTCTGCAAGATCTGCAAATCTACATTCTCCATTGGCGATTGTGGAAAGTCTAATATAAAGGCGCACATACAGACAAAAAACCACAAGTTCTGGGTCGAATCTTCAAGCAGCAACATTACAACTTTTTTGGGTAAGCCAACCCCTGGACATGCTGAACTCAGTAGGGCTACTGCTGAAGGAACATTAGCATATCATCTTGCTAAACATAACCACAGTTTTCGGTCAATAGACTGTACATCAGCATTGATTCAGAAACTGTATGATGAAAAGTTTTGCTGTGCTTGCACCAAGACTGAAGCCTTGATTACAAAAGTACTGTCTCATCTCGCAATGATTGACCTTAATTCTGACTTGAGTAGCATTGCTTGTATATCTATGTCTATTGATGTTTCCAATAGGAAAGAAGTTAAAGAAGTTTGAGCGCTAAGAGACCTGTTGGTGATTTAGCGCTATATAAATACCAATTAACAATAACAATAGCAATAAATTGATACCAATTGTGATTAGTTATTTCAAGTATTTTGAAGGTGTTAAGGTGAAAACTTTAGAGTTTACCTCCATTCCTGGTGAAACATCTTCAATACTCTTTGAACAACTGTACTATGCCCTTCAAAAGTGAAATTTGCTTGAAAAAGTAGTTGGGATTTGTGCAGATAATACTAATACAAACTTTGGGGGAAAGGTTAGAGCCGGAAAGAACAATGTTTTCTGCAAACTTAAGGAAGCTATTCCTCATAATAAAGTACTTGGGACAGGTTGTGCAGCACACATTGTCCATAATGCAAACCGCTGCTGATGGGTTGCCAATGGACATAGAATCTTTTGTGTTAAAATTGTACAAATATTTCCACATTTACACTGTCCGAACTGAACAACTGAAAGAATTTTGTGAGTTTGTTGATATAGATTATCAACGACTCCTAAGTACTAGCAACACTCGCTGGCTTTCCCTACTGCCTGCAGTTGACAGGGTGCTAAAACTGTTCCCAGCCCTACATTCGTATTTTTTGTCCCATACAAAACCCCCAACAGCAATTTTCATGTTTTTCGAAAACACTCTTGCTGAAATCTGGCTCTGGTTTTTGCGCAATCAAATGGCTCTTTTTAGTGACACAATAAAGGAGATGGAAAAGCAGCATGCCAATGCCATAGATATTGCAAGACAAATTACACAATTAATAGGAAAATTGAAGAAAAGGAGAGATGCCTGCTTCATGGGCCTTAGGGTGAAGGAGCTTCTTAAATCCCTCAAAGAACAAGGACTCTCACCAGAAACAAAAATCTGTAACTCTGTATGTGCTTTCTACAATAGTAGTATTGATTACTTGGAAGAGTGGGGGGCATTTTTTTTCTTACTTGAACTCCTTTTCCTGGATCCTTCTTGATGCTGTTCCTGTCTGGGATGATGTTGAAATGTCTCTGTTATTTGTACAATCTGTATTACGCACATTTGAGGTGGATGAACTGGAGCTTTTTGATGAAATCACCTGTGTACGAAAATACACAGCAGATAGACTCACCACATGGATTGACCAGAAGAAGACTGCAGAGAATCGGTGGGTGGAAATATTCACCCATTTCCAAACTCCTAATATTACATTTAATAACATTGGCCTGATGGTCCAGTTTGCATTATGTCTGCCAGGAACTGATGCTCCAGTGGAAATATTTTTTTCCATTATGAATAACACTTGGACTGATGAAAGAAACCAAATGGAACTGGAGACTCTAAAAGCCTTGTTGATCACAAGGGTCAACTTTGAACAAAGCTGCAGTGAGTTCCACAATCGGTTAATAATGCAAGACAAAATTGTGCTGCAGCAAAACCATTCTTCAGATAAGTACTATGCAATGCAACAATAGGCCTTTTACATTAAACAGCATGTTTAGCTGTCTTTCAGTTTGGTCCTACTTTATCGATTTTTACCCTGTGTATATAATTCTTCAATCAAGAATGTCTTTAAATGTGAAAGTTTTAAAAAAAATAAAGCAAACATTATTTATATTTCAGTCAACTGTGCTAAATGTGGTGGGAGTGCCTTTTCGGGGAGGAGTATGCTACAAACAGCAGTATCTGATTTTGACGTGTGTGTGTGTGTGTGTGTGTGTGTGTGTGTGTGTGTGTGTGTGTGTGTGTGTGTGTGTGTGTGTGTGTGTGTGTGTGTGTGTGTGTGTGTGTGTGTGTGTGTGTGTGTGTGTGTGTGTGTGTGTGTGTGTGTGTGTGTGTGTGTGTGTGTGTGTGTGTGTGTGTGTGTGTGTGTGTGTGTGTGTGTGTGTGTGTGTGTGTGTGTGTGTGTGTGTGTGTGTGTGTGTGTGTGTGTGTGTGTGTGTGTGTGTGTGTGTGTGTGTGTGTGTGTGTGTGTGTGTGTGTGTATATATATATATATATATATATATCAATCAAACTCGATAGCGATGCACTTGTTCACTTTCTCGCGGCAAAAACAGCACAAAACTCCTCTTCAATTGTGCGATTTTCTTTATTGTTCACAGTTAACAGTCATATACTTAATTACTAGGAAAACATACTTGGAATTTCAAGGCAAGGGTGGTCACCAATTATAGCAAATGTTGAGGCAAAGTCTCTAAGTAAAATTTATTTTTACTGCCAATAAAAGACCTCTGATTTGTCGTCTGTAATGCTTCATCTCGGTCTGTGGAGGGAGCTGTCATTTAGTCCTTTTTATATGTCTACAACAGCTGTCAAATAGTACTAATTTTATGTTGTTTATGACTGCAAACCGTAGTCCTACTTCTATATCTATGACCTGTCCCTGTTTTTTGTTTTGAGAATCTGGTCACCCTAGAATGATGTGGTTTTTGTGACAGTTACTCTTCTCATTATACATGTATGACCGTATCTGGGTACATCATCCCCTTGTTTTGGTTTTCTCATTAAATATTTGCATCTGGCAAGCAACCCAAAGATAATTGACTATCTGTCTGGAAGCCAACACTGGATGTTGCATGTTGTTTTATGTTCAGTTCAACCAAAATCAAAACTATCTTCAACCTTCTCTTCAGCACCAAAACACTGGACACACATCCTGGCAATACAATTCCTCAGTTTAGAAGTCATGCTGAAAAATAGAATTAATTCTTTATTTTATATTCCGTTAAATAGGCTGCCACTGTGTTTGGCAAGCATCCAAACATGACGATCTTTTATTTTTTTTTATCAATTCCCCCAGAAACCGAAATCCTACATTACCAGTCATCCACTACATACATAATTTTACTATTTTTCTTCTTCTATTCTGTCATCGCTTCAAGTCTTAAGAAGGTGGGTTTTCCTGATGGCAAGGATGACGTGCAGGCATACAATCTTGTGTGGGGGGCAGAACATGGAGAACTGCTTTCTGGGCGGACAACAAACCCCAGGAGACACTTGACCCTGAGGAGGCTGGGCTTTAACGGTGAGCACTCATAGGCGCTGTGTCCTCTCACAGAAGCATGGCACAATGTCGAGAACTGGTTTGTGGAGGGACAACAACCCCCAGGAGACACCCGGCCCTAAGGAGGCAGGGCTGTACCAGCAAGCGCTCTTAAGCACCGTGTGCTCCTGTGGGTGCGCAGAACGAAGATGGGTGCCGAGCGAAGACCGGGCTCATCTTCGCCCTTCATTGACCAAAAGCAGCTGGACTGGGCCACCGCCAGTGGTTTTCCATGATCTTCCTCCTGTGGCAGGTATCCTCCTTCTCCTCTTTCTTTCCAGTCTCGTTTGGCTTGGTTGTTACTTTGCAACTTCAACAGTTTGAAGTATGGCAAAGAGAAAGGCTGCCTTAAAGAAACCCTTTCCCTCTCCTGTTGTCCCGAGAATTTCTACTATTGATGGTTTTCTGGCCCGTGCTGTGGGGGGTTGTTAAAAAAAATCAAACTCGCAGAACCCCGCTACTCTTGATGGGGGATGGTTCCCCCCTTGATGACGGAGTCTGACTTTGTCCACAGGTGACCTTCCTGTATGTCCTGTGTAGCTCGAGCCTTACCCCACCCGATAATTCCCCAACCCAGCCAAGTTTGTGTACCTTGTCAGCACCAGTCCTATTGAGCAAACCTGTGCAGGTTTCCAGTCAGTTAGTGTGGAAGGCCAGTGAATAAACATAGCAGGAAGGCTGTTATTTTTAAAGTGAAACCTACACTGACCAGCTCTGAGTCACAAACCGAGGGTGCATTTCGATAGGGCTTGAATTCAGTGAGCGTCTTGGTTGACTTATGTAGGTTTGAACTTGATGCCTTACTGAGTGCCAAACCTGACCCCATTATCTCTGTTGGCGACCATCGAAACTAGATCGACTAAAATCATGGAATGCAAGGGAGCAAGGTCTAGCGCTAATGCTGCATCTGGGCAGGTGAAGCAAGGAAGCCATGTTCACTCCATTCCTGCTGCTCCAATAAATCTACCGCTGATGGCTGTAACTCTGCCACTGGAACTTCTTGCCGGCCTGCAGTTGTATCGGGCTGTCCTCGAAGGAATGAGAATACGTTGCCATCTAGCAGCACTCAGCCACTGGCAACTATGACTAGGGTGTGACAAGCCAGGGAGGGGATTCCCATGCTACATCTGCTGCTGCTTCTATCCTGTACACGTTTGTCTCGGCCAATGTCCCTGTGTTGTCTACTGAGTCTGTTGAATCGACCATTGAACTGAAAAATAATGTCACTCACTGGTAAAGCTCAAAAACGAATTCATGTTTTTCTTGCTGATGACACATTAATGGTGCGGAGAGGTGGATGGGTTCCTGACATAAATGTTTATTAGAGATGGGATTTCTGGTTGGCTAAGGCTTGCGCCAAAGCCAGGCAGAAACCACCACTCTAGTCCGGGCAAGGGAGTTACACGCTGAAGATAACCCCTGTTCACCCCTTGGTAGCTTGGCACGAGCAGTCAGGCTTATCCCAGAGGCAATGTGTAAAGCTTTAGCGCAACACACACACACACACACACACAGCAGCAACACACTAGGCACACTATAAAAGGGAACTCCACACAAGGTTATATAAAAAATAGCCTTTGTATTATCATAAACACATTAGAAACATAATCACACATTTACACTGTGCCAACTGGCACTAGGCAATATTCACAGGGGATAATATACAGGACCAGGTCAATCGGGCCACGGTTTGAACCATCAGAACAGGTAAGTGATAACACAACCAGTAACCACTGGTACAAACCATTAGCATAAACCTATCATGCATAAATCACTTTAGGCAGACATCTTACCAGCACCTTGCACCGCTTATTAGGTGAAACATAATCAGTAGTAGTGCAATGCACCATTATCTCTGCACGCATGGGTACTTAACCTAGTGCGTTATGCATATCATCATTAGTAATAGTGCACCAAAGTACCCGCTCTCAAAGGGAGCACATACTAGGCAAACACATTACAGTAGGATATTGGTGTCACAGGTTATAAATACATCATTGTCCCTTCACTACTGTTCACCCGTTTGGAGCCTCATCCCCTCAATAGGTGTGTTACCACCAAGTGTTGTTTTCCCCAAATCAGGAGACTCTCAGACGGGAGCCCTGTCCAGGGCTTGCCCCACAGTGCCCCTTTCCAAGTGTGGGCTTTGCCAACTCCAGGCCCCTTCACAAGGCTTCCGCTAGCACCTTGGCTGCAGTTGCAGCTGCGACAATGCCCGTAATATGAGGGAGGGAGCAGGGGTGCAACTCTCCCTGGTCCCCTCCAAAGAAGTCCCCCACGGTGCAGCTGGAAACCATTGGTCACTGGCACCAACAGAGCTCTGGGAGCTTCCCCCTCCCAGGAGACTCACAAGTGCCACAGCAACACCCTCTCTCCGTCCCACTCACCAAACACAGGTGGCAGAGCAGTTCCGGTCACAGCCGTCTGCTGCTCAGTGAAGTAAGGTTCCGGTCACCATGTGCACTCCGCCTTCTGCCAGAAAAGTAGGGCCGGTTGATCTCCACCGAGCAAGATCTTCGTCGACTGGCTTCTCCTCACAGGGTTAGACTCCCATCCAGCGCGTTGCTGGATCCAGAGCGAAGTCTCCCTTCCGTTGACTTCTTTTTGTTTGTCAATCACCTGGCAGGGGCAGCAGGCGGGGCTCTCATCGATACCACGGGAGCCACGCCCACCACCAGGCAGCCTGTGCCTGTCTTCCGGCGTCACATGGCTTCCAGGCAACATGCGGCTATTCCCAGGCTCTCTTGCAGCGGTTTCACTTCCTGCTTTTCGGCCATCAACCACGCCCACAACCAGGCCACAGCTGCCTGGTTTCCTGGCCAGACGTGTGTCTCGGAGAGAAGTCTCCGCTGCTCCTGGGCCTCTTCTCTCCTGCCACAGACAGGGAAATCACAACGCTGGAAGGCAGGAGCCCCCTCCTAGGGCTCCCAGGACAATAGACCAAAAAGATGCCCACCATGTGCTTCTGGTACACAAGAACAGCGCTAGGGGCACAGTGGGGGGGGGGGGCAAGAAGCAACAAGCATTGGCATAGCCAATAGGTCTTACCTTTGGGACCTTATAAATGTTTAGTTATCCAGCACAATATCCTTGGTGCAACAACATCAAGGTTTGCATGGCTAAACACTTATAAGATTCCAAAGGCGAGACCTATTGGTTATGCCAATGCTTATTTTGAGTGAGTGGCTCGTGCAGTTATGCCACTGTGAGTTAGAGATGCTGTAAGTGCTTTTACAGAAGTCCCTGTGACATTGCGCCTCTTCAAAATGTATCTTGGGTCTGGTGTAATACTTCTAGCCCCTATTCCCGTCTGCTCGTACCCAATGCATCCTTTAATATCCCATGTACAGCCGGGGTTGACACTCCTATTACCTCTGCCCTCCAGTGACACTTTACCTGTCACAGGTGATGGTTGACGTGGTGGTGGACGTGGTGGTGGTGGTGGTGGTGAACGTGGTGGTGAACGTGGTGGTGGACGTGGTGGTGTACATGGTGGTGAACGTGTTGGTGGACGTGGTTGTGGTGGTCGTGGTGGATGTGGTAGTGGTGGTGGACATGGTGGTGGTGGTGGATGTGGTGGACCTGGTGGTGGTGGACATGGTGGTGGTGGACCTGGTGGTCGACCTGGTGGTGGTGGTGGACGTGGTGGTGGTGGACGTGGTGTGGACGTGGTGGTGGTGGATGTGGTGGTGGTGGTGGTGGTGGTGGTGGAAGTGGTTGTGGTGGACGATGTGGTGAACGTGGTGGTGGTGGACGTGGTGGTGTTGGATGTGGTGGGCGTGGTGGTGGTGGACGTCGTGGTGGTGGACATGGTGATGGTGGACCTGGTGTTGGTGGACCTGGAGGTGGTGGTGGTGGACGTGGTGGTGGTGGACATGGTGGTGGTGGACCTGGTGATGGTGGTGGACGTGGTGGTGGACGTGGTGGTGGATGTGGTGGTGGTGGACCTGGTGGTGGTGGTGGACCTGGTGGTGGTGGACCTGGTAGTGGTGGTGGACGTGGTGGACGTGGACGAGCCCTGGTAATTTCTCTGTCGTTGGCTCTATGGTATCCTTCCTCCATAAATGAAAGCAATTGTGAAGGACTGGCGAGAGCCTCTTAGGGGGTGAATAGAATGTCCACGCATTTGGAGAAGTTCAGTTATACGATTGCATATTTACCTGGAGCAACGAATGTAACTGCAGATCTTTTTTTTTTTTTACCTATGAAGGATTCCGATTATGGTGATGAATTGAAGGAGGGTTAGTATACAAATCTAAACTTGAAGTTTATGCAAATTTGAGTACAGATTGGCAGTCAAAGTGTATCTTTATTGAGTATGTGAAGATTTAAGAGCCTAGAAATAAGTTGACGAAAGAGGTGGTTTTGCAAACAGTATGTGGGATAGCAGTAGCACATCCGTGTCTGAAACAGAAGACTGTGTTGTTTTAGGAGAGACATTTGTACAATGGAAAGGAGATCACGTGATGTGTATCGGTGGTCCGATGTGTTGAAATGGAATGATCTGGAAAAACCTACTTTATCCCTAACTTGCCAGCTCAACTACAACTCAGACTGACACCAGTCAAAAACGTTAGTAGTATCTGATAAGTGATTACTGGTGTAAGTCTAATGACAGGTGAGAGTTAAATGTACAGAACTTAGGCCTCCATTTAAAAATGTACAACTCATTTTTTTTTTAATCCTCATTCTGCAATACTATGTGTAAGGAGTTGTCGGGGACCCGCCTCTCTTCCTCCGAAACCTTCACTGCCCCATATTTCCGTAGCTTGACCGGGGAGTCTCCCTCTGATTTTGGAGGGGTCCCTTTATTTCCATTACCATTTCCAATAAATATTTCTGGAAGGGGGGGGAGGTTAGCCATCCTGGCTACTCAAACAGGCATTCTGCCTGTTTATTTATTGCCATCGCATAATCATTGGACTTTGGGCATCATGGAACAAGTTTTCTGGAACATTGCAGTTAGTGACTAACTTGGTTGAACTGTTCCCAAATTTCCCAGAAGTTATATTTCCTACTTGGTTTCCCCCTCCTATCCAGTTTGTTTAATCTATGTACTGAAGATAACCATTCCCCGTGTGTGGGTGGTACAGGACTTACCCATTTGATGCATATTTCTATTCTTGCCAGTAGGATTAACAAAAAGAGTAAATTCTCTTGCTTCTTAGTTAGCTTAACTGGACACTCAGGCTGGACCACCCCAAAAGTAACAAGGTCAATACTTACATCAGGTGGTCTTTCCAGTAAGGTGCCGAGGGTCTTACCCATATCCTGCCAGAATTTATCGACCTGGGGGCACTGCTGAAACATATGCAAGTTGTCTGCTTTCTCCATACCACATTTTGGGCAGTTCTTCTTTCTAGCCTCGTTGAACTTTGATAGCCTCTTCGGAGTCCAATAGGCTCTGTGAGTGGTAAACAAGTGGTTTCTCCTTAAAGCAGCAGATTTTACAATGGACCAACATTTTTCCATAGATACTTGCCATATTTTTTGTGCATTCAGCGTCGGCAGATCTTTCCCCCAGGTCGCTCCAGGAATTGGGAAGTCCTCCTCGCCCGCTGATATGAGAGCCCAGTACCATCGAGAAATTTCTTTTTTTAAGGACGCATTTCCCTGCATCTCTGTCTCCAATGTGCTATTTCCTTTTTTTGTTTTCTTTTAAAGTTTTTGCCCAGCTAGTGAGTTGATAACATTTTAATTTTGCTAGGGAGGAGATTGTTGTTATTGTCAATTGGTCCCAGTCAACAATGTTGTTCTCAGTCATCAATTGGCCCCACTTTAGCATTCCAGATGTTTTCAATGGGATGGCCAGCCTGTCCTTGAAACAGTCTGGGGTACCTGGTGATTCCCATATAGGGGCAAATTCACTATGATATGGTATCTCCCATATAGGGGCAAATTCAATATAATATGGTATCTTCAAAGTACTTCTTATGTGGTACCATAGCTTTGCTGCTGACTTAAGGACCTTTAGTTTCACCTTTTTAAAATATTTCGGGTGGCCAAATTTGTATAGAAAGTTCCCTTCGCTTCACTTCCAGTCATTGCTTGTAGGGAGATAGGATAGCACTCATAGTTTTTCAATAAGCCTCTCATATACTTAAATTGAAAGGCTCTGTAGTATTCAAGTAGATCTGGGCTCGCTATACCACCTTGTTCTTTCTTCCTTGTTAGTTTATTCCATGCTATTCTTGTCCCCCTTGATAACCAAATAAAACTGTTCAGCTCCCCTTGAAGTTTCTTTATTGACTCCCTCTTAAATTCTAATGGAATGGTGCTAAAAATGTAAGTAAATCTAGTCAGGATTGACATTTTAATTATATTTAATCTCCCAAAAAGGTCAGAGGAAGACCCCCCCCTACCTTAAGTAGTTTCCTGACCTCGCTGGAAATTGTTAACATTTATCTGTGCCACTTTATCCAGGTCTCTGACCAACTCAATGCCTAGGTACCTTATCTTTTCCTTAACAAGATGGTTATTGATATGTGTATTCCAGCTCATAATTTCTGTTTTTGCCTGGTTAGTCTGCTATACCAATACCCTCCCGAAGTTTGTCAGGATTTCTTCTATAGAGGTAAAAGAGCCTGCAAAGTCGTTTGTAAATATCATTAAGTCACCTGCATACAGAGCGACTTTTTTCTCCCACCCTTGATAGGAGAAAGGGGTTATGTCCGGATTATTTCTAACATTATATGCAAGGGGTTTGATGTATAAATTAAAAAGTAGGGGAGACAGGGGCACCTCTGTCTCGTGCCTCTCTTGATCTTTGTTTTCCGTGAGGTTCCCATTAATTAGTATCTTGACCCTTGGTACTCTATATAGACTCTTAACCATTCCTTGGAAATTTTCCCCCAGATTATATTTATCCAAGACACTGTTTAAAAATGCCCAGTTCACTCTATCAAATGTCTTAGCTGCATCGAAGGTGATTATGGTTAGGGGCATCTTTTCTTGTGGTCCTCCAATTAATTTGTGGGTCAGATCTTGAATCTGTCTCCCTTTCACGAAACCCTTCTGGTCAGTATTAATTAGGGTTTCAGCTACTCTCCCTAGCCTCTTTGCCATGATCTGCGTAAATATCTTATAGTCGCAGTTCAGTAGAGAAATGGGCTGGTACGACTCGCATTTCACCGGGTTTTCTCCTGGTTTTAGTAAGATATTGATTACTGCGTCATTCCAGGAGTCTGGAAGATCATCTTTCTCCTCAAAGATTTTATTTAGCAAATTCGTGAGAGGGGGGACCAGGGCTTCCCTTAATAAAGAGCTCGTTAGGTAGGGCATTGGGGCCTGCTGCTTTCCCTCTCTTTAGACATCTAATAACATCTTCTACCTCTTTATTCATGATTTTGGCATTTAGTTCGCCTTTTTCCTCTTGTGATAACATAGGGAGGTCTAGTCCCTCTAAATAATCCTGGAGTTGTTAGTTTGTAGGACTAATATCCTCGGTGTATAGGTCTCCAAAGAAAGTTGCAAAATTCCTGCATAATCACCGAGATTTCCGGAGCTTGTTTCCGCAGGGTTCTGGGACTGGATACCTACTATCTTATTTCTGGTTTGATCAGTTTTTGTTTTCCATGCCAGCATCTTACTGCAACCTTCTCCATATTCATAATGGGACAATTTTCTGGCCTCCCATCTCTTTCAATATTTTCCAAAATTTCTGCGAGCGCTTCCTTTTGTTTTGACCTGTCAGCCTCTATTTTTTCCTCTTTTGCTGTTACAGTTTCTGCTGCTAATTGTATGTCGAGTGTTTTTATGGTACCTTCGAGATGGCCCATCTCTTGTTTTGTTTTGTTTTCTTTGATTTATATGCTGCCATGCTTAATAACCTTCCTCTGATAACTACCTTATATGCTTCCCAAGTGACTTGTATAGGAGTGTCATTTTTGTAATTATGAAAATAGAGATCCTTTTCTAGTTTGAGTACTTCTATATTTTGTAGGTCCGATAGAATTCTGCGGTCGACTGTCCATCTTGGGAGAGTGGTGTTTTGTTTCATCTGTATTCTTAATAACACAGCTGAGTGGTCGGATAGGTGAGCTGGCAGGTGTTCCACTTTATGTGTGCTATCCACTAGACTTCTGTCCACCAAAAAGTAGTTATTCTGGACAGCTGTCCTAATTTTTTATTTTGAAATGTGGAACCTTGCCCTTTGTCTCCTTTCTCTTTCCAAATGTCGGCCAGACCCAGATCTTTTATGTAGATCCCAAACCACTCCCTCAATTTAGCAGGTTAACTTCTCTCCTCTGGGGGAGGCGATCTACCATGGGATCTAGGATTATGTTGAAATCGCCCCCTATGATTAACGGGGTGGCTGCCGATAATAGTTGCGTATACAGTTTTTGTAGAGGGACTGGGTCGTCTGTGTTAGGGCCGTAATACCCGGCGATGGTGAATTGCTTGTTGGATGTTCTTACTCTGGTAACCACCCATCTTCCTCTCCTGTCTGCTTCCACAAACTCTATTCTCGCTTTGAGGGATTTTTTAAATAATATGGCTACTCCTTTAATAACGCAGTCCTGATTTGTACAGGCAAATGAGTCCACCCAACTCAGTCTTTATAATTTCTTCCCATTCATTCTTCAGAAGATGTTTCCTGAAGTATTATAACTTCGCTGTCTATCGTTTTCAAATATTCGAATATCTCTTTCTCCTGCTTTTAGTTCTGAGGCCATTGACATTCCACAAGAGTATGTTAACTAGTGTTGGATCTTTCTTCATTTATTTTATTTCTTGTTTCCTGGGGTCCTCCTACTGAATTTGCCAGTCCCGCTCTCCTTCTTCCCGATTCTTGAGGACTTTTTTTGATTTTTTTCCCCTAGTTTGCTCCCCACCCCTGTGCTTGCATTTTTGTTTTGTTTTTAGGTTTCGACCTGGCGAGGGGCACGCAGTGCCCCTCCCAGATCGAAAACTTTTGTTTTCAGTAGGGATGTTTGGACCGCCTCTGTTTCCAATTGGCTAGCTCCATAAATGGAGACTAGCCATTGGGAGACAGAGGCTGTCAATCGCGCTTTCTCTTGAAAACGCGATTCGGGGGCGTTTCTGGTGCTTTTTTAAGCCCCGCCCCTTTGTCCCGGGCCGCGCTGTCATTGGCTGCCGGCCCGGGACACCCCCGTGACGTCATTTCCCGGGCCGCGCTGTGATTGGCTGCCGTCCCGGGACACCCCCGTGACGTCAGCCAATCACAGCACGGCCCGGGACCTGACTTGTTTTAACAGTCACTAACCCTAAATTAAGAACCGCTGCGCTTACGCATTAAATGGATATCCCGCCCCCTTTAAGAAGCTCTATAGATGTAAGGGAGATTTGAGACACACTTCAGCCAACTGCTGCCGTTTTCTTACTGGAGTCTACTTTTAGACATTTTGAGTCTTTCTTCCATTTAAAACATTATCAAATGCGATCACAGAGAAGAGGACTGGAAAAAATAACACGATGAAAGCAACATTTTATCACGAGTAAAAAATGGCAATGGATTGATTTAAGAAAAATAATACCTCGAGTGACATTTACTTGGGGGGGGGGGGGGGAGATAGCGCTATACGATGTGGCCCTTTCCGAACCCGGCACGCTCGAATCTATTCAATGAAGTTGGTATAAGGTGACTCTCTCACTCTCCTTGCGGTATTAATTGGTAGAAAGTTATCACCACTTCTGGTGAATTCCAGTCTTTACCGTGTGTCAAAGGCGAGTAAACAGTGTGCTGAACATAGAATATTACGGAACACGCTGCCCTAATTTCGTTTTTAATTTGCAGGTATATACATTCTCGCTTGTTCTGCATTGAAAATCAAATTTGTGAATGCAGGACTTCAAGCCAATCATGGCGAACGGGGCTGGTGACTCTAACCAATCAGTGGAAGGCATGGTTTTAACCAGTGACGCAACAATCATGTAGACTAATTCGAAGGATAAACAGAGTTTCATGTGCGAAGAAAGTTGCCCCGGGGTGCAGCTTGTGCATCTTCCTTGGAGCTTCCTGCAGCGGCGCCTCCTCTCCCTCGCCTGCTCCAGGGTCGGGACTCAGGTCGGAAGGGGGCGAGTCCCCTGCCTGGGGCTCCATGGCCGCTGCTCTGAGCACGGACCCCCGTCGGCCGGTGACCCTGCTGCCGCCTGAGGGCACGGACGGGCTGCCCCGCGCCTTCCTGCAGAGCCTGCGGACCCTCTTCGATATCCTGGACGACGGGCGGCGGGGCGCGGTGCACATCGCGGAGATCGAGTCCCGCTGGCAGGGGGCGGACGCGCTGGAGCTGCCCCGCGGGGTGCTGGAGTGCCTGCGCCGGGCGGCGCCCCCCCAGCGGCCTGCTCACCTTCGAGCGCTTCGTGCACGGGCTTCGAAGCTCGCTCTCCAGGGCAGAGCTGGGTCAAGTCCGCGCTTCCAACGCCGGGGGCGGCGATGAGAATAGAGGGAGGCCGGTCCTGCTGCGGGTCAAACAGGGCAAGGAGAAGCAGTGGGGGGTCATCCAGCAGCTGTCCGAGGAGCCCAAGGGGGGCGTGAAGAAGCCCCCTCCGCTGGGGGTGCGCTACATGAACGGAGGCTCAGACGTCCTGCACCGGGTGGTAGACAAGCCTCCTAGCCCGCAGGAGGTGGGGCCCCTGCAGCATCGACCCCTCCCGGAGCGAAAGGGCCCGCAGTGGAACCAGAACGGAGCCACAGGTAATTACAGAGACCCTTGCATGAGCCTCAAGCACAGTGTTGTTTTCACCGCCCCTCCACACATCATTCTTATATTTATAACCCATGTAGTAACAATGTACATTTTGACCCCTGCACACAAATTCACACAGGTCTACTGTTTCATTCTTGTTTTAGGAGGATGTTACGGCTTTACAATGTGTCAGTCTTCACTTTAAAACTAGTGCATGTTTCAGTGGTCCCTCTGTGCAGTGCATGTAGAGAAGACCACCCATACCGGGAGCTCTTGGCTGCCCCCCTGTGTCAAGTGGACAGTCCCCTTCTCAAGACTTGGAATTCAAGATAGTGCTAGGAGGACAGTTTCCCCCTGTTGGGTATACAAATACTCTAGTCTAGATCTTTTAGTAGCGCATAACTGACAGTAAGGGTACCTAAGCGCTCCATAGAAAGAAAGGCTAAACTCCATCATAACAAT